>NC_038255.2:24311005-25807278 GCF_000004515.6 Glycine max
GTGTTATGTTATCTCCCAATCACTCTCAGAAAATCCATGAGGTGTTAATGGAGTTGTGATTCAAATTCGATGCTGGATTGATCATACTGGTAATTTGGAAGGTCCTTAAAGATCAACATAATGTATTAAGAGAAGAAAAATTGATGAGAGAAAAGAAAATCAGAGACAAAAATCTATTATTTTGCTCTGCCAAGGGAGAAAACCCTTCAACAATTGTTAAGTTTGCAAACTTAGTGCATGTTTGGATTAAACTTAAGTTTGCAAACTATGTGTGTGTGTGTGTGTGTGTGGAGGGTATATTCTAATGCTGCAAACCTCTATACCAGATAAAATGATGCCTTACAATCCCTATGCACAAATAGCAAGTTCATCCCATAAGGCCTTCACGACAATAGCAGATTCATAAAAGGAATTTTTTTTATCAACATTTCCCAAGAGGCTGATGTAGATAAAATTGTTACTACTCTTTTCATTCAGAAATTTTAATGTATTTTAGTTTTGATTGTTTTGGGCAGGGAAAATAGCTGAAGAAGGCAATTGGTAATATCGTGTACATAGAAGGCAATTATTTTGAAGTTGCTGTTACTACTGCTGCTTCATATTTTAAATTATGAGAGAAATATTTCTTGTTCTATAAGTTGTATTTGCTTTGGACAAACTAGTATCTATTATCTTTTTCTCTGCAGGATTCAAGATTTGAAGTAGGTTATTAGTAGCTATTATTAAAAGCAGGATTTAGTTTTTTATGTGCTCTCTATTAGCCTGCTAGTATAAATCAAAGACTTCTACACAACTATACAAGTAATGCTTACAAAAACAATTTCAAAGTATTTTTTGAATCAAAGGTATAAATACCTAAGTTGGAGGCTTCAGCACAATGGACTTTATATAATGAGCGTAGGAGCACTTTTGGAAACAACAATGAGCGCAGGATCAACAATGGCTAAAATCACTCCTACTGGAATCTGAAAATCAAATGAGAGTTGGCCTTATAATCAATTAACATAGGTAATAAGTGAGGCTGTTATGCATACAGGCAGAAGACAATGAGGTTGTTAAGCATAGTTGTAATATATGTTTTTAAAATCTGGTCCTAGTTACTTTCATTTTAGACAAAACTGTACATCATGTATTTGCATTCAGTTAATATCTACTATTATCCCAAAAAAATAAAAACAAAACATTTTGGCAATTCAGAAACCTAGTCACGTAATCTAAGTCCATGGATGAGTGCAAAGTGATGATAAGTAGGTTTGATTTTAATGGGGATGGCATGCTTGGCTTTGAAGAGTTCATAATTATGATGAAGTGATTATGATGATCATTATGATGCTACATGCACATTGATTCTGGCACTAGCTAGATGATTTGGTGGGTTTCAATTTGATTGATGATTTGTTTGTATGTACATTTTGCCTAATTTCATTTTTTATTCTTTTATTGATTGGTACAAATCATGGATTTGTAAATCGCTTTTAATTATTAGAAATAACATGTTGGTTAAAAGGAAGATATCAATTTTTTAATTAAGTTACCTAAGGCAGTTAAAAGGTATCTGAAAGGAAGTTAAAAGGATCCTAAGGATCCTAAGGAACCTAAGGCAGTTAAAAGGTATCTAAAAGGAAGTTAAAAGGATCCAATAAGAAACACATGTTAAGGAATTGAAACCAGGGAAACCAAACAAGGTGTGACCATGTCAAACTGGGCACATAGCAATTCCATGATAGGTCTTAAGTTGCTATGGTATTGAGGTATGTTAGTGTTTTTCAAAACAATGTGACCCCAACAAGTGTCAACTCATGAGGTGTTAGGGCTCTCACAGTAGAGGCTCACGAGGTAGTAGTTTGGTTTGGAAAATCTGGTTGCTCATATGAAACCTATGCAACCTCAACAAAAGTTGCGGATGACCATGTCAAACTGGGCACATAGCAATTCCATGATAGGTCTTAAGTTGCTATGGTACTGAGGTATGTTAGTGTTTTTCAAAACAATGTGACCCCAACATGTGTCAAGTGTCAACTCACGAGGTGTTAGGGCTTTCACAACAGAGGCTCACGAGGTGGTAGTTTGGTTTGGAAAATCTAGTTGCTCATATGAAACCTATACAACCTCAACAAAAGTTGAGGATGAAGGATCGGTTTCCAAGGCCAGGGAAAATTTAAACAAGCATGTTCAAGTGGCAAACAAACATTCATATGGCCAAATTCATAGGGATAGATATCATCATCCCTCCAATTTTGTCATGAGAAGCTACAAAGACAAGACAGGTGAGGATGGAAGTAACCAGCACAGAAGATCATTCTCAGTCGGCATCAAACTACTTTCAGGGAACAAGTCATCATCATCAACTTCATCTGTGTCTGGATCAACTTCATTTTCATTTTCAAACAAATCATATGGATGCCAAGTGCGACAGCTATTGAAAAGGTGCAACAATGCAAATTCAGAGATAGAAAATACAATCCAGGGAGCAATTGCACACTGCAAAAAGTGTCAGCAAATGTTTTCTTCAAAGAAGACTACAAGTGAAGTAGGAATCTACTCAATGTCTGCATCTAGAACCTCAGTTTGTGAGCATCATGAGAGAGTAGAGCTTTGGAGGGGTTGATAGAGAATTGAAAAGTAGCTTCTGCTCATTTGTTGTATTCTTCACACATTGTCTTTCCAATTCAAAAGTAACTTTGGTGAAAGATAGCTCAATTCACCAGTACTAATTTTAGAAACACTCATGGCTGTCAACTTGACATTGATATTTAGACCAAACCTTCAAAATCTGGCAGAATTTTGTCCATAAAAGATATTTGCATCTGGTCCTTGACCAAATTATGATGACTAGAAAATGACATTCTTCTGAAAATAAAAATCCAACATTTTACCATCCACTTTCCAATCCAAAACCTTTCCTCCAATATTTCAAGAATCAAATGGGGATTAGCCAAAACACTGAATTTCCCCAGTCTAAAAAGCACTGAATTTCCTCCAATATATCAAAACACTAAATTAGCCAAAGCACTGAATTATATCAATGGCTTCTTCTTGAACTTCCGCTAGGGTGTCAATTTCCCCAGGAACTTCGGCTCCAAAATGCCGAGTTTGACCGTGAATACGATAGGGTTAGAGAGGGTTGAGGAAGGGAAAGAGAATAATAGTAATAAGAATCAAAGGAGGGATGGTTCTGAAATTTAATTGCAGCCGTTGAAGGGAATTTGTTTTTGGATGGGAAGATATTTGGAGATTGTGGAAAAGGAAAATAGGGAGATGAAGCGTTTGTTGGATGAGATGAAATTGGGAAGGAATAATCGCCTTGAGGAGAGCAAAGGTGGTGGAAGGAAGCTAGGTGAAAGTAATGGGGAGGTTCAACGTTGGAGAAGTTACAAGAGTGAAAGACAAGAGAAAGAGAAAAAAATGCAACAACCAAACAAAGTTTTTTGTATTCACTAATGTTCTAATCAAAGTTTTCATTTTATTATTTCATTCACCACACATAATTTCTTAAAATGAATTATTGGATGGCAGAATCCACAGGAGGTGTAGCTGCAGATCACAATTTGGATTAAAATATTTTAAGGCTTCGACACGATAATTATTCCCATAATATTGAAAATGATGTGCCTAAATAAACAAGAAAAATAAATAACTATGCCCGGTGCTATCCATGAAAAGTTTCAGAAAGAAAAAGTAAAATAAAACAAAATTTAAGTCAAAAAAGCTTAGTTTATCTACTTAGTTCCTATGTACACTGACATTATAATTTACAAGCAGTTAAATTCATCATAGATTAAGGTTATAATGCTCATTTTAACCATGATGCATCATGTGACCAACACATAGCAACGAAGGAAAATGATATCCCTAGGAATAACTACTTCACTGTAGCACATACACATACACATACAAATACATTTTAAAAAATAAGTTATACCATTCATGTATAAAAGGCTGAAATAATGGAAAAGACAAATATGTACCTCTTATTGCCTTTGCAGTTCGAGTTTGGAAACTAACTTAGGGCGAATACGAACCAAAGTCTCCGCCTTCAATCCCTAAAAGTAAGTTAGCAGAAAAAATGGCATATTAGAATAGAAATTCAATTTGTACCAAAAACATAGAAATAGAAAAGTAATCAACAAAAAATAGGAAAGTTATCTCTCTCTCTCTCTCTCTAATAGTAGTACTAATTAATTTAAAACCCTTCTACGTTGTTGGCGAAAAGGATTACCAAAGTCTCTCTCTCTATCTCTCTCTCTTGGCTAAAACCAAAACAACAACTTTTCTACTAAGCCAAATGTGGTCCATACACAACAGAAAGTTCCACTCTGGATGTTTCACATAGTAGTATATTCAAATTTACTTCAAACTTTTGTTTTTATCTTCTTCTAGTAATATTTTAAACACAATTTAATTAAACTAATCACACCATGCATATAAACAACTAGACCAAGCAAACCACAACAAACCACAAGTAATCTGAACAAAAATTATTTTCTACAAATTTCAAAATTGATGTAGTTTATCCAGAGACCAAATGTTAGCTGAATCTCTCAAGGTTTGCTTCCTGGGCTAGCTCAATCTCTAACTTATCCAACTGCTCCCATTCTACATTTTGCCAAATTCACAAATCTAAGCTTCCAATGACATTAATTAATGGCTACTCAAGCATCCAAACTAGCAAAAATTAAACATGGTAAACCCTACTAGTACTGGGTAGCTTCATAGCATAAGAAATGCAATTCCACTATCCACAAGACCCTACACAGATCGCCCCCACTTGATTAACTCATTTTCTTCTCACTAAAGTAGCTGAGTATTTATGGTATAGAGTTAGAGGTTGAACCCTATACATGAAAATTCAACTTTCATTTCGTTGAAAAACAGAACAAACCACACAACCCCATACATGAACATATGGAGGTGATTCCCCATCCACTATAATTTCTTCCTCTCTAACTAAACATCTTGAATAAACATAAATATTAGCTAAGAAACCACGAGTTTGCAATTGCTTTGTTTACCTAAGAACATGAAGCTTACCTCGAACTCAACACTGACAATGGCAGGGAGACTCAGCTATTCAATGGCAGCGACAATGGGTCTCACATGTAACGACGAGTTCCCCAATCCTTGCACCAGAAACCAAAAAAGGTTCTTAGGTTAACCGAAGGTTCTAGAAACAGACCTAGCTATTCAATGGAACAACAAAACTAGACGAAATGACACGAACCTATCACGAAAGTCTTCAGATGTTAACGAAGAAGAAGAGAGCACCGGAGAATACACGGAGAAGAAGAGAGCGCCAGAGAATACACCGGGAAGAAGTGATGAGAATCCTGAAACTGGCCAAATGCAGGCTAAAGGCCCAAGTGGAGAAGGGCGAAGGCCCAAGTGGAGAAGGACAAAGCCCCCGAGTGGAGAAGGATGAAGGCCCAACTGGAGAAAGATGAAGGCCCAGAGACAGAGACACTACCAAGACTATTAATTATTGCTGAAGGCCCAAACTAATTTGAAGGCCCAAGTTAAATATGTTTTTTAGTTATAATTTTTATTTATTGTAATTTTGGCCCAAACTGTTTAGAAGGTCCATGTCTATTTTTATCTTTTTGTTCAGATACACTATAAGTATTGGTTTTTGTTTTCAATAAGAAACTTTTGGTATTTGATAAAATTTGGTGAGAGCTTCTCTCTGGGTTCCTTGTTGAACTAATCTCAGACTTATCAAGGTAATCCTTGTGGCGTCTATCCTGACTTATCTTCCTTCACTAGAAGTGGCGTCATCCAAAACTCCGTAGCCTGTATCAAACGTTTCGCCTCGTAAGGTTCACATCAAGAAGAGAGCGCCAGAGAATAATACACGAAGAAGAATAGAACGTGAGCAAAATAGGTCGCGTCAAAATAATTTAAAATTTAATTTCAACATCGGTTTTCAACAAAAAACCGATGTTAACAAATTGATGTTAACGCTAACATCGGTTTTATTAAACAAACTGATGTTAACTGATCTAACGTTAATATCGGTTTTCTAGAAACCCGATGTTAACTAAGTGACGTTAACATCGGTTTTGTACAAAACTGATGTTAACGTCATTTCATTCACATCGATTTTACAAGAACCGATGTTAACGTCACTTTGTTAACATCGGTTTTCTGCAAAACCGATGTTAATGGATACACATTATTTACAATTATGCCACCGCGTTTATGTTAACATCGATTTTGTCAAAAATCGATGTTAATCTGCCGATGTTAAAACTGCTTTTTTGTAGTAGTGTAAGATCAGTTAGTTTAGATCTTATAAGTACAAATAGTAGTTTCTAACCTTTTGTCCGGACTTTCAATAAAAAAAACAACCAATATATACAATTATATTTTCAACTATCTTTGAGTTTTCTTGCCAATTTTACTGTTTTTCTTCTAAATTTAGTCTTTTTGTTCTTCTTCTTTAATATTTGGTTAAGAATCACCTCAAATCAAGTGCTTTTTGTAATAACTTGATAGACTGCACCCAAGTCAAGAGACAAAATTTTCCTCTCGACAACCAAATCGCTTGAGTCACTTTTCAATTTTTGAAATTGTGTCAAAGTAGTCATAGCCGAATCCATTTCCGTTAATCATTAATATTTCTCGTAACAACACATTGTGATTAGAATTAAAATCATAATTGGTTACACCTTTTGTAATATTATTATATTATTACACGAGTAACACTAATTATTCTTTAAAAATTAATTGTTTATATAGTAAGGTACAAGAATTATAGGTACAATTTTTTAATAAAAAAATAGATCAATTATCCCTTAAATCAATATTTCGAGAAGCAACTAATCACTTGTCTCACTCCAGAAAATAAAGCACTAAAACTAGTCTCAACATAGGATTACACATTCAACAATAGCAAAATCACAATACATTTACCACTACATCATGCTGGAGCAGGCATCCAAGGTTTCAATGCTTCACATAAACTTAAGAATGGAAGCAGACTTAAAGTTCTACCTGTGATAAGCCCTTGCAACCAATAACATCAACCCACTCAATTTCAACAACTACTTCCCCACTCTCGACATTTCTCAATTTCAAAATCATTTCTTGGATAATATTTCCATTTTGCCAAATGCAGTTGCTCTCTTCAGCAAGGCAATTAGTGTCATCTGGTTGAATCCTCTTGACTGAAGAATCATCTGGGCGCTCGTTCAACCCCATTTGTACACACTGAACATACGGTTTCAAGTCTATATCTGCCTCACCCATTTTGTCATCTCCAGATAAAGTGTCCTTGTCATAAACCGACTGTAGAGGAAACATGAAACCATCAACAATCATTTAGTTATTCTTTTGGTGCTACAATGGATAAGAGACAATTCTTTGCAAGATACTTAAAAAAATGTAATATTAATAAATAAAATAAATATTCATTAGGGTTGTTTATATTATTTTAGTCTTCATCTATCAAAAATAGAATTATTAGTACAGACTTTGTAGGTTTCTAATCTATTAATCTAATACTATGATAGATTATATATACTAATGGACAATTATGTATTAGAACTTAATATGTATCATCAATGCATCATAGCATAGATGCACAATGTCTATACTAAGGATTTAATTTTCTTTAGAAAAAACTATGGTGTTGTTTGGATAAACATATCCATAAATACTTATAAGAGAAAAAATAAAAAGATAAAATGAATTTAGTCTTTTTCATAAGATAAAATCAATTATTACCTCGGATTTTAGAAAACTTAGATCGATGAAATAACTTCTATAAAAATTAAAAAGTTGAGGTTGATTTTAAATCATGAAACAAATTTGAACATGTAATCTCCTTGTTTATTCTTTTTATAAGTGTTCATGTTTATCCGATCGAACCTATATCAATATGGATGAGCCTTATACCAATATATATTTTTTAAATTAGTATATGACATTCTTTTTGTGATATAGCTTGCATCAGTACTTACAAGATGTATTGGGGTTTTGACGTCCTTTATGGAAAGGGTGAATTCTTCATTCCACTCAGGATTGCAGTTGTCTTTTACAACACCAGTCTTTAGCTTCTGCATTAATGAGATTAATCTTCAGACCAAAAGTGATTTAATGATCCAAAAAGTGTTTGACTCAAAAGCATGTATTTGAGATTCCAAATTTTACTTGATTGACTTTGTTACATAACAATTCCATATGCCAATCACGCCCCATCATCTTAAATGTGGACAAATTACTGAACTCAAAAGGAATGCGATGAAAACAGAACCTATGAATTGTACTCAATTTTCTCCTCAAATTTTGGCAGGGTCTCCAGCCAAAGATTTGGCCTCTCTCTCTCTCTATAGCAGTTGATATCGTGTTTGTCAATATATACTTCTTGTGAGGAATTAAAGTTTAAATATTGATAGGGATGGAGAAGGTAATCCTAAAAAGAATAAGGGCCAGGTCCTGCATTAATTATGCCATGGACCAAAACTTATTTGCAGTCGTGAACACCTCTACTATTGCATGGCAAAGAACAATAGGGGAATAAGTGGCAACAAATTGGGAGACAATTTGTCACAAAATCTAATAGAAAAATGTTGAAAAAAAAGTGGGATTAAAAAACCAGTTGTTTAATCAGTTTCCCAAATTCTTTAAGATGAACACTAGTTCTCCAGTTGAATAAATCCACCTTCAAATGAAAAAATGGCCTAAGAAATTGCAATCTTCAAACCTGTTCACCCATGTTGATGATGACATAAGGGTCGCTGGCATGCATTTTTATTGCATCGCGTATTGCAAGATTAGTGCCTCTTTTAATTCGAAGTTTGAGAAGACCCAGAATACTATTGTCCATTGAAACACAATGCACGACTTGTCGTTGCCGAGATTGCCTAGAAACTCTTGTTCCAAACGAAACGAAATTTAGACTTTGATGAATAATACAAAATTAAACTCGTCCAAGTTGGAGGGCTACCATATTAGAGGCAAGAGTTTAATGTGCGAAAAACAAAGCAATGGGCACGAGTGCACGTAAGTGGGCTCCACAAAAGGCTTCTTGAGACATTTTAATAACGTTATTTACGTACAATGCCTTTTAATTTTGCGTGTCCGAACTATACTCGTTCTAAAAAAGAGTGAAAGGAAAAACCAAAGGAAAGACAAGTGATTAAATGTGCGATCCTCGTGCTTCAATGGTAGTCTCTCGCGACGCTTCAGGCTACAAGTTTGCACCATCGCACGATTTTCTTGTACATGAAGCTCTTCATTAATGTAAAGTAAAAGTGATTTTAATGATAAAACAAAAGGTTTATGTTTTAACACGTAGGTAATCACTTACCAACACCAACACGACAGTCCAAGAGTAACTAAGATGAGGTCCCTTGTATAAGATCTTGAATTTAAAAAAGTAGAGCTTATTAAAGGTCATCAATCAAATTACTCATGATACTTTTTAGACTAAATAAACTATTTGGCTTTTTATCTTATTTTTCTGATTTAGTTAGGTCCTTTATGTTTTTTAAAATGTAATGTGGTCATTTATCTTATTTTTTTTATTTAGTTTAGTCCTTCAATCCATTTAAGATCGATGTCCTTGATCATTTAAGAATAAATCATTTTTGTTAAAAATGAAGTGAAGGGAAAGGAGAAAAAACTTAATAAAAAAAGTTCATTTTTGAATAATTAACGAAGTCAATCACAAATAGATTGAAATAACAAATTGAACAAAAAAAATAAAAAAAAAAGATCAAATTGAACGAAAAATTGGATAAGGACCAAATAAATTTTTTAAAAAGATAAAAGACTAAATTGAACAACAAATAAGATAAAAGACCAAATTAAACTTTTTAAAACATAATAGACCAAACTGAAACAAAAGAATAAGATAAATGACTAAATATATTATATAACCTACTTTTTACTAATAACACAATGACGACACACAAAAAATAATCACATTACTAACCAACACTATCTAGTTTGAATGGAGTGCAACATAGTTAAAATTCCTTAAGAAACATTTTATGAAACTTGATTAAAAAAGATCAGTTAAATTACTGCCTTGGAAAAATTCATTAATAGAAATTCAAGAACTATAATATAATAAAAAAATACTTCAATTTTCACTTTATAATGAGTGAAGTTATATACTTTATTATTTTCACTTTAAAAACTAGATTCAATATTTTTATTGTTAAAATATTTTTTTATTTAATTTATGTAAATTGTTTCTTTATAAGTTTTTACTATTTTGAGTGAAATTATGTACTTTTTTATTTCAAGCAATTAATAATTTTCATTTATATTCTTATTTTTTAAAAATAACAGTACTAGATAATAGGATTTTAACATCGGTTATTAAGGACTTTTAACATCGGTTATCAACGAATGTTGAAAGTACCGACGTTAAAAGTAATAATGTTAACATTGATTTTGTAAAATCGATGTTAACATAAACCCACAACATCGGTTTTTTACAAAACCAATGTTGCATAGCAAGAAATAACAAAAAAAGAGTGAAAACTATACAACTTAACATTGGTTTTTTTTTATTATAAAAAACCAATGTTAATTTAGACTTACAACATTGGTTTTTATAAAAACCGATGCGATGTTAAGTTAGACTCAACATTGGATTTTATAAAAATCGATGTTGATTTGTACTCAACAATATCAGTTTTTTTAAAAAAAACTAATGTTATTTTCTAGTAACCAACATCGGTTTTTACACAACATCAGTTTTTTCATAAAACCGATGTTGGTAAGCAAAAGACAACATCGGTTATAAAACCGATGTTGTGAGTCAAACTAAAAACCGATGTTATTTGTTGGATTTTTTTTAATATTCTGTTTGTTTTTTGAATTACCCAAAATTAACTTGCAAATTAAAAATCAAAACCAATCTAGCAGATAATTTCATATTGTTTTTTGACAGTTTTTAACAAAAAAATCCATCAAAATTGAATATTTACTATGAATTAAAAATAATGTTTAAAGTCCATACATAAAATGAATTTTAAATTAAGAAAACTACAATTATAAAGTTAATTAAACACCAATTGTTTCATTTTTAACTTGCAGATAATATGTTGTCCTCTAGATACAAAGTGCCTTCATTCTCGCTGGTTCCAATGGTCTTGCATCATTAAAATACTACATGATATGATAAAACATAAGTTAATAATCATATATAATAAAAATTATAACAAATTGAATTACTTTTAAAGAAAACAATTACTGTTTACCAATTATTCTTGAAACTTCCTAAGATTTTCGTTGACATCCAATGCATTATGTAGTCCTTGCACTCAGTGCTTTCTTTTTGCTTATTACACTAAGCACATTATAAAATATAGATATTCAAAGTTAAGAACAAATTAGTGTACATAGTAATAAAATATAATTTTTAAAACAAGATCTTGTTTAAATCACTTACTTTAACAACAATCCATCTAGCAACAGGCTTGGATTTAGTTTGTTGACTATCATCAAATCCTTTCAAAGCACTTGATGTGAACCTGAGTAGGAGCGGATCGTTTGATACAGGCTACGAAGATTTGGATGACGCCACTTCCGGTGAAGGAAGATAAGTCAGGGTAGACGCCACTTCCGGTGAAGGAAGATAAGTCGGGGTAGACGCCACTTCCGGTAAAGGAAGATAAGTCTGGGTAGACGCCACTTCCGGTGAAGGAAGATAAGTCAGGTTAGACGCCACAAGGATTACCTTGATAAGTCTGATATTGGTTCAACAAGGAACCCAGAGAGAAACTCTCACCAAATTTTATGAATATGTCAAAAGTTTTTTTTATTGAAAATAAAAACCAATACTTATAGTGTATCTGAACAAAAAGATAAAAATAGACATGGGCCTTCTAAATAGGTTGGGCCAAAACTACAATAAATAAAAATTATAACTAAAAACATATTTAACTTGGGTCTTCAAATTAGTTTCGGCCTTCAGCAACATTAATTGTCTTGATAGTGCCTCTGCCTCTAGGCCTTCATCTTTCTCCACTTGGGCCTTCATCCTTCTCCACTCGGGGGCTTTGTCCTTCTCCACTTAGGCCTTCGTCCTTCTCCACTTGGGCCTTTAGCCTGTATTTGGCCAGTTTCATGATTCTCATCAGCACTATTCAATAAAAACATGCATGCATATTGTACAATTAAAATATTGATGTTCACGAGTAATGTAAATGTATTAGAAAATATAACTGACCTGTTAATAATTCCTTTGAGGTAGTTGTCGGGCCTATTGTGCAAGGAACAAAACCAGATGACAACATTATCCTTAGGACAAACGAAGACCAATTACCAATGTGCACTGCAATGGAGAACAATAATGATGCAATCCTACCCCCCCCCCCCCCCAAGGCATTGGATAGAAGACTCCAAGAAGATTGGGCCAGAGATGCAAGAGAAGGCTCTAGGGTTCTCATGAGCTTTATGATAGATTTTGGGCCTATGGGCTAAGTATGAGCCCACTTATCTTTGTACATATTTGATTAGGATTTCATTATTTTTGGGCCTTGTATTTAGGGCTTCATAATGTAGGTAGGGTACCCTAGAAATGTAGGATTTTTCAGCCCTTGTATTTTAGCGCACCTAGACTAGTTTTTGTATTAGGAGTAGTTTTATAATTTCACATGAATTAAGTGAATATTTGATGTGTGTGCTGAGAAATAAATTTAATTGAATTGGGAGAAGCCCAATCCAATTAAATTTTAGAGGGGGAGGTGAGCATTTGCTTGCTACACTCGATTGCCACATCATATAGTCACATTTTGTGCATGTCCTTCATGCTTTACATGCCTCATGACACTTAAGCACACTTAGTGGAGAATCTTAGACTTGATCTTCGATTAGTGGGCTGAACCATAGCTAAAATTCTCTAATCATAATTAGTGAAATTTTGGATCCAAAATTTGGCTCCACAAATTCAATTTCAAATTCAAGTGAAATTTGAATCGAAATTCAAATTTCCCTCCAATTTTGTGTAACACTTAGGCTATAAATAGAGGTCATGTGTGTGCATTTTTTCAACTTTGATCATTGGAAAATTAAACTTCAGATTTTAGAGCTCTTTTAGAGCACAAAATTTCATTCTCTTCTCTTCCTCTCCCTTCATTCATCTCCTTTTTCCTCCAAGCTCTTATTCATGGCCTCCTATGGTGGTGAGCTTCTTCTAGACTCATCTTCTCCTTGAAGTGGCGTCTCCTCTCTCTCTTCTTTCTCCATTCCTCTGCCATTCATCTTCCAAGAAGCAAAGGAATCCATTGATGAAGAAGATCCTAGGCCTACAAGCTCCAATGGAGCTTACATCATGAGATATCAAGAGCATCTTCATCTAGGTGATGTTCTTTTGCTTCCTCTATCTTTTTGTTTGGTGAATTCTCTTTAATTCCTTGTTCTTAATCTTATTCTCCATGTATATCCTTCATTGTCTTGTGGTCTGGTGCTGTTTAGAGTAGATTAAAAAAAAAACCGATTAAATCTTAGATCTACACTTGTTCTTGCATTTGTATGGTTAAAATTTGTAGATCTACTCTTGAATCATGTTTTTGTATTGATTTTAGGTTCTATCATTTTCATTCATAATATTCTTATGCTGAACCTTATATCTAAATTTTCTTCCATAATATTGATTTGAAAAAAACACAAAAATCTAAGTGTAAATCACTTAATCCATGTTGTCTTAGAGTCATGTTTAGTCATAATAATTGTCACATTATTTTCTAAGTTTGTGTTGAATTTTTATTTTCTTGATTGAATTCTAGATACATTTGTTCATGTATTCTTGTCATTCTTAGCCTATCTTTTGAATTTTAAGTCTAATTCATGCATGTTATTTAGTTCATAACATGTTCTAAATCAATTCCTAGAAGTAGTCTTGTTGTTGAACTCTTTTTTTTTTGTTTTCTAAGTTTCCTACATGATGCCTATGATGAAGTTGAGTTGTGGTGCTGAGTTGTGGAAGGATTTGTGAATCAAAATAAGTCTTAAGCTCTCTTGAATTATGTTATTCAAGATAATTGAGCATAAGGAAACACAAATTGTAACTATCCAAGCCTTAGGCAACATAAACACTACTCTTGATTTCTAGGTTGAAATCGCTAGTGCTAACAACTTGAACATACGAACTTGTATAAATTATTAGGAATTGGCCACTATGTGTTTTGAAAAAAGAACCATGTAATAATTGGGAGCCTCTAATAGGTTACCAAACTTCCATTTGTGTGTAGTAATTTTAGGCAATTTTTTCCCTTAGGATAGTGAGTGTTTTGTTGGAACCTTAAATGAGGTCATCCAAACAATCTTAGGATCCGCCTAGTTTACATTTCTCGCACTTTAATTTCTTGCTTACCTTCATAGCTTATATTCTTTACTAGTCACACTTAGTATATCTTATTATTTCATAATACTTCCTTCTTGCTTATCACGCTTATCTTGAGTTCTTTTGAACCCTAGATTTTACCCTTTTGCAAACCCCAAACAAGAAAGAACTATAACTTAGGAACCAACATGAGTCATCATTCATCTAGTGTCAATGGTGAGGGTACTGGTCATAAGGACCCTTTATCTAGAATATTAGATGAGTTTAGTTCCCTCAAGTTATGGAAAGAAAAACTAGAAAGAAAAGAAAAAGGAAAAGAGAGGGTAAAAATAAGTCAAGATGAGAGGGAAGAAATAAGGGAAGAAGAAAGAAGGAAAATACGAAAAGAGTTAAGAAAAGAAAAACATGCTGATGCAATCCTACCCCGCAAGGGCATTAGATAGAAGACTCCAAGTAGATTGGGCCAAAGATCCAAGGGAAGGCCCTAGGGTTCTCATGAGCCTTAGGGTAGATTTTGAGCCCATGGGCTAACTATGAGCCCACTTATCTTTGTAAATATTAGAATAGGTTTTTTTTCCTTCATTTAGGCCTTGTATTTTGATCATTCTAGTAGTATAGGATTTTAGCCTTGTATTTCGAAGTATTTTGAGTAGTCTTTGTAGTAGGGACTTTTTTTTTGTATTTTCATGTATTTTGTCATGGGGGTGAGCTTTGCTATTATAGGGGGTGTGTAGCTAAGTTCTAGCTTCTCATCTCAAGGAGGTGAGCTTAGCTATTAGAGATGTATGTGTAGCTAAGCTCTAGCTTCTCATCTCAAGGAGGTGAGCTTAGCTATTAGAGATGTATGTGTAGCTAAGCTCTAGGTTCTTTAGGAATCTTCTTAAGGAAGCTTCTCAAGGAGGTGAGCTTAGTTATGAGAGGGGTGTGAGTAGCTAAGCTCTAGCTTCTCAAGGAAGTTTTCTCAAAGAAGCTTCTCAAGAAAGCTTCTCAAGGAAGCTACCTAGTCTATAAATAGAAGCATGTGTAACACTTGTTGTAACTTTGATGAATGAGAGTCTTGTGAGACACAACACAAAGTTCAACTTCTCTCCCTTTTTCTTCCTTCAATTTCGTGCTCCCCCCTCTCTCTTTCTCTCCCTCTTTATTTTCCTCCATTGAAGCATCCTCTCCAAGCTTCTTATCCAAGGCTCATCTTGGTGGTGAAGCTCCTTCTTCCAAGGCTTATTCCCTAGTGGATGGCGCCTCCTCTCTCCTCTTCTCCTTTGTCTTCCACTGCATCTCCATGGTGGAAAATCACCATTAAAGGACCTCATTGAAGCTCAAAGATCCAGCCTCCATAGAAGCCCCACAAGCAAGCTTCCATCAAGTGGTATCAGAGCACAAGAGCTTCAAGTAGGTGCTCCTTAAACCTCCATTAATTTTTTTTTGCTTTACCTTTTCTTCCATTGTTGTTTCTTCATTTTTCTCCATTGTATCTCCTCACATGTCTTGTGCTAAATGTTGTTAACATGATTCTTTAGAATTTCCACCGATTGATCTTGCTATAGAAGCTAGATTTCATTTTCTATGGTTCAAATTTCTTGTTCATGTTCTTGAACCATGAGTTGTGTTGAGTTTAGGTTCCTTTGAGTTTTGTCTTGCTATTTTTTGTGGCTGAACCCTAAACCATAAAATTATTACAAAATAAAGTAGAAGAAAACCTCAAAAATCTAGAGTGACTTGTTCACCTATTGTAGTTTTGTCATAGAAGTCATGTCTAGTCATGAAACTTGTCACATAAGATTTCTTATGTTGTGCTGAATTTTATTTTCTTGTTTCTTTGTCTAACTCATTTGTTCATGAGTGTATCAAATTCTTTTAGCCTATTATTTGATTTGAGTCAAATCTTTCATGTTAATTAGTCCTTAACATGTTCATGCAAAATTCTTAGAGAGTCTTTGATTGTGAACCTTTTCTTGAACTTTTAGGTTTCCTTATGATTGTGAATTTGAATTTTGGTGATTGAATTGCTGGCTTAACTGTTGATCCTAAGTGAATATTGAACTCCTAAAAATGTGGTAAACAATCCTAGTGAGTTCAACATACATAGGAAGGTTGAAAGTAAGCCCAAGGCAATCAATATACCATGCTTAAAAAAAAATCGCTGAGCTGGCAGCTTGGACATACAAACTTGTAAAAATTACTGAAAATTGGTTACTTCGAATTTTGAGCTGAAATTTTTACTGAATTTTCTAAACATCTGGAAAAAAGTTTAAAAAAAGAAAAAAGTGATTTGGATAAAAGGAAAAAATACGAAAAATCACACAAGTTGGCAGGAAAATCAGTATCCAGAAAAAAAAAAGGTGAAAGAGAAGTGTTCTTGTTGTTTTGGCTCAAAATTTATTCTATAATTGGAAATTTCAATTGAAAATTAGTGTGAAGACAAGTGCCAAAGCTAGAGGTTTGTTGAGTCTTTTTTTCAGTTTTTTTACTAAATCTTGATCCATTCTAAGTTTCTCTTTGAGTCCTAGCTTGCTTCTATGTCCTTTTCATTGCTTTAATTGTTGAATAATCCTTGAAAAATTGTCTTGTTAAAACTCCATTGGTTTAGCTTTCATTTCATTTTTTTTGGTCTTTGGTTATTGCTTGTCTCTTTGTTTCCTTGTTTGTGGGTTGCCATATAAGGAATTGGAAGGAGGATTGGGGCCATCCCTTGAAGAATTTGAGTCCAGAAGCAAGGGGCCAACCACCTTAAGAGCTATTGGACTAAGAAGCACTCCAAATTGAGTGAATCACCAAAGAGAGAACAACCACCAAAATTGAGGACCGTTTTGTAATTTTGTAATTTGAAATTTACTTACCTTCATTGCTTTCAAGTTTTGTAACAAAAAGGCCTTTCATTGGAAGTGTGTTGGGAGCCTCTAATAGGTTACCAAACTTCCATTTGTGTGTAATAATTTTAGGCAATTTTTCCTTAGGATAGTGAGTGTTTTGTTGGGAACCTTGAATGTGGTCATCCAAACACTCTTAGGATTCGCCTAGTTTACATTTCTTGCTTACTTTCATAGCTTATTTCCTTTACCTTCCATTGTCAAACCGCCTAGATAGCTTTCCTTTTACCAATTAGTTTTTTACCTTATCTTTCACACCTCTTTTAGTGTTTAGTTGGCTAGTTTCAACCATAGTTTCTTTTACCTTTTGTTTTCAAACCTCCAGCAAGAAAGAACCACAACTTAGGAACCAACATGAGTCATCATTCATCTAGTGTTAATGGCAAGGGTACTAGTCATAAAGACCCTTTAGCTAGAATCTTAGATGAGTTGAGTTCCCTCAAGTTATGGAAAGAAAAACAAGAGAGAAAAGAAAAAGGAAAAAAAAGAGTGGAAGAAATAAGTCAAGATGAATGAAAGAAAATAAGAGAGGAAGAAAGAAGAAAAATAATGAAAGAAATGAAAAGAGAAAAACATGCCTCCTATAGTAGTCATAACTCTTGCAAAAGCCTAAGTGAAGAACTTCGTGACTATTACGAAGGAAGGCATAGGTCACATCTTAGACCTCACTCCCATAGAAGAGAAAAGGAAAGAAAGCCTCAAGAGGCTAAAATTAACCTCTCATACTTCCATGGGAAGGACAATGTAGAGGCTAACTTAGATTGGGAAATAAGGATAGAGCAACAACTTAAAAAGAAGTCTACTTCAAAATCTTATGGCTCTCACTCTTATCCAAAGAAAGACCAAGGTCAAGGCATCTTAGGGGTGACACCTTCTAAGCCCAAAGATGATAAGGGGAAGGCAATAGAAAAGCAAGCCCCTAAGGCTAGCATGCAAGAGAAAACTAGCTCTATAAAGTGCTTTAAATGTCTTGGAAGAGGACACATTACTTCTCAATGCCCCACCACAAAAACCATGATTATGAGGGGCCAAGACATTTATAGTAGCCAAGATGAGGCTACTACTTCACCTTCCTCTAGTGAAAGTGAAGAAGCAAAAAGGGAAGAATCTAGTGAAGAAATCTACCCCCAAGAAGATGGACAACCATTAGTGGTTAAAGAGAAGTGTAAGGAGGTAAGTGTCTCCTCCAAGAGGTTAGATAAGAAGGAAACTCATTTTACAATAAAGACAAACATTAAAGAAACTTTCCCTCTTACACAACCTCCACATTTTCTCTTTTGTAAAAAGACACTTGCTAGCATTGCCACACCTCTTGGGCTCGAGTTTATTCCTCAAGTAAAGAAGTTGTTGGATGAGGGTTTGGTTCACAAGAGCTTAAATCCTTGTGCTTTTTTGGTGCCTAAAATAGGTATTATTAGGCACCAAGTCCCTAAAATAGGTGGTATGATAAATGTTTTGAGTGGTGCAACCCTCTTTTGTAAAATCACTCGTACACCTAACATCTTCATGGTGTGTGTACATAGGGACCCATTAGGTAGGTTTTTTCTTATTTTTAGTTTCAATACAAACTTAGGTACTCATATGGGACACCTTAGGTTTGTCATACTTTTTGGTAGGAATAATCAATATGAAAATACAGAAAAAGGTATGTTTTATTGCGTTACTTTTCTTAATTTTTCAAATAGTGATCAAGGGGTTCCCATGAACCCTAAGAGAATAAAGGTCATTCCTGAGTGGCCCACTCCACCAAGTATAAGAAAAATTTGGGGCTTCCATGACTTAACAAACTTTTACAAAAGGTTTGTCCCATATTTTTCTATACTTGTAGCACCACTCATTGAGTTGGTGAGAAACCATGTTCCTTCATGGGAAGATGCCCAGGAAATGGGTTTTCAGACCTTACCTTACTTCAACATACCAAACACCACTAATACATATGTTTTTGTTCTTTTTACAGGTGTTGAGGGAAGGAGCCCAGAGTATGAAGAACCTCAAGATTTGAGGTCAAATCCTTTCCAAGGTGGAGGGAATGATGCAATCCTACCCCGCAAGGGCATTGGATAGAAGACTCCAAGTAGATTGGGCCAGAGATCCAAGGGAAGGCCCTAGGGTTCTCATGAGCCTTAGGGTAAATTTTGAGCCCATGGGCTAAGTATGAGCCCGCTTATCTTTGTAAATATTAGAATAGGTTTTTTTTTTCCTTCTTTTAGGCCTTGTATTTTGGCCATTCTAGTAGTATAGGATTTTAGCCTTGTATTTCGAGGCATTTTGAGTAGTCTTTGTAGTAGGGACTTTTTTTTTGTATTTTCATGTATTTTGTCATGGGGGTGAGCTTTGCTATTATAGGGGGTGTGTAGCTAAGTTCTAGCTTTTCATCTCAAGGAGGTGAGCTTAGCTATTAGATAGGTATGTGTAGCTAAGCTCTAGCTTCTTTTGGAATCTTCTTAAGGAAGCTTCTCAAGGAGGTGAGCTTAGTTATGAGAGGGGTGTGTGTAGCTAAGCTCTAGCTTCTCAAGGAAGTTTTCTCAAAGAAGCTTCTCAAGGAAGTTTTCTCAAGAAAGCTTCTCAAGGAAGCTACCTAGTCTATAAATAGAAGCATGTGTAACACTTGTTGTAACTTTGATGAATTAGAGTCTTGTGAGACACAACACAAAGTTCAACTTCTCTCCCTTTTTCTTCCTTCAATTTCGTGCTCCCCCCTCTCTCTTTCTCTCCCTCTTTCTTTTCCTCCATTGAAGCATCCTCTCCAAGAATCCTGCCTAGGGTAGCTTTGCTATTCTTAGCCAGTCCCAAGCCCGGATAAAAGGAGAGGGTTGTGTTAGGCTTTCGACAGCCAACGTTAAACTTTGTCGAATCTCTATGACATGGATCAATTACGTAATAATGTGAATGCTAGGTCGTTGCCCGGAAGCAACGCGCTGTATGGCTCGAGTACAGTGTCAAAAGAGCAAGGGCCGCTGCATCGCCGCCCGGATGTAGTGAAAAGTAAGCAAGGGTTCCCACATTTTCGTGAACAGGTGTGGGTAAAGAAGCTAGTTCATGACAGGAGGATTCGCTTTGGTACATGGAATATAGGCACACTTACTGGAAAATCTATGGAAATAGTGGATGTTATGGTGAGGAGGAAGATCAATTTTATGTGCGTACAAGAAACTAAGTGAACAGGTGAAAAAGCGAAAGAATTAGACAACTCGGGATTTAAGCTGTGGTATACGGGAAAAATCAGATCAAGAAATGGGGTAGGGATTATTGTGGACAAGGAGTGGAAGAAGGATGTCGTGGATGTAAGAAGAGTAGGAGATCGTATCATAGTCTTAAAATTGGTAGTGGGACAGGACACCTTTAATGTTATTAGTGGGTACGCACCTCAGGTTGGGTTAGCAGAACACTTTAAGGTAAAATTTTGGGAGGATCTAGAAGGGGTACTTCAGGATATACCCCAAGGAGAGAAAGTTTTCCTAGGAGGGGATCTCAATGGACATGTAGGTAGCGTGGCTAGAGGTTTTGAGGGGGTGCATGGGGGTTTTGGCCTAGGGGAGATGAATGGGGAGGGTAAATCCATCTTGGAGTTTTCGGAGGCTTTGGATCTTTCTATAGCCAATACATGGTTTAAGAAAAGAGAGGAACATCTTATCACTTACAAAAGCAGAGGGACATGTTCTCAGATAGATTTCTTCCTTATCAGGAAGTCTGATAGGAAGTATTGCTTGAACTGTAAAGTTATCCCGGGAGAGAGCTTGACTACCCAACATAGAGTTTTGGTTATGGATGTAAGAATTAGAGATAGGGCAAAGAGAAGAAGTCCTATGGTAGCGCCAAGGATCAAATGGTGGCACTTGAAGGGTGAGAAACAGGGAATCTTCCAACAAAAGATATGGGAGGGTTGGTGTGGACAATCACAAGGAAGTGCAAATGATATGTGGAACAAGATGTCCCAAGAGATTATTAAAGTGGCCAAAGAGACGTTGGGTGAATCTAGAGGTTTTGGACCTAGGGGTAAAGAATCGTGGTGGTGGAATGAAAATCTTCAGAGCAAAGTTAGAGTAAAAAAGGAGTGTTTCAAGGAGTGGTCTAGGTGTAGAAATTCTGAAACTTGGGATAAGTATAAGATAGCTAGAAATGAAACCAAAAAGGCGGTGAGTGAGGCAAGAGCCCAAGCTTTTGACGGACTATACCAAGCTCTAGGAACCAGGGACGGAGAAAGATCTATATATGGGCTTGCTAAGGGTAGAGAGAGGAAGACTAGAGATTTGGATCAAGTAAAGTGTGTTAAGGATGAAGAAGGCAAAGTCTTAGTGCATGAAAAAGATATCAAGGAAAGGTGGAAGGTGTATTTCCACAACTTATGTAATGATGGATATGGATATGACTCTAGCAGTCTAGACACAAGAGAAGAGGACCGGAACTATAAGTACTATCGTCGGATTCAGAAACAGGAAGTAAAGGAAGCGTTGAAAAGAATGAGTAATGGTAAGGCGGTGGGGCCAGACAACATACCTATTGAAGTGTGGAAAACTCTTGGAGATAGAGGTCTTGAGTGGCTCACCGAACTCTTTAACGAAATTATGAGGTCAAAACACATGCCGGAGGAGTGGAGGAGAAGCACGTTAGTGCCAATCTATAAGAACAAGGGGGATATACAAAATTGTGCAAATTATAGGGGAATCAAGCTCATGAGTCATACCATGAAATTATGGGAAAGAGTGATCGAACGGAGATTAAGAAAGGAGACTCAAGTTACTGAGAATCAATTTGGTTTCATGCCGGGAAGGTCGACCATGGAAGCGATTTATTTATTACGGCGGGTGATGGAGCAATATCGCATGGCCCAACAAGACTTGCACTTGATTTTTATTGACTTGGAGAAAGCGTATGATAGAGTGCCTAGAGAGATTTTGTGGAAAGCTCTAGAGAAGAAAGGGGTTAGGGTTGCATATATTCAAGCTATCCAAGATATGTATGATAGGGTATCGACTAGTGTTAGGACACAGGGTGGAGAGTCAGACGATTTTCCCATCGCAATTGGTTTACATCAAGGGTCAACCCTTAGCCCCTACCTTTTTACCTTAATTCTGGATGTCCTCACGGAACTAATCCAAGAGATAGCGCCGAGATGCATGCTTTTTGCAGATGACATAGTCCTCCTTGGAGAGTCGAGGGAGGAGTTGAATGAGAGGTTGGAAACTTGGAGACGAGCTCTAGAAACACATGGCTTTCGCCTAAGCAGAAGCAAATCAGAGTATATGGAATGTAAGTTCAACAAAAGAAGGAGGGTTTCTAACTCAGAGGTGAAAGTAGGAGACCATATTATCCCTCAAGTCACACGGTTTAAATATCTTGGGTCTGTAATACAGGATGATGGGGAAATTGAAGGGGATGTGAATCATCGCATTCAAGCAGGATGGATGAAATGGAGAAAAGCATCGGGGGTGTTATGTGATGCAAAGGTACCGATCAAGCTAAAGGGAAAGTTTTATCGGACTGCGATAAGACCGACGATTTTGTACGGAACAGAATGTTGGGCGGTCAAGAGCCAACATGAGAATAAAGTAGGTGTAGCGGAGATGAGGATGTTGCGGTGGATGTGTGGTAAGACTCGACAGGATAAAATTAGAAACGAAGCTATTAGAGAGAGGGTTGGAGTAGCGCCTATTGTAGAGAAGATGGTGGAAAATAGACTTAGGTGGTTTGGGCATGTAGAGAGAAGACCGGTAGACTCTGTAGTGAGGAGAGTGGACCAGATGGAGAGAAGACAAACTATTCGAGGCAGAGGAAGACCCAAAAAGACTATAAGAGAGGTTATCAAAAAGGATCTCAAACTTAATGATTTGGATAGAAGTATGGTACTTGATAGAACATTATGGCGGAAGTTGATCCATGTAGCCGACCCCACCTAGTGGGATAAGGCGTTGTTGTTGTTGTTGTTGAAGCATCCTCTCCAAGCTTCTTACCCAAGGCTCATCTTGGTGGTGAAGCTCCTTCTTCCAAGGCTTATTCCCTAGTGGATGGCGCCTCCTCTCTCCTCTTCTCCTTTGTCTTCCGCTGCATCTCCATGGTGGAAAATCACCATTAAAGGACCTCATTGAAGCTCAAAGATCCAGCCTCCATAGAAGCCCCACAAGCAAGCTTCCCTCACATGCTTCCTATAGTAGTCATGACTCCTGCAAGAGCCTAAGTGAAGAACTTAGTGACTATTATGGAGGAAGGTATAGGTCACATCCCAGACCTCACTCTCATAGCAGAGAAAAGGAAAGAAAGCCTCAAGAGGCTAAAATTAACCTCCCATACTTCCATGGGAAAGACAATGTAGAGGCTTATTTAGATAGGGAAATGAAGGTTGAGCAACTCTTTGCTTGTCGTCATAAGAGTGAGGAAAGGAAGGTTCATTTGGCTACCCTTAACTCCCAAGGGTATGCCCTCTATTGGTGGTCTTCCCTTGTTAGGGAAAGAAGGATTCATGGGGATGCTCCAGTAGAGTATTGGAATGACTTGAAAAGTGCCCTTAGGAAGATGCACATCCCCTCCTACTATATGTCGCAACCTACCCTTCGGCAGGAGGGCGTGGCAAAATAAAAGCGCGTCTTCTCATGAAGAAAATGCATGGAGTCGCCACCAACATTTATTCGAGGAAAATGTTAGATAAAACCAAAAAGATGAAGGTCTGCGTATTTTGAAAATGAGGGTTCGAGAGTTGTTTACGCATGGGGAAGGTATTAGCACCCCACGTACCTGTCACAAGGGACAACAACCTTTAATCGAGTGTGCAAAACAAGACTTCAAAATTGAGGAAAATGTCAGAAAAACCGGAAAAGACGTGGTCTACGAATTTTAAGTGAAAGGTTCGGGAGTTGTATTTACGTACGGGGAAGGTATTAGCACCCCACACGTCTGTCACAAGGGACGACAACCTTTAATCAAATGTGCAAACATGACTTCAATTTGTGTTATCTTCCCTTTTTTATGTTCTTATGTCTTTTTATGCCTTTTATATTTTTTATCTTTTTGTGGTCGACAAGGGTGTTTCCCTTGCTCCTATGTATTCCTCAATTGTGATAAGGAAATCAGACCTACGTAGTTCTTTGAGAACTAAACGTTGGTTAAATTGTTTTAATCCTTTTTTTGCAAGATATATTTTTATTGAATGAAAGATCATTTAAGGCGTTGGACTATTAAACGATCTTTCGATTCTTTTTGAAAGGAGAGAAAACATTAAGGCATTGGACCATTAATGATCTCTTGTTATTTTTGAAAGAGGTAACAAAGCTACGTTTTGATTTTAGGCTTTTAGAAATCCACGTTTAACCAATAATAGCGAAAAATACCATTTCAAGGCGTTGGGCCTTAAAAATGGCTTTTTAGGTGATGACAAAAGTTTGATTTATGAATTGATTTTAGCCTTAGTTTCACTTTGGTTATTAGTCAATTCGATTAAGAAAGGAAAATCCAAAAGAAAAACATCCGATTGATTTTTTTGATTATTTTACTAAAAGATATTTGATTATTATATTATTATTTTGCCTCTTTTTGGTTTTAAACGTGGTTACGGCATGACCGAACGATAGGATTTCATTTTAACAGAAATTGAAAGATGTTACAATATGAATGATTGGTGAAAATTTATTTTATTTTTGATTAGGTGAGAAAATGACTTAAATAAATGATTAAAACACGTCAAAAAGGGGTACGGAAAGTAAATGAAATGAAAATAAAAGCATGCGAAACAAGTGGGGACCACTAAGGGTACATAGAATGAATTGAAAAGTTCGATTTCGGGAACTTACCGGTTGAAGACCGAAGAACGACGAAGAACGAACGAAGAACGACGAAGAACGGTGGAAAATCTTCGCGAAATCAACCACGGAAACATCTCAGAAGCGTTATGGAAGCGCCTCGACTTGGATTTTCTTCACGGAAACAATTTTTCTCACTAATTTTAAGTGATTCTCAGATACCAGGAGGGTTGAACATTTTTGTTCGGCCCGCCTGGGCGAGCTAGGTTGCTTCCTCCAGAAGGCACCGCCTTCTGGTGGAACTTCCTGGAAGGCCCAAGTGGGCCTAATTGCTATTTGTACCCCCCCTGTTTACTAAATACACCCCCTGCCTTTTTTTGCTGATTCATTTTCCGTAACAATATGGAACTTTACAAATTTCGTAACGATACTTGTTTTCTTTCCGTAATGTCACGGAACCTTACGGATTACGTAATCATCCCATCCCTTTTTTGGCTTCCAGAATGTTACGGAACTTCACGAATTGTGCAACAATGTTTCCTTTTGACTTTCGGCATGTTACGGAACTTCACGGATTGCCTAACGATGGGTGCCAACTACCTCAAAGTGGTCAAACGAGGGTCGCATCCCAACAAACGGATTGTCCCTGGACAAAATTAAGGTATGATAGTTGCCCCTCTTTACTTGTCTTTTATTGGAGATAAAAGGGAAGTAAAGATAAGACACTAATTTCGTTCGAGCGAAACACCATTTGGCCGGTGAATCTCCCTGCCAGCAGAACCTGCAAAATTTTTGAAAATGATCAGTACCGAACGACCAACATCATCCTGATACTGTCGAATTCGTTCCTCTTGGTTGACACAAAGCGCAGAATGACCATAATTTGTCTCTGCGTGCCCTCGGACACGATCGAGCCTGGATGGTGAGGCGCAAAATGACCATAATTTGTCTCTGCATGCCATCGGGCACGATCGAGCCTGGATGGTAAGGCGTAGAATGACCATAATTTGTCTCTGCCCACCTCTCGACTCACTGTCCCTGAATGACAAAGGGCGCAGAATGACCATAATTTGTCTCTGCGCGTTTATCACTCAACTTGCTGCTCCTGAATGACAAAGGGCACAGAATGACCATAATTTTTCTCTGCGCGTTTATCACTCAACTTACTGCTCCTGAATGACAAAGGGCGCAAAATGACCATAATTTGTCTCTGCGTGTTTATAACTCAACTTGCTGGTCCTGAATGACAAAGGGTGCATAATGACCATAATTTGTCTCTGCGCGTTTATCACTCAACTTGCTGCTCCTGAATGACAAAGGGCGCAGAATGACCATAATTTGTCTCTGCGCGTTTATCACTCATCTTGCTGCTCCTGAATGACAAAGGGCGCTGAATGACCATAATTTGTCTCGAACCGTTTATCACTCGACTCGTTGCTTCTGAATGACAAAGGCCGCAGAATGACCATAATTTGTCTCTGCGCATTTATCACTCATTGAGTCTTATAGATAGCAAAAGCGTTCGGATGACCATATTTTGTCTCCGCGTGTCATCGGGCCCGCCGCCTCTAGATGACAAAAGGGCGCAGAATGACCATAATTTGTCTCTGTGTGCCATCGGACATGACTGTGTCTGAATGGCGAAAAGGTGAGCGGAATGACCATAATTTGTCTCCGCATGTCATCGGGCCCGCAGCCTCTGGATGACAAAAGACGCAGAATGACCATAATTTGTCTCTGCGTGCCATCAGACACGACTGTGTCTGAATGGTGAAAAGGTGAGCAGAATGACCATAATTTGTCTCCGCATGTCATCAGGCCCGCCGCCTCTGGATGACAAAAGGCGCAGAATGACCATAATTTGTCTCTACGTGCCATCGAACACGACTGTGTCTGAATGGCGAAAAGGTGAGCAGAATGACCATAATTTGTCTCTGCATGTCACATGACCTTAGGGTCAGTATGACAGAGATTGTGGGGCGACCAACAAAAGCGAGGCTCTTGCTCCTACGTATCCTCAATGAGGAACTTAGACCTACGTAGTTCTGGATAACTTGTGAGACTAAAATAGTCTCGGTGTTTTCTTCACTAAAATGCGAACACGCTTTAGTAAAGAGACAAAACCTCCAACTGATCAGAGCAACATATGCTTTTTGGATGAAAAACAATGTGTCTACCGGGATGGAGAGTATGGAGAGTATGCGGATGAAATTTTCTCATATCCATAAATGAGATTTTGGACGTTAGCATTTCGCTTCTAAATGACCATTTAGAGGAAACATTGGGTTCAACAAAAATAGAAGAAAATCACTCAAAGTGTATCGATCTCACACAGGTAAGTGTTTCATCCTAATTCCGAACCATAGATATGTCATGACTTGGCTTTGCAAATCATTTCCTATCAAATCAAGGATTACATGCGTGATCATGGATCAATAGGACTTTTTCTTGGGAATGGTTTGTTTTCTTCTGGGAAATTTGGCTCTGAGTAATTGGGCCTTTTCCTTTTCTGTTTTTGTTTAGTGTTAGGTGAACAAACCACCGACGCACAGTATTTTGGTTGGCAATCAAAAGGAGAGGACCACTTTAGCTCGTGGTTTCCTTTCTTTTTGTTTACTTGGTGACAATTCTGTATTGTTCAGATGTTGTCTGGTCCAAAGGCCTTTCTACACATTTCTTCTATTTTCTTCCGATCCTTGATCGGGAATTTTCTTTCTTTGGCTTTCTTCCGATTTTTTGATTGGGAATTTTCTCTTTTTCTCTCTTTTTTTCCATTTATTTTTCTTCCGAGAGTAAGGATGGACCTTCTCACCCTGGGTCAAGGTTTATGGTAAGTTGGGATTTCGGCTCAAGGCTTGTAGAACGGCTGGACATGACATATGTCAGGGTTTGGTTTGGTTCAGGGATAAAAGGGGATGTCCCACATTATTTCCATGACACAAATGCAACAATGATGATTTGGAAATTTTATGCAAAACTAGTCATGCATGCACCTATGTGGACACTCAAGTGTCGAAAAAAATTTGGTCATGTGATGCTAGGGCTCATGATTCATTTTCTCTACTTTAGTCAACCCAGTGTTTCCAAAATATGTTCTTTTATCAATTTGTGCATTCATCCGAGTCCATTTTTGGGCGTTCGGGAAAACTTTCACAACATTCACCCTTCAAGTGTATACACATTTTTTTCAAAAAGCTGATTATCATCAGTTAATTTTTTCAAAGAAAAGTTGGAAGTTATCTCCTTTCACAAGCATGTTGTTTTTTAGCTAGACAACTTTTTATTTTTATTATTTCTTTTTTCTTCCTTCTTTTTCTTTTCTTGCATGCTCTCTTTTGTTTCCTTTCCCTTTTTTAAGTTATTATCATTTATTCATTTTCCTCCTTTTTTTTTCTTTTTTTCTCTAAAAAAGGTCGTGCGGACGGGGGCGCACACTACCTACTTACGTCTAACCGCAAGGTAAACGAAAAGAACGCACGAAATGGTAAGTCGCAAAAACCGAGACGAAAATAACTGAGAGCCATAACGCCAAACAAAAAATAATAACAACAACATTAGTAACCATATAGACAAAAACAGAAAATAGTAATGTCAACAACAATATAGACAATAACAGAAAACATCAATAGCAAACTAACAGAAAACAATAATGTCAATAAAAAGGTGCGGTGACCTTGGTCACGTGGCTCTGCTTCCTCCTAAGAAACCGAGCAAGTCTGTCATCTCCTCATCCATACGGGCCTCCTCTGCATCGTCGGGGGATCCTGCAGGCACCTCCCCTGCCTGGGCCTCAGGCCAATCTCCGGGCCGTGCGACCTCAGCCCTAAACTGCTCTGGAGTAGGGCACGCAAAAGGAGCGAAACCCTGCCCCTGCTGACTGAGGCTGAACCGATAGAGGCACTCATGTATCTGTACCTGCCCCCGTTGGTTGGCCCCCTGCTGGCGAACCAAGTGCTGCAGATAACGCTCCATGCCTAGTGACCCAGCGGGATCGGCCTGATGAGGTGGTGGCGGTGCGTTTGCGGCCTGAGGTGCATCACCCTATGCCTGCCTAGGCGTGCAATACTTCTCAATGAAGGCCCGGGTGATCGGCGGTCGAATCACCTTACTAGGGGTGACGGGAACCCCGAATGACTAGTAGAGGCCTGTGATCAATGCCAGAAACCCCAGGGCCCTGTTAGACTAATTCGGGTCTAGAGGGTGCCTGGCGGGTGGCATACCTACAAACAAATAGATGGCGTCAGCAATCAACTGAGCCACGTGGACGCTCATCCGTGTCAAGATGGCATACACCAGATGACACTTCGGCAGAGGGAGATCGGAGTAATGATCACTAGGCAAGACATTGCTGAACAACAATGTCATCCACATCTGGGTCAAGGTGGTCATGCTGGTGCACATTATCCACACCCGCCTCCCTGCAGTGGTCCGGGCGAAAATCTTGCCCCGGTGTGCATAGCAATTGGGAAATGGCCTCCTCGTCGAACCCATCGGCCTTGTTCCTCCTCTGACTGAACTCGCACTCCTAGCCTTCCTCCAACACTAGCAGGTCACCCAGGAACTGGCTGAGAGCATCTGCGTCAAAGGGAATCCACTGACCCCTCACCCATGAATGCATGTCTCGTACTCCCTCCTCTGTGGGCCAAGCATTAGCATAAAACTCCAGGACTACCTCAGAGTCAAACTTAGCCATGGGAGTCACCAGCGACGTCCAATGTCGGCGAGCTATCTCCTCCTGAAAATCTGTGTACTCATCCTCCCTGAGCTGGACACGCCTCTCTCTGTGGAACGACCATCCTTTGATGGCCTCGAAGCGCTGTTGGTGCTCGGCGCTCTGGAAATGGTGGCTATCAAACTCGGGGCCGGCACTGGTCCCTTCAGCCGCGGCGTCTCTCCTAGACCTCTTCACGAAAAGCTTTTTCGGAGCCATTTCCTGCGAGGACAAACATTTGGAAAGTTAATTTACAAGGAAATGCTATTTTAAAGTGAAAATGGCATACTAATCTTTTCGATTTAGAACGAACTTGTGCACACATTTCCCTGAAGAAAAACATTTATGAACGTGCATACGCGCAAAATATCCTGCTATCAATATACAAGGATATTCAAAATGTTCTAGCTACTTATATCCCACACATATTCTTTTGAAAAGAATTCATATATGCATGCTCATGGTATTGTGCCAAAATTACATATGTCCGTATTCAAAGTATTTTGCTACCAAAAATTACATACGCGCATTCAAAGTATTTTATTAACATAAATTAACATACAAATTAATACAGTTTTTTTTTGTGTTTTTTCATTCACATTTATTTATACATATATGCACATTTGAGAACCAATTTCATGTCATGCACACACTTGCATTTACTTGAAAAGGAATTTTCATGCCATCTATCTACACTTTGAAAGGCAATTTCACATCATATGTTCATTTTGGGAAGCATTCTCGTGCCACATTCAAACATGTGTACATTCATAAAGCGCTTAACCACCTATTCAAAATATACATGTTTTATTTGAAGGGTATTTGTCTCTTTCTACCTATTCTATATGTACATGGTGAATAACATTCTCAAACAAACTAGCCAAACATCATGGTGAAGCCCCAAAAATCAGCCGCTGGCCTAAAGGGAAATCCCTATCACAATGCCTTCGTTTTTATGCCTTCTTGTACTCAAAACCAAAGGCTTGGATTCCTAGGTCTAATTGCTTAATTTGGGCACTTATTTTAACCTCTACATGCTGTCCTTATACACATAAAACAGCCCCACAATCCAAAGTTCACAAAACCATGCCCAAATGTCATTGAGGCATTTCACCGAGCACTTGGTGGGCACATGTTTAGACATGAATAGCAAGGGAATGGGGGCAATGTGGCATGCCCAATCTTTTCAGAATACAACTTAGGCCTAAGGCCACTGCCTATAACCCTCCAACTCAACAAAAACAAGCAACAATTCAAGGATAAATCCCTCACGTTTTTGAGCAAATACATGCAACTTAGAGCACCAAAATACATCAATGGAAAGCTAGAGAGCCCAAGAATGAGGTACTTACCTGTTGGAGATGAATAATAGCGCAAAATGGAATAAAAAACGCGGAGAAATGGTGACCTAAGGCTGGAAAACCAAGGAATCCCGTGAGCCTTCATTTTTTGAATGAGGGGGGAGAGTTTTTGGGTGAAGAAAACCTCCCCCTCCCCCCTTTTTAACCATTTTCGTGCAGAGGGTGCTCGCCCAGGTGAGCTAACCTGCATTTTTTTTGGCGACTCTAAGGGTGATCGACTCGTTACATCAAGAGGCAACAATGTGGATGGACCGATTTGTTCTTACCTTGAACGGGAGTCAAGAACTTCCCCGATTGCTAGCCAAGGCCAAAGCAATGGCGGACACCTACTCCGCCCCCGAGGAGATCCACGGGCTTCTCGGCTATTGTAAGCATATGATAGATTTAATGGCCCATATAATTAGAAACCGCTAGGAAGTTTGTATTGTCACTCAGATCTTGACTAGTTATAACTTTTTGAATAAAATGAGTTTATCCCATGTTTTTATTCCAAAGATCAGTGCGAATCAAATCACTCCCGCATTTTATCTCTAGCATGCATTCATTTTTCTTTAGCTACTCCTCACGTTTGTTTTTTTAGGAAAAACACCATAACTAGACACGCCCCAAGGCATCCCTATCGCACCAGATCCAAATCTAGAACGATTGGTGATCAAGAGGAGACATAAGAACAGATGAAAGCCGACATGTCGGCTTTGAAAGAGCAAATGGCTTCCATGATGAAGGCCATGTTAGGAATGAGACAACTAATGGAGAAAAACATGGCCACCGCTACCGCTGTTAGTTTGGCTGCCAAAGCAGACCCAACTCTCCCGGCTACCGCACACCATCCTCTCCCAAACGCGGTAGGACGAGAAAGGAGCACACTGGGGCACACCAGCAACCCCCATTTGGGATACAACTGGGTGGCTTACCCTTATGGGTTACCACCCAATTACACGCCACCAGTCATGCGTGATGACGTGGGTCGTGTCCCTTCCCCCATCCTTGAAGGGGAGCCTCCTCGACAGCCCGAGGGGATGTCGAATTCTACCCCCCGGTCCCCATCGAGGGACCAGCGCCCAACACATTGCCTCAGCACAACCTCACAGCATAGCCAATATTCTTGTCCACAGAAGGATCACCCCCGGCCGCAGAAGAAAGAAGGAAACTCGATCTCATCGAGGAGAGATTGAGAGTTGTTGAAGTCTTTGGCGACTATCCGTTCGCAGACATGGCGAATCTTTGCTTGGTACCGGATGTCGTCATCCCCCCAAAATTCAAGGTACCTGATTTCGACAAATACAAAGGGACGACTTGTCCTAAGAACCATCTCAAGATGTATTGTCACAAGATGATGGCACATTCTAGGGATGAAAAGTTGTTAATGCACTTTGTCCAAAATAGCTTGGCTGGAGTTGCGGTCATTTGGTACACTAATCTGGAAGCTTTCTGCGTCCGTACTTGGAAGGATCTAATTACTGCCTTCCTTAGGCAATATCAGTACAATTCCAATATGGCTCCCGATCACACTCTGCTACAAAACATGGTTAAGAAGGAAAGTGAGACCTTTAAAGAGTACGCACAATGGTGGAGAGACCTGGCAGCACAAGTGGCCCCTCCCATGGTCGAGAGGGAGATGATTACCATGATGGTAGACACCTTACCGGTGTTTTACTATGAGAAGTTGGTAGGCTATATGCCCTCCAGCTTCACGGACTTGGTATTTGCCGGGGAGAGAATCGAAGTAGGTTTGAAGAGAGGGAAGTTCGATTACATGTCCTCCACAAGTACAAATGCTAGAAGGATCAGAGCAACTCGGGCAAAAAGGAAGGAAGGAGATACCCATGCCGTCACTTTGGCGCCCGCATGGGTCAAGCCACCGCAGACCTCTCATGGTACCCATCAGTACGCACAACATCACCCGAGCTTCTCAGCTCGCGCTGGGAACTTCTCCAATTCAGCACCCGTACAGTCTAGAGCGCCCGCCCCCATCCAGAGGGAGGCCCCCCAAGCTCCGGCTCCAACCACGACTCGCCCGGTCGGCAATGCCCACTTTGGTGCCGATTCCAACGTGATGAGGAACTTTCCCCTGAGGCCAATTCCAGAATTCACCTCGATCCCAATGGCGTACGAAGATCTATTGTCGTCCCTCATCGCCAACCAGATGGCTGTGATATCTCCCGGGAAGATCTACCAACCTCCTTTCCCAAAGTGGTATGTCCCTAACCCAACTTGCGCGTACCATAGGAAAACCCCGGGCCACTCCACCGAAAAATGCCTAGCCCTTAAATACAAGTTCCAACATTTGATAGATGTCGGATGGCTGACGTTTCAAGAGGATCGACCCAACATGAAAACAAACCTGCTCGCCAATCATGGAAGGGGAGCAGTTAATGCCATTGAGTCGGGTAGGCTGCACAGGTCTAAGCCTTTAAGGGACGTGATGACCCCCAGGAGGTTTATCTATGAGGCCCTACAAAAGGGGGGCGTAATTCCCCACGTTGGGCACGGGGAAGATTCCTGTTTGATGCATCCCGACAAGCTACATAACATGGAAACATGTTTAGCAGTGGAGGACCTTTTGCAACAGATGATAGATGAAGGCCGACTGGAAGTCGGCGATGAGAGGAGGGAAGAGCAGCATATATGTATGCAATCCACAGATGAGAAAAGTTTTGGAAGGCCTAAGCCTTTAGTCGTATTTTTCACCAGAGACGCAGCTCCCCAAACGCCCCGATACCCCTCGGTAGTTAAACCTGTTCCATTTCCATACCAAAACAACCACGCAGTTCCGTGGAGGTTTGCACCTCCAAGTGAAAGGAAGGAAGAGGCCACCGACATTAGTTCATTGTTAGCCAAGGTAACTAATATCACGGGGCTGAGCGGCGTAACCCGCAGCGGTTGCGTGTTTGCACCCCCCGACTTGCCGACACAACCCGCAAATCTTAAAGGGAAGGCAAAGATGGTGGAAGAACAAAATGACAAAACGACCCTCACTCTGAACGAGGATATTTTAGTGAAAGGTCTTCTGGAGAAAAGGGATGGTTGTGGAAAGAAGGAAGTATCGCTAGAGGAAGCAAGTGAGTTCCTCCGCATTATTCAGCAAAGCGAGTTCAAGGTCATTGAGTAGCTCAACAAAACCCCGGCCAGGGTCTCTCTTTTGGAACTACTCATGAGCTCTGAGCCTCATCGGGCTTTGCTAGTAAAGGTCTTGAACGAAGCTCATGTGGCCCAACATATCTCTATAAAAGGCTTTGGAGGACTCGTCAATAACATCATCGCCAACAACTATCTTGCCTTCGCCGAAGAAGAAATCCCTGTCGAGGGGAGAAGGTATAATAGGGCTTTGCATGTGTAATTAAAATGCATGGACCACGTCGTGACCAAGGTGCTCATCGATAATGGTTCCAGTTTAAACGTAATGCCCAAAAGCACATTGGAGAAATTATCGTTTAATGCTTCCCATCTAAAGCCAAGTTCCATGGTGGTCCGTGCCTTCGACGGCACCCGCCAAGAGGTTAGGGGAGAGATTGACCTCCCTGTACAGATAGGCCCCCATACCTGTCAGGTTACCTTTCAAATAATGGATATTAACCCGACTTACAACTGCCTTTTGGGACGCCCGTGGATTCACTCGGTAGGAGTCGTTCCCTCTACACTCCACCAAAAACTAAAGTTCGTAGTAGAGGGGCATTTGGTTATTGTGTCGGGCGAGGAAGACATCTTGGTAAGTTTCCCATCCTCTATGCCATATGTGGAAGCCGCGAAGGAGTCATTAGAAATAGCCTCCCAACAAACGGATGGTCCCCGGACGAAATTAGGGTATGACAAAGGTCATTCCTAAGTGGCCCACTCCACCAAGTATAAGGGAAATTTGGGGCTTCTATGACTTAACAAACTTTTACAAAAGGTTTGTCCCATATTTTTTTATACTTGTAGCACCACTCATTGAGTTGGTGAGGAACCATGTTCCCTCATGGGAAGATGCCCAAGAAAGGGGTTTTCAGACCTTTCCCTACTCTAACATATCCAACACTACTAGTATATATGTTTTTATTCTTTTTACAAGTGTCGAGGGAAGAAGCCTAGAGTATCAAGAACCTCTGGATTTGAGGTCAAATCTTTTCAAGGGGGAGGGGATGATGCAATCCTACCTCCCAAGGGTATTGGATAGAATATTTCAAGAGGATTGGGCTAGAGCTGCTAAAAAAGGCCCTAAGGTTCTCATGAACCTCAAGATAGATTTTTGAGCCCATGGGCCAAGGTTGGGTCCACTCTTATTTGTAAATATTAGAATAGGTTTTTCTTTTTTTGGGTCTTGTATTTTGGCCATTCTAGTAGTATAGGGTTTTAACCTTGTATTTCAGGACATTTTGAGTAGTCTTTGTAATAGGGACTTTTTTTGTATTTTCATGTATTTTGGCATGCGGGTGAGCTTAGCTATTGGAGGGGTGTGTGTATTCCCCCCCCCCCCTCTAGCTTCTAAAGGAATATGCTAAGATGCCTTTGGCATATTCTTGGAATATTCCTTTGGCATATTCTTATGGCATATTCCTTTTCCATGTGCTAGAGTCACACCTTCCATTCTTGTGGCATCTAAAGAGAATATGCTAAGATACCTTTGGCATATTTTTAGAATATTCTATGATGCCTTTGGCATATTCTTGGAATATGCTAAGATACCTTTGACATATCCTTGGAATATTTCTCATAGATTCACATGAAATGAAAATAAAATTCACAACGTGAATTTCATTTAGTTAGTGACCAAGGCTATAAATAAAAACACGTCTAACACTTGTCACAACTTTGATGAATGTGAAACTTGTGAGACATACTTCAAAGTTCAGCTTATCTCCTTTTTCTGCTTCAATTTTGTGCCCGCCCCCCCTCTTTCTCATTCTCTTCCTCCATTGAAGCTTCCTCTCTATAAGCTTTTTATCCAAGACACTCTCTTGGTGGCGAAGCTCCTCCTTCCATGGCTTATTCCCTAGTAGATGGTGTCTCTTCTCACCTCTTCTCCTTTATCTTTCACTGCAACTCCATGGTTGAAAATCACCGTTGATAGACCTCATTGAAGCTCAAAGGTTCAGCCTCCATAGAAGCTTCTCAAGCAACCTTCCATCAGTACACATCCCTCTTTGAATTTTGCATCTAGTTCTTAACATAACTTTCTAATTCAATTTGTGGTTGACCACATCTTTGTATAGACTGTGGCTCGAGGAATCCATACACATTGGCCTTACCCTCTCGCATACTTGTCTCAGTCATATGCCTATTATTGTTAAAATAAAGTAAATTATGCTTGAATTTAAAACAATAAGTTAGTTAGTAAACAATAATGTAAGGTGACTTACAAAATCCACAATTGTATAAAAGAGATGCTCAGACATTGACCACCGTGTGCTATCTCAGAAAGATTTTCAAGCTTTATGTACAAGGGAAGTTTTCATTATGCACCCCAAACACAATAGCATCCCACATAACTTGTAACGGCTTAAGAAAAAGTTGTGGGATGGTCAATGTCAATAGATATAGGGGATCAACATCAGGATCTAACTTATCTATAGGTTCCTCTGGTCTCTCAGCTCCCTGTTTATCCTACACATTTAATAAACATAATTCAAAGATAGTGAACACTTTATTTGCTAAAAATCCTTTTTTAATAATGGATTAAAGCAACAAAATGAAATACATGTTCTGAGAAACACCTGACAAGATGTGTCGGCCAAGCAAGGAAGGTGTTAAGTGTCTGCCCCACTAATTGAACCTCTTCACTGGGTACAGGAATGCGAGCATTAGCATCTCAAACTTCTTCAACGTCGACTTCGACTTGATCATTGGCCAAAGGGATGTTGTAAACGGTGGTAGACCCCCAATAACGTCTTTGACTTACCCATTTTTGGGTTATGCCCTGAGGGACCAACACAACTCTCCTTTGTGCTGACACGAGCAGTAGAAGGACCAATCTCAGGCTTAGGAAGCAGTGCAAGTCCCTATGATTGCATTTGCGATTGAAACTGGGATTGCATCTGACTGAAGGACAACATTAGTTGTTAAGTTATTTTCTTTTGTGATCAACTCCTCCAACTGGTCCCTGATATTTTGCGTCAACTTCTCAAGATCTTCTGAAGCCATGGATGAAGACGTACGGGAGGGCTTTGGAGCCGATCCAAAGTATTGTTGATCGTGACACCGACTTCAGCAGCATGGACACGACTAGGGTGTTCTAGTTGCCCAATGGCAGAAGTCAGTACATCCTGATGTCCATGGGCGACAAAGCTTCCATGTGAGGCCTGCTCCTCCAAGGAATCCCTTAGTGAAAAAATTTATTGGTTTAATCAATGAAACAAATATTATAAACAACGAAAACTAACAAATGAAAGTGACTTACAATCTTGTCAGCAATTTCCTTTACTGTCTCTAACGTCATTTGACCAGTTTTCTTTGTGCGGACCATCTTCTACTTCATGTGTCGTCTAATGGGAGGTGAAGGATCAATGATGGTGTCAGTGCTCCCAGATTGGGCTACTTCCTCCAATTGTTTCTTTTTCTTCTCCTCGATCAATTTGTTTTTTAGATATTTATAACCATCATGAGACAACAAGTGAGGGGCAATGTTTTGTTTCTGAATGGTCGTGCCTTCTTTCGCAAATCCTTTAAAATTACACATTATCCTAACTTATTATGTTTGACAATTATACATAAATATAAAGTTTAAAACAATGAAAAGGACAAACTTACCTCCCACGAAGGGTCTCTACGGCTTTGACAAAACTGGTTCCACTTCTCCTTGTTAATTTCGTACTTTTCACATACAGTATCATCCACGCCGACCTTGCCAACTGCAAGTGCCCATTTAGACGTCAAATCAAACTTAAACTGTCTCCACCGCTTACCCACAGTCTAAAATATTTTCTTCTTCATCCTTAAATCATCAGATGCTTAAGGGATATCAAATTCACCTTGACAAACAAAAATATACATTTTACTAAGTTCTTATCTTAGATTTACTTGATCTTGTTCTTTTGACTTGATTCAATCCATGCACATCAAGTAACCTTTTTGGCATCATCAAAACCTGCATGATATTCATTCACAATTTCCCCCTTTTTCTTTCTTCTCCTTATTTAAAGCTAGATCATTCTTCTCCCCCTAATATATAACCTCATCATCCTTAGGTTCATCCTCAAAAGGTACATAAAAATTCCTAAAAATTACTATCATCAGCATCCCATAGGGCACACTAGAAGTGGACTTGATGGGTTGGGTTTCCTTGATCATATGGCTGATGATCAGATGGGGTAGACTTAGAGGAATCCTCCTTCATAGACAGTAAATGATCAGAAGGTCATGGTCATTTACTTCTTGAAACATGTCGCGCCTTGGCAATACTGAGTGCATGTTGATCTAGTGGAAAATCCTTCCAAAGGATGTCAAAGTAGTGAACTTGAAGTCATCATCCTTGTCCTCCAAAAAATTTCTTCATGATATTTGTCTTTCTGAGGCCCATGATGTCAAACCAATCATCATAAAGCCTAGAACTATTAGTAGTGATGGAAGCTTGCTTGAGAAGCTTCTATGGAGGCTAGATCTTTGAGCTTTAATGAGGTCCTTCAATGGTGATTTCAACCATGGAGATGCAGCAGAAGATAAAGGAGAAGAGGTGAGAGGAGGCTCCATCCACTAGGGAATAAGCCATGGAAGAAGGAGCTTCACCACCAAGAGAGTGCCATGGATAAGAAGCTTAGAGAGGAAGCTTCAATGGAGGAAAAGAATGAGAGATAGAGAAAAAAAAGTGGCATGGGAATGAAGGAAAAAGAGGGACAGAGTTAAACTTTGAAGTGTGTCTCAAAAGACTCTCATTCATCAAAGTTGCCACAAGTGTTACACATGTTTCTGTTTATAGCCTAGGTAGCTTCCTTGAGAAGCTAGTGTTTCACCCCTCCAATAGCTAAGCCCACCCCCATGCCAAAATACATGAAGGAAGAAAGCTTCCTTGAGAAGCTTCCTTGGGGAGCAAGTGTTACACCCCTCTTATGCTAAGCTTACCCCTCCCCCCCCAAAATACAAAAAAAGTCCCTACTACAAAGACTACTCAAAATGCCCTAAAATACAAGGCTAAAACTCTATACTACTAGGGTACCCTTAACTTGTAGGGTAGGGTGCCCATAATTTGTAGGATACCCTATAACCCTAAAATGGCCAAAATACAAGGCCCAAAAGAAGGAAAACCTATTTTAATATTTACAAAGAAAAGTGGGCTCATACATAACCCATGGACCCAAAATCTACCCTAAGGCTCATGAGAACCCTAGGGCCTTCTCCTCCATCTCTGGCCCAATCTTCTTATAGTCTTCTATCCAATTCCTTTGGGGGGGGGGGTAGGGTTGCATCATCCCTTCCCCCTTGAAAATGATTTGACCTCAAATCTAGAGATTCTTAAAACATATATATTAGTGGTGTTGGGTATGTTAGAGTAAGGTAAGGTCTAAAAACACCTTTCCTGGGCTTCTTCCCATGAGGGAACATGGTTCCTCACCAACTCAATGAGTGGTGCTACAAGTATAGAAAAATATGGGACAAACCTTTTGTAAAAGTTTGTTAAGTCATGGAAGCCCCAAATTTCCCTTATACTTGGTGTAGTGGTCCACTCAGGAATGACCTTTATTCTCTTAGGGTACGTGGGAACCCATTGATCACTATTTAAAAAATTAAGGAAAGTAATGCAATAAAACATACGTTTTCTATATTTTCATGTCGATTAGTCATACCAAAAAGTATGACAAACCTAAGGTGTCCCATATGAGCACCTAGGTTTGTATTGAAACCAAAATTAAGAATAAACCTACCTAATGAGTCCCTATGTATGTGAATCATGAAGATGTTGGATGCATGGGTGATTGTACATAAGAGGGTTGCACCTCTCAACACATTCATCATACCACCTATCATAGGGATTTGGTTCCTCAAAATACCTATTTTGGGCACTAACAAAGCACAAGGATTTAAGCTCTTATGAACCAGACCCTTATGCAGCAACTCCTTTACTTGAGGAATAACCTCAAGCTTAAGAGGTATGGCAGTGCTAACAAGTGTTCCTTTGCAAGGAGAAGATGCAGAGATTGTCTAAGAAGGGAAGTTACTTTAATGTTTATCTTTATTGCAAAATGACTTTCCTTCTTGGCTAACCTCTTGGAGGAGACACTTACCTCCTTACACTGCTCCTTAACCATTAAAGATTGTTCTTCTTTTCCTTTTCTATTCTTCCCCTTATCATCTTTTTTCTTAGAAGTTGCAGCCCCTAAGATGCCTTGACCTTTGTCTTTCTTTGGATAAGAGTGAGAGCCATAAGATTTTGAAGTAGCCTTCCTTTTAAGTTGTTGCTCTACCCTTATGTAAAGTTGGACTAGTACATCTAAGTTCCTATATGGAACGAGCTCAACCTTGTCCTTCACTTCCATATTAAGTCCACTAAGGAACCTAGCAATACTTGTTTTTTCCTCCTCCCTAAGCCCAGCTCTCAAAAGGAGTAGTTCCGTTTGTTTCCTAGACTCTTCAACACTCATACTCCCTTGTCCAAGCCTTTGGAGCTTGTCCATAAGCTCCCTTTTATAGTAGGAGGGGATGTGCCTCTTCCTAAGGGCACTTTTCAAGTCATTCCAATACTCTACTGGAGGATCCCCATGAGTCATTCTTTCCCTAAGAGTAGCCAAAGGAACCTTTGTTTCCTCACTTGTATGATGGCAAGCAAAGAGTTGCTTGATTGAACCCGGCAAGTGCACCGGATCGCGCAAGTAGTATAAAACGGTAAGAACCAAGTATTGAACTCTCAGGGAACTTGTGTTACTTGGTAAAGCTATATTCAGTGAATAGGTGTCTTGTATGAAAAGATATGTGCGAACTCCTATGAACAAGTATGTAAACTAACTATTAAAAAGGAAAATCACGTGAGTAATGATGTGTAAAGACAAGTAGACAACACGTTGGTCTTGCTATTAGGTGCCTAATGTTTTAAGGATATTCTCTACTTAACAATGCTCATGTGTTCTATGGTGTCTCCTAAAATGCTAAACCCTGATCCCTCGTGATAGTCTAGCCTAATCCTGATCAGGCATCATCCTCAGATCCCTCTTGTTGGACTAAACTTGACCAGAACCGCATTAAGACAAACATACAAAAAACTAGGTTACCGTACCTCGATCCCTCGTGATAATACGACAAACTAGCCCTGTCCTATGAAGTTCTATGAATCAGACCAGTTTCCACTATTGAATGATCCTAACAAAGCATGCATATACGTGATCAAGGCAAAAACATACTAAAATGATGTACTGATAGCATAGAGAACACATAAAACATCATTAAATAGATATAAAGGTATTTACATCAAGTACCTACAAGGAAGAACCAATAGAGGATTTAGCTCTCCATATCTAGGAAGCTTCCTTTACAATAAAGAGAAGAGAAAAATGAAGGATTGAAGAAATACAAGTAGTGGGGATGTCTCCTCCACCTCTAGAACCTCACAATCACTCACAGACTCATCTCATGCTCTCAGGATGGCTTCCTGTCATACCCTAATTTCGTTCGGGGATTATTACTTGATGACATGCAACCTTTGATTGGCCACTTCGAGATACTTGGCACCCTTTGTTGCACAATATGTGAAGTCCTGAGACGCGCCGGAAATCAAAAGAAAGCATGGTTACACAATCCGTGAAATTCCATAATGCAACGGAAACCAAAAGGAAGTATTGTTGCGCAATTCGTGAGTTTCCGTAACTTCTTCGAAAGATAAATTAGGAGTAAATACATGATCCGTAAGGATTCGTAACCTTACGGAAAGAAAATGAGTATCGTTACAAAATTCGTAAAGTTTCATAACGTTACGGAAAAAGAATCAGCAAAAAAAGGGCATGTTGCGATAGTTGGCGACTCCACTGGGGACTTTTTGTGAGTTAGGCCTATTTTAAGGAATTATGGAATTGTGAAACTTTGTGTGTGCACTTGTTGAATTGTGTAAAAATGTAAATAACTGTTGTCTATTTCACATTATTTACACTGCATTCTAAGCACCCGCGGGTTTGAGTAAAAAAAAAGGGGCCATATACCCGGGTTCATGGGAATCTAAGGAGTGGAGGTGAATCTATGATCATGCTAGGTCTCTGACTTGCTTGATAATAGTGAAACCTCGTCTAAAGCTTTCTCTCTTTATAATATGTTGTCGTTGGTATTCCATACCGCCACAATATTATTATCTTGAGTGATGATACCTCTAGAAAATAGCCGTGTGAGCTATGAATCGTTGGGAGTAGTTATTAGAGACCCCTAGATATTATCCTATAGGTCCCTAAAATAGGGGCACGAAGCGGACACGCTGCGTGCCTTTGAAACACTGTCATGCATATAACCTAAATGTCATGTACGCCTTTGTTGTTTGTAATTATTTGTGGATATTGTCGTACTCTATGCATCCCCGTGTTATGCTTTTGCGTGTCTACATCATGTTGTCACGCACACGTTGTATGTTGGTCTCGTCTTTTGTCATGGGAAGCCGGAAGATCCATATCACCTTCTTAACTACACACATGGGGCACTGCACCCCCAAGTGTGCAAGTAAGAAGAGATAATTTTTTCGGGGCTCTCGTGTCCGTAAATGCATTCATATCATGCATTGCATAAACATCTCTTCAGCATCATAATGAACATATCGTTCCTGCATTTGTCCGTTATCACATTCTAACCTCACATTTTGCATGGGTCATTGCATCATCATGCATATGCGTTCAACAAACTTTTTGATCTACAAATTGCATACCAATTGTTTTCATGTTTGATCATGCGTGACCCTTGCATTTTCCTCAACGGACAAAAACAAAAAAGAAAGCGCGAAAATTCATGCTGCATTCTTAGTTGAATATATTCAGTACCATGAGCCAACCGTGTTGGGATCATAAACCCATTTCACTTAAAAAACAAAATGATTGAACATGGTACCTAATGCATGGTTAACTAAGAAAGGATGTTTCTTCAGGCATCTCAATCTCATAATCACATTTTCCATGCATAGCATGTGTATTCCCGAGTCATTCATCCCTATGAAATGTTGATGAAGTATTGGCGATCAAAATTTCCATTCCCTGGGTTATGGGGTTGAACCAAGCTCGTGCTTTTGCGAAAAGGTTCATCGAGTTAAGTTGAAGTATGGAAGTAACCATCTTGCAAAAAATTGGGGCAAAAGATGGATCGTGTTACGTCGCTGCTTCGTCTACTGCCGAACACATTTAGGGCTGTCGATGTCCCTGTTACTTCCAGTTCCACCTTGACGAAGATGTCATGGACCATGTTGAAAATCTAAATTGATTCAACCCCATATCCTGCGTAAAAATTCACAATACTTCAACTGTGCATCATTCGCCTACATCCATGTTGTTCATTGGTTGCATTGCTCATGGCATTCTTTCCTTGAAAAAAAAAGAAGAAAAGAACTTAATCATTGTTATAAAAAAAACATGCTTTACGGTGCTCTTACCGAACCCGTGCTAGAGCTAAAGTAATGGGTAAAGCGGAGGAGGTACAAGAGCAGATGGAGGCCGACATGGAGGCCATGAAAGAGCAAATGGCCACAGTGATGGAGGCTATGATGAGCATGAAGAAGATAATGGAAGCCAATGCGGATGCAGTTGCCGCTACCAGCACTGTTGCTAAAGTGAACCCGACGTCCCCATCCGGCATCAACCAAATGAATCATCCAACCTCAGATATGGTAGGCAAAGATTTGGGAAGTACGGGCGGCCCCCATTATGCGCAAATTTAAAACAAGCATGCCTTCCCACCATATGGCTTGCCTCCAAACTATACACCACCCAATGTAGTGTACACTCCCAATGAGGATGTCAATAAATGCTCATTGAGAGCCGACAACCTCATCATATACATGTCTCTCAACCCATGGGGAAGACACATGAAATTCCCCACCACAATCAAGCCGACTTCGGGCCTTGCCTCGGATATGCCACTGAAGGGCAAGCAGTTGTTGGTGTACCCCTACAAAACCCTTTGGAGGGCCCTCAGTATCATCCCCAACTACACCTCTTGCATTCCACAACAAGTGAAAACCCTCATGCTATGGCAGAAATGGGAAAGTTGGATCATCTAGAGGAAAGGCTCACGGTCATTGACGAAGGTGAAGATTATGCCTTTGCTAACCTAGAAGAGTTGTTCCTAGTACCCAATATCATCACCCCTCCCAAGTTCAAGGTGCTGGACTTTGACAAGTACAAGGGGACTACTTGCCCCGAGAACCATCTAAAGATGTATTATCGGAAGATGGGGGCATATGCAAAAGATGAGGAATTGCTGATACATTCCTTCCAAGAAAGTCTTACTGGGGTAGCTGTTACTTGGTACACTAACTTGGAACCTTCTGGAGTCCATTCTTGGAAGGACCTAATGGTTGCCTTCGTTAGGCAGTGTCAGTATAATGGCTTCGGATAGGATGCAACTACAAAACATGTGCAAAAAGGGGGCACAAATCCTTCAAAAGAATACGCCCAAAGGTGGAGAGACCTGGCAGCTCAAGTGGCACCTCAATGACGGAGAAAAAAATGATGACAATAATAGTAGACACATTACCAGTATTCTACTATGAAAAGATGGTGGGCTACACACCTTCAAGATTTGATGATATGGTCTTCACCGATGAAAGGATCAAAGTGGGTTTAAAAAGAGGCAAATCTGATCATCATGCTTTGATAAATGCCAAAAAAAAACTAGGGCAAATGAAGAGGGTGAAAATGAGGGAGAAGCCCATGCTGTGACTGCCATTCCTATATGGCCAAGTTTCCCACCAACCCGACAATGCCATTACTCAGCCAGTAACAACCCATCTCCTTACCCACCATACAGTTATCCACAAAGGCCATCCCTAAATCACACCACAAAACCCACCTACCACACGACCAATGCTAAAACACCACTTTTAGCATGAACCGAAGCACCAACCAAGAAATGAATTTTGCAGTGAGAAAGCCTGTAGAATTCACCCCAATTCCAGTATCCTAGGCTGACTTGCTCCCATATCTACTTGATAATTCAATGGTAGCCATAACCCTAGCCAAGGTTCATCAACCTCCATTTCTCTGAGAATACGACTCGAACGCAACGTGTGCTTGTCATGGAGAAGCCCCGGGGCGTTCCATTGAGCATTGTCGGGCTCTGAAGCGTAAGGGGCAAGGTCTAATTGATGTTGGCTGAAATTTGAGGAGAATCGTGTGTAAATCCTGACATTGACAAGAGATGCCACACATGGGGCAATTTGAAAGCTGTTGTTAGATGTCTCTAAATGACTCATCAGGATTTTCAAGTTTGTACCATTATTGAAAACCACAGTTACAATGTTAAATGAAATGGATAAAGTTGATATCTTTTTCCCTCATCCTCTCACAAACGCATCTTTGCTTATTCAACTTTCACCGGAATGTGGGTGCAAGCCATTGGTCTGTTTGCTCAATCGACCTGTGCTCCTGAGTTTGGACTTCCAAGACCATTCAATCAGAGATTACTCGTCTTGCACGTTGGTGGGGGTGCCGTAAAACAACGAGTAAAGTTCAAAACAAATAAGTTCCAAAATAAAAATAAAAATAAAAAGAGTTCAAAAAGAAAAGAAAAGGCATTTGATTGACTGTGTTTTCAAGACGTTCATGTGACCTCATTTTATCATTCCGGAAAGTTTGTCTTTTTAGAGAGAAGTAAGTTATCAAGAATAGGATGTTGGACAAATGGCCTCAGTTACCTTAAGAAAAAGGGGGGTTGAATTAAGATACAAAGACTATTCCCCAATTAAACTTTCACTCTTTCTTTTCGGATTAACAATGCACCCTTAACATGAATTACTCAAAAGACAATTCAAAATAAACTTCTTTAAAGCAAAAGATAAATAGCAATAAATAAAAGAATTTTAAGGGAAGAGAGGAATGCAAACTTGATTTATACTGGTTCGGCCACTTCCCGTGCCTACGTCCAGTCCTCAAGCAACCCACTTGAGATTTTCCATTCTCTTTGTAAAACTCTTTTTACAAAGTCTGAACCACACAGGGACAACCCTTCCCTTGTGTTCAGGAATCCTCTACAACAAGAGACCCACGGTCTCTTAATCCCTTTTTAGAAATAAGAAGAAGAGAAGAAGAAATCTCTCTTAAAAGAGATAGATTGTACAATGAAGATCAATAAAAATTCCTTATTGAATATGCAAGTGGTTGACCAAGGAATCTTTTTGAGAGGATAAGACAGTTCAGTTCAGAAAAACTCTAAATCTTTTGAGAGGATAAAACTGTTTGGGCAATGAAAACTCCCTTTAAATTCGTGTTTCCAAGTCACCTTTGATGGCCGTTCATAAACCATTTGAATAGATGTGACTCTTGGGAATTATATTCTGAAAATCCCCTCTGGTAATCGATTACAAGACTTGTGTAATCGATTACAGGTTTTAAAAATTTGAATAAAAACGTTCAATAAACTGTTGGTAATCAATTACCATCCATGTGTAATCAAATTTTGAATTAAAACGTTCAATAAACGTTCAATACACATTATAAATTTTGAATTCAAATTTCTAGTGACTGTTATAAACATTTTCAGCTGCTGGTAATCGATTACCAGAGAGCAAATCTCAATTTGAAATGATAGAATTCTTTGGTCAAACCTTTTGTTTTTTCAATTTGGAAACTTCTTCCTAAGATTCTAGAGATCAACTTGATCATATATCTTGATTTCCTTGGATTCTTGGATTCTTGTCTTGAATAAAACTTAGAAGCACTTGATCCTTTAGCATCATCAAAACATCTTGCTTCTACATAGGAGTCATTTGACTTAATCCATCAACTGAAAAATCCTTCAACTATTTCTCATCCTTGGAAAATTCTTTTTGCAAGAATCAACTGCTTCTTTCATTCTTCCTCACTACGAGGTTGTGAAAACAAGACAACAATTGGTACCTCTAAGCCCTACACTGGGGCAATGAAAGGCACCATGCATAAACCTCAAACGAACCTAGGGGCAGATTAAAAGTTTTCACCCAATAGGTTCCCAGCTACAAGGTCATGATGAAAGATAACAATTGGTACCTCAAAGCCTTACACTGGGGCAATAAGGGGCATCGTGTATGAGCCTCAAGTGAACATAGGGGCAGATCAAAAGTTCTCACTCGTCGATGTTTTTAAACAAGAAAAAAAGGGTGGGATACAAGCCCTAGAATTTCAAATAGAATATACACTCTGAGGGAGTTCCTAGAGAGATTTGCAAAAGATAGGATAAGGTTGCGTGAATTATCACCTTTTTCAAAAGGACAGTCAATCTGTGTTTTCCAAAAAAATTAAATCAAAATCACAAAATAGGGAAAGAATGTCATGAACATTGTACAACTTTCCATTGCATTGCATTGTTTCATATGAGGTCAACATTACCAAATTTCACGACAAAGGTTGCATGCGTCTGCATCCCTAAAAATCATGTTAACTGCATAGATTTCCTACATCTCGTTTCCAATCTTGTTGGATGACCGGCCCTCTCGATGAGTCGATCTCTTGCTTTCTCATAAAGGTGGACCCTTGGGTACTAGTACCTATCACCTTTAGAGGACTATATGTCCTCGCCATCAGAGGATTGCACATCCTCGCCTATAGAGGGCTGCACGCCCTCGCCTTTAGAGTGCTACGCATCCTCATTTTCAGTGTGCTCCATATCCACACCTTAGGAGAATATAAGGTCCTTTGCCCTTAGATGCTTAACCGGGACTTGCGCTCCCCGGTTAAGGGGCTCGTAGTTTCCTTTTATCAGTTCCTGGGCCACCCCCTGATATTGGAGGGCGACCAACTGTGCGAGCACATTCAAAGAGGGAGGCTATCACGCATCTACTATGCATACCAGGGCAAGATTTCACCCGTGCCGCTGCAAAAAGACGAGTGCGGATCATGCGCACCAACATGACCACTCTTACATGGATATGGATGACGTTGCTATTTAGCAACACTCTGCCCAGCGACCACAATGCCAATCTCCCCCTGCAGATGTATCAGTTGGTCTGTGCCGTCATGACATAGGTAAGTATGCACATGGCTCAAATGATTTCTAATGTCATCTATTGTTTGCAGGAATCGCACCCACAAAGACACCCAGTGGACCCGGAGAAGTCCAACAGGGCCTTGGGGTTTCCAACTCTGGTTATAGGCCTCTGTAGTCCTACAGGGTGCCCGTTCCCCCGGAAAGGTCACGCCATCATGGCATAGGTAAGTATGCACATCGCTCAACTGATTTCTGATTTCATCTATTATTTGCAGGGATCGCGCCCGCAAGACACCCAGTGGACTTGAAGAAGTCCAACAGGGTCTTAAAGTTTCCAAGCTCTAATTATGAGCCTCTGTCAGTTCTACGGAGTGCCTGTCGCTCCCAAAAAGATCATCAAGCCCCCTACTAATCGAGCTTTCATCAAGAAGTACTGCGTCCCCAGGCAGGCGCAGGGCAAAACACCACAGCAGCCTGGGGATGGCTGGTAGCGGGCAACAGACGCACCGCCATCACCTCTAGAGTTCATCTCAACTCATCCAAAAAAAGGTTAGAGTGTTGCTTACGACCCATGTCCGACCAATAGGCGACCAAGTCCAAAGCCAAAGGTAAGCAAAGTACTAGGTCCGTGACCGACAAGCCATCATGGGTCCAGCTCAAGACGTTAAAGAAGCACTACTAGGAGGCAACCTAGTACCTTTTAAATCTCTGCTTGTTATTTGATCACCTTTGTTTCTCAAGTCATAGCAGGACACACCTAGTTGCTCATGATCCTAGGAATTTAAATAAAACAAGCACAAGCTCGGAAGGTAGTCATACCTCACAAAAATATATATATGTATGTATATATATATATATATATAATATATATATATATATATAATATATATATATATATATGTATGTTTAGGTAGAAAGATACCTTGGATATGCATGTATGTAGCAAAAAAATACTTCACAAAATATATATGTATGTTAAGGTAGCAAGATACCTTGGATATGCATGTATATAGCAAAAATATCTCACAAAACATATATATGTATGTTTAGGTAGCAAGATACCTGGGACACGCATGTATATAGCAAAATACTTCACAAAAATATACGTATGTTTAGGTAGCAAAATACCTCATGGAAAAAAAGAGAGCAAAAACAGAGGGAGCAAGAAAAGGATAAGAAGGAAGAAAAAAAATAGAAAATAAAAAGATATAAAAAATAAAAGTTGTCTAGCTAAAAAACAACATGCTTGTGAAAAAAGATAATTTCCAACTTTTCTTTGAAAGATTTTACTGATCTTAACCAGTTTCTGGAAAAAAAAATATGTATACACCTCAAGAGTGAATGCTGTGAAAATTTTCCGAACGCCCAAAATGGACTCGGATGAATGCATGATTTGATAAAAGAACATATTTTGGAAGCACTGGGTTGACTTAAAATAGGGAAAATGAATCCTGAGCCCTAGTGTCACATGACCATAAAAACTTGATGCTTGAGTGTCCACATGGGTGCATGCATGACCAGTTTTGCATAAAAATTCCTAATCATCATTGTTGCATGTGTATCATGGAAATAATGTAGGACATCCCCTTTATCCCCGAACCGCTGGCCAAACCCTGACATATATCATGACCAGCCGTTCTACAAGCCTTGAGACAAAATCCCAACTTATCATAAACCTTGACCCAGGGTGAGAATGTCAATCCTTAAACAAAAAAAGAAAAAAAAGAAAAGAAAAGAAAAATTCCCAATCAAAGAGTGGTAGAAAGCAAAAATGAAAGAAAAAAATTCTCGATCAAGGATCGGAAGAAAATAGAAGAAACATGCAGAAAGGTCTTTAGACCAGACAATATCTGAACAATACAGAATTGTCACCAAATAAACAAAAAAAGGGAGAAAGGAAACCACGACCTAAAGTGGTCCTCTCCCTTTGATTGCCAACCAAAATCTTGTGCGCTAGCAACTTTCTCGCCCCGCACTAAACAAAAACAGAAAAGGAAAAGGCCCAAAAACACTCAAAGCCAAATTTCCCACCAAAAGAACCCATTCCCAAGGAAAGTCCTATTGATCCATGATCATACATGTAATCATTGATTTGATAGGAAATGATTTGCAAAATCAAGTCATGACATATCTATGGTTTGGAGTTAGGATAAAACACTTACCTGTGTGAGATTGATACACTTTGAGTAATTCTCTCCTATCTTTGTTGGACCCAGTGTTTCCTCTAAATGGTCGTTTAGAAACGAAATGCTAACATCCAAAATCTCATTTATGGTTATGAGAAAATTTCATCTGCATACTCTCCTTCCCCGATAGACACATTGTTTTTCATCCAAAAAGCATATGTTGCTCTGATAAGTTGGAAGTTTTGTCTCTTTACTAAAGCATGTTCGCATTTTGGTGAAGAAAACACCGAGACTATTTTTAGTCTCACAGTTAGCAAGAACTACGTAGGTCTGAGTTCCTCATCACAAATTGAGGATACGTAGGAGCAAAAGCCCTGCTTTTGTCGGTCACCCCACTTTTTGTTACTGTGACCCAAGAGTCCGGTGGCATGCGGAGCCACATGACCGTGGGATCCCCAGATTCATGTTCTTTTTATGTTTCATCCTTTATCATTTACATGCTATTTTATTTCTATGACTTGAGGGACTAACATTTGTTTTTTGTTGTTGCGATTGTCATTTGTTTTGTGCATACATGTCGTTTGAATTTTACGTTAGTATTTACTTCGTTGTTGTCAATAGTGTTTTTTGAAGTTCCGAAATCGCGTAGAATTTTTCATTTAGGAACGTCGTCCAAAATCAAAAAATGGACCAAAATCATGATAAAAAGAAAGAAGCGTTGTGAATAAATGTCTACATATATAAAGAAAAAGAAAAATGTTTCTCATATATAAATGTAGAAGGAAAATGTGTATAGAAGGATTTTTGCGTGTGTAAATAATGTGTGAAAAGAAATCTTTGTGTGTGTGAGCAATGAGTGTATATAAAGAAACTTTTGAACCACGGGTGTATGTTGGGAAAAATGAAAAATCTTTGAACATGGATAGGATTTGTGTATAGACTGTGTGACATAAAGAAAAAGAGTTCTGATGTGTATACGAAAAAGGGTTCGTCATGTATAGGAATGTAAGTGTACAAAGAAAGTCTTTCTCATAAATAGCAATGGGTGTATATTTTTGTGAATATAAAAATGAAACAAAAAGGAAAAAGAAAGAAAGACCTCGAAGGTGGACATGTTATGGTTAGGAAGAATAAATCATTCGTAGAGAGCAAACATATCTTCTGGAAACAAGGGACTGACGCTAAGAGTTTATTTTCCTGAATAACCGAGATAAGAATGGATGAATTCATTGAACTGATGAAAGAACATAATTGGGAAACGTTGGGTCTGTTTGTGTAAATTCCCGATCGTAGTATCACAATGCCATAAGCGGGATGCTTGAGTGCCCACTTGGCTGTGGCCATGACTAATTTTGCACGTTGTTTCCAAATCATCATTGTCGCACATGCCTTGTGGAATTATATGGAAGTTCGGTCCGAGACCGACACCTTGACACCCAAATTTGTTTTGCCCCAGATATCAAGATCGGGTTCCCACAATAAAAGATCCCATTGACACAACCTTAGACCTTTTTTGAACCTTGGCCTATCGAAAGAATCCTCATCCTTCCCCCGAAGCAAAGGACAACAGAATCTCCTCAAGGGAGAGCGAATAGAATGCTAAAACCTGATTTCCCAAAGAAAGGAATGGAGAAGGAGAAGTGGAAAGAAAGAAAAAGAAAAAGATGAAAACGAAGAAAAGAACAATAAAAAAGAAAGAAAAGGAAGAAATGGAAAGAAAGAAAAAGAAAAAGATGAAAACAAAGAAAAGAATAATAAAAAAAAGAAAAAGAAAAAGGAGGATTCCCGATCGAAGATCGAAAGGAAGTGAAAATGGAAAAGATCGGAGGAAAATAGAGTAATTCTCGATCAATGAAAGAAAGGGAATGGAAAATCTTCAGACCAGATAAATTTTCGGCAAGATAAGTAACTGCCGGCAAAGGAAAACCCATTTTCGTCTCTTCCTTTCGAATTGCCATTCAAATTCATTCTCGACTGGCGATATCCCGCCCCACATAAAAGGAAAAGACCGAAACACTCAGCTTCCTCTCCAAAAACACTGCTCTCAAGAAAATCCTATTGGTCCGTGATCGTACGTTTGATCTTTGATTCGATAGGAAATCGTGTGCAAAATAAAGTCATGGTGCAGTTATGGTTTGGGAACAGGGTGAAACACTTGCCTGTGTGAGGTTTTTATACACTATGAGTGATTTATTTTCAGCTTAGCCTGATGTTTCCCATGCATGTTCATTTAAAAGCTAAATGTTGACATCCTGCCCTTCATTTTCGTTTACATGGAAGATTACCCTTGGCATGAGCATATTGTTTCTCTACGATATGGTGCTCTCGCGAATGATTTATTTTTCTTTGCCAAACAAACATGTTTGCCTTTTTAGGTGGAAAAAACCCGGTGGACCACTCGATCCTGCCTACCCTTTTTCGGAGTCCCATGAATTGCATTTTCGTTCATGCATCCTCCACCAAAGATTTTGGAGCCATGCTTCATGATTTACTAGTGAGGACCCTCTAGTGCAATCCTCCATCCTCGCCTTTTTTTCGGAGCCCCATGAATTGCGTTTTCGTTCATGCATCCTCCACCAAAGAGTTTGGATCCATGCTTCATGATCGACTAGTGAGGACCCTCTAGTGCAATCCTCCATCCTCGCCTTTTATTCGGAGCCCCATGAATTGCGTTTTCATTCATGCATCCTCCACCAAAGAGTTTGGAGTCATGCTTCATGATTGACTAGTGAGGACCCTTTAGTGCAATCCTCCATCCTCGCCCTATTTTTTTAGAGCCCCATCAATTGCGTTTTCGTTCATGCATCCTCCACCAAAGAGTTTGTACCCATGCTTTATGATTGACTAGTGAGGACCCTCTAGTGCAATCCTCCATCCTCGCCTTTTTTTCGGAGCCCCGTGAATTGCATTTTCGTTCATGCATCCTTCACCAAAGAGTTTGGAGCCATGCTTCATGATTGACTAGTGAGGACCCTCTAGTGCAATCCTCCATCCTCGCCTTTTATTCGGAGCCCCATGAATTGCGTTTTCGTTCATGCATCCTCTACCAAAGAGTTTGGAGCCATGCTTCATGATTGACTAGTGAGGACACTCTAGTGCAATCCTCCATCCTCGCCTTTTTTTCGGAGCCCCATGAATTGCGTTTTCGTTCATGCATCCTCCACCAAAGAGTTTGGAGCCATGCTTCATGATTGACTAGTGAGGACCCTCTAGTGCAATCCTCCATCCTCGCCTTTTTTTTTGGAGCCTCGTGAATTGTGTTTTCGTTCATGCATCCTCCACCAAAGAGTTTGGAGCCATGCTTCATGATTGACTAGTGAGGACCCTCTTGTGCAATCCTCCATCCTCGCCTTTTTTTTTCGGAGCCCCATGAATTGCGTTTTCGTTCATTCATCCTCCACCAAAGAGTTTGGAGCCATGCTTCATGATTGACTAGTGAGGACCCTCTAGTGCAATCCTCCATCCTCGCCCTTTTTTTTTGGAGCCCCATTGATGTGCCATCATTTTCTTCTATTTTCTAAACCCTTTTTGCACCCTTTTAATTATTGATTGGTCTTAATTGTCAATTAATTAGGCAGTTTTATTATTTGGGCTCATTTAGCTAATTTGATATTTTTAATCTCATTTCAGGAATTAATGAAACATTGGGCTTAATCCGGATTTTAGTTGTGGACTTGAAGAGGGCAAATAAAGCAGCGCTTACCTTAGTTAATTTCTAATTAGGAAATTTCGCAATTTTATTTTATGTTGTTCAGTGTTTATTTCGTTTTGGGCCAGAGTATTGTAATAGGGCCCAGTGACTTTGAGTGACTCTTTTTAAATAGCTGCCTTGGGATTCGTGCAGGCATTCTGTTATGCTATTTTCAGTATTCAGAGCTTTGGTTTTAGGTTTTCATGTTTTTCTGTTCCCTTGTTACAATTTTCGTTCTTAATGCAAATTTCCATTTTCTGCTTTTAATTACGAGTTCATTCGTGCTTCTTCTTCTACTTTCATTTACGTTTCTGTTCATTTACGTTTCTGTTCATCTACGTTTCTGTTCATTTACGTTTCTGTTTCATGTTTCATTTGCATTTTCTGTTTGAATCCATGGAAGGCTAGATTTTCTAGTGTTGTTTCCTTTTGAGGACGAAGCCCAACTCTCTTTGAGGTTTCGCTTGTAATGTGGTTTCCTGGCAGTTTTCCCTTCACCAGTTATCCCAATTTCGTGAATATTAATCAGTGCACGCTTCGTGTTCGATTAATTGCCTCTGAGCCTAACTTGCGTTCATGCTTAATGGACGAAGGGCTAACTGGTGTATGTGGTGCCTAATCACGTATTGAAAACCCTAAGTTGATTTTCGCTTAGTAAATTGAAATAGGGTTGGATTAAGTGGTTGACTGTTAGGGACGAATTCTCCATAACCCAGGATAAGAGAATGGCTTCTGAATCAGAGGAAACAACCCGTTTTTAATATTTGTAGTTTCGTATTCCAGTTTACTTGTTCTGCTCTTTAATTACCAAACAACCAAACCCCCCCCCCCCATCGTTACTGTTACTGCAAGTATATTATGAACATTTGGTTTGTCACTACTCATTGGGAAACGACCTAGGATCACTTCCTAGTTACTGCATTTTCATGTTTATTTGATTCGGGTACGGCCTCGATCAAATTTGGCACCGTTGTCGGGGAGCAGTGTCCAAAGGTTCATAATAGCTAGCTAGTGTTGTGTGTTTAATCATTTCGTGTTTTATGTTTAAATTGTTAGTATTGTGTTAGTATGTGTGTTAATGTTGTTTAGTGTCCTGGTATTTTGTTTAATGTGTGTTCTGTTTCAGTTTTCCCATTAAGCGTTTCCCCTGTTTCAGTCTTTGGTGTTTTGCTGTGAAGATTGTGCTTGCGGCAAAAACAGAGTAGTAGTAGGAATCAATTAGAGACGGATTTTAGCGACCACCCATGCTGAATTATTTGAGATTTTTTGTTTTAGTAGCTAGGGTTGTTATTTTTGGCTGAATTTTTTTGTGGTAACTTCTTTTAATCCATATTTTGTGGGAAAAATAGCTAGAGCCTTTAGTTTGGTCAGATTTGAAAGTTCCAAAAATTAGCAAATTTTGTGTTTGAAAATAGCTAGAGCCTTTAGTTTGGTCAGATTTGAAAGTTCCAAAAATTAGCAAATTTTGTGTTTGTCAAAACTTCAAACGGCCATTTCCTACGCCGTGGCAGCCAGCCATAGACCGGATGAGGTCTCCATCGTCCAAAAGTTTTTTATTTTTCAAGTTTTATTCAATTATTTTCCGGATGAGGTCTCCATCGTCCAAAAGTTTTTTATTTTTCAAGTTTTATTCAATTATTTTTCTTAACCTACCATTTTTAGCTTTCATAGTTAGACTTTGAATTTTTGTCTGAAATTTTTTGTGCTATCTTCTCATCATTTTATAGGGTTGCTCACAAAATTTCAAGTCATTTGGATATCATTTGAGGGTAGCTGTAGTTCAAACCTACACCTTTATTTACATGACAAGGCAACTAGTTGTGTGCATGCTGAATGTAGTGTATGACTAGAGGCAATCCATCTGACTTACAACTCTTTGATCCTGAGATAGATAGGACATTTCATAGACTAGTTAGGCATCATTTTATACCTTTTGATCATTCTGAGCATTCCATAACTGGTGAATCTGTGCATTCTGTTATTGGTGATTTTGAACATCCTAATCTTGAGCATTATAATTTTGAGCATTCTGATTTTGCACATTCTGAGAACATGGCACAACCTCCACCTCGTGAGAGGACTCTAAGGGAAATGGCTGCACCTGATTTCACCTACGAAAGCTTGTGCATCCAATACCCTGATGAGGATGTCCCATATGTTCTTAAAACTGGACTGATTCATTTGCTTCCAAAGTTTCATGGCCTTGCAGGTGAAGACCCGCACAAACATTTGAAAGAATTTCACATTGTCTGCTCCACCATGAAACCCCCAGATGTCCAAGAGGATCACATATTTCTGAAGGCTTTTCCTCATTCATTAGAGGGAGTGGCAAAGGACTGGCTGTATTACCTTGCTCCAAGGTCCATCACGAGCTGGGATGACCTTAAGAGAGTATTCTTAGAAAATTTTTTTCCCTGCTTCCAGGACCACAACCATCAGGAAGGATATCTCAGGTATTAGACAACTCAGTGGAGAGAGCCTGTATGAGTACTGGGAGAGATTTAAGAAACTATGTGCCAGTTGCCCCCACCATCAGATTTCAGAACAGCTTCTTCTCCAATATTTTTATGAAGGACTCAGTAATATGGAGAGAAGTATGATAGATGCTGCCAGTGGTGGAGCCCTTAGAGACATGACTCCTGCTGAAGCCAGAAATTTAATTGAGAAGATGGCCTCCAACTCCCAACAGTTTAGCGCCAAAAATGATGCCATAGTCATTAGAGGAGTGCATGAGGTAGCTACAAACCCATCTGCATCATCTGAAACTAAGAAGCTTGAAGGCAAACTGGATGCATTGGTTAACTTGGTAACCCAGCTGGCCTTGAATCAGAAATCTGTACCTGTCGCAAGGGTTTGTGGTTTGTGCTCCTCTGCTGACCACCATACAGACCTTTGCCCTTCCATGCAGCAACCTGGAGCAATTGAGCAGCCTGAAGCTTATGCTGCAAATATTTACAATAGACCTCCTCAACCTCAGCAGCAAAATCAACCACGGTAGAGCAATTATGACCTCTCCAGCAACAGATACAACCCTGGATGGAGGAATCACCCTAACCTCAGATGGTCCAGCCCTCAGCAACAACAGCAGCAGCCTGCTCCTTCCTTCCAAAATGCTACTGGCCCAAGCAGACCATACATTCCTCCACCAATCCAACAACAGCAACAACCTCAGAAACAACCAACAGTTGAGGCCCCTCCATAACCTTCCCTCGAAGAACTTGTGAGGCAAATGACTATGCAGAACATGCAGTTTCAGCAAGAGACCAGAGCCTCCATTCAGAGCTTAACCAATCAGATGGGACAATTGGCTACCCAATTGAATCAACAACAGTCCCAGAATTCTGAAAAGCTGGCCTTCTCAAGCTGTCCAAAATCCCAAAAATGTCAGTGCCATATCATTGAGGTCGGGAAAGCAATGTCAAGGACCTCAACCCGTAGCACCTTCCTCATCTGCAAATGAACCTGCCAAACTTCACTCTATTCCAGAAAAAGGTGATGACAAAAATTTACCTAACAATTTCTGTGCAGGTGAATCTTCTTCCACAGGTAATTCTGATTTGCAGAAGCAGCACATTCCCCCTCTTCCATTCCCTCCAAGAGCAGTTTCCAACAAAAAAATGGAAGAGGCAGAGAAAGAGATCTTGGAAACGTTTAGAAAAGTAGAGGTAAACATACCTCTGTTGGATGCAATAAAGCAAATTCCAAGATATGCTAAATTCTTGAAGGAGCTGTGCACTAATAAGCGGAAGCTTAAAGGAAGTGAACGAATTAGCATGGGCAGAAATGTCTCCGCATTGATTGGTAAATCTGTTCCTCAAATTCCTGAAAAATGCAAAGATCCAGGTACATTCAGCATACCTTGTATTATAGGGAATAGTAAGTTTGACAATGCCATGCTAGATTTAGGAGCCTCTGTTAGTGTTATGCCTCTGTCGATTTTTAATTCTCTATCTCTAGGTCCCTTGCAGTCAACTGATGTGGTAATTCATTTAGCTAATAGAAGTGTTGCCTATCCTGTTGGTTTCATAGAAGATGTCTTGGTTAGAGTTGGTGAACTGATTTTCCCTGTTGATTTTTATATCTTGAATATGGAAAATGGATTTTCTCAAGGATCAGTTCCCATTATTCTAGGCAGACCCTTTATGAAAACTGCTAGAACTAAGATAGATGTTTATGCAGGCACACTGTCTATGGAATTTGGTGACATAACTGTTCATTTTAATATTCTGGATGCTATGAAATACCCATCTGAAGATCTTTCGGTATTTCGTGCTGAAATAATTGACCATGTTGTTGATGAATACATGACTGATCTTTATTCTAATCTGCATGCCTCTCACTCTTCATGCATTGAGTCTTAAATTGTACTTGATCATATGTCTGAATTTGATGCTGAGAGTGAATCTGAGAGTGATATTGATTGCATGTCTGGTGGTGGTGTTTTACCTCTCGAGATTGATTTTATAGAGTCAGATAGGACTAACCATGTTTCAGGAAGTACACATACCTCTGACTTTCTTTATGAGGTAAAGGCTGAGAAACCATCTCCTTCTACCACTGTCCAGCCGACCACACCAGAATTGAAGCCTCTGCCATCAAATTTAAAATACGCTTACTTGGATGATAGCAAGAGTTTTCCAGTGATTATATCTGCCTCTGTTGCTGATGAGCAAGAGGAGAAGTTGTTGTCAGTTCTCAAGAAGCATAAGAAGGCTATAGGCTGGACCCTAGCGGACATTCCTGGTATTAGCCCATCCACATGTATGCATCGAATAAATTTAGAGGATGGAGCTAAACCAGTAAGACAACCACAGAGAAGACTCAACCCGGTGATTCTTGATGTAGTGAAGAAGGAGATAACCAAGCTTTTGCAAGCTGGAATCATTTATCCTATCTCCGATAGCCAATGGGTGAGTCCCGTCCAGGTAGTCCCGAAGAAGACTGGCCTCACAGTGATCATAAATGAGAAGGAGGAGCTGATTCTTACTCGGGTGCAGAATAGTTGGAGAGTCTGCATTGACTATAGGAGGCTGAACCAAGTTACCAAAAAGGACCATTTTCCCCTGCCATTCATTGACCAGATGCTTGAACGCCTGGCAGGTAAATCCCACTACTGTTTCCTTGATGGTTTTTCTGGTTATATGCAAATTACTATTGCTCCTGAGGATTAGGAAAAGACCACATTCACCTGCCCCTTCGGCACTTTTGCTTATAGGAGGATGCCTTTCGGCCTGTGCAATGCCCCTGGTACCTTCCAGCGGTGCATGATTAGTATTTTCAGTGATTTTTTAGAAAATTGCATAGAGGTGTTTATGGATGATTTCACTGTATATGGATCCTCTTTTGATGGTTGTTTGAATAGTTTGGAAAAAGTTTTGAATAGATGCATTGAAACTAACCTTATTCTAAATTTTGAAAAATTTCATTTTATGGTTGAGCAAGGTATAGTTTTAGGCCACATTATTTCCAATAAGGGTATTGAAGTAGATCCTGCAAAAATTTCTGTTATTTCACAATTGCCTTACCCCTCTTGTGTGCGAGAGGTGGGATCTTTTCTTGGTCATGCAGGATTCTACAGGCGCTTTATAAGGGATTTTAGCAAAGTAGCCCTTCCATTGTCCAACTTGTTGCAAAAGGAGGTGGAGTTTGACTTTAATGACAGATGCAAAGATGCTTTTGATTGCCTCAAAAGAGCGTTGACTACCACCCCCATCATCCAGGCACCCGATTGGACAGCCCCTTTTGAGCTTATGTGTGATGCATCAAATTATGCATTGGGGGCTGTCCTTGCTCAGAAAATTGATAAATTGCCCAGGGTGATATATTATGCTTCTAGGACTTTAGATGCTGCCCAAGCAAATTATACTACTACTGAGAAAGAGCTTCTAGCCATAGTTTTTGCTCTTGAAAAATTTTGATCTTATTTGCTTGGTACTCGCATTATTGTTTATACTGACCATGCAGCTCTAAAGTACTTGTTGAAGAAGGCTGATTCTAAGCCTAGGTTGATCCGATGAATGCTCTGGCTCCAAGAGTTTGACTTGGAGATCCGTGATAGGAGTGGAGCACAAAATCTAGTTGCTGATCATTTGAGTCGGATCGAACGTGTTTCTGATGCAGATTCACCTATTCGGGATGATTTCCCGGATGATCATTTGTATATATTGTATAGTATTTATGACTCTCTTTCTACTCCCTGGTTTGCTAACATTGTCAATTATTTAGTTGCCTCTGTTTTTCCTCCCTTAGCATCTAAGGCCCATAAAGATAAAATTAAAAGTGATGCTAAGCATTTTATTTGGGATGACCCCTACTTGTGGAAATTGTGCAGTGATCAGGTCATTAGACGGTGCATTCCAGATCATGAGACTGACTCAGTCCTGCAGTTCTGTCATTTTTCCGCACCGGGAGGTCATCTGGGTGTTCAAAGGACAGCTCATAAAGTGCTTGATTGTGGTTTTTATTGGTCCACCATCTTTAAAGATGCGTGGAAGATCTGCAGCACTTGTGAGCAGTGTCAGAGAGCAGGAAATACACTTACATGGCGACAACAAATGCCTCAGCAACCTATGCTATTTTGTGAGGTGTTTGATGTCTGGGGTATAGATTTCATGGGTCCTTTTCCTGTCTCTTTTGGTTATGTTTACATTCTCCTTGCAGTTGACTATGTTTCAAAATGGGTGGAAGCCAAGCCCACTAGAACTAATGATGCTAAAGTTGTCGCAGACTTTGTCAGGTCTAATCTGTTTTGCAGGTTTGGAGTACCTAAAGCAATTGTTAGTGATCAAGGAACCCATTTTTGCAACAGGACAATGCATGCCCTGCTTAAAAAGTATGGGGTGGTACACAGGGTATCCACACCATACCACCCCCAGACCAATGGACAGGCAGAAATTTCTAACCGAGAAATCAAGCGAATTTTAGAGAAGATTGTGCAGCCAAGCAGGAAAGATTGGAGTACCAGGCTTGATGATGCTCTCTGGGCACATCGGACTGCCTACAAAGCACCCATAGGAATGTCTCCTTATCGGGTTGTCTTTGGAAAGGCATGTCATCTTCCAGTGGAAATTGAGCACAAAGCTTACTGGGCAGTGAAGACTTGCAACTTCTCTATGGATCAAGTTGGTGAGGAAAGAAAGTTGCAACTGAGTGAGTTAGATGAAATCCGCCTAGAAGCCTACGAGAACGCCAAGTTCTACAAAGAAAAGACCAAGAAGTTCCATGATAGCATGATAGTTAAAAAAGACTTCGTGGTTGGGCAAAAAGTGTTATTGTATAATTCTAGGCTTGGACTCATGAGTGGTAAGTTGAGGTCTAAGTGGATTGGTCCTTTTGTTGTTACTAATGTTTTTCCTTATGGTACAGTTGAGATCAAAAGCGACTCCACAAACAAGAGCTTCAAGGTCAACGGACATCGACTTAAGCCATTCCTCACGAACCCTTCTTTAGTGGACGTAATGGTGGAAGAGACTTCCTTACTCCACCCTACTCTTCCTCCACCATGACTTAGGGAGTTTTTCTTTTCCTATCTCCTTCTTTGCTTTTATTACACTTGTCCGATTCTCTTTGATGATTTAATTGTTTTTAATCTTTTAATTGTGCTACATTGAGGACAATGTGTTGTTTAAGTATGGGGGGGGGGGAGTGTTCTTTGGTTTTGCTAGTTTTGTTGGTTTTGTTAATTTGTTAGTTGTGTTAATTTGTTAATGTTGTTAGTTTCGTCGGATTTTTAGTTTAATATTTTGGGTCAATTTTGTGTGCACGTACGACTTTGCATGTTTTTCTTTGAATTATAGGATATGTTCAAGAAATGGGTAAATGTTTTTTCTTTGAATTATAGGATACGACTTTGCATGCATTGTAAAGGAATTTTAAACACAAAGGAAGGATTGTCCTTGTGTGTTTAGAACTTGTAAAAGGAATTTACAAGATAGTGGAACTCTCAAGCGGGTTGCTTGGGGACTGGATGTAGGCACAAGGGTGTGGCCGAACCAGTATAAATCTGAGTTTGCACTTTCTCTTCCCTTAATCTCCTTTGTTTATTATTGCTTTATATTCATATTCAAATTGTTTTATTTGAATCAACATTTAAGAAGTTCATTATTAAGGGAATTTATAACTTGAATAAAAAGTGAAATAGATTTTTAATTGGGGAAGTAGTTTGGAATATCTTAATTCAACCCCCCCCCCCTTCTTAAGATATCTGAGGCCACTTGTCTAACAAGTGGTATCAGAGCTTCATTCTTGTATAAAGTTTAGAAGCTTCAAGAAAAAGATGGCCTTAGCAAATTCCTTATTTCCAGAAGGGAATTCTATCAATAGACCTCCAATCTTTAATGGAGAGGGTTACCACTACTGGAAAACCCGAATGCAAATTTTTATTGAGGCAATAGATCTAAATATTTGGGAAGCCATAGAAATAGGGCCTTATATACGCACCACAGTAGAAAGAGTTTCAATAGATGGTAGTTCATCAAGTGAAAGCATAACTATAGAAAAACCTAGGGATAGATGGTCTGAAGAGGATAGAAAACGAGTACAATACAACTTAAAAGCCAAAAACATAATAACATTTGCCCTGGGAATGGATGAATATTTTAGGGTTTCAAATTGTAAGAGTGCTAAGGAAATGTGGGACACTCTTCGATTAACACATGAAGGAACTACAAATGTTAAAAGATCTAGGATAAATGCACTAACTCATGAATATGAATTATTTAGAATGAATGCAAATGAAAATATTCAAAGCATGCAAAAGAGATTTACACATATAGTAAATCATCTAGCAGCCTTAGGCAAAGAATTTCAAAATGAGGATCTCATAAACAAGGTGTTAAGATGTTTAAGTAGAGAATGGCAACCCAAAGTAACGGCCATTACTGAGTCAAGAGATTTGTCTAATATGTCCCTTGCCACTTTATTTGGAAAGTTGCAGGAACACGAGATGGAACTATTGAGATTACATCAACATGAAGAAAATGACAAGAAAAATAAAGGAATTGCTCTTAAAGCATCATCCTCAATTCAAGAAGAAAGTGATCAGGATAATGATCCAGATGATGATGATGATCTAAGTTTTTTTGTAAGAAGATTCAACAAGTTTCTTAAAGTAAGAGGAAATCAGAGGCGACCCAATTTTAAATCAAAGAGAAGGACAGAAAATTCATCCTCTACTCTAAAATGCTTTGAATGCAATCAACCTGGACATCTGAGGGTTGATTGTCCCATCTTCAAGAAAAAGATGGAAAAATCTGAAAAGAAAAATCATAGTTAAAAGAAACTGAAGAAAGCATACATCACATGGGATGAAAATGATATGGAATCTTTTGAAGATTCTGAAAATGAAGAGATAAATCTCTGCCTTATGGCTAAAAGTTACGAAAGTGATGAAGAGGTAACATCTTCAAATAACTTATCTATTTCTTTTGATGAATTGCAAGATGCATTTGCTGATCTGCATAAAGAGTCAATTAAACTTGCAAAATTAGTTTCATCTTCAAAGAAAACAATTTCAAATTTAGAAAATGAAATTTCGAAATTAAACAAAGAATTAGATCTTCTTAGAAATGAAGTCTCAATTTCTAAAACAAATGAAAAAGTTAATATCTCCACTATTTCTGACAAGAAAATATCAGATTCTTTTAGTTGTTGTGATAAATATGTAAAAGAAATTAAAGAGTTGAAAAATTCACTTGCAAAATTTTCATATAGTAAAAATAATTTAGATGTTATATTAAGTAAACAAAGATATGTGTCTAATAAAAATGGACTAGGGTATAAATCTGAAAAACAACAAAAGTTTCATAAAAACTTTTCCACTTCCACACAAAAATGTAATTCTAATTCTATCACTTGTTTTTACTGTGGAAGAAGAGGACATGGCATATCAACTTGCTACTTCAAGAAAAATTACAGTAACATTAAAATGATATGGGTTCCAAAAGGATCCTCAGTTTATACTAACATGCAAGGACCCAATAAAGTTTGGGTACCTAAGTAAAAAACTTGATTATGTAGGTATCTTTGAGAAAGAAGTGGTACATAGATAGCGGATGCTCAAAACATATGACTGGAGATGCATCAAATTTTACACACATCTCTCCAAAGAAAAGCGGGCATGTAACATATGGTGACAACAACAAAGGTAGAATCCTTGGAGTAGGTAAAATAGGTACAAATTCTTCAAACTCCATTGAAAATGTTCTACTTGTTGAAGGCCTTAAGCACAACCTGCTTAGTGTTAGTCAATTATGCGACAAAGGCTATCTAGTATCATTTGATTCTCAAAAATTTCTTATAGAACATAAGCATGACATTAATATAAAGCATGTAGGACATAGAGTCAATAATGTTTACATGATAGACTTAAGCATAAAACTAGAAAACAATCATTGCTTTCTTAGCAAACATGATGATCCATGGTTATGGCATAAAAGAATTGCTCACATAAACATGGATCACTTAAATAAATTAATTTCAAAAGATTTAGTAGTTGGTTTGCCTAAATTGAAATTTGAAAAAGATAAACTATGTGATGCATGTCAAAAGGGCAAACAAACAAGAGTCTCATTCAAACCTAAAAATGTTGTTTCAACCACTCAACCCTTACAATTATTGCATATGGATTTATTTGGTCCATCTAGAACCATGAGTTTTGGAGGAAATTACTATGCTCTAGTTATAGTTGATGATTTCTCTAGATATACTTGGACATTATTTATTATACATAAAAGTGATTCATTCCAAGCATTTAGAAAACTAGCTAAAGTCATACAAAACAAGAAAAATCTTAAGATTGCATCCATTAGAAGTGATCATGGGGGTGAATTTGAAAACAAAGATTTTGAATTATTCTGTGATGAACATGGTATTGAACACAATTTTTCTGCACCTAGAACCCCTCAACAAAATGGAGTTGTTGAGAGGAAAAATAAGTCATTGGAAGAAATTGCTAGAACTTTATTAAATGATACTTCTCTTCCAAAGTATTTTTGGGCTGAAGCGGTCAATACTGCATGTTACATCATGAATAGGGCCTTAATAAGACCTATTTTAAAGAAAACCCCATATGAGTTATTTAATGGTAGAAAACCTAATATTTCTCATCTACATGTTTTTGGTTGCAAATGCTTTGTGCTCAATAATGGAAAAGATAATCTAGGAAAATTTGATGCAAAATCTGATGAAGGTATTTTTCTTGGATATTCATTACAAAGCAAAGCATATAGGATATATAATAAAAGAACTATGAATATCGAGGAATCCATTCATGTTACCTTTGATGAATCTAATGCTATCTTGTCAAGAAAGAATATGCTAGATGATATTGCAGATTCTTTAGAACATATGAATATTTATGAACAAGATTCCAAAGGAAATGATAAAGGAAACAATGAAGATCCTCCAGAAGAAGTCAAATCCAATTATGAACTTCCAAGAGAATGGAAAGCTTCAAGAGATCATCCCCTCGACAACATTATTGGTGATATCTCAAAAGGGGTAACAACTAGACATTCTCTTAAAGATTTATGCAATAATATGGCATTTGTATCTATGATTGAACCTAAAAATATAAAAGAAGCCATAGTAGATGATAACTGGATCATTGCCATGCAAGAAGAACTGAACCAATTTGAAAGAAACAATGTGTGGAAATTAGTAGAAAAACCTGAAAATTATCCTGTCATAGGAACAAAATGGGTTTTTAGAAATAAATTAGATGAACATGGTATAATTATTAGAAATAAAGCCAGGTTAGTAGCAAAAGGGTATAATCAAGAAGAAGGAATAGACTATGAAGAAACATATGCTCCTGTTGCAAGATTAGAAGCCATTAGAATGCTTTTGGCATATGCATCCATAATGGATTTTAAACTTTATCAAATGGATGTTAAGAGTGCCTTTCTAAATGGTTTAATTCAAGAAGAGGTATATGTTGAACAACCCCCTGGTTTTGAAATTCCTGATAAACCAAACCATGTTTATAAATTACAAAAGGCTCTTTATGGTTTGAAACAAGCCCCTAGGGCGTGGTATGAACGCTTAAGCAATTTTCTTCTAGAAAAAGAATTCTCTAGAGGTAAAGTGGATACCACATTGTTCATAAAGAGAAAGCATAATGATATTTTGTTGGTTCAAATATATGTTGATGATATAATTTTTGGATCCACTAATGATTCATTGTGCAAGGAGTTTTCCCTTGATATGCAAAGTGAATTTGAAATGTCAATGATGGGAGAACTAAAGTACTTTCTGGGATTACAAATCAAGAAAACTCAAGAAGGTATATTCATCAATCAATCCAAGTACTGCAAGGAATTGATCAAAAGATTTGGGATGGATAGTGCAAAACACATGTCTACACCGATGAGCACTAGTTGTTACTTAGATAAAGATGAATCTGGTCAGTCTATAGACATAAAACAATATCGAGGTATGATTGGATCTCTTCTTTATTTATCTGCTAGTAGACCTGATATTATGTTTAGTGTATGTATGTGTGCTAGGTTTCAATCCAACCCCAAACAATCACATTTAAGTGCAGTAAAGAGAATCATGAGATATCTATTAGGAACAATCAATTTAGGATTATGGTATCCAAAGAATTCAACATGTAACTTAATAGGATATTCTGATTCTGATTTTGCCAGATCTAAAACTGATAGAAAAAGTACAAGTGGAACTTGTCAATTCATTGGATCGGCTCTTGTCTCATGGCATAGTAAGAAGCAAAACAATGTTGCTTTATCTACTGCTGAAGCGGAGTATATCTCTGCCGGTAGTTGTTGTGCACAGATTTTATGGATGAAGCAACAATTATCTGACTATGGCATAATTCTTGATCGCATACCTATTAAGTGTGATAATACTAGTGCCATAAATCTATCCAAAAACCCAGTTCAACACTCTAGAACTAAACATATAGAGATTAGACACCACTTTCTTAGAGATCATGTCCTAAAGGGAGATTGTGTATTAGAATTTGTTTATACTAAGAATCAACTTGCTGATATTTTCACAAAACCTCTCCCCAAGGAAGTTTTCTTCTCTATTAGAAGAGAATTAGGCCTCTTAGATGTAAGAGATTTAGAAAAATAGGGATTGATTGATTGATTTACTCTTATTTATTGTTTGTAGATTATTTTGTTTGATCTTGTTTGAACTCTTGTTATTATGATAGAATTTATTATTTCTTGTGTATATAATAATTGAATGATTGAATTAAGTGCATTAGTAGTGATAATTAATCATATTGGATGTATTTTTAGCATAAACATAGATATTCTCATAAGAAACTAGCTTAGGATAGGCTCTGGTAATCGATTACCATCCAGTGTAATCGATTACACATGAACAGGCAGCCTGTAATCGATTACAACATCCTGTAATCGATTACCAGTAGGCTTATTGGTCCTGTAATCGATTACCAATCCTTATAATCGATTACAATACGTCATCTTCTATAAATACTCACGAAATCAGAGCTGCTGCGCAGCCAAAGCCTCCTCCACGTTTCCTCCATACCTAAAACTTCAAATCTTCGAATCTCACTCAATTTTTCACCAAATCACGTCCCGTAAAGCCCAATCTTCCTCTTTTTCACTCCTCTTTCACTTCCACCGATCAAAATCAACAAAAAACATCATCAAATGGCAGAGCCATCGAAGAAGAGAAAGGGATCATCCTCCACCGCTGTTGCTGCTGCCCATCGCCGCCACGGCCCATCCGGAGCACCCACAGCACCTATTCATCCTTCTTTGTCATCTCCAAGATCATCAACATTGTTTTCATCCGATGATCAGCGTCTACGGTACCTTTCTCAGTTTTCTTCTAGAATAATCTTAGACCCTAAGTACCTAGACGTAGAATTCTTTAATGATGAAACGTTTGATTGCTATCAAGTGTTTCAAAATTCTGGTCTTGTTGATTTCATGTCATTAAAATTGCCATATTATCCTGAACTTGTAAAGGTCTTCTACTGCAATTTAAAAATTCAGGATGGCATTATTGTTTCTGAGGTGCATGGTATTTCTATGGTCATTGATCAGTCACTGTTCTTTTCTTTGACTCATTTACCCAGTCAAGGTGCACCTTTTGAGGGCACCATTGTTGATGACTGGAAATTTGATTATTCAAGTCATGATGCTCGTCGCATGGTCTGCAATGATCAAGCTGAAATGACCGGTAAATTGCTGGCCGGGTCATTAACATTTGATAATCGCATCATGCACTATATAATTGTTAGGATTTTGCTTCCTCGGTCTTCAAATTTAGCACAAGCCTCTGAGGAGGATTTGATTCTTATGTGGGCTTTTCTTACCGGTCGTCAGATCGACTGGGCCCATTTGGTTCGGTACCGAATGCATAAGGCATTATGGGCTAGTGCACCTCTCCCTTATCCACATTTGATTACTCTTTTTTTGCGTCATTTTCAAATTCCGCTTGATGATGAACCCTTTGTTCAAGTCAAGCGTTCCTTTAAAATTGGTGCTGGTGCAGTGACCTCCTTTGGGTACCATAAAGATCGGAATGGTCAATGGCTAAAGAAGGATGCACTTCCTCCTCAAGATGAACGTACTCCTTCACCTCCTCCTCCACGAGAAGATTCCGCGCTCATGAATGAAGTCCTCTCCGAATTACGGGGTCTTCGTTCTTATGTTGGTAACCGCTTCGACTCGTTAGATACACGCTTTGCCGGTATGGACATTCGCCTCACACAGCTTGAAGAGGATGTCGGATACATTCGTCAGAGTTTCGATCTTCCACCACCACCTCCGTCTTCTTAGACTTTAGTTTCTGATTATATGTCTTTTATAAGCCGTGTATTTTGGTTGTTTAGTTTCTTAGAGTTTAAATTATTACGATAAGTACTTTATTTATTTATCTTGTGGTTATTTGGATTTCAGCCTTTTCTGCTTTGACATTATGTGGTTGTTGACGTTTAGAGTTATTTGGATTCTGGTTGATTATTTCTTGTTTGTGAATTTGGATGGTTATGCCTTATACTCCATTGTTATATCTTTCTACTCCATTATTATATTTGTGTTGATTCCCGAGTTCTTTGGCTTTTTGATGTTGCCAAAGGGGGAGAAAAGGTTGTAGAAAAAGCTTAACAACCTTAGAAATCAAGTGATCATAAATTCCGAAATATAGGGGGAGTAAACGCACATTTTATCTATATACAATTGTTTGTTGCTTGCTTGAATCTTGATTTCAGGTATTGTATTGTCATCATCAAAAAGGGGGAGATTGTAGATGCAATTGCCTTTGATGTTTTGATGATGATCATGATGATATGATGCAATTGATGTAAATGGGCTTTTCAAGATTAAATTCAAGACAATACTTCAAGATTACAAGTCACAACATCAAGATGATCACTAGTATATTAGGAAGGGAATTCCTAATTGAATTAGCAAAGGTTTGGCCAAGTAATTTAAATTAAAAAGTGTTTTTCAAAGAATTTATTCTCTGGTAATCGATTACCAGAGGATGTAATTGATTACCAGTGGCCAAATATGTTTTATAACAGCTACCAAAATTTGAATTCGAAATTTTAGACTGTGTAATCGATTACACAATTTTGGTAATCGATTACCAGCAGTTAATAAACTTTTTAATTCAAATTTTAAAAGCTGTAATCGATTACACAATTCCTGTAATCGATTACCAGACAGGATTTTCAGAAAAATATTTCTAAGAGTCACAACGTTTCAAAGGCTTCATTCATGACTACCATTGGTCTATATATATGTGACTTATAACACGAATTTGCTCAGAGTTTTCAGAACAACAAGTGTTTATCCTCTCAAAGAGCAAAAATCATTTTATCATCTTAAAATTCCTTGGCCAATTCAATTGCAATTCATTAAGGAATTATTTGAGTGCTCAATCTGTAAAATCTATCTCTTTCTAGAGAGATTCATTCTTTTTCTTCTCCTCATTCTCTAAGGGATTAAGAGACCGTGGGTCTCTTGTTGTAAAGGAATTCTAAACACAAAGGAAGGATTGTCCTTGTGTGTTTAGAACTTGTAAAAGGAATTTACAAGATAGTGGAACTCTCAAGCGGGTTGCTTGGGGACTGGACGTAGGCACAAGGGTGTGGCCGAACCAGTATAAATCTGAGTTTGCACTTTCTCTTCCCTTAATCTCCTTTGTTTATTATTGCTTTATATTCATATTCAAATTGTTTTATTTGAATCAACATTTAAGAAGTTCATTATTAAGGGAATTTATAACTTGAATAAAAAGTGAAATAGATATTTAATTGGGGAAGTAGTTTGGAATATCTTAATTCAACCCCCCCCCCTTCTTAAGATATCTAAGGCCACTTGTCTAACAATTAAAGTCAAAATTGGGAAATGAATCCCTAAACTAATTTGTTTTCAATCCTAAGCATATTCATAATCATGAAGATTGAAAATAGATTGAAGATTAGAAATACTAAACGAGAACCTAGGTTCATCCTTGCTTGGAACTCAAATTCAGCCTTGCATGGAGTGGATCCTTGGATTGGTTGAGTGTTTGCCTTCCATGATCATCATCAATGGAAGATCCAAAAAAATTGTGCAAGAAAATGGAAGAAGAATGAAGAATAGTTGAGAGAAAAAGAAAGAAAAGATTTTGATCCTAAGGCTTGTGCAAGTAACTAAATTTGTTTTTATACAAACTGAAATAACTAAATAACTTCCACTAATATATACAGTTACTACTCAGAAGGAAGGGATGGGCCTTGATTGGGCCCATCTAATCTACCTAATTAAACTAATTACATAAAACAAAGCCCAAATTTGCAGCCCAATTATTCTAGTGTACATGTTTTGACTTCCAAGCCCAATTTAACCCTTGAAATCGTAGATTTGGCCTAAGCGTATTCACGAAGAAATTGATAATCTTTTTCTTAGTTTTCCAAGGACTACTCACACGCTTCATTTGGAGTTATGTAGTATCCTATAGGCCCTAAACAAGGCAGATATGTTAGGTAGGCACAAAAATCCGACAATATCATTTTCCTGAGAAGAAAACCGAGTTAAGGTGGGAAAATAACAGTCATAGAGAGGTCAAATAAGCTAAGAAGAATAAAAAATACTAAGTTACAAATGCTTAATCAAATTCCCCCACACTCCTGGACAAAAATAAAAGAAAGACTGAGAAAAAGAAATAAAACTAAAAAAAATAACCACAAAAGAAGGTATGAACAATGCACACATATTTTTCAATGGATCCTAACAATGCACAAAAATAAATGAATGGTCTCAATCAAACAAGCAATCCATCAACACATGATCACAAAATGCAAAGTGGACAAGTAGTCACGTGAAAATTAACAATGTACCATGGTGATAGAAATCTCTAAAAGAACAACACTCAACCTTACCAAATGTGTATGTGTTTGTGTTTACACTCAAGCACCACATGTAACTAGTACATCCAAATTTTGAGAAGATTCTAATCCGTTCAACTTGAAATACACATGCATCAAAAGATCAAAATGACTTTTATTGGTTTGTAATGTATGGCTTAGATGAGGATATGAGAAGGATATTTAGGCTAAAACTAAGGGAAAAGAGGGACAATGGGAGTAAGTCAACAAGTAAAAAGAGGGTTAGAAACAAAGAAACAAGGTGGAGAACAAAAAAATTAAAATAACAAGAACTTACAAGAATGAAAATGAACAACAACACATTTGTTTTTTCATTTTTTTTCTTTTTTTGTTTATTTGTATAATTTTTTTCTTTTTTTCTTTTTTGCTTTTCATACTCCCATTTTTTTCTCTTTTCTTTTATTATTTATTCCTTTTTGTTTCTTTTGTTTTCTTCTCTTATTTTTTTCTTTTCAACAAGTTAAAAGAAAATGAAATGACAAAAACAAAGGAACTTTCATAAAATAGAGTACAAACCCCCCACACTTGTTTGAAACCCACTCCCGAAACAATTCCAAGGCCCCTTTTCACCCTAAAGTTTAGGACAATATGGTTTTCCACTTTTTGGCTTGTAATGAGCTACAAGATGAATGGAGTTAAAGGCTCAAAGAGGGTGACAACGGATATCAATGCAAGGTAGCCTTATTTGGCTAGTGATTAAAAGAAAGAAGGCCTTGAACATCTCAATCAATGCATGTGCAACAAGGAACGATGAAAGAGACAAGGCAAAACCTAGAGTAATCTATCACAAGGGTGAAATCACACATGAAAGAACATGAATGGAATAATGCAGTCCATCCACAAAATCCCAAAACTCACAAGGCATAATTCTATCACACATGATCCACCTCAAAGTTTTTTTTTTCAAGCCTAATTACCACTTCCACAATTGCAACAATGGTTCACATCAAGCATGAAACATCTCAACTAAAAAAAATACATCTCTCAAGTTATACAAGTTAGAAATCCTTTGAAAAATATGAGAAAATGCATAAATTCAATAAAAACATTTGCAAACAGCAATTGCAAAATCTTTATTTTTTTATGTATGTAAAAATAGTAAAACAACAAAACAAAACAAATACAACAAAACAAAAAATAGAACAACATGCAAATACAGAAAAAAAAAGACAGAAGAGAATACAATTAAACATAAACAAAAAATAGATACATATACAAAAACTGAAACAAAATACAGAAATAGAAATAAGAACAAAAATAGTAAAAGCAGAAAATAGAAAATAGATTGGTTTTTTTCTAAACCCTCCCCCACACTTGAAATGCACATTATCCTCAATGTGAGCATGTAATGAAATGCAAACTATCATACCCTAATTTCGTTCGGGACCATCCGTTGTTGGGATGCGACCCTCGTTTGACCACTTCGAGGTATTTGGCACCCATCGTTAGCCAATTTGTGAAGTTCTGAGACATGCCAGAAGCCAAAAGAAAAGCGTCGTAGCACAATCCGTGAAGTTCCGTGACATGCCGGAAATTAAAAGGAAGTGTTAGTGCGCAATCCGTAAAGTTCCGTAACGTTTCGGAAGGCAAAAAAGGGATTATTACGTAATCCGTAAGGTTCCACAACATTACGGAAAAAAAACAAGTATCGTTACGAAATTCGTAAGTTTCCGTGACTTTACGGAAAAAAAATCACCATAAAAAGGCAGGGGGTGTATTTAGTAAAAATAGGGGTTCAAATAGCAACCAGGCCCACTTGGGGCTTCCAGGATGTTCCTCCAGAAGGCGGATGCTTCTCGAGGAAGCAACCTAGCTCGCCTGGGCGAGCTGGGTGGCAAGCATCTCCTTGCTTTTCCTATAAATAGGGGAAGGAGGGAAGAACAAAAAGGTTTAACCCTCCTGGTATCTGAGATTCACTTAAAATTGGTGAGAAAAGTTGTTTCCGTGAAGAAAATCCAAGCCGAGGCACTTCCGTGACGTTTCCGTGCGTGATTTGGCGAAGATTTTCAACCGTTCTTCGACGTTCTTCATTCGTTCTTCGTCGTTCTTCGGTCTTCCACCGGTAAATTCCCAAAATCGAACTTTTCAATTCATTCTATGTACCCTTAGTGGTCCTTATTTGTTTCACGTGCTTTTATTTTCATTTCATTTACTTTCCGTACCCCATTTTGACGTGCTTTAGTCATTTACTTAAGTCATTTTCTGCCCTAATCAAAAATAAAATAAATTTCCACCAATCATTTGAATTGTAACATCCATTAATTTCTGTTATGAAATCCGACCGTTCGGTCATGCCGTAACCACGTTGAAAACCAAAAAGAGGTAAAATAATAATATAATAATCAAAAATATCTTTTAGTAAAATAAATAAAAAAAAAATCAATCGGACGTTTTTCTTTGGGATTTCTCTTTCTTAAATCGAATCGACTAATAACCAAAGTGAAACTAAGGCTAAAATCAATTCATTAAACTTTTGTCATCGCCTAAAAAAAGCCATTTTCAAAGGTCCAACGCCTTGAAATGCTCTTTTCCGCTTTTATTGGTTAAGTGTAGATCTCTAAAAAAGGGCCTAAAATTAATATGTAACTTTGTTACCTCTTTCAAAAATAAAGAAATCATTAATGGTCCAATGCCTTAATGTTTTCTCACTTTTCAAAAGAATCGAAAGATTGTCTAATGGTCCAACGCCTTTAATGACCTTTCATTCAATAAAAACATATCTTGCAAAAAAGGATAAAAAATAACTTAACCCAAACGCTTTGTTCACTAAAGAACTACGTAGGTCTGATTTTCTCATCACAATTGAGGAATACGTAGGAGCAAAGGGAAACGCCCTTGTCGGCCACAAAAAGATAAAAACATAAAAAGGCATAGAAAAGACATAAGAACGTAAAAAGGGAAAAGAATATAAATAGAAGTCATATTTGCACATTTGATTAAAGGCTGCCGTCTCTTGTGACGGACGCGTGGGGTGCTAATACCTTCCCCGTGCGTAAATACAACTCCCGAACTTTTCACTTAGGGTTCGTAGATCACGTCTTTTCTGGTTTTTTCCGACGTTTTCCTCAAATAAACGTTGGTGGCGACCCCACGAGTCACTCATCGCCCTCCCGTCGAAGGGTTGGTTGCGACAGTTGGCGACTCCATTGGGGACTGCTTTTGTGAGTTAGGCCTATTTAATCTTGTGCAATGTTTTATCATGACATCCTCCTTTGTTGGTTTCCCTTTATTTTCCTCATGTTCTTGTGTATATAACTCTTTGATGCTTTTAGTGTGTTTTAAAATGTATGCATGAGGTAAATAATTTCATTTGATGCACACAAACACCAACACTATTTGCACACACGGTGATTTGAAAAAGGGCCATATACCCGGGTTCGTGGGAACATAAGGAGTGGAGGTGAATCTGTGATCATGCTAGGTCTCCGACTTGCTTGATTACAGTGAACCCTCATCTAGAGTTTTTCTCTTTGATAACATATTGTTGCTAGTAGTCCCTACTGCTACAATATGTTCTTCGAATGGGATGATACCTCTAGAGACCATCAAGAGAGATATGACCACCTTGGGGATTATCACTAAAAACCCTTTTAGCTCTCTCCCATATAGGTCCTTTGAATAGGGGCACACGAAGCAGACACCCTGCGTCCCATTTTTTCACATTGCCATGCATAAGTGTCATGTACCCTTTTGCTTATATTTTGTGAATATTGTCATACTATGTACATCCCCGTGTTGCGCCTTTCGCATATGCATCACGCACGGATTCTATTTTGATCCCCTCTCTTTGGCAAACCAACGGAGGGTCCGTGCCACCTTCTTAAATACATACGTTGGGCACTTTGCTACCCCAAGACATTGTATCTAAGAAGGAGACAATTGCCCGGGCTCCCGTATTCATAAATTGCATCTATGTCATATGCATTTCTTCATGCATTCATCCATTCCACCCATGATAGATGTCGGAGTTTTGATTTGCACCCATTTTGTTTTACTTTAGTAAAACATGGGATCAAGTCAAATGCCTTCACTTAAAAAGAGGTTCTATCAAGTCAAGGTCAAGAGCCTAGGGATCACCAGTCTAAAAGAGTTAGGGCAGTTGATGGGTCAGCTCCAGCGGCAAGCTTTTCGCAAATCTTACGGTAAAATTTGGGACCTAGCCATGGTAGAAGTCTCCATAGAGGCCATTGCCTCCCTCGCCCAGTATTATGATCAGTCGATGAGGTGCTTCACCTTTGGGGACTTCCAGCTATCACCTATGGTAGAAGAATTTGAAGAGATCCTAGGATGCCCTCTAGGGGGAAGGAAACCTTACCTCTTCTCAGGGTTCTATCCCTCATTAGCTAGAATTTCCAAGATAGTCCAAATCTCGGCGCAGGAATTAGACCACAGGAAGCAAGTCAAAAATGGGGTGGTTGGAATACCGAGAAAATACTTGGAGGCAAAAGCAAAAATCTTGGCAGGTAAAGGCGAGTGAGCCCCGTTCATAGATATTCTCGCATTGTTGATTTTCGGAGGAGTCCTCTTTCCAAATCTGGATGGGTTGGTGGACCTGGCAGTGATTGACACTTTTCTCGCCTATCATAACCACAAGGAAATCCCGGTTGTCGCTATGCTAGCCGACCTATATGACACCTTCGACTGAAGATGTGAAAACTACAATACAAGGATTGTTTGTTGTACTCCAGCTCTTTATGTATGATTAGTTTCACACCTGTCATTTCACGAGGTTTCAATAAGACCAACGTGGAAACACTTCAGAAGGTCCGCCAGGCATGGGAGGTGTTGCAAAAGAAGGACAAGGAACTCAGGGGCAGTAACAATGGGCCCATCGGTGGCTATCGTAAGTGGTTAAAAGCCCACGTGCAAGGTTTGGATTGGCTTCCAAGTTTGAGAACCGCTAAAAGAGAGGAAGTTGAGGCACCGGAGGAAGACGAAGAGGTACAGGCCCTTAGGATGGAACTCAAGCAAGCTCAAACAGTCAAAGAAAGGTTCAAATCAGCAGCTCTTAAAATCCGAAAGAAGAATGCCGAACTGAGAGATATAAATATAGCTACCACCAAGGCTTTGGAACAAGAGACCAAGAGGGCTCGTAGGGAAGACCACGGCCGGAACAAGTTCCGAGGGGCTCTGTGGGGCAGCAACAGCGAGCTTAAGCTCTGGAGAGAGGAAAGGGACCAATCACGAGTAGACAGTTTGATCTTGAAAGATGAGTTGAAGGTTTGCTCAAGGTCCAAAAGAAACTTGTCTCAGCGGTTATGTGAAACAAAGACCAACATGTTAGCTATCATCAGCAAGTACCAAGAAGAACTAAATCTAGCTACGGCCCACGAGCATAGAGTGGCAGACGAGTATGCCCAAATGTACACGGAGAAGGAGGCTAGAGGAAGGGTGATCGACTCGTTACAGCAAGAGGCAACGATGTGGATGGACCGGTTTGTTCTTACCTTGAACGGGAGTCAAGAACTTCCCTGATTGCTAGCCAAGGCCAAAGCAATGGCGGACACCTAGTCCGCCCCCGAGGAGATCCATAGACTTCTCAGCTATTGTCAGCATATGATAGACTTAATGACCCATATAATTAGAAACCGCTAGGAAGTTTGTATTGTCACTAAGATCATGACTAGTTATAAACTTTATGAATAAAATGAGTTTATCCTGCGTTTTTACTCCAAAGATCAGCGCGAATGAAATCACTCCCGCATTTTATCTCTAGCATGCATTCATATCATGCATCGCATAAGCATCTCTTCATGGCATCATAATGAACATATCGCTCCTGCATTTGTCCGTCATCATATTCCAACATCACATTTTGCATGAGTCATTGCATCATCATGCATATGCGTTCAATATACTTTTTGTTCTACAAACAACATACCTTTTGTTTTCATGTTCGCTCATGCATGATCCTTGCATTTTCCTCTGTAAAAAAAAAAAAAGGGAAGCATGAAAATTCACGATGCATTCTTGGTTGCATATATTCGGTACCATAAGCCAACCATGTTGGGATCATAAACCCGTTTCACTTAAAAACAAAATGAGTGAACATGGTACCTAATGCATGGTTAACTAGGAAATGATGTTTCTTCGGGCATCTCAATATCATAATTACACTTTCCATGCATAGCTTAAAGTATGCCCGAGTCATTTATCCCTATGAAATGTTGTTGAAGTATTGGCGATCAGAATTGCCTTTCCTTGGATTATGGGGTTGAACCAAGCTTATGCTTTTAGGAAAAAAAGTTCATCAAGTCAAGTTGAGTATGGGAGTAACCAACTTGCAAAAATTGGGGCAAAAGATGGATTGAGTTACATCGCTGCTTCGTCTACTGCCAAACACATTTAGGACTGTTGATGTCCTTGTTACTTCCAGTTTCACCTTGACAAAGATGTCATGGACCATGTTGAAAATCTAAATTGATTCAACCCCATGTCCTGCATAAAAATTCGCAATACTTCAACTGTGCATCATTCACATACATCAATGCTTTTCATTGGTTGCATTGTTCATTACATTCTTTCCTTGAAAAAAGAAAAACGAACTTAATCATTGTTATAAAAAAGAAAAGAACATGCTTTACGGTGCCCTTACCGAACCTGTGCTAGAGCTAGAGTAATGGGTAAAGTAGAGGAGGCGCAAGAGTAGATGAAGGCCGACATGGAGGCCTTGAAAGAGCAAATGGCCACAATGATGGAGGCCATGATGAGCATGAAGAAGATAATGGAAGCCAATGCGGTTACAATTGCCGCTACCAGTGCTATTGCTAAGGTGAACCCGATGGCCCCATTTGGCCTCAACCAAATTAATCATCCAACCTCAGATATGGTGGACAAAGATTTGGGAAGTACGAGCGGCCCCCATTATGTGCAAATTCAAAACAAACACGCCTTCATGCCATATGGCTTGCCTTCCAACTATACACCACCCAATGTGGCATACACTCCCAGTGAGGATGTCAATAACTCCACTCCTATACCCATTGAGAGCCAACAACCCCAAACTGATCATGCAGATGTCTCTCAAACCATGGGAGAGACACATGAAATTTCCCACCACAATCTAGCCGACTTCGCGCTTGCCTCGGATATGCCATTAAAGGGCAAGCAGTTGGTGGTATACCCCTGCAAAACACTTTGGAGGGCCCTTAGTATCACCCACAACCACACCTCTTGCATTCCACAACAAGTAAAAACCCTCATGCTATGGCAGAAATGGGAAAGTTGGATCATCTAGAAGAAAGGCTCAAGGACATTGAAGGAGGCGAAGATTATGCCTTTGCTAACCTAGAAGAGTTGTTCCTAGTACCCAAACATGGTCATTCCCAAGTTCAAGGTGCCAGACTTTGACAAGTACAAGGGGACTACTTGCCCCAAGAACCATCTAAAGATGTATTGTCGGAAGACGGGGTCATACGTAAAAGATGAGGAATTGCTGATACATTCCTTCCAAGAAAGTCTTACTAGGGTAGCTGTTACCTGGTACGCTAACTTGGAACCTTCCCGAGTCCATTCTTGGAGGGACCTAATGGTTGCCTTTGTTAAGCAGTATCAGTATAATTCTAATATGGCTTCGGATAGGATGCAACTATGGAACATGTGCAAAAAAGAGCATGAATCCTTCAAGGAATATGCCCAAAGGTGGAGGGATTTGGCAGCTCAAGTAGCGCCCCTAATAACAGAGAAATAGATTATCACAATGGTAGTAGACATATTAACAGTGTTCTACTATGAAAAAATGGTAGGTTACACACCTTCAAGCTTTGCTGATTTAGTTTTCACTTATGAAAGGATCGAAGTGGGTCTGAAAAGAGGCAAATTTAATCATCCTGCTTGGACGAATGAGAAAATTGGAGCGAATGAAGAGGGTGAGAGTGAAGGAGAAACCCATGTTGTGACTGCCATTCCGATACGGCCAAGCTTCCCACTAGCCCAACAATGTCATTACTCAGCCAATAACAAACCCCCTCCTTACCCACAACCCAGTTATCCACAAAGGCCATCCCTAAATCAACCACAAAGCCTGTCTACCGCACTTCCAATGACGAACACCACCTTTAGCACAAACCAAAACACCAACCAAGAAATGAATTTTGCAGCAAAAAAGCCTGTAGAATTCACCCCAATTCCGGTGTCCTATGCTGACTTGCTCCCATATCTACTTGATACTGCAATGGTAGCCATAACCCCTGCTAGGTTTCCGCAACCTCTATTTTTCCGAGGGTACGACTCGAACACAATGTGTGCTTATCATGGAGGAGCCCCGGGGCATTCCATTGAGCATTGTATGACCCTGAAGCGTAAGGTGCAAAGTCTAAATTGATGCGGGTTGGCTGAAATTTGAGGAGAATCGCTTATGATTCCTGACATTGACAAGCGACACCACACATGGGGCAATGAGGGGCACCGTGCATGATCCTCAAGTAAACCTAGGGGCAGATTAGAAGTTCTCACCCAATAGGTTCCCAGCTACAAGGTCATAACGAAAGATAACAATTGTCACCTCAAAGCCTTACACTGGGGCAATGAGGGGCATCGTGCATGAGCCTCAAGTGAACATAGGGGCAGATCAAATGTTCTCACCCATCTATAAACAAAAAAGGGGGGGAATAAGCCCTGGGATTTCAATGGATTGATTAAACATCAAACGGCTCCATTGCTGTCACTCCAAAATAGTCAAGTGACTAAATCAAACAGAACATATACGCTGAGAGAGTTCTCGGAGAGATTTGCAAAAGATAGGATAAGGTTGCATGAATTATCACCTCTTTCAAAAGGACAGTCAATCTGTGTTTTCCAAATTTTTTTTTTCAAAATCATAAAATATGGAAAGAATGTCATGAACATTGTACAAACTTTCCATTACATTGCATTGTTTCATATGAAGTCCGCATTTACCAAAAAGGTTGTATGCATCTGCATCCCTAAAAATTATGTTAATTGCATAGATTTCCTACATCCAATGAATTTGGGATGACCAGCCCTCTCAATGAGTCAATCTCATGTTTTCTCATAAAGTGGACCCTTGGGTACTAGAACCTGTCGCCTTTAGAGGACTACACGTCCTCACCTTTCGAGGGCTACATGCCCTCACCTTCAAAGGGTCATGTACCTTCACCTTCAGAGGACTACATGTCCTCACCTTCAGAGGACTACACGTCCTCACCTTCAGAGGACTACACGTTCTCACCTCCAGAGGACTACATGTCCTCGCCTTCAGAGGACTACACGTCCTCGCCTTCAGAGGGCCACACGCCCTCGCCTTCAGAGGACTACATGTCCTCACCTTTAGAGGACTACACATCCTCGCCTTCAAAGGGTCATGTACCTTCACCTTTGTAGGGCTACACGCCCTCACCTTCAGAGGACTACACGTCCTCGCCTTTAGAGGACTACACGTCCCCACCTTTAGAGGGCTACACGCTTTCGCCTTCAGAGGACTACATGTCCCCCTTTTCAAAGGGCTACATGCCCTCGCCCTTAGAGGGTGACACACCCTCACCTTTAGAGGACTACACGTCCTCGCCATCATAGGACTACACTCCCTTGCCTTCAAAAGGCGACACATCCTGAACTTTAGAGGGCTGCACGCCCTCGCCTTTAGAGGGCTAAGCGTCCTCACTTTCAGTGGGCTCCATATCCACACCTTAAGATAATTTAAGGTCCTCTGCCCTTAAATGCTTAACCGAGACTCGCGCTCCTAGTTAAGGGGCCAGTAGTTTCCTTTTATCAGTTTCTGGGCCACCCCCTGATATTGGAGGACGACCAATTGTGCGAATACAACCAGAGAGGGAGGCTTTCACGTAGCTACTATGCATACCAGGGCAAGATTTCACCCGTGCCACTGCAAAGAGACAAGTGCGGATCGTGCGCACCAACATGACCACTCTTACACAGATATGTATAACATTGCTACTTAGCAACATTCTGCCCAGCGACCGTAATGTCGATCTCCCCCTGCGGAAGTATCAGTTGGGGTCGCGCCCACAAGACTCCCAGTGGACCCGAAGAAGTCCAACAGGGCCCTGGGGTCTCCAGCTTTGGTTACGGGCCTCTATCAGTCCTACAGGGTGTCCGTACTCCCTGGCAAGGTCACGCCATCATGACATAGGTAAGTATGCACATCGCTCAACTGATTTCTGATGTCATCTATTGTTTGCAGGGATCGCGCCCGTAAGACACCCAGTGGACCCGAAGAAGTCCAACATGGTCTTGGGGTTTCCAACTTTGATTACGGGCCTCTGTTAGTTCCACAGAGTGTCTGTCGCCCCCAGCAAGGTCATCAAGCCCCCTACTAATCGAACTTTCATCAAGAAGTACTGCGCCCCCAGGCAGGCGCAGGGCAAGACACCACAGTAGCCTGGGGATGGCTGGCATCGGACAACAGACGCACCGTCGCCACCTCCAAAGCCCCTCAGTTCATCCACAAAAAGGTTAGTGTGTTGCCTAGTACCCATGGCTGACCAGCAGGCGACCAAGTCCAAAGCCAAAGATAAGCAAAGTACTAGGTCCGTGACCGACAAGTCATAAGGCGTCCAGCTCAAGACGTTAAAGAAGCGCTACTAGGAGGCAACCTAGTACCTTTTAAATCTCTGCTTGTTATTTGATCACCATTGTTTCTCAAGTCATAGTAGGACACACCTAGTTGCTCAGGATCCTGGGAATTTAAATAAAACAAGCACAAGCTCAGAAGGTAGTCATACCTCACAAAATATATATATATATATATATGTATGTTTAGGTAGAAAGATACCTTGGATATGCATGTATGTAACAAAAAAATACTTCACAAAATATATATATGTATGCTTAGGTAGAAAGATACCTTGGATATGCATGTATGTAACAAAAAAATACTTCACAATATATATATATATATATATATATATATATATGTGTGTGTGTGTGTGTGTGTGTGTGTGTGTGTATGTTTAGGTAGAAAGATACCTTGGATATGCATGTATATAGCAAAAATATCTCACAAAACATATATATGTATGTTTAGGTAGCAAGATACCTTGGATATGCATGTATATAGCAAAAATACCTCACAAAAATATACACATGTTTAGGTAGCAAAATACCTCATGAAAAGAAAAAAAAACAAAAACAAACAAGGAAAAGAAATAAACACATGATAAAAAGGAAAAGAGAGCAAGGAAACAAAAAAAAGAAAGGAAATTCCCAATCAAAAGAACAGAAGGAAGCAAAAAAAGAAAGAAAATTCCCAATCGAAGAGCGGCAGAAAACAAAAAGAGAAAATTCCCAATCAAAGAGTGGGAGAAAGCAAAAAAGGAAAGAAAATTCCCGATCAAAGATCGGAAGAAAACAAAAGAAATATACAGAAAGGTCTTTGGACCAGACAATATCTGAACAATACGGAATTGTCACCAAAGTAAACATGAAAAGAAAGGAAACCACAACCTAAAGTGGTCCTCTCCCTTTGATTGCCAACCTAAATCTTGTGCGTCAGTGACTTGTTCACCTCACACAAAACAAAAACAGAAAAGGAAAAAGTCAAAAACACTCAAAGCCAAAGTTCCCACCAAATAAACACCATTCCCAAGAAAAAGTCCTATTGATCCATGATCACGCATATAATCTTTGATTTGATAGGAAATAATTTGCAAAATCAAGTCATGGCATATCTACGGTTCAGAATTAGGATGAAACACTTACCCGTGTGAGATTGATACACTTTGAGTGATTTTCTTCTATTTTTGTTGAACCCAGTGTTTCCTCTAAATGCTCATTTAGAAGCGAAATGCTAACATCCAAAATTTCATTTATGGTTATGAGAAGATTTCATCTGTATACTCTCCTTCCCCGATAGACACATTGTTTTTCATCCACAAAAATATGTTGCTCTGATCAGTTGGAAGTTTTGTCTCTTTACTAAAGCATGTCCGCATTTAGTAAAGAAAACACTAAGACTATTTTTAGTCTCACAAGTTATCCAGAGCTACGTAGGTCTGAGTTCCTCATTGAGGATACGTAGGAGCAAGAGCCTCGCTTTTGTCGGCCGCCCCACAATCTCTGTCATACTGACCTTGGAGTCATGTGACAGGCGGAAATACCCAAGTGGTTATCCGTATAAACTTTTTGCTATCTCTAAGACTCAAAGCATGATAGCATGCAGAGACTAACGTTGTCTTCTGTGCCTTTTGTCATCCAGAGGCGGCGGGCCCGATGACATGTGAGAACCATTTGGTCCCGCACTTTCTTTTGCTATCTCTAAGACTGAAAGCATTATAGCACATAGAGACTAACGTCGTCTTCTGCACCTTTTGTCATCCGGAGGCGGCAGGCCCGATGAAATGCGGGAACCATTTGGTCCCACACCTTTTTGCTATCTATAAGACTCAAAGCATGATAGCACGCAAAGACTAACGTCGTCTTCTGCGCCTTTTGTCATCCAGAGGCGGCGGGCCCGATGACATGCGGGAACCATTTGGTCCCACACTTTCTTTTGTTATCTATAAGACTCAAAGCATGATAGCACGCAGAGACTAACGTCGTCTTCTGCACCTTTTGTCATCCAGAGGCGGCGGGCCCGATGACATGCGGGAACCATTTGGTCCCGCACTTTCTTTTGCTATCTATAAGACTCAAAGCATGATAGCACGCAGAGACTAACATCGTCTTCTGCGCCTTTTGTCATTCAGAGGCGGCGGGCCCGATGACATGCGGGAACCATTTGGTCCCGCACTTTTAAAATACTTTTGCTATCTATAAGACTCAAAGCATGATAGCACGCAGAGACTAACATCGTCTTTTGCGCCTTTTGCCATCGAGAGGCTGCGGGCCCGATGACATGCGGGAACCATTTGGTCCCGCACTTTCTTTTGCTATCTATAAGACTCAAAGCATGATAGCACGCAGAGACTAACGTCGTCTTCTGCGCCTTTTGTCATCCAGAGGCGGCAGGCCCGATGACATGTGGTTATCCGCACAAAAGTTGGGTGGTAAATGCGCAGTGACAGATTATGCGCCCTTTATCATTCAGGAGCAGCGAGTCGAATGTTAAACGCGCATAGACGAATTCTGCGCCCTTTATCATTCAGGAACAACAGGTTGAGTGATAAATGCGAAAAGAAAGATTTTGCGCCCTTTATCATTCAGGAGCAGCGAGTCGAGTGGTAAACTCGCATAGACAAATTTTGCGCCCTTTGCCATTCAGATTTCGGAAATTGGGTGATAAACGCGCATAGACGAATTCGATGCCCTTTATCATTCAAGAGCAGCAAGCTGAGTGGATAAACACGCATAGACGAATCCTGCTTCCTTTATCATTCAGGAACAGCAAGTTGGGTGGTAAACGCGCAGAGACAAATTCTGCGCCCTTTATCATTCAGGAACAACAAGTTGGGTGGTAAACGCGCAGAGACAGATTCTGCGCCCTTTATCATTCAGGAGCAGCGAGTCAAGTGGTAAACGCGCATAGACGAATTTTGCGCCCTTTATCATTCAGGAACAGCAAGTTGAGTGATAAACGCGCAGAGACAGATTTTGCACCCTTTGTCATTCGGGGACAGTAAGTCGAGAGGTGAGCAGAGACAAATTATGGTCATTCCGCGCACCTTTTCGCCATCCAGAGGCGATCGTGTTTGGTGGCACGCAGAGACAAATTATTGTCATTCTGTGTCTTGCCGCTCAGGCTCGATCGTGTCCAACAACACGTAGAGACAAATTATGGTCATTCTGCGTCTTGTATGAACCAAGAGGAACAAATTCGACAGTATCAAGATGATGTGTCGGTACTGATCATTTTCAAATTTTTGCAGGTTCCGCTGGCAGGGAGGTTCACTGGCTAAATGGTGTTTCGCTCGAACGAAATTAGTGTCTTATCTTCACTTCCATTTTATCTCCAATAAAAGACAAGTAAAGAGGGGCAACTTTCATACCCTAATTTCTTCCGAGGACCATCCGTTGTTGGGATGTGACCCTCATTTGACCACTTCGAGGTATTTGGCACCCATCGTTAGGCAATTTGTGAAGTTCCGAGACATGCCGGAAGCCAAAAGAAAAGCGTCGTAGCACAATCCGTGAAGTTTCGTGACATGCCGGAAATTAAAAGAAAGTGTTAGTGTGCAATCTGTAAAGTTCCGTAACGTTCTGGAAGGCAAAAAAGGGATGATTACGTAATCCGTAAGGTTTCGCAACATTACGGAAAGAAAACATGTATTGTTACGAAATTTGTAAGTTTCCGTAACTTTACAGAAAAAGAATCACCAAAACAAGGCAGGGGGTGTATTTAGTAAAAATGGGGGTTCAAATAACAACCAGGCCCACTTGAGCCTTCCAGGATGTTCCTCCAAAAGGCGGTTGCTTCTGGAGGAAGCAACCTAGCTCGCCTGGGCGAGCTGGGTGGCAAGCATCTCCTTCATTTTCCTATAAATAGGGGAAGGAGGGAAGAACAAAAAGGTTCAACCCTCCTGGTATCTGAGATTCACTTAAAATTAGTGAGAAAAATTGTTTCCGTGAAGAAAATCCAAGCCGAGGCGCTTCCGTAACGTTTTCGTGGGTGATTTCACGAAGATTTTCAACCGTTCTTCGACGTTCTTCGTTTGTTCTTCGGTCTTCAACCGGTAAGTTCCCAAAATCGAACTTTTCAATTCATTCTATGTACCTTTAGTGGTCCTCATTTGTTTCACGTGCTTTTATTTTCATTTCATTTACTTTCCGTACGCCCTTTTGACGTGTGTTAGTGCTTAGCTTTACTGAGTCTTAAAAGATTGGCTAAAATTTTGTTAAAACATAAGCACTTAGACAATGAAGGAAAGCTGGAGTTGCTGCACATGATGTCTAACATTATGTCAAGGAATCAGATCGGGCTGCACAATGCACAAGGCAAGATAAAATGTCAAATGAAGAATTGAAGCTGCAGGATCCACGATGTCGGATACAATGTCCAGGACATCCTGCCCGAAAATACTGGACACATAAATCTGTTATACCTTTAACAGATTAATGTGCAGTCAGCAACAGATTAGGCGATCTATCTTTAGGAACGAATTAAAAGATAATTAAAGTTCGAATTACAAACTTGAATAGTTCGTTCAGGGATTAAAGATTAAAGATAAAAACTAAAAGATCAAACTTTATCTTTTAGATCTTTAAGTGCAGATTTTTCAGGAGAATGATAGATCTTATCCAGCGCAAGTTGTTGCAGCCCAGATACGCACACTGCTATATAAACATGAAGGCTGCACGAGTTTTCTACCAAGTCCGAGATTGAAGAGTTATTTTGTGAGTTTTGGGACTTGAGTGTTTTGTGAGCCACCTTGATGTTACCCTAACATCAAGTGTTGGACCTGAGTGTGTAGAGTTGATCTCTATTGTTCAGAGAGCAATCTCTGGTGTGTCTTTGATTTGTTTGTAAACACGGGTGAGTGATTGGGAGGGAGTGAGAGGGGTTCTCATATCTAAGAGTGGCTCTTAGGTAGAAGTTGCATGGGTAGTGATTAGGTGAGAAGGTTGTATACAGTGGCTGTTAGATCTTCGAACTAATACTATTCTAGTGGATTTCCTCCCTGGCTTGGTAGCCCCCAGATGTAGGTGACGTTGCACCGAACTGGGTTAACAATTCTCTTGTGTTATTTACTTGTTTAATCTGTTCATACTGTCATATATAATCTGCATGTTCTGAAGCGGGATGTCGTGACATCCTGTACGACATCTGTCCTCAGTATCAGAATTTCAATTGGTATCAGAGCGGGCACTCTAAATCACTGAGTGAGATCTAGGGAGATAAATTCTGATGAACATGGAGAAAGAAGGAGGACCAGTGAACAGACCACCAATTCTGGATGGAACCAACTATGAATACTGGAAAGCAAGGATGGTGGCCTTCCTCAAATCACTGGATAGCAGAACCTGGAAAGCTGTCATCAAAGGCTAGGAACATCCCAAGATGCTGGACACAGAAGGAAAGCCCACTGATGAATTGAAGCCAGAAGAAGACTGGACAAAAGAAGAAGACGAATTGGTACTTGGAAACTCCAAAGCCTTGAATGCCCTATTCAATGGAGTTGACAAGAATATCTTCAGATTGATCAACACATGCACAGTTGCCAAGGATGCATGGGAGATTCTGAAAATCACTCATGAAGGAACCTCCAAAGTGAAGATGTCCAGATTGCAACTATTGGCTACAAAATTCGAAAATCTGAAGATGAAGGAGGAAGAATGCATTCATGACTTCCACATGAACATTCTTGAAATTGCCAATGCTTGCACTGCCTTGGGAGAAAGGATGACAGATGAAAAGCTGGTGAGAAAGATCCTCAGATCTTTGCCTAAGAGATTTGACATGAAAGTCACTGCAATAGAGGAGGCCCAAGACATTTGCAACATGAGAGTAGATGAACTCATTGGTTCCCTTCAAACCTTTGAGCTGGGACTCTCGGATAGGACTGAAAAGAAGAGCAAGAGCCTGGCGTTCGTGTCCAATGATGAAGGAGAAGAAGATGAGTATGACCTGGATACTGATGAAGGTCTGACTAACGCAGTTGTGCTCCTTGGAAAACAGTTCAACAAAGTGCTGAAAAGAATGGACAGGAGGCAGAAACCACATGTCCGGAACATCCCTTTCGACATCAGGAAAGGTAGTGAACACCAGAAGATGTCAGATGAAAAGCCCAGCAAAGGAATTCAATACCATGGGTGTGAAGGCTACGGACACATCAAAGCTGAATGTCCCACCCATCTCAAGAAGCAGAGGAAAGGACTTTCTGTATGTTGGTCTGATGCTACAGAGAGTGAACAAGAAAGTGATTCTGACAGAGATGTGAATGCACTCACTGGGATATTTGAATCTGATGAAGATTCAAGTGATATTGATGTTGAAATCACTTTTGATGAGCTTGCTATATCCTATAGAGAACTATGCATCAAAAGTGAGAAGATTCTTCAGCAAGAAGCACAACTGAAGAAGATCATTGCAAATCTGGAGGCTGAGAAGGAGGCACATGAAGAGGAAATCTCTGAGCTTAAAGGAGAAATTGGTTTTCTGAACTCTAAACTGGAAAACATGACAAAATCAATAAAGATGCTGAATAAAGGCTCAGATATGCTTGATGAGGTGCTACAGCTTGGAAAGAATGTTGGAAACCAGAGAGGACTTGGATTTAATCATAAATCTGCTGGCAGATCAACCATGACAGAATTTGTTCCTGCCAAAAACAGCACTGGAGCCTCGATGTCACAACATCGGTCTCGACATCATGGAACGCAGCAGAAAAAGAGCAACAGAAAGAAGTGGAGGTGTCACTACTGTGGCAAGTATGGTCACATAAAGCCTTTTTGTTATCATCTACATGGCCATCCACGTCATGGAACTCAAAATAGCAGCAGCGGAAGAAAGATGGTGTGGGTTCCAAAACACAAGATTGTTAGTCTTGTTGTTCATACTTCACTTAGAGCATCAGCTAAGGAAGATTGGTACCTAGATAGCGGCTGTTCCAGACACATGACAGGAGTTAAAGAATTCCTGGTGAACATTGAACCTTGCTCCACTAGCTATGTGACATTTGGAGATGGCTCTAAAGGAAAGATCACTGGAATGGGAAAGCTAGTCCATGATGGACTTCCTAGTCTGAACAAAGTACTGCTGGTGAAGGGACTGACTGCAAACTTGATCAGCATCAGTCAGTTGTGTGATGAAGGATTCAATGTAAACTTCACAAAGTCAGAATGCTTGGTGACAAATGAGAAGAATGAAGTTCTAATGAAGGGCAGCAGATCAAAGGACAACTGCTACCTATGGACACCTCAAGAAACCAATTACTCCTCCACATGTCCATCCTCCAAAGAAGATGAAGTCAAAATATGGCATCAAAGATTTGGACATCTGCACTTAAGAGGCATGAAGAATATCATTGACAAAGGTGCTGTTAGAGGCATTCCCAATCTGAAAATAGAAGAAGGCAGAATCTGTGGTGAATGTCAGATTGGAAAGCAAGTCAAGATGTCCCACCAGAAGCTTCAACATCAGACCACTTCCAGGGTGCTGGAACTACTTCACATGGACTTGATGGGGCCTATGCAAGTTGAAAGCCTTGGAGGAAAGAGGTATGCCTATGTTGTTGTGGATGATTTCTCCAGATTTACCTGGGTCAACTTTATCAGAGAGAAATCAGACACCTTTGAAGTATTCAAAGAGTTGAGTCTAAGACTTCAAAGAGAAAAAGACTGTGTCATCAAGAGAATTAGGAGTGACCATGGCAGAGAGTTTGAAAACAGCAAGTTTACTGAATTCTGCACATCTGAAGGCATCACTCATGAGTTCTCTGCAGCCATCACACCACAACAAAATGGCATAGTTGAAAGGAAAAACAGGACTTTGCAAGAAGCTGCTAGGGTCATGCTTCATGCCAAAGAACTTCCCTATAATTTCTGGGCTGAAGCCATGAACACATCATGCTATATCCACAACAGAGTCACACTTAGAAGAGGGACTCCAACCACACTGTATGAAATCTGGAAAGGGAGGAAGCCAACTGTCAAGCACTTCCACATCTTTGGAAGTCCATGTTACATTTTGGCAGATAGAGAGCAAAGGAGAAAGATGGATCCCAAGAGTGATGCAGGAATATTCTTGGGATACTCTACAAACAGCAGAGCATATAGAGTATTCAATTCCAGAACCAGAACTGTGATGGAATCCATCAATGTGGTTGTTGATGATCTAACTCCAGCAAGAAAGAAGGATGTCGAAGACGATGTCAGAACATCGGGAGACAATGTAGCAGATACAGCTAAAAGTGCAGAAAATGCAGAAAACTCTGATTCTGCTACAGATGAACCAAACATCAATCAACCTGACAAGAGTCCTTCCATTAGAATCCAGAAGATGCACCCCAAGGAGCTGATTATAGGAGATCCAAACAGAGGAGTCACTACAAGATCAAGGGAGTTTGAGATTGTCTCCAATTCATGCTTTGTCTCCAAAACTGAGCCAAAGAATGTGAAAGAGGCACTGACTGATGAGTTCTGGATCAATGCTATGCAAGAAGAATTGGAGCAATTCAAAAGGAACGAAGTTTGGGAGCTAGTTCCTAGACCCGAGGGAACTAATGTGATTGGCACCAAGTGGATCTTCAAGAACAAAACCAATGAAGAAGGTGTTATAACCAGAAACAAGGCCAGACTTGTTGCTCAAGGCTACACTCAGATTGAAGGTGTAGACTTTGATGAAACTTTCGCCCCTGTTGCTAGACTTGAGTCCATCAGATTATTACTTGGTGTAGCTTGCATCCTCAAATTCAAGCTGTATCAGATGGATGTGAAGAGCGCGTTTCTGAATGGATACCTGAATGAAGAAGTCTATGTGGAGCAGCCAAAGGGATTTGCAGATCCAACTCATCCAGATCATGTATACAAGCTCAAGAAGGCTCTCTATGGATTGAAGCAAGCTCCAAGAGCTTGGTATGAAAGGCTAACAAAGTTCCTTACTCAGCAAGGGTATAGGAAGGGAGGAATTGACAAGACTCTCCTTGTTAAACAAGATGCTGAAAACTTGATGATAGCACAGATATATGTTGATGACATTGTGTTTGGAGGGATGTCGAATGAGATGCTTCGACATTTTGTCCAACAGATGCAATTTGAATTTGAGATGAGTCTTGTTGGAGAGCTGACTTATTTTCTGGGACTCCAAGTGAAGCAGATGGAAGACTCCATATTCCTCTCACAAAGCAAGTATGCAAAGAACATTGTCAAGAAGTTTGGGATGGAAAATGCCAGCCATAAAAGAACACCTGCACCTACTCACTTGAAGCTGTCAAAGGATGAAGCTGGCACCAGTGTTGATCAAAGTTTGTACAGAAGCATGATTGGGAGCTTACTATATTTAACAGCAAGCAGACCTGACATCACCTTTGCAGTAGGTGTTTGTGCAAGATATCAAGCCAATCCCAAGATAAGTCACTTGAATCAAGTAAAGAGAATTCTGAAATATGTAAATGGCACCAGTGACTATGGGATTATGTACTGTCATTGTTCAGATTCAATGCTGGTTGGATATTGTGATGCTGATTGGGCTGGTAGTGCAGATGACAGAAAAAGCACTTCTGGTGGAGGTTTCTATTTGGGAAACAATCTTATTGCATGGTTCAGCAAGAAGCAGAACTGTGTGTCCCTATCTACTGCAGAAGCAGAGTATATTGCAGCAGGAAGCAGCTGTTCACAACTAGTTTGGATGAAGCAGATGCTGAAGGAGTACAATGTCGAACAAGATGTCATGACATTGTACTGTGACAACATGAGTGCTATTAATATCTCTAAAAATCTTGTTCAACACAGCAGAACCAAGCACATTGACATTAGACATCACTATATTAGAGATCTTGTTGATGATAAAGTTATCACACTAGAGCATGTTGCCACAGAGGAACAAGTAGCAGATATTTTCACAAAGGCATTGGATGCAAATCAGTTTGAAAAACTGAGGGGCAAGCTGGGCATTTGTCTGCTAGAGGAATTATAGCAGCTACTTCTATCTGAACGTGCTCAAACGTCTCACTCAACATTAATAGCACGTTCACTACTGAGCCAAAACAAATTCAAACTCCGTCCCCCTACCTTCCTCATTCAAACTTACATTTTCGTGGCAATCTCGTTTTCATTCCCCAACACTTCTCAGATATTCACGAAACCACTCCAAAAGCTCTGCTTCTCCATGGCTACCTCACCAAAAGAAACCTCATCCCCTGTTTCACCCTCTGTACCATCATCTCCATCATCCTCCAAAACTCCATCAAACCAGGAACAACCCGAATTCAATATCCAACCCATACAAATGATTCCTGGTCCAGGCCCTGTTCCTGAGAAACTGATCCCTAAAAGACAACAGGGAGTGAAGATTTCTGAAAACCCTAGCTTTGCAACAAGCCCTAGGGAAGTAGACACTGAGATGGATAAGAAGATCCGCAGTCTTGTGAATAGCATTTTGAAAAATGCTTCTGTCCCTGATGCTGATAAAGATGTTCCAACATCTTCCACCCCAAATGCTGAAGTCCTCTCTTCATCCAGTAAAGAGAAATCAACAGAGGAAGAGGATCAAGCCACAGAGGAGACCCCTGCACCAAGGGCACCAGAACCTGCTCCAGGTGACCTCATTGATCTAGAAGAGGTAGAATCTGATGAGGAACCCATTGTCAAAAAGTTGGCACATGGCATTGCAGAAAGATTACAAAGCAGAAAGGGAAAAACCCCCATTACTAGGTCTGGACGAATCAAAACTATTGCACAGAAGAAGAGCTCACCAATCACTCCTATCACATCCAGATGGAGCAAAGTTGCAATCCCTTCCAAGAAGAGGAAAGAAATTTCCTCATCTGATTCTGATGATGATGTCGAACTAGATGTTCCCGACATCAAGAGAGCCAAGAAATCAGGGAAAAAGGGGCCTGGAAATGTCCCTGATGCCCCATTGGACAACATTTCATTCCACTCCATTGGCAATGTTGAAAGGTGGAAATTTGTATATCAACGCAGACTTGCTGTAGAAAGAGAACTGGGAAGAGATGCCTTGGATTGCAAGGAGATCATGGACCTCATCAAGGCTGCTGGACTGCTGAAAACAGTCACCAAGTTGGGAGATTGTTATGAAAGCCTAGTCAGGGAATTCATTGTCAACATTCCCTCTGAAATAACAAACAGAAAGAGTGATGAGTATCAGAAAGTGTTTGTCAGAGGAAAATGTATTAGATTCTCCCCTGCTGTAATCAACAAATACCTGGGCAGACCAACTGAAGGAGTGGTGGATATTGCTGTTTTTGAGCATCAAATTGCCAAGGAAATCACTGCCAAGCAAGTCCAGCATTGGCCAAAGAAAGGGAAGCTTTCTGCAGGGAAGCTAAGTGTGAAGTATGCAATCCTGCATAGGATTGGCACTGCCAACTGGGTACCCACCAATCATACTTCCACTGTTGCCACAGGTTTGGGTAAATTTCTGTATGCTGTTGGAACCAAGTCCAAATTTAATTTTGGAAACTATATTTTTGATCAAACTATTAAGCATTCAGAATCTTTTGCTGTCAAATTACCCATTGCCTTCCCAACTGTATTGTGTGGCATTATGTTGAGTCAACATCCCAATATCTTAAACAACATTGACTCTGTGAAGAAGAGAGAATCTCCTCTATCCCTGCATTACAAACTGTTTGAGGGGACACATGTCCCAGACATTGTCTCGACATCAGGGAAAGCTGCTGCTTCAGGTGCTGTGTCCAAGGATGATTTGATTGCTGAACTCAAGGACACATGCAAGGTGCTGGAGGCAACCATCAAAGCCAACACAGAGAAGAAAATGGAGCTGGAACGCCTGATCAAAAGACTCTCAGACAATGGCATTGATGATGGAGAAGCAGCTGAGGAAGAAGAAGATGCAGCAGAGGATACAGAATCAGATAATGATGATTCTGATGCCACCCCATGACCATCAGACCTTTATTTTTTTACTATTACTAGCTATTGGGGCATGTCCCTTGGGGCATGTCCCTTTGAACAATGGATTGCTATTGGTCTGTAATATTTGCACCTTAATTTCATGCATTCTACTTTTGCCAAGGAGTAGTAGGATAGGATATTATGCATGTAGGATATTATGCATGATTTATGATTTTGAGGGGGAGTTGCTGATGATGATTGATGTAAGCTACTGAAACTAGTAGCTGATAGAAGATGCTGCAGTAAGAGCATGGAGACAGGGGGAGCAGAAAGCTGATGTCACGTGAGATGTCTTGACATCCTGGAAAAGACTTGTAGATTTGCAACTTGCAGAATTTTGCTGTCACCACTACAGAGACTGCTGTGCTTGATTACTCTGATAATGAAAGTTGCTGATCCCACTTGCATGACTGCTCGTACCTGCTCAGGAAGTGTCTAAGTATGTTTTAGACAAAATTTGCCAAAGGGGGAGATTGTTAGTGCTTAGCTTTACTGAGTCTTAAAAGATTGGCTAAAATTTTGTTAAAACATAAGCACTTAGACAATGAAGGAAAGCTGGAGTTGCTGCACATGATGTCTAACATTATGTCAAGGAATCAGATCGGGCTGCACAATGCACAAGGCAAGATAAAATGTCAAATGAAGAATTGAAGCTGCAGGATCCACGATGTCGGATACAATGTCCAGGACATCCTGCCCAAAAATACTGGACACATAAATCTGTTATACCTTTAACAGATTAATGTGCAGTCAGCAACAGATTAGGCGATCTATCTTTAGGAACGAATTAAAAGATAATTAAAGTTCGAATTACAAACTTGAATAGTTCGTTCAGGGATTAAAGATTAAAGATAAAAACTAAAAGATCAAACTTTATCTTTTAGATCTTTAAGTATAGATTTTTCAGGAGAATGATAGATCTTATCCAGCGCAAGTTGTTGCAGCCCAGATACGCACACTGCTATATAAACATGAAGGCTGCACGAGTTTTCTACCAAGTCCGAGATTGAAGAGTTATTTTGTGAGTTTTGGGACTTGAGTGTTTTGTGAGCCACCTTGATGTTACCCTAACATCAAGTGTTGGACCTGAGTGTGTAGAGTTGATCTCTATTGTTCAGAGAGCAATCTCTGGTGTGTCTTTGATTTGTTTGTAAACACGGGTGAGTGATTGGGAGGGAGTGAGAGGGGTTCTCATATCTAAGAGTGGCTCTTAGGTAGAAGTTGCATGGGTAGTGATTAGGTGAGAAGGTTGTATACAGTGGCTGTTAGATCTTCGAACTAATACTATTCTAGTGGATTTCCTCCCTGGCTTGGTAGCCCCCAGATGTAGGTGACGTTGCACCGAACTGGGTTAACAATTCTCTTGTGTTATTTACTTGTTTAATCTGTTCATACTGTCATATATAATCTGCATGTTCTGAAGCGGGATGTCGTGACATCCTGTACGACATCTGTCCTCAGTATCAGAATTTCAACGTGCTTTAGTCATTTACTTAAGTCATTTTCTCCCCTAATCAAAAATAAAATAAATTTCCACCGATCATTTAAATTGTAACATCCGTTAATTTCTGTTAAAATGGAATCCGACCGTTCGGTCATGCCGTAACCACGTTGGAAACCAAAAAGAGGTAAAATAATAATATAATAATAAAAAATATCTTTTAGTAAAATAAATAATAAAAAATCAATCGAACATTTTTCTTTTAGATTTCTCTTTCTTAAATCGAATCGACTAATAACCAAAGTGAAACTAAGGCTAAAATCAATTCATTAAATTTTTGTCATTGCCTAAAAAAAGCCATTTTCGAAGGTCCAACGCCTTGAAATGCTCTTTTCCGCTTTTATTGGTTAAGTGTAGATCTCTAAAAAAGGGCCTAAAATCAATATGTAACTTTGTTACCTCTTTCAAAAATAAAGAAATCATTAATGGTCCAATGCCTTAATGTTTTCTCACTTTTCAAAAGAATCGAAAGATTGTCTAATGGTCCAACGCCTTTAATGGCCTTTCATTCAATAAAAACATATCTTGCAAAAAAGGATAAAAGATAACTTAACGCTTTGTTCACAAAAGAACTACGTAGGTCTGATTTTCTCATCACAATTGAGGAATACGTAGGAGCAAAGGGAAACGCCCTTGTCCACCACAAAAAGATAAAAACATAAAAAGGCATAAAAAAGACATAAGAACGTAAAAAGGGAAAAGAATATAAATTGAAGTCATATTTGCACATTTGATTAAAGGCTGCCGTCTCTTGTGACGGATGCGTGGGGTGCTAATACCTTCCCCGTGCATAAATACAACTCCTGAACTTTTCACTTAGGGTTCGTAGATCATGTCTTTTCCGGTTTTTTCTGACGTTTTCCTCAAATAAACGTTGGTGGCGACTCCGCGCGTATTCCTTTCGTGGGACACGAACCCGCGAGTCACGTGTCGCCCTCCCACCGAAGGGTAGGTTGCGACACAAACAAAGAGACAACATATAAAAGAAAAGGGAAGGAAACTCCTCAAGTTCCATTCAAGGCACATCATCACATAAAATTGGCAAGACCAAAGACAAGTCCACCACAAATTCCTCCTCCACTTGGGGGCTATAATGAAAAAGCTTGAGTTGGTGACCGTTCTCTTTGAAGACTTTGCCGGTAACTTCATTTTTAATCTCAACTGCACCATGGGGAAAACATTAGTGATAACAAAAGGACCATCCCATCTTAATCGATGTTTACTGGAAATATGTTTGCGGTGAGAGTTAAACAAGAGCACTTTTTGGCCAATACGAAACTCCTTCCTAAGAATCCTAGTCATGAAATCTACTCACTTTCTCTTTGTAAATCTTGGAGTTCTCAGGGGCTTCTAAGCGGGTCTCTTCAAGTTCTTGCAATTGAAGCTTTATTTCCATACCCGCTTCATCAAATGCCATGTTACAACCCTTCACTGCCAAATAAGCACCGTCAGACCCTAATTTTGTCTGGGGAATGCTTTTATCGTTCGACACCGGTTGCAACGCAAGGTCGAGGGATTACTCAAATTGATTGTTGGATCCAGGAATGAAAACCATAAGGAAATGGGAAAAATAGTCATTTTATGGAATTTTTTGGGCCCAAGCTCACCTAGGCTAGCATCTGGCTCGCATGGGCCATGAAATGTCTTCAACCTTAAGTAACCAGCTCACTTGGGTGAGCTTATACCTTCATAGCTAAGCAATTGGCTCTCCTGGGCGAGCTTCCCCTGCCCCAAATGGCCTTTTCCTATAAATAGGCATGCTGGGGGAGGGGTTTAGGGGTTCAAGAAGTTGAGAGAGGAAGAAAAATGAAGGGAGAGGAAGAAGAAAGAAGAAAAGTGGAGTCGAGGTGCTACCTAATCGCAACTAAGGATCATTCCCTACATTGCTTTTCTTGCTAGCCTTATACCATGTGCAACAGCCAATTAGTTTTTTCTTCTTTTCTTTTCTTTTCTTTTCTCAAGAGTTGAATATAATCCATGTGCCCTTATGGGCCCTCTCTAACATTATGTATCTATTCATCTTCTCCCTGTCTTCGTTGGTTTCATTTTGTTTGTAAGGTTTAATTCTAGCCGATCACTAGTGTCGTGAAATCATTTTCTTTTCTTTTGTAAGACTAGAGACTAATAAACAAAAAAAAACAAATAAAGGAAATCAATTCACAACCAAACTTCATTTTATCAAATGTCACTCGAGATCATTTAAGGTCCAACGTCTTAACGATTCTCTCCGTTTTCCAAAATTTAAAACCTCATTTCAAGGTCCAACACCTTAATGACTCTTTGTTCGCAATTAAAATAAATATTTCAAAAAATATAAAATCAATTTAACACACATGCATTTAGACTTAAAGAACTATGTAGGTATGATTTCCTCATCGCACTTGGGGATACGTAAAAGCAAGGGCAACACCCTTGTCGACTCAAAAAATAATAATAATAAAAAAGGGGAAAATACATGATTTTGAAGTCACATTTTGCACACTCGATTAAAGGTTGTTGTCCCTTGTGATGGGTGCGTGGGGTGCTAATACCTTCCTTATGTGTAAACAACTCCTGAACCCTTCTTTTCAAAATTCACAGACCTTTTTTTGGTTTTTCTAACGTTTTCCCTTAAATAAATGTTGGTGGCGACTCCCACTCGTTTTCTTTTATAGAAGACACCTCTTTTATTTTGCTTCGTTGTCCCGTCGTGAGGTAGGTTGCGGCAAGCATGGTGCTCAATCTCCACCAGAAGGTGGCATGCCTTACAAAAAATTACCCTATAGGGAGACACCCCTAAAGGTGTTTGGTAAGGTTCCTGTGGGCCCATAAAGCCTCCTCAAGTAGCTTGCTTCAATCCTTCCTATTGGGTTGCACTACCTTTTCCAACACTTGCTTGATCTCTCTATTAAAAACCTCTACTTACCCATTAGTTTGGGGATGATAAGCTGTAGCAACTCTATGCACAACCCCATACTTCTTGGGCAAGGATGCCAATGACCTGTTACAGAAGTGGCTCCCCTGGTCACTAATAATGGCTTTAGGCACACCAAACCTGCAAAAAATGATAGATCTCACAAAATCCACAACAACTTTAGAATCATTAGTTCTGGTGGCCTTAGCTTCAACCCACTTGGAAACATAATCAAAAAGTAAGATATATGAAAAACCATGAGAAACAGGAAATGGGCTCATAACATCAATACCCCAAACATAAAAAATTCTAACAAAAAAATAATGGGCTATTGGGGCATCTCATGCCTTTGTGTAGCGGTCCTTCCCGCTCTCTGACACTGCTCACAAGTGATGGAAAAATGATGAGCATCTCTAAAAATGGTGGACCAATAGAACCCATAATCATTGTAGCGGTCCTTTGAGGACCAAAATGACCACCGGTAGGTGTGCCATGACAAAATTGAACAATAGACTGAATCTCGTGATCGGGCACACACATGCGGATCACTTGGTCACTACCAAACCTCCATAAGTAAGGATCATCCCATACATAGTATTTTGCATCACTATTAAGTTTATCTATTTGAGACCTAGATGCATGTGGTGGGACAATGGATGCAACAATGAAATTCACAATGTCAGCAAACCAAGGTGTGACATGTGATGAATGCAACTGAATCAAATGCTCATCAGGGAAGTTATCCCTAATAAGGAGAAAATCAATAGGTCCCTCAATCCTGCTCAAATGATCGACTACCAAGTTTTCTGCACCACTGTTGTATCTCAATATCAAACTCTTGAAGAAGAAGCATCCACCTTATCAATCTGGGTTTAGCATCCGGCTTCTTCAACATGTACCTCAAGGTTGCATAGTCAACATAAATAGTAATATGGAAGCAAAGAAAATAAGATATGAATTGATCTAATTCAAAAACAATAGCTAAGCTCTTTTTTGGTGGTGGTGTAGTTGAGTTGGGCTGCATCAATAGTGCGTGAGGCATAAGCAATGACAAGTGATAGTCTGTCAACTCTCTACGACAAAACAACCCCAAGTGCATGATTGAAGGCATCACACATAAGCTAAAATGGAAGCTCCTAATCTGGTGGCTGCATGTTCAATTTCCCATATGGTTCCTTTTTCTCCAATTTTTAACAAATATATTCAAGGGAAATGAAACACCGAAAAGTGCACCGGGTCGTCAAGTATTTAAAATTAAAACAGAGTGATCCGAGTATCGAACTCAGGGAACTTGCTTATTAGACAGAGTTTTATTCAGAAGTAAGGCATTGTTGGAACAACATTGATAATCGATGGTTAAAACAAAAATAAACTACTTCTATGGTAAAAACAATAGACGCAAGTAAATAAAAGTTGACAGAAATAGGTAAAAAGTGTTGGGTCATTCTAACAAACAAGTTGATGCATATGAAGATATTTCTCTAATCAATCATGCTTTTGTGTGCTATGTTGTAGCCTAAAATACTAAACCTCAATCCCTCGTAAGTTTAGACTAATTTAACCTAAGCTTTGTCCGCAGATCCCTCTTGTAAGACTAGGCTTAACTTAAACAACATTATTGTAACAACATATTCAGAAAACCAAAACCCTAACAATCCATCCCTGGTAATGTGGTTATTCAATCCTGCTTCTATCAAGTTCTAAGGCAACAATACATTTCCCAATGCTAAAGTAACCTAAATGTACACACAAATGGGTGATCAGACCAATAGCATGCAGAAATTAAGCATTGAAAGAAGCATTGAACACATAAAACACAATTAATTAGATATTAAAGTAATTACATCACTTGTTCCTTAGAAATCCCCAACAAGGGTGTTTAGCCAGCCATTACAGAAAAACCCTAACACAAAATGAGATTGAGAGTATAGAAAAATTGTTCCTTACACAAGAAGGGGGATCCCTCCTCCTCTTCTCATCACCTCACAATCACTCTACAGCTCAGTAATCTCTCTCTAATTGAAAAACCCTAGGCTTCTCTGCAAAGCTACCCAAATGGTGAGCTGAGCACAACTGCTCGCTTTACCACCTCAAGATTTTAGCCTCTTTTGACATGAAATTGTGCAAATTTTATCATTAAATCACATGGGAGATACTCTAGAGACAACTATAACAATAAAACAAGATTTATTTACAAGTCCCTACAAAATAACTATAAATTGGGGAAACTATACAAGTTTTGAAAAATGTTTTCTACACAAAAGTTAGTCGTATAAGACGACTAACAAACTCCCCCAAATTTACAGTTTTTCATGTCCTCAAACACAGAAAGAACAGGTCACTTGTCCTCAAGTGACAAAATACAGTGGTCAATCCAAATGGTGTTTGCTTCATAGAGAAATTCAATCATATGAAGTGAATGTCTTGGAATACTTCAATCAATTGCTTTTCACAAGATAGGAACATATGCATTAGAGTCACAACTGAATAAGCTAGTGAGAATGGCAGATATCAAGGAAAGAATCATCAACCAAAGCCTCACAGTCATTGTTTCACTCAAGCTCAAGTGTTTAGGCTCATTCTATTATAAACAACTAACACAAGTCCCAACTTTTGTATATCATCTCATACCATACAGAAATAACACACAAAATGAATCCGAAGGACTTTCTAGGCTTGTAATGAGGTTGGGTTGCCAACAAATCATGGTTTTTCTAGGATTCAAAAGCTTAGATTCTAGGAGAGCATTCATCCATAGATAAACCTTTACTTCTTTTTTTTTTATTTATTCCTACCCCATACTTGCCTTTTATTTAAGCACTTAGCTTCCATTGATTTGATTTGCAACACACACTTTTATACATTTTTATTTATAGTTACAGTTTTTTTTTAGAAAACAGTGTGTATATGCTGCTCTGTTTTGACCATTTTATTTCTTTACCCAATATCTCCCCCAAATTTGGGACAAATTTGCATTAACATATAACTCCCGCAAATTTAGGACAAATTTGTTTTGACCCAAGCTTTCTGTGGATGCTGCTCTCCTACAACCTAAGACAAGGTATCAGGAGATAACATTGTATAGGCTCAAGGTTCGGTCAATCAATAATTCATTCAGCTCAAACTGGGTGCAAGGGATACATCATTCAAGCACAAGGTCAGCTTTTAGGCTAAGTAGCTATCACAATCAAAACATGGCCTTCATCATCCTCAATTCATGAATTCAGTCCATACTTTAAAGATTCATGCAAAAATCAGTACTAAATGATAGTCGTTTCTCTCAAAATTTAAGGATCACACTCTCACCGGGATACGGTCAATGCATTCCTTCACAATCAATCTGACACACTGACTAACATTTTCAATCATACTTCTAAACACATGTTCTTTTTCTTCTAATGGCTGCAAGCTTGATCAAACAAAATCTATACATTCCCATCCACTCAATTCATACAATTTCTCATTCAAATCAATCGCAAACATCTCATTCATAAGAAATCACACCACTAAATATCATAATCAATCAGTTCACTGTTCAAACAAGCTTTTTGTACAAGCAATCAACACTAAAATAACTGGAATTTAAATGACTGATATTTAAATGACCGAAACATAAAGCAATTAAATAACTAATAACTAAATTGTTCATGATTTGCAGAAATTAAAACAAAACAGAATTTAAACATCCCGCTCATCCTGTGGCTGATCTTCATTTAAATCCAGCACTGGAGCAGCTTGTACATCCTAAAAAATGGGCTGCTCTAGCTCCATGGCTGGTGCTGATGGCATGGTGTCCTCAGAAATGGGTGTTGGAGAGATATAAACTAGAGAAATAGGCTCCTGAGCTGCTGCTTCCTCCTGAGCTACTGGATCAGTCTCAAAGATAAATGGCTCAGGAGGAATAGGCTCATCCTCTGCATCTGGCACAGGCTCTTGGGCTGCGGAGGCCTCACCCCCTCCAGAAGGAGAAGGCTGGACTCCTGGCAAAGCCACCTATGCAAGGAACTCATCTACACTCATAGCTGGCTACTGGCCAGAGCTATGCAATCTTTGTATGATGATGATATGGCCTTTGTGCAGACTTTGTAGCATGGAAAATAATGTCTCAGAGGTGACTGAAGATGGTCCTATAGGAGGAACTGGAGCTGGTAAGGGAGTGGGAGCTGAGGCTGGCAACTGTGGAAGATGTGGAGTCAAAGTGGATGGGGCGGAAGGATTTGGTAAAGTAGATGAAGAAGAAGAAGAAGTATCTAGTGCTACTGAAGTTGGGGGAGCCTCAGATCTCTTACCCCTGGCCTTCCTCGGCCCTCTGAATGTCACTGTTGGATAATCTAGATTCCAACAGTTCTTCTTTATATATGCCAAGTTAATGGCAGGGCTAAGGCTCTCCAAAGATCTAGAATCTGATGTGACTCCACTAGCTTTACACAAAGCTATGATTAAGCCTGGAAATCCAAGCCTAGAGGAGTCATGTTGGGCAATGATATAAATCCAGTGGGAGATGAGATAGCCCGGATTCATGTCCATCTTCATAATAATGCCATAAATCAACTTGGCTCAATCCAGTGTGATGTCAAAAGTATGGGAGGTAGGGACCAAGTTGGAGTAAGAAAGAAAACTCCAAGTCTGAGCGAGTGTGGTCATGTTCTTCCTAAGGATCTTAAAAGGCTGACCATCAGTATTCAGCTCAAATCCCCTCCTTGGGATACAAAGCTTAGTAGCCAACTCTTGAGGATCAGGCCTCAAGAGTGCAAATCTAGAGTAAGCTGATAATGTCTCCCCCTCCTCGATGATTACAGGGGTCTCAGGAAGGTATTCAGCGTGTCCTCATCAAACTTCACCAAATGGCCTCTCACCCTCACCTGATTAGGTGATTTATCCTCGGGATCATAGAGGTTAGCATAGAAACTCTTTCACAATGGCAACATCAATGCTGCCTTCATCAAAACTGGTTAACTCCTTGTCCCATTTTCTTCTCTCCAATTTTTCTTTGAACTCTCAAACTCAGTGTGGTAGATTACCACATTTCTTTCTGGGAGTATCTTCCTGGGTACCACAATGTTAGTGTACCTTTCCCAGGCCTTAGGAGAAGTGAACCTGGATTGGCCATATCGAACTTGGGAAGGTGTGGCAGGTGCCTTTCTCTTCTTTGATGCCATCTGAAAATATAAGATCTAACAACAAGATTAGTCAGGGTTATTTTCAACAAAACAAAAAAATAAAACTAAAAATTGAATTGGGCGCTTAGCTCAGAAGGCTGGGCTTAGCGTGCCTTATAAAATTTTACTCATGGGCTAAGCGCAGCAGACTCACACTTAGCCTAAAGACACAAAAAATATTTTTCTGCAGATTAGGCTTAGCGCAGCATGTTGGGCTTAGCCTAAATCTACAATTATCAAAACAGAAGAGGGTTTAGGCTTAGTGCAGCATGCTGGGCTTAGCTCAGCCTTAGTAGAATGACCTTTAGGCTTAGCACACAGGGCACACTTAGCCTAAGCACAAAAACTCAAAAATAGTGAGAGAGTTAAGCTTAGCGCAGCAGGGCGCGCTTAGCTCAACCTCCTTGACACACAACAAGGGCTTAGCGCAGCAGCTGTGCTTAGCCTTATCCAAAGGACTGAAAAACAGAAGCATATTGGCACTTAGCCTGACAGGTCAACGGGTTCATCACTTTCGTTCATCAGCAGGGATGAATGCGCTTAGTGCGACATGGTCCGCTTAGCGCGATCATCTGGAAATCCAAAAATTTAATAGTTGCGATGAACAGGCTAAGCGTAGCACGCACGCTTAGGGCTCACATTGTGATTTCCAAATAGAAACATAGAGGTCCTCACCCCTTTTTGCAGTAGTGCCCCTAATGGGCTTACAACTCAACCTAAATCATAAAATAACAAACCCTAAAGCTAGAAACCCTAAACTAAATAGCAATGCAAGCTAACAAAGCAAGAAATCGTGTATCCTAAGGTTCAAAGCATGAAAATGAAAATGAAGCACTACTTACTTGGATTGTGATGGAATCCAAGAAGAAGCAAGGAAGATGCAAAAAGTACTTGAGGCACAACAGCTAAATGCACACACACAGAAGGTAGGCACAACAAAAGAAGCAAAAGTTTTGTGTAAAGGTAACTGCCTATGGCAGTTCTAATTCATTTTAGCATTTTCGTTTGGCGCGCTTAGCGCATAGCCGCGCTTAGCATGCCAACGTGACGTTTTAGTTTAAAGCCCAAGCGCTTAGCCTAACCTCGCCCTAAGCCCAACTTGATATTTCAAATTCTAGTGAGCATCTAGGGCTTAGCGCTTTCTGCAACACAAAACTTTTTGCAATATGTGCTTAGCCTGAGATGTAAGGCTTATCGCGCAATCATGCTTCAACTTACAGAGAGTAAGTATTTCAGGCTTAGCGCAACAAGCAAGCTATGCACACTTCCAAGAATTCAAAAATAGTAAGGGATTGGCGCTTAGCGCATCTTGCGGCTAAGCCCAACTATGAAAGCTCAATTCCATAATGGATCTGGGGCTTAGCTCAGGACAGAGCGCTTAGCGCTGCTACAATAAATTTTTCCAGAGAAGAAGTGGCACTTAGTACATCATTGGTCCAGCCCGGCAAGTGCACGGATCACGCAAGTAGTATAAAACGGTAAGAACCGAGTATCGAACTCTCGGGGAACTTGTGTTACTTGCTAAAGCTATATTCAGTGAATAGGTGTCTAGTATGAAAAGATATGTGTGGACTATGAATAGGTATGTAAACTAACTATTATAAAGGAAAATCACATGAGTAATGATGTGTAAAGACAAGTAGACGACGTGTTGGTCTTCCCATTAAGTGCCTGATGTTATAAGGATATTCTCTACTTAACCATGCTCATATGTTCTATGGTGTCTCCTGAAATGCTAAACCCCGATCCCTCGTGATAGTCTAGCCTAATCATGATCAAGCATCGTCCGCAGATTCCTCTTGTTGGACTAAACTTGACCAAAACCGCATTAAGACAAACATACAAACAACTAGATTATCATACCCTGATCCCTCGTGATAATATGATAAACTAGCCCTGTCCTATCAAGTTCTAAGAATCAGACCAGTTTCCACTGTTGAATGATCCTAACAAAGCATGCATCTACGTGATCAAGACTAAAACACACTGAAATGACGTAGTAATAGCACAGAGAACACATAAAACATCATTAAATAGATATAAAGGTATTTACATCAAGTACTTACAAGGAAGAACCAACAGAGGATTTAGCTCTCCATATCTGGGAAGCTTCCTTTACAACAAAGAGAAGAGAAAAATGAAGGATTGAAGAAATAAAAGTAGTGGGGATGTATCCTCCTCCTCTAGAACCTCACAATCACTCACAGACTCATCTCATGCTCTCAAGATGGCTTCCTCTTCAAGCTCAATTCTCTGCCAGTCTTCGCAAAGCAAAAGCTCTCAAAACTCTGGAACTTGGACCTTTCTCCCTCTAGAAATGTCCAAAAATGCAGAAGCTCAAGGAAAAGCCCAAACTCCCTTTCCATTTCTGACTTCAGGCTTAAATAGGTGGCCTTGTTGGTGCTTGCGCGCTTAGCGCAACTCTGGCTCGCTTAGCGCGCATAAGTGAATTTCGGCTTAGTGCTCCTCTTCTCGCTTAGCGGATGCATACAAGTGGTGCGCTTAGCAGGATGAGCTCTCGCTTAGCGCGTGTGTCAAGCTCATCCTTCTTCCAGATTCTTTCTCGCGCTTAGCCACAAATGTGGTGCGCTCAGGGGATGGCTCGCTAAGCCGACAGATTGGCTTAGCGAGCATATCAAAATCAGCACTTCACAAACTTGCCTAATTAACCTGAAATTGAAAGGAAATGATTATTAAATACACAAAATGGGAGTACTAAGTACTTATTACCTATATTTAACAAAAGGTAATTACAACACTACCAAATAACCATAAATGGGAGGAGTTAGATACAATTTTCACAGATTTCTTACACAAAAGTTAGTCGTATTCATTGACTAACAATCATCTCCACTAAGCCCACTGCTTGAAGTTTACTTCCAGTAAAGATGTTGGGCTTAGCGTAGTGATGTGCGCTTAGCTGAACTATTCAGCCAACTAGTCAGAGGTCTAAGCGCTTAGCGCAAGCAAGCTTAGGCTTAGCACGTGAAGACATGACGCTTAGCGCAAGGGTTGCGCTTAGCGGTTGGACAACTGAAAATTTTTTTCTGAGTCTTTTTTGCCCATATCTTCACATGAGCTTAAAAACCCCCTTGTTCACTTCTAAACAAGCTGCAAAATTAATCACAATCACAAGCAACTATCCTAACTACATGCAAGAGATACAGAATGAAAAAGTGAAAAGGGAAAGAAAAGTTGGGTTGCCTCCTAGTAAGCGCTCTTTTAACGTCACTAGCTTGATGCATCATCCTGTTATCTTGGGTCCAACAAGGTTCCAACTTCCAGATCCTTCTTCTCTAGTCTCTTTTCCTCCATCACATTCACCTTCAAACAAAAATTTTGGTTAGGCAAAGCTTTCTCTTCATGAAACATATCAAAACTGATTTGCTGGTCTTCTATGGCCATTTGTAGTTTCCTCTTTCCCATGTCAACCATAGAGCTTGCGGTGGACATAGGTCTTCCAAGAGTTAGGGGAATATCAACATCTTCTTCAATGTCTATCACTATGAAATCAGCTGGAAAGATCAAATGTTTGACCCTAACCAAAACATCTTCGATCACTCCATATGGTTGTTCGCTTCTGGCATGTGCACCGGATCGTGCAAGTAGTATAAAACGGTAAAACCCGAGTATCGAACTCTTGGGGAACTTGTGTTACTTGGTAAAGCTATTTCAGTGAATAGGTGTCTAGTGTGAAAAGAGATGTGTTTACTATGAACAGATGTGTAAACTAACTATTAAAAGGAAAAATCACATGAGAAAGGATGCATAAAAACAAGTAGACGACACGTTGGTCCTCCTAATAGGTGCCTGATGTCAGAAGGATATTCTCTACTTAATAATGCTCATGCATTGTATGGTGTCTCCTGAAATGCTAAACCCCGATTCCTCATGATAGTCTAGCCTAATCCTGAACAAGCCTCGTCCGCAGATTCCTCCTTTTGGACTAAACTCGGCTTGGACCGCATGAAGACAAACATACAATAACTAGGTTATCGTACCCCGATTCCTTGTGATAATATGACAAACTAGCCCTGTCCTATCAAGTTCTAAGAATCATACCAGTTTCCACTGTTGAATGATCCTAAAAACACATGCATCTACGTGATCAAGGCAAAGGCATGGTAGAATGAAGTTCTGATAGCACAGTGAACACACAAAACATCATTAAATAGATAAACAGATATTTACATCAAGTACCTACAAGGAAGATCCAACAGAGGATTTAGCTTACCATAACTGGGAAGCTTCCTTTACAACAAAGAAAAGAGAATGAAAGATTACAGAAATACAAGTATTAGGGATGTCTCCTCCACCTCTAGGACCTCATAATCGCTCACAAACTCATCTCAAGCTCTCAAGACGGCTTCATCTTCTAGCTCTGGTCTCTGGAGATCTTCACACAACAAATTCTCTCAAACTCTCTGGAACTTGGACCTTTCTCTCTCTAAAACTCTCCAATTATGAAGAAGCTTCAAGAAAAGGCCAAACTCCCTTCAAAAATCTGATTTCAGGCTTAAATAGGTGGCTTTGTTCGTGCTCGTGCGCTTAGCGCAATTCTGAACTGCTTAGCGCACATTAGTGGATTTAGACTTAGTGCGGCTTTTCTCGCTCAGTGGATGGACCGAAGCGGTGCACTTAGCGGTATGGCCCTTCATTCAGCGAACAAGCACAACTCATCCTTCTTTCAGATTCTTCCTCACGCTTAGCTGAGGAATGTTGCACTCAGCGGATAGCTCGCTAAGCCAGCAGATTGGCTTAGCGAGAGGGTGAAGATCAGCACTTCAAAACTTGCCTAATTATCCTGAAATTGAGACAAGATGATTATTAAACACACAAAATGGGAGTACTACATATTTATTACCTATCTTTAACAAAAAGTAATTATAACACTACAAAATAACCATAAATTGGAGGAGTTTGATACAATATACACAAGTTTTATACACAAAAGTTAGTCGTATTCACCAACTAACAACTCCCCCAAATTTACAATTTTGTTTTTGTCCTCAAGCAAATAAAGAATAGTTCACTGGTCCCCAAGTTACAATAACATGCAGTGACTATGTACAAAGGTGTATGCAACAAAAGTTACTGATTGCATGATAAGAGAATGAAGCAAAATGCCCTCATCACTTGTCTTTTACAAGGCATGCAGTTATCCAAAGAGAAGAATAAAATGTAACCTGAACAATTAGATGAAGTTAGGCATAAGACAGATATCAAGGAAAGTAACTTAAACCACAGTATTACGGCCACTGTTTCACTCATGCACAAGTGTTTAAGTTATTCATTAATAACAACTAGCAAGAGGTTCAATCTTTGCACTTCATCTCATGCCATAAAGTCAAAAATGTATAAACAGAATCAGAAGGAATTTCCTAAGCTTGAACTGAGGCTTGGCTACAAAAATTCATTGGTTTTTTCTAGGATTCAAAGGTTTAGATCCTAAGAGAGCACAAATCCTAGACTTATCCAAGTGATCCTTTTTTATATACAATTGCTTACTCACTAGCTTTTCACTTTCATTTGCTTTTGACCTTATTGCATTAGCACACATTTCCTTTGATTGTTTTCTTTTTTTTGTTTCTTCTTCTTTTTTTTTAACCACACAACTTATGTGTTGTGTGTGCTGATGCTTTATCTCTTTCTTTGCATCCCAATTAGTTTCACCTCCCCAAATTTGGGGTAAATTTGCCTTGAACCATATGCTCTCCTAGAATCTAAACAAGGTATTTGGAGATAATCATTTAGGTTCAGGGTTCAATTATTGACAAAATCATTCAGCTCACAAAGGGTGCAAATGATACAATTATAATTCAAGGTAAGCTTTTTGGTCAAAAGGCTTGTGTATGCACAATCATGGCCTTCATCATATCCTCATTTATACATTTCATTCTAAAATTCAGAAATTGATGCAAAGATTATTACTCACAGCTAGTTGTTCACTCATAGTTTACGTTCACACTCTCACCGGTTTTGGTTCAAGCTTTTCTTTCATAATCAATTTGTCTACTGACTAACAATTCTAATTGCAAGTTCTCATTCTTGTTCTTTCTTTGTCTAACACACACACTTACTCAAACTCATGAAAAGAAACATAAACTCCATCACAATCATGCATTCAATTCAAAACCAAATCATACACCAATTTTCACAAAAACATAAAAGTATTTTACTGCCATATCATCAAAATCAAGTCAAACTGTTCCATATGCTTCAGAATGAGCAAACCAACTGCCCATAAATAAAACTAGCAGTGTATATAAATATAAAAGAAATACTGTACTGAAACCATAATCATAATAATAATAAACCAAAAAGCAAAATGTATCATCAGGAATTTAGAATTCCTGTGACTGGTCCTGAGTGTCCTTTGTCTTAATATCCTCCTCATCTGTCAGATGAAGTACTGGAGTAGCTAGAGGAGAAGTGTCCATAGCCAGGACTGGTGTGGTCGGGTCCTCTGGTATCTCTAAAATAGGAGTGGAGGGGTCTGCTATACGCTGAGGTGAGCGTAGGTCCACCACTTATGCAGGAGTCTCTGAAAGTCGCCTCAAGGGATCTCTCAAGAGTATTAGTGGCTACCTGTCTCACCTGTGTCTCACCTACCTCCTCCCCTATGACAAATGGCTCTGGGAAGGTTGCCTCTGATGACTCATCCTCCACATGCTGCGGTACCTGGGCTGTGGGACCTTCATCTTCCCTGTGAAGAGAAGTTTGGGTCCCGGGCCAGGCTACCATCTTCCTGAACTGCTCAACTGAAGGAATAGATCTTGGAGGTGACACCATCTGTATACTCTGTAATAAAATGATCTGTCCCTGATGAATGCTCTGATGCATGGCTTCAAAGAGTTGAGAATCTGTCTGAGCTGGGATAGAAGGAGCTACTGAAGTGAATGCTGGAGTAGGAGCTGCAGAAGTGGAAGGAAGCTCAGCTGGCCTCGCCCTCGCCCTCCTAGCCCCTCGGATAGAAACTGTTAGATCCTCGAGATTCCAACAGTTCTTCCTGATGTAGGCCAAGTTAATGAACGGGCTAAGGCGCTCAAAAGTAAGGTTGTCAAAGACAGCCCCTCTGGCTCTACATAATGCAGTGATCAGAGCAGGAAACCCAAGTCTAGAAGTGTTAGACTGGGCTATAGAAGTCATCTAGCCAGAAATAAGAGCTCCTATGTTCATGTCCATGCAAGAAACTAGGCCAAAGATTAGCCTAGCTCTATCCACTGTCAGATCAGAGGTATGTGATATAGGGGCCAGGTTGGAGTATGAGAGAACACTCCACACCTGAGCTAGAGTAGTCAAATCCTTCCTGAGAATCTTCCCAGGATGACCCTCAGTGTTCAAGATGAACCCTCGGCCTGGTATGCATAAGGCAACCTCAATCTCTCTGTAATATGTGGGCAACTTGTTGTATCTGGAGTATATGGGTAAAGTTTCACCATCTGCCAATACCACAGGTGTCTCCAAGAATGTGTTGAGACTGTCAGCATCAATCTTCACTAAATGACCTCTAACTCTGGTTTGCTTTGGCGAAGGTCCCTCATATCTGTATAAGTTTGCATAGAACTCTTTCACCAAAGCCAAGTCTATGCTTGCATAAACCAAATTGGTGAGGCATTTATGGAAATTACGCCTCTCCAATTCAATTTTTAAATCATCTAGCTCAGTGTGATAGAGCTCTACCTTCCTCTAAGGCAAGATGTTTCTCCCCAAGACATTATCTGTGTACCGATTCCAAGCATCTAAGGAGGAAAATCTCCTTGCATCATATTGTGTTGTGGGTCTTGAGCCAATACTTTTGCATTTCCTAGAAGCCATCTGTATATAAAGGAACCAAACAGTTAAACAGGACACAAGTTGTTTAAATTCAAAAACTGAAAAAGGTACTGGCGGCTTAGCGAGACATGGTTCGCTTAGCTGGCATTCACAACAAACACACTACCGCTTAGCGGCACATGGGGCCGCTTAGCGGAAGTTATAGAAATTCAACTTCTGCATAATTGGCTTAGCTGGCAAGTACCTGCTAAGCCTAAGGTCTGCCGCAAGGATTTGCACTAAGCTCCTCAGAGGCTGCACTTAGCGGCATCATACAGTTCAAAAAAAAAAAATACTAAGTATGGGGGCTTAACGAGCGGGGCTCGCTTAGCTTGATGGATGCCGTAGCGAAATGCGCTTGGCTTAAGGAAGCTTGGCTTAGCGTGCGACTATCAACAAAAAATTTGACTAAGTTACCTGGGCTTAGCGATTCAGCCTCGCTTAGCCACAAGCATCTCAACAAGAGGATGAGTGTTCATCCTCTAAAGCTGAACTCGCTTAGCGCCATAGGCGCGTTTAGCGAGTTCTTCCGAGAACACGTATATTCAATGAATACTGATGAAGTCGCTTAGCGCAGCATGCTCGCTTAGCGAGTTCATCGCGTTTTCCAAAGTGCATCTTCTAATTTGGTTGACCAATCTTTTCTGGTTGACGCCACTAATTTTTCTAGTATTTTCTTTAATTCTCTGTTGGATACTTCGACTTGCCCATTAGTTTGAGGATGGTAGGGGGACACACTCTATGATTCACATGGTATTGACTCAACACCTTTTGAAGTTGAGTATTATAGAAATGCGAACCACCATCACTGATTAAGATTTGAGGTACCCCAAATCGAGCAAAAATATTCTTCTTGATAAATTTCACCACAGTCTTAGCATCATTCCTTGAAGTGGCCATACCTTCCACCCATTTAGACACATAATCAACAGCTACCAAAATATATTCATTTCCTGCAGATGAAGGAAATGGATCCATGAAGTCGATACCCCAACAATCAAAAACTTCAACTTCCATAATGTTTTGCAGAGGCATCTCATTCCTTCGGGAAATTCTGCCCATTCTCTGATATTGGTCACACTTTAAGACATGGTGATGGGTGTCTTTAAAAAGTGTTGGCCAGAAAAATCCTGACTGTAAAACCTTAGCTGCTGTTTTGTCTCCGCCATAATGCCTGCCACATGGTGAATTGTGACAATGCCACAATATGCCCTTGTCCTCCTCACTTGTCACACATCTTTGAAGGAGATTATCTGCACCAACTTTGAACAAGTGTGGATCATCCCATATGTAATGTCGGGCATCATAGAAGAATCTCTTTCTCTGCTGCCAATTGAGATCTTTCGGTATGACACCTGCTGCCTTGAAATTAGCCATATCAGCGAACTAGGGTCTCCTTGCAATCAAAAACAAAGATTCATCAGGAAATTTATCTCTTATTTCAGCCTCTTTTGAAGTGACATCTTCATTCAAATTCTTGTCCTTGATGACTAAATCAAATTCTTGAAGCAGTAGTATCCATCTGATCAATCGTGGCTTGGAATCAGCTTTGCGCAACAAATATTTTATTGTTGCATGATTAGTGTAACTCATTATCTTTGATCCCACCAGATAAGATCGAAATTTCTCAAGTGCAAACACAATTGCCAGTAATTCTTTCTCAGTGGTGGCATAGTTAATCTGGGCATCATTCAAAACTTTGCTAGCGTAATAAATGCTATGAAACATTCCGCCCTTCTGCTGCCCCAGCATAGCACCTACTGCATAATCACTTGCATCACACATCAATTCAAACTCTTGTCCCCAGTCTGGTGTTGTAATCGCAAGAGCAGAAACCAATTTGGCTTTGAGAGTGTTAAAGGCTTCTAAGCATTCTTCATTGAATGCAAACACAGCCTCCTTGTTCAACAAATTGCTTAGGGGTTTAGCAATTTTGGAGAAGTCTTTAATGAATCGCCGATAAAATCCAACATGACCCAAAAAACTGTGTATGCCTTTTACATTAACTGGGGGTGGAAGTTTATCAATAACATCTAGTTTTTCTTTAACCACCTCAATTCCTCTTTTAGAGATTTTGTGTCCTAGCACAATACCTTCTTGTACCATAAAGTGACATTTTTCCCAGTTAAGCACCAAATTAGATTTTTCACAACGTTGTAACACTTTCTCTAAATTTGCTAAGCAATTTCCAAAAGATGCACCAAAGAACGAAAAATCATCCATAAAGACTTCAATACATTTCTCTACCATGTCATCAAAAATTGCCATCATACATCTCTGAAAAGTAGTAGAGGCATTACATAAACCGAACGGCATGCGGCGATAAGCAAAAACACTGAAAGGACATGTAAAAGCTGTTTTTTCTTGATCCTGAGGATCCACTGCAATCTGATTGTAACCTGAGTATCCGTCCAAGAAACGGTAGAAGGATTGCCTTGCAAGTCTCTTAAGCATTTGATCCATGAAGGGAAGTGGGTAATGGTCTTTTCTTGTGGCTTCATTGAGCTTCCTATAATCAATACACATTCTCCATCTGGTGACTCTTCTTGTAGGAATTAGCTCATTTCTATCATTTTTTACCACTGTCATCCCTCCTTTTTTTGGAACAACTTAAACCGGACTAACCCAGGAGCTATCTGAAATTGGGTAGATGAGCCCTGCCTCTAGTAACTTGAGCACTTCTTTTCTTACTTCTTCTTTCATTATAGGATTCAATCTTCTCTGAGGTTGTCTCATGGGCTTGAAATTGGTTTCCAAATTGATTTTGTGCATACAATATGAGGGACTGATTCCTTTTAAATAAGACATGTGCCAACCAATAGCCGCTTTAAGACGTTTTAGAATCTGCACCAGTTGATCCTCTTCTTCCTTCTTCAAAGAGTTGCTAATTATAACAGGTTTAGTCTCATTATTCTCTCAGAACACATACTTTAAATGCGTTGGAAGGATCTTTAATTCTGCTTTGGGCTTTTCTGTTGGTCTAAAATTTTTTAATTCTTCAAAAACCACATGACCAATAAAGTTGTTTTTTGGATCATCAGGCTCTTCATCGCAAACTAAGCAGTCTACCACATAACCAGGTTCTTTTTCCAAAGGAAAATGTAATATCATGGTTGAAGCTGATGATGTTATTTCCTGCTCCACCTCTTCTTCTTGAAAACAGGCATTACCCATATCTGAGTGTTTCATGGCTTCAAAGAGGTCAAAAGAGATTTTCTGATCCTCCACACTGAGTTCCAATCAACCTTTATCTGTACCTACAACATAGCCAGTAGTTGCCATGCAAGGATTATCTGGAGTACTGGAGGCTTCATCCTTTTCTTCTTCGTTAATCAATTGATGATGGATTGTGGTAACTTGAAGAATACTTTCTTGATGTGCTTCAATCTTTGCATACTCTTCTTCTCTTTTGTCCACAACTTTAGTCATTTCATCTACCAACTTGCCAAGCTGAGTTTCAGTTCTTTTAAAAGCTTGTTGCATTGAATCCACAATATCTTTGAATTGCATTAGCAGGTCATCCAGATTAGACAATCCTTCTGCTTCATTATGATAATAAGGTTACCATTCTGACTCCCATTGATAATCTGCAGAAAAATAGTCCCTTTCAAACTGAGTTCCCTGCTGTTGCATGGAATAACAGTTACCTTTAGAGCTAGCTTGGTACGTCATGAAGTCTGCCAATACACTTTCAAGATAAGGAGCTCTTCCTTTCTCATAATAGTTGTACATGGCCGGTTTCTACTTCCGATCACAGTTATTTATAGAATAAAAATAGCAACTGTCCTGGTGATGCTCTCCTCCAGCAAAATCACAATTTATTAGTGGAATAGAGATAATAATCTTCATGATACAATGGTAAGAGATTTGTCTTCCTTAGGAATAATTAAGCCACATGTAAGAGATTCTATACATACAAAATACCAACAGAACAGCGGTTGCCTAATTCAATAAGAAAAGACAAATATGAATTGAGAACAAATATTCACAGATAATCAAAGAAAAATGAATAAAGAATAGACACCTAAAGACGAACTAACTTTCCAAATAAAAAGAAGTTCCCCAGCAACAGCGCCAAAAACTTGTTCGCTTCCGGCAAGTAGTATAAAACGGTAAGAACCGAGTATCGAACTCTCGGGGAACTTGTGCTACTTGGTAAAGCTATTTTAGTGAATAGGTGTCTAGTGTGAAAAGAGATGTGTTTACTATGAACAGGTGTGTAAACTAACTATTAAAAGGAAAAATCACGTGAGAAATGATGCGTAAAAACAAGTAGACGACATGTTGGTCTTCCTAATAGGTGTCTGGTGTTAGAAGGATATTCTCTACTTAACAATGCTCATGCGTTCTATGGTGTCTCATGAAATGCTAAACCTCGATTCCTCATGATAGTCTAGCCTAATCCTGATCAAGCCTCGTCCGCAGATTCCTCTTGTTGGACTAAACTCGGCCAGGACCGCATTAAGACAAACATACAACAACTAGGTTATCGTACCTCGATTCCTCATGAAAATACGACAAACTAGCCCTGTCCTTTCAAGTTCTAAGTATCAGACCAGTTTCCACTGTTGAATGATCCTAAAAACACAGGCATCTACGTGATCAAGGCAAAAGCATGGTAGATAAAAAAATATTTACATCAAGTACCTACAAGGAAGATCCGACAGAGGATTTAGCTTTCCTTAACTGGGAAGCTTCCTTTACAACGAAGAGAAGAGAATTAAAGATTGCAGAAATACAAGTAGTGAGGATGTCTTCTCCACCTCTAGGACCTCACAATCACTCACAAACTCATCTCAAGCTCTCAGGACGACTTCCTCTTCCAGCTCTGGTCTCTGTAGATCTTCACACAACAAATTCTCTCAAACTTTCTTAAACTTGGACCTTTCTTTCTCTGGAACTCTCCAATTATGAAAAAGCTTCAAGAAAAGGCCAAACTCCCTTAAAAAATCTGATTTCAGGCTTAAATAGGTGGCTTTGTTCGTGCTCGTGCGCTAAGCGCAATTTTGAACCGCTTAGTGCGCATTAGTTGATTTAGGCTTAGCGTGGCTTTTCTCGCTCAGCGGATGGACCGAAGCGGTGCGCTTTGTGGCGTCCCTAAATAATGACTGGTTTAATAGTAATAAATCAAATCGCAGAAACCATGGGAAATTTTTTTCTTTTCTCTCTCTCTTTTTTTCGCACTATTATTCATTTCCTGATAATTAAATTCAGAAGGAAAATTATCACTATAGAGTCTTGAATGGCCAGTTCACAACTCTATTCAGATTCATTTATTTCTGATCACTCATAACCTCCAAACTATTTTCCTCTTTCAAAAATATATCAGCCATCATTTTAGGTCGTCACGTGAAAGATAATAAGGTGCGGTCGGCAAACTCTTTTCAAATAAATTTCGTTAACATTTCTTTTTCAATTAACAAGATAAAACATAATTGTTTTTAACATCTAAAACTTTCCAAAATATGGGAGTTTACAAAATAACACAGTGACATCCAGAGCAAAGGTAACAACTGTGGTGGCTTCAGCCACAATATATACAATCATCAAAATTTCTATACAATAGGTCTACCCACCCAAAATCAAAAGAGTTAACCTAGCAGTCTGAACTAGATACACCCACCCACAAAAAGTATGTACGCCTAGTCTAAGGAGCCGTCTACTACGATGAAGAGTCATCACTAATCGTTGTCCCTCCAGGGCCACTCTCCTCTGTAAAGCCTGCCTCAGATGCTGACATATTATCCTCTGGAGAATCAACATCAGGGAGTGGGTCTTCATCATCCTCAGGTAAGTGAAGGGCATCCATAGCAGGTTCAGGAGGTAACTCCTCTGGGTCCTCTTCAAGATCCTCTTCAGAGAATGACACCTCTATCACTTGAACTGACTCAACTAGTCGATATGGAGTAGGTGTAGGTAGTATCCACTCCACAGGTTGCTGAAGTGTGCGTGCGGGTTCCTCCGGATGTACTAATGAAGTAGCAGTGAGTCGAATTGTGCCACGGAATCGGCACCTCTCATTGCCTTCGAGGGTCTCCCAAACACCCTCTAGGCACTCCATCACAACGCGATCATGAATCAACTGCGCTGCCATCGTAATCTACAAGAGATAAAAGAAAGAGGGTAGACTCTTTCACAAGAAATCTAACTACACAGGTAACAATACAATGCGTCCCATAACGGCTATGCATAGTCAAAATGTCTTGTTCAAGGGATTTCCTCTCTGGTAATCGATTACCAAAGTATGTAATCGATTATCAGTGCCCAAAAACGAATTACACAGCCTTTGCACATTGGAATCTAAAAGTTACACTGTGTAATCGATTACACATAAATGGTAATCGATTACCAGTAGCAGGTAACACCATGTAATCGATTACACATAACTGGTAATCGATTACCAGTGCCCTATCATACTGTATAATCGATTACACACAATTGGTAATCGATTACCAGAAGCTACTTAACATCATGTCTCCATTTTTAAACTCTGTAATCGATTACCCACGAATGGTAATCGATTACCAGAGGGTATTTTTCAGATAACACCCAAGATAAATAGTTGGTCAGCCGCCACACAAGCCTCCTTGCTTCATGGACTTTGTTCTTTTATTGGTTGACTGCCAGGAGCTCGCCTGTTTAGGTACGTCACAGGTTCTCACTGACTGACTATGCACGGGTTGGGTCGGGATTGGCCAAGCTTGTTTTTGGGCAATAGCACCCCACCTGACGTCCCCAAGGTCTCCTGACCCCCGCGACATATCTCCAGGTACCACTCTGTGGTCAACAAATAAAAGTAGGAAGACTGACTCTTCCACGCTTCCTCACATCAAGATTATTGGATTATGGGCACTTGTCATATGTGGTACTAAGTGGAGATCGGGCGATGGCGCAAATCAACTCTCCCACTTCCACAAGTCTGGCATAAGCACACCATCCCTAGTTGCCCACCTTTAAATTAAGCTCACGCATTCCTACGTAGCCCTTATCCTCGTTCCTCTCAGCACCGGGTCCCCATCAACCCCTCCAAGCTTTCACAATATCCAAACAATTCAATTCCATTTGTCATGAAACTACCCTAAACCAAGAAAAACAGAGTGGAGGCAGAAAACTCTGCACAAAACTCATTCAAATTCCACAGTTTTTCCTACTCACATACCTCAGTAACATTCTCTTCGTTCTGATTCGTTAACCATTGGATCGCCTTGAAAATTTAATTGAGTGTTCCTAATACAGATATCTAAGTTTTGACCGTTGGGATCTGCTAAAAATATCTAGAACACGAGATGTACTACCTTTCCCGTGACTAGCACTGCACAACCATTTTTCTGCATAATTGGCAAAATTTGCTGCACAATTTGACAGCTTTTGCTGCATAATTTGGCAGATTTCGAATTCTAGCTTGCTTGTATCCAATTTCACTCAAATTGGATCCTACAAGTCTTAAACCATGTATAAATCATGTTCAAACCAAAAACAAACTTCAAACCAAGGTAAGCATAATATAGGTATCCAAAACCCACCAATTTAGTGCATTCTCAAGGTTTGAAAGGTGAAAATGAAAATTGGGTAATTTTGGGGTAAACTCTCATCTTCATCATGTCTATAACATTGATTTAGACTTGCTCAAACTGGTTTTAAGGTGAAATCTCCACCTATTCAAAATTTGACCTCTCAACACCCAATTTACCCTAGAAATGGCTCTTTTCTTTCACATTTGTCACTCATTTTTTTCATTTGCTCTGCCCAAGCTTTCCTACAAGTCCTAATTGACATTCTAAACTAGAATCAACTCACTTTAGACTCCAATTTCCACTAACCCCAAATTTGGCTTTTCTAACCCTCAAAATCTCACACTTTTCCACCTACAACACTACCATTCTCACATTTAACTCTAAGTTAACTCTCCCCATCCTCTCTACCAGTTTTCTATCAACATTCTAAACATACATATATCACAAAGCATCATTATTAAACCCTAAATCAACATGGGTAGTTTTGCTCACATCAAACATGTCAAGTTTAGCATAATTTCAACAAATTCCTTCACAAATAACTACCCTAAGGCAATAACCTAGTAGAACTACCCATTATAACTCCCAAAAACCCAACACCCACAGATTTCAAGTGAGAAGAAGTCCACCCTTACCTGAAATTTAAAGCCCCACGAAGTAGAGGTAAGCTCCAAGACTCCGAAAATAGCTTTTCCTTGCGATTTGGGGTAAAAATGAAGAGGAATTTGGAGCTTCAAGGGAGGCAACAATGGTGGAGAAGAAGAGGGAAGAAAAGCAACATGGAGGGAGAAAGAAGCTGTTGGAAGTTTCTAAAAAAAAAAAGAGAGGATTTGGCTTTTTATAAAAAGGGTTTTCTTTTCTTTTTTTTTCATTTTCTTTTCAAAAAGCAATGCCATATGTCCTATTTTAAATGGAGTTAAAAGGGCCCACCTTTTCCTTTGATTTGACCTCATACTCAGCCATAAAGAAGAAAAAACTGGACCTTTTTGGATGCTAAAATCCCGCCTCGGTTTGCGTACCGCCTCTCTGGTTCCAGTTCCTCGCGTTTCTCTGCACCTGTCGGGGCCCGTTTTCAAAAGGAGACAATATATATATATATATATATATATATATATATATATATATATATATATATATATATATATATATATATCAAAACGCTCAGAATGAGACCCTGAGCGTGGTTCAGAGGTTGGTTTTGTTAAATTTTAAGTTGCATGCAAAACGATAATTTTTAGACTAATTAATTGCGAATTAATCTATAACTGTCCGGTAATGGGTTACTCTTCGTTAATTAGTCTAATCCCGCGTATCTTCCCCCCCCCCCCCAATGTACATACTTCTACCAAGAATATATATATATATATATATATATATATATATATATATATATATATATAATTATTTAAATGTAACACTTACAAAATTCCGAGTAGAAATTCTAGGATGTCACACGCTTAGCGGTATGGCCCTTCGCTCAATGAACAAGCACAACTCATCCTTCTTCGAGATTCTTCCTCGCGCTTAGTCGAGGAATGTTGCGCTCAGCGGATAGCTCGCTAAGCCTGCAGATTGGCTTAGCGAGAGGGTGAAGATCAGCACTTCAAAACTTGCCTAATTATCCTGAAATTAAGAGAAAATGATTATTAAATACACAAAATGGGAGTACTACGTATTTATTACCTATCTTTAACAAAAAGTAATTATAACACTACAAAATAACCATAAATTGGAGGAGTTTGATACAATTTACACAAGTTTTATACACAAAAGTTAGTCGTATTCACCGACTAACAATGTTCTTGTGATGGAGTGATCAGCCAACTCGAGGGTCATGCGTGTGGGCATTATCTCTATCTCTCCAAGTCACCGGCACATGGATAGAGGCATTAAATTGATACTATCTCTCCAATGTCACTTGCAGCCATATTTTCAATAAGATCCATGGCTTCTTCGAGAGTCTTCAACTTTATCTTTCCCCCAACAGAAGCGTCTAATAGTTGCTTGGATTGTGGCTTTAACCCATCAATAAAAATGTTGAGCTAAATCGATTCTAAGAATCCATGAGTGGGTGTCTTTCTTAATAGACCACAAAATCTTTCTAATGCCTCACTCAGGGATTCATCTGGAAATTGGTGAAAAGAAGAGATGGTTGTTTTTCCTTCAACAGTCTCAGACTCCGGGAAATACTTCTTCAGAAATTTCACAACCACTTCATCCCAAGTCTTAAGACTGTTGCCTTTGAACGAGTGAAGCCATCTATTAGCTTCTCCAGACAATGAGAATGAAAACAAGCTCAATCGAATTGCATCTTTAGGCACACCAGCCAATCGAATAGTATTGCATATTTCAATGTAAGTGGCCAGGTGTGCTTATGGGTCTTCATTTGGTAGACCATGAAATAGATTATTTTGAACCAGCTGTATCAAAGAAGGAGGATATGTGATTGTTTGTGCCTGAACCTCTGGTTGTGCAATGCTGGTGAAAAATTGCGGCACACTTGAACTTGAGTAATCTTCTAGGGTCACTCTCCTTGGCTCTTCAGCCATGATAACTTCTTCAATTAAATCTGTATGAGATTTTACTGGAATAGGAAAGCTAGAAGATGCCTCAGAAGATCGAGGTTCTTCTTTTGGAGTTGCTGCAGCTTCTAAGTCCTGCAAAAAATTTATAATTCTCTCTATGTTGCGCCTCCTGCAAGTAGCGTTAATCTCCAAATCGATAGAGATCAAATCACCTGCATTAGATCTTCTTTGCATACAAGAGAAACAGAACAACAATTATCCAATTCAAAAGAACAATGAATTTGTACAGTAACTAAAATATGATAAAAAAGAATCAATGAATCAAAGAGAAAAATATAAAACAATGCCGTAAAACTAAACTGAACTCTTCTAATGAATTAAGTTCCCCGACAACGGCGCCATAAATACTTTGTTCAATTTCCCATATGGTTCCTTTTTCTCCAATTTTTAACAAATATATTCAAGGGAAATGAAACACCGAAAAGCACACCGGGTCGTCAAGTATTTAAAGTTAAAACGGAGTGATCCGAGTATCGAACTCAGGGTACTTGCTTATTAGATAGAGTTTTATTCAGAAGTAAGGCATTGTTAGAACAACATTGATAATCGATGGTTAAAACATAAATAAACTACTTCTATGGTAAAAATAGTAGATGCAAGTAAGTAAAAGTTGACAGCAATAGGTAAAAAGCGTTGGGTCTTTCTAACAAACAAGCTAATGCATATGAAGATATTTCTCTAATCAATCATGCTTTTGTGTTCTATGTTGTAGCCTAAAATACTAAACCTCGATCCCTTGTAAGTTTAGACTAATTTAACCTAAGCTTTGTCCGCAGATCCCTCTTGTAAGACTAGGCTTAACTTAAACAGCATTATTGTAATAGCATATTCAGAAAACCAAAACCCAACAATCCATCCCTGGTAATGTGGTTATTCAGTCCTGCTTCTATCAAGTTCTAAGGCAACAGTACATTTCCCAATGCTAAAGTCACCTAATTGTACACATAAATGGGTGATCAGACCAAGAACATGCAGAAATTAACATTGAAAGAAGCATTGAACACATAAAACACAATTAATTAGATACTAAAGTAATTACATCAGTTATTCCTTAGAAATCCCCAACAAGGGTGTTTAGCCATCCATTACAAAAAAACCCTAACACAAATGAGATTGAGAGTACAAAATAATTGTTCCTTACACAAGAAGGGGGATCCCTCCTCCTCTTCTCATCACCTCATAATCACTCTACAGCTCACTAATCTCTCTCTAATTGAAGAACCCTAGGCTTCTCTGCAAAACTGCTCCTCTTACTACCTCCAGATCTTTTATCTCGAACTTTGCACTGTGGTGTACCTGCTCTGGAATTCTGTACTACTTGCTAAAAATTGTGTACCCTAATTATGCACAAGACAGGCTTTAAATAGGCTCTGAATATGTGACATTGCACTTAGCGCCACCCTCGCGCTTAGCGCGAGTTAGTGGATTTGAGCATTGTGCCAGTCATTCGCTGAGCCTGGCTAAAGACAACCATCGCGCTGAGCAAGAGGATCTCATGCTTAACGCGCACCCTTGATATTTATGCTCTGCTAGATTCTTCTGTTGCGCTAAGCGCGCTGAAGCTGGGCTTAGTGTTGGATGCGTGCTGAGCCCAAATGGTGAGCTGAGCGCAACTGCTCCCTTTAGCACCTCAAGATTTTAGCCTCTTTTGACCTGAAATTGTGCAAATTTTATCGTTAAATCACATGGGAGATACTCTAGAGACAACTATAACAATAAAACAAGATTTATTTACAAATCCCTACAAAATAACTACAAATTGGGGAAACTATACAAGTTTTGAAAAATGTTTTCTATACAAAAGTTAGTCGCATAAGACAACTAACATTGCACATCAATTTTAGTCCTAGTTGTCATTAGGAATGGTCTCCCTAGGATCAGTGTGGACCCATGGCTAGAAAACTCATTCTCCAAATCCAAAATGTAAAAATCTACCGAAAAAATTAGATACTTAACTTGCACCAGTTAATTTTCTCATCATCCACTTGGACTCCCTTAGCACTCACAACAAATCCTAGAAACACAAACACTACTTGATTAATGCAAAATGTGCATATATCCCTATCAGCAAACAACTTTTGATGTCTAAGAACTTCCAAGACACTCCTAACATGGTATAAGTGGTCATCCATTGTTAAGCTATAAATCAAGATATCACCTAAGTAAACACCCACAAATTTGCCAATAAACTACCTCAAAACATGGTTCTTGAGTCGCATGAAAGTGCTTGGTGCTTTGGTTAAGCCAAAAGGCATAACCAACCACTCATAAAGTCCAAACTTAGTTTTGAAAGCGGTTTTCCATTCATCACCCTCTCTCATTCTAATTTGATGGTAACCATATCTATTTTGGAGAAAACACAAGAACCATGAAGTTCATCCAACATATCATCCAGTCTAGGGATAGGATGTCTATACCTCACGGTGATGTTGTTGATGGGTCTACAATCTAAGCACATCCTCCACTTCAAAATTTTTAACACCCATCGCCGTGGAATCCGTAAAGTTCAAGGATGTTTCGGAGAGAAACCGGCCAAAAACACAAAACGGGAGTGTATTTAGCAAAGTGGGGGTGTGTAAATAGAATGTTACACCCTTAATTTCATCTGAGGACCGTTGTTGATTTCTTCAGAAGGCTTATTAACACCCATCGCCATGGAATCTGTAAAGTTCCGTGAGGTTTAGGAAGGAAAACAACCAAAAAACACAAAAATGGTGGGTGAACTTATCAAGATAGGGGTGTAAATAGAAATTTTCGAATCTAGGCCCTCCCAAAACATTTTGGAAGCTGGGTTGCTTAAGGAGGAAGAAACCTAGCTTGCCTAGGCGAGCTGGGCGGCAACCTCCTCCCCCATTTTGTTGAAAAATGGCTTATGGGGCTTCCGTAATGCTTTCGTAAAATTCCCGTAACCCTAAATAAGCATATTTCACTTAAGATGGGTGAGAAGGAAGAGAAAAAAGAAGAAAATCAAGTCTGATATGCTTCCATAAGGCTTCCGTAACTTTTTCATAAATTATGAAAAAGAAGGGTGAACCTAGTAAAATGGGGGGTGCATCAGGAATCTTCCTGAGGAAGCCACCTTCTCGCCTGGGTGAGCTGGGCGGCAACCTCCTCCCCATTTTTCCTATAAATAGGCCGAGGGGGGATGTTCCAAAGGGTTCCTGACCCCTATGCTATGCATTTCAGCTGTTTTGGGTGAAAAAATGTGTTTCAGTGAAGAAAATCCAAGCTGAGGTGCTTCCGTAACGCTTCCGAGACGTTTCCATGAGCAATTTCGTGAAGATTTTCCGCCGTTCTTTGTGCGTTCTTCTTTCTTCAATCGGTAAGTTTTCGAATCTGAGACTTTCAATTCATTTCTTGTTTTGTTGGCTTTCATCTTCATTTCATTCACTTTTGGTTTTCTTTTCTTCCATTTTTAATGAGCTTTAACCGATCGTTTAAGTCGTTATCTTGCCTAATAAATGATAAAATGAGTTTCAACCGATCAGTTGAGTTGTAATGTCGTTTAATCACTATTAAAGCAAAATCTAACCGATTGTTCACACTATAACCTCGGTTAAATCAAAAAAAGGAAAAATAATAATAAAATAATCAAAATATCTTTGAAAAATATATAATAAAATAGTCAAAATATCTTTGAAAAAAATAATCAAAAAAATCAATCGGACGTTTTTCTTTGGAGGTTTCCTTGAATGAATTGACTAATAACCAAAGTGAAACTAGGGCTAAAATCAACTCACAAATCAAGCTTTGTCTTTAAAAGTCACTCAAAACCGTTTTAAAGGTCCAACGCCTTAAACGGTCCTCTTTGCTTTTATTTGTTAACATGGACCGTTCAAAAGCATAAAATCAACACATAACTTTACCGCTTTTCGAAAGAACTACGTAGGTCCGATTTCCTCATCGCAATTGAGGATACGTAGGAGCGAGGGAAACACCCTTGTCGACCACACCAAAATTAAAAACATAAAAAGCATAAAAATAAAAAAAAAGACATAAAAAAGGGAAAATACATAATTTTGAAGTCATGTCTTGCACACTCGATTAGAGGCTACCGTCCCTTGTGACAGATGCGTGGGGTGCTAATACCTTCCCCGTGCGTAAAAACAACTCATGAACCTTTCACAACTAAAGTTCGTAGACCACACATTCCGGTTTTTCCGACATTTTCCTCGAATAAACATTGGTGGCAACTTCGCGCGCCTTCCTCCCATGGAAGACGCACCCGTGAGCCCCGCGTCGCCCTCCCGCCGAAGGGTAGGTTGTGACAATGGGCTCAAGCTTTCTTTCACCCATCCTCTTTGCATTAACCCTTCAACTTGCTTATGGATCTCCTTTGTCTCTTCCGGATTACTCCTATAGGCAGCCCTATTAGGAAGTGAAGCTCCTGAAAAATGATCTATTTGATGCTCAATTCCTCTTAAAGGAGGCAAGCCATAGGGAATGTCTTGTGGGAAGACATCCTCAAACTCCTTTAAGAGTGTATCAAATCTTAAGGCAACTCAAGGGCACTAGAAGGCAAACACTTGTTATTTGGAATGAGTAAATACATTGGTTGTCTAGCTAGCATCACTTTTTTTACCTCCTTAGGTTTGATGAACAAACTCTCTTTTATTACTAATTGTTTTTCACTCTTTTTGTTTTCTTTTTCTTTTTGGTTTTTCTCTCTCAAAGGACTTTTTCTTACTTTGATTTTCTTTTCTTTTTCTCTTTTCAATCTCATTTTTATTTGATCCTCACAAACCTCACTTGGAGACAAAGGTGAGAGAACTACCATTTTACCTTTATGCAAGAAAGAATATCAATTGGTGACCCTATTGTGGACAGCATCTCTATCATATTGCCAAGGTCTCCCAAGCAACACATGTCTGGCTTCCATGGGAACCATATCACAAAGCACTTCATCAACATAATTTCCGATGGAGAATGTAAGTAACACTTGCTTATCAACAACCAACTCACCATTGTCACTCAACCATTACAACTTATAAGGCTTAGGGTGAGGGGTGGTGTTTAAACCAAGCTTCTCCACTAATCTAGTGCTTGCAACATTGGTACAACTTCCACCATCAATTATTAGAGAAAAAACCTTTCCATTCACAAAACATCTAGAATGAAAAATGTTTTCTCTTTGTATATCATCTCTATCTTTGCACAAGTTTCCTATGAGTCTCCTTACCATAAAAAAATCTCCCTCTTTCGATGGAAGAAAACCATCATCCTTCGCTTCACTAGAGGAACTATGAGAACTCTTAGATGACTCACTATCCACCTCTCCATTCTCCAACATAATCATGGCCCGTTTGTTAGAACATTGGGATGTTATATGACCCCAAACACTTAAATCATTTAATGGAACTAGTTTTATTGGGAGGGGGTTGAGTAGGAGAAGTAGGATTACCTCTTGAAGACTTCCTTTCAAGATGTTGTGAAGAGGAACCCTCTTTCTTGTAAGTGTCTTTATCCTTCCAAGATGAATAAGTGTATGAAGTCTTGTAGGTTTGTTTCCTCTTCAAATGTTGCTCCACTTTCACAGCCCTATGTATAAGTTCATCCATGTTGTTGTAGCTTTGAAGCTCTACAACATCTTGAATGTCCCTATTCAAACCATTCAAAAATCTATCCATTGTAGCCTCATTAGTCTCTTCAATGTTTGCTCTTATCAAAGAAATCAAAATTTCCTTGTAATAATCATCAACACTTTTACTTCCTTTATAGAGCCTTTTTAATTTATTATGCATTTCCCTTACATAGTGAGGTGGGACAAATCTCTCCTTCATGATTCTCTTCATTACCATCCAAGTGTCCACTCTATGTCTTCTCAATCTTTCTCTATCCACTTGGATTTGATTCCACCACACCAATGCATATCTTCAAATTCTAAGCTAGCCAACTGAATTTTCTTTTCTTCACTAAAATTGTTGCAATTGAAATTTTGGTCCACTTTCATCTCCCAATCAAGGTAAGCCTCCGGATCATAAATACCTAGGAGCTTGGGAATTTTGACCTTCACATCATCCATGCTATCCCTATTCCTCCTAACTTTGTCTTCTACCTTCTTCATAGCCATCATCACTTCCTTGAGAATAATGAGGTGACCTATGATGCCTTCTCCTCTCTATGTCTTCCATTCTCTCACTCAACTCTTGAGTGCTTCTAAGTATCTCATCAAATCTCTCTGCCTTCCTTCCTCAACATTTCTTTGCAACTTATTCATTTGCTTAGCGGATCTAGGGGAAGGTGGATCACTATCACTTTCGGAAACCATTGCTACAAGAAAAAGCTTAGTAAAAACAAATATGGGACCTTACCACTCACTAAGTGTTTACACTCTTCAACACTCGTGTGTCACACTTATAAGACTTTTTCTATAATGTTCACTCTTGTCTTTTTCCACTCTCTAACTCTTCTTCAGTCCTTGAGATCAACCAAAGATTTCAATTCAAGGAGTATCCAAAGTGAAAGATGAAACAAATCCAAACTTGACTTAAGAGGTCAAAGAATAAAGAAAAACTCTAAGACAAAACCTTGGAAGTTTAGAAGACAAGCAATAAAAACTCAAAAAGAAAGGACAACTCAAAAAGGAATGCCAAAGAAAAACAAATAGGAAGATATAAGAATTAAAAAAAAATCTTCTCTAATGTTGTAATTTTTTTTGGCTAAGTATAAACCACTGCAATTATACAAAACAAATAAAAGTATTAAAAAGCAACAATAAGCACACACTAGGAGAGAGGGCTATTAAATTTTGACTGTAATTTTTTAACTTTTTTTATAGATGGGTCCTCAGATTTTTTTATATTTTCATTTTGACCCCAAAATATTTTTTCTTTTTTCACTTTGGCCCCATCATATTTTTTTCTTTTAGGACCAGAAACTTTTTATATTTGCAAAAACACCCCAACACTCTCCAGCAAATTTATTTTTGGATCAAACTCACAATTTTTCCAACACTGCTATGAATGTCATGAAGAACATGAAAAAGAACCTAAACTCGGATTATGACCAAATCAACTCCAAATTCAACAAAAAGATAGGGAAATCGAAGGCACATGCAAAATTAACTCAAAAACACACAAGAAACACACAAACAAACATGAATCAAATGAAAATCATTATCTCATTTTTTTTCCGAAAAACTCAAAAATGAAAATGATTGAACTGCACCTAATTGATGGATATAATTTTGAACTACTCTCCGGATTCAAGCTCTGATTACCACATGATGCAATCCAAGCCATGGACGCTTTCTTTGAATCATTCCATATGCAAATTCAAGAACCACCATTGTTGACCTTCCAAGAACTCAAGAACAGAAAAACAGAAAATATGGATAAGATGAAGAAGATAAATAGAATGACACCATGATCCCTGTCATACCCTAATTTCGTCCGGGGACCTTTGCTTGATGACATGCGACTTTTGTTTGGTCCTTGTAAGGTGCTTGGCACCCATCATTAGGCAATTTGTGAAATTCCGGGACATGCCGGAAAACAAAAGAAAATATTGATGCACAATCCGTAAGGTTCCGTGACACACTGGAAATCAAATGGAAGCATCGTTGCACAATTAAGTGAGGTTCCGTAACATTCCGTAAGTCAAAAAGGGGATGATTATGTAATCCACAAGGTTCCGTAACATTACGGAAAGAAAACAAGTATCGTTACGAAATTCGTAAGTTTCCGTAACTTTACGAAAAAAGAATCACAAAAAAAAAAGGCAGGGGGGTGTACTTAGTAAAAATAGGGGTGCAAATAGCAACCAGGCCCACTTGGGCCCTCCAGAAGATTCCTCCAGAAGGTTGTTGCTTCTGGAGGAAGCAACCCTGCTCGCCTGGGCGAGCTGGGCGGCAACCATCTCCCCTATTTTGCTATAAATAGGGGAGGAAGTGAAGAAGAAAAGGGTTCAGCCCCTTAGGCACTTCTCTCTCTTTCGAATTTGCTTGGAAAAATTTTTTCCGTGAAGAAAATCTAAGCCGAGGCGCTTCCGAAACGTTTCCGTAAGGAATTTCGTGAAGGTTTCGACCGTTCTTCGACGTTCTTCATCGTTCTTCGATCTTCAACGGGTAAGTACCTCGAACCAAGCTTTTCGATTCATTCTATGTACCCGTGGTGGTCCACATTGTGTTTCGTGTATTTTTATTCTCGTTTTATTTACTTTTTATACCCCCTTTTGACGTGCTTAAACCACTTTATTTAAGTCATTTCTCGCTTAACCTAAAAATAAAATAAATTTCCACCGATCGTTTGAATTGTATTATCCGTTAACTTCGGTTAAAATGAATTCCGACCGTTCGGTCGTGCCGTAACCACGTTGGAAATCAAAAAGAGGTAAAATAAAAATATAATAATAAAAAAATACCTTTTAGTAAAATAAAGCGAAAAATCAATTGGACGTTTTCTCTTTGGGATTTCTCATTCTTAATCGAATTGACTAATAACTAAAGTGAAACTAAGGCTAAAATCAACTCGCCTAGTCAAGCTCGTCCATAAAAATAGGTTTTTGAAGTTTGTCATTTCAATTTCTTACTAAGTAAAATGGATCATTTTCAAGGTCCAACGCCTTAAAATGATCACCTTTTAAGTAAAAAAGAATCACTTGATAAAGAAAGAACTACGTAGGTCTGATTTCCTCATCGCAATTGAGGAATACGTAGGAGCAAAGGGAAACACCCTTGTCGACCACAAAAAGAGAAAAAATATAAAAAGGGTATAAAAGATATAAAGACATAAAAAGGGAACATAAAAAATCAAAGTCATGTTTGCACATTCGATTAAAGGTTGCCGTCCCTTGGGACGGACGTGTGGGGTGCTAATACCTTCCTCGTGCGTAAATACAACTCCCGAACCTTTCGCTTAAAAGTTCGTAGATCGTGTCTTTTCCGGTTTTTCTGACGTTTTCCTCAAATAAACGTTGGTGGAGACTCCGCGTGTATTCCTTTCGTGGAACACACATCCCGCGAGTCACGCGTCGCCCTCCCGCCGAAGGGTAGGTTGCGACAGTTGGCGACTCCACTGGGGACATTTTTAGAGAGTTAGGCCGTTTAATCTTGTGCAAATGCTTTACCATGACTTACCCCTTTGTTGGTTTCCCTTCATTATGTTCTTGTGTATATAAACTCTTTGTTGCTTTTAGTGCGTTTTAAAATGTATGCATGAAGTAAATATTTATTCATTTGATGCACACAAACACCAACACTATTTGCACACACTGTGAGTGAAAAAGGGCCCTATACCCGGGTTCATGGGAACATAAGGAGTGGAGGTGAATCTGTGATCATGCTAGGTCTCCGACTTGCTTGATTATAGTGAACCCTCATCTAGAGCTTTTCTCTTTGAAAACTTATTGTTGCTAGTAGTCCCTACTGCTGCAATATGTTTTTCAAAGAGAATGATACCTCTAGAAACTATCAAAAGAGATATGACTACCTTGGGGGTTATCACTAAATGCCTAGTTAGTTCTCTCCCTTATAGGTCCCTTAAATAGGGGCACGGAGCAAACACGCTGCGTGCCATTTTTCACACTGCCATGCATAAATATCATATACCCTTTTGCTTATGTTCAGTGGATATTGTCATTGCTCCTTTTGCATATGCATAGGGGTTCTGTCTTGATCCCCTCTATAGACAAATCAATGGAGGGTCCGGGTCACCGTTTTAAATACATACGTTGGGGCACTTTGCCACCCCTAGACGTTGTGTCTAAAAAGGAGACAATGTCCCGGGCACCCGCATTCTTAAAATACAGCTGTGTCATATGCATTCCTTCATACATTCATCCATCCCACCCATGAGATATCGGAGTTTTGATTTGCGCCAGCTTTTTGTCTCACTTTGGTAAGCATGGGGACAAATCAAACCGGCAAGAGGTTTTACCAAGTCAAGGTTAAAGGCCTAGATACCACTAGCATCAAGGAATTAGGGCGGTTGATGGAACCTCTCCAAATGCAAGCTTTCCGCAAGATTTACGGAAAGATCTTAGAGTTAACCATAGCAGAGATATCCATAGAAGCCATTGAATCACTCACCCAATACTACGACCAGCCTTTGAGATGCTTCACGTTTGGAGATTTCCAATTAGTACCAACCATTGAAGAATTTGAGGAAATTCTAGGATGTCCTCTCGGGGGAAGAAAACCATATCTTTCCTCCGGGTGTCTCCCCTCTTTGAGCAGAATTGCAACTGTGGTCAAGGATTCAGCAAGAGGTTTGGACCGCATAAAACAGACTCGGAACGGCATAGCAGGCCTACCACGGAGGTACCTAGAAGACAAGGCGAGGGGTATGGCCAATCAAGGTGATTGGGTCCCGTTTATGGATGTGTTAGCTTTACTAATTTTTGGGGTCGTCCTCTTTCCAATCATAGATGGTTTGGTGGACCTAGCAGCAATCGACGCTTTCCTTGCATACCACCACAGCAAGGAAAGTCCGGTGGTAGCTGTCTTGGCAGATTTATTTGACACATTTGACCGAAGGTGCAAAAAGAGTAGTGCACGGATCATCTGTTGCTTACCCGCTCTCTGTGTTTGGTTGGTTTCACACCTGTTCCAGCAAGACACGAGGCATCCATGTCCGCTCCAGAGCCATCGCTCGTGTACTGAAAAGAGAAGAATAGATTGGGACCAGCTTTTGGCTGAGGTAGGAGGTAGAACAATCAATTGGTTCCCCCGATGGAAGGAAGGAAAGGAGGGAGTCCTTTTCTCATGCGGAGGGTACCCAAACATTCCACTGATAGGAACGAGGGGTTGTATTAATTACAATCCCGCGCTCGCTATAAGACAACTAGGGTACCCCATGAGGGGAGCACCGATGGAAGAAAGCATGTCTCCTTTCCTTGTGAGGAATTTCGGCGTGCAAAATTTCAAGGCTATACAAAGAATCCATAAGGCGTGGGAAACCCCGTTAAGAAAAGATCAAGAACTTAGGGGCATTCGTAATGGCATCATCGGTGGTTACCATGAATGGCTGAAAGTTCATATACGAGGTTTAGATTGGCTCGCCAAGTTAAAAGTCGTCAGCGAAGAGAGTTTTGAAGCACCGGAAGAGGACGAAGAAGTCCAAGCTCTCAAAAGCGAGTTAGGAAAGGCGAAACTTGCCAAGGAGAAGTTCAAGTTGGCCGCTACACACATCCAGAAGGAGTGTGCCGGATTACGGGAGGAGAATGCAACTACCGCAAGAGCCCTTGAGCAAGAGACCAAGAGGGCTCGCAAGGAAGAGTATGGCCGTAACAAATTTCGCGGAGCTCTGTGGGGTAGCAACAGTGAACTCAAGCTGCGAAGGGAAGAGAGGGACCAGTCGCGAGCACATAGCATGGTCTTGAAAGAGGAGTTAGTTGCCTGTTCAAGGTCCAAAAGGAGCTTGTCTCAGTGTTTATGCGAGACGGAGACCAACATGCTAGCTATCATCGCCAAGTACCAAGAAGAATTAAGTCTAGCCACGGCCCACGAGCATAGGGTCGCGGACGAGTATGCCCAAGTATACGCGGAAAAAGAGGCTAGAGGAAGGGTGATCGACTCTTTACACCAAGAGGCAACCATGTGGATGGATCGGTTTGCTCTTAACTTGAACGGGAGTCAAGAACTTCCCCGATTGTTAGCCAAGGCCAAGGCGATGGCGGACACCTACTCCGCCCCCGAAGAAATTCATGGGCTTCTAGGCTATTGTCAGCATATGATAGACTTAATGGCCCACATAATTAGAAATCGCTAGGAAACTTGTATGGTCTCTCAGACCTTGACTAGAGACGACTTTCTTTTTGAAATAAAGTGAGTTGGTCCCATGTTTCTACTCCAAAAAGCTTGTGCAAGTCAAATCACTCCTGCATTTCATCTCTACCATGCATTCTTTCTTTCTTTACCCACTCCTCACGTTTGGTTTTTTAGGGAAAAACACCATAACTAAACGCGCCACAAGGCATCCCTATCGCACCAGATCCAAATCTAGAACGATGGGTGATCAAGAGGAGACACAGGAATAGATGAAAGCCGACATGTCGGCTCTGAAAGAACAAATGGCTTCCATGATGGAAGCCATGTTAGGAATGAGGCAGCTCATGGAGAAAAATGTGGCCACCGCTGCCGCTGTCAGTTCGGCTGCCGAAGCAGACCCAACTCTCTTGGCAACTGCGCACCATCCTCCCTCAAACATAGTGGGACGGGGAAGGGACACACTGGGGCACGATGGCAGCCCTCACCTGGGATACAACCAAGCGGCTTACCCTTATGGATTGCCGCCCAACTACTCACCACCCGTCTTGCAAGATGATGCGGGCCATATTGCTTCTCCCGTCCTTGAAAGAGAGCCTCCTCAACAGCCCGACGAGGTCCACAAAGACCCTCAAGACTATGCTCGAAGGGATGTCGAGTTCTATCCCCCGATCCCCGAAGGGCCGGCACCCAGCACGTTGCCTCAACCCAACATCGCGACACAACCAATAGTTTTGTCCGCGGAAGGACCGCCCCCGGCAACTGAAGAAAAGAGGAAGCTTAATCTCCTCGAGGAAAGATTGAGAGCCGTGGAAGGATTTGGGGACTATCCGTTCGCAGACATGATGGATCTTTGCTTAGTACCCGATGTTGTTATTCCCCCGAAGTTCAATGTGCCGGACTTCGACAAGTATAAAGGGATGACTTGTCCCAAAAACCATCTCAAGATGTACTGCCGCAAGATGGGCGCACACTCTAAGGATGAAAAGCTATTAATACACTTTTTTCAAGATAGCTTGGCCGGAGCCGTGGTAGTGTGGTACACTAATTTGGAAGCTTCCCGTATCCGTACTTGGAAGGATCTGATTACTGCCTTCCTAAGGCAATACCAGTATAATTCCGATATGGCTCCCGATCGCACTCAGCTGCAGAATATGTTCAAGAAAGAGGGGGAAACTTTTAAAGAATACGCACAGCGATGAAGGGACCTGGTAGCACAAGTAGCTCCTCCCATGGTTGAGAGAGAGATGATCACCATGATGGTAGACACTTTGCCAGTGTTCTACTATGAGAAGCTAGTAGGTTACATGCCGTCCAACTTCGCGGACCTAGTGTTCGCCGGGGAAAGAATCGAGGTAGGGTTGAAAAGAGGAAAGTTCGATTACGTTTCCTCCACGAGTGCGAATGCCAAAAGAATCGGGGCAACGGGGGAAAAAAGGAAGGAAGGAGATGCCCATGCCGTCTCTTCAACACCCGTGTGGGTCAAACCCCCGCAGACACCTCATGGTACCCATCAGTACGCGCAACATCACCCGAGCTTCTCGGCTCATACCGGGAACGCCTCTAGTTCGGCACCTGTGCAACCTAAGGCACCCACCCAGAGGGAAGCTCCCCAAGTTCCAAATCCGAACACAACTCGCCCGGCCGGTAATTCCAACGCAACAAGGAACTTCCCTCCGAGGCCATTTCAAGAATTCACCCCACTCCCAATGACGTACGAAGACCTCTTGCCGTCCCTCATCGCCAACCATTTGGCCGTGGTAACTCCCGGAAAGGTCCTCCAACCCCCTTTCCCAAAGTGGTATGACCCTAACGCAACTTGCAAGTACCATGGGGGTGTCCCGGGGCATTCAGTTGAAAAATGCTTGGCCCTTAAATACAAGGTCCAACATTTAATAGATGCTGGATGGCTGACTTTCCAAGAGGATCGGCCCAATGTGAGAACCAACCCGCTCGCCAATCATGGAGGGGGAGCGGTTAACGCGGTTGAGTCCAATAGGCCGCGCAGGTCTAAACCTTTAAGGGATGTGGCAACCCCTAGGAGGTTTATCTTTGAGGCCCTACAAAAGGGAGGTGTGATTCCTCATAGTGGGCGTAAGGAGGATTCCTGTTTACTGCATTCCGGCGAGCTACATGACATGGAAACATGTTTGGGAGTAGAGGAATTGTTACAACAAATGATAGATCAAGGTCGACTGGAAGTTGGCAGTGAAGGAAGGGAAGAGCAGCATATATGCATGCAGTCCGCGGATGGGAGCGGTGTTGCGAGGCCCAAACCCTTGGTGATATACTTCACCAAGGGCACAGCTTCGCAAAAGCCCGGACACCCCTTAGCAGCTAGACCTGTTCCTTTCCCATACCAAAATAGCCACGCAGTACCTTGGAGATATACACCTCCGAGGGAGAAGGAAGAAGAAGCCACCGACGTCAGCTCGTTGTCGGCTAAAGTAACAAATATCACGGGACTGAGTGGTGTGACCCGTAGTGGTCGTGTGTTCGCGCCTCCGGATCTACCAGTCCAACCCGCGGACGTCAAGGGAAAAGGAAAAGTGGGGGAGGAACAAGATGGAGAAGCACCCCACGCTTCGAATAAAGATATTCCGGCAAAAGGCCTTCCGGAGAAAAAGGATGGTAAAAAGGAGGTGTCGCTAGAGGAAGCCAGCGAGTTCCTCCGTATTATTCAGCAAAGCGAATTCAAGGTTATCGAACAGCTCAACAAAACCCCGGCCAGGGTCTCGCTGTTGGAGTTACTCATGAGCTCCGAGCCTCATCGGGCTCTGCTAGTGAAGGTTTTGAACGAGGCCCACGTGGCCCAAGATATCTCGGTAGAAGGTTTCGGAGGGCTGGTCAATAATATCACTGCCAACAACTATCTCGCCTTCGCCGAAGAAGAAATCCCTGCAGAGGGGAGAGGGCATAATAAGGCTTTGCACGTATCAGTCAAGTGTATGGACCATATCGTAGCCAAAGTGCTCATTGATAATGGTTCCAGTTTAAACGTGATGCCTAAGAGCACTTTGGAGAAATTATCATTCAATGCCTCCCACTTAAAGCCAAGTTCAATGGTGGTTCGTGCCTTCGACGGCACCCGCCGAGAGGTTAGGGGAGAGATCGATCTCCCAGTACAGATAGGCCCTCACACCTGTCAAGTTACCTTCCAAATAATGGATATTAAACCCCCCTACAGCTGTCTGTTGGGGCGCCCGTGGATCCACTCAGTAGGATTTGTTCCCTCAACACTCCACCAAAAGTTGAAATTCGTAGTGGAAGGGCATCTGGTCATAGTATCAGGCGAGGAAGACATCTTGGTGAGCTGCCCATCCTTTACGCCTTATGTGGAAGCCGCGGAGGAGTCATTAGAAACCGCTTTCCAGTCTTTTGAGGTGGTAAGCATTTCCTCCGTGGATTCCTTTCCTGGGCAGCCTTGCCTGTCCGATGCAGCAGTAATGATGGCCCGAGTTATGTTGGGGAACGGTTACGAACCCGGAATGGGTTTAGGCAAAGACAACGGCGACATAACTAGCCTGATAAATGCCAAAGGAAATCGTGGGAAGTATGGTTTAGGCTATAAGCCCACTCAGGCAGATGTGAAGAGAAGCATCGCGTGAAGGAAGAGCAGTGGTCAAAGCTCGCAATTGAGACAAGAAAATGAAGGAAGCCCGCCCTGCCACATAAGTAGAAGCTTTATAAGCGCGGGTCTGGGAGACGAAGGTCAAATGGTCGCGATATACGGAGATGATGTTCTGAGTACATTGGATTTGGTACGACCATGCCCTCCTGATTTCCAGCTGGGAAATTGGCGAGTGGAGGAACGCCCCGGCATTTACGCAACGAGCATAATGTAAACCTTTACGGTTTTAAAAGCTCTATAGTTGGGCCTAGGCTTTAGAGTTTTTCTTTTGTTAAGGCTTTGTGTCTTTTGTTTTTGAATTTATAATACAAGGATCTTTCTTCATCTGTTCCTATGTCTCTACCCATTCTCATCCATTTGCATGTTTACTTCTTTATTTTTGAAACGGCAGATCCGATGACGAGTCCCCTGAAGGTACTAATACCTGGGACTCGTCTATCGACTTCGAGCAAGAAATGAATCAAACGGAAGATGAAGGAAACGAGGATGTGGGACTTCCCCTAGAATTAGAAAGAATGGTCGCCCATGAGGACCAAGAAATGGGGCCTCATCAAGAAGAAACAGAGCTAGTAGACTTAGGAATTGGCAGTGGAAAAAGGGAAGTAAAGATAGGCACAGGTATTACCGCGCCTATCCGTGAAGAATTAATAATTCTGCTAAAAGACTACCAAGACATCTTTGCTTGGTCATACCAAGATATGCCCGGTTTGAGTTCTGACATTGTACAGCACCGGTTACCTCTAAGTCCCGAGTGTCCCCCGGTAAAGCAGAAACTGAGAAGGATGAAGCCCGAAACATCCTTGAAGATAAAAGAAGAAGTGAAGAAGCAATTTGACGCTGGTTTTCTGGCCGTCGCTCGGTATCCAGAATGGGTTGCCAACATTGTACCGGTCCCTAAGAAAGATGGGAAAGTACGAATGTGTGTGGATTATCGGGACCTGAATCGGGCCAGTCCCAAGGACAATTTTCCTTTGCCACACATCGATATCCTCGTAGATAACACAACCAATTTCGCTTTATTTTCCTTCATGGACGGTTTCTCCGGCTACAATCAGATAAAGATGGCGTCAGAGGATATGGAAAAGACTACCTTCGTCACCCTGTGGGGGACGTTCTGTTACAAGGTGATGTCCTTTGGACTCAAGAATGCTGGGGCAACTTATCAACGGGCCATGGTAGCTTTGTTCCATGATATGATGCATCAAGAGATCGAGGTCTACGTGGACGACATAATTGCTAAATCTAAATCCGAGGAAGAACACCTTATCAACCTGCGGAAGTTGTTCGAAAGGCTTAAGAAATATCAATTAAGGTTGAACCCCGCCAAGTGTACCTTTGGGGTCAAATCATGGAAATTGCTTGGTTTCGTTGTAAGCCAGAAAGGGATAGAGGTAGACCCCGAAAAGGTGAAGGCTATCCTTGAGATGCCGGAACCCCGTACAGAGAGGCAAGTCCGAGGTTTCCTGGGACGCTTGAATTATATTGCCAGATTCATATCGCAGCTCACCGCCATTTGTGAGCCGTTGTTCAAGCTCTTACGTAAAAACCAAACGGATCGCTGGAATGAGGATTGCCAAGAAGCTTTTGGAAGGATCAAGAAGTGCCTTATGAATCCTCCCATGCTTATGCCACCAGTACTTGGAAGGCCTCTCATTTTGTACATGACAATCTTGGACGAGTCAATGGGGTGTATGCTGGGGCAACATGACGAATCCGGAAAGAAAGAGCGCGCTGTCTATTACCTAAGTAAGAAGTTCACGACCTGTGAAATGAATTACTCCTTGCTCGAAAGAACGTGTTGTTCTTTAGTATGGACATCCCATCGCCTAAGGCAGTACATGCTGAGCCATACTACCTGGTTGATATCCAAGATGGACCCGGTTAAGTACATCTTTGAGAAGCCAACTCTCACGGGACGAATCGCCCGGTGGCAAGTCCTGCTATCCGAGTTTGATATAGTTTACGTCACCCAAAAGGCGATAAAAGGAAGCGCCTTAGCAGATTATTTGGCTCAACAGCCTCTTAACGACTATCAGCCCATGCATCCCGAATTCCCAGATGAGGACATCATGGCCTTGTTTGAGGAAAAATTGGACGAAGATCGGGACAAATGGACCGTATGGTTTGACGGAGCGTCAAACATTCTAGGCCATGGCGTTGGGGCAGTATTGGTCTCTCCGGACAATCAATGTGTACCTTTCACAGCCAGGCTAGGATTCGACTGCACCAACAACATGGCCGAATATGAAGCATGTGCCCTAGCCGTTCAGGCAGCGATTGACTCCAACGTCAAACTGCTCAAGGTGTACGGCGACTCAGCATTGGTAATCCATCAGCTGAGAGGGGAATGGGAAACTAGAGATCCCAAGCTAATACCCTACAAAGCCTATATCAAGGAATTGGCTAAAACCTTTGATGAGATCTCTTTCCATCATGTTCCCCGCGAGGAAAATCAAATGGCGGATGCGCTTGCTACTTTGGCGTCTATGTTCCAGCTAACGCCGCACGGGGATCTACCCTACATTGAATTTTGGTGTCGTGGCAAACCTGCGCATTGCTGCCAAGTAGAAGAGGAACGGGACGGTAAGCCTTGGTATTTCGACATCAAGCGATATGTCGTAAGCAAAGAATACCCGCCAGAGATTGCCGACAATGATAAGAGGACATTGAGAAGGTTGGCGGCCGGTTTCTTCATGAGCGGAAGCATACTGTATAAGAGAAACCACGACATGACACTCCTGCGGTGTGTGGATGCCAGGGAGGCAAATCACATGATCGAGGAAGTCCATGAGGGCTCGTTTGGAACGCACGCCAACGGGCATGCTATGGCCAGGAAGATCCTAAGAGCAGGTTATTACTGGCTTACCATGGAAAGTGATTGTTGTGTCCATGTAAGGAAATGCCACAAATGTCAAGCGTTCGCAGATAATGTCAATGCTCCACCGCATCCTCTGAATGTCATGTCCGCCCCTTGGCCTTTCTCCATGTGGGGAATAGATGTCATCGGGGCCATTGAGCCCAAGGCCTCGAATGGTCATCGCTTCATCCTCGTAGCGATAGATTATTTTACCAAGTGGGTCGAGGCGGCCTCCTATACCAATGTCACGAGGGGTGTGGTGGTCAGGTTCATTAAGAAAGAGATCATCTGCCGATATGGTTTGCCAAGGAAGATTATCACGGACAACGGCACCAACCTGAATAACAAGATGATGGAGGAAATGTGCGAGGAGTTTAAAATCCAGCATCACAATTCCACACCCTACCGGCCAAAGATGAATGGAGTCGTGGAAGCGGCCAATAAGAATATCAAAAAGATTATCCAAAAGATGACCGTGTCATACAGAGATTGGCACGAAATGCTCCCATTCGTGTTACACGGTTACCGAACTTCAGTGCGAACGTCAACTGGAGCAACGCCGTTCTCATTGGTGTATGGGATGGAGGATGTGTTACCGTTTGAGGTGGAAGTCCCGTCATTAAGGATCTTGGCAGAATCCGGATTAAAGGAATCAGAGTGGGCCCAAACGCGCTATGACCAGCTCAACCTCATTGAGGGTAAGCGCTTAACGGCCATGAGTCATGGGCGCTTGTACCAGCAAAGAATGAAGAATGCATTCGACAAGAAGGTACGCTTGCGCAAGTTCCATGAGGGAGACCTTGTGCTAAAGAAAATGTCCCATGCCGTCAAGGACAATCGAGGAAAATGGGCCCCAAACTACGAAGGGCCTTTTGTTGTGAAAATGGCTTTTTCCGGAGGAGCCCTGATGCTTACCAACATGGATGGCGAAGAGCTACCTTCGCCTGTGAATTCTGATGTCGTCAAGCGATATTATGCTTAGAATCTGGGGCAATTAAGGATGTCACTGCATGTTCTTTATCTTTACGTGTTTTCTGGATTTCCCCCAGGGATTTCCCATCTACTGTATCTCTTGTTACAATCTTTCAAAGAAATGAACGTAGATTCGAGGCTTTAGTCCTCACGTTGGTTTGAAACCTTGCATTAATTTGTGATCACCTGAGCCCTTCCGCTCAGTCCATGGGATGCCCCAAGTGCTTAATTAAAATTGAACCTAAACCAACTTTCGCTCAATTTTGTTGCATTTGAAAACATTCATGCATACGCATACGCATGCATATTGTTGTGGTAAAACAGGGGCAGGATCATCTTGAGCTACCTTCTGGGGTGGGGACAAAACATGAACAGCAAAAACCAACCCAAGGTAAGACAACGACGCGGTCAGGATTGGCCATACCTGGTTGTTTATTACTTGCAGGTACTTAGGAACGGATGCAATTGGGGATGGGGTCACGACCGACTGATCGTCGCCCCTTTCTCTGCGCTAAACAAACAGAGAACGTCGCTGCAAGGCAGCCCCGTATCCTTTGTATTCGCAGTTTTCTTTTGCTATTTGTTTGCTTTAAAAATAAGTAATCAACGCCTAATTCTAACTTAAGTAAGTTCAAGTTAGGCAAAACGCTAACCCATAAGGAAGGAGGGGACATGGTTAATGTTCCTCAAAAAAAAAAATGCAGGTTAGCTCGCCTGGGCGAGCAACCCCTGCACCAAAATATAAAAGTGACGAAAGGGGGGACGTTTTTGCATTCAAAAACTTCTTTTCCCCCCTTTCAAAAGCCATAGCCACGGAATTTACGAGTTTGCACCCCTAGGGTCTCTACTTTTCGCATTCTTCGATTCCGCTTTGCGCTTTTTTTCATCACCAACAAGTAAGTGTTCCATCCTTAAGCTTTCTAGCTTTTCATTGGTGTATTTTGATCTCCTTTTGGTGCTCTAAATTGTGGGAATGTGCTCAAATATGTGGGGCAATTTTGGTTTGTTTTCTTGCTTGATTGGGTTGAATTGGGGGTTTGTATGAGATGGCCCTAGGCCTATAATGCATTTTGAAGCAATGGGACATGCCACATTGTCCCCGTTCTCTTGCTATTAATGCCTAAACGCGCGCCCACCAAGTGTTCGGTGAAATGCCTCAATGGCATTAGCGCGTGGTTTTCGTAGGGAAACAGCCCAATGGGGCATTTTGGTTTGCACATATTTTCTATTTTTTGGGACATGCATTCAGTCCGAAAGGGCTAGAGTAATTGCCCCACATATATCCTAGGCCTAGGAACCAAAGTTTTATGCAAAAGAACACAAGAGTGGGTGCATATTGGGTAAAGTTACCCTTTTTGGCCAACAATCAGCTATGAGCCACGCTACGATAATTTCCCTACCCCTAGATGTTTAGGAATTTTGCTCATCATAAATGTATAGGTTTAGGATAGGTAGCAAAATACCTTTGGCAACTTACACTTTGGGTGTGGTAGCGAAATACTTGGATGTATGTACATGTAATTTTTGGTAGTCAAAATGTCTCACAAAAAAATATAAATATGTTGCATGTTATGTAAAGAAAATACCTTACAAAAATACCTTTTAATTTAAATACAATTTTAGTCAGCAAAAGAAAATATACTTGAATTTGCCTTTAGGTAGCAAAAACACTTGAATAAAGCATGAAATGTAGCACCTTATTGTGTAGATAGTCAAAATTCATCACAAAGTTTGTATATGCATAAGTATTAGAAATACCAGAATGTGCACGTGTGCAATTTTTGGTACCCCAAATGCTTTGAGAATGCATGTATGTAAATTTAGCCAAGGAAGTGCATGTGATGTAGGTAGCAAATACACCTTGGAAGTACATATAAATAATCTAGGTAACGAAGGTGCCTTGATTGTGCATGGGTGCATTTTTTTTAGGTAGAAGAATATCTTGTGCGAGTGAATGTTCATAAGGAAGTATCTGCATGAGTTTGCTCTAAATTTACATTGATGTTTGTGTTTATTGGAGGAGGTTGTATGCCATTTTTGTTTTAAGAGTAGCATTTCTTGGTAAAACTAACTTTCTGAATGTTTGCCTTCGCAGGAAATGGCCCCGAGGAAGCTTGCCTCAAAGAGGTCCAGGAAGGATAAGGCGGCCGAAGGAACTAGTTCCGCTCCTGAGTATGACAGTCACCGCTTTAGGAGCGCTATACACCAGCAGCGCTTCGAGGCCATCAAAGGATGGTCGTTTCTCTGGGAGCGACGCGTCCAGCTTAGGGACGACGAGTATACGGATTTCCAGGAGGAGATAGGGCACCGGCGGTGGACATCACTGGTTACCCCCATGGCCAAGTTCGATCCAGAAATAGTCCTCGAATTTTATGCCAATGCTTGGCCAACAGAGGAGGGCGTGCGTGACATGAGGTCCTCGGTAAGGGGTCAGTGGATCCCGTTCGATGCAGATGCTATCGGCCAGCTCCTGGGATATCCGTTAGTGCTGGAAGAGGGCCAGGAGTGCGAGTATGGCCAGAGGAGGAACCGGTCTGATGGGTTCGATGAGGAGGCCATCGCCCAGCTGCTATGTATACCGGGGCAAGATTTTGCCTGGACTGCTGCAGGGAGGCGAGTGCGAATCATGCGCACCAACATGACCACCCTGACCCAGATATGGATGACGTTGCTCCTCAGCAACATCCTGCCTAGTGATCATAATTCCGACCTCCCCCTGCCGAAGTGTCAGCTGGTGTACGCCATCCTGACGCGGATGAGCATCCATGTGGCTCAGTTAATCGCTGATGCCATCTATATTTTTGCAGGTATGGCGCCTACTAGGCACCCTTTGGACCCAGATAAGTCCAACAGGGCCCTCGGATTTCCCGCACTGATCACAGGACTCTGCCAATCGTTCGGAGTCCCCGTTGCACCTACCAAGGTGATTCGGCCGCCCATCACCCGGGCTTTTATTGAGAAGTACTGCACCCAGAGATGGGCTCAGGGGGATGCTCCACAGGCCGCGGGCGAGCCACCACCACCTCATCAGGCTGGCCCGGCTGGGTCATTTGACATGGAGCAGTATTTACGACATTTGGTTCGCCAGCAGGCAGCCAACCACCGGGCACATGTGCAGACCCATGATTGTCTATACCAGATGAGCCTCAGCATGCAGAGCCAGGGCTTTGCTTCTTTTTCATGCCCTACTCCAGACCAGTTCAGGGCAGAGGTCGCATGGCCCGGGGATTGGCCCGAGGCCCAAGCAGGAAAGGCACCCCCAGAGGCTCCCGGCGATGGAGAAGAGGCCCACGAGGACGAGGAGATGGCCGATTTGCTTGACTTCTTGGGAGGGAGTGGAGCTTCATGACTGGGAGATCCCCAGATTCATGTTTTCTTTCGTACTTCTTTTATCATTTATATGTTATGTTTTGACTTGAGGGACTAATGTTTGTTTTTGTTGTTTCGATTGTCATTTGTACAACGCATACATTTTTGTTTGGATTGTTGCGTTAGTGTTTATATTCATTACTATCAATGATGTATGAAATTCTGGAACCGTGTAGAGTTCTTCGTTTAGGAACATCGTCCAAAAAAATAATAATAAAATAAAACAAACAAAAATCATGACAAAAATAAAAATCAAAAAAAGGAAAAAAGAGCAAGTAAGGGAAAAGGAGAGCAAGTAAGGAAAAAGAGAGGAAAAAGGAAAAGAAAAATAAGTTGTCTAGCTGAAAAACCAACATGCTTTTGAAAAGAGATGACTTCCAACTTTTCTTTGAAAAATTCGCTGATCATAGCTGGTTTTTGGAAAAAAAATGTGTGTACACCCGAAGGGTGAATGCTGTGAAAATTTCCCCGGACGCCCAAAATGGACTAGGATGAATGCACAAATTGATAAATGAACATGTTTTGGAAACGTTGGGTTGATTTAAAATAGAGGAAATGAATCCTGAGCCCTAGCATCACATGACCATAAAAATTTGACACTTGAGTGTCCGCATAGGTGCATGCATGACCAGTTTTGCATAAAATTTCCAAATCATCATTTCTGCATTTGTGTCATGGAAATAATGTGGGGCATCCCTTTTATCCTTGAACCAAACCAAACCCTGACATGTATCATGCCTAGCCATTCTACAAGTCTTGAGCCAAAATCCTGACTCACCATAAACCTTGACCCAGGGTGAGAATGTCAATCCTTACCCTCGGAAGCAAAAAAAGAGAGAAGGAAAATTTCCAATCAAAGGAAAAAAGGAAGCAAGGAAATTCCCATTCAAAGAGTGGGAGAAAGCGAAAAGAAAGGAAAGGAAATTCCAAGTCAAAGAAAAAAGAATGGGAGAAAGTAAAAAAGAAGAAAGCTCCTGGTCAAAGAAACCAGAAGAAATGTGCAGAGAGGTCTTTGGACCGGACAATATCTGAACAATACAGAATTGTCACCAAATGCACAAAAAGAAGGAAAGGAAACCACGACCTAAAATGGTCTTCTCCCTTTAATTGCCAACCAAAATCTTGTGCGCTAGCGACTTTTTTGCCCCGCACTAAACAAAAACAGAAAAGGAAAAAGCCAACAAAAAATCAAAAGCCAAAAACACACAAAAGCCAAAAAACCCACCAAAAGAACCCATTCCCAAGGGAAGTCCTATTGATCCATGATCACGCATGTAATTTTTGATTTGATAGGAAATAATTTGCAAAATCAAGTCATGACATATCTATGGTTCGGAATTAGGATAAAACACTTACCTGTGCGAGATTGATACACTTTGAGTGGATTTCTTCTATTTTTGTCGAACCCAGTGTTTCCTCTAAATGGTCATTTAGAAATGAAATGCTAAACATCCAAAATCTCATTTATGGTTATGAGAAAATTTCATCAGCATACTCTCCTTCCCCGGTAGACGCATTGTTTTTCACTCAAAAAAGCATATGCTGCTCTAATCAGTTGGAATTTTTGTCTCTTTGCTAAAGCATGTTTGCATTTTAGTGGAGAGAACACCGAGACTTTTTCAACTCTCACAAGTTATCCAGAACTACGTAGGTCTGAGTTCCTCATTGGAGGATACGTAGGAGCAAAAGCCTCGCTTTTGTCGACCACACCACCTTTTGTTGCCATGACCCAAGAGCTGGTAACCCGCGGAGACACCTTACAGTTATCCGCACCTCGTCATTCAGTGACCCCAAGTGTGATTGGTGAGCAGAGGCCAATGTGGTCATCTGTGCCCTTTCTGGAGATGTCAGCATCTTCCGGTGGAGACTTTTTCAAGTCTCACAAGTTATCTAGAACTACGTAGGTCTGAGTTCCTCATTGGAGGATACGTAGGAGCAAAAGCCTTGCTTTTGTCGGCCGCCCCACAGGATCTGTCATACTGACCCTGAGGTCATGTGACATGCGGAGACAAAATTTGGTCATTCCGCACCCCTTTGCCATTCAGACACAGTCGTGTCCGATGGCACGCAGAGACAAAATTTGGTCATTCTGCACCCTTTTGTCATCCAGAGGCGGCGGGCCCGATGACATGCGGAGACAAAATTTGGTCATTCCGCACCCTTTTGCCATTCAGACACAGTCGTGTCCGATGGCACGCAGTGACAAAATTTGGTCATTCTGCACCCTTTTGTCATCCAGAGGCGGCCGGCCCGATGACATGCGGAGACAAAATTTGGTCATTCCGCACCCCTTTGCCATTCAGACACAGTCGTGTCCGATGGCACGCAGAGACAAAATTTGGTCATTCTGCACCCTTTTGTCATCCAGAGGCGGCGGGCCCGATGACATGCGGAGACAAAATTTGGTCATTCTGCACCCCTTTGCCATTCAGACACAGTCGTGTCCGATGGCACGCAGGGACAAAATTTGGTCATTTTGCACCCTTTTGTCATCCAGAGGCGGCGGGCCCGATGACATGCGGAGACAAAATTTGGTCATTCCGCACCTCTTTGCCATTCAGACACAGTCGTGTCCGATGGCACGCAGAGACAAAATTTGGTCATTCTGCACCCTTTTGTCATCCAGAGGCGGCGGGCCCGATGACATGCGGAGACAAAATTTGGTCATTCCGCACCCCTTTGCCATTCAGACACAGTCGTGTCCGATGGCACGCAGAGACAAATTATGGTCATTCTGCACCCTTTTGTCATCCAGAGGCGGCGGGCCCGATGACATGCGGAGACAAAATTTGGTCATTCCGCACCCCTTTGCCATTCAGACACAGTTGTGTCCGATGGCACGCAGAGACAAATTATGGTCATTCTGCACACTTCGTCAATCGCGGCAGACAAGCCTGTTGACACGCGGAGATTTACATCATCTTCCGTGCTCACAAGATCTGTCATACTGACTTTTGAGTCACGCTGACGGGCGGAAATACCCGAGTGGTTATCCGTATAAACATTCTTTTGCTATCTGTAAGACAGAACGCTTGATAGCAGGCAGAGACTGACATCGTCTTCTGCACCTTTTGTTCCCCCGGGAACAATGAGTCATTTGCATGCGGAAATTTCATGGTCACCCGCGACTCTCGTCAACCGAGAGGAATTAGTGTCTCATCTTTACTTCCCTTTTATCTCCAATAAAAGACAAGTAAAGAGGGGCAACTGTCATACCCTAATTTCGTCCGGGGACCTTTGCTTAATGACATGCGACTTTTCTTTGGTCCTTGTAAGGTGCTTGGCACCCATCATTAGGCAATTTGTGAAATTCCGGGACATGCCGGAAAACAAAAGAAAATATTGATGCACAATCCGTAAGGTTCCGTGACACACTGGAAATCAAATGGAAGCATCGTTGCACGATTAAGTGAGGTTCCGTAACATTCCGTAAGTCAAAAATGGGATGATTATGTAATCCACAAGGTTCCGTAACATTACGGAAAGAAAACAAGTATCGTTACGAAATTCGTAAGTTTTCGTAACTTTACGAAAAAAGAATCACCAAAAAAAAAAGGCAGGGGGTGTACTTAGTAAAAATGGGGGTGCAAATAGCAACCAGGCCCACTTGGGCCCTCCAGAAGATTCCTCCAGAAGGCTGTTGCTTCTGGAGGAAGCAACCCTGCTCGCCTGGGCGAGCTGGGCGGCAACCATCTCCCCTATTTTGCTATAAATAGGGGAGGAAGTGAAGAAGAAAAGGGTTCAGCCCCTTAGGCACTTCTCTCTCTTTCGAATTTGCTTGGAAAAATTGTTTCCGTGAAGAAAATCTAAGCCGAGGCGCTTCCGAAACGTTTCCGTAAGGAATTTCGCGAAGGTTTCGACCGTTCTTCGACGTTCTTCATTCGTTCTTCATCGTTCTTCGATCTTCAACGGGTAAGTACCTCGAACCAAGCTTTTCGATTCATTCTATGTACCCGTGGTGGTCCACATTGTGTTTCGTGTATTTTTATTCTCGTTTTATTTACTTTTTATACCCCCTTTTGACGTGCTTAAACCATTTTATTTAAGTCATTTCTCGCTGAACCTAAAAATAAAATAAATTTCCACCGATCGTTTGAATTGTATTATCCGTTAACTTCGATTAAATGAATTCCGACCGTTCGGTTGTGCCGTAAGCACGTTGGAAATCAAAAAGATGTAAAATAATAATATAATAATAAAAAAATACCTTTTAGTAAAATAAAGCGAAAAATCAATTGGACGTTTTCTCTTTGGGATTTCTCATTCTTAATCGAATTGACTAATAACTAAAGTGAAACTAAGGCTAAAATCAACTCGCCTAGTCAAGCTCGTCCATAAAAATAGGTTTTTGAAGTTTGTCATTTCAATTTCTTACTAAGTAAAATGGATCATTTTCAAGGTCCAACGCCTTAAAATGATCACCTTTTAAGTAAAAAAGAATCACTTGATAAAGAAAGAACTACGTAGGTCTGATTTCCTCATCGCAATTGAGGAATACGTAGGAGCAAAGGGAAACACCCTTGTCGACCACAAAAAGAGAAAAAATATAAAAAGGGTATAAAAGATATAAAGACATAAAAAGGGAACATAAAAAATCAAAGTCATGTTTGCACATTCGATTAAAGGCTGCCGTCCCTTGGGACGGACGTGTGGGGTGCTAATACCTTCCCCGTGCGTAAATACAACTCCCAAACCTTTCGCTTAAAAGTTCGTAAATCGCGTCTTTTCCGGTTTTTTCGACGTTTTCCTCAAATAAACGTTGGTGGCGACTCCGCGCGTATTCCTTTCGTGGAACACGCATCCCGCGAGTCACGCGTCGCCCTCCCGCCGAAGGGTAGGTTTCGACAATCCCCATAGAATTGATAAGCCGAAGGAGGATTTTCCACAAAGGAATAGCTTCCTTGACAAGAATCAATTTGGTTTTCATTCAAGAACCAAAGAAGAGGCTAACCTCTCTCTAAGCACAAGCTTAATTTCAATTATATCGAAAATTCCTACAATTAAGAGTTTCTCAGTATTTATAAAACTAGGCTTAAGAGAATAACTAAGCCTTTAATAAGGCCTATTTACATCAAGCTCAAGCCCACTACACAAATAAACAAAAATTAGGAATTTTCATAAATTCATGCTGAAGGTGTGCACTAAGCCAGACAGCTTGCGTGAAGCCCAATTTCTCCTTGGGTTAGAATTGGGCAATGGCCTCCTCGTCGAACCCGTCGGCCCTGTTCCTCCTCTGGCTGAACTCACATTGATGGCCTTCCTCCAAAACTAGCGGGTCACCCAGGAACTAGCTGAGGGCATTTGCGTCAAAGGTAATCCACTGACCCCTCACCCATGAACGCATGTCTCGCACTCCCTCCTATGTGGGCCAAGCATTAGCATAGAACTCTAGGACTATCTCAGGGTCAAACTTAGCCATGGGAGTCACCAGCGACGTCCAACGCCTGCGAGCTATCTCCTCTTGAAAGTCCGTATACTCATCCTCCCTGAGCTGGACATGCCTCTCTCTGTGGAACGGCCATCCTTTGATGGCCTCGAAGCGCTGCTGGTGCTCGGCGCTCCGGAAACGATGACTATCAAACTCGAGGGTGGCACTGGACCCTTCCACTGCGGTGTCTCTTCTAGACCTCTTCGTGGAGAGTTTCTTCGGAGCCATTTCCTGCAAAATCATTTAGAAAGTTAGTTCAAGAAAAACTTAATCAAAACGAAAGCCAGATCAAGCCAAACAACGTACCCTTTTTCCAACAAAGCATGAACATCCATATGAATTTTGAAAGGAATGCTTACACGTTAATGTGCGGGTTCTCCTAGGGTATTCATATATTTATACCTATCTTTCTCTTGATGAACGGCACCCTACAAGATGCACCTACTTTTTTTGGCAAAGAAATTCCTTACGCTATGTGTCAAACTATCCATACATATTTTCCAAGGCTTTTGCTACCCACCTACCCCATTCTTTTTGCTATATGTTCACATTTAATTCACATACATGTTCATACATTTGAGAGGCAACTTCATGTTATATTCGCACATGCTTACACTCATTTGAAAACAAATTCATATCGCACCTTCATTGGAAAAGTAATTTTTGTACTACTCATTCACATTCTTGAAAGGCAATTTCATCATATGTTCCTACTTTGAGACGCATTTTCGTGCCATTTTCAACATATATGCACATTTGCAAAGCATTTAGCTACCTATTCAACATACACATGTACATGGTGAATGACATTTTCACACTATCTAGGCACAAGGAAAACATGGTGCAGCCCAAAGCAAGCGCTGGCCTTAAGGGGAAACCTCACCAACATGCTCTCACTCACCATGCCTTCTTGTATTTCAACAAACAAAAGCTTGGGCCCCCTAGGCCTAAGTCATGTTTTGGCATTTATCCTAATTCTTGCAAGCTGTCCGCATCCAAAAAATGGTAATCATACATACACAAATCCAATCTAAAAGCCATTTTTACAAACTTAGGCGAAAATACCATTGAGGCATTTCACCGAGCACTTGGTGGGTGCACTTTTGGGTACCAAGAACAAGGGAATGGGGGCAATGTGGCTTGCCCCCATCATCTCAGAACACAACCTAGGCCTAAGGCCATCCCCTACAACCCCTTAATTCAAAGAAACAAAGCATAAATTTGCCCCAAATTGTCTCACGGAATTGGTCAAATTATGTACCATTCAAAGCATAAAAGGAATCAATGGAAAGCTAGAAACCAAAGGGTAGTGCACTTACTTGTATGGAGTGACCAAAGACACTAAAAATGGAAGCAAAAGCGCAAAAATGGTGGCCTAGGGGCAAAAATCTGCAAAACCCGTGGGTGTTGCGTTTTCGAATGAGGGAGAGGAGTTTTGAGTGGAGAGAAACTCCCCCTCCCCTCGTTTTTATGTTTCCAGGTGCAGGGGTGCTCGCCCAGGCGAGCTAACCCTGTATTTTTTTTTTAGGGAAGACACTGGTATGTGCTCTCTATGGGTTGGTGTTCGCTTACTCGAACCCCCCCCCCCTTAGGGTAGATTAGGCATCCGACTATTACCTTAAAGATACAACAGTAATAACAACTGGGAATTTAAAGGATACTAGGCTGCCTCCCAGCTGCGCTTCCCTCTTGTCCGGAGCTAGGCATGGGACGACGATCCATCGATCATGGTCCTAGCCTCTACTCGCGTCCGTCCCTAAGTACCTGAAAGTAGGAAACGACATTGCGCAGCAAATTGTGGCCGCGTTACCGTTTACCTTGATTTGTCTCTGTCTTTGGATTTGGCCCGGTATTTGACCATCGCCTAAGACAATTCTGCTCCTGTCATAAGATAACAAATATGCATGCGTATGCGTATGCATGAGCGTTTTCAAATGCAATAATCTTTTTGGTGAAAGCTGGTCAGGTTCAGTTTCAATTAAGCGCTGGAGGCATCCCATGGACTGAGCAAAAAGGCTCAGGTTATCAAATTTTGGACATAGTTTAAAGCACAAAGTGAGGACCGGAACCTCAATCCCATGTTCTTTTCTTTTAAAAGACTGCGATGAGAAAATTACAGAGGACAGGAATCCTTGGGGGAAATCAAGAAGGACACACAAAAATAAAAGAACATGCAGCGACTTCCTCAATTGCCCCAGATCCTAAGCGTAGTATCGCTTGACAACATCGGAGTTCACGGGTGAAGGTAGCTCCTCGCCATCCATGTTGGTGAGCACCAGGGCCCCTCTAGAGAAAGCCCTTTTTACAACGAAAGGCCCTTTGTAGTTCGGGGCCCACTTCCCTCTGTTGTCTTTCAGAGCTTGGGAGACTTTCTTTAACACCAAGTCCCCTTCGCTGAACCGGTGCGTACGTACCTTCTTGTCAAAAGTGTTCTTCACTCGTTTCTGATATAAAAGCCTATGACTCATGGCGGCCAAACGCTTGCCTTCTATGAGATTAAGTTGATCGAAACGTGCTTGGGCCCATTTCGATTCCTTTAATCCGGATTCCACCAAGATTCTTAATGACGGGACTTCCACCTCAAACGGTAGCACAACCTCCATTCCATATACCAATGAGAACGGTGTTGCCCCGGTTGACGTGCGCACTGAGGTTCGGTAACCATGTAACGCAAATGGGAGCCTCTCGTGCCAATCCTTGTATGACACGGTCATCTTCTGGATAATCTTCTTGATATTCTTATTGGCTGCCTCCACGGCTCCGTTCATTTTTTGTCGGTAGGGCGTGGAATTGTGATGTGGGATTTTAAACTCCTCGCACATTTCCCCCATCATCTTGTTACTCAAGTTGGTGCCGTTGTCCGTGATAATCTTCCTCGGCAAACCATATCGAAAGATGATTTCCCTCTTAATGAACCTGACCACCACACTCCTGGTGACGCTAGCGTATGACGCAGCTTTGACCCACTTAGTGAAGTAATCGATCGCCACTAGGATGAAACGATGTCCATTCGCAGCTTTGGGCTCTATGGCCCCAATCACATCTATTCCCTACATGGAAAATGACCATGGTGCGGCCAAGACATTCAGAGGAAAGGGCGGAGCATTGACATTGTCTGCGAATGTCTGGCATTTGTGACATTTCCTCACATGGCGTGCCCATTAGCGTGCATACCAAAAGAGCCCTCATGGACCTCCCCCAGCATGTTTTCTACTTCCTTTGCGTTCACGCAGCATAGCAGAACCATGTCATGGTTTCTCTTGTATAGTATGCTTCCGCTCATGAAGAAGTCGGCCGCCAATCTCCTCAATGTCCTTTTTTCGTTGTCGGAAGCCTCCGGTGGGTACTCTTTGCTTTCAACGTATCGCTTGATATCGAAATACCAAGGTTTACCGTCCTATTCCACTTCCACCAGACAACAATGTGCGGGTCTGCCATGACACTTGAACTGATGTAAACCCATTTGCACAAAGGTTGAAGATGGATCTTCAAAGGTTTTTCTTTCTTTTTTTTATGAAATTTATTGAACGAGAGAGAAAGTTACAAGTTTATGGAGGGTTGAATGTAAGGTATTTGGTTCAAAGTTTGAATGTGTTTGGATGGAAAATGAAGATAATAACAATGGTGTTCAAGTAGGATTAAAGAATGAAGGTTTAGAAAGATGAAGAAGGAGAATGAAGAAGGGGGTTGGAAGAATCACTCCTCCGAAATTGGTGTCACACAAAAGGTGGTGTTCCTTGATAAACCAATTTCTTGAATCACTCAAGTAACTAAGGAGATTCACTCTCACACTTTAGAAGGTGATTAAAACTCAAATTCAAGGTCTATCTCTTTATTAGAAAATGTGCAGCCTATAAATAGGAATGACATCAAGTTGGTTACACAAGTGAAATGATCACCAATAACAACAATTGATGGTGTCATTAAACCTAATTAAAACTAGAATTGATAACAACAATTGATGGTGTCATTATACCTAATTAAAACTAGAATTAAGACACATAAACATATGGAAAATTGTGCAACTCCTTGGTCAGCCAAGAGGCAGCCACAATCCTAGAGTTTTCACCTTATTAAACCTTAATTTATTTAAATTAAAACAAGCCCATAGGTGGTGCAAATCCCAAGAGAATTGACAGCCACTTAAACACAAGTTTGGGCCTTTATTTCAACTAACAAAATGCTAATAAAACCACTCAACAAAAGTGGCACCCTCTACTCTTCTTGGAACATGGTGCAATTAACAATCCGAAGCTTCTCCACTTGTAACTTGGGCCTAAATTCAAATAGCATGGTTAATACTTGTTGAAGAGCTTCCTTGGCCTTCTTTGTTCTAGCCCTTGCCATAGGTCCTCCAAGTCCTTCTAAAGGTTCCTTGCCCTTATTCCTTGCCTTATCCTCATCATGAACTCAATGTACGGTAGGTCCCCGTGCGGTGTTAGCTGGAACATGGATGCTAAAGTGGCAAGCGTATCTTCCATTTGATTTTCCTCTCGGGGAACGTGATGGAAGGAGATCTCATCAAAGAAACCAGCCAATTCCTTGATATAGGCTTGGTAGGATATCAGCTTGTGGTCTCTAGTTTCCCATTCCCCTCTCAGCAGGTGAATCACCAGTGATGAGTCCCCGTACACCTTGAGTAGCTTGACATTGGAGTCAATTGCTGCCTGGATGGCCAGGGCGCACACTTCATACTCAGCCATGTTGTTGGTGCAGTCGAACCCCAGCCTGGCTGTGAATGGTATACATTGATTGTCCGGAGAGACCAATACTGCCCCAACGCCATGGCCTAGAATGTTTGACGCTCTATCAAACCACACGATCCACTTGTCCCGGTCCTCGTTTAGCTTTTCCTCAAACAAGGCCATCATGTCCTCATCCAGGAACTCGAGATGCATGGGTTGATAGTCATTGAGAGGCTGCTGAGCCAAATAATCTGCCAAGGCGCTTCCTTTTATCGCATTTTGGGTGACGTAGACTATATCAAACTCGGATAGCAAAACCTGCCACCGGGCGATCCGCCCGGTGAGAATAGGCTTCTCAAAGATGTACTTAACCGGGTCCATCTTGGATATCAACCAGGTGGTATGGCTCAGCATATATTGTCTTAGACGGTGGGACGCCCAGACTAAAGCACAACACATTCTTTCGAGTAGGGAGTAGTTCATTTCACAGGCCGTGAACTTCTTACTCAAGTAGTAGACAACGCGTTCTCTTTTCCCGGACTCGTCATGTTGCCCCAGCATACATCCCATCGACTCGTCCAAAATCATCGTATACAAGATGAGAGGTCTTCCGGGTACCGGCGGCATAAGCACGGGAGGGTTCATGAGACACTGTTTGATCCTTCCAAACGCCTCTTGACAATCCTCGTTCCAGCGGACAGATTGGTTTTTGCGTAAGAGTTTGAACAACGGCTCACAGATAGCGGTGAGCTGTGATATGAATCTGGCACTATAGCTCAAACGCCCCAAGAAACCTCGGACATGCCTCTCGGTACGCGATTCTGGCATCTCAACGATGGCTTTCACCTTTTCGGGGTCCACCTCTATCCCTTTCTGACTTACGATGAAACCTAGTAATTTCCCTGACTTGACCCCGAAGGTGCACTTAGCGGGGTTTAACCTCAATCGATATTTCCTAAGCCTTTCGAACAACTTCCGCAAGTTGACAAGGTGTTCCTCCTCGGTCTTAGACTTGGCAATCATGTCATCCACATAGACCTCGATTTCTCGGAGCATCATATCGTGGAACAAGGCCACCATAGCCCGTTGATAAGTTGCCCCGGCATTCTTGAGCCCAAAGGACATCATCTTATAGTAGAACGTCCCCCATAGGGTGATGAAGGTAGTCTTTTCCATATCCTCTGGCGCCATCTTTATCTGATTGTAACCGGAGAACCCATCCATGAAGGAAAACAGAGCGAAATTGGCAGTATTGTCCATGAGGATATCGATGTGCGGCAGAGGAAAATTGTCCTTGGGACTGGCTCGATTCAGGTCTCGATAATCTACGCACATTCTTACCTTCCCATCCTTCTTAGGGACAGGTACAATGTTGGCAACCCATTCCGGGTACCGAGCAACAACCAAAAAACTAGCATCAAATTGTTTCTTTACCTCTTCTTTTATTTTCAAGGACGTCTCGGGCTTTATCCTCCTCAGCTTTTGTTTTACCAGGGAACACTCAGGATTTAGAGGTAACTTGTGCTATACGATGTCAGAACTCAAACCGGTCATATCTTGGTATGACCAGGCAAAGATGTCTTGGTAGTTTTTTAGCAGAGCCATTAATTCTTCACTGATGGGTGCGGTCATACCCGTGCCTATCTTTACTTCCTTTTTCCCACTGCCGGTTCCTAAGTCCACTAGCTTCATCTCTTCTTGATGAGGCTCATCTCTTGGTCCTCATGGGCGACTATCTTTTCCAACTCCGGGGGAAGTCCCACATCCTCGTCCTCTTCACTCTCCGTCTGACCCGCTTCTTGCTTGAAATCGATGATCGGGTCCCAGGTATTAGTACCTTTGAGGGACTCGTCGTCGGATCTAGCGTTTTAAGCGTAAAGAAATAAACATGCAAATGAATGAGAATGGGTAGAGGTGCAAGAACAGATGAAGAAAGATCTCTATATTATAAATTCAGGAAGAAAAGACATAATACCTGTCATACCCTAATTTCGTCCGGGGACCTTTGCTTGATGACATGCGACCTTTCTTTGGTCCTTGCGAGGTGTTTGGCACCCATCATTAGGCAATTTGTGAAATTCCAGGACATGCCGGAAAACCAAAAAAAATATTGATGCACAATCCGTAAGTTTCTGTGACACACCGGAAACCAAATGGAAGCATCGTTGCATAATTAAGTGAGGTTCCGTAACATTCCGTAAGTCAAAAAGGGGATGATTATGTAATCCGCAAGGTTCCATAACATTACGGAAAGAAAAAAAGTATCGTAACGAAATTCGTAAGTTTCCGTAACTTTACGAAAAAAGAATCACAAAAAAAAAACAGAGGGGGGTGTACTTAGTAAAAATGGGGGTGCAAATAGCACCCAGGCCCACTTTGGCCCTCCAGAATATTCCTCCAGAAGGCTGTTGCTTCTGGAGGAAGCAACCTGGTTCGCCTGGGCGAGCTGAGCGGCAACCACCTCCCCTATTTTGCTATAAATAGGGGAGGAAGTGAAGAAGAAAAGGTTCAGCCCCTTAGGCACTTCTCTCTCTTTCGAATTTGCTTGGAAAAATTGTTTCCGTGAAGAAAATCTAAGCCGAGGCGCTTCCGAAACGTTTCCGTAACGTTTTCCGTGAAGAATTTCACAAAGGTTTCAACCGTTCTTCGACGTTCTTCATTCGTTCTTCATCGTTCTCCGATCTTCAACGGGTAAGTACCTCGAACCAAGCTTTTCGATTCATTCTATGTACCCTTGGTGGTCCACATTGTGTTTCGTGCATTTTTATTCTCGTTTTGTTTACTTTTTATACCCTCTCTTGACGTGCTTAAGCCATTTTACTTAAGTCATTTCTCGCTTAACTTCAAAATAAAATTAATTTCTACCGAACGTTTGAATTGTATTATCCGTTAACTTCGGTTAAAATAAATTCCGACCGTTCGGTCGTGCCGTAACCACGTTGGAAACCAAAAAAGAGGTAAAAAATGATATAATAATAAAAAAAACATCTTTTAGTAAAATAAAGCGGAAAATCAATCGGACGTTTTCTCTTTGGGATTTCTCATTCTTAATCGAATTGATTAATAACTAAAGTGAAACTAAGGCTAAAATCAACTCGCCTAGTCAAGCTCGTCCATAAAAAATAGGCTTTTGATGTTTGTCATTTCAATTTCTCACTAAGTAAAATGGATCATTTTTAAGGTCCAACGCCTTAAAATGATCACCTCTTAAAGTAAAAAAGGAATCACTTGATAAGAAAGAACTACGTAGGTCTGATTTCCTCATCGCAATTGAGGATACGTAGGAGCAAAAGCCCCGCTTTTGTCGACCACCCCAAGAGATCGTTAATGGTCCAATGCCTTAACGTTTTTCTCCTTTCAAAAACAAGAGATCGTTAATGGTCCAATGCCTTAACGTTTCTCTCCTTTCAAAAACAAGAGATCGTTAATGGTCCAACGCCTTAACGTTTCTCATCTTTCAAAATCAAAAGACCGTTTAATGGTCCAACACCTTAAATGACCTTTTGTTCAATAAAAACATATTTTGCAAAAAAGACAAAAACAACTTAACCAAACACTTTGTTCCGAAAGAACTACGTAGGTCTGATTTCCTCATCACAAATTGAGGAATACGTAGGAGCAAAGGGAAACACCCTTGTCGACCACAAAAAAGAGAAAAATATAAAAAGGGTATAAAGGATATAAGAACATAAAAGGGAACATAAAAATCAAAGTCATGTTTGCACATTCGATTAAAGGCTGCCGTCCCTTGGGACGGACATGTGGGGTGCTAATACCTTCCACGTGCGTAAATACAACTCCCGAACCTTTCACTAAAAAGTTCGTAGATCGGGTCTTTTCCGGTTTTTCCGACGTTTTCCTCAAATAAATGTTGGTGGCGACTCCGCGCGTATTCCTTTCGTGGAACACGCATCCCGCGAGTCACGCGTCGCCCTCCCGCCGAAGGGCAGGTTGCGACAATACCTTAACAAAAGGAAACTCTAAAGCCTAGGCCCAACCGTAGAGTTTAAAAAGCCACAAAGGGTTACATTATGCTTGTCGCGTAAATGTCCGGGCGCTCCTCCACTCGCTAATTTCCTAGTCAGAAACCAGGAGGGGCAACTTACCAAGATGTCTTCCTCCCCTGATACAATGACCAAATGCCCCTCCACTACGAACTTCAGTTTTTGGTGGAGTGTAGAGGGAACGACTCCCACCGAGTGGATCCACGGGCGTCCCAAAAGACAGCTGTAAGCCGGGTTAATATCCATTACTTGGAAGGTAACATGACAGGTATGATGGCCTATCTGTACAAGGAGGTCGATCTCTCCACTCACCTCTTGGCGGCTGCCGTCGAAGGCACGAACCACTATGGAACTTGGCCTTAGATAGGAAGTGTTAAACGGAAATTTCTCCAACGTGCTTTTGGGCATTACCTTTAAATTGGAACCATTATCGATGAGTACCTTGGCCACGACGTGGTCCATGCATTTGACTGACACATGCAAAGCCCTGTTATGCCCTCTCCCCTCGACAGGGATTTCTTCTTCAGCGAAAGCGAGATAGCTGTTGGCGGTGATGTTATTGTCGAGCCCTCCAATGCCTTCTACGGAGATGTCTTAGGCTACATGAGCTTCGTTCAGGACCTTTACTAGCAAAGCCCGATGAGGCTCAGAGCTCATGAGCAGTTCCAAAAGAGAGACTCTGGCCAGGGTTTTGTTGAGCTATTCCATGACCTTGAACTCGCTTTATTGAATAATGCGGAGGAACTCGCCTGCCTCCTCTAGCGATACTTCTTTCTTGCCACGGCCGTCCTTTTTCTCCGAAAGACCTTTCACTGGAATATTCTCGTTCGGAGTGGGGATTATTTTGTCATTTTGTTCTTCTGCTATCTTTGCCTTCCCCTTAACGTTTGCGGGTTGTGTCAGCAGGTCAGGGGGTGCGAACACGCGACCGATGCGGGCCACGCCGCTCATCCCCGTGATATTGGTTACCTTGGCCGACAATGAGTTGATGTCGGTGGCTTCTTCCTTCCTTTCGCTTGGAGGCACATACCTCCACGGAACTGCGTGGCTGTTTTGGTATGGAAACGGAACAGGTTAAACTACCAAGGGGTATCGGGGCATTTGGGGAGCTGCGTCTCTGGTGAAATATACCACCAAAGGCTCAGGCCTTCCAAAACTTCCCTCATCTGTGGACTGCATACATATATGTTGCTCTTCACTCCCTTCATCGTCGACTTCCAGCCGGCCTTGGTCTATCATTTGTTGCAACAGGTCCTCCATTGCTAAACATGTTTCTATGTTATGTAGCTCACCGGGATGCATCAAATAGGGATCTTCCTCATGCCCACCGCGGGGAATTACGCACCCCTTTTGTAGGGCCTCGTAGATAAACCTCCTGGGGGTCGTCACGTCCTTCAAAGGCTTGGACCTGCGCGGCCTACCCGACTCGACGGCATTAACTGCTCCCCCTCCATGATTGGCGAGCGGGTTCATTTTCACATTGGGCCGATCCTCTTGAAACGTCAGCCATTCGGCGTCTATCAAATGTTGGACCTTGTATTTAAGGGCCAGGCAGCGTTCGGTGGAGTGGCCCGGGGTTTTCCCATGGTATGCGCAGGTTGCGTCAGGGTTATACCACTTTGGGAAAGGAGGCTGGTAAATCTTCGCGGGAGATATCACAGCCATCTGGTTGGCGATGAGGGATGGCAAGAGGTCTTTGTACGTCATTGGGATTGGGGTGAATTCTGGAGTTGGCCTCGGGGGAAAGTTCCTTATCGCATTGGAAACGGTGCCAAAGTTGGCATTGCCAGCCGGGCTAGTCGGGGTTAGAGCCAGAGCTTGAGGGGCCTCCCTCTGGATGGGCGTGGGCGCCCTAGCTTGTACGGGTGCTGAGTTGGGAGAGTCCCCAGCGTGAGCTAAGAAGCTCGGGTGATGTTGCGCGTACTGATGGGTACCATGGGAGGTCTGCGATGGCTTGATCCATGCGGGCGCTGAAGTGACGGCATGGGTATCTCCTTCCTTCCTTTTTGCCCCAGTTGCTCCGATTCTCCTAGCGTTGGTACTTGTGGAGGAGACGTAATCGAACTTCCCTCTCTTCAAACCTACTTCAATTCTTTCCCCGGCGAATACCAAGTTCGCGAAGCTGGAGGGCATGTAGCCCACTAATTTCTCACAGTAAAACACCGGCAAGGTGTCTACCACCATGGTAATAATTTCCCTTTCGACCATGGGAGGGGCCACTTGTGCTGCCAGGTCCCTCCACCGTTGAGCGTATTCTTTAAAGAACTCACTTTCCTTTTTAACCATGTTCTGCAATTGAGTCCGATCGGGAGCCATATCGGAATTGTACTGATATTGCCTAAGGAAGGCAGTAATCAGTTCCTTCAAGTCCGGATGCGGGAAGCTTCCAGATTAGTGTACCAAATGACCGCGGCTCCAGCCTAGCTATCTTGGAAAAAGTGCATCAACAACTTTTCATCCCTAGAATATGCCCCCATCTTGCGACAGTACATTTTGAGATGGTTCTTAGGACAAGTCGTCCCTTTGTACCTGTCGAAATCAGGTACCTTGAATTTTGGGGGGATGACGACGTCCGGTACTAAGCAAAGATCTGCCATGTCCGCGAACGGATAGTCACCAAAGCCTTCAACAACTCTCAATCTCTCTTTGATGAGATCGAGTTTCCTTTTTTCTTCCGCTGCTGGGGGCGATCCTTCTGTGGACAAGAATATTGGCTGTGCTGGGAGGTTTTGAGGTTCTCTCGTGAGGTTGGGCTAAGGCAGTGTGTTAGGTGTTGGCCCCTCGACGGGGATCGGGGGGTAGAAATTGATGTCTCCTTGGGCATACTCTCTACGATCCTTGTGAACCTCGTCTGACTGTCGAGGAGGCTCCCCTTCAAGGATGGGGAAGGGACACGACCCGCGTCATCACGCATGACTGGTGGCGTGTAATTAGGTGGTAATCCATAAGGGTAAGCCACTCGGTTGTATCCCAAATGGGGGTTGCTGATGTGCCCCAGTGTGCTTCTTTCTCGTCCTACCACGTTTGGGAGAGGATGGTGCGTGGTAGCTGGGAGAGTTGGGTCTGCTTCGGCAGCCGAACTAACAGCGGCAGCGGTGGCCACGTTATTCTCCATAAGTTGTCTCATTCCTAACATGGCATCCATCATGGAATCCATTTGCTCTTTTAAAGCCGACATGTTGGCTTTCATCTGTTCCTATATCTCCTCTTGGTCACCCATCGTCTTAGATTTGGATCTGGTGCGATAGGGATGCCTTTGGGCGCGTTTAGTTATGGCGTTTTCCCTAAAAAACCAAACGTGAGGAGTAGGTAAAAAAATGAATGCATGCTAGAGATAAAATGCGGGAGTGATTTGATTCGCACTGATCTTTGGAGTAAAAATGCGGGATAAACTCATTTTATTCAAAAAGTTATAACTAGTCAAGATCTGAGTGACAATACAAACTTCCTAGCGGTTTCTAATTATATGGGCCATTAAGTCTATCATATGCTGACAATAGCTGAGAAGTCCGTGGATCTCCTCGGGGGCGGAGTAGGTGTCCGCCATTGCTTTGGCCTTGGTTAGCAATCGGGGAAGTTCTTGACTCCCGTTCAAAGAAAGAGCAAATCGGTCCATCCACATTGTTGCCTCTTGATGTAACAAGTCGATCACCCTTCCTTTAGCCTCCTTTTCCGCGTACACTCAGGCATACTCGTCCGCCACATTGTGCTCGTGGGCCGTGGCTAGATTTAATTCTTCTTGGTACTTGCTGACGATAGCTAACATGTTGGTCTCTGTCTCGCATAAACGCTGAGACAAGCTTCTCTTGGACCTTAGGCAAACCTTCAACTCATCCTTCAAGATCAAACTGTCTACTCGTGATTGGTCCCTTTCCTCTATCCGAAGCTTAAGCTCGTTGTTACTGCCCCACAGAGCCCCTCGAAATTTGTTCTGGCCATGTTCTTCCCTACGAGCCCTTTTGGTCTCTTGTTCCATGGCCTTGGTGGTAGCTATATTTACATCTCTCAGTTCGGCATTCTCCTTTCAGATCTTGAGAGCTGTTGATTTGAACCTTTCTTTGACTGTTCGGGCTTGCTCGAGTTCTGCCCTAAGGGCCTGCACCTCTTCGTCTTCCCCTTTAGTGGTTCTCAAACTCAAGAGCCAATCCAAACCTTGCATGTGGGCTTTCAACCACTTACGATAGCCACCGATGGGCCCGTTGTTACTGCCTTTGAGTTCTTTGTCCTTCTTTTGCACCATCTCCCACGCCTTATGGACCTTTTGAAGCGCCTCCACGTTGGTCTTATTGAAACCTCGTGCAATAATAGGCTCGAGCTCTTCCTCTAGTGGTGCCCCTCTCATAGGGTAGCCAAGTTGTCTTATAGCGAGATCGGGATTGTAACTGATGCAACCCCTTGTCCCCATCAAGGGAACATTCGGAAATCCTACGCACGAAATAAGAACCCCGGTTCTTCCTTCTTTCCAACAAGGGAACCAGTTGACAGATGCTCCTTCTTTGCTTGCTAAGAGTTGGTCCCAATTTGCCCCTCTTTTCTCTGTGCATGAACGATGGCTTTCTAGCGGGCAAGCATGCCTCACCTCTTGGCGAAAAAGGTACGAAACCAACCATACATAGAAGGTCAGAGTACAGAAAACAATCCTTGTACTTCTCTTCTCACATCTTCGGTCGAAGGTGTCATATAGATCGGCTAGTATAGCGACAACCGGGCTTTCCTTGCGGTCGATGAACTCTTTTCAATATAAAGTTTGTTAACAATTTCTTTTCAAATAACAAGATTAAACATAATTACATTCATCATCTAAAACTGTCCAAAATATGGGAGTTTGCAAAATACATAGTGACATCCAGAGCAAAGGTATCCACTGTGGTGGCTTCAGCCGCATATATACAATCATCAAAATTTCTATACAATAGGTCTACCCATCCAAAAATCAAAAGAGTAAACCTAGCAGTCTGTACTAAATACACCCACCCACAAAAAGCATGTAAACCTAGTCTAAGGAGCCGTCTGCTATGATGAAGAGTCTCCACTAGTCGCTGTCCCTCCAGGGCCGCTCTCCTCCGTAGAGTCTGCCTCAGATGCTGACATGACATCCTCTAGAGAATCCACATCAGGGAGTGGGTCCTCATCACCCTCTGGAAAGTCAAGAGCATCCACAGCAGGATCGGGAGGTAACTCCTCTAGGTCCTCCTAGGGTCTTCTTCAGAGGACGACACCTCTATCACTTGGACTGGCTCCACTAGTCGATATGGAGTAGGTGTAGGTAGTATCCACTCCATAGTTCGCTGAAGCGTGCGTGCGGGTTCCTCTGGATGTGCCAATGAAGTAGCAGTGAGTCGGATCATGCCACGGAATATGTGGCGTCCCCAAAATAATGACTGGTTTAATAGTAATGATTTAAATTAGAAAAACCATGGTAAATTTTTTTTTCTTCTTTTTCCTTTTTCATTTCTTTCTCTTTTCACAATAATTGGGTTCAGAAGGAAAATCCTCACTATAGAGTCCTGAATGGCCAGTTCACAACCCTATTCGGAGTCATTTCTTTCTTACCACTCGTAACCTCTAAACTATTTTGTTGTTTCAAAAGGAAGAGTATACCAGCCATTACTTTAGGTCGTCACGTGAAAATAATAAATTAAAATACGATCAGTAAACTCTTTTGCAAATAAAGTTTGCTAATGCTTTCTTTCCAATTAACAAGATTAAACATGAGTACATTCATCATTTAAAAGCTGTCCAAAATATGGGAGTTTTACAAAATACATAGTGTCATCCAGAGCAAAGGCGTCCACAGTGGTGGCTTCAGCCACATGTATACAATCATCAAATTCCTATACAATAGGTCTACCCGTACAAAAACAAAAGAGTAAACCTGTCATACCCTAATTTCGTCCGGGGACCTTTGCTTGATGACACGCGACCTTTCTTTGGTCCTTGTGAGGTGCTTGACACCCATCATTAGGCAGTTTGTGAAATTCCAGGACATGCCGGAAAATCAAAAAAATATTGATGCACAATCCGTAAGTTTCCGTGACACACCGGAAATCAAATGGAAGCATCGTTGCATAATTAAGTGAGGTTCCGTAACATTCCGTAAGTAAAAAAGGGGATGGTTATGTAATCCGCAAGGTTCCGTAACATTACGGAAAGAAAACAAGTATCGTTACGAAATTCGTAAGTTTCCGTAACTTTACGAAAAAAAGAATCACCAAAAAAACAGCAGGGGGGTGTACTTAGTAAAAATGGGGGTGCAAATAGCACCCAGGCCCACTTGGGCCCTCCAGAAGATTCCTCCAGAAGGCTATTGCTTCTGGAGGAAGCAACCTGGCTCGCCTGGGCGAGCTGGGCGGCAACCACCTCCCCTATTTTGCTATAAATAGGGGAGGAAGTGAAGAAGAAAAGGGTTCAGCCCCTTTGGCACTTCTCTCTCTTTCGAATTTGCTTGGAAAAATTGTTTCCGTGAAGAAAATCTAAGCCGAGGCGCTTCCGAAACGTTTCCGTAACGTTTTCCATGAGGAATTTCGCAAAAGTTTCAACCGTTCTTCGACGTTCTTCATCCGTTCTTCATCGTTCTTCGATCTTCAACGGGTAAGTACCTCGAACCAAGCTTTTCGATTCATTCTATGTACCCGTAGTGGTCCACATTGTGTTTCGTGCATTTTTATTCTCGTTTTGTTTACTTTTTATACCCCCTCTTGACGTGCTTAAGCCATTTTACTTAAGTCATTTCTCGCTTAACTTAAAAATAAAATAAATTTCCACCGAACGTTTGAATTGTATTATCCATTAACTTCGGTTAAAATAAATTCCGACCGTTCGGTCGTGCCGTAACCACGTTGGAAATCAAAAAGAGGTAAAAAATAATATAATAATCAAAAAGACATCTTTAGTAAAATAAAGCGAAAAATCAATCGGGCGTTTTCTCTTTGGGATTTCTCATTCTTAATCGAATTGATTAATAACTAAAGTGAAACTAAAGGCTAAAATCAATTCGCCTAGTCAGGCTCGTCCATAAAAATAGGCTTTTGAAGTTTGTCATTTCATTTTCTCACTAAGTAAAATGGATCATTTTTAAGGTCCAAACGCCTTAAAATGATCACCTCTTAAAGTAAAAAAGAATCACTTGATAAAAAAGAACTACGTAGGTCTGATTTTCTCATCCCAAATTGAGGAATACGTAGGAGCAAAGGGAAACACCCTTGTCGACCACAAAAAGAGAAAATATAAAAAGGGTATAAAGGATATAGAGACATAAAAAGGGAACATAAAAAATCAAAGTCATGTTTGCACATTCGATTAAAGGCTGCCGTCCCTTGGGGCGGACGTGTGGGGTGCTAATACCTTCCCCGTGCGTAAATACAACTCCCGAACCTTTCACTAAAAAGTTCGTAGACCGCGTCTTTTCCGGTTTTTCCGACGTTTTCCTCAAATAAACTATGGTGGCGACTCCGCGCGGATTCCTTTCGTGGAACACGCATCCCGCGAGTCACGCGTCGCCCTCCCGCCGAAGGGTAGGTTGCGACAGTTGGCGACTCCACTGGGGAATGTTTTTAGAGAGTTAGGCCATTTAATTTTGTGCAATATTTTACCGTGACTTACCCCTTTGTTGGTTTCCTTTCATTATGTTCTTGTGTATATCGTGACATCCTGTACGACATCTGTCCTCGGTATCAGAATTTCAATATTTATTCATTTGATGCACACAAACACCAACACTATTTGCACACACTGTGAGTGAAAAAGGGCCCTATACCCGGGTTCATGGGAGCATAAGGAGTGGAGGTGAATCTGTGATCATGCTAGGTCTCCGACTTGCTTGATTACAGTGAACCCTCATCTAGAGCTTTTCTCTTTGAAAACCTATTGTTGCTAGTAGTCCCTACTGCTACAATATGTTCTTCAAAGGGGATGATACCTCTAGAAACCATCAAGAGAGATATAACTACCTTGGGGATTATTGCTAAAAGCCTAGTTAGTTCTCTCCCTTATAGGTCCCTTAAATAGGGGCACGAAGCAAACACGCTGCGTGCCATTTTTCACACTGCCATGCATGAGTATCATATACCCTTTTGCTTATGTTCGGTAAATATTGTCATACTGTGCACATTCCCGCATTGTGTCTTTTGCATAGGCATTGCATATGGGTTCTGTCTTGATCCCTACTGTAAACAAACCAACGGAGGGTCCGTGTCGCCTTCTTAAAAACGTGCGTTGGGGCTTTTTGCTACCCCTAGACGTCGTATCTAAGAAGGGGACAAATTCCCCGGACCCCCGCATTCCTAGATTGCATCTGTGTCATATGCATTCCATCATGCATTCATCCATCCCACCCATGAGATACCGGAGTTTTGATTTGCACCAGCTTTTATCTCACTTTAGTAAGCATGGGAACAAATCAAACCGGCAAGAGGTTCTACCAAGTCAAGGTCAAAAGCCTAGATACCACCAGCATCAAGGAATTAGGGCGGTTGATGGAACCCCTCCAAATGCAAACCTTCCGCAAGACTTACGGAAAGATCTTAGAGTTGACCATAGCAGAGGTGTCCATAGAAGCCATTGTATCACTTACCCAATACTACGACCAGCCTTTGAGGTGCTTCACATTCGGAGACTTCCAATTAGTACCAACCATTGAAGAATTTGAGGAAATTCTAGGATGTCCTCTCGGGGGAAGAAAACCATATCTTTCCTCCGGGTGTCTCCCCTCTTTGAGCAGAATTGCAACCGTGGTCAAGGATTCAGCAAGAGGTTTGGACCGCATAAAACAGACTCGGAACGGCATAGCGGGCCTACCACAGAGGTACCTAGAAGACAAGGCGAGGGGTATGGCCAATCAAGGAGACTGGATCCCGTTTATGGATGTGTTAGCTTTGCTAATTTTCGGGGTCGTCCTCTTTCCAAACGTGGATGGTTTGGTAGACCTGGCAGCAATCGACGCTTTCCTTGCCTACCACCATAGCAAGGAAAGTCTGGTGGTAGCTGTCTTGGCAGATCTATTTGACACATTTGACCGAAGGTGCGAAAAGAGTAGTGCACGGATCATCTGTTGCTTACCCGCCCTCTGTGTTTGGTTGGTTTCGCACTTGTTCCAACAAGACACAAGACATCCATGTCCGCTCCTGAGCCATCGCTCGTGTACTGAAAAGAGGAGAATAGATTGGGACCAGCTCTTGGCCGGGATAGGAGGTAGAACAATCAGTTGGTTCCCCCGATGGAAGGAAGGAAAAGAAGGAGTCCTTTTCTCATGTGGAAGATACCCAAACATTCCGCTGGTAGGAACGAGGGGTTGTATTAACTACAATCCCGCGCTCGCTATAAGACAACTAGGGTACCCCATGAGGGGAGCACCGACGGAAGAAAGCATGTCTCCTTTCCTTGTGAGGGATTTCGGCGCACAAAATTCCAAGACTATACAAAGAATCCATAAGGCATGGGAAACCCCGTTAAGGAAAGATCAAGAGCTTAGAGGCATTCGTAATGGCATCATTGGTGGGTACCACGAATGGCTGAAAGTTCATATACGAGGTTTAGATTGGCTCGCCAAGTTAAAAGTCGTCAGCGAAGAGAGTTTTGAAGCACCGGAAGAGGACGAAGAAGTCCAAGCTCTCAAAAGCGAGTTAGGAAAGGCAAAACTTGCCAAGGAGAAGTTCAAGTTGGCCGCTACACACGTTCGGAAGGAGTGTGCCGGGTTACGGGAAGAGAATGCAATTACCGCAAGAGCCCTCGAACAAGAGACCAAGAGGGCTCGCAGGGAAGAGTATGGCCGGAACAAATTTCGCGGAGCTCTATGGGGTAGCAATAGTGAACTCAAGTTGCGAAAGGAAGAAAGGGACCAGTCGCGAGCACATAGCATGGTTTTGAAAGAGGAGTTAGTTGCCTGTTCAAGGTCCAAAAGAAGCTTGTCTCAGCGTTTATGCGAGACGGAGACCAACATGCTAGCTATCATCGCCAAGTACCAAGAAGAGTTAGGTCTAGCCGCGGCCCACGAGCATAGGATTGCGGACGAATATGCCCAAGTATACGCGGAAAAAGAGGCTAGAGGAAGGGTGATCGACTCTTTACACCAAGAGGCAACCATGTGGATGGATCGGTTTGCTCTTACCTTGAAAGGGAGTCAAGAACTTCCCCGATTGTTAGCCAAGGCCAAGGCGATGGCAGACACCTACTCCGCCCTCGAAGAGATTCATGGGCTTCTCGGCTATTGTCAGCATATGATAGACTTAATGGCCCACATAATTAGAAATCGTTAGGAAACTTGTATGGTCTCTAAGACCTTGACTAGATACGACTTCCTTTTTGAAATAAAATGAGTTGGTCCCATGTTTCTACTCCAAAAAGCTTGTGCAAATCAAATCACTCCTACATTTCATCTCTAGCATGCATCTTCTTTCTTTACCCACTCCTCACGTTTGGTTTTTTCGGGGAAAAACACCATAACTAAACGCGCCGCAAGGGATCCCTATCGCACCAGATCCAAATCTAGAACGATGGGTGATCAAGAGGAGACGCAGGAACAGATGAAAGCCGACATGTCGGCTCTGAAAGAACAAATGGCCTCCATGATGGAGGCCATGTTAAGTATGAAGCAGCTCATAGAGAAAAACGCGGCCACCGCCGCCGCTGCCAGTTCGGCTGCCGAAGCAGACCCGACTCTCTTGGCAACTATGCACCATCCTCCCTCAAACATAGTAGGACGGGGAAGGGACACACTGGGGCACGATGGCAGCCCTCACCTGGGATACAACCGAGCGGCTTACCCTTATGGATTGCCACCCAACTATTCACCACCCGTCTTGCAAGAAGATGCGGGCCACATTGCTTCTCCCGTCCATGAAAGAGAGCCTCCTCAGCAGCCCGACGAAGTCCACAAAGACCCTCAAGATTATGCTCGGAGGGATGTCGAGTTCTATCCCCCGATCCCCGAAGGGCCGGCACCAGGCACGTTGCCTCAACCCAACATCGCAGTACCACCAATAGTTCTGTCCACGGAAGGGCCGCCCCCAGCAACTGAAGAAAGGAGGAAGCTCGATCTCCTTGAGGAAAGATTGAGGGCCGTAGAAGGATTTGGGGACTATCCGTTTGCAGACATGACGAATCTTTGTTTAGTACCCGATGTTGTTATTCCCCCGAAGTTCAAAGTGCCGGACTTCGACAAGTATAAAGGGACGACTTGTCCCAAAAACCATCTCAAAATGTACTGCCGTAAGATGGGCGCCCACTCTAAAGATGAAAAGCTGTTGATACACTTCTTTCAGGATAGCTTGGCCGGAGCTGCGGTAGTGTGGTACACTAATTTGGAAGCTTCCCGTATCCGTACTTGGAAGGATCTGATTACCGCCTTCCTAAGGCAGTATCAGTACAATTTTGATATGGCTCCTGACCGTACTCAACTGCAGAATATGTTCAAGAAAGAGGGTGAAACCTTTAAAGAATATGCGCAGCGATGGAGGGATTTGGCGGCACAAGTAGCTCCTCCCATGGTTGAGAGAGAGATGATCACCATGATGGTAGACACTCTGCCAGTGTTCTACTATGAGAAGCTAGTGGGTTACATGCCGTCCAGCTTTGCGGATCTGGTGTTTGCCGGGGAAAGAATCGAGGTTGGATTGAAAAGAGGAAAGTTTGATTACGTTTCCTCCACAAACGCGAATGCCAAAAGAATCGGGGCAACAGGGGCAAAAAGGAAGGAAGGAGATGCCCATGCCGTCTCTTCAACACCCGCGGGGGTCAAACCCCAGCAAACACCTCATGGTACCCATCAGTACGCGCAACATCACCCAAGCTTCTCGGCTTATGCTGGGAACGCCTCTAGTTCAACACTCGTGCAGCCTAAGGCACCCACCCAGAGGGAAGCTCCCCAAGTTCCAACTCCGAACGCGACTCGACCGGCCGGTAATTCCAACACGACAAGGAACTTCCCTCCGAGGCCATTGCCGGAATTCACCCCGCTCCCAATGACGTACGAAGATCTTCTACCATCCGTCATCGCCAATCATTTGGCCGTGGTAACTCCCGGAAGGGTCCTCGAACCCCCTTTCCCGAAGTGGTATGACCCTAACGCAACTTGCAAGTACCATGGGGGTGTCCCGGGGCATTCCGTCGAAAAATGCTTGGCCCTTAAATACAAGGTCCAACATTTAATGGATGCCGGATGGCTGACTTTCCAAGAGGATCGGCCCAATGTGAGAACCAACCCGCTCGCCAATCATGGAGGGGGAGCGGTTAATGCAGTTGAGTCCGATAGGCCGCACAGGTCTAAACCTTTAAGGGATGTGGCAACCCCTAGGAGGTTTATCTTTAAGGCCCTACAAAAAGGAGGTGTGATTCCCCATAGTGGGTGTAAGGAGGATTCCTGTCTGCTACACTCCGGCGAGATGCATGACATGGAGACGTGTTTGGAAGTAGAGGAATTATTACAGCGGATGATAGATCAAGGGCGACTGGAAGTCGGCATTGAAGGAAAAGAAGAGCAGCATATATGCATGCAATCCACGGAGGGGAGCGGTGTTGTGAAGCCCAAACCCTTGGTGATATACTTCACTAAGAGTGCAGCTTTGCAAAAGCCCGGACACCCCTTGATAGCCAAACCTGTTCCTTTCCCGTACCAAAACAGCCACGCGGTCCCGTGGAGATATACACCTCCGGGAGAGAAGGAAGAAGAAGTCACTGACGTCAGCTCGCTGTCAGCTAAAGTAACAAATATCACGGGACTGAGTGGTGTGACCCGTAGTGGTCGTGTGTTCGCACCTCCGGACCTACCAGTCCAACCCGCCGACGTCAAGGGAAAAGGAAAAGTGGTGGAGGAACAAGATGGCGAAGCACCCCACGCTTCGAATAAAGATATTCCAGCAAAGGGGCCCCCGGAGAAAAAGGATGGTAGAAAGGAGGTGTCGCTAGAGGAAGCCAGCGAGTTCCTTCGGATAATTCAGCAGAGCGAATTCAAGGTTATCGAACAGCTCAACAAAACCCCGGCTAGGGTCTCGCTGTTGGAGTTACTTATGAGCTCCGAGCCTCATCGGGCTCTGCTAGTAAAAGTGCTGAACGAGGCTCACGTGGCCCAAGATATCTCGGTAGAAGGTTTCGGAGGGCTGGTCAACAATATCACTGCCAACAACTATCTTGCCTTCGCCGAAGAAGAAATCCCCGCCGAGGGGAGAGGGCATAATAAGGCTTTACACGTATCAGTCAAGTGTATGGACCATATCGTAGCCAAGGTGCTCATCGATAATGGTTCCAGTTTAAACGTGATGCCTAAGAGCACTTTGGAGAAGTTACCATTCAATGCTTCCCACTTAAAACCAAGTTCAATGGTGGTTCGGGCCTTCGACGGCACTCGCCGAGAGGTTAGGGGAGAGATCGATCTCCCAGTACAAATAGGCCCTCACACCTGTCAAGTCACCTTCCAAATAATGGACATTAACCCCCCCTACAGCTGCCTGTTGGGGCGCCCGTGGATCCACTCAGTGGGAGTTGTGCCTTCTACACTCCACCAAAAGCTGAAATTCGTAGTGGAGGGGCACTTGGTCATCGTGTCAGGCGAGGAAGATATCTTGGTAAGTTGCCCATCCTCCATGCCTTATGTGGAAGCCGCAGAAGAATCGTTAGAAACTGCTTTCCAGTCTTTTGAGGTGGTCAGCATTTCCTCCGTGGACTCCCTCTTTGGGCAGCCTTGTCTGTCCGATGCAGCGGTAATGATGGCCCGAGTTATGTTGGGGAACGGTTATGAACCCGGGATGGGTTTAGGAAAAAACAACGGCGGCATAACTAGCTTGATAAATACCCAAGGAAATCGTGGGACGTATGGTTTAGGCTATAAGCCCACTTAGGCGGACATGAAAAGAAGCATCGCGGGAAGGAAGAACAATGGTCAAAGTTCGCGTTGGAGACAAGAAGGTGAAGGAAGCCCGCCCTGCCACATAAGTAGAAGCTTTATAAGCGCGGGTTCGGGAGACAAAGGTCAAGCGTTCGCGATATGCGAAGATGATATTCCGAGTACTTTGGATTTGGTACGACCATGCCCTCCTGATTTCCAGCTGGGAAATTGGCGAGTGGAGGAACGCCCCGGCATTTACGCAACAAGCATAATGTAAACCTTTACGGTTTTAAAAGCTCTATAGTTGGGCCTAGGCTTTAGAGTTTTTCCTTTTGTTAAGGCTTTGTGTCTTTTGTTTTTGAATTTATAATACAAGGATCTTTCTTCATCTGTTCCTGGTCTCTACCCATTCTCATTCACTTGCATGTTTACTTCTTTTTCTGAAACGGCAGATCCGATGACGAGTCCCCCGAAGGTACTAATACCTGGGACCCGTCTATCGACTTCGAGCAAGAAATGAATCAAACGGAAGATGAAGGAAATGAGGATGTGGGACTTCCCCCAGAACTAGAAAGAATGGTCGCCCATGAGGACCAAGAAATGGGGCCTCATCAAGAAAAAACAGAGCTAGTAGACTTAGGAATTGGCAGTGGAAAGAGGGAAGTAAAGATAGGTACAGGTATTACCGCACCTATCCGTGAAGAATTAATAATCCTGCTAAAAGACTACCAAGACATCTTTGCTTGGTCATACCAAGATATGCCCGGTTTGAGTTCTGACATTGTACAGCACCGATTACCTCTAAATCCCGAGTGTTCCCCGGTAAAACAGAAACTGAGGAGGATGAAGCCCGAAACATCCTTGAAGATAAAAGAAAAAGTGAAGAAGCAATTTGACGCTGGATTTCTGGCCGTCGCTCGGTATCCAGAATGGGTTGCCAACATCGTACCAGTTCCTAAAAAAGATGGGAAAGTACGAATGTGTGTAGATTATCGGGACCTGAATCGGGCCAGTCCCAAGGACAATTTTCCTTTACCACACATCGATATCCTCGTAGATAACACGGCCAATTTCGCTTTATTTTCCTTCATGGACGGTTTCTCTGGTTACAATCAGATAAAGATGGCGCCCGAGGATATGGAAAAGACTACTTTCGTCACCCTGTGGGGAACGTTTTGTTACAAGGTGATGTCCTTTGGGCTCAAGAATGCCGGGGCAATTTATCAACGGGCCATGGTAGCTTTGTTCCATGATATGATGCATCAAGAGATCGAGGTCTACGTGGACGACATAATTGCTAAATCTAAATCCGAGGAAGAACACCTTGTCAACCTGCGGAAATTGTTCGAAAGGCTTAAGAAATATCAATTAAGGTTGAACCCCGCTAAGTGTACCTTTGGGGTCAAATCAGGGAAATTGCTTGGTTTCATTGTAAGCCAGAAAGGGATAGAGGTAGACCCCGAAAAAGTGAAGGCTATCCTTGAGATGCCAGAACCCCGTACAGAGAGGCAAGTCCGAGGTTTTCTGGGGCGCTTGAATTATATTGCCAGATTCATATCGCAGCTCACCGCCATTTGTGAGCCGTTGTTTAAACTCTTGCGCAAAAACCAAACTGATCGGTGGAATGAGGATTGCCAAGAGGCTTTTGGAAGGATCAAAAAGTGCCTAATGAATCCTCCCGTGCTTATGCCACCAGTACCTGGAAGGCCTCTCATTTTGTACATGACAATCTTGGACGAGTCAATGGGGTGTATGCTGGGGCAACATGACGAATCCGGAAAGAAAGAGCGCGCTGTTTACTACCTAAGTAAGAAGTTCACGACCTGTGAGATGAATTACTCCTTGCTCGAAAGAACGTGTTGTGCTTTAGTATGGGCATCCCATCGCCTAAGGCAATACATGCTGAGCCATACTACCTGGTTGATATCCAAAATGGACCCGGTTAAGTACATCTTTGAAAAGCCAGCTCTCACAGGACGAATCGCCCGGTGGCAAGTCTTGCTATCTGAGTTTGATATAGTCTACGTCACCCAAAAGGCGATAAAAGGAAGCGCTTTGGCAGATTATTTGGCTCAACAGCCTCTTAACGACTACCAGCCCATGCATCCGGAGTTCCCGGATGAGGACATCATGGCCTTGTTCGAGGAAAAGTTGGACGAAGATCGGGACAAATGGACTGTATGGTTTGACGGAGCGTCAAACATTCTAGGTCATGGCGTTGGGGCAGTGTTGGTCTCTCCGGACAATCAATGTGTACCTTTCACAGCCAGGCTAGGATTCGACTGCACCAACAACATGGCCGAATATGAAGCATGTGCCCTAGCCGTCCAGGCAGCAATTGACTCCAATGTCAAACTACTCAAGGTGTACGGCGACTCAGCGTTGGTAATCCATCAGCTGAGAGGGGAATGGGAAACTAGAGATCCCAAGTTGATACCCTACAAAGCCTATATCAAGGAATTGGCTAAGACTTTCGATGAGATCTCCTTCCATCATGTTCCCCGCGAGGAAAATCAAATGGCGGATGCACTTGCTACGTTGGCGTCTATGTTCCAGCTAACACCGCACGGGGATCTACCCTACATTGAATTTTGGTGTCGTGGCAAACCCGCACATTGTTGCCAAGTGGAAGAGGAACGGGACGGAAAGCCTTGGAATTACGACATCAAGCGATATGTCGTAAGCAAAGAATACCCGCCAGAGATTGCCGACAACGATAAAAGGACATTGAGGAGGTTGGCAGCCGGTTTCTTCATGAGCGGAAGCATACTGTATAAAAGAAATCACGACATGACACTCCTGCGGTGTGTGGATGCCAAGGAGGCAAATCACATGATCGAAGAAGTCCATGAGGGCTCGTTCGGAATGCACGCCAACGGACATGCTATGGCCAGGAAGATCCTAAGAGCAGGTTATTACTGGCTTACCATGGAAAGTGATTGTTGTGTCCATGTGAGGAAGTGCCACAAATGTCAAGCATTCGCAGATAATGTCAATGCCCCACCACATCCTCTGAATGTCATGTCCGCCCCTTGGCCTTTCTCCATGTGGGGAATAGATGTCATCGGGGCCATTGAGCCCAAGGCCTCGAATGGTCATCGCTTCATCCTCGTAGCGATAGATTATTTCACCAAGTGGGTCGAGGCGGCTTCATATACCAATGTCACGAGGAATGTGGTGGTCAGGTTCATTAAGAAAGAGATCATCTGCCGATATGGTTTGCCAAGGAAGATTATCACGGACAACGGCACCAACCTGAATAATAAGATGATGGCAGAAAGGTGCAAGGAGTTTAAAATCCAGCATCACAATTCCACGCCCTACCGACCAAAGATGAATGGAGCCGTGGAAGCGGCCAATAAGAATATCAAAAAGATTATCCAAAAGATGACCGTGTCATACAAGGATTGGCACGAGATGCTCCCATTCGCGTTACACGGTTACCGGACTTCAGTGCGAACGTCAACTGGGGCAACGCCGTTCTCATTGGTATATGGGATGGAGGCTGTGTTACCGTTTGAGGTAGAAGTCCCGTCATTAAGGATCTTGGCAGAATCCGGATTAAAGGAATCAGAGTGGGCTCAAACACGCTACGATCAGCTCAACCTCATTGAGGGTAAGTGCTTAACGGCCATGAGTCATGGGCGCTTATACCAGCAAAGAATGAAGAGTGCATTCGACAAGAAAGTACGCTTACGCAAGTTCCATGAGGGAGACCTTGTGCTAAAGAAAATGTCCCATGCTGTCAAGGACCATCGAGGGAAATGGGCCCCGAACTACGAAGGGCCTTTTGTTGTGAAGAGGGCTTTTTCCGGAGGAGCCCTGGTGCTTACCAACATGGATGGCGAAGAGCTACCTTCACCCGTGAACTCTGATGTCGTCAAACAATATTATGCTTAGAAGCTGGGGCAATTAAGGATGTCGCTGCATGTTCTTTATCTTTATGCGTTTTCTGGATTTCCCCCAGGGATTTCCTGTCTGTTGTAACTCTCGTTACAATCTTTCAAAGAAATGAACGTGGATTCGAGGCTTTTAGTCCTCACGTTAGTTTCACACCTTGCGTTAATCTGTGATCACCTGAGCCCTTCCGCTCAGTTCATGGGATCCCCCAAGCGCTTAATTAGAATTGAACCTGAACCAACTTTCCCTAAATTTTTTGCGTTTGAAAACATTCATGCATACGCATACGCATACGCATGTATATTGTTGTGGTAAAACAGGGGCAGGATCACCTTGGGCTACCTTCTGGAGTAGAGACAAAACAGGAACGGCAAAAACCAATCAAGGTAGGGTAATGACGCGGTCAAGATTGGCCATACCTGGTTGTTTATTACTTGCAGGTACTTAAGGACGAACGCAAGTGGGGATGGGGTCACGACCGACCGATCGTTGCCCTTCTCTGTGCGAAAAAAGCAGAGAATGTCGCTGCAAGGCAGCCCCGTATCCTTTGTATTTTGCAGCTTTCTTTTACTTTTTGTTTGTTTTAAAAAGTAAAAAAATAAGTAATCAACGCCTAATTCTAACCTAAGTAAGTTCAAGTTAGGCAAGATGCTAATCCATGAGAAGGGAGGGGACATGGTTAATATTCTCCTAAAAAAAAAAAAAAAAAAATTGTGCAGGTTAGCTCTCCTGGGCGAGCTGGGCTCGCCTGGGCGAGCCACCCCTGCACCAAATTATAAGAATGACGAAAGGGGGGGCGTTTTAACATTCAAAAACTTCTTTTCCCCCCTTTCAAAAGCCATACCCACGGGATTGACGAGTTTGCAGCCCTAGGGCCATCCTTTTTCGCATTTTTGATTCCGTTTTGCGCTTTTGTTCATCACCAACAAGTAAGTGTTCCATCCCTAAGCTTTCTAGCTTTTCATTGGTGTATTTTGATCTCCTTTTGGTGCTCTAAATTATGGGAGTATGCTCAAATATATAGGGCAATTTTGGTTTGTTTGCTTGCTTGATTAGGTTGAATTAGGGGTGTGTATGGGATGACCCTAGGCCTATAATGCATTTTTGAACAATGGGACATGCCACATTGTCCCCGTTCTCTTGCTATTGACGCCTAAACGCGCGCCCACCGAGTGTTCGGTGAAATGCCTCAATGGCATTAGCGCGTGACTTTTGTAAGGAAACAACCCATGGGGCATTTTGGTTTGTACACATTTTCTTTTTTTGGAAATATGTTTTCATTCCCGAAAAAGGCTAGAGTAATTGCCCCACATATATCCTAGGCCTAGGAACTAAAATTTTATGCAAAAAGAACACAAGAGGAGGTGCATATTGGGTAAAGTTACCCTTTTTGGCCAGCAATCAGCTATGGGCCACACTACAATATTTTCCCTACGCCTAGATGTTTAGGAATTTTGCTCGTCATGAATGTGTAGGTTTAGAATAGGTAGCAAGATACCTTTGGCAATTTACACTTTGGGTATGATAGCAAAATACTTGGATGTATGTATATATAATTTTTGGTAGTCAAAATGTCTCACAAAAAATATATATAAATATGTTGCATGTTATGTGAAGAAACCATATTACAAAAAAATATATACCTTTTAATTTGAATACAATTTTAGTCAGCAAAGGAAAATATGCTTGAATTTGCATGCGGCTTTAGGTAGCAAAAACTTGAAAAAGGCATGAAATGTAGCACCTTATTGTGTAGGTAGTCAAGATTCATCGTGAAGTTTGTATATGTATAGGTATTAGAAATACCAAGATGAGCGCATGTGCAATTTTTGGTACCCCAAAATGCTTTGAGTATGCATGTGTGTAAATTCAGCCAAGGAGGCGTGTGTGATGTAAATAACAAATACACCTTGGAAGTACATGTGAATAATCTAGGTAATGAAGCTACCTTGATTGTATATGGGTGCATTTTTCTTAGTTAATAGGATGTCTTGTGCAAGTGAACGTTCGTAAGGAAATATGCGCATAAGCTTGCTCTAAATTTACATTGATGTTTGTATTTATGGGAGGAGGTTGTATGCCATTTTTGTTTTAAGAGTAGTGTCCCACTGGTAAGACTAACTTTCCAAATGTTTGCCTTCGCAGGAAATGGCCCCGAGGAAGCTTGCCTCAAAGAGGTCCAGGAAGGACAAGGCAGCCGAAGGAACTTGTTAGTGCTTAGCTTTACTTAGTTTTAAAAGATTGGCTAAAATTTTGTTAAAACATAAGCACTTAGACAATGAAGGAAAGCTGGAGTTGCTGCACATGATGTCTAACATTATGTCAAGGAATCAGATTGGGCTGCACAATGCACAAGGCAAGATAAAATGTCAAATGAAGAATTGAAGCTGCAGGATCCACGATGTCGGATACAATGTCCAGGACATCCTGCCCGAAAATACTGGACACATAAATCTGTTATATCTTTAACAGATTAATGTGCAGTCAGCAACAGATTAGGAGCTCTATCTTTAGGAACGAATTAAAAGATAATTAAAGATTGAATTACAAACTTGAATAGTTTCGTTCAGGGATTAGAGATTGAAGATAAAAACTAAAAGATAAAACTTTATCTTTTAGATCTTTAAGTGCAGATTTTTCAGGAGAATGATAGAGCTTATCCAGCGCAAGTTGTTGCAGCCCAGATACGTACACTGCTATATAAACATGAAGGCTGCACGGGTTTTCAATCAAGTCAGAGATTGAAGAGTTATTTTGTGAGTTTTGTGACTTGAGTGTTTTGTGAGCCACCTTGATGCTACCCTAACATCAAGTGTTGGACCTGAGTGTGTAGAGTTGATCTCTATTGTTCAGAGAGCAATCTCTGGTGTGTCTTTCATTTGTTTGTAAACACGGGTGAGTGATTGAGAGGGAGTGAGAGGGGTTCTCATATCTAAGAGTGGCTCTTAGGTAGAAGTTGCATGGGTAGTGGTTAGGTGAGAAGGTTGTATACAGTGGCTGTTAGATCTTCGAACTAATACTATTTTAGTGGATTTCCTCCCTGGCTTGGTAGCCCCCAGATGTAGGTGACGTTGCACCGAACTGGGTTAACAATTCTCTTGTGTTATTTACTTGTTTAATCTGTTCATACTGTCATATACAATCTGCATGTTCTGAAGCGCGATGTCGTGACATCCTGTACGACATCTGTCCTCAGTATCAGAATTTCAGAACTAGTTCCACTCCGGAGTATGACAGTCACCGCTTTAGGAGTGCTGTACACCAACAGCGCTTCGAGGCCATCAAGGGATGGTCGTTTCTCCAGGAGCGACGCGTCCAGCTCAGGGACGACGAGTATACTGATTTCCAGGAGGAAATAGGGCACCGGCGGTGGGCACCACTGGTTACTCCTGTGGCCAAGTTTGATCCAGAAATAGTCCTTGAGTTTTATGCCAATGCTTGGCCAACAGAGGAGGGCGTGCGTGACATGAGATCCTGGGTAAGGGGTCAGTGGATCCCGTTTGATGCCGACGCTATCGGCCAACTCCTAGGATATTCGTTGGTGTTGGAAGAGGGCCAGGAATGTGAGTATGGCCAGAGGAGGAACCGGTCTGACGGGTTCGATGAGGAGGCCATCGCCCAGCTGCTATGTATACCGGGACAGGATTTTGCCCAGACTGCTGCAGGGAGGCGAGTGCGAATCATGCGCACCAACATGACCACCCTGACCCAGATATGGATGACGTTGCTCCTCAGCAACATCCTGCCCACCGATCATAATTCCGACCTCCCCATGCCGAAGTGCCAGCTGGTGTACGCCATCCTGACACGGATGAGCATCCATGTGGCTCAGTTGATCGCTGATGCCATCTATATTTTTGCAGGTATGGCGCCCACTAGGCACCCTTTGGACCCAGATAAGTCCAACAGGGCCCTGGGATTCCCCGCACTGATCACAGGACTCTGCCAGTCGTTCGGAGTCCCCGTTGCACCTACCAAGGTGATTCGGCCGCCCATCACCCGGGCTTTTATTGAGAAGTACTGTACCCAGAGACAGGCTCAGGGTGATGCTCCACAGGCCGCAGGCGCGCCCCCACCACCTCATCAGGCTGGCCAGGCTGGGGCATTTGACATGGAGCAGTATTTACGGCATTTGGTTCGCCAGCAGGCGGCCAACCACCGAGCACATGTATGGACCCATGATTGTCTGTACCAGATGAGCCTTAGCATGCAGAGCCAGGGCTTCGCTTCTTTTTCATGCCCTACTCCAGACCAGTTCAGGGCAGAGGTTGCATGGCTCGGAGATTGGCCCGAGGCCCAAGCAGGAGAGGCACCCCCAGAAGCTCCCGACGATGGAGAAGAAGCCCACGAGGATGAGGAGATGGCCGATTTGCTTGACTTCTTGGGAGGGAGTGGAGATACGTGACTGGGAGATCCCCAGATTCATGTTTTCTTTCATATTTCTTTTGTCATTTTTATTCTATGTTATTGTTTTGACTTGAGAGACTAATGTTTGTTTTTGTTGTTTCGATTGTCATTTGTACAGCGCATACATTTTTGTTTAGATTGTTGCGTTAGTATTTATATATCATTACTATCGATGATGTTTGAAATTCTGGAACCGTGTAGAGTTCTTCGTTTAGGAACATCGTCCAAAAGTATATATGTAAAATAAAAAAAAATCATGATAAAAATAAAAATAGAAAAGAAAAGAAAATGAAATGGAAAAGAGAACAAAAGGGAAAGAAGAGGGCAAGTAAAGAAAAAGAGAGCAAATAAGAAAAAAAGAAGAGGGCAAGTAAAGAAAAAGAGAGCAAATAAGAAAAAAGAAGAAGGCAAGTAAGGAAAAAGGTGGAAAAAGAGAAAATAAGTTGTCTAGCTAAAAACCGACATGCTTTTGAAAAGAGATGATTTCCAACTCTTCTTCGAAAAAAAATTCATTGATCATAACCAATTTTTGAAGAGAAAAAAGCGTGTCTACACCTGAAGGGTGAATGCTGTGAAATTTCCCCGGACGCCCGAAATGGACCCGGATGAATGCACAAATTGATAAAAGAACATATTTTGGAAACGTTGGGTTGACTAAAATAGAGGAAATGAATCCTGAGCCCTAGCATCACATGACCATAAAAATTTGACACTTGAGCGTCCACATAGGTGCATGCATGACTAGTTTTGCATAAAGTTTCCAAATCATCATTTTTGCATTTGTGTCATGGAAATAATGTGGGGCATCCCTTTTTATCCTTGAACCAAACCAAACCCTGACATGTATCATGTCTAGCCATTCTACAAACCTTGAGCCAAAATCCTGACTCACCATAAACCTTGACCCAGGGTGAGAATGTCAATCCTTACCCTCGGAAGCAAAAAAGAAAAGAAGGAAAATTTCCAATCAAAGAGAAAGCAAAAAAGAAAAGAAAGAAAATTCCCAACCAAAGAATGGGAGAAAGTAAAAAAGGAAGGAAAGAAAGTTCCTGATCAAAGAAACTAGAAGAAATGTGCAGAGAGGTCTTTGGACCGGACAATATCTGAACAATACAGAATTGTCACCAAATGAACGAAAAAAGAAGGAAAGGGAACCACGACCTAAAATAGTCTTCTCCCTTTGATTACCAACCAAAATCCCGTGCGCTAGCGACTTTTTTTTCTCGCCCCGCACTAAACAAAAACAGAAAAAGAAAAAGGCCAGAAAAATCAAAAGCCAAAAACACACAAAAGCCGAAAGAAGAAACCACCAAAAGAACCCATTCCCAAGGGAAGCCCTATTGATCCATGATCACGCGTGCAATTTTTGATTTGATAGGAAATAATTTGCAAAGTCAAGTCATGACATATCTATGGTTCGGAATTAGGATGAAACACTTACCTGTGCGAGATTGATACACTTTGAGTGGATTTCTTCTATTTTTGTCGAACCCAGTGTTTCCTCTAAATGATCATTTAGAAACGAAATGCTAACATCCAAAATCTCATTTATGGTTATGGAAGATTTCATCAGCAGACTCTCCTTCCCCGGTAGACGCATTGTTTTTCACTCAAAAAAGCATATGCTGCTCTAAATCAGTTGGAATATTTGTCTCTTTGCTAAAGCATGTTTGCATTTTAGTGGAGAAAACACCGAGACTTTTTCAAGTCTCACAAGTTATCCAGAACTACGTAGGTCTGAGTTCCTCATTGGAGGATACGTAGGAGCAAGAGCCTCGCTTTTGTCGACCACACCGCCTTTTGTTGCCATGACTCAAGAGCTGGTAGCCCGCGGAGACACCTTACGGTTATCCGCACCTCGTCATTCAGTGACCCCAAGTGTGATTCACGAGCAGAGACCAATATGGTCATCTGCGCCCTTTCCGGAGATGTCAGCATTTTCCGATGGAGACTTTTCAAGTCTCACAAGTTATCAAGAACTACGTAGGTCTGAATTCCTCATTGGAGGATACGTAGGAGCAAGAGCCTTGCTTTTGTCGGCCGCCCCATAATCTTTGTCATACTGACCCTGAGGTCATGTGACATGCACCCTTGTATCATCCAGAGGCGGCGGGCCCGATGACAAGCAGAGACCAAGTTTGGTCATTCTGCACCCTTGTATCATCCAGAGGCGGCGGGCCCGATGATACGCGGAGATACCTTACGGTTATCCGCACCCTTTTGTCATCCAGAGGCGGCGGGCCCGATGACAAGCAGAGACCAAGTTTGGTCATTCTGCACCCTTGTATCATCCAGAGGCGGCGGGCCCGATGATACGCGGAAATACCCGAGTGGTTATCCGTATAAACATTCTTTTGCTATCTGTAAGACAGAACGCTTGATAGCATGCAGAGACTGACATAGTCTTCTGCACCTTTTGTTCCTCCGGGAACAACAAGTCATTTACATGCGGAAATTTCATGGTCACCCGCGACTCTCGTCAACCGAGAGGAGCGAAATTAGTGTCATACACTGATTTTCGTCCGGGGACCTTTGCTTGATGACATGCGACCATTCTTTGGTCCTTGTGAGGTGCTTGGCATCCATCATTAGGCAATTTGTGAAATTCTAGGAACGACAAGTCATGGTCACCCGCGACTCTCGTCAACCGAGAGGAGCGAAATTAGTGTCATACACTGATTTTCGTCCGGGGACCTTCGCTTGATGACATGCGACCATTCTTTGGTCCTTGTGAGGTGCTTGGCACCCATCATTAGGCAATTTGTGATATTCTGGGAACAACAAGTCATTTGCATGTGGAGATTTTATGGTCACCCGCGACTCTCGTCAAATCGAGAGGAACGAAATTAGTGTCTTATCTTTACTTTCCTTTTATGTCCAATAAAAGACAAGTAAAGAGGGGCAACTGTCATACCCTAATTTCGTCCGGGGACCTTTGCTTGATGACATGCGACCTTTCTTTGGTCCTTGTGAGGTGCTTGACACCCATCATTAGGCATTTTGTGAAATTCCAGGACATGCCGGAAAATCAAAAAAATATTGATGCACAATCCGTAAGTTTCCGTGACACACCGGAAATCAAATGGAAGCATCGTTGCATAATTAAGTGAGGTTCCGTAACATTCCGTAAGTAAAAAAGGGGATGGTTATGTAATCCGCAAGGTTCCGTAACATTACGGAAAGAAAACAAGTATCGTTACGAAATTCGTAAGTTTCCGTAACTTTACGAAAAAAAGAATCACCAAAAAAACAGCAGGGGGGGTGTACTTAGTAAAAATGGGGGTGCAAATAGCACCAGGCCCACTTGGGCCCTCCAGAAGATTCCTCCAGAAGGCTATTGCTTCTGGAGGAAGCAACCTGGCTCGCCTGGGCGAGCTGGGCGGCAACCACCTCCCCTATTTTGCTATAAATAGGGGAGGAAGTGAAGAAGAAAAGGGTTCAGCCCCTTTGGCACTTCTCTCTCTTTCGAATTTGCTTGGAAAAATTGTTTCCGTGAAGAAAATCTAAGCCGAGGCGCTTCCGAAACGTTTCCGTAACGTTTTCCGTGAGGAATTTCGCAAAAGTTTCAACCGTTCTTCGACGTTCTTCATCCGTTCTTCATCGTTCTTCGATCTTCAACGGGTAAGTACCTCGAACCAAGCTTTTCGATTCATTCTATGTACCCGTAGTGGTCCACATTGTGTTTCGTGCATTTTTATTCTCGTTTTGTTTACTTTTTATACCCCCTCTTGACGTGCTTAAGCCATTTTACTTAAGTCATTTCTCGCTTAACTTAAAAATAAAATAAATTTCCACCGAACGTTTGAATTGTATTATCCATTAACTTCGGTTAAAATAAATTCCGACCGTTCGGTCGTGCCGTAACCACGTTGGAAATCAAAAAGAGGTAAAAAATAATATAATAATCAAAAAGACATCTTTAGTAAAATAAAGCGAAAAATCAATCGGGCGTTTTCTCTTTGGGATTTCTCATTCTTAATCGAATTGATTAATAACTAAAGTGAAACTAAAGGCTAAAATCAATTCGCCTAGTCAAGCTCGTCCATAAAAATAGGCTTTTGAAGTTTGTCATTTCATTTTCTCACTAAGTAAAATGGATCATTTTTAAGGTCCAAACGCCTTAAAATGATCACCTCTTAAAGTAAAAAAGAATCACTTGATAAAAAAGAACTACGTAGGTCTGATTTTCTCATCCCAAATTGAGGAATACGTAGGAGCAAAGGGAAACACCCTTGTCGACCACAAAAAGAGAAAATATAAAAAGGGTATAAAGGATATAGAGACATAAAAAGGGAACATAAAAAATCAAAGTCATGTTTGCACATTCGATTAAAGGCTGCCGTCCCTTGGGGCGGACGTGTGGGGTGCTAATACCTTCCCCGTGCGTAAATACAACTCCCGAACCTTTCACTTAAAAGTTCGTAGATCGCGTCTTTTCCGGTTTTTCCGACGTTTTCCTCAAATAAACGTTGGTGGCGACTCCGCGCGTATTCCTTTCGTGGAACACGCATCCCGCGAGTCACGCGTCGCCCTCCCGCCGAAGGGTAGGTTGCGACAAAACCTAACAGCCAGTCCTAGATACACCCACCCTCAAAAAGTATATAAAACTAGTCCATAGAACTGTCTACTATGATGAAGAGCCTCCACTGATCGCCATCTCTCCAGGGCCACTATCCTCCGTAGAGTCTGCCTCGGATGCCGACATGACGTCCTCAGGAGAATCCACCTCAGGGAGTGGGTTCTCATCACCCTCTAGAAAGTCAAGAGCATCCACAGTAGGCTCAGGGGGTAGCTCCTCGAGATCCTCCTCAGGGTCTTCCTCGGATGATGTTACCTCAATCACTTGGACTGGCTCCACTAGACGGTATGGTGTAGGCGTGGGTAGTATCCACTCCACAATACGCTGAAGCGTTCGCGCGGGTTCATCTGGATGCACCAATGAAGTAGCCGTAAATCGAATCGTGCCCCGGAATCGGCACCTCGTATTGCCTTCGAGGGTCTCCCAAGCTCCCTCTAGGCACTCCATCTCTACTCGGTCATGGATTAGCTGCGCCGCCATCACGATCTACAAGAAAGAAAAGAAAGGGGTAGACTCTTTCACGCGATATCTAACTACGTAGCAACATGATGCGTCCCATAACACTATATGCAAGTAAAAGGGGTATCTCTAGGCTTTTCATCTCTGGTAATCGATTACACAGCCTTGGTAATCGATTACCAGAGGCTAAACTCAAATCACACAGCTTCAGGACATGAAAACCTGAAAAAGGCACTGTGTAATCGATTACACATACCTGGTAATCGATTACCAGTGACCCATTCCTCTGTGTAATCGATTACACAGACTCGTAATCGATTACCAGAGGCCTCCACAATCTTCCAGTTCCCTTTTTAAGCCTGGTAATCGATTACACCCCTTGGTAATCGATTACCAGAAGCTCTCCTAGCTTCCTGACCTCGTTTTCAAGCCTGGTAATCGATTACACCCCTTGGTAATCGATTACCAGAGACCATCTTAGCCTCCTGTCTTCATTTTTAAGCCTTGTAATCAATTACCCACCCTTGGTAATCGATTACCAGAGACCATAACCCATATATCACACAAGATTCACAGCTTGCCAGCCACCACACAAGCCTCCTTGCTTTGTGGTCTTTGTTCCTTTTATCTGTTGACTGCCAGGAGCTCGCCTGCTTAGGTACATCACAGGTTCTCACTGTCTGACTATGCCCGGGTTGGGTCGGGATTGGTCAAGCATGGTTTTGGGCAATAGCACCCCACCTGACGTCCCCAAGGTCTCCTGAGCCCCGCGACATATCTCCAGGTACCACTCTGTGGTCAACGAATAAAAGCAAGAAGTCTCACCCTTCTACACTTCCTCATTTCAAGCTTGTAGGATTATGGGGTACCCATCACATGTGGTACTAGGTGGCGGTCGGGCGATGGTGCAAAACGATTTTCCACATCCACAAATCACGTATAACCCACCATCCCCTCTTGCCCACCTCCAACTGAGCTCACGTACTCCCACGTAGCCCTTATCCCCGTTCCTCTCAACGCCGGGTCCCCATCAATCCTCCCAAGCTTCCACAACATCCAGGTAATTCCACATCCAATCATCATGGACTAACAAAACCAAGCAAAACAGGGCAAAGGCAGAAACTCTGCCCAAAGCACAACTCAAAATCACAGCTTTTCACATACAAATACTCTAGTAACATTTTCTTCGTTCCAATTCGTTAACCGTCGGATCGACTCTAAAATTTTACCGGAAGTCTCTAGTACATAGGTCTAAATTTTGACCGTTGGGATCTGCTAGCAAATGTCCAGAACCCCATATGTACTACCCTTTTTACAACCAGCCATACACAAGCATTTTTCTGCACTTATACAAAATTCTGCTGCACATTTCAACAGCAAAATTCTGCATAAAGTGCAGATTTCGAAAACCAGTCTTTCCCCCATCCAATTTTTCCCAAATTGAATCCTACAAGTCCCAAATCATGTACCAATCATGTCTAAACCAAGGACAAGCTTCAGACCAAAGCAACATAAAATCTAGGTATCCAAAACCCCTCAATTTAATGGATTTTCAAGGTTTGGGAAGTGAAATTGAGAATCAGGTAAATTTGGAGCAAACTCTCACCTCACACAAGTCTATAACATCAATTTAAACTTGCTCAAACTGGATTTACACCTAAAATTCCACCGAATCAAAATTTGACTTCTCAACACCCAATTTTACCCTAGAAATGGCTCTTTGTTCACTTTGGTCATTTGTTTTTCTCTCTTGCACAGCCCAAACTTTCTCATAAGTCCTAAATGACATTTCAAGCTAGGATTAACTCACTTTAACCTCCAAATGCCACTAAATCTAGATTTGGCCTTCCAACTCTCAAAACTCACTCTTTTTCCACTCATAACACCATATTCTCACTTTCTAACCCTAGGTTAACTCTACCCTTCATCTCTAACAGTTTTCCATAAGCAATTTCAGCACATAAACATCACAAGCATCATCATAAAAACCCTAAAACTGAATGGATAAGCTTAACTCATCCAAACATGGCAAGTTCAACATGCTTTCAACAAATTTCTTCACAAATAACTATCAAAAAGCGTAAACCAAGCAAAACTATCCATCATATCTCCCAAAGCCCCATACCCACGAAAATCAAGTGAGAAAGAAGTCTACCCAAACCTGAAATTTCGAGGTCCCACACGTAGAGATGCGCTTCCCGACTCCGAAAATGCCTTCCTTTCGCGATTTGGAGCAGAAATGGTGACCAAAGGTTGGAGCTTTGTTGGGCAACAATGGTGGAGGAAGAAGAAGAGAACGGCAACGTGAGAGAGAGAAAAGAGCTTTCTGAAATTTTCTTTGGCTGAGTGAGGAGAGAGAAAACAGCTTTTTGGTTAAAAAGAAAAGCTTTTCTCTTTTCTTTTATTTTATTTTAAGCTATGCCACATGTCTCCATTTGAGTGGAGCAAAAGGGCCCGCTTTTTCTCTTGATGTGACTCATGCTCAGCCACATGAAGAGAAAAATTTGACCTTTTGAAATGCCAAAATCCTGCCTCGGTTTGCGTTCTGTTCCTCTGGTTCCAGTCCCTCGCGTTTCTCTGCGCCCGTCGGGGCCAATTTTCGAAAGTAGGCAATATATATATCAAAACGCTCAGAATAAAACCCCGAGCGTGGTTCAGAGGTTGGTTTTGTTAAATTCTAAGTCGCACGCAAAACGATGATTTTTAGACTAATTAATTGAGAATTAACCTATAACCTTCCAGTTATGGATTTCTCTTCCTTAATTAGCCTAACCCGCGTATCTTGCCCCCACTATTCCTACTTCTACCAGGAACATATATGCATATACACTGAATAATACTTATATATATAGATATAATCATTCAAAAATACACCGTTTACAAAAATTCCGGGTAGAAATTTCCAGGATGTCACAAAATCGGCACCTCGCATTGCCTTCGAGGGTCTCCCAAACTCCCTCTAGGCACTCCATCTCCACGCGATCATGGATTAATTGCGCTGTCATCGCGATCTACAAGAAATAAAAGAAAGGGGGCAGACTCTTTCACGAGAAATCTAACTACGGGTAACAACACAATGCGTCCCATAACCGCTACATGTAGTTAAAAGGTATGCCTCAAGGGTTTTCTTCTCTGGTAATCGATTACCAAAGTATGTAATCGATTACCAGTGCCCAAACTCGAGTTACACAGCTTCAGAACATGGAAACCTGTAATTTACATTGTGTAATCGATTACACATATCTGCTAATCGATTACCAGTGCCCTGTTACTCTGTGTAATCGATTACACAGCATTGGTAATCGATTACCAGAGGCCACCTCAACATACTGTCTCCATTTCTAAGCCTTGTAATCGATTACGCCCCTTGGTAATCGATTACCAGAGGCCATCTTAACTTCCTGTCTCCATTTTTAAGCCTTGTAAACGATTACACACCCTTGGTAATCGATTACCAGAGGCCATCTTAACTTCCTGTCTTCATTTTTAAGCCTTGTAATCGATTACACACCCTTGGTAATCGATTACCAGAGGCCCTATTCCATATATCACTCAAGATCCATAGCTGGCCAGCCACCACACAAGCCTCCTTGCTTTGTGGTCTTTGTTCTTTTATTGGTTGACTGCCAGGAGCTCACCTGTTTAGGTACGTCACAGGTTCTCACTGACTGACTATGCCCGGGTTGGGTTGGGATTGGTCAAGCTTGGTTTTGGGCAATAGCACCCCACCTGACGTCCCCAAGGTCTCCTGACCCCCGCGATATATCTCCAGGTACCACTTTGTGGTCAAGAAACAAAAGTAGGAAGACTGACTCTTCCACGCTTTCTCACTTCAAGCTTGTAGGATTATGGGGTATCCGTCATATGTGGTACTAGGTGGCGATCGGGCGATGGTGCAAATCAACTCTCCCACATCCACAAATCAAACATGAACCCACCATCCCCAGTTGCCCACCGTCAACTGAGCTCACATACCCCCACGTAGCCCTTATCCTCATTCCTCTCAGCACCGGGTCCCCATCAACCCCTCCAAGCTTCCACAATATCCAAGCAATTCAATATCCAAACATCATGAACTACCCTAAACCAAGAAAATAGGGCAGAGGCAGAAAACTCTGCCCAAAACACATTCCAATACCACAACTTTCCCTACTCGAATACCCCAGTAACATTCTCTACGTTCTGATTCGTTAACCGTTGGATCGACTCGAAAATTTTACTGGAGGTCCCTAGTACATAAATCTACATTTTGACCGTTGGGATATGCTAGCAAATGTTCAGAACCCAATATGTACTACCTTTCCCATAACCAGCAATGCACAAGCATTTTCTGCACAAGAACAAAATTTCTGCTGCACAATTCAACAGCAATTTTCTGCATAACAGGGCAGATTTTCGAAATCCCTCTTGCCCTCATCCAATTTTGCTCAAATTGGATCCTACAAGTCCTAAATCATATATAAAACGTATTTAAACCAAAAACAAACTTCAGGTCAAGGCAATTCAAAATCTAGGTATCTAAAACCCCTCAATTTAGTGGATTTTCAAGGTTTGAGAAGTGAAAATGAGAATGGGGTAATTTTGGAGCAAACTCTCATCTCAAACAAGTCTATAACATTAATTTAAACTCGCTCAAACTGGTTTTACGACGAAAACTCCATCGATTCAAAATTTGACCCCTCAACACCCAATTTACCCTGGAAATGGCTCTTGCTTTCACCTTTGTCACTCATTTTTCTCCTTTGCTTAGCCCAAGCTTTCCCACAAGTCCTAAATGACATTTTAAACTAGGATTAACTCACTTTAGCCCCCAATTACCACTAACCCCAAATTTAGCTTTTCAAACCCTCAAAACCTCACACTTTTCCACTCACATCACTACCATTCTCACATTTAACCCTAGGTTAACTCTCCCCATCATCTCTACCAGTTTTCTACCAACAATTTCAGCCAACAAGCATCACAAAACATGTCAAGTTTAGCATGCTTTCAACAAATTCTTTCACAAATAACTACCATAAGGCATTAATCATGTGAGAAGAAGTCTACCCAAACCTGAAATTCGAAGTCCCACAACGTAGAGGTGCACTTCACGACTCCAAAAATGGCTTCTTTTTGCAATTTGGAGTAGAAATGGTGAGCAAAGTTTGGAGCTTTAATGGAGGCTTCAATGGAGAGGAAGAAGAAGAGAAAAGCAACGTGAGAGTGAGGGAAAGCTTTCTGAAATTTTTGCTGAGTGAGAAGAGAGAACGTGGCTTTTTATGAGAAAGAATGATTTCCTTTTCCTATTATTTTATTTTCTAAAGCACTTGCCACTTGTCCCATTTTGAGTGGAACAAAAGGGCCCACTTTTTCTCTTGATGTGACTCATACTCAGCCACAAGAAGAGAGAAAAAATTTGACCTTTTGAAATGCTGAAATCATGCCTCGGTTTGCATGCCGTTTCTCTGGTTCCAGTCCCTCGCGTTTCTCTGCACCCGTCGGGGCCTGTTTTCGAAAGTAAGCAATATATATATATATCAGAACGCTCATAATGAAACCCTGAGCGTGGTTCAGAGGTTGGTTTTGTTAAATTTTAAGTTGCACGCAAAACGATAATTTTTAGACTAATTAATTGAGAATTAACCTATGACTATCCAGATATGGATTTCTCTTCGTTAATTAGCCTAACCCGCGTATCTTTCCCCCAATGTACATACTTCTACCAGGAGTATATATATATATATATATATATACACTGAATAATACTTATACATATAATTATTCAAAATGTATCGTTTACAAAATTCCGGGTAGAAATTTCCAGGATGTCACAATACTCCCACTCTAGATAAGGGTTCATTGTAATCAAGCAAGTCGGAGACCTAGCATGACCACAGATTCACCTCCACTCCTTATGTTCCCATGGACCCGGGTATAGGGCCCCATTTCAACTCACCACGTGTGCAAATAGTGTTGGTGTTTGTGTGCATCAAATGAATAAATATGCATACATTTTAAAACACACTAAAAGCATCAAAAGAGTTTATATATACAAGAACATAAAAAAAAGACAAAGAAAAATAACAAAAGAGAAGTCATAGTAAGGAAAGCACACTGATTGATTGGCCTAACTCTCTAACAATAGTCCCCAGTGGAGTTGCCAACTGTCGCAACCTACCCTTCGGCGGGAGGGCGACGCGAGGGCTCACGGGTGCGTCTTCCATGGGAGGAAGATGCGCGGAGTCGCCACCAACGTTTATTCGAGAAAAACGTCAGAAAAACCGGAAAGGTGTGGTCTACGAACTTTAATCTTGAAAGGTTCGGGAGTTGTATTTACGCACAGGGAAGGTATTAGAACCTCACGCGTCCGTCACAAGGGACGGCAGCCTTTAATCAAGTGTGCAAATATGACTTCAATTTGTTTTATTTTCCCTTTTATGTTTTTTTTTATGTTTTTTTATGTCTTTTATATTTTTTATCTTTTTGTGGTCGACAAGGGTGTTTTCCTTACTCCTACGTATTCCTCAATTGTGATAAGGAAATTTGACCTACGTAGTTCTTTGAGAACTAAACGTTGGTTAAGTTGTTTTTATCTTTTTTTGCAAGATATATTTTGATTGAATAAAAGGTCATTTAAGGCGTTGGACCATTAAACGATCTTTCGATTCTTTTGAAAGGAGAGAAAACATTAAGGCATTGGACCATTAATGATCTCTTGGTTTTTTTGAAAGAGGTGACAAAGCTATGTGTTGATTTTAGGCTTTTAAAAATCCACGTTTAACCAATAAAAGCGAAAAGGGTCATTTCAAGGCGTTGGACCTTTAAAAATGGTTTTTAGGTGATGACAAAAGCTTGATTTATGAATTGATTTTAGCCTTAGTTTCACTTTGGTTATTAGTCAATTTGATTGAGAAAGAAAATCCCAAAGAAAAACGTCCGATTGATTTTTTTTTTATTATTTTATTTAAAGATTTTTTTATTATTATATTATTATTTTGCCTCTTTTCAGTTTTAAACGTGGTTACAGCGTGAAAGATCGGTCGAATTTTATTCTAACAGAAATTAAAAGATATTAAAACTCAAATGATCGGTGGAAATTTATTTTATTTTTGATTAGGCAAGAAAATGACTTAAATGAATTATTAAAGCACGTCAAAAGGGGGTACGGAAAGCAAATGAAATAAATATAAAAGCACGCGAAACAAGTAGGGACCACTAAGGGCACATAGAATGAATTGAAAGGTTCAATTTCGGGAACTTACCGGTTGAAGACCGAAGAACGACGAAGAACGAACGAAGAACGGTGGAAAATCTTCACGAAATCGCCCACGGAAACGTCTCGGAAGCACTACGGAAGCGCCTCGGCTTGGATTTTCTTCACAGAAACAATTTTTCTCACTAATTTTTAGTGAATCTCAGATACCAGGAGGGTTGAACGAATTTGTTCTGCCCTCCTTCCCCTATTTATAGGCACCACCTTCTGTTGGAACATCTTGGAAGGCCCAAGTGGGCCTGATATTTGCACACCCCTGTTTACTAAATACACCCCCCTCTGCCCTTTTTTGCTTATTCTTTTTCTGTAATGTTATGGAACTTTACGAATTACGTAACGATACTTGTTTTCTTTCCGAAATGTCACAAAACCTTACGGATTACGCAATCGTCCCCTCTTTGGCTTCTGGAATGTTACGAAACTTTACGGATTGCGCATTAACGCTTCCTTTCGACTCCCGACATGTCGCGGAACTTCACGGATTGCCTAACGATGGGTGTCTAGTACCTCGAAGTGGTCAAGCGAAGGTCGCATCCCACCAAACAGATGGTCCCCGGACGAAATTAGGGTATGACACCCTCTATCAAATATGCTCTTGTTAGAGAACAAGCTTCCCTATCAAGTGCTTAAACTATTGTCAGACCCTAAGAATGAAGCCAAGCTATTAGAAAGCATCAACAAGTTTCTTCAGTGTCATCCTTTGGCGCCAGTTAGCACCAAGGATGAAGACATGTATAATATTTATGCTTAAATATAATTTTGTTCATTATGAACATACCAACTATCAGTCTTAATCCCTTTATAATTTGAGTTTTAATTTGTGTTGCTTAGGTTTTTTATCGCAATTTTTGTGTTTCTTATGTTAAGAACGCAAACACCTAAAGTCTATACATTATCATAGGTCCATTACATGTTGATATGTTAAGTAAGCTGGAAATTCATGTAACAAATTTATAAATGTAACTCTCCAGTAAAAAAAAAACTAACAACCAAATAAATTATACTTTTTAGTTATATATCACTTTTTAATTTGAATATAGAAAAAGGAAACATGAAAAGGACAAATGATTTCAATCCATACAAAAACAAACATAAAACATGCTTTCTATCTAAAAGCCCGTTTAGAGAAATAAAAATTTAAAATATTTATTGAGATAAAAAAACATACTTAGACACTCAAATTAATAACAATGTATCTGATAGATATTTGATTTGAATTATATCATATAAGATTTTAAACACAATTCAACCAGTATGGTTATGCTTTGAACATGTTATGTGTTAAAGATAGGGGAGCAGCAACATGGAACAACCTAAGGCTAAAGTTTAAAGTTCAAAGAAAAGCTTGAAGAAGTTTAAAAGAAGTGTTGGCTTTTACATGCCCAACTTGATTGTTGCATCTTAGTACATCTGATATTTGTGTTGCATTGTTCATCATCATAGTGTGAGTGAAGAAAATTTTCTGAGTCAGAAAAAATTCTTCAGAGGAAAAAACTCTTTGTTTTACTCGATTACAGAGTTTTCGTAATCGATTACAACAAGCCATCTGAATTTCAGGAGTATTTGCTTCAATCGATTACCAGGTGAATTAATCGATTTCTTCTCTCCAATTTAAGTTGTTCAGAGGGGAATAAAGAACACTTTAATCGATTACTTAAGTCATCTAATCGATTACATTGTTCTTGAGTTTTCTTCCAAATGTTGGATGAACACTTTAATCGATTACTTGGATAATCTAATCGATTACATTGTTCTTGAGTTTTCTTGCAAATGTTGGATGAACACTTTAATTGATTACTTGGATAATCTAATCGATTACTTCATTGAAATAATCGATTACCTTATAGATTTAATCAATTATAGGTGGTTATAACTGTTTTCTCTATAAAAAATCTCTATAAATAACCAGCTTGTGTTCACCTATATACAAAAAGAGATCATTAGAGAATACTCAATACATCTCAAAAATTACTTCTTAGCCTCAAAATAAGCAAGATTTCGTGTTGTCATTAGTGAATAAGAGAAAAAAAGAAAAGAGATTTATAGTAACTGACAACTTCTTAACCTTTTGATTTGGATGATTTTTCTTGAAAGTGAGTTGTGTCTTTTGAGTAGAAGAATATCAACTTCTCAATCCAGCAAGGTTTTTGTAAAAAGATTGGTCAGGTTGTATCTCTCCTACTTGGTTTTTTTCATGTATATGATTTTTACACGGTCTTGTGTTTATGCGTGAATTGCTTACAACATGCTAGAATAGGGTTTTCTAGTTTGGGCTAAGAGTAGGATTCTCTTAGGCTTATATTCACAGAGGGTCTTAGTGTTGGATGCCTTAGTCTATTTTTCTGAGGTGGGAATTATAGATTGATTGTAATTGCTTGTAAGAATTCTTAATGGATAGTGGAAATCTAATTCAGGTTATGGATTAGATAAATGGATTAGCTTCTCTAGAAATAGAGAGTGAAGCAGTATAAAAGATTGTTTTTTTTTCTCTTGTTCATATCTTTCTCTCATTCAAGGTTTAATCAACTCATTCAATTTTTAATCAAGGTTTTAAAGATTCAAATTTTATGATTGTGAAAGAAAGGAAGTTAATGAAGGATCATGTGTAAGGAAGGATTGATTAAGTATTGATTACATTCGATTTATATTTGTTTTGTGATATGATTCATAGAATTTTTTTTACTCTGTTTATTAAAAGTATATTTGTGTTTTGAAAACCAATTCACCCCTCTCTTGGTTTATTGAGTTTCATCATCTTTTTTTCATTATGTGCTATAGAGAATTGGCCGAAGAAGAGCACACAACCATTTATGAAATGAATGAAGACATCCTACATGGAGTATCCCATGAATCACCTATTCATCTTCTTAATCAGCTTCACAAATTTATCCTTTATGACCCTCATAAGAACTACCAAGATCACAAAAAGGACACAAGAAAAAAAGGAAAGGGAGCAGAAAAACACAAATGAAGTCACCAATAGGTTAAAGCAGTAAGGATTAGACTGAAGAGAAACAATTCACATAGCCTTATAGACATCTCTTGCTTACAGCATGCTATGATGTGAGGCCACATCTTTTAGGGGTTACTTGAATTTATTCTCTAAATTCTTATAATAACTATAAGCAAGGTTATCAATATCGAGAGTCTACACAGACTCGTGAGAGCTTCTACGAGTCGACTCGTAGACTCGTAAGAGTCTACTTCGTAAAAGAAATATATGGATAATAAGTAAATATATTCAAAATGCACCAATTTGCAAACAGATGACAATAAGTTCATAGTTCATACTTCATACTTCATATTAGTCTATTATAAAACACAACAACTGACCCTACAATGTTGGAGTTGGTTCAATCTTGTTACTGAAATTCAATAGAATTATACTTTTCACATGTAAGGAGATGGAAAATGCAAAAGAGAAGATAAAATGAAACTTTAATAACACCAAGAAAAGGTATAATTTCTGAACTTTCTCAGATTTAAAATTTGCTTGTGTATTATTTTAAGTTTTAACTATTTCTAATATAGCATATTTGATACCTATTTTAAGCTTTTGATCTAGATAATTTAATTTTTGTGGAACCTAATGATGATGCACAATCTGAGGAAGACCTTGATGATGATGATGGAGATGGAGATGATGATGAAAGTGATGATATTCATGGAGATGATCCTATTAGAGGATTGGACATTCTTCTTTGAACACATTTGTGCTTTTTTTAATTATTTAAATGCTTTAATTTTGAACACTTATGCATGGTTGTCAAACTCTAGAGTCAACTCGTAGAATGAAATTGTGGTGGAAATGAATGTAATTTTAAGCAAATCTAAAAATATAAAAAGACAAGAAGTCAATATATCATAAATTTTCAGTATTTTTAATTCATGAAAACAAAAAATAAGAAGTCAAACCAAACATGTTTTCAGAATTCTAATATTTTGAAAATGAAAACAGTTTTCAGAAAATGAAAATACAAACCAAACAAACCCTTAATTTTCCTTATATCTTTGTCTATATTTTTATCTTTTTTATTATTTATCCTTATATTTAGGAAAAAAAGGATGCTATGGGCAAAGCCCATCATATCTATAAATATGAGAATACTTAAGTAGAGAGGGCACTAGTAAACCTTGTAGGAATATAGTAGTGGCTCTGTTGTAAAAGAGAAAACCCTTTGGAGGAGAGATTATCTCCTATTTTTTAGTTAATAAATTGTTCTTATCCTTCTTTTTAATTTTTGAGCTCCTAACAGAAACATAATTAGATTTCAAGTTAGTTTAAAAGTATAATGGTATATCTCTTATGAGTATAATAAATGAGAATAAATACTTATTTTACCTCAAGAATCTCACCCTTTATATACACTCATTAATTGGCCTTACCTGACTGTTAATCCAGTGCTAGTCATCATTATCTAATATAATATTTCCTTCATCTTAGGATTATGCTTCTAGTGATGTTACTATCTGTTGTGATAGAGACCGAACAGTCCTTAGGTGGTTGAGTATTGTTTGATCACATAGTTTTGTAGGGGTTCTAGGCCCCTGTCGGGTACACATGCCCTTAAGCCTCAAATTTTTTTATCCAGAAATGAGGAGGAGGATTTAATATAGGTGTCTATAAGGTGCATAAGGGGGGGGGGGGGTCTCAACCTATGATGCTCAAGAACCTTGTTTATTACTTTTGAATTTTGAGCCTTAGAACTTTGGAAGGGCATAATATGCCTATGATGAACAATTTCAATGTATAATATGTTTGTTTCATATAACTTTTCGAGAGGAACATGTAACAAGTATCCAAAGGGGACATGGTTCAAGATTTTGTCCATAAAAGCCTTCTTTCTATGAAAAAATTGACTACAAAGAAATTTTCCAAGTCACATACCGAAAGGAGGATGCCATGGGGGATCTCAACCTTGGATCCTTAGAAAGTTCCAAAGGGAGTCTTGGCCTTGTACTAGAGGGTGCCGATTAGGGGTTTCAACCTTTGTAGTCTAAGAAGAATGTGTCGATAGGGGGTCTCAACCTAGCATTAGAAGCTGTTGAGAGGGGTCTCGGCTAGTGTGCTTGGAAAGTGTCGGAAAAGGGAGTCTTAGACAAGGTATCCTTTGAATTTTGAATTTAAGTTGTTTATGAAGTGACCAAAATACCAAGGGGTTGAATTGAAGTTTTGACAAACTTTTAAGTTCCTTTAAAAACAAAAAGATCTAATGATAGTTCGGAATCAATTACTTCAGAATGAAAGCAGTCCTAAACTCAAAATAGAAATTCAAGTTGCTTAGAATGGAAATACAATTGTTTTGAAAAAATAGTTTTTTTAAAAATTAAAGCTTCTGTTTCACATATGGGTGTTTAATTGAAACCTCTTGTTCAAATCAAGTTTGGTTGTGTTGTTAGGAAGTAAAATAAAAGATTTAGTGTCCTTTATTAAACCAGATTTCAGATCTATGCAAAAGCAAAATAAAGGAGATATGGAAGAAGATTGCACAAATATTTTTATATTGGTTCACCCCCAACCATCGGCTGCGTCCAGTCCTCACCCTTCAAGATGAGATTTCCACAAACAAAACAAGTTCACAATTGGACAGCAACCACTGGATTTCAAAACCTTATCAACTCCCCACTAGACTTCAAACTTACCCTTTGCTAGACCAGCTATACCACTGGATTTCACTCTTGCCAAACACTTCTAGGCTTTATAGAAAAATGGGTATGTGATTCAAGTGCATAGAGAAAAAATCTCCTCACAAGAAAATTTTCACTCAGGACTATGGTTTCTCACTTCTAACTAAGATTATTACAAGTTATTAAGCATAATACAAAAGTGGGTCACTCTCACAAAGAGGGTTGAAGCTAGAACACAAATTTTTCACACAGAGAATTTGTTCAAGATGTTGCAAAAGTGGGCTGCTTCAAAATGCTTCTTCATAGCTTTCAAAAAAAGCCTTATAAAGCTCCTAGGCAGACCATTGGAGTGGGCTCCACATAAATGACACACTTCTGGAGCAAGTAAGTTTGCTTTCCAATTGTCATGATGTGACAGCTAACCAACCCAAAGGCATTATGAAAAATCATCTAAATAGTCATTCTAATTTTTGCTAAGAACTAATCATCTTGATGAAGTCCAAATTGATTTTTTCATTTTGATGTAGTGCAACTTCATTTCTTTTTAACACTTCTTCACAACATCATGCAATTTGAAGTTTGACTGCTTTCAAAAATACTTGCATAAAGGTTTGTTGCTGGTGTTAATGTTTTGTCCATGGTTTAGACTAAGCTGATTTCTTCAGTCCTTCAATCTAGTGCTTCTCATGGACATCTTTGTCTTTCAATGGGGCATCTTTTGATGCAATCAATTCTTCCTTTTTGAAGTGCCCATAGTGATTGTGGCAAAATGAAGAACTATTCAGACTTTAGTCTTGTCATTTTGTTTAAGTGATACATTATGAGTTGTTCTGAACTATTCTAATGTTCAGAAACTGAGAGTCTTGGTCTTCATCACTCTGTGTTGACTCTGCATAGCTTCATGATGAGCCATGATGATCTTTATGTAGCCTTTGAGGAATCTTCTATGCAAGGCTGTTAGACTATTGGCAAGCGTACCAATGTCATCATAGGTTACAGATTTATAAAAAGAGATCGTCTCCATAGGGACTTAAGTTACTCAATTCCTCAGGATAAATGTAAACAGTTTAATAGTTATGTATAATTTCAATCGAAATTGCATGGGTTTGTTTAACTAACAAAAAATAACTAAGTAACGAAATAACAGAAATAACAAAATTTAGTGCGTTAGAAATATCTAAAATTACAGAAACAATAATAATAAATTTAATTAATTCAAGAAAAACATAGGATTCAATTTCATCATTCATACCCTTAGTATCCTAATAAAATTAACATATATGAATCATTTTCTAATGTTACTGATGCACATATCAAATTACCCTGAATTAATCCCTCACACTCAAGAATCCTAAGAATATTTACCGAATATTGATCCCTCGCATATGAAGTAAATGCCCCAGCATTACAATCATAATATCGTGCTATTTGCAATCTAAATGTTATGCTCTATTCCTAGCAACATAACTTAAGAGTAAATTCATTTAGTTCAAATTCTAAGAGTAGTTTCCAGTCAAACTTAAAATCCTCTTTCATGAAACTGATGATCAAATAGAATCAAGCATTATGAATTGAATGAAATTACCAATAATGAGTGGAAAAGATTCATACATAGATAATACCAAAAGAGATACATAAGGACACAAATATTACATCCAATCCTTTGGAGAAACTAACCGATCATTGCATAGAGCACCAGATCAAAAAGAGAAATGACGAAGCATGCAATCCATGGTCACAACTTTGCAGCGCCTAGGCTCCACTTTGTGGTTCCTTCTTCATTCTGGTGTTTCTCATGTTTTCTCTCTGATTTTTGCTGTCCTTTTCTTAATCCTTGACATGGCTATTTATAGAAAAGCGCCAAATGGTGCAGAAAAATTCGCCTAGACGAGCTAAACTCGCTTATGCGAATTTGTTGCTTAATTCTGAAGGCACAGACTCGCCCAGGTGAGCTGTGATAAGTGTCATATTTCAGTTAGTTTTGGGATTAAATTATCTTTCAATTGTAATGGTTTTCTTATAAACTTCTCTTAAATCAAGTTTTTTATATACATTGTACATTTAGTAATGTTTTTGTTTAAATACAAAAGATTCATCCATGATTCTGTAGGTTTTGAAGGTTGTTTGTTGAATCCAGAAACATCAGAATAAAGAAGAAAGTGGAAAGTGGAGCCCAAGCACTATAGTGTTGTGACTAAGGATCTCATTCTTCAAGCGAATGACCATGATTGCCTCCGCATGCCAATGAACTTGATTGTCTCTAGAAGGCAAAATAGGTGCGGATGACCATGATTGTCTCTGCATGCCAACGGACTCGATTGTCTCTGGAAGGCAAAGAAAGCAGATGACCATGATTGTCTTCGCATGCCAATGAACTTGAATGTCTCTGGAAGGCAAAGAAGACTGTAATAGTCTCCGATAAGATAATTGCGAGGACTTTGAGTCCCTTGAATTATAAAAGACAAGGACTTTGAGTCCTATGTGATACGAAATCAGAGTGTGGTAACGGAAGCAAACAACCAATAACGAAGGTACTAGGTACCACCCTTATTAGTCGAATTCCTTTAAGTATTTTTGGTATTTGTGTGTTTGGGTTTTTACGAAAATCAGCAAGGAAAAATAAGCAATATTAAACTACACCAATAGCTTAATACGAGATTAGCACTCAACACCAATTGAGCTAATCGGACTATTTTCAAGACGACGCTTGCAAATAATCGGGCGAAAATGTAAACACAATTTCTAATTGGACTGAATTGTTCTTGTTTTATTGAATGATCTGCAAATGATCAAATTACATCCATATATGGCCGAAAAACAGTAAGGCCTAATTAAACACAATAAAACTAGTAATAAAATGCAATTAAGGCCTAATTAAACACAATAAAACTAGTAATAAAATGCAATTAATGACTTAATGCAATCAGCTCATGATATTCCTTTTCCATAATTAGCCACACGCCTATTTAAGGCCTTGAATGTCCCATTTATGCTTCTTTTGTAACCATCTTGGAAAGGTTTTGAATGGCTGAATTTTATTTGTCTTAACTGATGAAAATGCTTAAAATAGCCAAGTAATTAAACTCAGCCCTTGATGAGGATTCCAAACAGCCCCCACGCCATTAACTTCCCTTTGAATGTCACTTGTGTTGATTTTCAACTCCTCTTGGTCAATTTTCGTACCATCCCCTCCCCCTTTGAAAGGAATTGCCCTCAATTCTTGAATACCATCATCATCTAAATACGGTGAGAGATCTCCAACATTGAAAGTAGCATGTACTCCATATTCTTCGGGCAAATCAATCTTGTATGCATTGTCATTGATCTTTGATATAACTTTGAAAGGACCATCCGCTCTAGGCATGAGCTTATTCTTTCTCTTGCTTGGGAATCTTTCTTTTCTCAAATGGACCCACACAAGATCACCTTCATTGAATAACTTAGGCTTCTTATTCTTGGACCTTTGCTTATAAACTTCATTCACGGCCTTGATTCTTTCTTGCACTTGATTATGTAGCTTGATCATTGCTTTGAGTTTGGCCTCTGCATCTGGATGAACTAACTCCTCTTTTGGCATAACTATCAAATCCAATGGCAAGTAAGGATTCACACCATAAACAACTTCAAAAGGAGAATGATTAGAAGCATATGTAGGGGACCGGTTGTAAGCAAATTCAGCATGGGCTAGCTTCAAGTCCCAATCCTTTTGAGTCTTACTAACCAAACCACGCAGCAAAGTACCAAGAGTTCTATTAGTCACCTCGGTTTGTCCATCGGTTTGAGGGTGATGGGAAGTACTAAACAGCAACTTAGTACCTACTTTCCTCCATAATGTGTTCCAAAAATAACTTAAAAACTTTGAATCACGATCGGAAACAATAGTTTTAGGAACTCCATGTAAACGCACAATCTCACGAAAGTACAAATCAGCAACATTACTAGCATCATCGGTTTTGTGACAAGCTACAAAGTGTGCCATCTTTGAAAACCTATCCACAACCACCATAATAGCATCTTTACCTCGCTGTGTTCGGGGCAAAGCCACAATGAAATCCATACTCACATCCATCCAAGGACCACTAGGCGTTGGCAAGGGAGTATACGCCCCTGGTTTGAAAGAACTCTTTGCCATGTGACAAGTAACACACCTGCTAATGACTTTTTGCACATCTCCTAACATCTTTGGCCAATGAAAGTGTTCCTTCAAAATCTCCAAGGTCTTTGTAATGCCAAAATGACCAGCCAAACCTCCACCATGAGCTTCACGAACTAGTAACTCACGAATTGAATGCCTTGGGATGCAAAGCCGATTCTCCTTGAATAAAAATCCATCTTGCACGATATACTTTCCAAATGCTCCATTCTCACAATTAGAGTATATTTCACCAAAATCCACATCTTCTTTATAATAATCTTTCAAAGTCTCAAAACCAAGTAAACGAGTTTCAAGAATTGAAATTAAAGCATACCTCCTTGAAAGTGCATCAGCCACCACATTACTCTTACCATCCTTGTATTTTGAAGAGAAATTAAAAGATTGAAGAAATTCAACCCATTTAGCATGCCTTGGACTCAACTTCTGCTGCCCATTGATATACTTCAATGACTCATGATCTGAATGCAATATAAAGTGATTAGAACGCAAATAATGATTCCAATGATCAAGAGCTCTCACAATGGCATAGAACTCTTTGTCATAGGTGCAATAGTTCAATCTGGCTCCTCCCAATTTCTCCGAGAAATAAGCTATAGGCCTTTTGTTTTGTATCAAAACAGCCCCAATGCCAACTCCACTAGCATCACATTCAACTTCAAATGGTTGAGTAAAATCGGGTAAAGCTAAAACAGGAGCTTCACAAAGCTTTAACTTAATCAATTCAAAAGCCTTTTGTGCTTGTTCATTCCACCCAAACGCACCCTTCTTCAAACATTCGGTCATAGGACTTGCTATAGTGCTAAAATTCTGGATAAAGCGTCGATAAAATGATGCAAGACCAAGGAAAGATCTCACCTCCGAAACTGTTGTAGGGCTCGGCCAAGTCTTGATAGCATCCACTTTTGTTTGATCAACGGATACTCCATCTTTAGACACCACATATCCAAGAAACACCACACTTTCAACCAAGAAATCACACTTTTCCCTCTTCCCATAGAGTTTTTGTGCTCTTAGGGTCTCAAATATTTGTTTCAAATGAGTGAAATGCTCCTCTATAGATTTGCTATACACCAATATGTCATCAAGATAAACAACAACAAACTTACCCAAAAAAGGCTTGAGTACTTCGTTCATGAGCCTCATAAAGGTGCTAGGTGCATTTGTGAGCCCAAATGGCATAACTAGCCATTCATATAGACCATGCTTAGTCTTGAATGCCGTCTTCCATTCATCACCTTCACGCATTCTGATTTGGTGATATCCACTCCTTAGATCAATTTTTGAGAAGATAACCGATCCATGTAACTCATCAAGCATATCATCTAGTCTTGGAATGGGAAAACGATATTTGATGGTTATGTTGTTCACTGCCCTACTATCAATACACATTCTCCATGAACCATCCTTCTTAGGAACCAACAATGTCGGAACAGCACATGGACTCATTGATTCATGCACATAACCCATGCTTATCAATTCTTCAATTTGCCGTTGCAACTCCTTTGTCTCCTCCGGATTACACCTATATGCAGCCTTGTTTGGTAATGGAACTCCCGGAATTAGATCAATTTGATGCTCAATCCCACGGATAGGTGGCAAACCCTTTGGTAGTTCACTTGGAAACACATCTTCATACTCACCCAAAACAGCCTCCAATTGTTGTTTAAAAGGAGTCTCTACATCGTCTTGTCTAGCATTCTTTGCAACCAACACGTAGACTAATTCACCATTATCAATAGCATCCTTCACTTCATTTTCAGTAGCAAACATAGTGAGACTAGGCTTTTTACCTCTTTTTGTAATCATGGAACGGACTTCATTTGATGCCATTGGTTTCAACACAATCCTCTTGCCATTGAAGTTCAATTCATGCTCATTGGACCTTCCTCTATGCGTCACATCCCTATCAAATTGCCAAGGGCGTCCCAAGAGTATGTGACTTGCATCCATAGGTACCACATCACACAAGATTTCATCAACATAAGATCCCATGGTTAATCCCACACGCGTCTGCCTTGTAACATTTATGCTACTTCCATTGTCCAACCAATGTAGCGCATAAGGCTTAGGATGTTTTGTTGTGAGCAATCCTAATTTAGACACCATTTCAGTTGAAGCCGCATTGGTACAACTACCTCCATCCACAATGATACTACACCACTTATCTTTCACTTGACCCTTAGTGTAGAAGATTTGATTTCTTTGATCTCCTTCCACGGGTACAGCCTTGACTTGCAAAGTTCTTAGCATCAAGGTATCATACATGGGAGGTCCATATACTTCTACCTCATCATCATCATCTTCAACAATTTCAACTCCATCACCTTCAATATTGCCACCAGATTCTTCTTCTTCCTTCATCAACTCATCACGCATGCTAATTGCTTCTCGGAGGGTCACAACTCGTTGATTAGGACAAGCCCTAGCAAAGTGTCCAAAGCCTTGACACTTGAAACACCTAACCTTTGACAGATTAGTCTCCTTGGCCGTGGCAATGGGTTGTTTAGGAGCGGCCTCACTTTGTTTCGGTTGATTCTCCATTGGTTTAGTGCTAGGGGCTGGATTTGCACTACCCGACACACCTCCCTTGGACCAACCACTAGAACTCGTGCACAAAGTGGTGAAATCTGTGTAGTTACATAGCTCAACAGCAAAAGCTATGTTCTTATTCAGCCCACGAAGGAAACGGCTCATTTTTTGCTCTTCATTTTCCTCCACTTCACCCATTAGGCATAGGTTCTCAAACTCATCAATGTATTCAGTAACACTCATTTTGCCTTGCACCAAATCTGCAATCTTTTTATACAAATTCAGTCGGTGATTTGATGGTACATATCTCTTGCGCAACTTCTTCTTCAAGGACTCCCAAGAGTGGATTTTCTCCTTTCCATCTCGTGTCCTTCTAGCCTTCAATCCCTCATACCACAACGATGCACTTTTGCTAAGTTTCAGGATAGCATATTTGCAACGTTTCTCATCATCAAGATCCTTGAAGTCAAACATTCTATCAATCTTGCGCTCCCATTCTAGATAAACCTCCGGGTCTGCACTACCATTAAATTCAGGTAGTTCGGTGATTTTGAACTCATCCACGTTTGGACGTGGTTCACCCCTTCTAGGCCTCCATCGTTCATCTCTCATGTCAACGTTCCTTAAGGCTTCACGCAATTTGTCCATGAAATCATCACTGTTGAAATCCATTGTTGTCACGTAACACGGAATCAGAACCGTGCTCTGATGCCACTAATGATACGAAATCAGAGTGTGGTAACGGAAGCAAACAACCAATAACGAAGGTACTAGGTACCACCCTTATTAGTCGAATTCCTTTAAGTATTTTTGGTATTTGTGTGTTTGGGTTTTTACGAAAATCAGCAAGGAAAAATAAGCAATATTAAACTACACCAATAGCTTAATACGAGATTAGCACTCAACACCAATTGAGCTAATCGGACTATTTTCAAGACGACGCTTGCAAATAATCGGGCGAAAATGTAAACACAATTTCTAATTGGACTGAATTGTTCTTGTTTTATTGAATGATCTACAAATGATCAAATTACATCCATATATGGCCGAAAAACAGTAAGGCCTAATTAAACACAATAAAACTAGTAATAAAATGCAATTAAGGCCTAATTAAACACAATAAAACTAGTAATAAAATGCAATTAATGACTTAATGCAATCAGCTCATGATATTCCTTTTCCATAATTAGCCACACGCCTATTTAAGGCCTTGAATGTCCCATTTATGCTTCTTTTGTAACCATCTTGGAAAGGTTTTGAATGGCTGAATTTTATTTGTCTTAACTGATGAAAATGCTTAAAATAGCCAAGTAATTAAACTCAGCCCTTGATGAGGATTCCAAACAGCCCCCACGCCATTAACTTCCCTTTGAATGTCACTTGTGTTGATTTTCAACTCCTCTTGGTCAATTTTCGTACCACTATGAAAGATAAAAGCGAGGACTGTGAGTCCTATGAAACAAGCCAATAGGTACTAGTACCGAAGGGCTTAACCTTATGAGAAAGCAAGAGGTTGACTCTTTGAGAGAGCCTCTCATCTATGCACTCATTGCCTAATATGAACATAATTTTTCTTCGGGATGCAGATGCATGCAACCTTTATCTTGACATGCAGTAAATGCAGGCTTTGTACACAACAATGCAATGCAATGGAAAATTGTACAATGTTCATGACATTCTTTCCTATTTTTGTGATTTTGATTTTTTTTCTGAGAAAAACACAGATTGATTGTCTCTTTTTTTGAAAGATGTGATAACTCACGCAACCTCATCCTATCTTTTTGCAAATCTCTTCGGGGACTCCCTCGGAGTGCATGTTCTGTTTGATTTATTCACTTGACAATTTTGGAGTGTTGGCAATGGAGCCGTTTGAAATTTAATCAATCAACTGAAATATTGATCTTGGGGTTCGTCCCTTTCTTTCTTAAAAACTTTTATTATTCTTGACAACAAGAAAATATATGGCTTTCGGACTGATCGCATGCACCATTGAAGGATGGCAATGGACCGTTACACTTTGGCATATGACCAAGTGAAAATTTCCTATTTTAAGGTCATAGAGTGATGCCAAGGGTTTGTCGATCCCACTGAAACTCAATGACAAGGGCTGATCCTGAAAGAATTTATCTACGAATTCGAAAGAAATCCCAAAGGAGTCTGATGAGAGACTAACATCAGATGTACCTCACTATCACAATCATCTTTAGGCATTTTCCATGAGCTCCTGGTCAAATGAGGTTTCTTCTCAAATGTGCAAGTGCGAACCTCACTGTCACTAACATCAGATGTACCGCACATGCACATTAGGTCCTTCCAAGAATGGACTCGGGAAGGTCCCAAGTTAGTATACCAGGTGATGGCTGCCCCAGTAAGGGTCTCTTGGAAGAAATGCATCAGCAATTTTTCATCTTTCGCATACACCCCCATCTTCTGACAATACAACTTCAGGTGATTCTTGGGGCAAGTAGTCCCCTTGTACTTATTGAAATTTGACACTTTGAACTTCAGAGGAATGACCACATAGGGTACTAGGCATAACTCTTCCATGTCAGCAGAGGAATAATCTCGACCTCATTCAATGGCCCTGAGCCTTTCTTCTATATGATCCAACTTTCCCTTTTCTGCCATAGCAGGAGGGACTCTCCCTAATGCGAAATACAAGGGTTGTGGTTGTAGACGAAATGGAGGGTCCTCCAAAGTGTTTGGCAGCGGAACACCACCAAATGCTTGCCCCTCAATGGCGTATCCGAGGCGAGGATCGAAGTCGGCTAGATTGTGGTGGGGTATTTCATGTGTCTTCCCCATGGGTTGAGAGACATGTGCATGATCAAATTGAGGTTGTTGGCTCTTAACGAGTATGGGGGTGGAGTTATTGACATTCTCATCGGGAGTGTGCACAACATTGGGTGGTGTATAGTTGGGAGGCAAGCGATATGGCGGGAAGGCATGCTTGTTCTGAACCTGCACAAAATGGGAGACGCTTGTACTTCCCAACTCTTTGCCTCCCTGACCTACCATATCCGAGGTTGGATAATTTATTTTGTTGAGTCCAGATGGGGGAATCGGATCCACCCTAGCAAGGATGCTGGTAGCGGTAACTGCAGCTGCATTGACCTCCATTATCTTCTTGATGCTCATCATGGCCTCCATGTCGCCCTTCATCCGCTCTTGAACTTCCTCTATTTCTCCCATTACTCTAGCTCCAGCACGCATTCGGTAAAGGTGTCGTAAAGCGCATTTTTTTTTAGAACAATGATTATGGTTCGGATTTCAAAGAAAGAATCCAATGAGCAATGCAACCAATGAAAAGCATGGATGTATGTGAATGATGCATTGTTGAAATATTGTGAATTTTACACAGGACATAGGTTTCAATCAATCTAGATTTTCATTAAAACAACATGGTCCATTACATCTTGTCAAAGTGGAGCTAGAAATAAAACATGGATGTCAATAGTCCTCAATTTGTTTTGCAAATTATTTAGCTCAATCATGTGTTGGCAGTAGACAAAGAATGATGTGACTTGATCCATCTTCTGCCCCAACTTTTGCAAGCTGGTTACATCCATACTTGACCTTGACTTGATGAACCTTTCCTTAAAAGCATGTGCTTGGTTCAACCCCATAATCCAAGGAAAAGAAAAATTGATTGGCAATACTTCAGCAACCTATCATAGAGATGAATGACTAGGGCATACTCATGATATGCGTGGCAAATGTAATTATGAGATTGAGATGCCCAGAGAACCATCATTTTCCTAGTTAACCATGCATTAGGTACCACATTCACATGATTTTTAATAATTTTTTTTAGAGAAATGGGTGCATAATCCCAACATGGTTGTTTTTTAGTCATCGTCATGGTATCCAACACATGTAACTAAGAATGTGGTGTAACTTTCTTTTTGTTCTTTTTTTTTGTTTTTGTTTTTTTTTTGTAGAGGAAAATATGAGGATCAGGCATGAGTGAACATGATGTGCGAATGACGGAAGTAGAATATATGCAGTTGGCAGAATAAAAGCATGCTAAGTGAAGGTGTATGATAATGCAGTGATTTATGCAAATGCAATGCACGAATATGATGCAGGAATGATATGCCCATTAGGATGCCATGAAGAGATGCAAGACACAATCAAGGAATATGCCAGAGTAAGTTTGCTATGTGCCCCCCTAAGTTTAGGAATCTAATGGAAAGGATCCAAAAGTCCACTTATAGTGATAATTCCCAAGGGTGGTTTCGTGTAGCAAGTTAGCATATGACACCAGAATTGGGGTGAATTCTGCAGGCTTTTTTGTTGGAAAATTCTTTCCCTAGTTGGTGTTTTGGTTTGTGTTAAGGGTGGAGTTTGGTATTGGATGTGCGGCAGGCAGACTTTGTGGCTGATTGGATGGTGGGTAATGAGAAGGGCTGATATTGGCTGAGTAATGACATTGTTGAGCTGGTGGGAAATTTGGCCATGTAAGAGCGACAGTCACAGCATGGGTTCCTTCCTCCTTCTCATCCTCTCTATTTGCCCCAGGCTTTTTATTTGTCAAAGCAGGATAATCAAATTCGCCTCTTTTCAGACCCACTTCAATCCTTTTGCCGACAAAAACTAAATTAGCAAAGCTTGAAGGTGAGTAACCCACCATTTTCTCATAGTAGAACACCGGTAACGTGTCTACTATCGTTGTGATCATCTCTTTCTCCGTCATTGAAGGGGCCACTCGAGCTGCCAATTCCCTCCACCTCTGGGCGTATTCCTAGAATTGTATTGATACTGCCTAATGAAAGCAACCATTAGGTTCTTTAAAGAATGGACTTGGGAAGGTTCCAAGTTAGTATACCAGGTGACGGCTGCCCCAGTAAGGCTCTCTTGGAAGAAATGCATTAACAATTTTTCATCTTTCGCGTACGCCCCTATCTTCCGACAATACAACTTCAAGTGACTCTTGGGGAAAGTAGTCCCCTTGTACATATCAAAATCTGGCACTTTGAACTTCGGAGGAATGACCACATAGGGTACTAGGCACAACTCTTCCATGTCAGCAAAGGAATAATCTCCACCTCCTTCAATGGCAATGAGCCTTTCTTCTATATGATCCAACTTTCCTTTTCCTGCCATAGCAGGAGGGACTCTCCCTACCGCGAAATGCAAGGGTTGTGGTTGTGGACGAAATGGAGGGTGCTCCGAAGTGTTTGGCAAGGGTCCACCACCAATTGCTTGCCCCTCAATGGCGTATCCGAGGCGAGGCTTGAAGTCGGCTAGATTGTGGTGGGGTATTTCATGTGTCTTCCCCATGGGTTGAGAGACATGTGCATGATCAAATTGAGGTTGTTGGATCTCAACGAGTATGGGGGTAGAGTTATTGAAATTCTCATCGGGAGTGTGTGAAACATTGGGTGGTGTATAGTTGGGAGGCAAGCCATATGGCAGGAAGGCATGCTTGTTCTGAACTTGCACAAAATGGGGGCCGCCTGTACTTCCCAACTTTTGGCCTCCCTGACCTACCATATCCAAGGTTGGATAATTTATTTGGTTGAGGCTAGATGGGGGAATCGGGTCCACCCTAGCAACGGCGCTGGTAGCGGCAACTGCAGCCGCATTGACCTCCATTATCTTCTTCATGCTCATCATGGCCTCCATGTCGTCCTTCATCCGCTCTTGAACTTCCTCTATTTCTCCCATTACTCTAGCTCTTGCATGCATTCAGTAAGGGCGCCGTAAAGCGTATTCTTTCCTTTTGATAACAAAGATTGCAGTTCTGATTTCAAAGAAAGAATGCAATAAGCAATGCAACCGATGAAAATGATGCATTACTGAAATATTGTGAATTTTACATAGGACATAGGGTTGAATCAATCTAGATTTTCATTAAAACAACATGGTCCATCACATCTTGTCAAAGTGGAGTTGGAAATAAAACATGGATGTCAACAGTCCTCAGTTTGTTTTGTCAATTATTTAGCTCAATCATGTGTTGGCAGTAGACAAAGAATGATGTGACTCGATCCATCTTCTGCCCCAACTTTTGCAAGCTAGTTACTCCCATACTTGACCTTGACTTGATGAACCTTTCCTTAAAAGCATGTGCTTGGTTCAACCCCATAATCCATGGAAAAGAAAAATTGATTGGCAGCAACCTATCATAGAGATGAATGACTAGGGCATACTCATGATATGCGTGGCAAATGTAATTATGAGATTGAGATGCCCAGAGAACCATCATTTTCCTAGTTAGCCATGCATTAGGTACCACATTCACATGATTTTCAATCATTTTTTTTAGTGAAATGGGTGTATAATCCCAACATGGTTGTTTTTTAGTCATCGTCATGGTACCCAACATATGTAACTAAGAATGTGGTGTAACTTTCTTTTTGTTCTCTTTTTTTTGTTTTTGTTTTTTTTTTTTGCAGAGGAAAATATGAGGATCATGCATGATTGAACATGATGTGCGAATGACGGAAGTAGAATATATGCAGTTGGCAGAACAAAAGCATGCTAAGTGAAGGTGTATGATAATGCATTGATTTATGCAAATGCAATGCACGAATATGATGCAGGAATGATATGCCCATTACAATGCCATGAAGAGATGCATGACGCAATCAAGGAATATGCCAAAGTAAGTTTGCTATGTGCCCCCATAATTTTAGGAATCTAATGGAAAGGATCCAAAAATCCACTTATAGTGATAATTCCCAATGGTGGTTTCATGTAACCTTACTGGCTTCTAGAGATATCATCCTCTTAAGGAATACATTGTGGCGATAGGGACTTTCAGCGACAATGCATCATTAAAAGAGGAAAACTCTAGATGAGGCTTCACTGTCATCAAGTGAGTCGGAGACCCAACATGACCACAGATCGACCTCCATTCCTTATGGCTCACATAGACCCGGGTATAGGGCCTAATATCTCAATGTGTGTGCGAGGTGTAAACGTCATGTGTGCGTAGAAAAGATATTTCTAACTACGAATGTAATCGATAGACAAACACACACCAAACACAACAACATAGCAAAGGTTATGTACAAATATGGACAAAACAAAAGATAAAAGGGAAGAGGGAACATAAATAAAGAAGAAGTCATGATAAAAACATAGCACACTAACTGAATGGCCTAACTCTCACATTCCCCAGTGGAGTCGCCAACTATCGCAACCTACCCTTCGGCGGGAGGGTGATGCGAGGCTCACGGGTGCATCTTCCAAGGAAGGAAAACGCGCAGAGTCGCCACCAACATTTATTTGAGGAAAATGTTGGAAAAACCAAAAAGGAAAAAGGTCCACAAATTTTGAAAATGAGGGTTCGGGAATTGTTTACACACGGGGAAGGTATTAGCACCCCACATGCCCGCCACAAGGGATGGCAACCTCTAATCGAGTGTGCAAATCATGACTTCAAAATTGTGTATTTTTCCCTTTTCATATTTTTTATGTCGCAACCGACCCTTTGACGGGGGCGCAAAAAGTTCAAAACCATGGGCCAAAGCGTTTGCCTCCAAGGGAGAAAATGAGTGGAGTCACCACCAACGTTTATTCGAGGAAGACGTTAGAAAAACCAAAAAGGACAAAGGTCTGTGGATTTTGAAAATGAGGGTTCAAGAGTTGTTTACGCACGGGGAAGGTATTAGCGTCTCACACGCCCGCCACAAGGGACGACAGCCTCTAATCGAGTGTGCAAATCATGACTTCAAAATTGTATATTTTTCCCTTTTCGTATTTTTTATGTTTTTCCCTTTTTATGTTTTTTACTTTTTTGGGGTCGACAAGGGTATTGTCCTTGCTCCTACGTATCCTCCGGTGCGATGATGAAATCAGACCTATGTAGTTCTTTGAAAGCAAGAAAGTTATGCAGAGTGTTGATTTTAAACTTTTAAGAGGTTCGTTTTAACCGATAAAAGTAAAAAAAAAAATTGTTAAGGTGTTGGACCTTTGAACAGATTCAAGCAATCTTCTTGTGGACAAAAACTTGATTATGAATTGATTTTAGCTTTGGTTTCACTTGATTATTTTCTAACTCATTAAAAGAGGACTTACGAAGCAAATGACAGGTTGAAAATTATTTTTTTTATGACTAATCGATGTTACAACGCAAATGATCGGTTGGAATTCATTTTAACAGTGACTAAACGAGATTACGACACAATTAATCGGTCAAAACTCACTCTAAACAAAGAAAAAGATCATCGATGGAAGAAGAATGAAGATGAAGACATGTAAAGCAAGGATGGACCCCTAAGGGTGCATAAAATGAATTCAAAGCTTCAAAAATGGAAACTAACCGGTCGAAGAACGATGAAGATTGGACGAAAAATGATGAAGAACGATCACAGAATCGATCATGGAAACGTTACGGAAGCGCCTTGGCCTTGATTTTTCTTCTTCTTTCTCCTTATTCTCACTAATTTCTCTCAAATCTTCTTGATTTCAGATGCTGGACCTTGGGACCTCTTTCCTTTAGCCCCCTCATGCTTATTTATAGCAAATAGGGGTGGAGGTTGCATAGCAGCTCGCCTGGGTGAGCTGCTTGCTTCCTCCAGAAGTAACCTAGCTCGCCCAAGCGAGCTGGTTGCTTCAGCATTAAGCTTTCTAGTGGGCCCATGGGCTGAAAAATGCCACAAAAGTGACCCCTACGGATTGTGTGGCAATTAGTGTTAAGCAGCTCAATTCGGATGGCAAGAATCAAAACATTAGCAAATGAAGGTCCCCAGACGAAATTAGGGTATGACAAGTGGTGCTACAAGTATAGAAAAATATGGGACAAACCTTTTGTAAAAGTTTGTTAAGTCATGGAAGTCCTAAATTTTCCTTATACTGGGTGGAGTGGGCCACTCAGGAATGACCTTTATTCTCTTAGGGTTCATGGGAACCCCTTGATCACCATTTAAAAAATTAAGGAAAGTAATGCAATAAAACGTACCTTTTTTTATATTTTCATGTTGATTACTCCTACCAAAAAGTATGACAAGCCTAAGGTGTCCCATATAAGCACCTAGGTTTGTATTGAAACAAAAAATAAGAACAGACCTACCTAATGAGTCCCTATGTATGTGAATCATGAAGATGTTGGATGCATGGGCGATTTTACAAAAGAGGGTTGCACCACTCAACACATTCATCATACCACCTATCATAGGGATTTGGTGCCTCATAATACCTATTTTGGGCACCAACAAAGCACAAGGATTTAAGCTCTTATGAACCAAACCCTCATCCAACAACTCCTTTAATTGAGGAATAATCTCAAGCCCAAGAGGTGTGGTAGTGCTAAAAAGTGTCTTTTTACAAAAGAGAAGATGTGGAGGCTGTCTAAGAGAGGAAATTTCTTTAATGTTTGTATTTATTGCAAAATGACTTTCCTTCTTAGCTAACCTCTTAGAGGAGACACTTACCTCCTTACACTCCTCCTTAACCATTAAAGGTTGTCCTTCTTCTTGGGGGTAGATTTCTTCACTAGATTCTTCCCCTTTTGCTTCTTCACTTTCACTAGAGGAAGGTGAATTAGTAGCCTCATCTTGGCTACTATAAATGTCTTGGCCTCTCATAATCATGGTTTTCTTGGTGGGCCATTGATAAGTAATGTGTCATCTTCCAAGACATTGAAAGCACTTTATAGAGCTAGTCTTCTCTTGTATACTAGCCTTAGGGGGTTGCTTTTCTATTGTCTTCCTCTTATCATCTTTGGGCTTAGAAGGTGCCGCCTCTAATATGCCTTGACCTTGGTCTTTCTTTGGATAAGAGTAAGGACCATAAGATTTTGAAGTAGACTTCCTTTTAAGTTGTTGCTCTACCCTTATTTCCCAATCTAAGTAAGTCTATACATTGTCCTTCCCATGGAAACATGGGAGGTTAATATTATCCTCTTGAGGCTTTCTTTCCTTTTCTCTCCTATGGGAGTGAGGTCTAAGATGTGACCTATGCCTTCCTTCATAATAGTCACGAAGTTCTTCACTTAGGCTCTTGTAAGGGTCATGACTACTATAGGAGGCATATTTTTCTTTTCTTAATTCTTTTAGTATTTTCCTTCTTTCTTCTTCACTTATTTGTTCCCTCTCATCTTGATTTATTTCTACCCTCTCTTTTCCTTTTTCTTTTCTTTCTATTTTTTCTTTCCATAACTTGAGGGGACTCAACGCATCTAAGATTCTAGATAGAGGGTCCCTATGACTAGTACCCTCACCATTAACACTAGATGAATGATGACTCATATTGGTTCCTAATTTGTGGTTCTTTCTTGTTAGGGGTTTACAAAAGGTAAAAGCTAGGGTTCAAAAGAACTCAAGATAAGCGTGATAAGCAAAAAGAAAGGCCTATTGGTTCCCAACAAAACACTCACTGTTCTAAGGGAAAAATTGCCTAAAATTATTACACACAAATGGAAGTTTGGTAATCTATTGGAGGCTCCCAACACACTTCCAATGAAAGGCCTTTTTGTTACAAAATTTGAAAGCAATGAAGATAAGTAAATTTCCAATTACAAAATTACAAAATAGTCCTCAATTTTTGTGGTTGTGCTCTCTTTGGTGATTCACTCAATTTGCAGTGTTTCTTAGTCCAATAGCTCTTAAGGTGGTTGGCCCCTTCCTTCTTGACTCAAATTCTTCAAGGGATGACACCAATCCTCCTTTCCAATTGCCTATATGGCAACTCACAAACAACAAAACAAAGAGACAAGCAATAACCAAAGACCAAAAAATGAAATCAAAGCTAAACCAATAGAGTTTTAACCAGACAAATTTTCAAGGATTATTCAACAATTAACGCAATAAAAAAACACACAAAAGCAAGCTAGGAATCAAAGAGAAACCTAGAATGGCTCTAGAGTAGAGTAAAAAAAATAAAAAAATAAGACTCAAGAAACCTCTAGTTTTGGCACTTCTTTTCACACTAATTTTCAATTGAAATTTTAGAACTAAGATTGTTATAAAATAGGCACCAATTATAGAACAAATTTCGAGCCAAAACAACAAGCACACTTCCCATTTCACTTGAATTTGAAATTGAATTTGTGGAGCCAAAATTTCCCTAATTATGATTAGTGAATTTTAGCTATGGTTCAACCCATTAATTCAATATCAAGTCCAAGATTCTCCACTAAGTATGCTTAGGTGTCATGAGGTATGTAAAGCATGAAGGACATGCACAAAGTGTGACTATATGATGTGGCAATGGGGTATAGCAAGCAAATGCTCACCTCCCCCTCTAAAATTTAATTGGATTGGGCTTCTCCCAATTCAATTAAATTTATTTCCCAACACACACATCAAATATTCACTTAATGCATATGAAATTACAAAACTACCCCTAATACAAAAACTAGTCTAGGTGCCCTAAAACACAAGGGCTGAAAAGTCCTACATTTCTAGGGTACCCTACCTACATTATGGAGCCCTAACTACAAGGTTCAAAAATAATGAAACATTAACCAAATATGTACAAAGATAAGTGGGCTCATACTTAGTCCATGGACTCGAAATCTACCCTAAGGCTCATGAGAACCCTAGGGCCTTCTCTTGCATCTCTGGCCCAATCTTCTTAGAGTCTTCTATCCAATTCCCTTGGGAGCTTGGATTGCATCAAAAAATACAACTCTCTCCCAAAATAATCCCAACGTCATCACGTCGGCCTAGCGGCTCCACAAAAGAATCTCACTTAACATACTCTACTATTGTCATTCTGCTCCCACGAACAAAGGTTCACGATCATCACATGTACCCATCACACGGTACAAAAATTGTGAGGGTGAGTTTATTATAAAATAAATTAATACAAAAATCAAATAACCATAATTAGTAAGAAAACATTAAAAAATACCATAAGCATACACAAATATCAATTAGTCCAACATACACTCAACAAGTAGTCATCATCCATCCATAATTCCAATCAATCATGCTCAGTATGATGCATGCACCTGACCTCAACTCTAAAATGCAATGTGGTACCATTCATCAAGGAAATAGACTAAGTGTGTCCACACGACATTCTCACTTAGGAAAACTAGGCAGTAAGTGTCGAGGTCACCCTATTGTGCACAAGCAACTCCCCCCCCCAGCGATGATCAGCCTGAGTCTCAAAGGAGTTCCAGACCAAGTGACATGCCCCCAAGTACAATTATTCCTCCTTATGAGAAACTACAAGTACTTACTGACAAAGTTTATACTATTTTCATGCAATATGAAGTATGAAACATGGGTACCATCAATGCACTATTCATGGATAATTAAAGATTCTAAGTCATCCCCCTCCAAAGATGCTTAAAACTTTTTAACCACTCTATTTACCCCACCAGGGATATCCAACATGGTCACTGCACCCCCCATGTACCTACATCATGACAATGACATTTTCAACATCTCATCTCAATGTCATTATAAACATCAACATTGTCTCATCTCAACATCAACATCATCTCATCTCAATATCATTCTCAACATCATCATAATCTCATCTCAATGACATTATCAACAATGATAACATCATCTCATATCAACATAATCATCAATAACAACATCATCTCATATCAATATTATCATAAATAACAACATCATCTCATATTAACATAATCATCAATAACAACATCATCTCATATCAATATTATCATCAATAACAACATCATCTCATATCAACATAATCATCAATAACAACATCATCTCATATCAGTTAATATCATCAATAAATCACATTCCGCATATACATACATATACAGTTCATGCCTGAGATTCACACTCCCCAAGTTTTCAGACAACACAAGTCTAATAAAAATAATAATGTCATTTATCAATAACATACATATTGCATCTCATTAGTCAAAACATTGTTTTTCTTGAAAACCAGCATGCAACAAGGACAAGCATACATCCCCATAGTTAGGTTCCCTAACCCCAACTATGGTATCAAAAGCCGTAAATTATAATAAACTCCCCTAACTTATCGTGAGCTCAATGTTAGTTCCTCTTTGCGTTGCTCAGAGACCTTTCTCGTTAATGTTCATCAGTCCAAACACAAGGTTCTATATACCAAATTGAAGGAAATTTAGTATAGATTTCAGAAACAAGGTTAATGACAAAATACGGGGTTAATTACCCTTGTCAAAACATAAAGGGCTAAGGGGGTGTTTCGGATTCTACTAAAAGGAGATGTTAATTTGAAATTTCAATCACGCCAATGTGTTTGAGGTTCAGTGAAGGTCATGAAAATAACATCAATTTTATAAAAAGATAACTTTTACCACGTCTCATTTTCAAGGATTTTTCAAAGGAAGTGTAAAAACACCTTATTACAGTACCCAAAACACCAGAGACACTAAGATAAACTCAAACTAACTTAAGAGAAAGGCTTAGAACTCAAGATTACCTCAGAGAAGCTATGAAAGAAAGGATTGAAGGATTTTTCTCCATTGAATCCTTGAGGTGTATTCTGAGGATTCCGCTCCAATTAAAATGTTCCTCTTGGTGTGGTGGTTCGGCAGCAAGCAACGGTTGCTCGTGGTGGCCACCGGCGGTCGTGGGTGGTGGAGAAGAAGGTGTTAGGGTTTGGGTGGGCTTTTGGAGAGCAGGAGAGTGAAAAAATCATGTTTTCACGTTGAAGAACGTATTTATAATCTACAAATATCACTTAGTGAGCTCGTCTCGCTAAATGTAACACCCTGAAATATTATTAGTAATTATATTCGATGTTGGATTATATTTGTTGTGTTATTTTATCCATGTTTTATTTTTCAAGGAGGTGAGTTTAGTTATTAGAAGGGTGTGGGTAGTTAAGACTTTAGCTTTTCAAAGAAGCCTCTCAAGGAAGCTTCACAAAGAAGTCTCACGAGGAAGCTTCTCGAGAAAGCCTCTTAATGAAGCATCTCAAGGAAGCTGTCTGAACTTGTCTCGATAAAAGCACCCTCCTGCATTCGTTAACCGTTGGATCTTCTCGAAATTTGGTCTGGAGGTTCATATTAGACAAATGGCCTCAGTTATCTTAAGAAGGGGGGGGGGTTGAATTAAGATAACAAGAACTATTCCCCAATTTAAAATTTTGCTTTCTCTTTTTAGATTAACAATGCACCCTTAACATGAATTACTCAAAAGATAATTCAGAATAAACTTCTTTAAAGGCAAAAGATAAATAGCAATAAATAAAAGAAGTTTAAGGGAAGAGAGAAATGCAAACTTGATTTATACTGGTTCGGTCACTTCCTGTGCCTACGTCCAATCCTCAAGCAACCCACTTGAGATTTTCCACTCTCTTTGTAAAATCCTTTTACAAAGTCTGAATCACACAGGGACAACCCTTTCCTTGTGTTCAGGAATCATTTACAACAAGAGACCCTCAGTCTCTTAACCCTTTTTCAGAATTAAAAAGAAAAGAAGAAGAAATCTCTCTTGAAAGAGACAGATTGTACAATGAAGATCAATCACAATTCCTTATTTGAATATGCAAGTGTTTGACCAAGGAATTCTTTGAGAGGATAAGACATTTCAATTTAGAAAAACTCTCTTAATCTTTTGAGAGGATAAAACTTTTTGGGCAATCAAAAACTCTCTAGCATTCGTGTTTTCAAGTCACATATAAATAGACCTTTGATGGCCATTCATAAACCATTTAAATAGATGTGACTCTTGGAAGCTATTTTTTGAAAATCTCCTCTGGTAATCGATTACAGAATTTGTGTAATCGATTACAGGTTTTAATATTTGAATTAAAACGTTTATTAACTGTTGGTAATCGATTACCAATATTGTGTAATCGATTACACAGTCTAAAATTTGAATTCAAATATTTAGTAGCTGTTGTAAAGCATTTTTGGCCACTGGTAATCGATTACATCCTCTGATAATCGATTACCAGAGAGTAAATCTCTTGAAAAACACTTTTTAACATGCATTACTTGGCCAAACCTTTTGCTATATCAATTAGGAATTTCCTTCCTAATGTACTAGTGATCATCTTAATGTTTGTGTCTTGTATTCTTGAATCATTGTCTTGAATTTAATCTTGAAAAGCGCATTTGCATCATTTGCATCAAATCATCATGATCATCATCAAAACATCAAAGTCATTTGCTTCTACAGTTCATAGGACAAATGTCCACGATCAAACAGTTACGATCTGTGATATGTCTTCTGGTGTGTGAGAAACGCTTCTTTTCCCGATAGCAGAAACACTTGAGGCCTTATTTTTTCCGTGTAGCCATGGAAAACAGCCATTCTCTTCTCCTTCTTTCTTCCAAAACCATTTCCTACGTCCCAAGCTTCTTCTCCATCACCCACAGCCACCAGTAGCCACCATGAACCGCCGTAGCTCTCTGTTGAAATCCCACACCGAGAGGAACCCTTCAATCAGAGCGGAATCTTCCAAGCTTGCCTCGGAATTTCGGTTGAGAATGAAGCCCAATCTAACCTTCATGGTTTTCTTCAAGGTAACCATGATTCTAAGCTTTTTCCTTGGTAGTTTAAGCTTATCCTTGCATCATTTTCTGACTTTGGAACCACCATTGTATGTTTTACGCTTCCTTTGAAAAACCCTAGAGAAATAGACTTTATGAAAGTTATCCTTTTTCTGAAATGGGTGCTATTTTCGTGACCTTCAATGAACCCCGGTCGCATTGGCGTGATCGGAACTTCAAAATGATTCTCCTTTTGTAGAACCCGAAATACCCCTTAGCCTTTTCATGTAGTAACATGAGTATAGGACTCACGATATCGTTGTCAACTTTATTTCTGAAATCCATTGTATTTTCCTTCATTTTGACGTATAGAGACTTGCGTTGGACCGACAAGCATGAATGAGAAAGAGACCTCTAAGTGACACAAAGAGGAAACCGGCAGGGAGCTCACGATAGGTGAGGAGAGTTTATTGTAAAATTTACCATTTTGACAGCATAGTTAGGGTCAGGGAACCTAGCTATGAGAATATCTGTCTGTCCCTGTTGCATGCTGATTTTCCTTTATAGAAAATAACATTTTTAACTAATGGGATGTGATATTGATGTGCATGCTGGTTTTCAAGAAAATAACATTTTTAACGAATAGGATGTGATATAATTGTTATTGATGTGCATGCTGGTTTTTCAAGAAAAATTATGTTTTTGACGAATGGGATGCGATATATCTATTGTTGATGAATAAAATTATTGTCCCTATTTGAGTTGTGTTGTTTGAAGACCTGGGGAGTGTGAATCTTAGGCATGAAAAATATATGTATATGTGGAATGCGACTTACTACTGATAGTGTTATTGATGACTTTAATTGATAGGTGGTGATGTCATATTTGTGATGATATTGATATGAGGTGACGTTGTTAATGGTGGACATGTCAACATGAATTGATGATATTATTGATGATTATGTTAATTATGAAATGAGGTTGTTGTGGTTGTTGATAATGTCATAGAGATGAGATGATGTTTATGTTGAGAATGACATGGAAATGGAATGTTGATGATGTTGGAAATGCATTGACATGTGCATGTTGTGTACGTTCATGGGGGGGTGCAGTGACCTTGTCGGATGTCCCTTGTGTGAGAAAATAGAGTGGTTAAAGAATTTAAGCATTTCTGAGGGGATGCTTAGGCCCTTTAATTCATCCATGGTCATGTACTTGACAACGCCCACGTTCATACGCCGTATGTTGTGTATGTTCATTGGGGGGTGCGTTGACCTTATCGGATGTCCCTTGTGGGGGAAAATAGAGTGGTTAAAGGATTTAAGCATTTCTGAGGGGATGCTTAGGCACTTTAATTCATCCATGGTCAGGTACTTGACGATGCCCATGGTTCATGCCTCATATGACACGGGAAATAGTATAACTATGGCAGTATGTACTTTGTACTAGGGGGTGTGTCACCTGGTACGGAACTCCCTTGTGGCCTAGGCTAATCACCGAGGGGGGGGGGGAGTTATGATGCACGACTGGGTGGCCTCGGCAAATACTGCATGGTTTCCTAAGTGAGATGTCGTGCGTACACGCTTAGGCTATTTCCTTGGTATTGGATACGGTACGTACTGCATTGCATCTGAGAGTTGAGGTCAAGTGCATGCATCATTCTCAACAGTCTTGATTGGATCCATGGATGGATGATGAATAATTGTTGAATGTGGATGATGAATAATTGTTGAATGTGGGTGTTGAATAATGAATGTTGTGTAAGCTCGTGATGTTTCCCTATGTTTTCTTTCTAATTGTGATTATTTTGGATTTAGCATTGGTTCCTTTTATAATGAACTCACCCTTGCAATTTTGTATCGTGTGGTTGATACCTGTGATGATCGCAAACCTTGTTCGTGGGAGCAGAATGACAGCAGTAAGGTGCAAGAATGGGATTCTGTTGAGGAGCCACAAGTCGACGTGATGACGTTGGGATTATTTTGAGAGAGAGTTGTGTTTTGTTAATCAACTCCTCCATAGTTGGTTCATTATTCCTTTTGTTGAACTAAAGATGTAAATTTCAGATTTTAATTATATGTATGAACAGATCTTAATTTCTATTATGTGTATGAAGTGTACTGAGTTACTATTCCTATATATATATATATATATATATATATATATATATATATATATATATATATATATATATATATATTCTTTTAAGTAAATGTGTATGGTTTGGTGAATGTATGTCAAGACAAAATCATCTTTATTTTCATAAGCAAAAAAACAAATTAAGGGAGTTTTTATTTAAAAATTGAAATTATCGCAGTTTAGGATGGTGATATCGTAGCGACAAGGCAAGTCGTTACACTAAGCGGGAGTCCACTTTTGGCGCTAAGCGCAACAATTTTCGCTCAGCGCAATTCCCTCTCGGGTTGGAATTGCGCTTAGCGCGCTTCTCGCGCTCAGCAAGAGGTGAAAATTTGTAATTTTGAAAATCCCAATTGTCATAATGTTGGGACATGTGTTACGAACCTACAGTCAAAATTTGAAGATGATCCAACGGTTATCGAATCCAGGATCACGATTTTACCATAATAGGTTTAGGTGAAATTTGAAATCTCATAATTTCAACTTAGGTCAATAAAACTCCACACAACTCAACATCCACATCAAGAAAATCACACATGACTAATTTGCACCATACCTCAACTCATTCAAGTCAATCATATAATCAAATAACATGATAAATACAATTAAACATCAATTTATAATTAGCAATATTTCAAGGTGTTACATGTCATCGATAGTGGTGGAGGTCTTGTTGGTGGCAGCCGTTGAGCTCATTGACGCCTCTAGCTAGTGGCACGACATCGACGACTGTCCAGCGTGGCAAGATCATATTTCCTACACTCTCGTCGTACTCTACGGTATCGTGGCAATCATAGCTTTGGTATCGTCGCACCACGTACTCCTTCAATTCCCAATTAGGTTTTTATTTTTGTTTATTCGATTTTCTTTTATAAAATTTTTATTTTGATTGAACTTTAGGTTCAATTGGCTCAGATACAATTAAGAGTGCTGGAGTACGGTTGGACTATGCAGAAGGTCTTTCACTTTCTCAATATTTTGGTGAATGAGGGTTTGTATCGTTCAAACCTTTTGTTATTTTACTTTTTGGAATTCTGTGTAGTAACTGCTTAATAATGTGACATTTTGTTAAGGGATTGTGCACTCTTTTTAATTTTGTAGTTCGGTGTGTAGTTTTCATCTTCTATCAGAATGTGTAGAGGTTGAAGTCAGAGGTATTAGAGTATAGGGAATAGAACGTAACATTTAATTTGATTAATTTTTTTCTTAATAGAAGACTAGTTGTTCATTATTTTCTAATTATAGAATGTGGTTAGACTCACACTAATACCCACTCACTGCATTTGCTTGTGTTTGTAGATAGTTCAACACATCTTGCTTGACGTGTCGAGTCTTGCTTTCTTTACAACATATGCACTTTTGGTCTTGTTCTAGGCTAAGATTTATTACCAGGAAAGTTTGACTTATGGTGCATTTGCTTCTACATGGTTGGTTTGCCTCCTGTGATTTTCTTCTTCCATGGTAGTGTGTTTTGCTTATTGGTTTTGATGGGCTGATTACCACCTCGATGTTAAATGCTTTTGTAGGCACGTGCTGTATCAACTGATGGGCTGAAACCAAGTTTCTATACAATTAATATTGTGGTTTATGTTGTTCAGGTGAAAATTCTACTATTTACGAAGTTTGTGTATGTGATCAACTATTAAATGATGTTTGACTTTGGTTGTGATTCACTATATGGTGGCTAGAAGGAAAATTTTGTGTGATATCCAATAATAGGATACAATAGTATAGTTGTACAACTAGGTTATTGGTTTCTAAATTCTAAGTGAGCAATATACAAGCATTTAATAATAACAAACTAGATTCAAATTTTTTCTATTTTACCTTGAAACATCAAACTAAATTCTTTTGCTTCCTCTATGCTGGCATCCTAGATTTGTTAACATGCTTCTTTCCATTGACAAGTGACTCCCACCCTCATAGCTTCATTTGATTCCTCTGCCTTCTCTATGTAGAAGTGAATCAAGCTAGGCCTAGCTGAAGCATAGCTCAATTAGGCAGTTCGTTAGACTATTTTCTCTCCTAAGTCTGATCAGGTGCATTGCAATAGGGTTCTCTTTGTGTTCATCCATTTGCTTTCTTCTTTATGGTGGAAGGTAATTTTTGTATTCATATCCAACTTTCATTGATGCATGAAACTATTGCATTAAGTTACAAGATGCCACCCATTAAGTCAAACTTAGCAGTATACATTGATCTTTACCACGTTTGAAATCATTTTTACAAATGAATTATTTTCAATTCCAAGATAGTTCCTTTGTGTCTTGATAACTGCTTTCAATATTTGGGATCTGGTCTTCTCTAAAATTTCTTAAACTAGTTGCACAGGCCTGGTTTTGTGAGGTGGTAAGATATATGATTGTAACCAGGATATCCATGAAGAAGGATAAAGGGATAACAATTTCGGCCTTTGAGAGTCCTAATTTTGAAATGACATAATGTTTGTCATATGATGTGTTATTATGATCTTTAATTGTCGTAGAGCTGATTTAATGGCAATGCCACACCTATGAAAATGCATGCATTCTAGACCAACGAACTGAATAAGTACACTAAAGTATTTTATATGCTTTACTCTACCACTAAATATTGGCCTCTTTACTTTTAGCAAAACCTTTAAAATAAAATAACAGGAATTAATGTTCCAAAAGGATTGTTCCAAAGGATAGTAGCTGCCTTGAGGCCAACAAATTTGTAGCAGATCATTTTTGTTGATGTTTTATTAAGCAACACAATTGAAAGTAAATATTTTGAGAGCTTTAGATTTCCAAACGGGTTTCTTGATAAGGAAGAATTGACTTTTGGGAAAAAAGTAATTTACAAGAAAACATGCCACAAAAGTGAAGAATCCACTTTCTATTCAGACTTATCCAATGTACAAAGCAGAATCAAGTTAGAAACAACTTTTGTTTGTGTTTTTTTTGCCATCATTTTTTTATTCCTAACCCTAAAGAAAGAACTTAGTTGTATGTGAAGATAAAGAAATGGATATTATCTGAAAATATGGCAACCAGTATGGACAACTTTTTTTTATCCAAACTAGAAATTTTCTGAAATTGGGATTGGTAAATCTTTCAAAAATAAACACAACCAGCTTAACAAGTCGAAGGATTTTTTTTATTGTCTTTAGTTAGCCATGCTCTTATTTATTACCCTAATTTGGATATTTCTATAAGTGGCTTCAAAGATTTTTAAAATTTCAAACTATATTTGGTTTTGGATTTGATAGTAGTAAAGTTATGATAAATCATAATTTTACTTGGGAGCTATGTGGCTGCATCACAAGCCCTTACAAGCTACTTAGAGATCATACCTCATTTTATATTTTAAGCCTTTGTTTCAATTTTCTTCTTCATTTACTAGTTAACATGTTATACAATCCTACCCCGCAAGAGCATTAGATAGAAGACTCCAAGAAGATTGAGCCAGAGATGCAAGAGAAGTCCCTAGCGTTCTCATGAGCCTTAGGGTAGATTTCGGGCTCATGGGCTAAGTATGAGCCCGCTTATCTTTGTACATATTAGATTAAGGTTTCATTATTTTTGGGTCATGTATTTAGGGCTCCATAATATAGGTAAGGTACCCAAGAAATGTAGGATTTTTCAGCCCTTATATTTTAGGGCACCTAGACTAGTTTTTGTATTAGGGGTAGTTTTGCAATTTCATATGCATTAAGTGAATATTTGATGTGTGTGTTGGGAAATAAATTTAATTGAATTGGGAGAAGCCCAATCCAATTAAATTTTAGAGGGCGAGGTGAGCATTTGCTTGCTACATTCCATTGCCACATCATATAGTCACACTTTGTGCATGTTCTTCATGCTTTACATACCTCATGACACCTAAGCACACTTAGTGGAGAATCTTGGACTTGATCTTGAATTAGTGGGCTGAACCATAGCTAAAATTCACTAATCATAATTCATGAGATTTTGGCTCCACAAATTCAATTTCAAATTCAAGTGAAATTTGAATAGAAATTCAAATTTCCCTCCAATTTTGTGTGACACTTAGGCTATAAATAAAGGTCATGTGTGCATTTTTTTTCAACTTTGATCATTTGAGAATTACACTTCAAAGTTCAGACCTCTTTTGAGGCACAAAATTCGTGCTCCTTCTCTCCTTCTCCCTCCACTCATCTTCTCCTACCTTCAAGCTCTTATCCATGGCTTCCTATGGTGGTGAGCTTCTTCTTGACTCATCTTCTCCTTGAAGTGGTGTCTCCTCTCAACTCTTCTTCTTCTCCATTCCACTGCCATTAAAATTCAAGAAGCAAAGGACTCCATTGATGAAGAAGATCCAAGGCCTACAAGCTCCACATGGAGCTACATCAACATATCCTTTTGTTTCTTTGTGTCCTGGTTCTCAAATGAAATTTCATTTTTTTATAAAATTAGAGAATTTTAAGGCGGATAGATACTTTTAACTTCAATTTTTAAATTGAAAATTTGAATTTTGTCAATGTACTTATGCTTTGTGTACTTATCTGTATTACCTTCTGACTTTTCTGATTCTGCGTCGCCTTCTTGATTGTTTTTTACAGACTATTCTTAATGCTACAACACTTTCCTATTGAATCCAAAGGGCGATGTAAGAAGATGCAAGAGGTATACAATTTGATGATGGGATATTCCTATTCTTCCCTCCTTCACTTTGACCCAGAATTAGGTGGTGTTGGCCTAGCTTATTCTAGGCTTCTCTTTTTAAAAGAAGAAGTTGGGTCAATTTATTTTTAAAAAAATGAGCTTTAAGAAATGTAGCTTTTTTTAAAAATGAAGAAAACTAAAGAAAAAAGGATTCTTCAGGGTAGCTAGTTTTAGGAGCTTTTGGCTTCTACTTCTCCTCCATAATTTCAAATCGATCCAAAGAAACTCCCAAGAAGTTTTAACTGAAAAGCAACTTTTAAGCTTAAAAAATTGCCGCTAAAGAAGGTCATCTTGATCAGAAACGACCTGTGTTGGCTAGGTATATGAATGTTAATTTGTGTTTCTATAAATGAGTATGTAACTAAGAAAGGGAACACTAAGGAGGTAGTTAGCTTAATCTGGTATCTTCAACTGGCTATGCATGTGTCTATTGCTTTTATTCATTTATTTATGTTAATTTGTAGTGTAATTGTTGAATCCCTAAAGGTTGACAGTTTGCAAAAACTTTGCTCCTCATTGGAGCCTATTCTACGCAATGTTGTAAGAAAATTCAGTTCATTCTGGTATTAATTCTTAATATGTCAATCTAATAATTTTGTGAAATTTTTAGTTGATTTATTGGTCAGTAGTACCTGAAGTTATCACTTACATATTCTATTGCTCACCTAATCATCCACATAAACTACAACCTCTGGTTGCTGGCCTATAGCTAAAATTTATTGTACTTCAAGATGGTAGTCCTTGACTTGATCTCAGGCTTAAATAGAATTAGGTAGGAAATTAGTGATCTTAGATTCAAAACTGTATAAGTTTATGCATTTCTTTTCTTTTTCCTTATCTACCCAACTATGAAAGGAAATGTCATCAAACATTCTAAAAACAACTTTCTTTGCTTGTGGGGGTAAGGCTACTTATACCCATCCCAAGCCTCATTAGGTGGGAGCCTCAATCCCTAGGTCACCCATTTTACTCATCCATCAAAGGCTTTCTGGAATAAGTTGTTCTGCAATGTGTATGTTTGAGTGTTATCAAATATAATATAATGGAAAATAGCTTTATAAATTTTACACGAATAATGTTTGATCAAGGACATGTCTTATTTCTTATTTTTGTGCTTGTTACTGAACAAGTTAGTGAGCAAGTTGAGCGTGCTTTGGAAAAGCTAGGCCCTGCCAAGCTTAATATGGGCAAGTAATTTTTTTGTTCCCTCTTGTTAAAGAAAATGTTTATTTCAGATGAATGTACATCCCACTTGATTCTCCTGCTCTTATGCTGCTAATGGTTTCATAGCGATTAACAAGAATATATCTTGAAATAACCTGCTTTGCTAGAGATTGGAATGATGGAATTAGACATATGATCTATGTTAATGGAGATACTGTTACATTTTAAAGTCTAAAATTTAGTGACCCATATCTATTCTGTGATTAGTGTTAGGTTCAACTGATATTATTTATCGTCATGAGTTTATAATATCTATAATTGGTCTCTCTAATACTCAATGTATAATTTAGGTTAATGATGTATTTTATTGATGCATTTGTTAGTGTTGCCAACATTGTTGTTAGATTTATAATATGTTGTATGTTTAGGTTAATGATGATATGATAGATTGTTGAACAGTCTAAAAGTCTTGGTTGAATTTCATTACTATAACATGAGTTGTCACATTGATTTAAACACCTGTTCCTATAGGAATAAAAAAAAGAAGGAAAAAAGTCTTACTAGGAAGGACATAATGACATGTTTATCTAAGCTATGTTATAGCTTAAGCTTTTCTAATAGTTTTCTACTCTCTTGTCTTCATTTCAGGTGTAGTCATGAGTTTTGCTATCCATGAAGAAGGCTAGTGCAAAGGGCCAGATCATGATGATATTGGGTTTGCTGGTGTTGTTCATTTTCCTCTTTATCTTGGTTTTCTTCACCTAACCATTGAGATAAACCTTGTTAATACTTAGTTTGTACATGGAAAAAGATCTAAAGCTTCTATGAAGATACAAGATTATTGGGAGATTCAATGTTTGAAAAAGGAATGGAAGCCTCTTTGGTTTGTCAAAGGCAGTAGAAAATTTTGATTATGATTAAAAGAAAAGTGATGTACTTGGAAATATCAAAAGAGGATTTTGTTTTATAATATTATTAAATAATAATTTGGAAACATAAAGCATCTCAATAGATAACGAGCAATGTGAGTTTTTTATTATGTGAATTTTACCTACGATTAAAGCATATAAGTACAAGTAAATAATTTGTATCTACAGTCTTTCAATGGTAGACATAAGTTAATGAATTTTACCTACAATTGGAGGTTGTAAGTATACGTTAATGTTTTTACATACAGTTAGAGGTTGTAGATATAAGTTAATTACTTTTACCTATGCACATTGTGAATTGTAGGAATCATATATAATGACAATCAAGTGTAATTGTAGGTGAAAGTAAATCCATAGGTAAAACCTCTAATGACAGATTATAATTTGTCACTATACGTCCCCTCAAAGTTGACGGTTAAAATGTCTGTAGGACAACGTCTTTATTACATTTACCTACGCATTTTTAACCTCTAGTGATAGTTTTTGTCCGTAGGCATAGGTCATTTTTCTTTTAGTGTCTCCTGTTGAACTTTTGGCACTAGATAATCAGCTTGAAAACTTATTTCATAAATGTATGTTCTGGCAGTGCATTTTCAGAATTAAAAGGGATTAGTGATCTTTTAGTAAAGTTTGTGTCGACTAAAAAAAATATTGTTTATTCGTTGATGTATTTGCTTTTAGAGTAAGCTTTGATACTTCCTATGGCAACTGTATCAGTCAAAAGAGCTTTCTCTGCAATGAATATCACCAAGAATCGAATTAGAAATCGTATTGGAGATGCATGATTGAATGATTGTTTAGTTACTTGCATAGAGAGAGAGATTTTTGATAGGGTTGAAAATGAGAAAATCATCCAATGTTTTCACACAATGAAAACTTATAGAAAACAATTATGATGTATATTTATACCTTTAAAAAAGTTGTTTTATTTTTAGTGCGACAAATTTATGTATAAATATTATTCCCACTACCTAACATTTATGGATTATATATATATATATATATATATATATATATATATATATATATATATATATATATATTATTTACATAATAATTAATATTAATAATCTAAAATATAATCCAAATTAAATAAAAGTAATCCAAAAAATCTTAGCCACCTCATCTAACTGAAAGGTTGTTGAACCCTTAGTAGGAAAGCCAACCATAACATTAGAAACACATCCTAATGCACATTTCCTAGCTACTTTATTACTTCAGAAATGATGTGCGTAAGGAATGAAATAGAAAACCAAATACACATGTAAATTAATAAGCTAAATCCAAAAATGTACGTAGACTACTTATTTTGTTTTTAATATATTTACTATTTTAGTTGACATTTCCTTTTAAAATAGTAAAGAAACTAATAACCAAAAAAGTCTTAAAATATCTTCCGAGACAAAAAAGGGAAAAAAAAGAGGAGAAAGGGCATTAAAGATAGAACATAAAACCTGTTAATTCACACACTTTTCCGTCCTGACCCATTCTTTTCGGGTTCAACTGAACTTTCATCTCCTTATAAAATATGTAAAGGAATCCTCCTTAAAAAATATTTATATTCATAAAACCTAAAGTCATGGCTCGCATGGGTTTGTTGGGTTTCGTTGCTTTGACCTTCTTTATCTTAGCTTCCGTGCCTCGTCAAGCATTGGCATCGAGCCATGGCTTTTATGCTAGAAAGATCTTTCCAGTTGAACCGTCATCATTTAAAGGTTTATGCTCCTCTGCGGTCACTATTCATGGCTACGAGTGTCAGGAACTTGAAGTAAGAACTCTAAACATATATTAGCTAGGATGCACCTGAAAACACACGCGCACACACATATATTAGACATTTTATATGAGAATGACTAATCATATGTGAGAGAGAAAAATTAATCTCGATTTTTTTATCATTTTAAGTTTTTTTACCAAACAAAATGACTAGTAAAAAAAACTATTTACCCAAATGGGTTTTTTTCACCATGTAGGATGCATGAGTCGTCATCTTGTGTGATGCAATGATCTTTTACATTGGTTAGTTTTACAACTAATATAAAAGAGGATGTATTTTACATCGATTGTGAAATAAATCAATATGTAAAAAAAAAAAAAATCTTCTACATCAATTGTAAAGTTAACATTCTTCTATTCTGAGAATTATCATGTTTGCACTAAATTATCATGTGTTACTCTCATGTGCACCTTCAATTGTCACGTAGACACATAGTGTATCATGTGATCACCAGATTTAACTTTAATGTAAGTCTTTTAATGACACGACTAAAGTGACATACAAATTACACTTTCAAAGACCTAAATGACATTTTGATATTTTCAAGGATCTAAGTGACAATATATTACACTTTTAAGAACCAAAGTGATAATTTATCTTAAACATTATTATACAATTTCATAAGGACCCAATTTTGGGAGAATGTTTTTGATTTTTATTTATGTTTTCACTTTTAATTATAAAACGGTTACTACATTATATTTAATTTATTTTATGTATTTAAATATTTATTTGTTTCTTAATTTGACAAATATTAGTAAACAAGAAACGTATGGAAATAATCTGTCATTTTTTTAATTCAAAATTAAAATAGAAAATGAAAAGAAGTACTAATATATATATATATATATATATATATATATATATATATATATATATATATATATCATATCTGTCATATTAATTACAATAATATATTTATTAATTTTTGGGTTATTTATTAAATTATGTTTTACTATATATTGAAATTGTTGAATTTGGTATAAATAAAACATTTTTATGAAAACATTATTGCATAATAATATATATATATTTTTTACTATTTTATGTTTATAGTTAATACTTACATTTGTTTAGTTGATATTACTTATAATAACATATCTGTAAATGATATTCAAAAGGTTAATTAAGTTTTTGGTTCCCAATTTTTTCACATTTCAATTTTTAGTCCTTCAAAATTGTTTTGACAATTTTTTTGTTCATTTTTAATCTCTCATTTATCATTATTACTCAAAATTAGTCCATATTTTGCTCATTTTTATATATTTTAAACTAATTTTGAGCAATAAAAATAAATGAAGTACTAAAAATAGGCAAAAAAAAATTTGAGGGACTAAAAATATTGACTGAAAATTATTAAAAGACTAAAATTTGTCAAATAAATTTTGAAGGACTAAAAATTAGATTATGAAAAATTTGATGAACTAAAAAATCAATTAACCATATTCATAATTAATATTTATTGATTATTATTTTTTATACTCTTACCGTTTAAGATTACATCTTTTAATTCTTTTGTATATTTTGTATCATTGAAATAAATTTATGTTTTATTATTATATTTTATCAATATATTATTCCATTGAGTTTGAAAATTAATTTTTAATAAATTCAATTGTCTTTTTATCAAACAACTTTTAACTTAAAAGATCTTTCAAACTAAACTAAACAAAAAACAATATAAAAATTTCTATTTTATTTTTTAAAGATTTTGAGTTTTAATTTTCAAGTATCTTCTAAGAAAGAAAAAAAAACTAGTTCAAGAAGTCAGCTAAAAATTTAAAAATAAAGTAAAAATTATTTGATAATTTTCATTTATAATAGTCTGCGTACTTTTTTTTCTTCAAAAAGCTAGGTAGAAATTGTCACTGTATAGTGGATATCAAATGAAAATTGTTGTTACAAACTGAAATTCGAAACTTTACTTTAGAATATGTAATCAAATGCTTGATACAATGTTATTCAGGTTACTACCAAAGATGGGTACATTCTTAGCCTTCAAAGGATCCCTGAAGGTCGAAGGAAGGTTAGTGGCCGTGAGACTAAGAAACAGCCAGTGATAATACAGCACGGAGTAATGGTGGTAAGTTAGCAATGCACCAATTTCAATTTCGCCATTCTTGCATTAATAAGTTTAATGACTATATATGTAAACTGGCTAGTTTAAATAATCAATCAATTATAAATTTTGGTTGAGATTCTTTTTAAATTAATTATTATAAAAATTAATAAATTTACCATTTATAATTAATTAATGATGTAAAATGATTTCATATTATCTGTATAACTTATTTTCTTAAAAAATTAATAAAAAGAACATCATTACTTTTTCAGCATTTTTTTAATATATAATATATGGGATCCAAGAAAATTTTCCCTTGATTCTCTAAGACGGTGGTGCCAGATAAATTAATGTTTTATTTAATTTAGAAATTTTTAATGAAGCTCAGCCTACTAAATCTTTTAAAAGTTAGGATAACTTTAATGCTTCACTAAATTACTCGGTTGGTAATGTCTTGATATGTAAATCCATTAAGTTCTACTCAGTGATAGAAGATAGCTAGGTTAGATGCATTTCAAGTTTAATTTGGAAATGGTCAGTCATATATCTTTTATCACATCTTATCATTTTGATGTTAATTCGAGTATGTATAACCTATCAATAATAATTACTCTCTCCTTTAACCTTAATTATAAAACTTTTTTTAAAAAAAAATTATTTATTTTTTATAATTTTTAAATGTATTGATTATTATTTTTCTATATACCCCTATTTATATATTTTTTTTCATATATTAATGAGAAATAAATAAGTGAATTATTGATTAACTAACTACTCTTTTAAAAAAGAGTTTGAATTAATTAAGAAAATCTTATAATTAAGAACAAATGGATTATTGCTAAAGCTGGAGTAAGCTCCACAAATTTGACAACAGTCCCAATCATTCTTCATAGTTTAGGAACCTCTCTAATTTATCTTCACCTTTACATGATCAAGCATATATATCCTTAGACTTCTCAAATCATGGGTGGACAAGTTTTGTTTGTTCTTAAAATGGAAAGGAACATATATGGTTCTATTGCTATGTTTCTAAGTGTTTGGCTGAATATGTTAAGACATGGGTATGCAGGATGGAATGACATGGCTTATGAACTCTCCAGAGCAAAACCTGCCCTTGATTCTAGCAGATAATGGCTTTGATGTGTGGATTGTTAATTCCAGAGGAACAAGATATAGCCGCAGACACACCTCTCTGGACCCCTCTATCAATGTTGGTCTTTCTTTTTTGGATGTTATTGTTTTATAGATCCTCATTCCTTAATAATGACATCATTATTTTTAAGTGAATTAACAATTGTGTATCATGTATATATGGTAGGCTTATTGGAATTGGTCCTTTGATGAAATGGTGACTTATGATCTGCCTGCTGTTTTTGATTATGTGTCCAAACAAACTGGGCAGAAGATAGACTATGTGGGACATTCTTTGGTACGGTATCACATAAACATCATATGTAAATATGCAACACAACAATTAGAACAAAACTTAGATCCAATTCTTTCGGTGATATTCTCTAATTGGAATTGGAGATTCATTTGGGTAATTTTTGCTCATCTTTGTTACAAACCTTTATTACGCGAACGACAAAGGTGAAATCCCAATTCTGATTAGAGAATAAAAAATAAAAGCACTCAAGGAATTGCATCTAAATTTTGTCCGAACAATGATGTGTCCAACAGTTTTAGTACATTGTATTCTGGTACTATTATACTAAAACTTTAAGGCTATGTTTGGCAGGGAACTTTGGTAGCTTTGGCATCCTTCTCAGAAGGGAAATTGGTGAATCAGCTAAAATCAGCAGCCTTGTTGAGTCCGGTTGCCTATCTGAGCCACATGAAGACAGCACTTGGAGTTGTTGCTGCTAGGTCCTTGCTTGGAGAGGTAAATAAGCTAATCAATAACACTAACTTTTCATTTCTAGAAGTCTGAAATCATATATATTAGTAGCAGGTAGAGGTTCCTAATTCAGGTTTTTTTTGTTTTTTATTGTCAAGCAGTTCTTTACCATTTCTGGTATGGCAGAATTTGATCCCAAAGGGTAAGAACATAGAACTTAGAATATAAAATAAGCACTAAGGAACCACCCCCTCATATTTTAAAATCCATTAGTATTTATTACATAGTTTAATGCTCTTTCAACTTTTACTTTGACTAGGTTACCTGCTACTGAATTTGTGAAGTTTCTCTGCCTTAACCCTGAGGTGGACTGCACAAACTTGCTTACTGCAATAACTGGTCTAACTCTTTGCACAAACTCTTATGCCTAGACACATTTTCACAAAAATAAATATTCCCGGTTTTTGACCATGTGGATGTATGGTTGAATTGTCCTATTCAGGTGATAACTGCTGCCTCAATTCTTCAGTTTTTGATCAATTCATTACGAATGAACCTCAGCCAACAGCAACAAAGAACATGATGCACTTGGCTCAGAGTAAGACTTTTTTCAATCTGATTACTTAAGTAATTAAAGGTGGGATGAATAATGCAATTACTTTTGAGAAATGATACTTGTACAACGAATTATATTTTATACAATCAAATGAAAAACTAGGATAGAGAAAATGAGAAAAAGTTAGAAAATTTCAAATTTAAAATAAAATAAAGGCCTAAATATATTTTTATCCTAATTTAGTATTTTTTTTTTCATTTTTATCCTTGTAAATTTCTTTTTTCATTTTAGTCCTTGCAAAATAAAATTGTTTTATTTTTTTCTCTTTAAATTGTTTTAAATAACGTCTTTTTTACTATTTAAAGTATTTTTTTATTATTCAAAGCGTTATATAAATGACTTTAAGGATGAAAACAAAATAAACATATATTATAAGAATTAAAATTAAAAAAAATATATGGACGAACGTGAAAAGAACATTAAATTACTGAGATTAAAAATGTGTTTAAGCCTAAAATAATGCAGTATAGACACAGACGCAAAAATAATGCTCTATAAATTGTTGTGTAAGTATGACTTCTTATTACTTTTAATAAATGAATAAGGAATCATTTTATGCAGTTGTTAGAAGTGGGGTTCTGGCAAAATTCAATTACGGAGGAAAATCTCCTCAAATCTATAACCTTTCCAATATCCCCCACGACCTCCCTCTCTTCATAAGCTATGGTGGCGAAGATGCACTCGCTGATGTAATTGATGTTAGGAATATGCTAGCTGACTTGAAGTTCCACGATGAAGACAAACTAAGTGTTCAGTACATCAAGGAATATGCTCATGTAGACTACATTATGGGAGTCAATGCCAAGGACTTAGTGTACAATGGTATTACTTCATTTTTCAAGCATCATCATTAGTTTTAAGACTTGACGAGGAGGAGCTTAGCTTATAATATATAATTGCACTAATAGCAACTTAGTTAAGATGGAAAGTCGTGGAATAAAATAAACTATCACTAACATCAATCCAAGTTATTTTCAGACGATACTACACCATGTATACTATAGTTTTGTTACATTTGGAGGGGAAGTTACATTTGTATATATTTTTCAGTTCCTGTTAGTTTGTTACAGATGCTGAGAATGTATATAAAATATCCTGTTATTGAATGAACTTGGAAGACTATTTTACCACTTTGATATCATGCCTGGTTATGTAGTAGTAAGATATTGGTTAACTAACGTCTAAGGGCCTATTTTTTAGGTATACGGAACTTGGGTACTTTAGTGTTACAAATAAAGTCATGAACCTAGCTATTATATTTAGTTGTAATTTGTAAGAGGAGACTACAAGCAATTGTCCTTAATCCTTCACTATCTAGGCTTTTGTTATGTTTACCTCCCTTGATTGATTAGTATAACCCCCTTTTATTTTTATATTCAAAATACTCTATACAGAAAAGTAACATAAACCCTATTTTTACCCTCTCATCTTCTTTATTCTCTAAACTCTAGATATGCATATCATTTGCCACTATCCAACATTATAATATGTTTTGAACTACGGCTCGGCCCCAATAGTAGTACAGTGCATATTATGACTTCAGTTGTGAGCTGAGCCTAGAAAGCAGGCCGGTCTAATGTTCAGCAAGCAGAAAATGCTTTTCAAGTAAATTAACATGTGGAAAATAAGCTAGGCATTTAAACTTCATTATATTAACAAGTCGTTCAAAATGAAATTGTATTTAAATTTTTTAAGTAAGATTTTAAATTTAAATCTTTATAATGAAAAAAAAGTAATTTAAAAGTTTTAGATTAATAATATGTAAACGATCAATAAAATTCAACGCATTTAATAGATAACTGAGTTTGTTAAGTATGCTGATAGAGAATTTTTTTTACATCGCTGATTTCTTTGTCTATTATGTATTAAATCTGATACACATTTGCTAATTGTCACAGTGTTCAAACAGTGAACTATGTATCCATTTCAATTTAAATTAAGAAGAGTGTGTATTCTCATTTTTGTATCTCTCAATCACGTCCATCTACCTCCCAAATTAAGAAGAGTGTGCATTCTCATTTTTGTATTTCTAAATCACGTCCATCTACCTCACAAAAATATCCCAAATAGCAGATTAATTAAGATTAAAAATTCAAATTATCCTACAATATAAAAGTAGTTATTTTTAATAATAGTAAAATAATAATAGCATAAAATATTTCAAATAATATTCATAAAAACATTTATTAATATTTATAATTAAAATAGTTGTATACCATAATAGTAATAATAATCTACTGTCTATAATATTATCAAATTACATCTAAAGAGGTTTCGAACAGTAGAATTTGTGATATCAATCTACAGTAGCAAACTTCTTCATATAATAACATAATATTATAATATTTATAGTAATTTAAAGTAAAGAAAAAAAAACTACACTAATAATGAATATACACATGCAATACTAACAAATATTAAATATAAAATTATAGTATTTTATACTACAAACTTAAGAAAAATAAAAACACTAGAGTAAAAATATACTAGAAAAAATTCAAAATAAAATATTATAAAAAATAAAGCAAATAAATAAATACATAATGATTTTTCATTTAATATTATAAAAAATAAATTACACAAACTTTTCCTAAGATTTTGTAAAATTACATTCTGGAAACAAATCAATGACATTTATAATTCTATTTACTACATAGTTAAAAGAAGCAAGTTATATAAATTTTGATTTCAATATTATTTATGAGTTGTGTATTCTCTCAAATTCTTTACCCTTAAACTCTGTCTTATTGATTTGAGGTTGAGAGTGTTTACCTCCTACCATTCCTAACTACCAGAAGATCTCGACAACTTCCTCGAGGACTATCCTTCAATTTCACCATTAAAGTTCGTCATTGTGAAGCAAAAAATTACTTCCCCAAGAGATTAACATAATATATTTAGTCATGGGTATGTTCAGATAAATTTCTTCATAAGCATATTAATTATAAAAGAAAATAAAAAAAATAAATTTTTTATTTAAGTTAAAGTTATCTTATACATAAATAAAAAAATTAGCTTTGGAAAAGTTAATATGAAACAATTTTTACAAATTAACTTATACGTGAGTTAATTTTAGTCTACGAAAGAAGAATTTACTTAATTTGTTTATATTTATTTTCTTCTCTTATAAATATTTATGAAAAAAAATATCTAGATAAGACATGGATGATATTTGTCAGGAGAATTTATTGACTAACTATGCTATTTACCAAATTTTGAAGAAGAAAACATATAAGCTGTTAATTGGTGCAAGTAGAATCAAGTGTCAATTATATATATAGGAGAGATAAACTTACTCCTTAGAATTATTTTTCATCTTTGGTTTATTTTCTTAAAATTTAATTATTATAATAAATAACTAATTTTAATCATTAGATTTTAAAAAAATGAGTGATTAAAATAAAAAATAACTCTTTTGAAATTATTCTTAGAGGGTATCTTATCTATTATTTCGCCTAGAGCCCATGCATTTCATGTCTCATAATTCTTCATTCTTTTCTTTTATAGGGAGAACTCATAAGACACAAGGAATAAAAATATCATTGATATACACGTACTTTTAATACGACTCATAAAAGTATATGCATGTGCATGCCCCTTCTCTGCCTGGTAACAAGCTCAATCAGGGACTAACTTGCTTTGAATTACGTGAATACAACGAGATGAATTAAAATTGCCTTGCCACTATGGCCCACAAGTTTATATATACTTCTAACATTTATAAACCCATCTTCATAATATCAATTAAAACAAGGAAATCATTATGGTGACGGATAATGCAATAATGAACATAAAGGAGGTGAAGCATTGTGAGGCTGAAGATGCATGAGTAGTAGTAGTAGGAGAAGAAGATGATGATGTTGAGGATGATAATGATGGTGATGACAGGGATCGTGATGACGATGCGGGGGAAGCAGCATTCCCTAATCTCCCTATGGTAATCTTTACCTTCATCCCTTGACTACAGTGGCCCAAAGTACCACAAGTGAAGTATCTTGTACCTGGCTTGTCCAATTTGACAACATCGTTGCTAGTGCTCAAGGACTGGACTGGCACTCTCGCTGCCTAGCTCAACCACACTATGCAAAGAACTGTACTTGAAAACTGAAAAATAATCACATAATTACAACAACATGATGATCAAATTTATCAACACAATTTTAAGATTTTCATTTTTGTCATTTATATAGCTTTTAGATAAGGTTGTAAATTGTGACAGTGTTAGGCACTGGAATGTCCATGGGTTCCATGGGAGGTGGTGGAGTATGATAGCAGCAAGCCCAGACCAAGAAGAATCTCCAAAAGACCCCAGGGTGGGAGGAGTTTGTTCACTAGAATATGCTAGGGGCCAAGGTCAGGAAAGGGAACTCACCATAGTAGATTGTTCTTCAATTTGTAAGTCTGGCCGTTAGTGCCACGTAGCGTGAGGTAGTGCCTGGTCATGTAGTACCTTAGGTCCTTTTTCAAATCTTGCTTGCGCACCACAATTCTGTATAGCGTGTCCTCTCCCCTGAGCTGGCAGGACCGTTAGCGTTTTGTCGTTTGTGCAAGCATTTCCTATAAGTATGCTAATATGAATAATGAAAAAGGGCATCAGAAAATTCACAAAATTCCTTTCTCCTTCTTTTATTCTGGAGGTACTCCAGGCCTCGACTACAGGAACAGAGTCATACCCATCAGAGTGTGTGTGAGAGGTGAGTGGGCTGATGAAAGCACCATTGTTAAGTAAGCTATTCCACCATTATTTCTAATTTTACAACTAAAAGAGATAAAGATGATATTTCTCATTATTCATTGATACTCTTCAACATGAATACGAGAGAATGTAAAGACAAACATCCAAAATATCTTCTAACAAAATATAATAAACTCCTAGAATCTACCTAAATGAAATACTATTATCTATATTTATCTATTATTATTAAAAGACAAATAAGATATATATTAATACTAACAATGGACCTAAAAGTGCACAACACTATTAATACTTTATTGGACCACATAATAATGTGTTATTTGTAATTTTGTTTCAATCTTCAATGTTGAGAAAAATTGTAGACAAATGCACAGTTGATGTAACCACGACTTGGAGTAACTGAAATCTTAAAAGACTAAGATGATGCGGTTCCATTGCAGTCACAGACTAAAATTTTCAAAACCTTGTTTTGAGAAAAGAAAATTCTTTGGAAGGTAAGTAACGAAAGAGATGAATGTAATAATTATGTAAAAGAAACATACCAAGTTTATCTCCAACCTTGGATGTTTGGCCTGAAGTCCATGACTTAAAGTCTGTGGATTGATCCCAGCCTTGGCTTCCACCCACTACATGTTGTGCTGCAAAGGACTCCTTTGCAATCAAGGTAACTACCAGTGCCAAGAAAATTGTGTTCTTGGGTCCCATTGTTTGGTTTTTTACTTTGTACTCAGCCTCTGCAATTACTACCTCTATTTTGGTTATTATTTGTTTGAGCATTGCTATGATTCTTTCCTATTTACTTAAATATATTTTTAATACTTAATAAATATTTAATTTTTTATTTATTTTCTAATAAATTTTATTTTATATTAAGTCTCTAATATAACAATAATTTTATTTTTGGTCCATGAAACTTTTTTTAGTCTTTTACAAATTAACAAATTTTGTATTTGTTTCTTAATAATTTTTTTTGTTATTAGTCGGTATTAAAATAAAATTCACTAATTTATCAGAAAATAAAGATAAAATTCATTAATTTATTATTAAATAAAATTTTTGTTTTGTTAAAATTCAACGCAAAATAAAATATATTAAAAAGGAAAAGAAAAATTAGATATTTATTAGATAAAAACATATTTACAGTAACATATAACAAACTATTTTTTATATAATATTGTTGTATTTTTTGTTATAATATTAAATTAGTTATGAGTTTGTTGCAAAGTGTGACTTTTGCTTAAAAAAAAAAAAAACCTTGCTTGAGTCTGATTGGGTCAACATAGCTTGGTCATCCATCTCTTTGATTAGAGAGTGTTGCTAGGTGTACCCAGCATTATTGTTGGTGCATAGAATATTCTAAAAAAATGATAAAATTGTCCTTACTTGGTTTTCCTCTTACGGATCAACTTGATCCATAAGAGGAAAAATAAAAATTTTGTTAATTATACAAGATATTTAAAGATATTTATTTTATAATATAATTTATACATTTAAAAATATTTATTTCATTAATTATAATATAATTAAATATGTTTATTTTATTTTATTAATTATAATATATTTATAAATATTGATTTATTATAAATAATTAATACTAATCAATCATAATCATAATTCATGTTAATCAATCAATCATGTTAATCAATCATAATTTCCTAAAAGAGGATATATCTATATATAATCACAATTCATGCTAATCAATCAATCATGCTAATCAATCATAATTTACTAAAAGAGGATATATCTATATATAATCATAACTCATGCTAATCAATCATAATTCCCTAAAAGAGGATATATCCGAGAAAACTGAATCTAATTCAATCATAATTAGCATATTAGCATGAATTATGATTATATATAGATATATCCTCTTTTAGGGAATTATGATTGATTAGCATGATTGATTGATTAGCATGAATTATGATTATGATTGATAGATTAGCAAAATAAATATCTTTAAATATATTGTATAATTAATAAAAAATTTATTTTTTCTCTTATGAATCAACTTGATCCGTAAGAGGAAAATCAAGCAAGAACAATTTTATCATTTTTTTATATAATGCTGGGTGCACCAACAATAATGATGGATGCACCTAGTAACACTCGTGATTAGAGGGCAAAACAATGATGCGATGTTGTGAAGTACCAATCTTCTGTTTAGGATTGGCCGCCAAGCATTCTCGGGTGGGTAAAGGTGATGATAAAGCTTGGCGTTTAAACAAAGTTGTCATGAATCACATGTTTAGATATTGCTAGTCCAGATGGTCATATTTTAAGCAGATGCTAAATAATGACCAAATAAAGAAAAAAAAAAGTGTAATCAAATGACAAATACATCGATGACCTCAGTAGTGGAATCTCCTACCCAAATCTAAGTTTAGAAGTATAGGAAATGATAGATTTAAAAATAATATTTTATGTTTTTACGTTTTATTTTTAGTTATAAAATTTCGCTTTATTTATTTTTATTTTCAGATTTTAAAGTTTTTTCTTGCACAAAAAAAATTATAAATAACACTGTACCATGTGATAAATTATTTATCATAAATTTAAAATATAATTTATTTATTAAAAATTATTTATTAAAATTTTCAATTACAATTTAATTTATATATTTCGGATATATAGGATAGAGGAGAGATTTTACCAAAGATATCAAACTTTATTTAAAAAATATTCATTTATTATAAATTTTAATTATATAAAATAAACATTGAAATACTAGTTTTTATTTTAAAGTAACCTGTGAAGTATAGGCCTGAAAAACAATATTGATAATATCAAACACCCGATTCTAGCTTAAAAAACATTTGTCTTGCTTCAAACTACTATATTTGTATTTTAGGCTAAATAGGTTATTTAGTTCCTCAACTATGTATTTATGGATAATTTAATTCTAAATTTTTGAAATAACTATTTTAGGCTAATTATAAGTTATTTAGTTTATGAATGTGTAAATATTATGATAAATTATTCAAATAATTTATTATAAATCATGTAGGTCGTTGACTAATTTGTCATTAAGTAACATAGTTTTATGATCATTTTGACATTAAGTGACAATACTTTAAGAATTGTTAGCACATATATTTAACGGTTGATATAATATCTGCATATTTGAATATATATATATATATATATATATATATATATATATATATATATATATTATTTTTGTAACCATGTTTTTTGTTTAAAATATTCATTGATTTTATTAAAGACTCATTTCTAATAAACAACCTATTTGATCGCCTTTAATGAGTCTCTTCTTCAATTATGCTTTCTTTATACACAAGGCTCTCAAACCAAGACCTGGCCTTTCTTAAAATGACTAAGCTTAGTTCAACTTATATACAAGTATTTGAAAATATATACATATTTATTTTTACAAAATATAGACAAATGATTTCTTTAAAAAAGATACATTTGATTACATTAAACAAACACATGATTTTAACAAATCTCAAGTAAAAAGATGCATCATATTTTTCATTCAATTATGTCATTCAAAAAATTACATGCTCACAAATATTTATATAATCTAAAAAAGTTGTACACAATATGTATATATGATTTTGACGCAATTTTATTTCTTAAAATAAATCATCTTTATTTTCTTTTTCTTTCACATCATGTCATATATTTTTGTTCTTTCTTATTATATTTTAGTTTTTTTATGTTTGAGTTGTTGATTGTGTTTCTTATTTTGTTAAAAAAAAACAAACACTTTAAGTTATTATAATAAGTTTATTATATATTAATATGTCACACTTGAAAATTCATTTAACATAAACTTATAAATACAACTTATTAGGAAAGCAAACTAAATATTTTGTACCTTCTACTCACATTCAATATTTTTACTGCTTAACTATAAATGTTTTTATTTTTTAGGTCATGACCTGTGCGGTTGCATTTGGACTATGCCTAAGGCCGATGAAATGTTGCAATAGGAGGTCACAAGAGAAAGTGGAATTTAAAAGAAAAGGCCTTTGCAAAAGGGCAAAAAGAAAGGGGGGAAAATGAGATAGAAGAAAAAGAATGACAAGTGAAATTTTGGGACACTAATTGTTAGTAGTTTTATATCATTATTTGTCATGTGAAAAAAAAATACATGAATCAATTGGACATGTTTTGTAACACTCTAAAAATTTACAATTCAAATTACATTAAATACTATGTTTGTGTGCTTCGTGAAAGCTTAATTGATATTGAAATTAATTACAAATCATTTAAGTTAAGTGATTTAGAAAAATTTGAATTGATTATATAACAAGTTTTAGGGAAATTCCACTTTAATAAAAATCAAAGTTTTATACTGTGTAGAATTTATATAGTATGAACTTATAGTGTAAATTTGCACCGTATAAAGTTACTATGTGTAAGATTAATATCGTGTGAGATTATATTTAATCATTCATTTCTAGATGATTAGCACAAGGGTCGAGGTTAATTAACTAGAGAAATGTCATTTTTTTACCTAATTCTACTTTAATATTTTTAAGCAAAAAGATTCAAAAGTCAATTTAGCCATAAATGGCATTTCTTGGCCAGCTATGTTTTGGAACCCATTGATCATCAAATAAACTCACATCACTTCCTAAAATCCTAGATCTCTTGAAGCCTTTAATTACTTCCAAGTCCAAACTAATTCCCACACACTTTAGATGCAATTAAAAATAAAAAACAAAGTGTGGACATCTCATTTTGTGCTCTACTGGTCGAGACACTCATTTATACAGAGAGACTAATAATTCTGGAGATTATCTTCAGTATCAAATAATGTGATCGTTCTTGAGCTTGATCTTGTTTCTTGGAATAAGCATATATTGCGCCTCTTTATCTGATAGGATCAGAACTTTCCATAATTGTCATTCATAACTCAATATGTCCGTTAGACATATAAAAGGAAATATAAGATAAATTCATATATATTTCCTTTTAAATAGAATAATATAAAATGACATAAACAGATAAATTAAAATAAATGTGTATATTCCATTTAGTGTTTGGATGGATTGGACGAGTACTTTCTGCTTCCAATAAACAAGGTATCCATTCATGGACAAGTCTTACTTGGTGTTGCTTCTAATTATCAAACATGTTGACTTACATGCAACATAATGGTTGAAACAAATTTAAATCATTATTTTCATCAAAACCTTAAGCGATGTCTAAGTTGTCCAGTGAAGGATTGCCCAGTGTCTAACAATCCTCCCTTTTTTTATGATGACAAAATATATAAATTTTGATAAGTAAGGATAACATGTATATATTAGAATAAGTTCAGTATGAATGACAAAAGATCAAAATTTTATGTGTGGTAGCTTTCAACTCCCCCCAAGTATTATATTCTAATGCATTAGTGGATGTAAATGTGAACAAACATATTGGACTCTTTCAAAACACCTTATTTTATTAATAACCCTGGTGTTTACATAAAAATTATTTCATAAAACTTCTCCCCCCCCCCCCCCCCCATTTGTCGTTAGCAAAAACATAATGGGTTTGAAGGTAAAAGAAGTGATGGAAGACATCATTGCAAATCTTGAGTGGGAGACAGAAGTGGTTGGGATGGTGATGAATGGTGAAATATTAGAGATGGTAAATGGTGACGAAGTGTTTGAGGAGTAGTTGTATGTGGTGGAGGGTCAAGGATAAGTGTTTGGGGTTGGGTAGAAGGTGGAAGAGTTGATGGAGCACTTACTAGTGGTTGAGGTTGGACGGGTGGAAGCAGCATTGGAGTAGCAACAACAACATTGAAGAAACGCATCTAGGCCTGTTGGAGGTTCATGAAAGATTCATTAAGACTACTAAAATGAATTGTGATGGCTTGTTGCATGGTGCGTCTGAATTCTTGATTCTCATCCCTTTGCTTATTAGCAAAGTTGTCCATTACCAGTCTAATAATTTCCTTGACCCGAACTTTAGTCATAACTTTTGAAGGAGCAAAATTGATTGTTGTAGGCCCAAATGTAGTGGTATGGATTGTGATAGCAGTGGTGTCCTTAGATGTGGCTTCATGTGAGGTTGGTACAGTTGGAGCCTTATCAACCTTATCTTTTGGGTTCACAATAGCAAGAATTAGAGTGGACTCAACCACTTTTGGTACTTTAATACTCACATAAACTAGTTTGGAAACCAACTTGTCGGGTCTAGTCTTTTCTGCCTTTGCTTCAGCCTTTCTCTTAGCAATAACTTGTCATTTGGCTTCTGCATCAGCTTTCTGCTTAGCTTCATTAGCAAGCTTTGCTTTCCAGACTGCTTCATACTAGGCCCTGTCTGCAATTTGAAGCTCATGAAAGTGTTGGACTTGAGCTTCCAATTCCTCTATGCTCATCTTTCTGAGGTCAAAGACGAGATGATTGAAGATGATAGGCACCTTCTTCAGATGCTCAATGAGGTCGTCCTCAGGGTTCTTCACAAAGCAAAATTTGCATCTCAAAGTGGTACACTTTGGTTGGACACAACACTTGGAGAGAGCCCATTTGGTTCATGGGAGGTACGTGTTCAGAGTTGGAAGGACTTGCACCCTTGGTTTCATGTCACAGTTTGATTCTATGAAGTCTTTGCATCATCATCATCAAGCTTCCTGATGATCCTTTGACCTTGGAATAGATGCTTATAGTCCCTTGGTTGGTTAACCTATTGTACCTTCTGACCCTTGTTGGGCATTTCTCCATTGAAGTAGATCTTAAAGCCCTCTTTCTTGCCTTAATCATAAATGGGTAGTCTTGGGCAAGTTTTTTCTGGCACCATTTTGATGTCAATGCTTCTACTGATGTGGAGTCCAAGGGGTAAGTAGTGGCCTGATCTGGTATGTACATTTGCTTCATAATGTCTCCAATTAGGTCAAGATCTCATGGAGATGGTTTTAAGCATGCATGGTTGAAGGGGGTAAATCTGGTGCGAGGAGTCCAGATATGCACCTCCTTGGACCATTGGATTGAAGGAGTTGGATTCTCCTAGCAGGGGCCCATTCTGATGGTTGCTATAGGAGTGGTGAAGCTCGATGTCTTGGCAATGGGATCAATGGAATGGATGGTTGCCTTATGTTTATGCTTTGCTAGCTCAGAGGATGGATGAGTGGTTCTTGGGGTTCCACTAGGCATCCAATGAGGACCATCTAGACCAAGTTGGGATACATTAGCCTTGTCCATGAAGAAGTATCCAAAACTACTATAACATCTAGAGGCAGAGCCTTGTAAGCATTTGATGGAGTGTGGATGTGGTCATACTTCATCAACTGATGTGGACTCACAACTTCATACTGTCGTTGGACATGCTTTATCTATAGGTGCTGGACAATTTCACTTTGCCTATAGTAGTTATATTGATTTCTACTAAAGAAAACAACAAGAAACTTGATGTGTTCAATCTCCTTAGCTGCTAGTTGCTCCCATGGTCTATAGCTTTTATTCCATGTGGATCCAAGTGTTGGAAACTTTAATGTGTCGATGGAGGAAAGAGGCCTCTTTGCCTGTGTTGGAGGTGGATTGGCTGGTTATGGAGTAGGAGTTGGAGTTTCCTTACTGTTAGATGAACTAGAGTCGTTAGAGGATGGTTGTCTTGTTGCTTCTTTTGGGGGGATGGACTTACGTCCAACTTTGGTCTTCCTCTTCATTGGAAGGGAGGAAAGGATTATAAGTTGCCTTTCTCAATCTTTTGCTTCTTCTAGATATAGGTATTTGTTGCTCCACTTTTTGCTTCCTTGGGATTATTAGAGGGCATTCGTCCTCTATTTCACTAAGTCCCTTAGCTTTTGAGCCTTGAAGCCTTACAGATATCTGTCTTTGACTTCTCTTGATAGGAATGGTTTGTGGACGAGCCTTTTTAGTTTGAACTGGAAGAAAGGGTTTGGACCCTTCATGTTTCTTCTTCATCAGTTGCTCCTTGGCAACAATCTCTTCCTCCTCTTCAAGCTCTGGGGATTGTTTTCTGGTTTGGACTTTGCCCTTCTACTCCCTAAGGATCCTTTTAACCTTTTTAGCAAGGACAAAGGTTTCCAGATCCTTGTCTTCATCAACAATAGTCTTGGCCAGCTTCTTCTGCCTTTTCTGCTGGATATCATCCTCGATCACTAGAGGGATAGGCCTGTTCCTCTCGATATCCAGCTTCGTTGCCTTCAGGTTAACAACACTAAAGTGTTGTTATCTGGCGATGAAGGTTCACTTGTTGATAATGGGCTTCTTGGAGTCCTCGTTCATTCCTTCGAAGACATGGAAGACGTAGTATTCCCAAAGGAGTTTATTGACGAGGGTGGCATAGTAGATGTCGTCCGCTCCTTCCAGAGTCTTCATGTTCCTTAAGATGTTGATGTAGATTGTGTGTGGAAAGTTGAAGGGGATCTTGTCCATCAAATGGAAGAGCATAAATTTTTGTAGGTCAGACATAGAGTCTTTGGATCCTACTTTATGCTTGAAACTCTTCTGAGTGAGGTTGGACCAAACTTTGGCCATATCACACAGAAGATTGTCTTGAATCTTCTTCTACCCATCTGTCTCATTGAGAATTTTTCCATAGAGTGCTTTTGGGACATGGCTCTTATAGGGTTTCTCATAGTCTTCTTGGTATGTGCTTCCTTCCCTGATGCACTCTATGATCTTGCGATGGAGTTCAGGGACAACACTACCTCTTTTCCAAGAACCTTGGACACAATGGTTTTCCTGTCCTTGAGTTGAGCATTCCTTCATAACATCTTGATGAGTTCTGGGTATATCCATCGTGGGTCGTTGAAGTAACCACAAATACCACAGCTCATCAGTGGGTGCTATATGTTGAGGCCAAGCCCTTCCAAGATTCCAATGTTGGAGAAGTGTTCAATGTGAATAGTGGTTCTCCTTCAGTGTAGATAGTGGGGGTGTTTGTGGTGATGATGGACATGGCAGGATTAGTGTTTTTGCTGTAGCATGTCATAGTGATTTTGTGAAGATAATTAGGGTTTTTGTGATCTTTTTCTAAGAGAAATCTTGAAGATTTTTGAAAGATTGTAAAGATAGTGGAGATAGACTGTTACCTTGATCTAAGGTGTTTATAAAGGAATGTGGGCGGTTTCTCTGTGCTTTTAATATGTAATTATTATGTAGCTCCTTGTGGAACGTGTAGGCCTTGCATCTTCTTCATCAATGGAGTCCTTTTCTTCTTGAAGTTTAATGGCAGCATAATGAAGAAGGAAGAAAGATGATTGGAGACGCCACTTCAAGGAAAAGATGAGTCAAGAAGAAGCTTACCACCGTAGGAAGCAATGGATAAGAGCTTGAAGGAAGGAGAAGATGAGTGGAGAGAGAGGGAGCACGAAATTTTGTGCCTCAAAAGAGGTCTGAACTTTGAAGTGTAATTCTCAAATGATCAAAGTTGAAAAAATGCACACACATGACCTCTATTTATAGCCTAAGTATCACAAAAAATTGGAGGGAAATTTGAATTTCTCTTCAAATTTCACTTGAATTTGAAATTGAATTTGTGGAGCCAAATTTGGAGCCAAAATTTCACTAATTATTATTAGTGAATTTCAGCTATCTTTCAGCCCACTACTCCAAGATCAAGTCCAAGATTCTACAGTAAGTGTGCTTAGGGGTCATAAGGCATGTAAAACATGAAAGACATGCACAAAGTGTGACTATATGATGTGGCAATAGGGTGTAGCAAGCAAATGCTCACCTCCCCCTCTAAAATTTAATTGTGTTGGGATTCTCCCAATTCAATTAAATTTATCTCCCAAACACACATCAAATATTCACTTAATGCATGTGAAATTACAAAAATACCCCTAATACAAAAACTAGTTTTGGTGCCCTAAAATACAAGGGCTGAAAAATCCTACATTACTAGGGTACCCTCCCTACACTATGGAGCCCTAAATACAAGGCCCAAAAATAATGAAATCCTAATCTAATATGTACAAAGACAAGTGGACTCATACTTAGCCCATGGGCTCAAAATCTACCCTAAGGCTTATGAGAACCTTAGGACCTTCTCCTGCATCTCTGGCCCAATCTTCTTGGAGTCTTCTATCCAATACCCTTAGGGGTAGGATTGCATCACAAAGCCCCTCTTTCTGTCTAAACTTGTAATTGATTATCACTTTGGGCAGTCAATTACCAGGCGTCTGAAACATTTTTTGAAACTAAAAAGACGCTTGCCTTGTTTTTTTCAAACATTTCCCAGACCAAGAAAGTTCACACTTTCTATTTTTGCCCTCCTTTTGAAACTTAAGAGAGTATCCTTGTTAGCCTTTAACTTTCTAAAAACCTAAACCTTTCTTTCTACCATCAACCACAACCTCCATCAATGGTAGAAAAGAGGAACTAGAGGATGAAGAGTATTGGGCATAGACCCACTGCCCCCAAATCGAAGAAGGAGAAGGAACCAACAAATAAAGGAAAACGTGTTGCACCACTCAAAACATTCATCATATAACCTATTTTAGGGATTTGGTGCCTAATAATACCTATTTTGGGCACCAACAAAGTACAAGGATTTAAGCTCTTATGAACCAAACCCTTATCCAATAACTCCTTTTACTTGAGGAATAACCTCAAGCCCAAGAGGTGTGGCACTACTAACAAGTATCTTTATACAAAGGAGAAGATGTGGAGGTTGTCTAAGAAGGGAAGTTTCTTTAATGTTTGTCTTTATTGCAAAATGACTTTCCTTGTTAGCTAACCTCTTAGAGGAGACACTTACCTCCTTACACTCCTCTTAAGCCATTAAAGGTTGTCGTTCTTCTTGGGGGTAGATTTCTTCATTAGATTTTTCCCATTTTGCTTCTTCACTTTCACTAGAGGAAGGTGAAGTAGTAGCCTCATCTTGGATACTATAAATGTCTTGGCCTTTCATAATCATGGTTTTCTTGGTTGGGCATTGAGAAGTAATGTGTCCTCTTCCAAGGCATTTAAAGTACTTTATAGAGCTAGTCTTCTCATGCATACTAGTCTTAGGGGGTTGCTTTTGTCTTCCTCTAATCATCTTTGGGCTTAGAAGGTGCTGCCCCAAGAATGCCTTGACCTTAGTCTTTCTTTGGATAAGAATGAGAGCCATAAGATTTTGAAGTAGACTTCCTTTTAAGTTATTGCTCCACCATTATTTCCCAATCTAGGTATGCCTCTACATTGTCCTTCCCATGAAAGTATGGAAAATTAATGTTAGCCTCTTGAGGCTTTCGTTCCTTTTCTCTGTTGTGGGAGTGAGGTTTAAGAAGTGACCTATGCCTTCCTTCATAATAGTTACAAAGTTCTTCACTTAGGCTCTTACAAGAGTCATGACTACTATAGGAGGCATGTTTTTCTTTTCTTAACTCTTTTAGTATTTTCCTTCTTTCTTCTTCCTTTATTTTTTCCCTTTCATCTTGATTTATTTCTACCCTCTCTTTTCCTTTTTATTTTCTTTCTAGTTTTTCTTTGCATAACTTGAGAGAACTCAACTCATCTAAGATTCTAGATAGAGGGTCCTTATGACTAGTACCCTCACCATTAACACTAGATGAATGATGACTCATGTTGGTTCCTAAGTTGTGGTTCTTTCTTGTTGGGGGTTTGCAAAAGGTAAAAGCTAGGGTTCCAAATGAACTTAAGATAAGCTTGATAAGTAAGAAGAAAGTATTATGCAATAACAAGATAAACTAGGCGTGACTAGTAAAGAAAACAAGCTATGAAAGTAAGCAAGAAATTAAATTGCAAGAAATGTAAACTAGGCGGATCCTAATAGTATTTGGATGACTACATTTAAGGTTCCCAACAAAAAGCTCACTATTCTAATGGAAAATTGCCTAAAATTATTACACATAAATGGAAGACTAAGAGGATTGGTATCATGGCTTATGCAAGGGAAGATGAAGATCAACTGGGTCAACATTATTGTCCATATCATGTCGAAGACTAAGAGGGTTGGTTCTATTAAGTGTCCCTATGCAGTCTTGATCTCTATGATTCTTGACTACTTTGGTTTTTATACCCAAGAATAGTTCTTTGGGTTTGTTGAAGCAAAGTTTGAAACATAAAATAAATTTGGAGTTGGATGGATTGAGAAGAGCAAAGAGGATCAAACAAAACAAAAAGAAGTAGAAGAAAAGCCTATGATCCCTTTTGAGTAGATGATGCTAGCAAAGATGGATGAGCTCATGAGAGTGGATAAGGAGGATTATGTTGAACTTAAGGAGTTCTCTGAGTCTATCTCAAAAAGGTTGGATGTTATGGGAGCACCACACGTGGATGACATTTGATCCTTAGTTATCCTTTAGGATCCCATTAGAGCCTTAAGATTGTTAGCCTCACAGTTCATAAGCATATAGTCTAGGCTTGACTTTTGTTCTATGTTTGTTTTCTATATTTTGCTTATGTAGTTCCATGTTTTATAAATCAGTTGTAATTTCTTTTTAACCAATGATATGCTATCTTTCTATTTTCTATTAATTGTGTCTTGACCAAAATTGTTTGATTTCTTTTTTATGCACACTCTTTTTGGCTTTGTGATGCCAAAAGGGGTAGAGAGATTGATGCTTTTGATGATTGATTATATTGAATATATGCACCAATTATAGCTGAAGTGAAAATATGATACTAACTTGTTTTGTGAAGCATGTTGTAGAATAGGTATTATGAAAGGAAACATCAATATACATCATATGGATTTGGTATTATCAAAACCAAAAAGGAGGAGATTGCTGGATCATAGCCTGAAGACCTTAGTTTTTAGTTTTGGTTTGATAATTTTGCAATGCCTAACTTGTTTTATATACGAGGCATTTGTATTGAATATTTTAGACTTGGCATGTATGTGATATAGTGTAAGTCTGTTTCATGCTTGGTGTTGATTAAATATGAAGTGAATTAAGTATTCTAGTTCTCTAAGTTTCCTTAGAACTTCTACTTGAAATTTGGCTAGAAGCGTCGAATTAATCGATTGCATACCTAGTAATCTAATGCCGAAGCCAATTTCAGAAGAAAGAAGGATTTGTAGCTTAGGATAATCAATTATCTCATTTGATCTACCACCTGGAAACAAATAGAAGCTCTCTATGTGATTAAATAATTTATTACCACACATGATAATCGATTACCCAGACAACACAAAAGAAATAGAGCAACTTGGACTGGAATGAATTAATTGATTACCCCATTTGATAATCAATTAACCAATTTTTGGAAATGAAGATCAAAAGGGATTTTGACGAATTAATCGATTACCTAGTTTTATAATCGATTAGATTTGTTTTAACTATCAAAATTTATGAATACCCCTATGTGTTTTCTTTATTAGTGACTCTTGATATGTTTAGTCTTGGAGAAAAATATCTCAAGAGATTCTTTTAAAAGGATTGCACTACATTTAGTCTGAAGATTGAAGTTGATCAAAGAATGATTCATTCTACCACCATGAATTGATCGTCTTGTGAAGAAAACTTGAAGAATTGAAGATTTATACATTCAGGTGTATTCAATCCTTTATCTTTCATTCTTTTAGATCGAGTTTCTTGGTTAGAGTTACCAAGAGGGTTAGAGAATTCATAGAGTTTCAATTCTGAATGTTTCTTTTATACGGTTCAATAGAAAAGATTTAAGTTCTATTAAAGAATTGTGTGTGCATAGTGTTTGTACTTGTTTCTTTATATAGTGGAAGTTTTAAGAGGACTTAGAACAACTGAATGTAGGTTCGGATTGGAGTGAACTAGTATAAACTCTTGTGTGATTCTCTTATTGTCTAAACTCTTAGTCTTGAACTCATCTTGGTATTGGAAATGATCTCAACGACCATCATAAAAGATTTTGTTTTTACATATGTTTCAATCACTAAAGTTTCTGGTTTATAATGATCTTTTTGATTGGATCTTTTGGAGAAACTTTGATTATTTCAAAAGGGTTGTTTTTAATCTGATAAAAGAAAGATTTGATAAAGATTTTGAAAGAATTTATTCAAACCCCCCTTCTAGATTCTTGGTTGATCCAACAAAACTGTCATAATTTTTTATCATCTAATTTAATACAAACACTCTTGATAATTTTAGTATCAAATCTTTTGGTCTTATTGTTAAAAGTTTCATCACAAAAAAAAAAGCCTAGACTATTTGGTAAGTGTTATGTTATTTTATGTTATGCTTGGTTTTTGTAATCAAATAATTTTTTCTAGTGTTAGGCGTACCCAAGTCTTTTATTTGTCTTTTTTGTTTTCACATTTTATAATTAGTATTGCTATCATAAACATAGTAACTCATATATGAAGAAAAACACCCATCCAATCCTAATTGTAACTCAAAACTTGGATATTATCTTATGTTAAGTTTAATGTTTTGAGTAGTTCACAAAAAAGTGACGTATAGGACAAATAAATTCCAAATGTGAAAAATGTATAGGTAAATTATTGTATCAGATATGATTTTAGAATAGTTATGATTTGTATTAAATTTTTTGGTGGGTAAAACACTTTTAATTTGATACACACATTTACAACCTCTTGAAACAAAATGCTTGCCTAGACTAACAAATGTTGATCAAGCGAGAACTACGATCATTCCACACCTTTTCACTGCTCTTTAAAATTTGAGTTTGGTTTTGATTGAACATTGGCAATGGCACTGCATATTTTGTCAAGTCTATGTGGCTGGCTTTTCCTATGTCATTCAGAAGGCTGAGACAACAAAGATTGGTAACTATTTGATTGCCAACAAACACACCGAAGAAGATTTGTTCACCACAATGTAGCCTCAACTTGCTTGCACAATCTATAAGATATTTTTCATACACAAACAACGAATTTAAGTTGAGTGCAAAGGCCAATACAACATACAAGCCATTGAATGATGCCATTGTTGCTTACACTGTGACAATTTTGTCTTCAAAATAGATTTGCTTGTGGTAGCAGGAACCTTTGTTCCTAAGTGTCTATCCATGCAATTTTGGGAATTTCATTAAGTTTTTCATCAAGTGGAATGTAGTTTCCATTTTCTACCACATCCCAAAGGTTGATATGAATAGACTCAAAGTGAGTTATCATACATTCCTTCTAGTAATCATATTTTGCTCCTTTGAATAGGAAAGGCTTGTCGGTGGAGTACCTTTCTTCAATTTCTTTCGTTTATCAGGATCTTCCTCTATATCTTCTAGAATACTCAATCCTAGAGGCTTTGATGCCAACTAAAATACAATAAATCATACTAGAAGGGGGGTTGAATAGTATGGTAGATAATCTGTGAAATATTTTTGCAATGGAGATGATTTTATGAATAATTATAAGTTCACAAAGATTGTCGTCCAACGGTTTATAAACAGTGTTTTGAAGTAAAACTTGTATGCAAATATGTGTTGATAACGACCCTTTAAAATACTATGACAAGCTTAGAGAAGAGTAGTAGAAACACTTAGTTTTATACTGGTTCACTCAACCTGAGCTACATCCAGTTCTCCTTTGCTAACCAGTAAAAGGTTCCACTAATCACAACTGATTACAACAAGTATTCTATCCTGCCACTCCTGGCTTACAAGTATTCTCTAGGCCACTACTGGCAAAACCCTTAGATTCCCCCTGAATTTAAGAACACTGAAGTATTATTTAGTCACTAAGCCACTTCTGGCTTTCACAAATAGTAGTTTGTAAAATCAAAGGTTATAACACTCAGAGAGTGTGTTTACAATGAAGTATATCTTGATGACTTTGCTAAGAAAAGGATTGACTTTATAAGCACAGTGTTTCTCTCTTATTTTCTTTTGCTTTTGGACTTGAGTATTAGTAGAGGACTTCTTTAATTCCTTTTTCTTTAGCAAAGACTTGATGTGCCTTTTATGTTTTAAAAATTAGCGAATCAATATGGGATCTTAATCAAAATATGACCGTTGATGATTTTGATTCTCTAATTCCAGCTAATGATAGATGATGCGCATCTAGATTGATCTTGGATCAATACTTTCTAAATATGTCCTTTATATCTCAATTCAAACTTTAGAAATTCATAAAAGGAAAGATCATATAGTGTAATAGATGAAGTGATCAGAATGTCACAAGAAGGCGGGTTAAATTGTGACTTTGCCAACTTTTCCTGAAACTTAAACCTTTTTGAAGTGTTACTCAAGATTACCTTTGTGTTCAAAGAACTTAGATAGCCAAGCTTTCTAAGTGGTTAGTCACAACAATCATTGTTAAATGTTTGAGATGATTATGTGAACCTAACGCTAATGCACATTTGCTCATGTTCATAGGATCATTACTTAAATAAAAGCATTTCTCAAAATATTGTTTAATGAAAAACTTAGTTTTTGTTATGTAGATGTAGTACTCAGAATGTTGTAGTTCAAAATGCTATGTTTAGAAAGGTACAATTCAAAATGTTATTTCTAGCTTTTCATGCACAAATCTGTTTTCATGTTTTATGAAAGCTTTCATACTTTGATGCATATGGTTGAACTAGTTTAAAACATATCTTGTTATCACAAAGATGATTTAGTTCATATATGTTATTTAACAAAACATTTATGTTGTTTATAAAAATCTTCTTAAGTATGCATTATGATGAAAGCCATTCTGATGCTCAAAACATTCTGATGCAAATGTGATATTTATGAAAGTAAGTAACATAATGTAAAGATGAAGGGAAAAGAGGATTCACCATAGAGATTTTTATATTGGTTCACCCCAAACTTGGGCTACGTTCAATCCTCACCCTCCAAGATGAGATTTTCCACTAACACACAACCAACAACATGTTTGATAAGCCAATTGCTGGATTTTTACAGCTGCCAACACCCTTGTTGAACTTTCCTTGCCAACCACCTGTTAGACTTTCAACATTCCCTCACCACAGCACCACACCTGGTCTTGGCTTGGAGATCACCCACTCAACCACGACACCCACATGGTCATGGGAGAGATAAAACAAGTTTTGTTCACCTCTTTCGGTGGGCTTAACCCATAGAGTAATTTAGTTCCAGGAAGGGAAGACATCTCATCATAGAACTACCCAAGTTCTTGGTAGGCAACCTTCACTTCTCACTAGGTGTCCCTTTCTAAAACATATCCTCGCTCTTAGGAAGCAACCCATCTCAACCATAATGCTACACTTGGTCGTGGGAGAGACAATACAAGTATGTGCCTTCACCACTTTAGGTTACACTCTTAGAGACTCTCTCTAAGATTCCCATGTTCCATGGGTTTTCCTTATCACATCTCTCACAACCAAACTGAACCCACATGATAAATTAGGGATACATACAAATTACAAACTAGGAGAATGTGTTTCAAGGGTTTTTACAACTTTACAATACCCATTTAGGTGTAGTTTCTTTGAAACTCCAAGTTGTTTGGACTCTTGGTGCAACCATTCTAAGCTCAAAATGCATCTGGAGTAGAGAGAGGAGTTGAATTTTGTTTTTGCATAGTGTAGTCTGTCTCCTACCTTCTCTCATGTTTTTCAATTGTCCTTTGTCCTTTTTTAGGCCCCACATGTCAAACTTGATGTTATCTAGTTGTTATGACAACTGAGTGACTTCTTTTCAAAGTAGATAGATTGCTTTTAACTTTACAATTGTCAACTCTTTTTTGACTAGTCCATTCTAATGTTTCCATTCTTATAAACCTTTCTGATGAGCATTCTAAAGTAACATCAGAATAGCCATTATGATGTTAGCTATGAATGAATCTTTACTTGATGAATTTTGTTGATGAAGTTCAGATTGATTTCCTATTCTAAAGTAACACAACTTCATCACTCTTAACACTTCTTCATAGCTCTATGCATTTTGAAGTTGATTACTTCGAAAAGTCTCTGTTGTTGGTGTATTAGTGTTTTGTCCATGGTCAGACTGAGTAGTATTCTTTAGTCCTTTATTTTGATGCTTCTCATTAGTGCTTCTCATGGACAACTATGCTTTCAATAGACTTGCATCTTCTTATGCAAATAACTCTCACTTTTTGATGAGCCATTAGTGAATGTGGCAACATATGGAAAGTGACTATGATGTTGTCCAAGTGATGCATTCTGAGTCTTTTGAAATCATTATGATGTTTAGATATTAGATTCAAGGTCTTCACCATTCTCATGTAAACTCTAATGCAACTTCATTCTAATGCTATTTACTCTTTGTAGCTTTGACAAATCTTTCGTGTTAGGCCTTCTTGATGTCTTTGCAACATGGTAAGATTGAGATCTTCAAAGGGAAGCACTGACTTCATCACATAGATGGGCTTCATTCAAATTTTCTGAATCTTCTCACTTGAAATCATAGTAGAGACATTCATTTTGAGCTTGTTTTGAACTCATTGAAACACTTGATATGTTTTGCTCTTTATATATGTATCATTTGTAGATATGTTGGCTTGCATAGCTTTCTTGCATATGATCTTTAACTTTGAGATTGTTGTAGCATGTTATGTTCGCTACTATTTTTAATTTTTTGACCCTTTGAATGGCCAAAATGGATTTCAATGTCTTCATGAGAGTTGTAGTGATATCTATCCTTGACATTCAGGAATTGGTCTAATGTCATTTGGACCACTACACCATAACCAATCTTCAAAGCAATTCAGTCATGCTATATTGTGAGAACAAAATGACATCTTTATCTTCATAATCAGTTTCTTCCAAGATCCAAGCCTTAATAGCCTATGAATTCTTCATGAAAGATGTAGATATTTCTCTTTGCTTTCCACTACCACTAATATAATCTCAAATTCAATTTTACAGCTCAAGAAGTCTTCAAATTACTGCACACATATCAAGTTGTCTAGCCAAACCAGTCTATGTACCTTCAGACTCAATTTTGTCCATGATCTAGATTACATCAGACCTCGACTTATTCATGAAAGTTGAAGATCTTTCTTCAAGATTTCCATAGACACCAAGAACAAATCAATAGCATTTATGGAACTCCAAATAAAATGCCCAAAATGAACTCATCTTGTTGATGGAATTTCATTTTAAGTGTGTTGTAGCAATGTTGTTCTTCATGTTATCTTCATTGTGCAGATCTTCATGTCTGCAACATTATTTTTGTCCTTTAGTTTCTTATTACTTCTCATGGCTAGAAGTTTTTTGCTTCATCCAGTTAGCATGTTAACTTCTTCATTGTTGTACACAACCAATGACCCTTTTAGTCTTCTTTTTAGCCTTCATGTTTATCATCCTTTTTTAGTGACTCATGACAATCCTGAGCTTACTTCTCATGGCTAGAATTTTTTTGCTTCATCCAATTAGCATGTTAACTTCTTCATTGTTGTACACAGCCAAGGACCCTTTGAGTCTTCTTTTGAGCTTTCATGCTTATTATCCTTTTTTAGCGACTCATGACAACCCTGAGCTTACTTCAATTGATGTTCTTTACAAAATTTATCTTTTCTGAATACACTTAAGCAAACTCATCAGTAGGCATAAACTAACAAGGCCTATGATTTGTGTTCAGAAGGTTTCTCATAATTAAAACAAGGGTGTTGGACTCAACAATAGAAATGTTCCATCAAAATGAATCTTTATAGCATGGCACACATGTATTGTACTTGATGAATCAGATACTTGATTAAGTATTTGGATTCAATTTGAAGAATAGTGTAAAAAAAATTCATTGAGCTATAGTGGAGGAGTACTTAGGATAAGCTACTTCTTACCATGTTTGCTTCCATTGATGACTCTTGTACACTACTTTTAAACCATTAGTCATAACAAATTTATATATTTGCTTTCATCAAAATTAAGAGATGAACAAATCACTAATGAATGAATTGTCCAGTTTTAACAAAAGAAACTCCCATTCTTAAAAAACAACAAACTCGATCAAATGGCATGCCATATAGCAAGAACAAGACTAACAAAGCTACCAACATCCCACGGTGGGGTTTAATTTAGTTAGCTACTTTTGGTTAACATATTTTCCAAATAATATAGAATTTTACATTAAGAAACATCTATTTGAATATGGTCTGCTAGACCCAAGTGTAAAGATGACCATGTGGGCCCAAATATACACTAAGACTAATACTACTACACTGCATATCAACAAACAAAGAAAATTTCAACCCAGAACTTGTCAATCAAAAGAAATTGGGATGTTACACTTTACCTATAGGGATCATGATTTCTCCCACCACATTTCACCCTCACCCCATAGAAACGACCCAGTTATTAGGATGAGCTAAGAAGAAAATTAATGAGTGTACTTGACATGGATCACCGATCTAAAGACTACAACACCTTGAACTGCGTGGTCTAATATAAATTAATCCCATTTTGCCACTAATAATTATCATCACACACAACCCAAGATTTAGTTTCACTAAATTTTGAATTACACACACAATTGAAAATTTAAAAATTTACAGCACATTGCAATTTATAAACAAGGTTACGTGGCCAAGGTAAGATAAACCTCCATAAATTTTTATCACCTAATTTAATAAAAACGTTATTCATAATTTTAGTTGCAAATTTTTTGGTCTTATTTTTTAAAATTATCTTCCCAAAAAAAAGGAGGGGGGGGGGGGGGTATGTGTTATGTTAACTTAAGTTTGGTTTTTGTAATCAAATGATTTTGTCTACTATTAGGTGTACCTAAGTCTTTTTTCGTTGCACATTTTCGATTAGTATTGTGTTCATAAACATATTAACTCATACGAACAAAACACTGATCCAATCCTAATTGTATCTCAAAACTTGGATATTATCTGATGTTAAGTTTAATGTTTTCTGTAGTTCGCGAAAAAGTGACATATAGGTCCAATATACTCTAAATGTGAGAAATGTATAGATGAATAGTTGTATCACATATGATTTTAGAATACATGTGAATTGTTTTAAATTTGTTTGGTAGGTAAAACCCTTTCATTCTATACACGCATTCACAACCTCTTGTAATAAATTATAAGACCTAGACTAATGAAGGTTGATTAAATGAGAACTACAATCATTCCACACCTTCTCGCTCCTCTTTAAAATTTGAGTTTGGTTTTGCTTGAATGTTGGCAATGACACTGCAAATTTTGTTACGTCTGTGTGGCAGGCTTTTCCCATGTCATTTAGAAGGCTGAGACAACAACGATTGGTAACTGTTTGATTACCAACAAAAACACCGAAGAAGATTTGTTCACCACAACGTGGCTTGAACTTGCTTGCACAATCACTAAGATATTTTTCATATGCAGACAATGGCTTTGGAGTGGAAGGACCCTGGGACGGTTGAGGAGTTTCTGAAGATAGTGATGTATGGATCAACAAATTTAAACTGAGAGCAAAGGCCAATACAACATACATGCTGTTGAGTGATGCCATTGTCACTTACCCAGTGACAATTTGGTCTCCAAAAAAGATTTGTTGGTGGTAATAGATGACAAAGGGAGCTATATTTATAGGTTAAATAAAAACCATAACGTTAGACAATTAATGAATGCATTCTAATAACTCCTTTATGACAAGTTCAATAAATTCATTCATCTTTACAAGTTATTAAATATCTTCAATGAGTTCTTTGCATGGTAACGGTTAATTTGTACATCATCTTTGTAAGTTTTAATAATGATTTTAAAGTTATATTTCTAGATAAATGTTTTGGCTTTTGATATCAAAAATCTTGCGTGCATGGATTTATATGTATGGAGGAAACTCATGCTTAAAAACCAACAAACTTGATCAAATTGTATGACATATAAAACAACGAGACTAACAAAGCTAGCAACATCCCACCGTGGGGTTTAATTTAGTTGGCTACTTTTGATTAATATAGAATTTTACATTAATAAACATCTATATGAATATGGTCTGCTAGACCCAAGTGTAAAGAATACCATGCGGGACCAAATAGGCCCATTGGGTAATAAAAAACTTAAATGGACCTCAATTTGGCAAGAGGAATACAGATGAGTTTCATTAAGGGAAAGACAAAACCTGTTGACAATAACAAAGTTGACACAAATCTTTGATAAACTTTGGGGTATACGATGTCAAGTATTCCCTTATTTAAGTAAAGTAAACCAAATGAATAACTACGGTAAAAGAGCATCCCAATGTCATGTTGGCCATGGTTCGACTAAATCAATGCTTAACTATAATAAATTTCGTAGAATAAATAGAACCTAAATTAAAACATGTCATCTGGAGGACATGGAAGTCATCATTGGCTAATATAAAATTGAGATTTGTGTGGTGTCTCATTGGTTCAAACCAGTCATAAGGGTTGTTCCCAGTAGTCAACAAAATAAAAATGGTGTTAGATATATTATATCTTGATAAAAGAATTTAAATTTGGGTTTAATTTTAGCCCATAATGGGCTGTTAAAGAAAAATAACACTAATTGTTTTGAGCTTAAAGGTCTTGATTCTAGTTTGCGACACACATTATGAGGTGAGATATAATTGTAGATACATTCTTTAAAATATATTTCCTTTTGTTGCACATAAGAGGTAGATGGTTGTGATAAATAAACTATTATGCCTTGATTCCAAATTTTTAGATGCAATTGGTTCGGATTGAAATATACTTTATGTAACACCCATAAATATAACCTTTCAAATAACCCATTAATTTTACTTTAAACAAAAAGATATACTCAGTTCTTATCATTGTTAATTCAAATGATAGAAAAGGTAGCATAAATTTTTGTTGAAAATAAAAACTTTCTAAGTTAAATTCAAAGGACATCATTTGATCTTTAAATCATGTAAGGTAAAACGTAGTAACCGTTTAATGCTTTAAAACTTAAGGCGACGAGTAAATAGAAATGGAAATAAATCATACATATTTAGTGAAGACATACATGAAGATAAACAAGTGAATCTTCGTAGTCACCGAATATAATAATAGCAATAAGTATTATATGCCAAAAGAGTTAACAGAAAATGTACGTCTCAAATGGACCAGGGAGTAGCATTTGCTATCCAAAATAATAATGTAAATAGTAATAACTGGTAATTAAAAAAGGTTTAAGCCTAGGTATACCCATCCCCAAAATACATATAAGGGCAAAACCTTAAAACTCATAGCAGTCATTTATACCCAAGCCCCAAAGTCAGTCATATCCACAAAAAGAATAAGAAAGTTAGATGGAGAAATGCCTTCTAGTTGGACTCCTCAGATGAATCCTATAAGGAATCCTCCTCCATGATCTTTGGCTTCGTAGCGGGGTCCTCCTCATCCATAGACAGATCCTCCTCATACGACATGTTCTCCTCCAGGTTCTCTCTGTCATATTTACCTTGGGTGGTAACTAAGCCTCTAGCAACACCGAATGGGGACGCATCAAAGAAACAAAGTGGCATCAATATCCTTGGATGAGGAGTCAAAATCAGCAGAAGACGTTGCAACATTAGGAAATAGTGAAAGCGACTTGAATGGAATGACCACCTCAAGCACGGACATCACAAAGCAATAGTAGGACGGCATGGGCTGGGTCAATGAAAGGCAAAAGGAAATAATACAAAACATATCTCCGGGTACATCTAGCATACGACGCCAATGAAGGAACTCAGAGAAGTGATCCACATCGAGCACATCATCATGTTCCCACTTGATCACGATAGCATCAATGTAGAGCGGGGGAGGCAACATTGGGCTTGTCATTTGGTCTTGAAGATGGTAACAAAGGAGCGAGTACTCCATCTCTTTTGGAACCACAAACACGGACGTTAAGTCCCACACATAACCTAACAACCACCATGTGTGGTTGAATAGAAAGGAACACTCACAACATCTTATTTCGCATTCTACTCTCACATTGTTCTTAACTTGGGCCCAACCCTACCATTAAGCATCCTAGGCATTCATGGTCTTACGCAACATGTGGATAACGATTGGGAGAACATGTCACATGCCAGCACAGGACATGGCACTCTCACAAACCATGGATACAACTCTGCTTTAGTTAGGAATGATAAGTATGGCCTGTGAGTCATCCGCACTAACCAAGAATAAGACCCTTAGTTGGGTTATCACCACTTAACATTTCCCCCAGGTTCCTTTGATTTGTTCGAACCGTCCCCTAGTGTACCTACTATGTGTCATCCACCCTCAATGAATCCTCACTCATTCTTGATGATGAGCAATGTAAATGATGGTTGTGTTGGTACTTGTGACTAGACATTAAAGGATGTATTCTAACTGAGTTAAGGGTCATGCCCTACTCCCAATACAACATTCACTCTAATTCTAAAATAATTACCTACCTCATTTTCTATCCTTTCCTTGTAATGGGTATCGATCTTCATGTAGTTCTCGATTGCAAGTATCCTTTATCGTACACACACACAAACATAATAGGATAAGAAGGAAATTAATCCTCTTCCCTTTCTAGGGTCATCATCAAAATGGCCCCTTAAATGGACATTACCACTTGCACATCAATCACTATCAACCAATATCCATAAGACATTGAAGTAAAATTTGCCAAGGGTTGGACACCCTCGGACCCAATCCCGAAGTGCAACCATTCAAGATGAATTCTATAATAATCCATATCATGTTGCATGCCTTTCCAACTGGTCACTGATGCAATCCTACCCCCCAAGGTCATTGGATAGAAGACTCCAACAAGATTGGGCCAGAGATACAAGAGAAGGACCTAGGATTCTCATCATCCTTAGGGTAGATTTTGGGCCCATGGGCTAAGTATGAGCCCACTTATCTTTTTACATATTATATTAGGGTTTCATTATTTTTGGTCCTTGTATTTAGGGCTCCATAGTGTGGGGAGGGTACCCTAGTAATGTAGGATTTTTCAGCCCTTGTAGTTTAGGGCACCTAGACTAGTTTTTGTATTAAGGGTAGTTTTGTAATTTCATTTGTATTAAGTGCACTATTTTATGTGTGTGTTGGGAGATAAATTTAATTGAATTGGGAGAAGCCCAATCCAATTAAATTTTGGACCATCTTAAAGGGAAGGTGAGCATTTGCCTGCTACACCACATCATATAGTCACACTTTTGCATGTCCTTCATGCTTTACATGCCTCATGACACCTATGCACACTTAGTGGAGAATCTTGGACTTGATCTTGGATTAATGGGCTGAACCATAACTAAAATTCACTAATCATAATTAGTGAAATTTGTAGATGCAATTGCCTTTGGTGTTTTGATGATGATCATGATGATATGATGCAATTTATGCAAATGGGCTTTTCAAGATTAAATTCAAGACAATACTTCAAGATTAACAAGCCACAACATCAAGATGATCACTAGTATATTAGGAAGGGAATTCCTAATTGAATTAGCAAAGGTTTGGCCAAGTAATTTAAATTAAAAAGTGTTTCTCAAAGGTTTTACTCTCTGGTAATCGATTACCAGAGGATGTAATCGATTACCAGTGGCCAAATGTGTTTTATAACAGCTACTAAAATTTGAATTCGAAATTTTAGACAGTGTAATCGATTACACAATTTTGGTAATCGATTACCAGCAGTTAATAAACGTTTTAATTCAAATTTTAAAAGCTGTTATCGATTACAAAATTCCTGTAATCGATTACCAGACAGGATTTTCAGAAAAATAATTCTAAGAGTCACAATTTTTCAAAGGCTTTATTCATGACCACCAATGGTCTATATATATGTGACTTAAACACGAATTTGCTCAGAGTTTTTGAGAACAACAAGTGTTTATCCTCTCAAAGAGCAAATTCATTTTATCCTCTTAAGAATTCCTTGGCCAATTCAATTGCAATTCATTAAAGGAATTATTTGAGTGCTCAATCTGTAAAATCTATCTCTTTCTAGAGAGATTCATTCTTCATCTTCTTCTCATTCTCTAAGGGATTAAGAGACTGTGAGTCTCTTGTTGTAAAGGAATTCTAAACACCAAGGAAGGATTGTCCTTGTGTGTTTAGAACTTGTAAAAGGAATTTACAAGATAGTGGAACTCTCAAGCGGGTTGCTTGGGGACTGGACGTAGGCACAAGGGTGTGGCCGAACCAGTATAAATCTGAGTTTGCACTTTCTCTTCCCTTAATCTCCTTTATTTATTATTGCTTTATATTCATATTCAAATTGTTTTATTTGAATCAATATTTAAGAAGATTGTCATTAAGGGAATTTATAACTTGAATAAAAAGTGAAATAGATTTTTAATTGGGGAAGTAGTTTGGAATATCTTAATTCAACCCCCCCCCCCTTCTTAAGATATCTGAGGCCACTTGTCTAACAAAATTTTGGCTCCACCAATTCAAATTCAAATTCAAGTGAAGGAGATGAGCATGAGAAGAGGAACTCACCTACACCTCTAAGGACTTGAGCTTCCAACAATGGAGGAAGAGAAGAAATAAAAAGTAAAGAACTCCTTCTCTCCTCTCCCTGGCTAACGGAGACAGGACAAGAGGGCGGGGTTGCTTTCTCTTTTATAGTGGGAGAGTTAGTTTTAGAGGGGGTCCTACATGTGAGTACCCTAGTTTTTTCCCTCTCTTTTTTCCTATTCAAAGTAACTACACATAAGGACTTATGCTCTCAATTAGTCCCTAATTAATACTCACTTCTAAATTAATTCTAGGGTGATAAGTTGATTTATTAATCTCTTCTATTAATCGTAACTAAAAATAATCAAAGAGAATGAGAAATTAATTATTCATTTCCTTCATCATTTGAACTAATGATTTCTCACATTTAGACACATACATATTCTACACTTCCATCAATCTGTCTAAATCTCTCTGCATGGCCTAGAAATCTTTAATTACTAAACTACCATTAATGAAGGATATCCTTACTTTGATTTCCTAAGCTATAGTTGACTTTTGTTGATTGATGGTTTGACTTGGGTTCTCTATATTTCAACCACTGATCCTTAAACTCACGACTTAAATCTAGCTCACTTGATTATCTAATGATGGTTCCATATCTTATATGTCTGATTACACTAAGAATAATACTAATACACTGCATATCAACAAACACAGACAATTTCTATGAATGTATGAATACATGAATTTTGATGATGCCAAAGAAGAATCAAACAAGGCCTCTTCAAAGGATAAGCATTTGCTTCAAGATTAATTCAAGATTGCTTCAACAAACAAAGTCTTGTTTCAAGATTCACTAAAGATCAAGCCTTGCCTTAGAACAAAGGGTTTCAAAGTCATGCAAGGCTCTGGTAATCGATTACCTGGAAGTGTAATCGATTACTAGGAGGGAAAAATGAAAAAGAGCTATTGAAAAAGGTTTTGAATTTGAATTTTGAACATGTAATTGATTACCATATGTCTGTAATCGATTACCAACAACGGAACTTTGGAAATTCAAATTCAAAAGTCATAACCCTTCAAATTATAACTGTGTAATCAATTACACAAACATTGTAATCGATTATCAATGGAGAGTTTTCAGAAAATCTACGAATAGTCACATCTTTTGATTGGATTTGTGAATGGCCATCAAAGGCCTATAAATAGGTGACTTGGGCACGAATTTTGAAGAGAAATTTTTGCTTGTTCAAAATGTTTTATCCTCTCGAAAGGAAATAAGAGAGATTCCAAGAGAATTTCATTGCCAAATGCTCTCTCAAAAGAAACTCTTGGGCAAACACTTGCAAATCCATTAAGAGTTTCTCTATGGACTTCAATTGTAATATCCTTCTCTTCAAGAAAGAATTCTTCTTTCTTTCTTCTCATTCAAAGAGATTGATTAAGGGACCGAGGGTCTCTTAAGTTGTAAGGATTCCTAAACACAAGGGATGGGTTGTCCCTATGTGGTTCAGACTTTGTAAACGAATTTTTACAAAGGGAGTGGAAAATCTCAAGTGGGTTGCTTGAGTATTAGACGTAGGCACGGACTTTGCCGAACCAGTATAAAAACTGTGTTTTCATTCTCTCTTCCTTATCTCATTTATTTTGTTGCAATCAATTTTGTCTTTCATGTTTAAAGAACATTATTAAATTGATTGCTGCTTCTTCTGCATTCTGAGCCTATCTCTTTTAGAAGGGGGTTAAAAGTTTGTTAGTGGGAAATTAATTCACCCCTTCTTAAGATTTCTGAGACCACATGTCTAACAATTTCTTCATAGAACTTCCTAATATAAGAAAATTAGGATGTTACACTTTACCTATGGGGTTCATGATTTCTCCCACCACATTTCACCCTCACCCCATAGAAGTGACCCAGTTAATACGATGAGCCATGAAGAAAATTAATAGTGTACTTGACATGGATCATCGTCCTTAAGACTACAACACCTTGAACTGTTTGGTCCAATATAAATTAATCCCATTTTGCCACTAACAATTATCGTCAGACACAACCTAAGATTTAGTTTCACTAAATTTTAAATTACATACACAATTGAAAATTAAGAAAATTTGCAGCACATTGCAATTTATAAACAAGGTAAGGGGGGGGGGGGGAATAAGTGTTATGTTAACTTATGTTTGGTTTTTGTAATGAAATGATTTTCTTTACTGTTAGGTGTACCCAAGCCATTTATTTGTCTTTTTTGTTTGCACATTTTCGATTAGTGTTGTTATCATAAACATATTAACTCATATATGAACAAAACATCTATCCAATCCTAATTGTAACTCGAAAATTGGATATTACCTTATGTTAACTTTAATGTTTTATGTAGTTTGCTAGAAAGTGACGTATAGGTCAAATAAATTCCAAATGTGAGAAATGTATAGGTGAATAGTTGTATCATATGTGATTTTAGAGTACGTGTGAATTGTTTTAAATTTGTTTGGTAGGTAAAACACTTTTAATTCGATAGACGCATTCACAACCTCTTGTAACAAATTGTAAGGCCTAGACTAATGAAGGTTGATTAAACGAGAACTACAATCATTCCACACCTTCTCACTCCTCTTTAAAATTTGAGTTTGGTTTTGCTTGAACGTTGGCAATGACACGACAAATTTTGTTACGTCTGTGTGGCAGGCTTTTCCCCTGTCATTTAGAAGGCTAAGACAACAACGATTGGTAACTGTTTGATTACCAACAAAAACACCAAAGAAGATTTGTTCACCACAATGTGGCTTCAACTTGCTTGCACAATCACTATGGTATTTTTCATACGCAGACAATGGCTTTGGAGTGGAAGGACCCTGGGACGATTGAGGAGTTTCTGAAGATAGTGATGTATGGATCAACAAATTTAAACTGAGTGCAAAGGCCAATACAACATACAAGGTTTTCAGTGATGCCATTGTCGCTTACACAGTGGCAATTTTGTCTCCGAAAAATATTTGTTGGTGGTAATAGGTGACAAAGGGAGCTATATTTATAGGTTAAATAAAAACCAAAACGTTAGACTATTAATGAATGCATTCCAATAACTCCTTTATGACAAGTTCAATAAATTTATTCATCTTTACAAGTTATTAAATATTATCATTGAGTTCTTTCCCTGGTAACTATTAATTTAAACTTTATCTTTGTAAGTTTTAATAATGATTTTAAAGTTATATTTCTACATAAATGTTTTGTCTTTTAAATTAGAAATCTAACATACTTAAAAATCAACAGTCTTGAGAAAATTGTATGACATATAGCAACAACAGGACTAACAAAGGTTAGCAACATCCATGACACAAAAATCACTCCAACTTTAACACAATCACACTACCTCGTTCTTTCGTGCTTTCCTCGTAATGCATGTTGATCCTCATGAAGTCCCAGACTGGAAGTATCCTCCATCGCACATAAAATCAAACATAATATAATCCTCTTCCCCCTCTAGGGTCATCAACCAAATGGCCTTGGACAAGACCACTTACACATTCATCACTAGACATCCAAATAAAATTTGCCATTGGTCGGACACCCCCAGACCCAATCTCAAAGCACAACAATTCATGATCAATATCATGACAGTTCATATCATGCAACATGCCTTGCCAAGTGATCATATTCACTTGGTCTTACAACACATAATCATAACAATTCAAATCATGCAACATGTCTAGTCAAGTGGTCACACTCACTTGGTCTCACCATATTTAATCATAACAATTCCACATAATAATTCTCAATCAAAGCAAGCAATTAAGTCCATAATTCACATCATATTTTCCATTCAATTCTACACATATAATTCAATTTCTCATTTGGAAATTGCACCTAGTTACCCACTTTTAAAAGTCAAAGTTCTCATTGATGTAAAACTCAAATTGGAGCAAACCATGCTTCTCAAGGTTTTTCAATGTAAGGAATTCAGTTTTGGACTCAGAATCCTCCAAATCCACTCCCATTTGTTTAGATTTCGAAAATGCCCTGCACTTTACTACATTTTACTTCTAAAGTTCACAAACTTCTTTCCTAAATTCCAAGAGTTGTAGAAATCCATTTCATGCAAATTTTATATCAAACACTATGTTTTCAAACATGAGGAACTCTAATTCCGTGGTCAAAATCTACAGAAACCTAGCCTATATGTACAGTTCGTTTAAAATGGTGCAAGATTTACCGAAAAAAGTACAAAACTTGAAATTATGGTTCCATAGGCTATACTAACACAAATAGAGTGAATTTTATGTCTAACCCTAGGTTATTGGACCTAATATGCTCAATTTTGAGCTCCATATCAACAGATGCCAAGTCTAGTTTCAAAATCAACGAAAATAGAGCATGAGAAACATATATTTTGCCCTAACTTGAAAATCAAATTCCCACGGCTACACAACTCCAAATGAGACATATCGTATATGCTTTCCTAGGTTTTTGTGGTCAAGGAACTTAATTTTGAACCCGGAATGCACAAATTAAATTCACAGCAAACATAGTGTCACAAATCTAGATTATAGGATTTGGGTTTAACATGCAAAAATAATCATATAAATGAAGTTCAAGTGCCTAGCAACATAGCATGGATCCTAAGAATTGATTACTCCTCCCTTACCTCTTTGTTGACTCAGGGAAGCATGGAAATGAATGTGGGTTGAGCTAGGATCTATAGTTTTCTTCTAAACATGAACATGGAGAATGAAAAGGGAAGAGAATGAGAGCTCTAGCTTCAAGAGGAGAAGAAAATGGAGATGAGCATGAGAAGAGGGACTCACCTACACCTCCAAGGAATTTAGCTTCCAACAATGGAGGAAGTGAAGAAAAGAAAATCAAAGAAATCCTGTTGTCTCTCTCCCCTTAACCAGAGGATACACAACAAGAAGGGGGTGCTTTCTCTTTTATAGAGGGACAGTTAGGTTTAGAGGGGGACCCACATGTGGATCCCCTAGGTTTTTCCCACTCCTTTTCCTATTTAAACTAACTACACTTAAGGACTTAAGCTCTCAATTAGTTCTTAATTAATTCTAACTTCTAAATTAATTCTAGAGTGATAAGTTCATTCATTAATCTTTGATGTTAATCTTGACAAAAAATAATTAAAGTGAATAAGAAATTAATCTTCCTCCTTAATTATATAAACTAATACTTTCTCACATCTAGACACATTCTTGTCCAAAACATCCATTAGTCAGTCTATCTCTCTGATAGTCCTAAAAGTCTTTAATTACTAAACTGCCATTAATGAAGGATCTCCTTACTTTGACTTACTAAACTATGGTTGACTTTTGTTGAATATTGGTTTGACTAAGGGTTCCCTATATCTAAACCTTTGATTCCTAGACCTAAGACTTAAAATTAGGCCACCTAACTTTCTAGTGATGGTTCTATCTCTTATATGCACGATTACACTAAGAATACTACTACTACACTACATATCAATCAAACACAAGCAATTTCTACATAGAACTTCCCAATCTAAAAAAAAATTAGGATGTTACATGTTCAACAATAAAAATGAAGGAAAACACATTTAACAGCTCAAAAACCATGATTAAACACACAAAACAAAGATTTCAAGGATGAGTTAAGCTTCCCTTACCTACATAACCCAATATGGTGACTTCTTTTAAGAAGGAAGGGAAAAGAGTGAACTTTCGGTCCAAGAGAGAAACTTTCTTCTAGTCCTATAGCAACCACACTAAGCAAACATCAACTACAACCCAAATCCAACCAAAGTCGAAAATCAAAATACCTCAAAGTCAAGCTTACCTCACTTATGCACAGTCTACACTCACTAGAGGCGGAAGAAAGAAGTTTCTTTTTTTTTGCGCAACACCAAAGTTTGAGGTTCCTCCAATGGTGGTTTCTTGGAGAAGAGAGAATTAGAAGAGAATGAAGCATTTTCCTTTGAATGAAGTTTCAAAATTTGTGAGGTTTATGACTCTATAATTCCTCTCTCTTCATACCTTTAATTCGACTAAACACACTCACCCCTCTCTCCTAACTCAAAAGCCCATCCCCCTAGGCTCAAACACACTAAGAACCCACTAATATACATAAACACATACTCAACTTCACTAACTCATAATTTAATTAATTAATTCAAGTACTTAACTTAAATTTAATTTCTCTTGCAATTTAATTAAATCACTTGATCAAACAATTAATAAAAACAAAACATTATAGCAAACACTTCTCTCAAGGATTGGATGCCATCCTCTCCTTTTTCTGAATCTAGTACTAATGCTTCATCATATGCTCCCATCTCTCCACAAAGTCATCGTCCACCCTTTCCACCATAGTAGCATCCACCTCTATCACCAATCAACCTTTCAAAGATTGTTCACAATAGGAAGATGAAGGCTTCTATGTCTAATCAAGAAAGATTTCCAATAGCCTTCTTCACAAAGAACGAGTAGAATGAATAGAAAATGAGTGTTGTTATAGAGATCACTATACAAAAACTTGTTCAATGTCATGAATACACCATTTTTACTCCTCCTTCTTAGAGGAGGTACGACTATGCACACATTCCTTCCAAGGCCTACAAGGCTCTTTCTTTTGACGTTATCATGGCCTTGGAAACTCCTTCATGGACACAACCAGTGCATCCCAACTTGGTTTGGATGCAACCTCATTGGTTTATCCATGGAACATAACAATGTGTACGCCGAACATCAGAAGATGAAGAACCAATAAAGGAAAGAGAAATTCTAAAGAAGAAGACAAAGAAAACGAGCACTCAAGACTTCATACCACTCTCTATCTTCGATAAAAGAAACATGGATCCATATGTTGAATGTTAGCCACCACAAGTTAAATAGAAGAACAAGATCAACATACATCTAGATGCCCATAACTAAGTTCATTCCAGTCAATCCAACTAATCACATCCTATCACCTGCTGAGTTGTCAATGGTTGGTGGAATACTTTGATGGAAGCTTGCTTAAGAAGCTTCTATGGAGGCTGGATCTTTGAGCTTCAATAAGGTCCTTCAATGATGATTTTCAACCATGGAGTTGCAGCAGAAGATAAAGGGGAAGAGGTGAGAGGAGGCGCCATCCATTACAGAATAAGCCATGGAAGGAGAACTTTCACCACCAAGAGAGTGTCTTGGATAAGAAGCTTAGAGAGGAAGTGAATCAGAAAGAGAGATGGGCGTGGGAATTGAAGGAAATTAGGGAGAAATTGAATTTTGAAGTGTGTCTCACAAGTTTCACTTTCATCAAAGTTATGACAAGTGTTACACATGTTTCTATTTATAGCATAACACATGGGAAGCTTGCTTGAGAAGCAAGGAAGGTAGCTTCCTTGGGAAGCTAGAGGAAGAAAGCTTCCTTGAGAAGTTAGAGGGGGGATACTCACACCCCTCAAATAGCTAAGCTCACCCCCATGCCAAAATACATGAATATACAATGGGGAGCTTCCTTGAGAAGCAAGGAAGGTAGCTTCCTTGGGAAGCAAGGAAGAAAGCTTCCTTGAGAAGCTAGAGGAATGATGGAAGCTTGCTTGAGAAACTTTTGTGGAGGCTAGATCATTGGGCTTCAATAAGGTCCTTCAATAGTGATTTTCAGACATGGAGTTGCAGTGGAAGATAAAGGAGAAGAGGTGAGAGGAGGCACCATCCACTAGAGAATAAGCCATGGAAGGAGAAGCTTCACCACCAAGAGAGTGCCTTGGATAAGAAGCTTAGATGGGAAGCTCCAATGGAGGAAGAGAATGAGAGAGAGAGAGAGAGAGAGAGAAAGAGGGGGGCATGGGAATTAAAGGAGATTAGGGAGAAAAGGTAAACTTTGATGTGTGTCTCACAAGTTTCACATTCATCAATGTTATGACAAGTGTTACAAATGTTTCTATTTATAACTAAGCACATGGGAAGCTTCCTTGAGAAGCAAGGAAGGTAGATTCCTTGGGAAGCTAGAGGAAGAAAGATTCCTTGAGAAGCTAGAGTGGGGCTACTCACACCCCTCCAATAGCTAAGTTCACCCTCATACCAAAATACATGAAAATGCAATGGTAAGCTTCCTTGAGAAGCAAGGAAGGTAGCTTCGTTGGGAAGTAAGGAAGAAAGCTTCCTTGAGAAGCTAGAGGGGTGCTACTCACATCTCTCCAATAGCTAAGTTCACCCCGATGCCAAAATACATGAAAAATACAAAAAGTCTCTTCTACAAAGACTACTCAAAATGCCCTAAAATACAAGGCTAAAACCCTATTGTACTAGGGTACCCTTAACTTGAAAGGTAGGGTGCCCTTAATTTTTAGCATACCCTATAAACCTAAAAATTGCCAAAATACAAGGCCCCAAAGAAGGAAACCCTATTCTAATATTTACAAAGAAAGTGGGCTCATACTTAGCCCATGGGCCCAAATTCTACCATAAGGCTCATGAGAACCCTAAGGTCTTCTCCTGCATATCTGGCCCAATATTCTTGGAGTCTTCTATCCAATGCCCTTTGGGGGGATAGGATTGCATCATCCCCTCCCCTTTGAAAAGGATTTGACCTCAAATCCATAGGTTCTTGAAACTCCGAGCTTATTCCCTCAACACCTGTAAAAAGAATAAAAACATATATATTAGTGGTGTTGGGTATGTTAGAGTAGGGTGAGGTCAGAAATCCTCTTTCCTGGGCATCTTCCCATGAAAGAGCATGGTTCCAACTCAAAGAGTGGTGCTACAAATATATAAAAATATGGAACAAACCTTTTGTAAAAGTTTATTAAGTCATGGAAGCCCCAAATTTCCCTTATACTTGGTGGAGTGAGCCACTCACGAATGACCTTTATTCTCTTAGGGCCCGTGGGAATCCCTTGATCACTATTTAAAAAATTAAGGAAATAATGCAATAAAACATACTTTTTTCTGTATTTTCATGTTGATTACTCCTACCAAAAAGTATGACAAACCTAAGGTGTCCCATATAAGCACCTAGGTTTGTATTGAAACCAAAAATAATGACAAACCTACCTAATGAGTCCCTATGTATGCGAATCATGAAGATGTTGGATGCGTGGGTGATTTTACACAAGAGGGTTGCACCACTCAACACATTCATCATACCACTTATCATAGGGATTTGGTGCCTCATAAGACCTATTTTTGTCACCAACAAAGCACAAGGATTTAAGCTCTTATGACCCAAACCCTCATCTAACAACTCCTTTACTTGAGGAATAACCTCCAACTGAAGAGGTATGGTAGTGCTAACAAGTGATCTTTTACAAAGGAGAAGATGTGGAGGTTGTCTAAGAAGGGAAGTTTCTTTAATGTTTGTCTTTATTGCAAAATGATTGTCCTTCTTAGCTAACCTCTTGGAGGAGACACTTACCTCCTTACACTCCTCCTTAACTATTAAAGTTTGTTCTTCTTTTCTCTTTCTATTATTTTCCTCATCCCATTTGAGTGTTATTTCTACTTTATCCTTAGCTACATGTGAAGGTGTTTAAGGATGCAACACAAACTTTTTTTCAAGGTGGGTGAAGGTTATCTCATTAGTTAGGCCATTATAGATGATTTTCCAATCATATTGCCATGGCCTACCTAAAAGAATGTTTCCTGCCTCCATATGAACTACATCACAAATCACTTCATCCTTATATGTTCCAATGGAGAAGGGCACTTTCACTTGTTGATTGGCTATCATCTCCTCTTGCTCATTGAGCCATTAAAGTTTGTAATGCTTTGAATGGGGAGTGATAGCAAGGCTTAACTTAGAGACTAATCTTGTGCTGCAACAATTGCAACATGAACCACTATCTATAATGAGAGAGCATGTGCTATAAAAAATTTTACACCTTGTGTGAAAAATATTCTCTCTTTGAGATTGGGTTAAGTCATAAGATTGTCCTCTTAGAAGCCTTCTGACCATTAAAAGGTCCCCTTCTTCTTGGGGGTACATTTCTTCACTAGATTCTTCCCTTTTTGCATCTTCACTTTTACTAGAGGAAGGTGAAGTAGTAGCCTCATCTTGGCTACTATAAATGTCTTGGCCCTTCATAATCATGGTTTTCTTGGTGGGGCATTGAGAAGCAATGTGTCCTCTTCCAAGACATTTAAAGCACTTTATAGAGCTAGTCTTCTCTTGCATACTAGCCTTAGGGGTTTGCCTTTCTATTGTCTTCCCCTTTTCATCTTTGAGCTTAGAAGGTGCAACCCGTAAGATGCCTTGACCTTCATCTTTCTCTAGATAAGAGTGAGAGTCGTAAAATTATGAAGTAAGCTTCGTTTTAAGTTGTTGCTCTACCATTATGCAAAATTGGACTAGGTCATCTAGGTCCCTATATGGAAGGAGCTCAACCTTGTCCCTCACTTCCATATTAAGTCCACAAAGGAACCTAGCAATACTTGTTCTTTCCTCCTCCCTAAGCCCAGCTCTCAAAAGGAGTAGTTCCATTTGTTGCCTATACTCTTCAACACTCAAACTCCCTTGTCTAAGACCTTGGAGTTTGTCCATAAGCTCCATTTCAAAGTAGGAGGGGATGTGCCTCTTCCTAAGGGCACTTTTCTAGTCATTCCAATACACTGGAGGATCCCCATGAATCCTTCTTTCCCTAACAAGGGAAGTCCACCAATAAAGGGCATAACCTTGGAAGCCAAGGGTAGCCAAAGGAACCTTCCTTTCCTCACTTGTATGATGGCAAGCAAAGAGTTATTCAACCTTCATTTCCCAATCTAAATAAGCCTCTACATTGTCCTTCTCATGGAAGTATGGGAGGTTAATGTTATCCTCTTGAGGCTTTCTTTCCTTTTCTCTCCTAAGGGAGTGAGGTCTAGGATGTGACCTATGCCTTCCTCCATAATAGTCACTAAGTTCTTCACTTAGGCTCTTGCAGGAGTCATGACTACTATAGGAGGTATGTTTTTCTTTTCTTAACTCTTTTAGTATTTTCCTTCTTTCTTCTTCCCTTATTTGTTCCCTCTCATCTTGACTTATTTCTACCCTCTCTTTTCCTTTTTCTTTTCTTTCTAGTTTTTCTTTCCATAACTTGAGGGAACTCAACTCATCTAGTATTCTAGATAGTGGGTCCTTATGACTGGTACCCTCACCATTAACACTAGATGAATGATGACTCATGTTGGTTCCTAAGTTGTAGTTCTTTCTTGTTGGGGGTTTACAAAAGGTAAAGGCTATGGTCCAAAAGAACTCAAGATAAACGTGATAAGCAAGAAGTCTTATGCAATAACAAGATAAACTAGGCGTGACTAGTAAAGAAAATAAGCTATGAAAGTAAGCAAGAAATTAAAGTGCAAGAAATGTAAACTAGGCAGATCCTAAGAGTGTTCGGATGACCACATCTAAGTAACCTATTGGAGGCTCCCAACACACTTCCAATGAAAGGCCTTTTTGGTTACAAAATTTGAAAGCAATGAAGGTAAACGTACAAGTGTCCAATTACAAGTAAATTGCCAATTACAAAATTACAAAAAAGTTCTTGATTTTGGTGGTTGTTCTCTCTTTGGTGTTTCACTCAATTTGGAGTGCTTCTTAGTCCAATAGCTCTTAAGGTGGTTGGCCCCTTGCTTCTTGACTCAAATCCTTCAATTGATGGCACTAATCCTTCTTTCCAATTCCTTATATGGCAACTCACAAACAAGGAAACAAAGAGACAAGCAATAACCAAAGACCAAAACAATGAAATGAAAGCTAAACCAATAGAGTTTTAACAAGAAAATATTCAAGTATTTTCAACAATTAAAGTAATGAAAAGCACATAAAAGTAAGATAGGACTCAAAGAGAAACCTAGAAGGGCTCTAGAGTAGAGTAAAAAAAAAATGAAAAAAATACTCAAGAAACCTCTAGTTTTGGCACTTGTTTTCACACTACTTTTCAATTGAAATTTCAGAACTAAGATTGGTCTAAAATAGGCACTAATTATAGAACAAATTTTAAGCCAAAACAACAAGCACACTTCCCTTTCTCTTTTTTTCCTAGACACTGATTTTCCTACCAACTTGTATGATTTTTCTTATTTTTCCTTGTATTCAAATCACTTGGTTCTTTTTTTCAATTTTTTTTCCAGATGTCTAGAAATTTCAGTAAATATTTCAGCTCAAAATTCACAGTGACCAATTCCTAGTAATTTTTACAAGTTTGTATGTTCAAGCTGCTAGACTTCGAATTTTTTAAGCATGGTACATTGATTGCCTTAAGCTTACTTTCAACTTTCCTGTGTATGTTAAACTCACTAGGCATGTTTACCACAGTTTTAGGAGTTCAATATTCACTTAGGATCAAAATTTCAGCCAACAATTCAATCACCAAAACTCATATTCACAATAGACACAATCATAAGGAAACCTAAAAGTTCAAGAAAAGGTTCACAATCAAAGACTCTCTAAGAATTATGCATAAACATTTTAAGGACTAATTAAAATGAAAGATTTGACTCGAATCAAATAATAGGCTAGAAAAATTCATACACTCATGAACAAATGATTTAGAGAAAGAAATAAGAGAAATAAAATTCAGCACAACATAAGGAATCTTATGTGACAAGTTTCATGACTAGACATGACTTCAATGACAAGACTACAATAGATGAATATGTCACTCTAGATTTTTGAGGTTTTCTTCTACTTTAATGTTTTTGTAAGAATTTTATGGTTTAGGTTTCAGCCACAAAAAATAGAAATGCAAAACTCAAAGGAACCTAAACTCAACACAATTCATGGTTCAAGAACAATAATATGAAATTTGAACCATAGAAAATCAAATCTAGCTTCTATAGAAAGTTTAATTGGTGGAAATTCTAAAAAATCATGTTAACAACATTCAGCACAAGTCATGTGACGAGATACATGGAGACAAATGAAGACACACCAATGGAGGAGAAGGTAAAGCTAAAAATTAATGGAGGTTTAAGGTGCACCTACTTGAAGCTCTTGTGCTCTGATTACCACTTGATGGAAGCTTGCTTGAGAAGCTTATTTAGAGGATGGATCTTTGAGCTTCAATAAGGTCCCTCAATTATGATTTTCAGCCATGGAGGTGCAGCTGAAGATAAAGGAGAAGAGGTGAGAGGAGGTGTCATCCACTAGAGAATAAGCCATGGAAGGAGAAGCTTCACCACCAAGAAAGTGTCTTGGATTAGAAGCTTAGAGAGGAAGCGAATCAGAGAGAGAGGGGGGGCGTGGGAATTGAAGGAAATTAGGGAGAGAAGTTGAACTTTGAAGTGTGTCTCACAAGTTTCACATTCATCAAAGTTATGACAAGTGTTACACATGTTTCTATTTATAGCCTAGCACATGGGAAGCTTCCTTGAGAAGCAAGGAAGGTAGATTCCTTGGGAAGCTAGAGGAAGAAAGCTTCCATGAGAAGCTAGAGAGGGGCTACTCACACTCCTCCAATAGCTAAGCTCACCCCCATGCCAAAATACATGAAAATGCAATGGTAAGCTTCCTTGAGCAAGGAAGGTAGCTTCCTTGGGAAGCAAGGAAGAAAGCTTTCTTGAGAAGCAAGAGGGGGGCTACTCACATCTCTCCAATAGATAAGCTCACCCCCATGCCAAAATACATGAAAATACAAAAAGTTCCTTCTACAAAGACTACTCAAAATTCCCTGAAATACAAAGCTAAAACCGTATTGTACTAGGGCACCTTTAACTTGTAGGGTTGGGTGCCCTTAATTTTTAGGGTACCCTACAAACCTAAAATGGCCAAAATACAAGGCCCAAAATGAGGAAAACCTATTCTAATATTTACAAAGATAAGTGGGCTCATACTTAAGGCTCATGAGAACCCTAGGGTGTTCTCTTGCATCTCTGGCCCAATCTTTTTGGAGTATTTTATCCAATGCCCTTGAGGGGTAGGATTGCATCATACTTGCACATATGTATACATTCAATCAAGCTATTTCCTATCCACCAGGTCTTCACATTAGCAGAGCCACTAACTTCAAGATAGTTCCATATAGATGTTGTCTACAATTCTATATTAAAGATGAAGGCAAGAAAAATGGGTTCAAGATATATTATAATGAAGAAATGCCCAACAAATGACAAAAAGTTGAGGTAGTCAACCACCCTAGAAACGGGAGTTCACTTTTCCATAGGAAGAAGCTGGTGAAGAAACCATACATTTTTATGCCAAAACATTTTGGAATCAAATTGTTTGGGATGACACATTCAAAGCATCATTTTTTGGTTACGATTGCACTGACAATGTATTGGGATTACATTCAAGTGTTGTATTCATTCAAGGCGTATTGCTTTGATGATGTATGTGTGTGTTTTATGAAGGATTCTAAAGAGGATGGGTTCATCTCTAGGTTAGAGGCACTCCCCATCATCTTCAATGACATTGTCTATGATCTTATAAGATGGATGAGAGAGATTTCAAGGATCACATGATTTAACTCTGTCAAGTACAAAATCCTAAAAGGGATAAGGTGGAGAAAGCCTATCAAGCAGTGATTGTTGCAAAAGAAGCTACTGAAAAGGTTGCAAAGAACAAGCTGAGAAGGAGTATCCAAAAGAGCTGAGCAACAAGAAGTGGATGATGCTGCCAAAGTTATTGAGGTCCTTGTTGATCTCCATATCTCTGGTGCATTGAATGAAACTGAAGAACAAGACGTATCCTTTATTGAGTCCAATGCTACAGAGGCTAACAAGTTAGTCCAAACAAGTCAACTTGAACCTGCATCCAAGCAGATTGACACCTCAAATGAAGCCACTTCATTGCGAAAGGAGCTTCTAGATGTAATTGTTGTCTTCTCTAGCAACTCTGATGTTGCTCTTAGTTCTCTAACTGGCAATCACGTCCAAGAGAAGTTGAATCTAGATCTGACAAAGCAAAAAGAAGAAACATAGGCAGGAGCTTCTAGCCTATGTTTAACAGCAAAGGAAGGAGAATAAGCAGTATAGACTTTCTATGAAAAAATGCCATTGCTACTTAACTCTCCAATCAATCACAGATATATCTTCAAAATCTATAAGAAGCTCGACAGAACATGCTTGGTATTGTCATCCAAGCATCAACTATCATCCAATAGCAACCAACTATTCAGTAGCAGTAAACTCCAAGTATAATGTCTGCACCTACTGAACCAACATCTTCACCACCACAAGATCAGCCACTGCCACCAGCGTCTAATCAAAAGTGACAATGATGTCCAATCAAAATTTCTTTCTTTGAATCCTAAGTTTTTTTGTTAATAACAAAAATGTTAAGGAATTTTGATATATGTAAAGCACTCTATCTAAAATAATACAAGTGTGGTTTAGTGCTCATTTATTTGTTTTGATTTTTTTATATCATATGTGTGTGTAGGTAAACAACCTTTTATGTAAGTAAGAACATGCAAATACACACATATATATATATATATATATATATATATATATATATATATATATATATATATATATATATGTATATATGTATACTTGCTTTGATATATTTACTCATAACTCACAATCATGCATTATCTTTATATTTTAACATGATTATGCTTTATCTTGATAAAAACTTATATGGTTTGTCATCATTAGAAAGAGGGGTATTGTTCGATGCAATATTTTATTCTTATAATAGATATATATTACTGGCTTTGCTGCGGTGCTTGATGAATGAAGTAGTGAATGATGTAAGTGTGTAATTCAATTTCATGCATTTATCATGTGCATAATGTGTGTTGTGGAACCCCGAGTCCTATCTCGGACCTGCCATGTTGCTCTACGCTAATGGTGACACTTCAATGCAAATACATTTTATTTGTGGCATAAAATTTAACAAAGCGTACATCGAAAATCAACTTTGGTGCTATTTTTTCAAAAATAAAGGCTGACATTGAAAATCAATTAAGGTTAGTTAGGTGAAACACTAATTTTGAGTCAAGGATAGTATGAAAAGCATATTAGGAAGTGTATCTAAGATGCACAATTGATACCTGTGCATCTTCCCCCGAGTGACACATCAACTGAAAGAACATTATAAATAAATGTCATTCCTGAATCAAGTTTTCAATGGTGAGGTATGTAACGAGCACTATCATTTTATTGCAATATCTAATTTAGGGTCTAAAATTGTGGATCTTCTACTAGGTTTTGTATTTTGTATATTGCTTAAATCCAATTATCTTTTAGAATATTTGATCAAATTGGATGAATTTATCGTGTGCTTCAGATTGCATGTTAGGTCTTGATCAAAAGCATAGTTAGATGTTGTAGAGTCAAAACTTACACTAGTGGACGGTGAACTATTAGTGACAATCCTATTAGATTGAAATCACATGCTGAATACTAGAAGCAGGTAGTCTTATAATTTCCCTTTCCAGATTGGATAGCAATTCTGATATTTATTATAATAAGTTATTGTACTTCATATTATAATTAGTTACTAGAAGCATGTAGTCTTATATAAATGTTTGAATGGTTTTTGCGATATTTGGACACCAATGATTATTATTTATTTCAATGCTTTTACATGTTTATTTGACATATCAGTGTTTTTTATGTATGATTTTCTCAGGATATCTTTGATTGTCTTAAGATAGTTGCAAATACTCTACTTGTCACATTTTTCAAAGAATGTGAATAAGCCTATCTTGTTTCAATCAGTGCAGCATTGTTTGGTCTATAAAAATATTTGATGAAACTGAAAATATTTTAAAAAATAAAGGGAGGGAAAATTGTGTGTGTTTATATATATATTTGATTGTCTGAAGATAGTTGCAACCCACGGTTCTTGAGATTTCCAATAACCTTGTAAAATCCTTTACAAGCAAAGAGCCACAAAGGATGTACCCTCCCTTGTTTTCTTTGAACAATCAAGTAGATGTATCCTCTACTTGAAGCGAACCACAAAGGATGTACCCTCCCTTGTGTTCACTATTACAACCAAGAAGCTTCCCGCTTCTTACACAAAATTCTCAGACGGTTAGTTCTTTGAATTCAGTGTTTGGGCAAAGAATTCTCAGACGATTAGTTCTTTGAATTCTTTGTTTTGGGGAATCAAAAGAATTCTCAGACGGTTAGTTCTTTGAATTCTTTTGGCAAGAGGGAGAAGGAAAGAATCAAAAGAATTCTTAGACGGTTAGTTCTTTGAATTCTTTTGGCAGAAGGGAGAAGGAAAGAAGAAGAAGAAAATAGAATAAACACAAGTTTTTTATCAATGAACTTTTCTTGACAAAGAAAGTATTGAACAAAAACTCTTAAAAAGATTATGAGAAGTGAATCAGAAAAAAAATCTCTTTTTGAATGAAAGGAATCTGTTTTTTTTTTTTTTTGAAAATTCGTGCCATGGTCACATATTTATAGTCATTTGATGGCTCTTGAAAAACCAAGTTAAAAGTTGTGACTCTTGCAATTTCTTCAAAACTAGTCACTTGTTGTGACTCTCTTGAAAACTAGTTACTTTAAAAGTTGTGACTCTTGAAAAAACCTTCAGAAACTAGTCACTTTAAAAATTGTGACTTTTGGCAATTTATTTCTCAAAATCAGTGACTGGTAATGGATTACCATCATAGTGTAATCGATTACACATCAACAAATGTGACTCTTCATGTTTAAATTTAAAAATCAAAACATTTAGAAACACTGATAATCAATTACAAATGTTGTGTAATCGATTACACAAGTTTGAAAATGTTTTATCACAAGTTGTGACTCTTGAAATTTGAAATCCAACGTTGAAAAACATTGGTAATCGATTACATGTCCATGGTAATTGATTACTACTTTGTAAAACAGTTATAAAAATATTTGGGCTTCTGGTAATTGATTATTGCCTTATGGTAATCGATTACCAAAGAGTAAAAAACTATGGTAAAAGATTTTTCTTTGAAAAATTCTTTTAGACAAATTCTTTTAAAAAAATCTTTTTATACTTATCTTGATGTTTTTCTTGAAGTTCTTGCATATCTTGAATCTTCTCTTGAATCTTCACTCGAATCTTGATTCTTGATTGAATGACTCTTTGATTCTTGAAACTTGTTTGACTCTTGATTCTTGACTTGAGTCTTTGGCACCATCAAAATAAACTTGGAAAGCTTTGCTTCCATAGAACTATGTTCACTTCTCCTTTACCCACCAATAAAGGGTTCCACTAATCAACTTTGATTACAACAAGTATTCATCCTTGCCATTTTTGGCTTACAAGTATTCTCAAGGCCACTCTTAGAACACATGTTAGACTCCCCCTAAATTTAAAAACACCCAAGTATTATTTTGTCACTAAGCCACTTCTTGCTTTCACAGACATAGGTTTGATATATAATTAAAGATTCTTTACAATACTCAGAGAGTGCTTTTACAATAAGGTTTTTATCTCTCATTTATATTTTGTATACACAAAGGATGAACTATCTTAGGCCCAATTTGTTTCTCATAGTTGTTCTTCTTTTCTCTAGTTTCTTAATTCACAATTCTTTTTCTTTCTATGTACGTTCGTCAGAGTTCTTCAACCTTTGATGTTTTATTTATAGGTAGGGAAACACTTGTAATTCTGGAGAGTATCTTAGAAGTTGAATATTATGACCGTTGTGCAAATTGATCCTTGTTTCCTGAATTAAGCGAGTACTACACATTTCTTGTCTTATAAGATCAAAACTTTCCATTTTTATTATTCATAACTCAATATGTAGATATGTTCCCTTTTAAAACAAAATCATATAAAATGGAATAAATGATAATTCAAATAAATATTGAGTGAATAGACAATTTAGTCCCTGAGATTGTACCCATTTTTCATATTAGTCCCTAACTTAATATTAAATTCAAAATAGTCCCTATCTTTGCATAAGTGTTGCAAAATAGTCCTTCCGTTAAATTTTAAAGTAACACCGTTAGTGAGGTCAATTTTAGTGCCACGTGGACTATCCAACGTGGCACTAAAGGATGATGTGGCATGACACGTGGACGTGCCTCTTAAAAGATGCCACGTCATTTGATGATAACAAAACGAGTAAATAGACAATTTAGTCCCTAACTTTGTACCCCTGTTGCATATTAGTCCCTAACGTAATGAAAAATTCAAAATAATCCCTATCTTTTGCATAAGTATTGCAAAATAGTCTTTCCGTTAAATTTTAAAGTAACGCTGTTAGTGAGGTCAATTTTAGTGCCACATCATTTGATGATGATAGAATGAGTGGCATTTTCAAATTTGATGGTTCTGAACCAATTGAGGCATATATACAAAAAAGAACCCATACAGCAACAACCTTATCTATGTAGCCGTCAACACCAATGGGCGAGGTCTGCATAATCATTCTCTTTTCCTCTTTTTTTTTTCTTCAATTACCATCAATGTATCATTATGGGTTCTGATTTTTTTTTTTTTTGTGTTTTGAATCGGAAGAGAAAAAACCAGAGGAAAACAAAGTGGAGGAGAAAAAAGCAGAGGAAGAAGAAAAGAAAGAAGAAGAGAAAAAACCAGAGGAATCGAAAGATGACAAGGAATCTAAGGAGGAATCTACGCTGCCAGAAATCATACAAGGCACAACCTTTGCAATGCATGGACACTTTAAGCACGATTTCTGACATCTTTTAAGTTAGGGACTATTTTGCAACACTTATGCAAAAGATATGGACTATTTTTGAATTTTTCATTAAGTTAGGGACTAATATGCAACAGGGGTACAAAGTTAGGGACTAAATTGCCTATTTACTCGTTTTGTTATCATCAAATGACGTGACATCTTTTAGGAGGCACGTCCATGTGTCATGCCACGTCATCCTTTAGTGCCACGTTGGATAGTCCACATGGCACTAAAATTAACCTCACTAACGGTGTTACTTTAAAATTTAACGGAAGGACTATTTTGCAACACTTATGCAAAGATAGGGACTATTTTGAATTTAACATTAAGTTAGGGACTAATATGCAAAATGGGTACAATCTCAGGGACTAAATTGCCTATTCACTCAATAAATACTTATTCCACTTGATGTTTGGATGCATTGGACGAGTGTTTCATGCTTCCAGTAGACAAGTTATCCATATATGGATAGGTCTCTTATGGTGTTATTTCCAATCATCAAACCTATTGACTTACATGCAATATAGTGGTTACCATAAATTTATATCTTTGTTTTCATTAAAATCGTAAGAGATGTGTAGGTCATCCAGTGATGGATCGTCTAGTGTCTGACATGATGTAGATAGGATTCATCCCTCCTACATAGCAGGAATTATGCTAAGGACCTCTTAATAGAGTTAGAGCGTTATATGCTTGGGCACCCAAAAATCGGTCAATATGAGGTATTGGAGTCGTTTGTGTTTATGTGTCCACCTGGGTATCAATAAATCAATGATTGGACTTAACGAGGATGTCACTTTTATGCTTTGTGTTCGACCAAGACCTTTGGACAAAGGGACAACGACTACATGGTGAAAATGGTTGTTGTAAGGCTGAAATCGAATCACTGATTTTTTTTCATGGATTGGGTGGCAGCAATGCATTACTAGATGTCAATAATATTATAAGATAATGTTAATGTTATAAGATAATATTAATGTCAGTCTAGTGGTAAACTATAGGGTCACACACATAAAGAAATCAATTGGAGCAGATTAAATAAATAAAATGTGATTTATTTCTGATGTGCCATCATTTTCTTCTATTTTCTAAACCCTTTTTGCACCATTTTAATTATTGATTGGTCTTAATTGTCAATTAATCAGGCAGTTTTATTATTTGGGCTCATTTAGCTAATTTGATGTTTTTAATCTAATTTCAGGAATTAATGAAACATTGGGCTTAATCCGGATTTTGGTTATGGACTTGAAGAGGGCAAATTAAGCAGCGCTTACCTTAGTTAATTTCTAATTAGGAAATTTCGCAATTTTATTTTATGTTGTTCAGTGTTTATTTCGTTTTGGGCCAGAGTATTGTAATAGGGCCCAGTGACTTTGAGTGACTCTTTTTAAATAGCAGCCTTGGGATTCATGCAAGGCATTCTGTTATGCTATTCATTATTCAGAGCTTTTGTTTTAGGGTTTTCGTTTTTCTACTTAATGCTACTGTTCACGTAATGCAATTTTACATTTTCTGTTTCTAATTACAATTTCGTTCTTGCTTCTTCTTCTACTCTCATTTACGTTTCTGTTTCATCTACGTTTCTGTTCATTTACGTTTTTGTTCATTTACGTTTCTGCTTCATGTTTCATTTGCGTTTTCTGTTTGAATCCATGGAAGGCTAGATTTTCTGGTGTTGTTTCCTTTTGAGGACGAAGCCCAACTCTCTTTGAGGTTTCGCTTGAAATGTGGTTCCCTGGCAGTTTTCCCTTCACCAGTTATCCCAAATTCGTGAATATTAATCAGTGCACGCTTCGTGTTCGATTAATTGCCTCTGAGCCTAACTTGCGCTCATGCTTAATGGACGAAGGGCTAACTGGTGTATGTGGTGCCTAATCACGTATTGACAACCCTAAGTTGATTTTCGCTTAGTAAATTGAAATAGGGTTGGATTAAGTGGTTGACTGTTACGGACGAATTCTCCATAACCCAGGATAAGAGAATGGCTTCTGAATCAAAGGAAACAACCCGTTTTTAATATTAGTAATTTCGTATTCCAGTTTTCTTGTTCTGCTATTTAATCACAAAAAAAACAACCCCCCCCAATCGTTACTATTACTGCAAGTATATTATGAACATTTGGTTTGTCACTGCTCGTTGGGAAACGACCTAGGATCACTTCCTAGTTACTGCATTTTCATGTTTATTTGATTCGGGTACGGCCTCGATCAAAAAGCAAAGAGGACCGTTTAAGGCACTGGACCTTAAAACGGTTTTTAGTGATTTTTGCGGACAAAGCTTGATTTGTGAGTTAATTTTAGCCTTAGTTTCACTTTGGTTATTAGTCAATTGATCCAAGGAAACTTCCAAAGAAAAACGTCCGATTGATTTTTTTGATTATTTTATTCAGAGATATTTTGATTATTTTATTATTATTATTTCAAGATATTTTCATTATTTTATTATTATTTTGCCTTTTTTTGGTTTAACCGAGCTTACAACGTGAACGATCGGTTAAATTTTGTTTTAGCAATGATTAAACGAGATTACAACGCAAATGATCGGTTGAAATTCATTTTATCATTTATTAGGCGAGATAACGGCTTCAACGATTGGTTAAAGCTCGTTAAAAAAAGAAGAAAAGAAAACCAAAAGTGAACGAAATAAAGATGAAAGCTAACAAAACAAGAAATGAATTGAAAGTCTTGGATTCAAAAACTTACCGGTTGAAGAATGAACAACAAATGAAGAACGGATGAAGAACAATGAAGAACAACGGAAAACCTTCATGGGTTCGCTCACGGAAACGTCTCGGAAGCGTTACGGAAGCACCTTCGCTTGGATTTTCTTCACGGAAACAATTTTTTCACCCAAAACAGCTGAAATGCATAGCCAAGGGGGTTAGGGATATTTTTGAAACATCCCCCCTCCCCTATTTATAGGGAAAAAGAGAGGTGCTTGCCTCCCAGAGGCTTCTTGAGGAAGATTTCTTAGCACACCCCAATTACTAAGTTCACCCCCCTTTCCGTACTTTACGAAACAGTTACGGAAGCCTTACAGAAGTGTTTTGGATTTGATTTTCATCTTTTTTTTTCTCTTTCATTTCACCAATGTTAAGCGAAATATGCTTACCCATGGTTTTCGGAAATTTTACGGAAGCATTATGGAAGTCACAGAAGCCCTAGAAACCATTTTTCAACAATGTGGAGGAGCTTGTCGCCCAATTGCTTCCTCCTTAAGCAACCCAACTTCCAAAACGTCATGGCCAAGAATCGAATTGCTATTTGCACCCCTATCTTGATAAGTTCACCCTCCTTTTGTGTTCTTTTTGCTGATTCCATTCTGAAACGTTACGGAACTTTTACGGATTACGTAACGATACCCACTTTCTTTCTGGAATGTTGCAAAACTTTATGGATTACGCAACAATGCTCTTTTTGACTTCTAGAATGTTGCGAAACTTTACGGATTATGCAACAATGCTCTCTTTCCTTCCGGAATGTCGCATAACTTTACAAATTACCTAACGATGGGTGTTAAGTACCTTGAGGCAGTCAAGCAAAGGTTGCATGCCACCAAACAATGGTCCCCGAACGAAATTAGGGTATGACGGTTGCCCCTTTTTACTTATCTTTTATTGGAGATAAAAGCGAAGTAAAGATAAGACACTAATTTCATTCAAGAGGAACATTGTTCGGCCGATCAATATCCCAACCAGCGGAACCTGTCATTCAAAAAGAAAAGAAAATGCATCAGAAGCGTAAAAAAACTTTAGTTTCTTGAAAGCGATAAAATGGTATAACCACGACGTTTCCACACGCTATCGAACTTGATTGTCCTCGCCCAGCAGAGAAGAATCTCGTGCATCGTCGGGCTTGAATGTCTCCGGATGACGAGAGTAAAAACCTACAAATTTTTTGAAAATAATCAGAATCCGACAACCAACATCATCTTGATACCGTCGAACTCGTTCGCCTTGGTTGACGAAAGGTGCGGACGACCATAAGGTATCTCCGCCTGCCACCTGACTCGCTGTCCCTGGATGACAAAAGGTGCAGAAGACGACATTAGACTCTGCGTGTCAACAGGCTCGTTTGCCCCTGGTTGACAAAAGGTGCGGATAACCATACGGTACCCCCGCCTGCCACCTGACTTCCCAGGTCAGGGTAAACAGAAATCATTTGTACGGATAACTGCTTGGGTATCTCCGCATGTCACTTGACTTCATGGGTCAGGATGACAAAAATCGTTTGTACGGATAACTGCTTGGGTATCTCTGCATGTCACCTGACTTCATGGGTCAGGATGACAGAAACCGTTTGTATGAATAACCGCTTGGGTATCTCCGCATGTCACCTAACTTCACGGGTCAGGATGACAGAAACTGTTTGTATGGATAACCGCTTGGGTATCTCCGTATGTCACCTGATTTCACGGGTCAGGATGACAAAGGCGCAAAAGATGACGTAAGTCTCCGCGTGTCAACGGGGTTGCTTGCCCCTAATTGACAAAGGGTGTAGAAGACGATGTTAGTCTCTGCATGCTACCGGACTCTGAGTCTGACGGATAGCGAAAGAGTCTTTATACGGATAACCACTTGGGTATCTCCGCCTGCCACCTAACTTCACGGATTAGGATTAACAAAAATCGTTTGTACGGATAACCACTTGGGTATCTCCGCATGTCACCTGACTTCACAAGTCAGGATGATAGAAACTGTTTGTATGGATAACCACTTGGGTGTCTCCATATGTCACCTAACTTCACAGGTCATGATGACAAAGGTGTAGAAGACGACGTAAGTCTCCGCGTGTCAACGGGTTAGCTTGCCCCTGATTGACAAAGGGTGCAAAAGACAATGTTAGTCTCTGCATGCTACCGGACTCTGAGTCTGATGGATAGCGAAAGAGTGTTTATACGGATAACCACTTGGGTATCTCCGCTTGCCACCTAACTTCACGGGTTAGGATTAACAGAAATCGTTTGTGCGGATAACCACTTGGGTATCTCCACATGTCACCTGACTTCACGGGTCAGGATTAACAGAAACCGTTTGTATGGATAACCGCTTGGGTATCTCCGCATGTCACCTGACTTCACGGGTCAGGATGACAAAGGTGCAGAAGACGACGTAAGTCTCCACGTGTCAACGAGTTTGCTTGCCCCTGATTGACAAAGGGTGCAGAAGACGATATTAGTCTTTGCATGCTACCAGACTCTGAGTCTAACGGATAGCGAAAAAGTGTTTATACGGATAACCACTTGGGTATCTCCGCCTGCCACCTAACTTCACAGGTTAGGATTAATAGAAATTGTTTGTGCGGATAACCACTTGGGTATCTCCACATGTCATTGGACTTCACGGGTCACGATAGCAAAAGGTGGGGCGGTCGACAAAAGCAGGGCTTTTGCTCCAACGTATCCTCAATTTGTGATGAGAAACTCAGACCTACGTAGTTCTTGCTAACTGTGAGACTAAAATAGTCTCTACCGGAAGATGCTAACATCTCCAGAAAGGGTGCAGATGACCACAATTGTCTCTGCTTGTCAATCGGACTTGGGGTCTCCAAATTGCGAGGTGTGGATAATCGTAAGGTGTCTCCGCATGCTACTGGACTCTCGAGCCGCTGGATAGCAAAGGGTGTGTGCGGGTTACCGTCGGGTGTCTCCGCATGCTACTGGACTCTCGAGTCGCTGGATAGCAAAGGGTGTTTGCAGGTTACCATCGGGTGTCTCCACATGCCACCGGACTCTTGGGTCACGGTAACAAAAGGTGGGGTGGTCGACAAAAGCAGGGCTTTTGCTCCTACATATCCTCAATTTGTGATGAGGAACTCAGACCTACGTAGTTCTTGACTTTGTGAGACTAAAATAGTCCCGGTGTTTTTTTCACTAAAATGCGAACATGCTTTAGTAAAGAAACAAAACCTCCAACTAATCAGAGCAACATATGATTTTATGATAAAAAACAATGTGTCTATTGGGGAAGGAGAGTGTGCTGATGAAATTTTCTCATAACCATAAATGAGATTTTGGATGTTAGCATTTTGTTTCTAAACGACCATTTAGAGGAAACACTGGGCCCAACAAAATAGAAGAAAATCACTCGAAGTGTATCAATCTCACACAGGTAAGTGTTTTATCCTAATTCCGAACCATAGATATGTCATGACTTAATTTTGCAAATCATTTCCTATCGAATCAACGATTACACGCATGATCATGGATCAATAGGACTTTTCCTTGGGAATAGTGTTTTTTGGAGGGGAATTTGGCTCTGAGTGTTTTGGCCTTTTCCTTTTCTGTTTTTGTCTAGTGCGAGGCGAAAAAAAATCACCAACGCACAAGATTTTTTGGTCGACAACCAAAGGGAGAGGACCACTTCAGGTCGTGGTTTCCTTTCTTTCCTTATTTGGTGGTGACAATTTTGTACTGTTTAGATATTTGTCTGGTCCTAAGACCTTTCTGCAGATTTCTTTTGTTTTCTTCCGATCTTTGATCGGGGATTTTCTTTCTTTTTTTTTTCTTTTTGCTCTCTTCCAATCTTTGATCGGGAATTTTCTTTTGCTTTCTTCCAGTCTTTGATCAGGAACTTTCTTTTATTTCCTTTCTCTTCTTTCAAAGGCAAGGATGGGCATTCTCACCCTGGGTCAAGGTTTCTGGTGAGTTGGGATTTTGGCTTAAGGCTTGTAGAACGGCTGGACATGATATATGTCAGGGTGTTGGTTTGGCCAGCGGTTCAGGGATAAAGGAGATGTCCCACATTATTTCCATGATACACATGCAACAATGATGATTAGGAAATTTTATGCAAAACTGGTCATGCATGCACCCATGTGGACACTCAAGCATCAAGTTTTTATGGTCATGTGACACTAGGGCTCAGGATTTATTTTTCCCATTTTAGTCAACCCAGTGTTTCCAAAACATTTTCCTTTATCAATTCATGCATTCATCCGAGTCCATTTTGGGTGTTCGGGAAAATTTTCACAGCATTCACCCTTCAGGTGTATACACATTTTTTTTTAAAACAAACCCTTTGTTTTGATCGGTGAATCTTTTTTCAAAGAAAAGCTGGAAGTTATTTCTTTTCAAAAGCGTGTTGGCTTTTCAGCCGAAAGATATATTTTTTGTTCTTGTTTGTTTTTGTTTTTTTTTTTTTAGGTATTTTGCTACCTAAACATATGTATATTTTTGTGAGGTATTTTTGCTATATACCTGCATATCCAAGGTATCTTGCTACCAAAACATATATATATATATATATATATATATATATATATATATATATATATATATATATATAGTATATACATGCATATCTAAGGTATTTTCACTACCTAAACACACATACATATATTTTGTGAGGTATGACTACCTTCCGAGCTTGTGCTTGTTTTATTTAAATTCCTAGGATCATGAGCAACTAGGTGTGTCATACTATGACTTGAGAAACAAAAGGTGATAAAAAAACAAGCAGAAATTTAAAAGGTACTAGGTTGCCTCCTAGTAGCGCTTCTTTAACGTCTTGAGCTGGACGAGTGATGACTTATCGGTCACGGACCTAGTACTTTTGCTTACCTTTGGCTTTGGACTTGGTCGCCTGCTGGTCGACCATGGGTCGTAGGCAACGCTCTAGCTTTTGTAGATGAGCTGAGAGGCTTTGGAGGTGGCGGCGGTGCGTCTGTTGCCCGCTCTCGGCCATCCCTAGGCTGTTGTGGTGCCTTGCTCTACGCCTGCCTGGGGGCGCAATACTGCTTGATGAAAGCTCGGTTAGTAGGGGGCCTGATGACCTTGTTGGGAGCGACAGGTACTCCATAGAACTGATAGAGGACCGTAATCAGAGCTGGAAACCCCAGGACCCTGTTTTTTCTCCGGGTCCACTGGGCGTCTTGCGGGCACAATCCCTGCAAACAATAGATGACATCAGAAATCAGTTGAGCGATGTGCATACCTACCTATGTCACGATGACGTGACCTTGCTGGGGGGGACAAGCACCCGGTAGGACTGACAGAGGCCCATAACCAGAGCTGGAAACCCTAGGGCCCTGTGGACTTTACCGAGTCCACAAGGTGTCATGTGGGCGCGATCCCTGCAAATAGTGGATGGCATCAGAAATCAATTGAGCCACGTGCATACTTACCTATGTCATGACGGCACAGACCAACTGATACTTCCGCAAGGGGAGATCGGCATTGTGGTCACTGGGCAGAATGTTGCTAAGTAGCAGTGTCATCCATATCTGTGTAAGAGTGGTCATGTTGGTGCGCATGATCCACACTCATCTCTTTGTAGCGGCACGGGAGAAATCTTGCCCCAGTATGCATAGTGGCTGCACGATAGCCTCCCTCTAGTTGTGCTTGCATAGTTGGCCCTCCTCTGAGATCAGGGGGGTGACCAAGGGAATTATAAAGGGAAAGTACTGGCCCCTCACACGAAAGCGCAAGTCTCGGTTAAGCATTAAGGGCAGAGGACCTTAAGTCCTCTGAAGGCGCAGATGTGGAGCCCTCTGAAAGCGAGGACGTGCAGCCCTCTAAAGGTGAGGACGTGTAGTCCTTTGAAGGCGAGGACATGTAGTCCTTTAAAGGCAAGGTCGTGCAGCCCTTTGAAGGTGAGGACATGTAGTCCTCTGAAGGTAAGGGCGTGTAGCCCTCTGAAGGCGAGGACGTGTAGTCCTCTGAAGGTGAGGATGTGTAGTCCTTTGAAGGCGAGGGCGTGTAACCCTCTGAAGGCAAGGACGTGTAGTCCTCTGAAGGTGAGGGCGTGTAGCCCTCTGAAAGCGAGGGCGTGTAGTCCTCTGAAGGTGAGGACCTGTAGTCCTCTAAAGGTGAGGACGTGTAGTCCTCTGAAGGCGCGGGCATGTAGCCCTTTGAAGGCGAGGACGTGTAGTCCTCTGAAGGCGAGGGCGTGTAGCCCTCTAAAGGCGAAGACGTGTAGTCCTCTGAAGGCAAGGGCATGTAGCCCTTTGAAGGCGAGGGCATGCAACCCTCTGAAGGCGAGGATGTGTAGTCCTCTGAAGGCAAGGAGATGTAGTCCTCTGAAGAAGAGGATGTGCAGTCCTCTGAAGGTAAGGGTGTGCAACTCTCTGAAGGTGAGGACATGCAGTCCTCTTAAGGTGAGGACATGCAGTCCTTTGAAGGCGAGGACGTGTAGTCCTCTGAAGGTGAGGGCGTGCAGCCCTCTGATGGCGAGGACATGTAGTCCTCTGAAGGTAAGGGCGTGCAACCCTCTGATGGCGAGGATGTGTATTCCTTTGAAGGCGAGGGTGTGTAGCCCTCTGAAGGCGAGGGCGTGTAGCCCTCTGATGGCACGGACGTGTAGTTCTCTATAGGTGAGGACGTGTAGTCCTCTGAAGGCGAGGGTGTGCAGCCTTCTAAAGGCGAGGACGTGTAGTCCTCTGACGACGAGGACGTGTAGCCCTCTAAAGGCGAGGACATGTTGTCCTCTGATGGCGAAGACATGCAGCCCTATGAAGGCAAAGACGTGTAGTCCTCTGAAGGTGAGGGCATGCAACCCTCTTAAGGCGATAGGTACTAGTACCCAAGGGTCCACCCTTATGAGAAAGCAAGAGATTGACTCATTGAAAGGGCCGGTCATTACAAATTCAAAAGATTGGACAATAGATGTAGGAAATCTATGTAGTTAACATGATTTTTAGGGATCCAGATGCATGCAACCTTTGTCTTGAAATGTGGTAAATACGGACTTCGTATGCAACAATGCAATGTAATGGAAAGTTGTACAATGTTCATGACATTCTTTCCCTATTTTGTGATTTTGATTTGATTTGATTTTTTTGGAAAACACAGATTGATTGTCCTTTTTAACCGCTGTGGAATGTGAGGGGTGTGGTTGTGGGTGATACTAAGGGCCCTCCAAAGTGTTTTGTAGGGGTATACCACCAACTGCTTGCCCTTCAGTGGCATATCCGAGGCAAGGCTCAAAGTCCTCTAGATTATGGTGGGGCATTTCATGTGTCTCCCCCATGGGTTGAAAGATATGTGCATGATCAGTTTGAGGTTGTCGGCTTTCAATGAGTATGAGAGCAGAGTTATTGACATCCTCACTAGGAGTGTATGCCACATTGGGTGGTGTATAGTTGGGAGGCAAGCCATATGGTGGGAAGGCATGCTTGTTTTTCGCACTAAATGAGGGCCGTCCGTACCTCCCAACTCTTTGCCTTCCAGACCTACCATATCTGGGGTTGGATGATTTATTTGGTTGAGGCCATATGGGGGGGTCAGGTCCACCTCAGCAATGGTGTTGGTAGCGGCTATTGCAGCAACATTGACCTCCATTATCTTCTTCATGCTTATCATGGCCTCCATCATTGTGGTCATTTGCTCTTTCATGGCCTCCATGTCGGTCTTTATCCGCTCTTGCACCTCCTCTACTTCACCCATTACTCTAGCTCTAGCACGAGTTCTGTAAGGGCACCGTAAAGCATGTTCTTTCTTTTTGATAACAATGATTAAGTTCATTTTTTTCAAGGAAAGAATGCAATGAGCAATGCAACCAATGAAAAGCATAGATGTATGCGAATGATGCACAGTTGAAGTATTGCGAATTTAGGGGCGCAGTGCCCCATGTGTACAGTTAAGAAGGCGATATGGACCTTCCAGCTTCCCGTGACAAAAGACGAGACCAACATACAACGCATGCGTGACGACATGATGTAGATGCGCAAAAGCGCAATAGGGGGATGTACACAACATGGAAATATCCTCAAATAATCATACAGCAAAGGCATACATGACATTTAGGTTATATGCATGGCAGTGTTTAAAACGCACGCAGCGTGTTCGCTTTGTGCCCCTATTTTAGGGACCTAGACGGGAGGAGCTAAAAGGCTTTTAGTGATAATTCCTAAGGTGGTCATATCTCTCTTGATTAGAGGTATCATTCCCTTCAAAAAACATATTGCGACAGTAGGGACTACCAGCAATAATATGTTATCAAAGAGAAAAACTCTAGATGAGGGTTCACTGTTATCAAGCAAGTCGAAGACCCAGCATGACCACAGATTCACCTCCACTCCTTATGTTCCCATGAACCCGAGTATAGGGCCCCTTTTCAACTCACCGTGTGTACAAATAGTGTTGGTGTTTGTGTGCGTCAAATGAATAAATATCTATCTCATGCATACATTTCAAAAACACACTAAAAGCATCAAAGAGTTATACATAAGAATGTAAGAGAAATAAAAGGAAACCGACAAAAGAGGAAGTCATGATATTGCACGAGATTAGAAGGCCTAACTCTCTAAAAACAATCCCTAGTGGAGTCACCAACTGTCGTAACCTACCCTTCGGCGGGAGGGCGACGCGGGGGCTCACGAATGCGTCTTCCAAGGGAGGAAGATGCGCGGAGTCACCACCAACATTTATTCGAGGACAACATCGGAAAAACCGAAAATGTGTGGTCTACGAACTTTAATCGTGAAAGGTTCGGGAGTTGTTTTTACGCACGGGAAAGGTATTAGCACCCCACGTGTTCGTCACAAAGGACGACAGCCTTCAATCAAATGTGCAAATATGACTTGAAAATGTTTTGTTTTCCCTTTTTTATGTCTTTTTGTGTTTTTTGTATTTTTTTTTATCTTTTTGTGGTCAACAAGGGTGTTTCCCTCGCTCCTAAGTATTCCTCAATTGCAATGAGGAAATCAGACCTCCGTAGTTTTTTGAAAACTAGATGTTGGTTAAGTTGATTTTATCTTTTTTGCAAGATATATTTTGACCGAACAAAAGTCGTTTAAGGCATTGGACCATTAAATGATTTTTTGATTTTGAAAGGAGAGAAACGTTAAGGCATTGAACCATTAACGATCTCTTGGTTTTTGAAAGGAGAGGAACGTTAAGGCATTGGACCATTAACGATCTCTTGGGGTGGACGACAAAAGCGGGGCTTTTGCTCCTACGTATCCTCAATTGCGATGAGGAAATCAAACCTACGTAGTTCTTGCAAAAGCGATAAAGTTACATGTTGATTTTATGCTTTTGAACGGTCCATGTTAACCAATAAAAGCAAAGAGAACCGTTTCAGGCACTGGACCTTAAAACGGTTTTTAGTGATTTTTGTGGACAAAGCTTGATTTGTGAGTTGATTTTAGCCTTAGTTTCACTTTGGTTATTAGTCAATTGATCCAAGGAAACTTCCAAAGAAAAACGTTTGATTGATTTTTTTTATTATTTTATTATTATTTTTTCAAGATATTTTCATTATTTTATTATTATTTTGCCTTTTTTTTTTTGTTAACCGAGGTTACAGCGTGAACGATCGGTTAGATTTTGTTTTAACAGTGATTAAACGAGATTACAACACAAATGATTAGTTGAAATTCATTTTATCATTTATTAGGCGAGATAACGGCTTCAACGATCGGTTAAAACTCGTTAAAAAAGGAAGAAAAGAAAACCGAAAGTGAACGAAATAAAGATGAAAGCTAACAAAGCAAGAAATGAATTGAAAGTCTCGGATTTGAAAACTTACCGGTTGAAGAACGAAGAACGAACGAAGAACGGATGAAGAACGGTGAAGAACGACGGAAAACCTTCACGGATTCGCTCACGGAAACGTCTCGGAAGCGCTACGGAAGCACCTTGGCTTGGATTTTCTTCACGGAAACAATTTTTTCACCCAAAACAGCTGAAATGCATAGCCAAGGGGGTTAGGGATATTTTTGAAACATGCTTGCTGCCCAGAGGCTTCTTGTGGAAGATTTCTAAGCGCACCCCAATTACTAAGTTCACCTCCCTTTTCGTACTTTACAAAAAAGTTACGGAAGTGTTTTCGATTTGATTTTTATCTTTTTTTTTCTCTTCCTTTTCACCAATGTTAAGTGAAATATGCTTACCCAAGGTTTTCAGAAATTTTACGGAAGCCCCGGAAACCATTTTTCAACAACGTGGAGGAGCTTGCCGCCCAATTGCTTCCTCCTTAAGCAACCCAACTTCCAAAATGTCCCAGAAGGGCCTAGATTTGAATTTCTATTTACACCCCTATCTTGATAAGTTCACCGCCCTTTTGTGTTTTTTTGCGGATTCCTTTCCAAAACGTTACGAAACTTTTACAGATTATGTAACGACACCCATTTTCTTTCCGGAATGTTGCGAAACTTTACGGATTACGCAAAAATGCTCTTTTTGACTTCCAGAATGTTGCGAAACTTTACGGATTATGCAACAATGCTCTTTTTCCTTCCAGAATGTCGCAGAACTTTACAAATTACCTAAGGATGGGCGGTCAAGCGAAGGTTGCATGCCACCAAACAATGGTCCCCGGACAAAATTAGGGTATGACAGAAGGGATTTGGTTCAAAGTCTAAATGTGTTTGGATGGAGAATGATGAAGAAGTAGAATGAAGAAGGTGGTTGGAAGAATTACTCCTCCAGAATTGGTGTCACACACAAGGTGGTGTTCCTTGATAAACCAATTTCTTGAATCACTCAAGTAACTTAGGAGATTCACTTTCACACTTTAGAAGGTGATTAAAACTCAATTCAAGGTTTGGTTTTTATTAGAAAATGTGCAGCCCATAAATAGGAATGACATCAAGTTGGTTACAAAAGTGAGAAGATGAAATGATCACCAATAACAACAATTAATTGTGTCATTATACCTAATTAAAACTAGAATTAAGACAAATGATCACCAATAACAACAATTGATGGTGTCATTATACCTAATTAAAACTAGAATTAAGACACAAAAAAAAACATGTGGAAAATGCACAACTCCTGGTCAGCCAAGAGGCAGCCACAAGCCTAGAGTTTCCACCTTATTAAACCTTAATTTCTTCAAATTAAAACAAGCCCATAGGTAATGCAAATCCAAAGTGAATTGACAATCACTTTAACACAAGTTTAGGCCTTTATTTCAACTAACAAAATGCTAATAAAACCACTCAACAAAGGTGGTGCCCTCTACTCTTCTTGGAACATGGTGCAATTGACAATCCGAAGCTTCTCCACTTGTAACTTGGGCCAAAATTCAAATAGCATGGTTAACACTTGTTGAAGAGCTTCCTTGGCCTTCTTTGTTTTAGCCCTTGCCATAGGTCCTCCAAGTCCTTCTAAAGGTTCCTTGCCCTTAGTCCTTGCCATGTCCTTATCACTTCTCAAGCAAGCTTCCATCAAGTGGTATTAGAGCACAAGAGCTTCAAGTAGTGCTAAATGTTGTTTCTTCATTAATGATAAAATTAATGAAGAATTTAAGTAGCACAAGAACTCCTTAAACCTCCATTAATTTTCAGCTTTACCTTCCCTTCCATTGTTGTTTCTTCATTTTTCTCCATGTATCTCCTCACATGTCTAGTGCTAAATGTTTTTAACATGATCTTTTAGAATTTCCACTGATTAAACTTGCTATAGAAGCTAGATTTTATTTTTTATGGTTCAAATTTCTTGTTCTTGAACCATAAATTGTGTTGAGTTTAGGTTCCTTTGAGTTTTGTATTGCTATTTTTTGTGGCTGAAACCTGAATGATAAAATTCTTATAAAAACATTAAAGTAGAAGAAAACCTCAAAAAATCTAGAGTGGCATGTTCACCTATTGTAGTTTTGTCATAGAAGTCACATCTAGTCTTGAAACTTGTCACATAAGATTCCTTATGTTGTGCTGAATTTTAATTTTCTCATTTCTTTGTCTAACTCATTTGTTCATGACTGTATGAAATTTTTTTAGCCTATTATTTGATTTGAGTCAAATCTTGCATGTTAATTAGTCCTAACATGTTCATGCATAATTCTTAGAGAGTCTTTGATTATGAACCTTTTCTTGAACTTTTAAGTTTCCTTATGATTGTGTCTATTGTGAATTTGAGTTTTGGTGATTGAATTGTTGGCTGAAATTTTGATCCTAAGTGAATGTTGAACTCCTAAAGTTGTGGTAGACAGGCCTAGTGAGTTTAACATACATAAGAGAGTTGACAGTAAACCTAAGGCAATCAATATACCACGCTTAAAAAAATCCGAAGTCTGAAATCGTTGGTACTGGCAGCTTGAACATATGAACTTGTAAAAAATACTGGGAATTGGTCGCTGTGAATTTTGAGCTGAACTTTTTACTAAAATTTCTAGACATCTGGAAAAAAAATTAGAAAAAAAGAACCAAGTGATTTGGATAAAATCAAAAAATAAGAAAAATCATACAAGTTGGCAGGAAAATCAGTGTCCACAAAAATAAAAATAAAAAAGTGAAAAGGGAAGTATGCTTGTTGTTTTGGCTCAAAATTTGTTCTATAATTAGTGCCTATTTAAGACCAATATTAGCTCTGAAATTTCAATTGAAAAAGTAGTGTAAAAACAAGTGCCAAAACTAGAGGTTTCTTGAGTCTTTTTTTTATAGTTTTTTTTACTCTACTCTAGAGCCATTCTAGGTTTCTCTTTGAGTCTTAGCTTGCTTTTATGTGCTTTTCATTGCTTTAATTGTTGAATAATCCTTGAAAATTTTTCTTGTTAAAACTATATTGGTTTGACTTTCAGTTCATTTTTTTTGTCTTTGGTTATTGTTTGTCTCTTTGTTTCCTTGTTTGTGAGTTTCCATATAGGGAATTGGAAAGGAGGATTAGTGCCATCAATTGAAGATTTTGAGTCAAGAAGCAAGGGAGAACTAATTTAAGAGCTATTGGACTAAGAAGCACTCCAAATTGAGTGAAACACCAAAGAGAGAACAACCACCAAAATTGAGGACTTTTTTGTAATTTTGTCTTTGGCAATTTACTTGTAATTGAGCACTTGTACGTTTTCCTTCATTGCTTTCAAATTTTGTAACAAAAAAGCCTTTCGTTGGAAGTGTGTTTGGAGCCTCCAATAGATTACCCTACTTCCATTTGTGTGTAATAATTTTAGGCAATTTTCCCTTAGGATAGTGAGTGTTTTGTTGGAAACCTTAAATGTGGTCATCCGAACACTCTTAGGATCTGCCTAGTTTACATTTCTTGCACTTTAATTTCTTGCTTACTTTCATAGCTTATTTTCTTTACTAATCACACCTAGTTTATATTTTTATTGCATCATACTTGCTTATTTCTTATCACACTTATCTTGAGTTCTTTTAAACCCTAGCTTTTACCTTTTTACAAACCCCCAACAAGAAAGAACCACAACTTAGGAACCAACACGAGTCATCATTCATCTAGTGTTAATGGTGAGGGTACTAGTCATAAGGACCCTCTATCTAGATATTAGATAAGCTGAGTTCCCTCAAGTTATGGAAAGAAAAACTAGAAGAAAAGAAAAAGGAAGAGAGAGGGTGGAAATAAGTGAAGATGAGAGGGAACAAATAAGGAAAGAAGAAAGAAGGAAAATACTACAAGAGTTAAGAAAAGAAAAACATGTCTCCTATAGTAGTCATGACTCCTGTAAGAGCCTAAGTGAAGAATTTAGTGACTATTATGGAGGAAGGCATAGGTCACATCCTAGACCTCACTTCCATAGGAGAGAAAAGGAAAGGAAGCCTAAAGAGGCTAACATTAACCTCCTATACTTCCATGGGAAGGACAATGTAGAGGCTTATTTAGGTTGGGAAATGAAGGTTGAGCAACTCTTTGCTTGCCATCATACAAGTGAGGAAAGGAAGGTTCTTTTGGCTACCCTTAGGTTCCAAGGGTGTCGCAACCTACCTTACAACGGGACGGTGAAGGAAAATAAAAGAGGTGTCTTCTAAAAAAAAGGCGTGGAGTCGCCACCAACGTTTATTCGAGGAAAACATTAGAAAAACCAAAAAGAGGTCTGCAAATTTTGGAAAGAAGGGTTCGGGAATTGTTTACGCATAGGGAAGGTATTAGCACCCCACGTGCCCATCACAAGGGACGACAGCCTTTAATCGAGTGTGCAACATGTGACTTCAAAATTATGTATTTTCCCTTTTTATTATTTTTTTTCGAGTCAACAAGGGTGTTGCCCTTGCTCCTACGTATCCCTAGGTGCGATGAGGAAATAAGACCTACGTAGTTCTTTAAGTCTAAATGTATGTGTGTTAAATTGATTTTATGTTTTTTTAAAGATTTATTTTAATTGCAAACAAAGAGTCATTAAGGCGTTGGACCTTGAAACGGCGTTTTAAATTTGGAAAAGCAGAGAAAATCATTAAAATGTTGGACCTTGAATGATCTCGAGTGATATTTGATAAAAATAAGTTTGGTTTTGTGAATTGATTTCCCTTTCATTTATTTGTGTTCATTAATTTCTAGTCTCACAAAAGAAAAGAAAATGATTTCACGGCACTGATGATCGGCTAGAATTAAGCCTTACAAATAAAAAGGAAATTACCAACAAAGAAGGGGAGGAGATAAATACATACATAGTCTCAGAGAGGACCCATAAGGGTGCATGGATTATATTCAACTCGTAAGAAAAGAAAAGAAAAGAAAAGGAAGAAAAACTAATTGATTGTTGCATAAGGTACAAGGCTAGTAAGAGAGGCAATGTAGGGAATGATCCATGGTTGCTATTCGGCGGGGCCTCGGTGTTAGTCGGATTATAAGACTAAATTTTGTGTAAGAAACTTGTGTAAATTGTATATAACTCCTCCCATTTATGGTCATTTTGTAGTGTTGTAATTACTTTTTGTTAAATATAGGTAATAAGTACTAAGTATCCCCATTGTGTGTATTTAATGATCATTCCTTTTCAATTTCAGGCTAATTAGGCAAGTTTGGTAGAAGTGCTGATTTTGAGCCGCTCGCTAAGCCATTTCTCTGGCTTAGCGAGCCATCCGCTAAGCACAGCAATTCATGGCTAAGCGCGTAGAAGATCCAGGAAGCAGATGAGTTGTCATCATGTGCTCAGTGAGAATCAATTAGCTGAGCAAGCATGACTAGCGCTATGCCAGAAGTCATTTACAAGCGCTAAGCGATCCTATCTCCCGCTAAGCGCACGCCTCCCAATAGAATTGCCTATTTAAAAGATGAATCTTGAAATTGAGGGGGTTGTTGAGTCTTTTGAGAGTTTTTGGATGTAGAGAGACTGGAGAGAATCGAGCTTGAAGAGGAAGCTATCTTGCAAAGCATTGGATGAGATTTTGAGTGATTGTGAGGTTTCTAGAGGTGTAGGAGACATCCCCACTACCTGTAATTCTTCAATCTTTCACTTTCTCTTCTCTTTGTTGTAAAAGAAGCCTCCTTGCTATGGAGAACTAAATCCTTAGTTGGTTCTTCCTATGGGGTACATGATGTAAATACTTCTATATCTATCTGATGATGTTTTATGTATTCTCTGTACTATCAGTATTTCATGTTAGTATGTTTTTTCCTTGATCACGTAGATGCATGCTCAATTAGGATCACTCAACATTGGGAAATGGTTAGATCCTTAGAACTTGATAGGACAGGGCTAGTTTATCATATTGTCACAAGGGATCGGGATACGGTAACCTAGTTGTTGGTATGTTGTCTTAATGTGGTTCTGGTCAAGTTTAGTCCAACAAGAGGGATCTGAGGATGATGCTTGACTAGGATTAGGCTAAACATGCATGAGACATCGGGGTTTAGCAGTCCAGGAGACATCATAGAACACAGAAACATTATTAGGTAGAGAACATCTTTAATAACATCAGTCATCCAGTAGGAAGACCAACACGTTCTTTATCTGTCTTCACACACCACTACTCATGTGATTTACTGTTGAATAGTTTAGTTGCATACTTGTTTATACCACGCACCAAACTTTCATCCAAAGGCACTTATTTACTAAACCACAACTTTACCAAGTAAAACAAGTTCCCCGAGAGTTTGATACTCGGTATTCACTTACCATTTTATACTACCTGCACAATCCGGTGCACTTGCCAGCCGTCAAACACTAGGCTTCGCTTTTTCCTTCTTCTCTTCCTCTTCCTACTTTTCTTCTATATCAAACTTTCTGAACCCTTTGCCCTTTCCCTTTCATGGCTATTTATAGGAAAAAACCATTTGGGGCAGGGGAAGCTCGCCCAAGCGAGCCAATTGCTTAGCTCTAAAGGTATAAGCTCGCCCAGGCGAGCTAGTTACTTAAGGCTGAAGATATTTCATGGCCCAAACGAGCCAGCTGCTAGCCTGGCGAGCTTGGGCCCAGAAAATTCCATAAAAGGAGTATTTTACCCATTTCCTTGTGATTTTCATTCCTGGATCCGACAATCGATTTGAGCGATCCCTCGACCTTGCGTTGCAACCGATGTCGAATGATAAAAGCATTCCCCAAACCAAATTAGGGTCTGACAAAGGGTATGCCCTCTATTGGTGGACTTCCCTTGTTAGGGAAAGAAGGATTCATGGGGATCCTCCAGTAGAGTATTGGAATGACTTGAAAAGTGCCCTTAGGAAGAGGCACATCCTCTCCTACTATGAAAGGGAGCTTATGAACAAGCTCCAAAGGCTTAGACAAGGGAGTATGAGTGTTGAAGAGTATAGGCAACAAATGGAACAACTCTTTTTGAGAGTTGGGCTTAGGGAGGAGGAAAGAACAAGTATTGCTAGGTTCCTTAGTGGACTTAATATGGAAGTGAGGGACAAGGTTGAGCTCCTTCCATATAGGGGCCTAGATGACCTAGTCCAACTTTGCATAAGGGTAGAGTAACAACTTAAAAGGAAGTCTACTTCAAAATCTTATGGCTCTCACTCTTATCTAAAGAAAGACCAAGGTCAAGGCATCTTAGGGGCTGCACCTTCTAAGCCCAAAGATGATAAGGGGAAGAATAGAAAAAGAAAAAAAGAACAATCTTTAATGGTTAAGGAGCAGTGTAAGGAGGTAAGTGTCTCCTCCAGAGGTTAGCTAAGAAGGAAAGTCATTTTGCAATAAAGACAAATATTAGAGAAACTTCCCTTCTTAGACAACCTCCGCATCTTCTCCTTTGTAAAAGAACACTTGTTAGCACTACCATACCTCTTGAGCTTGAGGTTATTCCTCAAGTAAAGAAGTTGTTGGATGAGGGTTTGATTTGTAAGAGCTTAAATCCTTGTGCTTTGTTGGTGCCCAAAATAGGTATTATAAGGCGCCAGATCCCTATGATAAGTGGTATGGTGAATGTGTTGAGTGGTGCAATCCTTTTTTGTAAAATCACTTATGCATCCAACATCTGCATTATTCATATACATAAGGACTCATTAGGTAGGTTTATTCTTGTTTTTGGTTTCAATACAAACCTAGGTGTTCATATGGGACACCTTAGGTTTGTCATACTTTTTGGTAGGAGTAATCAACATGAAAATATAGAAAATGTATGTTTTATTGCATTACTTTCCTTAATTTTTTAAATAGTGATCAAGGGGTTCCCACTGACCCTAAGAGAATAAAGGTCATTCTTGAGTGACCCACTCTACCAAGTATAAGGGAAATTTGGGCCTTCCATGACTTAACAAAATTTTACAAAAGGTTTGTCCCATATTTATCTATACTTGTAGCACCACTCATTGAGTTGGTAAGGAACCATGTTCCCTCATGGGAAAATGCCTAGGAAAGGGGTTTTCAGACCTTACCCTACTCTAACATACCCAACACCTCTAATATATATGTTTTTATTCTTTTCACATGTGTCGAGGGAAGAAGCTCAGAGTTTCAAGAACCTCTAGATTTGAGGTCAAATCCTTTTGAACGGGGAGGGGATAATGCATTCCTACCCCCAAGGGCATTGGATAGAAGACTCCAAGAAGATTGGGCCAGAGAAGCAGGAGAAGGCCCTAGGGTTCTCATAAGCCTTAGGTTAGATTTTGGGCCTATGGGCTAAGTATGAACCCACTTTTCTTTGTAAATATTAGAATAGGTTTTCCTTCTTTGGAGCCTTGTATTTTGGCCTATGAATTAAGGACACCCTACCCTACAAGTTAAGGGTACCCTAGTAGTATAGGGTTTTAGCCTTATATTTTAGGGCATTTTGAGTAGTCTTTGTAGTAGGGACTTTTTTTTTTTTGTATTTTCATGTATTTTGGCATGGGGGTGAGCATAACTATTGAGCGGGTGTGAGTAGCCCCCGCCCCCCCTCTAGCTTCTCAAGGAAGCTTTCTTCCTTGCTTCCCAAGGAAGCTACCTTCCTTGCTTCCCATTGTATTTTCATGTATTTTGGCATAGGTGTGAACTTAGCTATTGGAGGGATATGAGTAGTCCCCCTCTAGCTTCTTAAGGAAGCTTTCTTCCTCTAAATTCCCAAGGAAGCTACCTTCCTTGTTTCTCAAGGAAGCTTTCCATGTGCTAGTGTATAAATAGAAACATGTGTAACACTTGTCATAACTTTCATGAATGAGAGAGTCTTGTGAGACAAACTTCAAAGTTTAACTTCTCTCCCTATCTTTCCTTCATTCCTATGCCACTTTTTTTCTCTCTCATTCTCTTTCTCCATTGAAGCTTCCTCTCTAAGCTTTTTATCCAAGATACTTTCTTAGTGGTGAAGCTTCTTCTTCCATGGCTTATTCCCTAGTGGATAACGCCCCTCTCACCTCTTCTGCTTTATCTTCTGCTACAACTCCATGGTTGAAAATCACAATTAAAGGACCTCATTAAAGTTCAAAGATCCAACCTCCATAGAAGCTTCTCAAGCAAGCTTCCATCAGTAGTAGAGCAGGTCGAACCTTCGACCAATGAGCTTTGAGTCTGCTATGTTTCTCTATGCATTCTATGGTTGCCTTATTGAATGTTTGATGTTTGAGTACTTGTTTGTTTGATAGTTACTTTGGTTGTTTGTGTTTGGAACTTACACACCTTGTTGTGTTTCCATGAGCAATAGAGACTTGATTGTCATAACATGTTTGTATCCCTAATGTCTATTATACCATGAGTTTCAATGCCTTGCCATTAGTTAATAGACTGGCCATCTGTATAATTCGTGAAGTGCAATTGGACACTATGGCAAGCGGCCAAGAATACAAAAGATGGAAAATGAGTGTTAATTTCTTGAGAGAGAACTATTTTAGAGAAGTGATTTCTTGAGGCATCAACTCTCAAGAGAAACTTAAGTAGGGACTTGAGATAGGTGTGATATTGTTCTGTTCTTTTTCTTGTGTGTATTCCTTCCATGTTTTCACTTCCTAGTGTGCATAGGAAGTGATTGTTTGATATTGTTATGTTCTTTTTCTTGTGTGTATTCCTTCCATGTTCTCACAAAGTCTTATGAAGATTCTTCTCATTTGTACAGTCTCATACTTGAACAGTCTCTGGATCCCTCTTATTCTTGTGTGATTTGATTGAGGTGTTACACTTAATAGTACAAACGACACAAGTCATTCTTGGGGGACTTAACTCTGACAAATGAGGTTGATGCATTGTTAAAGAGATTTTCACAACTTGACATGGGGAAAATCACAATAAAGAGCAAGGTCCATGCACTTGGATTGTTGGATAGCAGTTCAATGTGTCCCGCTCGAGATAAGTTAAAAACAAAGGGTTCACCAAAGTGTTTGAAATTTGCTAATCATGCACCTTCAATGTGGGAAATGAATCGATGAATTGAACATGATGGTTGGTATTTTAGGAACACCAAGTGTGGCTCACAAAGATGTTGGTAACAAAAACCGGACGAAAAAGGATCGTTATATGGATTAATTTCTCGATCCGTTGCAACAATGCATCCTCAAAATTGTTGATGTGAGACTGTTAAATCAAAAGACATTTGTTTCTTAAGACAAATCATAACTCCTAGTTATTTTGATTAGATGAAAATAAATACAAATGTTAAAAGTTGCATTTATGTGATATCATAACATGTGTTGCAAGTTTGTGTCTAAAGCATAAGACGATATCAAGCCAAAATACTGATCTGATACAACATTTAAGATATGGAATTTAAGACTTCATTTAATACTTTGTGTTTGAGATTGGTTTTGCAGTGACATTCTCCTAGGATATGTTGAATCCCATGAAGAATAAATGAAGCTCAGAATATGAAATTTGCTAAGCTCCATCAAAAGACGCGCTCTGCTGTACAAACCTGTTATGCCCAAAGGTGATTTTTTATTGAAGTCTCCTACGTGAAAACAAATCAAAGTTTTTTCCTTGCATAAGAAAGACGTGCATTTTGTCATACCCTAATTTCGTCCGGGGACCATTGTTTGATGGCATGCAACCTTTGTTTGACCGCTTCGAGGTACTTGGCACCCTTTGTTGCACAATACGTAAAGTTCTAAGACATGCCGGAAATCAAAAGGAAGCATTGTTACGCAATCCGTGAAATTCCGTAACATGCCGGAAATCAAAAGGGAGTATTGTTACGCAATCCGTGAGTTTCCATAACATTCCGAAAGCTAAAAAAGGAGTAATTACATGACCCGTAAGGTTCCGTAACCTTACGGAAAGAAAACAAGTATCGTTACAAAATTCGTAAAGTTTCGTAACGTTACGGAAAAAGAATCACCAAAAAAGCAAAGGGGGTGTATTTAGTAAAAAAAGGGTGTAAATAGCAATTCGAATCTAGGCCCTTCTGGAACATTTTGGAAGTTGGGTTGCTTAAGGAGGAAGCAACTGGGCGGCAAGCTCCTCCACATTTTTGAAAAAATGGTTTCCGGGGCTTCCGTCGCTTCCGTAATGCTTTCGTAAAATTTCCGAAAACCTTGGGAAAGCATATTCCACTTAAAATTGGGAAAAGGGAAGAGAAAAAAAGATGAAAATTAAGTCATATATGCTTCCGTAAGGCTTCCGTAACTTTTTCGCAAATTACGAAAGAAGGTGGGGTGAACTTATCAAGATAGGGGGTGTAAATAGCAATTCGAGTCTAGGCCTTCTGGAACATATTGGATGTTGGGTTGCTTAAGGAGGAAGCAACTGGGCGGCAAGCTCCTCCACGATTTTGAAAAATGGTTTTCGTGGCTTCCGTAATGCTTCCGTAAAATTTCCGAAAACCTTGGGTAAGCATATTCCACTTAACATTGGTGAAAGGGAAGAGAAAAAGGATGAAAATCAAATCCGAAACACTTCCGTAAGGCTTCCGTGACTTTTCCATAAAATACGAAAATGGGGGTGAACTTAGTAATTCGGGTGCGCTTAGAAATCATCTTCATTAAGTCTTTGGGCGGAAAACACCTCCCTTTTTCCTATAAATAGGGGAGGGGGAGTTGTTTCAAAATGTTCAAGACCCCTTGGCTATGCATTTCGGCTATTTTGGGCAAAAAACACGTTTTCGTGAAGAAAAATCTTCTGTGGAAATTCTTCATCCTTCTTCGTCGTTCTTCACCGTTCTTCGTTCGTTCTTTGTTCTTCAACGGGTAAGTTTTCGAATCCGAGACTTTCAATTCATTTCTTGTTTAGTGTACTTTCACTTTAATTTCGTTTACTTTCAGTTTTCTTTTCTTCCGTTTTTAACGTGCTTTAGTCATTTACTTAAGTCATTCTCTCGCCTAATCAAAAAATAAAATAAATTTCCACCGATCATTTGATTTGTAATATCCGTTAATTTCTGTTAAAATGAAATCCGACCGTTCGGTCATACCGTAACCACGTTGGAAACCAAAAAGAGGTAAAATAATAATATAATAATCAAAAAAATATCTTTTAGTAAAATAAACCAAAAAAATCAATCAGACGTTTCTCTTTGACTAATAACTAAAGTGAAACTAAGGCTAAAATCAACTCGCAAAGTCAAGCTCGTCCGCAAAAAATCACTAAAAAGGATTTTAAGGTTCGATACCTCAGTTTTTCTCATAAAGTAAAATGGATCATTTTAAGGTCCAACGCCTTAAAAGGACCACCGTCCAAGTAAAAAGAATCGCTTGATTCGCCCATTAGAAAGAACTAAGTATGTCTGATTTCCTCTTCGATGGAGGGTACGTAGGAGCAAGAGTCTCTCTTTTGTCGACCTCAAAAATAAAAAAGAAATAAAAGTTTAGGTACACAATTTGACACAATTCTAATTTAAGGCTGTTGTCCTTTAGGACAAATGTGAGAGGTGCTAATACCTTCCTCAACCGTAAATACAACTCCCGAATCTGGAATATTCTTCATGACCGGTTTTCTTCGGTTTTTCCGACGTTTTCCACAAATAAACGTTGGTGGCGACTCCGTGCATTTTCCTCCTTTGGAAGACGCACCCGTGAGCCCTCGCGTTGCTCGCCCGCAAAAGGGTAGGTTGTGACAGTTGGCGACTCCATTGGGGACTGTTTTTGTGAGTTAGGCCTATTTAGGAAATTATGGAATTGTGAAACTTTGTGTGTGCATTTTTTGAATTGTGTAAATATAATAAATGCTGTCTCTTCCACATTTTTACACTGCATTCTAAGCACCCACGGGTTTGAGTAAAAAAGGGGCCCTATACCCGGGTCCATGGGAATTTAAGGAGTGGAGGTGAATCTATGGTCATGCTAGGTCTTCGGCTTGCTTGATAATAGTGAAACCTCATCTAGAGATTTCTCTCTTTATAATGTGTTGTCGCTGGTATTCCATACCGCCGCAATATTATTATCTTGAGTGATGATACCTCTAGAAAACAACCATGTGAGATATGGATCGTTGGGAGTAGTTATTAGAGATCCCTAGATATTATCCTATAGGTCCCTAAAATAGGGGCACGAAGCGAACACGTTGCATGCCTTTTAAACACTGTCATGCATATAACCTAAATGTCATGTATGCCTTTGTTGTATGATTATTTGAGGATATTGCCATGATGTGTAAATCCCCCTGTTGCGCTTTTGCGCATCTGCATCATGCCGTCACACATGCGTTGTATGTGGGTCTCGTCTTTTGTCGTGGGAAGTCGGAAGATCCATATCGTCTTCTTAACTGCACACATGGGGCACTGCGCCCCCAAATGCGCAAGTAAGGAGAGATGATTTTCCGGGCTCTCGTGTCCATAAATGCATTCATATCATGCATCGCATAAACATCTCTTTAGCATCATAATGAACATATCGTTCCTGCATTTGTCCGTTATCACATTCCAGCCTCACATTTTGCATGAGTCATTGCATCATCATGCATATGCGTTCAACATACTTTTTGTTCTACATGTTTGCTCATACATGATCCTTGTGTTTTCCTCTACAAAACAAAAACAAAAAAAAAGGGAAGCATGAAAATTCATGATGCATTCTTAGTTGCATGTGTTAGGTACCATGAGCCAACCATGTTGGGATCATAAACCCATTTCTAAAATAAATAAAAAAACACAAACAACAAAACAAAATGATTGAGCATGGTACCTAATGCGTGGTTAACTAAGAAAGGATGTCTCTTCGGGCATCTCAATCTCATAATTACATTTTCCATGCATAGCATGCGTATTCCCGAGTCTTTCATCCCTATGAAATGTTGTTGAAGTATTGGCGATCAAAATTGCCATTCCCTGGGTTATGGGGTTGAACCAAGCTCGTGCTTCTACGAAAAGGTTCATCGAGTCAAGTTGAAGTATGGAAGTAACCATCTTGCAAAAATTGGGGCAAAAGATGGATCGTGTTACATCATTGCTTAGTCTACTGCCAAACACGTTTAGGATTGTTGATATCCTTGTTACTTCCAGCTTCACCTTGACAAAGATGTCATGGACCATGTTGAAAATCTAAATTGATTAACCCCATGTCCTGCGTAAAAATTCGCAATACTTCAACTATGCATCATTCGCATACATCCATGCTTTTCATTGGTTGCATTGTTCATTGCATTCTTTCCTTGAAAAAAAAAGAGGGGAACTTAATCATCGTTATAAAAAAAGAAAAAGAACACGCTTTACGGCACCCTTACCGAACCTATGCTAGAGCAAGAGTAATAGGTGAAGTAGAGGAGGTGCAAGAGCAGATGGAGGCCGACATAGGAGGCCATGAAAGAGCAAATTGCCACAATGATGGAGGCCATGATGAGCATGAAGAAGATAATGGAAGCCAATCGGTTGCAGTTGCCGCTACCACATTGTTGCTAAGGTGAACCCGATGCCCCCATTTGGCCTAACCAAATGAATCATCCAACCTCATTATGGTAGGCAAAGATTTGGGAAGTACGGGCGGCCCCCATGATGTGCAAATTCAAAACGAGCACGCCTTCCCACCATATGGCTTGCCTCCAACTATACACCACCCAATGTGGCGTACACTCCCAATAAGAATGTCAATAACTCCACTCCTATACCATTGAGAGCCAACAACCCCAAACTGTCATGCACATGTCTCTTAAACCGTGGGGAGACACATGAAATTCCCCACCACAATCTAGCCGACTTCGAGCCTTGCCTCGGATATGCCACTGAAGGGCAAGCAGTTGGTGGTATACCCTACAAAACCTTTGGAGGGCCCTCAGTATCACCCCAACTACACCTCTTGCATTCCACACAAGTAAAAACCCTCATGCTATGGCAGAAATGGGAAAGTTGGATCATCTAGAGGAAAGGCTCAGGGCCATTGAAGGAGGTGAAGATTATGCCTTTGCTAACCTAGAAGAGTTGTTCCTAGTACCCAATATCATCACCCCTCCAAGTTCAAGGTGCTGGACTTTGACAAGTACAAGGGGACTACTTGCCCCAAGAACCATCTAAAGATGTATTGTCGGAAGATGGGGGCATACGCAAAAGATGAGGAATTGCTGATACATTCCTTCCAAGAAAGTCTTACTGGGGTAGCTGTTACCTGGTACACTAACTTGGAACCTTCCCGAGTCCATTCTTGGAAGGACCTAATGGTTGCCTTCGTTAGGCAGTGTCAGTATAATGTCTTTGGATAGGATGCAACTACAGAACATGTGCAAAAAGGGGCACAATCTTTCAAAGAATACGTCCAAAGGTGGAGAGACCTGGCAGCTCAAGTGGCACCTCAATGACGGAGAAAAATGATGACAATGATAGTAGACACATTACCAGTATTCTACTATGAAAAGATGGTGGGCTACACACCTTCAAGCTTTGATGATATGGTCTTCACCGAGAAAGGATCAAAGTGGGTCTAAAAAGAGGCAAATCTGATCATCATGCTTGATAAATGCAAAAAAAAACTGGGGCAAATGAAGAGGGTGAGAATGAGGGAGAACCCATGCTGTGACTGCCATTCCTATACAGCCAAGTTTCCCACCCCAAAATGTCATTACTCAGCCAATAACAACCTTCTCCTTACCCACCGCCCAGTTATCCATAAAGGCCATCCCTAAATCAACCACAAAGCCTGTCTACCACACAACCAATGCTAAACACCTCCTTTAGCACGAACCAAAACACTAACCAAAAAGGAATTTTGCAGCAAAAAGCCTGTAGGATTCACCCCAAATTCCGGTGTCGTATGCTAACTTGCTCTCATATCTACTCGATAATTCAATGGTAGCCATAACCCCTGCTAGGTTTCCTCAACCTCCATTTTTCCGAGGATACGACTTGAACACAACATGTGCATATCATGGAGGAGCCCTGGGGCATTCCATTGAGCACTGTATGACCCAGAAGCATAAGGTGCAAAGTCTAATTGATGTGGGCTGGCTGAAATTTGAGGAGAATCGCTTGTTGAATCCTAACATTGACAAACGACACCACACATGGGGCAATTTTGAAAGCTGTTGTTAGATGTCTCTAATGGCTCATCAGGATCTTCAAGTTTATGCCATTATTGTAAACCATAGTTACAATGCTAAATAAAATGGATAAATTTGACATCTTTGTCCCTCATCCTCTCATAGGAGTCATTTGACTTAATCCGTCAATTGAAAAATCCTTCAACTGTTTCTCGTCCTTGAAAGTCCTTTTTGAGAATCAGTTGCTTCTTTCATTCTTCCTTGCTACAAGGTTGTGAAAACAAGACTGTGATTGATACCTCAAAGCCCTACACTGGGGCAATGAGGGGCACCATGCATAAACCTCAAGCAAACCTAGGGGCAGATTAGAAGTTCTCACCCAATAGGTTCTTTGCTACAAGGTTATGACGAAAGACAACAATTGGTACCTCAAAGCCTTACATTGGGGCAATGAGGGGCACTGTGCATGAGCCTCAAGCGAACCTAAGAGCCAATCAAAAGTTCTCACCTGTCGATGTTTTTAAACAAAAAACGGGGGAGTGAAAAACCCTGGGATTTCAATGGATTGATTAAACGGCTCCATCACCATCACTCCAAAATAGGTCAAGTGACTAAATCAAACAGAACATACACTCTGAGGGAGTTCCCGGAGAGATTTGCAAAAGATAGGATAAGGTTGCATGAATTATCACCTCTTTCAAAAGGACAGTCAATCTGTGTTTTCCAAAAAATTGAATCAAAATCAAAGTCACAAAATAGGAAAAGAATGTCATGAACATTGTACAACTTTCCATTGCATTGCATTGTTTCATATGAAGTCCGCATTTACCAAATTTCATGACAAAGGTTACATGCATCTGCATCCCTAAAAATCATGTTAACTGCATAGATTTACTACATCTAATGTCCAATCTTTTGAATTCGGAATGACCGGCCCTCTCAATGAGTCAATCTCTTGCATTCTCATAAAGGTGGACCCTTGAGGGTTACACACCCTCACCTTCAAAGGACTACAGGTCCTCACCTTCAGAGGGCTGCATGCCCTCGCCTTCAGAGGACTGCACGCCCTCATCTTCAGAGGACTGCATGTCCTCACCATCAGAGGGCTGCATGTCCTCACCTTCAGAGGACTACACGTCCTCGCCATCAGAGGGCTGCACGACCTCACCTTCAGAGGACTACACGTCCTCACCATCAGAGGGCTGCACGCCCTCACCTTCAGAGGACAACACGTCCTCGCAATTAAAGGGCTGCACATCCTCACCTTCAGAGGGTTGCACGCCCTCACCTTCAGAGGACTGCACGTCCTCGTCTTCAGAGGGCTGGACCCCCTCACCTTCAGAGGACTGCACGTCCTCACCTTCAGAGGACTGTACGTCCTCACCTTCAGAGGGCTGCACACCCTCACCTTCAAAGGGTGACACATCCTCAACTTCAGAGGGCTGCACGCCCTCGCCTTTAGAGGACTACGCGCCCTCACTTTTAGTGGGCTCCATATCCACACCTTAAGAGAATTTAAGGTCCTCTACCCTTAAATGCTTAACCGAGACTTGCACTCTCGGTTATGGGCCCAGTAGTTTCCCTTTATGAGTTCCTGGGCCACCCCTGATATTGGAGGGCGACCAACTGTGCGAGCACAACCAGAGAGGGAGGCTATCACGCAACTACTATGCATACCAGGGGAAGATTTTACCCGTGCCGCTGCAAAGAGACAAGTGCGCACCAACATGACCACTCCTACATAGATATGTATGACATTGCTACTTAGCAACATTCTGCCCAGCGATTGTAATGCCGATCTTCCCCTGCGGAAGTATCAGTTGGTCTGTGTCGTCCCGACATAGGTAGGTATGCATTCTTTCCAACTGATTTCTAATGCCATCTACTATTTGCAGGGGTCGCACCCACAAGACACCCAGTGGACCCGAAGAAGTCCAATAGGGCCCTGGGGTTTCCAGCTCTGGTTACGGGCCTCTGTAGTCCTACAGGGTGCTCGTCCCCCCAGCAAGTTCATGCCATCGTGACATAGGTAAGTAGGCACATCTCTCAACTGATTTCTGATGTCATCTATTGTTTGTAGGGATCACGCCCGCAAGACACCCTGTGGACCCGGAGAAGTCCAACAGGGTCTTGGAGTTGCCAGCTCTGATTACGGTCCTCTGTCGGTTCTACGGGGTGCCTGTTGCCCCCAGCAAGGTCATCAGGGCCCCTACTAATCGAGCTTTCATCAAGAAGTACTGCGCAGCCAGGCAGGCGCAGGGCGAAACACCACAGCAGCCTAGGGATGGCCGGCAGCGGGCAACAGATGCACCGCCACCACCTCTAGAGTTCACCTCAGCTTATCCACAAAAAGGTTAGAGCGTTGCTTACAACACATGGCCGACCAATAGGCGACCAAGTCCAAAGCCAAAGGTAAGCAAAGTACTAGGTCCCTGACCGACAAGTCATAAGGCGTCCAACTCAAGACATTAAAGAAGCGCTACTAGGAGGCAACCTAGTACCTTTTAAATCCTGCTTGTTATTTGATCACTTTTGTTTCTCAAGTCATAGCAGGACACACCTAGTTGCTCATGATCCTAGGAATTTAAATAAAACAAGAACAAGCTCGGAAGGTAGTCATACCTCACAAAATATATATATGTATGTTTAGGTAGTGAAAATACCTTAGATATACATGTATGTAAACAAAAAAATTACTTCACAATATATATATATATATATATATATATATATATATATATATATAGGTAGTGAAAATACCTTAGATATGCTTGTATGTAAACAAAAAATATATATATGTATGTTTAGGTAGAAAGATACCTTGGATATGCATGTATGTAGCAAAAAATACTTCACAAAATATATATATGTATGTTTAGGTAGAAAGATACCTTGGATATGCATGTATGTAGCAAAAATATCTCACAAAACATATATATGTATGTTTAGGTAGCAAGATACGTTGGACACACATGTATATAGCAAAATACCTCACAAAAATATATGTATGTTTAGGTAGCAAAATACCTCATGGAAATAAAAGAGAGCAAAAAGAGAGAGCAAGAAAAGAAAAAGAAGAAAAAAAAGAAAAAAAAAAAAAAAAATAAAAAGTTGTCTAGCTAAAAAACAACATGCTTGTGAAAAGAGATAATTTCCAACTTTTCTTTGAAAGATTTTACTGATCTTAACCAGTTTTTGAAAAAATGTGTATACACCCGAAGGGTGAATGCTGTGAAAATTTTCCCGAACGCCCAAAATGGACTCGGATGAATGCATGATTTGATAAAAGAACATATTTTGGAAACACTGGGTTGACTTAAAATAGGGAAAATGAATCCTGAGCTCTAGTGTCACATGACCATAAAAACTTGATGCTTGAGTGTCCACATGGGTGCATGCATGACCAGTTTTGCATAAAATTTCCTAATCGTCATTGTTGCATTTGTATCATGGAAATAATGTAGGACATCCCCTTTATCCCCGAACCGCTGGCCAAACCCTAACATATATCATGACCAGCCGTTCTACAAGCCTTGAGCTAAAATCCCAACTTATCATAAACCTTGACCCAGGGTGAGAATGTCAATCCTTGCCCTCGGAAAACAACAAAAAAAAAGAAAAGAGAAAATTCCCAATCAAAGAGTGGGAGAAAGCAAAAAAAGGAAAGAAAATTCCCGATCAAGGATCGGAAGAAAACAGAAGAAAATCAGAAAGGTCTTTGGACCAGACAATATCTGAACAATACAGAATTGTCACCAAGTAAACAAGAAAAAGGAAACCACGACCTAAAGTGGTCCTCTCCCTTTGATTGCCAACAAAATCCTGTGCGCTAGCGACTTTCTCGCCACGCACTAAAACAAAAACAAAAGAGGAAAAGGCAAAAACACTCAATGCCAAATTCCCCACCTAAAAACCCTTCCCAAAATAAGTCCTATTGATCCATGATCATGCATGTAATCTTGGATTTGATAGGAAATGATTTGAAAAATCAAGTCATGACATATCTATGGTTCGGAATTAGGATAAAACACTTACCTGTGTGAGATTGATACACTTTGAGTGATTTTCTCCTATTTTTGTTGGACCCAGTGTTTCCTCTAAATGGTCATTGAGAAACGAAATGCTAACATCCAAAATCTCATTTATGGTTATGAGAAAATTTCATCAGCATACTCTCCTTCCCCGATAGACACATCATTTTTCATAAAAAAAAAACATATGTTGCTCTGATCAGTTGGAAGTTTTGTCTCTTTACTAAAGCATGTTCGCATTTTAGTGAAGAAAACACCGAGACTATTTTTAGTCTCACAGTTATCAAGAACTACGTAGGTCTAAGTTCCTTATCACAAATTGAGGATACGTAGGAGCAAAAGCCCCGCTTTTGTCGACCACCCCACCTTTTGTTACCGTGACCCAAGAGTCTGGTGGCATGCGGAGCCACATGACCGTGGGATCCCCAAATCCGTATTTTCCATCATTTATCATTTGTATGTTATCTTGTTTCTATGACTTGAGGGACTAATGTTTGTTTTGTTTTTTCGATCGTTGTTTGTTTTGTGCATACGTTTTGTTTGGATTGTTGCATTAGTGCTTACTCCGTTATTGTCGGTAATGCTTGTTGAAATTCCGGAACCTTGTAGAGTTTTCCTTTAGGAACGTCGTCCTAAAAATAAAACGAACAAAAAAATCATGGTAACGCCAAGAATAGAAAAAAGAAAGAGGCGTTGTGAACAAATGTCGTGTCTATATATAAGGAAAAGAACAGAGTTTTTTGTGTGTGTAAATAAGGTGTGAAAAGAAATTCTTGTGTGTGAGTAATGAGTGTATATAAAGAAATTTTTGTATAAACCACGAGTGTATGTTGAAAAAACGAAAAAGAAGTCTTTGAACAAGAATAAAGTTGTTATATAGACCGTGTTGATATAAAGAGAAAGAGTTTTTGATACGTGTGTATACAGAGAAAGTGTGTCGTGTATAGGAATGTAGGTGTACAAAGAAAAGCTTTTCTCATAGATAACGATGGATGTATAGTTTTTGCAAACATAAAAAATGAAACAAAAAGAAAAAGAAAGAAAGACCTCGAAGGTCGGCATGTTATGGTCATAGGAAGCATAAATCATTCGTAGAGAGCAAACATATCTTTTGGAAACAAGAGACTGACGATAAGAGTTCATTTTCCAGAATAACCGAGATAAGAATGGATGGATTCATTGAACCGATGAAAGAACATAATTTGGAAATATTGGGTCTACTTGTGTAAATCCCAAGCATCACAATGCCATAAACTGGATGCTTGAGTACCCACCTAGCTGTAGCCATGACTAATTTTGCACGTTGTTCCCAAATCATCATTGTTACGCGTACCTCATGGAAATGATATGGAAATTCAACCCGGGACCGACAACTTGACACATGAATTTGTTTTGCCCCAGATATCAAGATCGGGCTCGCACGATGAAAAGACCATGTTGAGACACAACCTTAGGCTACTTTGAACCTTGGCCCATGAAAAGAATCCTCATCCTTTCCCCGAAGAAAAGGACAACAGAATCTCCTCAAGGGAGAGCGAATAACGAATGCTAAAACCCGAATTCCTAAACAAAGATCAGAAAGGAAGAAATGAAAAGAAAGAAAAGAAAAGGAAAAGAAGGATTCTCGGTCGAAGATCGGAAGAAAGTAAAAAGTAAAAGATCGGAGGAAAACAGAATAATTCCTTATCAATAATGGAAAGCAAGAAAGAGGACAGTAGATCTTCGGACCAAATATATTTTCGGCAAGGTAAATAACCGCCGGTAAAGAGAAAACCCATTTTTAAAGTGGTTCTTCCTTTGGGATTGCCATTCAAAGTCGTTCTCGACTGGCGATATCCCGCCCCACCTAAACAAAGAGGAAAAGACCGAAACACCCAGCTTCCACTCCAAAACACTACCTTTGAGGAAAAGACCAAAAACCCAGCTTCCACTCCAAGACCGAAACACCCAGTATCCGCTGAATGTTCATTTAAAAGCTAAATGTTGACATCCTGCCCTTCATTTTCGGTTACAACAAAAATTACTTTTGGCATGGGTATATTGTTTCTCTAAGATATGGTGCTCTCGCGAATGATTTATTTTTCCTTGCTAAAGAATGTTCGCCTTTTTAGGTGAAAAAACCCGGTGGACCATTCGGTCCTGCCAACAAATCTTACCTGGAGCCCCATGAATTGCTTATCATTCATGCATCCTCCACCATCGAGTCTGGAGCCCCACAATTGATTGCCTAGCGCTGTTCGTCTATCCTCCACCCTCAAATCTTATCCGGAGCCCCATGAATTGCTTGTCATTCATGCATCCTCCAACATCGAGTCTGGAGCCCCACGAATTGATTGCCTAGCGCTGTTCGTCTATCCTCCAGCCTCAAATCTTATCCGGAGCCCCATGAATTGCTTATCATTCATGCATCCTCCACCATCGAGTCTGGAGCCCCACGAATTCATTGCCTAGCGCTGTTCGTCTATCCTCCACCCTCAAATCTTATCCGGAGCCCCATGATTTGCTTGCCATTCATGCATCCTCCACCATCGAGTCTGGAGCCCCACGAATTGATTGCCTAGTTCATCTATCCTCCACCCTCAAATCTTATCCGGAGTCCCATTAATTGCTTATCTTTCATGCATCCTCCACCATCGAGTCTGGAGCCCCACGAATTGATTGCCTTGCGCTGATCGTCTATCCTCCACCCTCAAATCTTATCCGGAGCCCCATGAATTGCTTATCTTTCATGCATCCTCCACCATCGAGTCTGGAGCCCCACGAATTGATTGCCTTGCGCTGATCGTCTATCCTCCACCCTCAAATCTTATACGGAGCCCCATGAATTGCTTTTCATTCATGCATCCTCAATCATCGAGTCTAGAGCCCCACGAATAAATTGCTTAGCGCTGTTCGTCTATCCTCCACCCTCAAATCTTATCCGGAGCCCCATGAATTGCTTATCATTCATGCATCCTCCACCATCAAGTCTGGAGCCCCTCAAATTGATTGCCTAGCACTTTTCGTCTATCCTCCACCCTCAAATCTTATTCGGAGCCCCATGAATTGCTTGTCATTCATCCATCCTCCACCATCGAGTCTGGAGCCCCACGAATTGATTGCCTAGTGCTGTTCGTCTATCCTCCACCCTCAAATCTTATCCGGAGCCCCATGAATTGCTTATCTTTCATGCATCCTCCACCATCGAGTCTGGAGCCCCACGAATTGATTGCCATACGCTGATCGTCTATCCTCCACCCTCAAATCTTATCCGGAGCCCCATGAATTGCTTTTCATTCATGCATCCTCCATCATCGAGTCGGGAGCCCCAAGAATAAATTGCTTAGCGCTGTTCGTCTATCCTCCACCCTCAAATCTTATTCGGAGCCCCATGAATTGCTTATCTTTCATGCATCCTCCACCATCGAGTCTGGAGCCCCACGAATTGATTGCGTAGCTCTGTTCGTCTATCCTCCACCCTCAAATCATATTCGGAGCCCCATGAATTGCTTGTCATTCATGCATCCTCCACCATGGAGTCTGGAGCCCCACGAATTGATTGCCTAGTACTATTCGTCTATCCTCCACCCTCAAATCTTATCTGGAGCCCCATGAATTGCTTATCATTCATGCATCCTCCACCATCAAGTCTGGAGCCCCGTAAATTCATTGCCTAGCACTGTTCGTCAATGCTCCACCCTCAAATCTTATCCGGAGCCCCTTGAATTGCTAATCATTCATGCATCCTCCACTATCGAGTCTGGAGCCCCACGAATTGATTGCCTAGCGTTGTTCGTCTATCCTCCATCCTCAAATCTTATCTGGAGCCCCATGAAATGCTTGTCATTCATGCATCCTCCACCATCGCGTCTGGAGCCCCATGAATTTATTGCCTAGTGTTGTTCGTCTATCCTCCACCCTCAATTCTTATCCGGAGCCCCACAAATTGCTTGTGATTCATGCATCCTCCACCATCGAGTTTGGAACCCCACGAATTGATTTCCTAGCGCTATTCGTCTATCCTCCACCCTCAAATCTTATTCGGAGCCCCATGAATTGCTTGTCATTCATCCATCCTCCACCATCGAGTCTGGAGCCCCACGAATTGATTGCCTAGTGCTGTTCGTCTATCCTCCACCCTCAAATCTTATCCGGAGTCCCATTAATTGCTTATCTTTCATGCATCCTCCACCATCGAGTCTGGAGCCCCACGAATTGATTGCCTTGCGCTGATCGTCTATCCTCCACCCTCAAATCTTATCCGGAGCCCCATGAATTGCTTATCTTTCATGCATCCTCCACCATCGAGTCTGGAGCCCCACGAATTGATTGCCTTACGCTGATCGTCTATCCTCCACCCTCAAATCTTATCCGGAGCCCCATGAATTGCTTATCATTCATGCATCCTCCACCATCAAGTCTGGAGCCCCTCGAATTGATTGCCTAGCACTTTTCGTCTATCCTCCTCCCTCAAATCTTATTCGGAGCCCCATGAATTGCTTGTCATTCATCCATCCTCCACCATCGAGTCTGGAGCCCCACGAATTGATTGCCTAGAACTATTCGTCTATCTACATCCTCAAATCTTATCCGGAGCCCCATGAATTGCTTGTCATTCATGCATCCTCCACCATTGAGTCTAGAGCCCCACGAATAAATTGCCTAGCGTTGTTCGTCTATCCTCCACCCTTAAATCTTATCCGTAGCCCCATGAATTACTAATCATTCATGCATCCTCCACCATCGAGTCTGGAGCCCCACGAATTAATTGCCTAGCGCTGTTCGTCTATCCTCCACCCTCAAATCTTATCCGGAGCCCCATGAATTGCTTGTCATTCATGAATCCTCCACCATCGAGTCTGGAGCCCCATGAATTGCTTGGCATTCATGCATCCTCCACCATCGAGTCTGGAGCCCCACGAATTGATTGCCTAGCGCTGGTCGTCTATCCTCCACCCTCAAATCTTATCTGGAGCCCCATGAATTGCTTACCATTCGTGCATCCTCCAACATCGAGTCTGGAGCCCCACGAATTGATTGCCTAGTGCTATTCGTCTATCCTCCACCCTCAAATCTTATCCGGAGCCCCATGAATTGCTTATCATTCATGCATCCACCACCATCAAGTCTGGAGCCCCTCGAATTGATTGCCTAGCGCTTTTCGTCTATCCTCCACCCTCAAATCTTATTCGGAGCCCCATGAATTGCTTGTCATTCATGCATCCTCCACCATCGAGTCTGGAGCCCCACGAATTGATTGCCTAGAACTATTCGTCTATCCTCCATCCTCAAATCTTATCCGGAGCCCCATGAATTGCTTGTCATTCATGCATTCTCCACCATCAAGTCTGGAGCCCCTCGAATTGATTGCCTAGCGCTTTTCGTCTATCCTCCACCCTCAAATCTTATTCGGAGCCCCATGAATTGCTTGTCATTCATGCATCCTCCACCATCGAGTCTGGAGCCCCACGAATTGATTGCCTAGAACTATTCATCTATCTACACCCTCAAATCTTATCCGGAGCCCCATGAAATGCTTGGTCATTCATGCATCCTCCATCATCGAGTCGGGAGCCCCACGAATAAATTGCTTAGCGCTGTTCGTCTATCCTCCACCCTCAAATCTTATTCGGAGCCCCATGAATTGCTTGTCATTCATGCATCCTCCACCATCGAGTCTGGAGCCCCACGAATTGATTGCCTAGAACTATTCGTCTATGTACACCCTCAAATCTTATCCGGAGCCCCATGAATTGCTTGTCATTCATGCATCCTCCACCATCGAGTCTGGAGCCCCACGAATTGATTGCCTAGAACTATTCGTCTATCCTCCATCCTCAAATCTTATCCGGAGCCCCACGAATTGCTTGTCATTCATGCATTCTCCACCATCAAGTCTGGAGCCCCTCGAATTGATTGCCTAGCGCTGTTCGTCTATCCTCCACCCTCAAATCTTATTCGGAGCCCCATGAATTGCTTGTCATTCATGGATCCTCCACCATCGAGTCTGGAGCCCCACGAATTGATTGCCTAGTCCTGTTCGTCTATCCTCCACCCTCAAATCTTATCCGGAGCCCCATGAATTGCTTATCATTCATGTATCCTCCACCATCAAGTCTGGAGCCCCGTAAATTCATTGCCTAGCACTGTTCGTCAATGCTCCACCCTCAAATCTTATCCGGAGCCCCTTGAATAGCTAATCATTCATGCATCCTCCACTATCGAGTCTGGAGCCCCACGAATTGATTGCCTAGCGTTGTTCGTCTATCCTCCATCCTCAAATCTTATCTGGAGCCCCATGAAATGCTTGTCATTCATGCATCCTCCACCATCGAGTCTGGAGCCCCATGAATTTATTGCCTAGTGTTGTTCTTCTATCCTCCACCCTCAAATCTTATCCGGAGCCCCTCAAATTGCTTGTGATTCATGCATCCTCCACCATCGAGTTTGGAGCCCCACGAATTGATTTCCTAGCGCTATTCGTCTATCCTCCACCCTCAAATCTTATCCGGAGCCCCATGAATTGCTTGTCATTCATGCATGCTCCACCTTCGAGTCCGTAGTCACACGAATTGATTGCCTAGCGCTGTTCGTGTATCTTCTACCATCCTATTTGGAGCCCCATGAATTGATTGCCTAGCGCTATTCATGCGTCCTCCGTTATCAAGCGCGGAGCCTCCGGTGACTGGGAAATATGGTTTTTTGTTATTTTCCCGATCGGTTCCTTTGCCAAACATGTGTATATGTGTATATTATGCTATTGGTGTTTTTTGTTGTTTGTGTTTGTTTTGTGTTGTGCAGAGAAAGAAGAAGGAGAGACGGAAGTCGTCATAGACTAATCACGGAATGGGCGAAGACGGACGAAATCAGTGTTTATCTTTGCTTTCCTCTTATCATAGTTTCGGGGACCATTATTTGATGGCATGCAACCTTTGTTTGACCGCTTCGAGGTACTTGGCACCCTTTGTTGCACAATAAGTGAAGTTCCGAGACATGCTGGAAATCAAAAGGAAGCATTGTTACGCAATCCGTGAAATTCCGTAACATGTCGGAAATCAAAAAGGAGTATTGTTACGCAATCCGTGAGTTTTCGTAACATTCCGAAATCTAAAAAAGGAGTAATACATTACCTGTAAGGTTCCGTAACCTTACCGAAAGAAAACAAGTATCGTTACGAAATTCGTAAAGTTTCGTAACGTTACGGAAAAAGAATCACCAAAAAAGCAATGGGGGTGTATTTAGTAAAAGAGGGTGTAAATAGCAATTCGAATCTAGGCCTTTGGAAGTTGGGTTGCTTAAGGAGGAAGCAACTGGGCGGCAAGCTCCTCCACATTTTTGAAAAAATGGTTTCCAGGGCTTCCGTCGCTTCCGTAAAATTTCCGAAAACCTTGGGTAAGCATATTCCACTTAACATTGGTGAAAGGGAAGAGAAAAAAAGATGAAAGTAAAGTCATATATGCTTCCGTAAGGCTTCTGTAACTTTTCCGTAAATTACGAAAGAAGGTGGGGTGAACTTATCAAGATAGGGGTGTAAATAGCAATTCGAGTCTAGGCCTGGATGTTGGGTTGCTTAAGGAGGAAGCAACTGGGCGGCAAGCTCCTCCACGTTTTTGAAAAATGGTTTCCGAATCTTTCATGGCTTCCGTAATGCTTCCGTAAAATTTCCGAAAACCTTGGGTAAGCATATTCCACTTAACATTGGTGAAAGGGAAGAGAAAAAAGATGAAAATCAAATCCGAAACACTTCCGTAAGGCTTCCATGACTTTTCCGTAAAAATGAAAAGGGGGTGAACTTAGTAATTCGGGTGCGCTTAGAAATCTTCTTCATTAAGTCTATGGGCGGCAAGCACCTCCCTTTTTTCCTATAAATAGGGGAGGGGGGAGTTGTTTCAAAATGTTCAAGACCCCTTGGCTATGCATTTCGGCTATTTTGGGCAAAAAACACGTTTTCGTGAAGAAAAATCGAGTCGAAGTGTTTCCGTAACGCCTCCGTAAGCGATTCTGTAGAAATTCTTCATCGTTCTTCGTTCGTTCTTTGTTCTTCAACGGGTAAGTTTTCGAATCCGAGACTTTCAATTCATTTCTTGTTTTGTGTACTTTCACTTTAATTTCGTTTACTTTCAGTTTTCTTTTCTTCCGTTTTTGACGTGCTTTAGTCATTTACTTAAGTCATTCTCTCGCCTAATCAAAAAATAAAATAAATTTCCATCGATCATTTAATTTGTAATATTCGTTAATTTCTGTTAAAATGAAATCCAACTGTTCGGTCATACCGTAACCACGTTGGAAACCAAAAAAAAGGCAAAATAATAATATTAGTAAAAAATATCTTTTAGTAAAATAAACCAAAAAAATCAATCGGACGTTTCTCTTTGGGATTTCTCTTTCTTAATTGAATTGACTAATATTTAAAGTGAAACTAAGGCTAAAATCAACTCGCAAAGTCAAGCTCGTCTGCAAAAAATCACTAAAAAGGTTTTTAAGGTTCGATACCTCAGTTTTTCTCATAAAGTAAAATGGATCATTTTAAGGTCCAACGCCTTAAAAGGACCACCGTCCAAGTAAAAAGAATCGCTTGATTCGCCCATTAGAAAGAACTACGTAGGTCTGATTTCCTCTTCGATGGAGGGTACGTAGGAGCAAGAGCCCCGCTTTTGTCGACCTCAAAAATAAAAAAGAAATAAAAGTTTAGGTACACAATTTCACACAATTCTAATTTAAGGCTGTTGTCCGTTGGGACAAACGTGAGAGGTGCTAATATCTTCCTCAAACGTAAATACAACTCCCGAATCTGGAATATTCTTCATGACCGGTTTCCTTCGGTTTTTCCGACGTTTTCCATAAATAAACGTTGGTGGCGACTCCGCGCATTTTCCTCCTTTGGAAGACGCATCCGTGAGCCTCGCCTCGATCGCCCGCAAAAGGGTAGGTTGCGACACATTTCATTCAAGATCTATCTGTAAAAGGTGTTATACCCTAATTTCATCTGGGGACACTTGCGATCAGCTTTCGAACCTTGTTTGTTCCCTTCGGGACCCTTAAGAAGAGCATTGTTGCGTAATCCGTAAAGTTCCGCAACATTCCAGAAGTCAAGAAGAGCATCATTGCATAATCCATAAAGTTCCACAACGTTTCGAAAAGAATACGATAAAAAAAACACACAAAAGAGGGATGTATTTAGTGAAAAGGGGGTGTAAATAGCAATCTAACCCACTTGGGCCTTCCTGAAGATTCCAGAAAGAGGGCGGTGGGTTCTGGTGGAAGCAACCCAGCTCGCATGGGCGAGCTGGGTGGCAACCACCTCCCTCTTTTATCCTATAAATAGGGGAAGGAGGACAGAAGGAAAGGGTTCAGCCCTTCTGGTATTAAGGAATCACTCAAAATTAGTGAGAAAAATTGTTTCCGTGAAAGAAATTCAAGCCGAGGCGCTTCCGTAACGCTTCTGAGACGTTTCCGTAAGCGATTTCATGGAGATTCTTCACCGTTCTTCATCGTTCTTCACCGTTCTTCGTTCGTTCTTCGTCGTTCTTCGGTCTTCAACCAGTAAGTTCCCGAAATCGAATCCTTCAATTCATTCTATGCATCCTTAGTGGTCCCTACTTGTTTTGTGTACTTTCACTTTCATTATGTTTACTTTTCGTACCCTTTTTTAACGAGCTTTAACTGATCATTTAAGCCGTTATCTCGCCTAATAAGTGATAAAATGAATTTCAACTGATCATTTGTGTTGTAATCTCGTTTAATCACTGTTAAAATAAAATCCAACCAATCGTTCACACAGCAACCTCAGTTAAATAAAAAAAGGGCAAAATAATAATAAAATAATCAAAATATCTTTGAATAAAATAATCAAAAAAATCAATCGGACGTTTTTCATTGAAAGTTTCCTTGAATGAATTGACTAATAACCAAAGTGAAACTAAGGCTAAAATCAACTCACAAATCAAGCTTTGTCTGCAAAAGTCACTTAAACCCGTTTTAAGGTCCAACGTCTTAAAACGGTCCTCTTTGCTTTTATTGGTTTACATGGACCATTCAAAGCATAAAATCAACATGTAAACTTTACCGTTTTTGCAAGAACTACGTAGGTCTGATTTCCTCATCGCAATTGAGGATACGTAGGAGCAAAAGCCCTGCTTTTGTTGACCACCCCAAGAGATCATTATTGGTCCAACACCTTAACGTTTCTCTTCTTTCAAAAACCAAAAGATCATTAATGGTCCAACGCCTTAACGTTTCTCTCCTTTCAAAATCAAAAGATCGTTTGATGGTCCAATGCCTTAAATGACCCTTTTGTTCGGTTAAAATCGATCTTGCGGGAAAAGATCAAAACAACTTAACCAACGTTTAGTTCCAAAAGAACTACGTAGGTTTGATTTCCTCATCGTAATTGAGGAATACGTAGGAGCGAGGGAAACACCCTTGTCGACCACACAAAGATAAAAAATACAAAAAAGGCCCATAAAAAGCTAAAAAACATAAAAAGGGGAAAAATACATAATTTTGAAGTCATATTTGCACACTTGATTGAAGGTTGCCGTCCCTTGTGACGGATGCGTGGGGTGCTAATACCTTCCCTGTGCATAAAAACAACTCCCAAACCTTTCACGATTAAAGTTCGTAGACCACACGTTCTAGTTTTTCCGACGTTTTCCTCGAATAAACGTTGGTGGCGACTCCGTGCGCCTTCCTCCCTTGGAAGACACACCCGTGAGCCTCGCGTCGCCCTCCCGCCGAAGGGTAGGTTGCGACAAAAAGCTATCTGTAAATTTTTGTAAAGTTTAGACAAGCTCTCGAAACACTTTGATTATATTGAGAGAAAAGAGGAAGTGTTGAGATTGGATATATGTTTGTAAGATGCTCAAAGAGTTAGTCATTGTACAAACACAAACAGCAAATCTTTCTTATTTGTATAGAGTCAGTAGTGACTTGGTAGAACAAAAAATAGTGACTTGATTCAAGCTTGAAGTAGAACTTGATTTGTAAGAGTCGAAGGGGCCATGACAGAATACTTGTAACTCGTGATAAGTTAGTAGAACTTGGTGGTTTGCTAGGAATTGGATGTAGTTTCACTAGTAGAGATGAACCAATATAATTGTTTGTGTTTGATTTTTGTTCATCTCTTATATGTTTTAACTTACCTAGGGTTTGAATTTGATTTCAATATTGAAAATCTCTTTTGTTTTACAAAATCTGTTTTCATCATCTAAACGTTTTATTTTTTTTAAAAAAAAATGGTCATTTGTCTTACAAATTTCTCTTTCAAATGATAACTTTGTTAGCTTACAAAAAAGCTTTAAAAAAAATTCTAAAATCACAATTCAATCCCTCCCTTCTTGTGATATTTGTATTTCCAAAGACCTGATGGAAATTGTGGTTACAGAGAAATTAAAACTTTGTTAGGTCAAGGTGATAAATCTTGGGCTTCAATTCTTCAAGACTTGATTCAAGAACTTCACACATGACATCCTCTATATCTTGAGTTGTTTGACACATAAGAAAGACTAGTTCAACTAATAATCTCTTTGTATGTCTATAGTGGCCCGACAACATCCTATGACAAATGGATGACTATTCTCAACATGGGTTGTCATTTCTAGTTGGTATAATATTGTTTTGGTTTCCTTATCTATGTTGCAAAGTTATAATTTCTTTCTGCTTAGGAGTCTAGCACCATCTGTGGCACATCAACGCCTTGTTACAATTGGATTTCTTAATGAAAACCACTTTGTGCAAGTATGATCATTTACTTAAGAGAATTTTTAGTATTGCAAGCATGTATTGATTTTCCTCCTATTGCACCACAATGGAGCACATACTATACACATGAAGCTCGTTCGTGGCATAGATTGTACCTGTAACGCATACAAGAATTCAACTCATTGTTGTTTCATTCAACTATAGGATCTCAATATGTAGTAACCATCACTAGGGATTCATTTTATTTAACTCCTTTTTTATTAAGTACTATTATGTGTATTGATTTTAGACTCGATTAAACTCAATAGCTAATGATTTTAGTCCTTTAATGTTGACTACAAAACTTGTTAATTGTTGTTAGCCATGAATATTATATTGTAATTTAGGTTGAGGTCCCTATTCTAATAATTGTGCTGACTATAAAAAAAAAGTATAACGAAAATAGGATTCTGTCAAAGAAGACTACAACAAAATCATGTTTTTGTTTCACACAAGGGGATGGAAAATTTTTACCAATGAAAACATGATTTCGTTATACAAGTCTACAACAAAATTGTGTTTCTGTGGCACATTTGGGGATAACAAAAAAAAAAATAACACAACAGAAATACGATTTTGTTATAGGCTTGTATAACAAAATCATGTTTCCAGTGTACCATTTATTTTTTACCCCCAATGTGTGTAACGAAAATACGATTTTGTTGTATATTTGAACAATAGAGTCATCTATGGGAAGGATAGTTTTGGAATAACATAAAAATCCACTCACGTGGGTAGTGTAAATATTACTTCTGGCAGTGCCAGCAGCAACCCCAAACAAAAACTAGGGTGTTGCTAGGTGCACCCAGCACTATTGCTGGCACACCCAACACATTTAAAAAATTCCAATTCTGCCCCTCTCTGTTTTTTCTTTAAATTGGCACTGGTTATGTGTTTTCTTTTGTGTATAAAGCTTTGTTTTTTTCATTGTGGTCCAGTTTATGTTGTTGGTGGTGGTTTTTGCAAGTGTTGAGAGAGGTAGCGGTTCAGTGAAGGTGAAACAAACTCTTACCGGTGGTGGTTTTATTTTAGCAGAGGTACACATTTTCTAACTTTTCTGGGTAACTGGTATTCTAGTAGATCTGGTAAATTCGTAAGTTGTAAATGGATGAAGTACAACTGTAAGTAAGAATTATAACTGTCGCAACCTACCCTTCGGCGGGAGGGCGACGCGAGACTCGCGGGATGCGTGTTCCACGAAAGGAATACGCGCGGAGTCGCCACCAACGTTTATTTGAGGAAAACGTCGGAAAAACCGGAAAAGACGCGATCTACGAACTTTTAAGTGAAAGGTTCGGGAGTTGTATTTACGCACAGGGAAGGTATTAGCACCCCACACGTCCGCCCCAAGGGACGGCAGCCTTTAATCGAATGTGCAAACATGACTTTGATTTTTACGTTCCTTTTTATGTCCTTATATCCTTTTATACCCTTTTTATATTTTCTCTTTTTGTGGTCGACAAGGGTGTTTCCCTTTGCTCCTACGTATTCCTCAATTTGGGATGAGAAAATCAGACCTACGTAGTTCTTTTTTATCAAGTGATTCTTTTTTACTTTAAGAGGTGATCATTTTAAGGCGTTGGACCTTAAAAATGATCCATTTTACTTAGTGAGGAAATGAAATGACAAACTTTAAAAGCCTATTTTTTATGAACGAGCTTGACTAGGCGAATTGATTTTAGCCTTTTAGTTTCACTTTAGTTATTAATCAATTCGATTAAGAATGAGAAATCCCAAAGAGAAAACGTCCACTTGATTTTCCGCTTTATTTTACTAAAAGATGTCTTTTTGATTATTATATTATTTTTTACCTCTTTTTGATTTCCAACGTGGTTACGGCACGACCGAACGGTCGGAATTTATTTTAACCGAAGTTAATGGATAATACAATTCAAACGTTCGGTGGAAATTTATTTTATTTTTAAGTTAAGCGAGAAATGACTTAAGTAAAATGGCTTAAGCACGTCAACAGGGGGTATAAAAAGTAAACAAAACGAGAATAAAAATGCACGAAACACAATGTGGACCACTACGGGCACATAGAATGAATCGAAAAGCTTGGTTCGAGGTACTTACCCGTTGAAGATCGAAGAACAATGAAGAACGAATGAAGAACGTCGAAGAACGGTTGAAATCTTTGCGAAATTCCTCACGGAAATCGTTACGGAAACGTTTCGGAAGCGCCTCGGCTTAGATTTTCTTCACGGAAACAATTTTTCCAAGCAAATTCGAAAGAGAGAGAAGTGCCAAAGGGGCTGAACCCCTTCCTTCTTGCCTTCCTCCCCTATTTATAGCAAAATAGGGGAGGTGGTTGCCGCCCAGCTCGCCCAGGCGAGCTCAGCTCGCCCAGGCGAGCAGGGTTGCTTCCTCCAGAAGCAACCGCCTTCTGGAGGAATATTCCGGAGGGCCCAAGTGGGCCTGGGTGCTATTTGCACCCCCATTTTTACTAAGTACACCCCCCTCTGCTGTTTTTTGGTGATTCTTTTTTCGTAAAGTTACGGAAACTTACGAATTTCGTAACGATACTTGTTTTCTTTCCGTAATGTTACGGAACCTTGCGGATTACATAATCATCCCCTTTTTGACTTACGGAATGTTACGGAACCTCACTTAATTATGCAACGATGCTTCCATTTGATTTCCGGTGTGTCACGGAAACTTACGGATTGTGCATCAATATATTTTTTTTGGTTTTTCGGCATGTCCTGGAATTTCACAAATTGCCTAATGATGGGTGCCAAGCACCTCACGAGGACCAAAGAATGGTCGCACGTTATCGAGCAAAGGTCCCCGGACGAAATTAGGGTATGACAGTTGCCCCTCTTTACTTGTCTTTTATTGGAGATAAAAGGAAAGTAAAGATAAGACACTAATTTCGTTCCTCTCGATTTGACGAGAGTCGCAGGTGACCATAAAATCTCCACATGCAAATGACTTGTTGTTCCCAAAATTTCACAAATTGCCTAATGATGGGTGCCAAGCACCTCACAAGGACTAAAGAATGGTCGCTTGTCATCAAGCAAAGGTCCCCGAAAATCAGTGTATGACACTAATTTCGTTCCTCTCAGTTAACGAGAGTCGCGGGTGACCATGACTTGTCGCTCCTAGAATTTCACAAATTGCCTAATGATGGATGCCAAGCACCTCACAAGGACCAAAGAATGGTCGCATGTCATCAAGCAAAGGTCCCCGAAAATCAGTGTATGACACTAATTTCGCTCCTCTCGGTTGACGAGAGTCGCGGGCGACCATGAAATTTCCACATGTAAATGACTTGTTGTTCCCGGAGGAACAAAAGGTGCAGAAGACTATGTCAGCCTCTGCATGCTATCAAGCGTTCTGTCTTACAGATAGCAAAAGAATGTTTATACGGATAACCACTCGGGTATTTCCGCGTATCATCGGGCCCGCCGCCTCTAGATGATACAAGGGTGCAGAATGACCAAACTTGGTCTCTGCTTGTCATCGGGCCCGCCGCCTCTGGATGACAAAATGGGTGCGAATAACCGTAAGGTATCTCCGCGTATCATCGGGCCCGCCGCCTCTGGATGATACAAGGGTGCAGAATGACCAAACTTTGGTCTCTGCTTGTCATCGGGCCCGCCGCCTCTGGATGACAAAAGGGTGCGAATAACCGTAAGGTATCTCCGCGTATCATCGGGCCCGCCGCCTCTGGATGATACAAGGGTGCAGAATGACCAAACTTGGTCTCTGCTTGTCATCGGGCCCGCCGCCTCTGGATGACAAAAGGGTGCGAATAACCGTAAGGTATCTCCGCGTATCATCGGGCCCGCCGCCTCTGGATGATACAAGGGTGCAGAATGACCAAACTTGGTCTCTGCTTGTCATCGGGCCCGCCGCCTCTGGATGACAAAAGGGTGCGGATAACCGTAAGGTATCTCCGCGTATCATCGGGCCCGCCGCCTCTGGATGATACAAGGGTGCAGAATGACCAAACTTGGTCTCTGCTTGTCATCGGGCCCGCCGCCTCTGGATGACAAAAGGGTGCGGATAACCGTAAGGTATCTCCGCGTATCATCGGGCCCGCCGCCTCTGGATGATACAAGGGTGCAGAATGACCAAACTTGGTCTCTGCTTGTCATCGGGCCCGCCGCCTCTGGATGACAAAAGGGTGCGAATAACCGTAAGGTATCTCCGCGTATCATCGGGCCCGCCGCCTCTGGATGATACAAGGGTGCAGAATGACCAAACTTGGTCTCTGCTTGTCATCGGGCCCGCCGCCTCTGGATGACAAAAGGGTGCGAATAACCGTAAGGTATCTCCGCGGGCTACCAGCTCTTGAGTCATGGCAACAAAAGGCGGTATGGTCGACAAAAGCGAGGCTCTTGCTCCTACGTATCCTCCAATGAGGAACTCAGACCTACGTAGTTCTGGATAACTTGTGAGACTTGAAAGAGTCTCAGTGTTTTCTTCGCTAAAATGCAAACATGCTTTAGCAAAGAGACAAATATTCCAACTGATTTAGAGCAGCATATGCTCTCTCTTTTTTTTTTTTTGAGTGAAAAACAATGCGTCTACCGGGGAAGGAGAGTCTGCTGATGAAATCTCCCATAACCATAAATGAGATTTTGGATGTTAGCATTTCGTTTCTAAATGATCATTTAGAGGAAACACTGGGTTCGACAAAAATAGAAGAAATCCACTCAAAGTGTATCAATCTCGCACAGGTAAGTGTTTCATCCTAATTCCGAACCATAGATATGTCATGACTTGACTTTGCAAATTATTTCCTATCAAATCAAAAATTACACGCGTGATCATGGATCAACAGGGCTTCCCTTGGGAATGGGTTCTTTTGGTGGTTTCTTCTTTCGGCTTTTGTGTGTTTTTGGCTTTTGATTTTTCTGGCTTTTTTTTCTTTTTCTGTTTTTGTTTAGTGCGGGGCGAGAAAAAAAGGTCGCTAGCGCACGGGATTTCGGTTGGTAATCAAAGGGAGAAGACCATTTTAGGTCGTGGATTCCTTTCCTTCTTTTTGTTCATTTGGTGACAATTCTGTATTGTTCAGATATTGTCTGGTTAAAAGACCTTTCTGCACATTTCTTCTAGTTTCTTTGATCAAGAACTTTCTTTCCTTCCTTTTTTACTTTCTCCCATTCTTTGGTTGGGAATTTTCTTTCTTTTCCTTTTGCTTTCTCCCACTCTTTGATTGGGAATTTCCTTTCTTTTCTTTTTGACTTTCTCTTTGATTGGAAATTTTTCCTTCTTTTCTTTTTTGCTTCCGAGGGTAAGGATTATGGTGAGTCAGGATTTTGGCTCAAGGCTTGTAGAATGGCTAGACATGATACATGTCAGGGTTTGGTTTGGTTCAAGGATAAAAAGGGATGCCCCACATTATTTCCATGACACAAATGCAAAAATGATGATTTGGAAATTTTATGCAAAACTGGTCATGCATGCACCTATGCGGACACTCAAGTGTCAAATTTTTATGGTCATGTGATGCTAGGGCTCAGGATTCATTCCCTCTATTTTTAGATCAACCCAATGTTTCCAAAATATGTTCTTTTATCAATTTGTGCATTCATCCGAGTCCATTTTGGGCGTCTGGGAAAATCTTCACAGCATTCACCCTTCAGGTGCATACACGTTTTTTATCTTCAAAAATCGGTTATGATCAATGAATTTTTTCGAAGAAGAGTTGGAAATCATCTCTTTTCAAAAGCATGTCGGTTTTTAGCTAGACAACTTATTTTCTCTTTTTCTACCCTTTTTCCTTACTTGCTTTCTCTCTTTTTTTCTTATCTGCTCTCCTTTCTATTTCATTTTCTTTTCTTTTCTATTTTTATTTTTATCATGATTTTTTTTTGTTTATTTTACATATATACTTTTGGACGATGTTCCTAAACGAAGAACTCTACACGATTCCAGAATTTCAAACATCATCGATAGTAATGATATATAAATACTAACGCAACAATCTAAACAAAAATGTATGCGCTGTACAAATGACAATCGAAACAACAAAAACAAACATTAGTCTCTCAAGTCATAGAATAAAAATGATAAAAGAAATATGAAAGAAAACATGAATCTGGGGATCTCCCAGTCACGTATCTCCACTCCCTCCCAAGAAGTCAAGCAAATCGGCCATCTCCTCATCCTCGTGGGCTTCTTCTCCATCGCCGGGAGCTTCTGGGGGTGCCTCTCCTGCTTGGGCCTCGGGCCAATCTCCGGGCCATGCAACCTCTGCCCTGAACTGGTCTGGAGTAGGGCATGAAAAAGAAGCGAAGCCCTGGCTCTGCATGCTAAGGCTCATCTGGTACAGACAATCATGAGTCCGTACATGTGCTCGGTGGTTGGCCGCCTGCAGGCGAACCAAATGCCGTAAATACTGCTCCATGTCAAATGCCCCAGCCTGGCCAGCCTGATGAGGTGGTGGGGGCGCGCCTGCGGCCTGTGGAGCATCACCCTGACCCTGTCTCTGGGTACAGTACTTCTCAATAAAAACCCGGGTGATGGGCGGCCGAATCACCTTGGTAGGTGCAACGGGGACTCCGAACGACTGGCAGAGTCCTGTGATCAGTGCGGGGAATCCCAGGGCCCTGTTGGACTTATCTGGGTCCAAAGGGTGCCTAGTGGGCGCCATACCTGCAAAAATATAGATGGCATCAGCGATCAACTGAGCCACATGGATGCTCATCCGTGTCAGGATGGCGTACACCAGCTGGCACTTCGGCATGGGGAGGTCGGAATTATGATCGGTGGGCAGGATGTTGCTGAGCAGCAGAGTCATCCATATCTGAGTCAGGGTGGTCATGTTGGTGCGCATGATCCGCACCCGTCTTCCGGCAGCAGTCCGGGCAAAATCCTGCCCCGGTATACATAGCAACTGGGCGATGGCCTCCTCATCGAACCCATCAGACCGGTTCCTCCTCTGGCCATACTCGCACTCCTGGCCCTCTTCTAACACCAACGGATATCCCAGGAGCTGGCCGATAGCGTCGGCATCGAACGGGATCCACTGACCCCTAACCCAGGATCTCATGTCACGCACGCCCTCCTCTGTTGGCCAAGCATTGGCATAAAACCCAAGGACTATTTCTGGATCAAACTTGGCCATGGGAGTAACCAGTGGTGCCCACCGCCGGCGCCCTATTTCCTCCTGGAAATCAGTATACTCGTCGTCCCTGAGCTGGACGCGTCGCTCCCGGAGAAACGACCACCCCTTGATGGCTTCGAAGCGCTGCTGGTGTACCGCGCTCCTAAAGCGGTGACTATCATACTCCGGAGCGGAACTAGTTCCTTCTGCTGCCTTGTCCTTCCTGGACCTCTTTGAGGCAAGCTTCCTCGGGGCCATTTCCTGCGAAGGCAAACATTCGGAAAGTTAGTTTTACCAGTGGGATACTATTCTTAAAACAAAAATGACATACAACCTCCTCCCATAAATACAAACATCAATGTAAATTTAGAGGAAGCTTATGCGCATATTTCCTTACAAACGTTCTCTTGCACAAGACATTCTATTAACCAAAAAAATGCACCCATATACAATCAAGGCAGGTTCGTTACCTAGATTATTTACACGTACTTCCAAGGTGCATTTGTTACTTACATCACACACCTCCTTGGCTAAATTCACATACATGCATACTCAAAGCATTTTGGGGTACCAAAAATTGCACATGTGCACATCTTGGTATTTCTAATACCTATACATACACAAACTTCATGATGAATCTTGACTATCTACACAATAAGGTGCTACATTTTATGCTCTTTTCAAGTTTTTGCTACCTAAAGCCGCATGCAAATTCAAGTATATTTTCCTTTGCTGACTAAAATTGTATTCAAATTAAAAGGTATACATTTTTTGGTAATGTATCTTCTTTACATAACATGCAACATATTTATGTATATTTTTTTGTGAGACATTTTGACTACCAAAAATTATATGTACATACATCCAAGTATTTTGCTATCATACCCAAAGTGTAAATTGCCAAAGGTATTTTGCTACCTATTCTAAACCTACACATTTATGATGAGCAAAATTCCTAACCCTCTAGGCATAGGGAAAATATTGTAGCGTGGCCCATAGCTGATTGCTGGCCAAAAAAAAAGGGTAACTTTACCCAATATGCACCTCCTTTTGTGCTTTTTTTTTTTGCATAAAATTTCAGTTTCTAGGACTAGGATATATGTGGGGCAATTACTCTAGCCTTTTTCGGGAATGAATACATATTCCAAAAAAATAGAAAATATGCACAAACCAAAATACCCCATGGGTTGTCTCCTTACAAAAGTCACACGCTAATGCCATTGAGGCATTTCACCGAACACTTGGTGGGCGCGCGTTTAGGCATCAATAGCAAGAGAACGGGGACAATGTGGCATGTCCTATTGTTTCAAAATGCATTATAGGCCTAGGGCCATCTCATACCAACCCCTAATTCAACCTAATCAAGCAAGAAAACAAATCAAAATTGCCCCATATATTTGAGCACACTCCCACAATTTAGAGCACCAAAAGGAGATCAAAATACACCAATGAAAAGCTAGAAAGCTTAGGGATGGAATACTTACTTGTTGGTGATGAACAAAAGCGCAAAACGGAATCAAAAAATGCAAAAAGGATGACCCTAGGGCTGCAAACTCGTCAATCCCGTGGGTATGGCTTTTGAAAGGGGGGAAAAGAAGTTTTTGAATGCAAAAACGCCCCCCCTTTCGTCATTCTTATAATTTGGCGCAGGGGTGGCTCGCCCAGGCGAGCTAACCTGCACATTTTTTTTTTTTTTTTTTTGAGGGGAACATTAACCATGTCCCCTCCCTTCTCATGGATTAGCATCTTGCCTAACTTGAACTTACTTAGGTTAGAATTAGGCGTTGATTACTTATTTTTTTACTTTTTAAAACAAACAAATAGTAAAAGAAAGCTGCAAAATACAAAGGATACGGGGCTGCCTTGCAGCGACATTCTCTGCTTGTTTCGCGCAGAGAAGGGGCAACGATCGGTCGGTCGTGACCCCATCCCCACTTGCATCCGTCCTTAAGTACCTGCAAGTAATAAACATCCAGGTATGGCCAATCTTGACCGCGTCATTACCTTACCTTGATTGGTTTCTGCCGTTCATGTTTTGTCTCTACCCCAGAAGGTAGCCCAAGATGATCCTGCCCCTGTTTTACCACAACAATATACATGCGTATGCGTATGCGTATGTATGAATGTTTTCAAACGCAGCAAATTTAGGGAAAGTTGGTTCAGGTTCAATTCTAATTAAGCGCTTGGGGGATCCCATGAACTGAGCGGAAGGGCTCAGGTGATCACAGATTAACGCAAGGTTTGAAACTAACGTGAGGACTAAAAGCCTCGAATCCACGTTCATTTCTTTGAAAGATTGTAACGAGAGATACAACAGACAGGAAATCCCTGGGGGAAATCCAGAAAACGCATAAAGATAAAGAACATGCAGCGACATCCTTGATTGCCCCAGCTTCTAAGCATAATATTGTTTGACGACATTAGAGTTCACGGGTGAAGGTAGCTCTTCACCATCCATGTTGGTAAGCACCAGGGCTCCTCCGGAAAAAGCCCTCTTCACAACAAAAGGCCCTTCGTAGTTTGGGGCCCATTTCCCTCGATGGTCCTTGACAGCATGGGACATTTTCTTTAGCACAAGGTCTCCCTCATGGAACTTGCGTAAGCGTACTTTCTTGTCGAATACACTCTTCATTCTTTGCTGGTATAAGCACCCATGACTCATGGCCGTTAAGCGCTTACCCTCAATGAGGTTGAGCTGATCATAGCGTGTTTGAGCCCACTCTGATTCCTTTAATCCGGATTCTGCCAAGATCCTTAATGACGGGACTTCTACCTCAAACGGTAACACAGCCTCCATCCCATATACCAATGAGAACGGCGTTGCCCCAGTTGACGTTCGCACTGAAGTCCGGTAACCGTGCAACGCGAAGGGGAGCATCTCGTGCCAATCCTTGTATGACACGGTCATCTTTTGGATAATCTTTTTTATATTCTTATTGGCCGCTTCCACGGCTCCATTCATCTTTGGCCGGTAGGGCGTGGAATTGTGATGCTGGATTTTAAACTCCTCGCACATTTCTGCCATCATCTTATTATTCAGGTTGGTGCCGTTGTCCGTGATAATCTTCCTTGGCAAACCATATCGGCAGATGATCTCTTTCTTAATGAACCTGACCACCACATTCCTCGTGACATTGGTATATGAAGCCGCCTCGACCCACTTGGTGAAATAATCTATCGCTACGAGGATGAAGCGGTGACCATTCGAGGCCTTGGGCTCGATGGCCCCGATGACATCTATTCCCCACATGGAGAAAGGCCAAGGGGCGGACATGACATTCAGAGGGTGTGGTGGGGCATTGACATTATCTGAGAATGCTTGACATTTGTGGCATTTCCTCACATGGACACAACAATCACTTTCCATGGTAAGCCAGTAATAACCTGCTCTTAGGATCTTCCTGGCCATAGCATGTCCATTGGCGTGCGTTCCAAACGAGCCCTCATGGACTTCTTCGATCATGTGATTTGCCTCCTTGGCATCCACACACCGCAGGAGTGTCATGTTGTGATTTCTTTTATACAGTATGCTTCCACTCATGAAGAAACCGGCTGCCAACCTCCTCAATGTCCTTTTATCGTTGTCGGCAATCTCTGGCGGGTATTCTTTGCTTACGACATATCGCTTGATGTCGAAATACCAAGGCTTTCCGTCCCGTTCCTCTTCCACTTGGCAACAATGTGCGGGTTTGCCACGACACCAAAATTCAATGTAGGGTAGATCCCCGTGCGGTGTTAGCTGGAACATAGACGCCAACGTAGCAAGTGCATCCGCCATTTGATTTTCCTCGCGGGGAACATGATGGAAGGAGATCTCATCGAAAGTCTTAGCCAACTCCTTGATATAGGCTTTGTAGGGTATCAGCTTGGGATCTCTAGTTTCTCATTCCCCTCTCAGCTGATGGATTACCAACGCTGAGTCGCCGTACACCTTGAGTAGTTTGACATTGGAGTCAATTGCTGCCTGGACGGCTAGGGCACATGCTTCATATTCGGCCATGTTATTGGTGCAGTCGAATCCTAGCCTGGCTGTGAAAGGTACACATTGATTGTCCGGAGAGACCAACACTGCCCCAACGCCATGACCTAGAATGTTTGACGCTCCGTCAAACCATACAGTCCATTTGTCCCGATCTTCGTCCAACTTTTCCTCGAACAAGGCCATGATGTCCTCATCCGGGAATTCCGGATGCATGGGCTGGTAGTCGTTAAGAGGCTGTTGAGCCAAATAATCTGCCAAAGCGCTTCCTTTTATCGCCTTTTGGGTGATGTAGACTATATCAAACTCAGATAGCAAGACTTGCCACCGGGCGATTCGTCCTGTGAGAGCTGGCTTTTCAAAGATGTACTTAACCGGGTCCATTTTGGATATCAACCAGGTAGTATGGCTCAGCATGTGTTGCCTTAGGCGATGGGATGCCCATACTAAAGCACAACACGTTCTTTCGAGCAAGGAGTAATTCATCTCACAGGTCGTGAACTTCTTACTTAGGTAGTAAACAGCACGCTCTTTCTTCCCGGATTCGTCATGTTGCCCCAGCATACACCCCATTGACTCGTCCAAGATTGTCATGTACAAAATGAGAGGCCTTCCAGGTACTGGTGGCATAAGCACGGGAGGATTCATTAGGCACTTTTTGATCCTTCCAAAAGCCTCTTGGCAATCCTCATTCCATCGATCAGCTTGGTTTTTGCGCAAGAGTTTAAACAACGGCTCACAAATGGCGGTGAGCTGCGATATGAATCTGGCAATATAATTCAAGCGCCCCAAGAACCCTCGGACTTGCCTCTCTGTACGGGGTTCTGGCATCTCAAGGATAGCCTTCACTTTTTCGGGGTCTACCTCTATCCCTTTCTGGCTTACAATGAAACCAAGCAATTTCCCTGATTTGACCCCGAAGGTACACTTAGCGGGGTTCAACCTTAATTGATATTTCTTAAGCCTTTCGAACAATTTCCGCAGGTTGACAAGGTGTTCTTCCTCGGATTTAGATTTAGCAATTATGTCGTCCACGTAGACCTCGATCTCTTGATGCATCATATCATGGAACAAAGCTACCGTGGCCCGTTGATAAGTTGCCCCGGCATTCTTGAGTCCAAAGGACATCACCTTGTAACAGAACGTTCCCCACAGGGTGACGAAAGTAGTCTTTTCCATATCCTCGGGCGCCATCTTTATCTGATTGTAACCAGAGAAACCGTCCATGAAGGAAAATAAAGCGAAATTGGCCGTGTTATCTACGAGGATATCGATGTGTGGTAAAGGAAAATTGTCCTTGGGACTGGCCCGATTCAGGTCCCGATAATCTACACACATTCGTACTTTCCCATCTTTTTTAGGAACTAGTACGATGTTGGCAACCCATTCTGGATACCGAGCGACGGCTAGAAATCCAGCGTCAAATTGCTTCTTCACTTCTTCTTTTATCTTCAAGGATGTTTCGGGCTTCATCCTCCTCAGTTTCTGTTTTACCGGGGAACACTCGGGATTTAGAGGTAATCGGTGTTGTACAATGTCAGAACTCAAACCGGGCATATCTTGGTATGACCAAGCAAAGATGTCTTGGTAGTCATTTAGCAGGATTATTAATTCTTCACGGATAGGTGTGGTAATACCTGTACCTATCTTTACTTCCCTCTTTCCACTGCCAATTCCTAAGTCTACTAGCTCTGTTTCTTCTTGATGAGGCCCCGTTTCTTGGTCCTCATGGGCGACCATTCTTTCTAGTTCTGGGGGAAGTCCCACATCCTCATTTCCTTCATCTTCCGTTTGATTCATTTCTTGCTCGAAGTCGATAGGCGGGTCCCAGGTATTAGTACCTTCGGGGGACTCGTCATCGGATCTGCCGTTTCAGAAAAAGAAGTAAACATGCAAATGAATGAGAATGGGTAGAGACCAGGAACAGATGAAGAAAGATCCTTGTATTATAAATTCAAAAACAAAAGACACAAAGCCTTAACAAAAGGAAAAACTCTAAAGCCTAGGCCCAACTATAGAGCTTTTAAAACCGTAAAGGTTTACATTATGCTCGTTGCGTAAATGCCGGGGCGTTCCTCCACTCGCCAATTTCCCAGCTGGAAATCAGGAGCGCATGGTCGTACCAAATCCAAAGTACTCGGAATATCATCTTCGCATATCGCGAACGCTTGACCTTTGTCTCCCAGACCCGCGCTTATAAAGCTTCTACTTATGTGGCAGGGCGGGCTTCCTTCACTTTCTTGTCTCCAACGCGAGCTTTGACCACTGTTCTTCCTTCCCGCGATGCTTCTTTTCATGTCCGCCTGAGTGGGCTTATAGCCTAAACCATACTTCCCACGATTTCCTTGGGTATTTATCAGGCTAGTTATGCCGCCCTTGTCTTTGCCTAAACCCATCCCGGGTTCATAACCGTTCCCCAACATAACTCGGGCCATCATTACCGCTGCATCGGACAGACAAGGCTGCCCAAAGAGGGAGTCCACGGAGGAAATGCTGACCACCTCAAAAGACTGGAAAGCAGTTTCTAACGATTCTTCTGCGGCTTCCACATAAGGCATGGAGGATGGGCAGCTTACCAAGATATCTTCCTCGCCTAACACGATGACCAAGTGCCCCTCCACTACGAATTTCAGCTTTTGGTGGAGTGTAGAAGGCACAACTCCCACTGAGTGGATCCACGGGCGCCCCAACAGGCAGCTGTAGGGGGGGTTAATATCCATTATTTGGAAGGTGACTTGACAGGTGTGAGGGCCTATTTGTACTGGGAGATCGATCTCTCCCCTAACCTCTCAGCGAGTGCCGTCGAAGGCCCGAACCACCATTGAACTTGGTTTTAAGTGGGAAGCATTGAATGGTAACTTCTCCAAAGTGCTCTTAGGCATCACGTTTAAACTGGAACCATTATCGATGAGCACCTTGGCTACGATATGGTCCATACACTTGACTGATACGTGTAAAGCCTTATTATGTCCTCTCCCCTCGGCGGGGATTTCTTCTTCGGCGAAGGCAAGATAGTTGTTGGCAGTGATATTGTTGACCAGCCCTCCGAAACCTTCTACCGAGATATCTTGGGCCACGTGAGCCTCGTTCAGCACTTTTACTAGTAGAGCCCGATGAGGCTCGGAACTCATAAGTAACTCCAACAGCGAGACCCTAGCCGGGGTTTTGTTGAGCTGTTCGATAACCTTGAATTCGCTCTGCTGAATTATCCGAAGGAACTCGCTGGCTTCCTCTAGCGACACCTCCTTTCTACCATCCTTTTTCTCCGGGGGCCCCTTTGCTGGAATATCTTTATTCGAAGCGTGGGGTGCTTCGCCATCTTGTTCCTCCACCACTTTTCCTTTTCCCTTGACGTCGGCGGGTTGGACTGGTAGGTCCGGAGGTGCGAACACACGACCACTACGGGTCATTCCACTCAGTCCCGTGATATTTGTTACTTTAGCTGACAGCGAGCTGACGTCAGTGACTTCTTCTTCCTTCTTCCCCGGAGGTGTATATCTCCACGGGACCGCGTGACTATTTTGGTACGGGAAAGGAACAGGTTTGGCCATTAAGGGGTGTCCGGGCTTTTGCGAAGCTGCGCTTTTAGTGAAGTATATCACCAAGGGTTTGGGCTTCGCAACACCGCTCCCCTCCGTAGATTGCATGCATATATGCTGCTCTTCTTTTCCTTCAATGCCGACTTCCAGTCGACCTTGATCTATCATCCGCTGTAACAATTCCTCTACTTCCAAACACGTCTCCATGTCATGCATCTCGCCGGAATGTAGCAGACAGGAATCCTCCTTACACCCACTATGGGGAATCACACCTCCCTTTTGTAGGGCCTCAAAGATAAACCTCCTAGGGGTTGCCACATCCCTTAAAGGTTTAGACCTGTGCGGTCCATCGGATTCAACTGCATTAACTGCTCCCCCTCCATGATTGGCGAGCGGGTTGGTTCTCACATTGGGCCGATCCTCTTGGAAAGTCAGCCATCCAGCATCCATTAAATGTTGGACCTTGTACTTAAGGGCCAAGCATTTTTCGACGGAATGCCCCGGGACACCCCCATGGTACTTGCAAGTTGCGTTAGGGTCATACCACTTCGGGAAAGGGGGTTCGAGGACCCTTTCGGGAGTTATCACGGCCAAATGATTGGCGATGAGGGATGGTAGAAGATCTTCGTACGTCATTGGGAGCGGGGTGAATTCCGGCAATGGCCTCGGAGGGAAGTTCCTTGTCGTGTTGGAATTACCGGCCGGTCGAGTCGTGTTCGGAGTTGGAACTTGGGAAGCTTCCCTCTGGGTGGGTGCCTTAGGCTGCACGGGTGTTGAACTAGAGGCGTTCCCCGCATGAGCCGAGAAGCTTGGGTGATGTTGCGCGTACTGATGGGTACCATGAGGTGTTTGCTGGGGTTTGACCCACGCGGGTGTTGAAGAGACGGCATGGGCATCTCCTTCTTTCCTTTTTGCCCCTGTCGCCCCGATTCTTTTGGCATTCACGTTTGTGGAGGAAACGTAATCAAACTTTCCTCTCTTCAATCCAACCTCGATTCTTTCCCCGGCAAACACCAGATCCGCAAAGCTGGACGGCATGTAACCCACTAGCTTCTCATAGTAGAACACTGGCAGAGTGTCTACCATCATGGTGATCATCTCTCTCTCAACCATGGGAGGAGCTACTTGTGCCGCCAAATCCCTCCATCGCTGCGCATATTCTTTAAAGGTTTCACCCTCTTTCTTGAACATATTCTGCAGTTGAGTACGGTCAGGAGCCATATCAGAATTCTACTGATACTACCTTAGGAAGGCGGTAATCAGATCCTTCCAAGTACGGATACGGGAAGCTTCCAAATTAGTGTACCACACTACCGCAGCTCCGGCCAAGCTATCCTGAAAGAAGTGTATCAACAGCTTTTCATCTTTAGAATGGGCGCCCATCTTACGGCAGTACATTTTGAGATGGTTTTTGGGACAAGTCGTCCCTTTATACTTGTCGAAGTCCGGCACTTTGAACTTCGGGGGAATAACAACATCGGGTACTAAGCAAAGATCCGTCATGTCTGCAAACGGATAGTCCCCAAATCCTTCCACAGCCCTCAATCTTTCCTCAAGGAGATCGAGCTTCCTCCTTTCTTCAATTGCCGGGGGCGGCCCTTCCATAGACAAAACTATTGGCGATGCTGCGATGTTGGGTTGAGGCAACGTGCCTGGTGCCGGCCCTTCGGGGATCGGGGGATAAAACTCGACATCCCTTCGAGCATAATCTTGAGGGTCCTTATGGACTTCGTCGGGCTGCTGAGGAGGTTCTCTTTCATGGACGGGAGAAGCAATGTGGCCCGCATCTTCTTGCAAGACGGGTGGTGAATAGTTGGGCGGCAATCCATAAGGGTAAGCCGCTCGGTTGTATCCCAGGTGAGGGCTGCCATCGTGCCCCAGCGTGTCCCTTCCTCGTCCTACTATGTTTGAGGGAGGATGGTGCGTAGTTGCCAAGAGAGTCGGGTCTGCTTCGGCAGCCGAACTGACAGCGGCGGCAGTGGCCGCGTTCTTCTCCATGAGCTGCTTCATACCTAACATGGCCTCCATCATGGAGGCCATTTGTTCTTTCAGAGCCGACATGTCGGCTTTCATCTGTTCCTGCGTCTCCTCTTGATCACCCATCGTTCTAGATTTGGATCTGGTGCGATAGGGATCCCTTGCGGCGCGTTTAGTTATGGTGTTTTTCCCTAAAAAACCAAACGTGAGGAGTGGGTAAAGAAAGAAAATGCATGCTAGAGATGAAATGTAGGAGTGATTTGATTTGCACAAGCTTTTTGGAGTAGAAACATGGGACCAACTCATTTTATTTCAAAAAGGAAGTCATATCTAGTCAAGGTCTAAGAGACCATACAAGTTTCCTAACGATTTCTAATTATGTGGGCCATTAAGTCTATCATATGCTGACAATAGCCGAGAAGCCCGTGAATCTCTTCGGGGGCGGAGTAGGTGTCTGCCATCGCTTTGGCCTTGGCTAACAATCGGGGAAGTTCTTGACTCCCGTTCAAGGTAAGAGCAAACCGATCCATCCACATGGTTGCCTCTTGGTGTAAAGAGTCGATCACCCTTCCTCTAGCCTCTTTTTCCGCGTATACTTGGGCATATTCGTCCGCAATCCTATGCTCGTGGGCCGCGGCTAGACCTAACTCTTCTTGGTACTTGGCGATGATAGCTAGCATGTTGGTCTCCGTCTCGCATAAACGCTGAGACAAGCTTCTTTTGGACCTTGAACAGGCAACTAACTCCTCTTTCAAAACCATGCTATGTGCTCGCGACTGGTCCCTTTCTTCCCTTCGCAACTTGAGTTCACTATTGCTACCCCATAGAGCTCCGCGAAATTTGTTCCAGCCATACTCTTCCTTGCGAGCCCTCTTGGTCTCTTGTTCGAGGGCTCTTGCGGTAATTGCATTCTCTTCCCGTAACCCGGCACACTCCTTCCGAACGTGTGTAGCGGCCAACTTGAACTTCTCCTTGGCAAGTTTTGCCTTTCCTAACTCGCTTTTGAGAGATTGGACTTCTTCGTCCTCTTCCGGTGCTTCAAAATCCTCTTCCCTGACGACTTTTAACTTGGCGAGCCAATCTAAACCTCGTATATGAACTTTCAGCCATTCGTGGTACCCACCAATGATACCATTACGAATGCCTCTAAGCTCTTGATCTTTCCTTAACGGGGTTTCCCATGCCTTATGGATTCTTTGTATAGTCTTGAAATTTTGTGCGCCGAGATCCCTCACAAGGAAAGGAGACATGCTTTCTTCCGTCGGTGCTCCCCTCATGGGGTACTCTAGTTGTCTTATAGCGAGCGCGGGATTGTAGTTAACACAACCCCTCGTTCCTACCAGCGGAATGTTTGGGTATCTTCCACATGAGAAAAGGACTCCTTCTTTTCCTTCCTTCCATCGGGGGAACCAACTGATTGTTCTACCTCCTATCCCGGCCAAGAGCTGGTCCCAATCTATTCTCCTCTTTTCAGTACACGAGCGATGGCTCAGGAGCGGACATGGATGTCTTATGTCTTGTTGGAACAAGTGCGAAACCAACCAAACACAGAGGGCGGGTAAGCAACAGATGATCCGTGCGCTACTCTTTTCGCACCTTCGGTCAAATGTGTCAAATAGATCTGCCAAGACAGCTACCACCGGACTTTCCTTGCTATGGTGGTAGGCAAGGAAAGCGTCGATTGCTGCTAGGTCTACCAAACCATCCACATTTGGAAAGAGGACGACCCCAAAAATTAACAAAGCTAACACATCCATAAACGGGATCCAGTCTCCTTGATTGGCCATACCCCTCGCCTTGTCTTCTAGGTACTTCTGTGGTAGGCCCGCTATGCCGTTCTGAGTCTGTTTTATGCGGTCCAAACCTCTTGCTGAATCCTTGACCACAGTTGCAATTCTGCTCAAAGAGGGGAGACACCCGGAGGAAAGATATGGTTTTCTTCCCCCGAGGGGACATCCTAGAATTTCCTCAAATTCTTCAATGGTTGGTACTAATTGGAAGTCTCCGAATGTGAAGCACCTCAAAGGCTGGTCGTAGTATTGGGTAAGTGATACAATGGCTTCTATGGACACCTCTGCTATGGTCAACTCTAAGATCTTTCCGTAAGTCTTGTGGAAGGTTTGCATTTGGAGGGGTTCCATCAACCGCCCTAATTCCTTGATGCTGGTGGTATCTAGGCTTTTGACCTTGACTTGGTAGAACCTCTTGCCGGTTTGATTTGTTCCCATGCTTACTAAAGTGAGATAAAAGCTGGTGCAAATCAAAACTCCGATATCTCATGGGTGGGATGGATGAATGCATGATGGAATGCATATGACACAGATGCAATCTAGGAATGCGGGGGTCCGGGGAATTTGTCCCCTTCTTAGATACGACGTCTAGGGGTAGCGAAATGCCCCAATGCACGTTTTTAAGAAGGCGACACGGACCCTCCGTTGGTTTGTTTACAGTAGGGATCAAGACAGAACCCATATGCAATGCCTATGCAAAAGAAACAATGCGGGAATGTGCACAGTATGACAATATTTACCGAACATAAGCAAAAGGGTATATGATACTCATGCATGGCAGTGTGAAATATGTCACGCAACGTGTTTGCTTCGTGCCCCTATTTAAGGGACCTATAAGGGAGAGAACTAACTAGGCTTTTAGCAATAACCCCCAAGGTAGTTATATCTCTCTTGATGGTTTCTAGAGGTATCATCCCCTTTGAAGAACATATTGTAGCAGTAGGGACTACTAGCAACAATAGGTTTTCAAAGAGAAAAGCTCTAGATGAGGGTTCACTGTAATCAAGCAAGTCGGAGACCTAGCATGATCACAGATTCACCTCCACTCCTTATGCTCCCATGAACCCGGGTATAGGGCCCTTTTTCACTCACAGTGTGTGCAAATAGTGTTGGTGTTTGTGTGCATCAAATGAATAATATTTACTTCATGCATACATTTAAAACGCACTAAAAGCAACAAAGAGTTTATATACACAAGAACATAATGAAAGGAAACCAACAAAGGGGTAAGTCACGGTAAAACATTGCACAAAATTAAATGGCCTAACTCTCTAAAAACAGTCCCCAGTGGAGTCGCCAACTGTCGCAACCTACCCTTCGGCGGGAGGGCGACGCGAGACTCGCGGGATGCGTGTTCCACGAAAGGAATACGCGCGGAGTCGCCACCAACGTTTATTTGAGGAAAACGTCGGAAAAACCGGAAAAGACGCGATCTACGAACTTTTAAGTGAAAGGTTCGGGAGTTGTATTTACGCACGGGGAAGGTATTAGCACCCCACACGTCAGTCCCAAGGGACGGCAGCCTTTAATCGAATGTGCAAACATGACTTTGATTTTTACGTTCCTTTTTATGTCCTTATATCCTTTTATACCCTTTTTATATTTTTCCCTTTTTTTGTGGTCGACAAGGGTGTTTCCCTTTGCTCCTACGTATTCCTCAATTTGGGATGAGAAAATCAGACCTACGTAGTTCTTTTTTATCAAGTGATTCTTTTTTACTTTAAGAGGTGATCATTTTAAGGCGTTGGACCTTAAAAATGATCCATTTTACTTAGTGAGGAAATGAAATGACAAACTTTAAAAGCCTATTTTTTATGGACGAGCTTGACTAGGCGAATTGATTTTAGCCTTTTAGTTTCACTTTAGTTATTAATCAATTCGATTAAGAATGAGAAATCCCAAAGAGAAAACGTCCACTTGATTTTCCGCTTTATTTTACTAAAAGATGTCTTTTTGATTATTATATTATTTTTTACCTCTTTTTGATTTCCAACGTGGTTACGGCACGACCGAACGGTCGGAATTTATTTTAACCGAAGTTAATGGATAATACAATTCAAACGTTCGGTGGAAATTTATTTTATTTTTAAGTTAAGCGAGAAATGACTTAAGTAAAATGGCTTAAGCACGTCAACAGGGGGTATAAAAAGTAAACAAAACGAGAATAAAAATGCACGAAACACAATGTGGACCACTACGGGCACATAGAATGAATCGAAAAGCTTGGTTCGAGGTACTTACCCGTTGAAGATCGAAGAACGATGAAGAACGAATGAAGAACGTCGAAGAACGGTTGAAATCTTTGCGAAATTCCTCACGGAAATCGTTACGGAAACGTTTCGGAAGCGCCTCGGCTTAGATTTTCTTCACGGAAACAATTTTTCCAAGCAAATTCGAAAGAGAGAGAAGTGCCAAAGGGGCTGAACCCCTTCCTTCTTGCCTTCCTCCCCTATTTATAGCAAAATAGGGGAGGTGGTTGCCGCCCAGCTCGCCCAGGCGAGCTCAGCTCGCCCAGGCGAGCAGGGTTGCTTCCTCCAGAAGCAACCGCCTTCTGGAGGAATATTCCGGAGGGCCCAAGTGGGCCTGGGTGCTATTTGCACCCCCATTTTTACTAAGTACACCCCCCTCTGCTGTTTTTTGGTGATTCTTTTTTCGTAAAGTTACGGAAACTTACGAATTTCGTAACGATACTTGTTTTCTTTCCGTAATGTTACAGAACCTTGCGGATTACATAATCATCCCCTTTTTGACTTACGGAATGTTACGGAACCTCACTTAATTATGCAACGATGCTTCCATTTGATTTCCGGTGTGTCACGGAAACTTACGGATTGTGCATCAATATATTTTTTTTGGTTTTTCGGCATGTCCTGGAATTTCACAAATTGCCTAATGATGGGTGCCAAGCACCTCACGAGGACCAAAGAATGGTCGCACGTTATCGAGCAAAGGTCCCCGGACGAAATTAGGGTATGACAATAACATACGGATTTAGTCAATCCGTAAGAATCATGCAGAAGTAGTTCATCCGTATGATTATTACGAATGAACTTCATCCGTATGTTTTAATTTAAAGCTTACGGAAGAAGTTCATCCGTATGCTTCATACGGATGAACTTCTTCCGTAAGCTTTTTGTTTTTATTTTTTTTAGATTATTTTTAAATTTGTGAATAATTTAGATTTAATAATATTATTAATATGTTATATTTTTTTTATTTCATATTTTTGAAATTATGGATAATTTATTTATTACAAATTATTTATAGTGTATGTAAAAGATTAAATTATTTAGGTATAATAATTGTATTTTGTTGTAGTAGTAAAATGTTAAATTAGTTGTTAGTTATAGTTTTATATATTTTTTATTGTTAATTAGGGTGAAAATTTTGTATTTATTTGAAGTATTTTTATGTTAAATTAGATGTTTCATAAAATTTATTATTATTGTGTTTTTGTAGTCCGTATTGTATAATTTGTTGTAGAAATTATAAATTGGTTAGTTATTACAAATTAAATATAGTATAAGTTAAAATTGAAATTATTTAGGTGCAAAATTTGTATTTAGTTTTGAATGTAGTTGTATTAGTTGGTAATATGTATGTAGTTAATATATTTTTATGATATTTATCAAATTATGATGTTAAGGGTTAAATAAAAAGTACTACGAAGAACTAATTTTAGTTTTGCTAATATGATGTGCACTAAAAGATTATGTAGACTTGTGTATGATGTATAATTTTTTTATTTGTTGTTAGGATGGATGAAGATCAATGGATGTAAGGCGATACAATGTCTGAAGAAGTTGATATTGATTATGAAAATGAACAAGAATGTAGTCTGAATGAACCACATATTGATTGTTCGGATGCTTTTAATACTTATTAGGTAATAATGTTCATTAGTTTGATTCATTTGATTGAATGTATGTTTTGTATAAAAAAATAAATTGTCGGGGTTGCATTGTAGGTCTTTGGTATCCGAGATGATGTTTTGTAGTGGGCTCGATCGGTTGCCCATGAAAAAGGATTTGTTGCAGACATTATGAGGTCTGACACACATACTGGTAGTAGAGGAAGAAGTTCATTTGTGTTAAGTGGCTGTGAAAGGAGCGGTCAATATAAGTGTAGGAAGAAAGAATTTGTTAGAAGAGACACTGGGAGTAGGAAATGTGATTGTCCCTTCAAGCTTCATGGGAAACCAATGATTGGAGGGGAAGGTTGGATGGTGAAGTTGATATGTGGGATTCACAATCATTAATTGGCCAAGTCCTTAGTTGGACATCCATACGCTGGGCAATTGACTATGGATGAGAAGAATATTATTGCTGATATGACAAAGTCGATGGTGAAACCAAGAAACATCTTGCTAACGTTGAAGGAGCACAATGCCAACAGTTGCACCACAATCAAACAAATATACAATGCAAGAAGTGCATATCATTCTTCCATTAGAGAAAGTGATACTGAAATGCAACATCTAATGAAGCTTCTTGAACGTGATCAATATATTCATTGGCATAGATTAAATGATGAATTTGTGGTACCTGATCTGTTTTGGTGTCACCCAGATGCAATGAAGTTATGCAATGCATGTCATTTGGTGTTTTTGATAGACAGTACCTACAAAACAAACAGGTACAGACTCCCACTACTTGACTTTGTTGGGGTGACACCAACGGGGATGACATTCTTTGCTGGGTTTGCATATCTAGAGGGTTAATAATGTTGTATGGGCTTTGGAACGGTTTTGAGGTCTATTTTTAAGATGTGATTGCCTCCCTATAGTTATTGTCACAGACAGAGACCTAGCATTGATGAATGTAGTGAAAACTGTGTTCCTCGAGTGTACAAACTTGTTGTGCAAGTTTCACATCGACAAGAAAGTCAAGGCCAAGTGCAAATCTTTAATTGGTCAAAAAAATGCTTGGGAGTATGTCATGGATGCTTGGGGTAGTCTGGTTGATTGTCCTTCTGAACAACAGTTTGCTGAGTGCCATCAAAAGTTTCAAATGGCTTGTTCACCTTGGCCAATGTTCGTTGACTATGTTAACGAAACATGGATATTCCCACACAAGGAAAATTTTATTACAGCCTGGATGAATAAGGTCATGCACCTAGGCAATACAACAACAAATAGGTATTAAAATGTTTTAGTTTTTCTAGTAATGTTTATTAATTCATGGAATTTAATTGTTGTATATGTTTATTGTTTTTTGTGTATTTGAAATGTAGGGTTGAATCTACTCATTAGGCTTTAAAAAAAGTATTACATAATAGCCTTGGAGACCTATGTAGTGTTTGGGATGCCATGAACAACATGATCACGTTGCAACACACTCAAATTAAAGCATCCTTTGAAACAAGTACACATGTGGTTGGACATGTATTTAAAAAAACCTTATACAAGAGGCTTCTTGGAATGGTTTCAAGGTACGCTTTAAATGAGATTGATGCTGAGTTTGAGTGTGTACATTATGCTGGCAAGAATCCCTCTTCTTGTGATTGTGTCATGAGAATCACACACGGTCTTCCTTGTACATGTGAGCTATCTAGGTATGTTGTTGGCAGCATCCCACTCGATTCAATCCATATGTTTTGGAGGAGACTAAGTTTTTCAGACCAAGGGTTATGTGAGGCCGAAGTCACCATCAAGGAAGAGATGGAGATCATATCTAAAAGATTTGAGGAACTTTATGTTTGTGGTAAAGTTACGCTCAAGAGTAAACTTCGAGAAATTGCATACCTTGATCAAAACTCTGCGTGTCCTCCTTCGTCAGAGGTCAACACTAAAGGTGCACCGAAGAAACCGATGAACAGAAATAAAAGATCCACAAAGCGTGATCCGTCTTATTGGGAGTATGTTGATGCTTTTCATTATGTTCAAAACAGCAACTCTCCAGTGAAACGTAGTGCATCATCTTCTGACCCGCTGAAGCCAACAAGGATGATCCCGATGTTGGATTAATTTGAGCCATTTATACAGGGTTTCATTGACAACATTGTGGATGTGAAAGCGGATGGTAATTGTGGATATCGGTCAATTTCCGTTTTATTAGGTATGGGCAAAGATTCTTGGTCTTGGTGTGCAACCAATTGATTAAAGAACTTGGCAACTGGTTGATGTGTATATTTGTTTGATTCAGGTTAGTGTGGATAAGTGGATGGATTTAACGGAGATGGGATATGTCATTGCATCAAGGTATAATGTAATTCTTGTATTGTTGTCCCGACAACAAAGCATGACATTTTTTCCTCTTAGAAGTCAACCTCCACCAGATTCTTTGTGCACCGCATTATATGTGTCGGTCACGTGTTTGGAAATCATTTTGTTCAGGTATATTGAAGATAGTTAGTCTAATTTTTAGATTTATGCAATCATTTGTGTACATTTGAGTTAATAATATTTGTTCACGTACAACAAATTTATTTGAAAAACCGTTGTCCTTTACCACCTCTAGCATTGTTGTGGTCTAGGAATTCTCATCCTCAGGCAAAGCAGTGGGCAAATCCATATATTAGTAGAATGCAACAGCACAGAAGCTTCATGATGTTGAAAAGCGACTATGTCGACCTAAATGAAGATTGAACATGCATCGTTGTTATGGACTGTGACACTTGTTTATCTAATTTTATTCATTATGTGATATAATTTGTTGTCAGACGTTTATCCATAATTATTAAGTAATTGTTGCGTTAATAATTAAATTAGTTGGTGCAACTAAAATCAATTATGCATGTATGATACATCATTGTCAGAATTGACAACACATAGTCAAATGCATGCGTATTAAAGTTTGAGCGTGACATGACATTGACTGACTTGACAACATATTTTGATGCACGATACAGCTTGACACCACATTGGTTTAGTTGGAAACACAAACACGAAACATCTGCACACGTCTCTATTTTTTTTTTAAAAAGTGAAGCAATGTTAGTGAAAACCATCTATATATATGAGACACGGCAACACGCTAAAAAATCACACATTCTCTCCCAATTTTTACAACAAAGTATGGCATTTTTGGGAGAAACTAACAGTCAGACGATTGTGAACTCAAGGTTGGGTTTCATTTTTCCAAATGGATCAATTATTCACAGCGATAATGGTGTTTGCTTTCAAACTTCCACTCCAGTACCCATTCGAGTACCAAACACTTGTGATTTTGCAACACTAAAAAACAGAATACACAATACCCTTCAGCTAACCGTCAAACAATTTTTGGATGAAATTTACTACCGGCAACCATTGACAGATACAGGTAACCAATTTCGCTTTCAATGTATGCAATTGAAAAATGATGATGATGTCAACACAATGTTAATGTGTAATCATCAATTTTCGTGTGTTGGTCTGATTGAGTTATTGTGCACCTTTGGTAGAACACCAAATGGAATATTAAACTTACTTGAAGGCACTATGACCCTTACTCATGATGCCCTTCTATATTACAACGGGAGGTGGAACATGCCACGCCAAAACAACTTTGTAGGTTACGCGTTCATAGGAAAAAAATCCAAAAAAAATTGGCATTCCTTCAGGAAGTACCATCGATGAACTGAAGGATTTGATAAAGCAAGTTGCACCTCAAGGGATTCCCCCTCATGGTATTCATGAATCACAAACGGTAAGGCGATTGCTTTTTCGACAACCAGGTCATTTTGAGTATTCAGACAAAGTTATCAAATTTGAAATTATTGAGTTGAAAACTAACAATGACATGCTGAAGGTCTTAGTACAGTCTAACTATTGGAAACAATTTGGGCCAATAGAAATTTTAGCTTTTTTAGTAAACAGGTAATGGAAATGGAAGATGACGTGTCTATGTCGCGACATGATTGAATGCAAGTTTTATTTCCGAGTTTTCATGCAAATTTTATTTTTTTCTAGTATGTTGAAGTTAATGTAATGTTTGAATTCGAGAAGTTGTTCACTATTTGTTCAGTACTTGTTCAATAATTATTTCCACTATTTGGTTTACCCATGATTTAATGCGGATTAGAATGTCTTTTTTAAATATTTAGTTAACAAAGTAAATTTCATCTCAAGGATAGTTTAACGCGAATTTACCTTGCCTTGTATTACTTAAAGGGTAATGACTAGTTTAAATTAAGAAATCAACGCGTCCCCTTTCCCCGTGTTGAAAGGCAACATGGGGGAAGGGGGAAGGTTAGACTGAAAAAGTGAAGTGAAGTAATTGAAAAAAAATTGGAAAATAGTGGCAATAAAAAGTGCAGAATTAGAGTAAAATAAAAAATTAAATTAATTATTTTATTGCAATAATAATTAAGTTATAATAAAAAAAAATTATGTGTGGATTTTTTTATGATTATTGTAGTTTCTTGTGATTTTTGGAGTGAAAATGACATGACATGGGGACCACAAAAAGTGTTATGGGAACCAAAAACATGATTAAGAAATTCATATAAGAAACCAGTACTCGAGATGCTCTAAGCTTAAAACAGAAAGGCCTAGGGAGTAGGGGCACCACGAGATGAACTTGCTTTCACATGAACTTGCTTTCAAGAAATGTATTTAATATCATGTTAGGTTGCATTTAATAATTTAGTCACCACGAGAAAATGTAACCAAAGAAAAGTAACGATACATAAACACTTTAAACGTGAACATTTTGCATGTACATGTTTAAGATTTTTAAGGTTTAAGATGTAGGGATGAACCCAATAACAGTGGGCGGCAAATCTCATAATTTAACTATTTTTTGTTAAATGAAACCAAATGACGTAATGAATAGTGAAATTTCCAACTTGCCCAAATTATACCACGGATTGGATTAGATCATAAATGTTTGAGAAATTGACCACCTAAAAAAATAAATTTTAGCATTATTTTTATTTACTAGTTGATAATATTAAATTTTAGCATTCACAAATACATAAAAATTACTATAATTCTTTCAAGGTTGCAATGAAACGTATGTAAAAGAAGAAGAAAAAAACAATAATATTGCTACAATAATGGATTATTTTTTAAGGAAAAAAGAAATAGAAAGGAGAACTTTTTATTTGCCCACATGCTGGCATTGTTGAATAACCGTACTCGCTGAGGGAAATGGAAGCATCCTTGAGATGTTTTATGGTCACACACATTTCACCAACACAACGCGAGTAACATCCAAATTCCAAGGAAGACGCGTGAAGAAAAAAACATTAACTTTGGAATGACCACCAGTCATTCATGCTGAGTAGGCAGCGTTGCAGAATCTCACACTTCTCGTTCATTGTGACATCATCCATGCCATGTGTTCACTAATACAAATCTTGGTCGACCATACACCTCTTTTTTTATTTTATTTTATTTCTATTATATACTTTTTTACATTTTATTTTTTATATCTCTTTTTAAGATAACTTTATCATCATATTATTATTTATTAAATTTATCAATTCTGAAAGGTGTGTGATATAGAGTGCACATTCAAATTGACTACCCATATAGAAAAAACAAAAGCCTATGAAAAACAAAATAATGTAACAAATACTTTCAATAAAAGTTATAACCAAAATAATGTAACAAATACAAAAGTTTTGTCAAATACAAGACATAAACATTATCTATGAATGATCTGTGCACTGTCTTCATCGCGCCTTAACATACACATTTCCATCTGAGGTGACACCCCTTGCGATCCTGAGGCAGTCTTCCATGATGTCATGTTACTTTGTGCCTTCAGTGACCATCCTTAGGTTGAGCACACGCCCCAACCTTTCTATAATCGCTTCACAAGCATCCTATGACATTCAAAAAAGCACATTTATTACAGCATTTAAAATAAATAACATTTTATAAAACATTAAAGCAACTAATATTACCATTGCATGTCTGGGGGGATCAGCTGCCAGTGACGGTCTAGCTCCTGTTGCCACTGGGATCTCCGTGATATTTGGCTCCACGTATGCCTCATGTTGTGGGACAGGTGGATGTCTGGGTTGATCAGCTGCCTGTGTGGGTGTGATGAACGGATGAGATATCTCAAAGAACCACTCCATGTAATCTCTTGAACACTTCCCAGGAACAAGACAAATATGTCCCGCAGCTGCTAGATGGTCCGAGTAATGCATCCACCTGTCGTCGATATCCTCATATGACAAGGAGGCACTAATAGGCGGTGGAGGGATGGTTTGAAGCGAAACTATCGCACCACCCTCTCTGGTCGAAGTGTGACCACAATGGGACCCCATCTAAGCTCACCCTGGAAGCATGAAATAAGGTCAAACACCCTAACTCCTTGGTGGTCACCATAAGGCATCCAACATACGTCAGTGATCTTCAGTGCATCTATACGTGTCCGGTACGTCGATGCTGTTAATCCCTTCATATAAGCCTTCATAGTAAGCCACCGGTAGGCACGTGGTGACATCTCGGCATAGCCATCATCAGTCACACTATCATGAACACTGGGAAAATGCTCATATATCCAACACTACAAACATGACATGAACATAAAATCAATGTCAATTACACATATTAAAAACATATTTACATCATAATCCAATTTAACATATTACAAACACAAAATTTACCTATAATAAAGTAACGTAACCAGCAATCTGTCAACCAGTGCTTTGAGAAGCTTCATTTAATTGGTCATACATATGCACTAGCGCGGCAGCTCCCCAGGCATAGCTCCCACTCTGAGCCAAGTCTCAAAAAACGTCCAAATGAACTACATGAACATGTGTTGCTCTCTTGTTAGCAAAAGGAGTGCAACCAACCAAGTGTAGGAGATACGCACGAGTAGCAACTATCCATTGTCGAGTGTTAGTCGTCTTATACGACTAACTTTTGTATAGAAAACTTTTTCAAAACATGTATAGTTTCCCCAATTTATAGTTCTTTTGTAGTAATTTGTAAATAAATCTTGATATGTTTAGATACCTGTCATTAGAGTATCTTTAATTGGAATTAATGATAAAATCTGTACAATTTCAGGTCAAAAGAGGCTAAAGTCTTGAAGTGCTAAAAGGAGCAGTCGCGCTAAGTGGAACCTGTGGGCTCAGCGTGCATCTACCGCTAAGCGCAGCTACATCGCGCTTAGCAGGATGAGAGAATCTGGAAGAGCACAAGAATCGAGGCCGCACGCTTAGCATGAGATCAGCTCGCTAAGTGAGACATTCGTCTCTTGCCAGGCTTAGCGCACAATTGGCACCAAGCCCGAATCCACTTACTCATGCTAAGCGCGACGGTGGTGCTAAGCACGACATCGCGATTTCAGAGTCTATTTAAAGCCTGATTTGTCAGAATTAGGGATAGAGAATTTTTACCAGAGCTGTATACTTTTGCATAGAATTCAAGAAGAGTGCTTTGGAGGCAGCAGAGAGGCAGTAGCTAAGCATGGAAGCTAGGGTTCATCACTTAGAAAGATTAGAGAGTGTTTGAGTGATTGTGAGGTGCCAAGAAGAGGAGGAGGGATCCTCCTTCCTCTGTAAGCAACAATTGCTCTGTACTTTTCTGCCTCACTTGTATTAGGGTTCCTTGTATGGGTAGCTAAAAACCCTAGTTGGGGATTTCTAATGAATAGTTGATGTAATTACTTCTCATATCTAATTAATTGTGTTTTGTGTGTTCAATGTTTCTTTCAATGCTTAATTACTGCATGCTCTTGGTCTGATCACCTACTTGTGTGTACTGTTAGGTGACTTTAGCATTGGGAAATGTATTGTTGCCTTAGAACTTGATAGAAGCAGGTCTAAATAACTGCATTACCAGGGATGGATTGAGGGGTTTTAGTTTTCTTATTATGTTGTGATGATAATGTTGTTTAAGTTAAGCCTAGTCCAACAAGAGGGATCTGAGGACGAAGCTTGGGTTAAATTAGTCTAAACTTACAAGGGATCGAGGTTTAGTACTTTACGCTTCAGCATAGAACACGAGAACATGATCAATTAGAGAAATATCTTCATATGCATCAACTCATTTGTTAGAAAGACCCAACACTTTTTACCCATTGCTGTCAACTTTTAATTACTTGCATTTACTGCTTTTTAACATAGAATCTAGTTTACTTTTGTTTATATTCTCAATTATCAATGTTGTTCACACAATGCCCTATTTTTGAATAAAACTCTGTCTAATAAGCAAGTTCCCTGAGTTCGATAATCAGATCATTCCGTTTTTATTTTAAATACTTGGTGACCCAGTGCGTTTTCCGGTGTATCACTTCCCCTTTGATATAAGTGTTTTATAAATTTAAGAAAAAGGAATTGTGTGGGGAAGTGAACAAAGTATTTATGGCGCCGTTGTCGGGGAACTTATTTCTATTTGGAGAGTTTAGTTTATTTTGAAGGCATCGATTCATTCTTTTTCTTTGATTCATTGATTATTTGTGTGAATATTTAATTACTGCAGAATTTATTGTTCTTTGGAATTGGATAATTGTTGTTCTGCTTGTTTTGTATGTAAAGGAGATTTGTTGCTGGTGATTTAATTCCCATAGATTTGGAGATTAACGCTACTTCTAGGAGACGAAACACAAAGAGAATTATAAATTTTTTGCAGGACTTAGAAGCAGCAGCAACTCCAGGAGAAGAACCTCGATCTTCTGAGGCATCTTCTAGTTTTCCTACTCAAGGGCAATCTCATACAGCAGTTAGAGGAGACACTATCGTGGATAAGCAGCCAAGGAGAGTGACCCTTGAAGACTATTCAAGTTCAAGTGTACCACAATTTTTCACTAGCATTGCATAATCGAAGGTTCAAGCTTAGACCATTACATACCATCCATCATTGATTCAATTAATTCAAAAATAATTTGTTTCACGGGTTGCCAAATGAAGACCCATATGTGCACCTAGCCACATATATTGAAATATTCAACACAATTCGATTGGCTGGTGTGCCTGAAGATGCAATTCGATCGAGCTTGTTTTCATTCTCATTGTCTGGAGAGGCTAAGAGGTGGCTTCACTCGTTCAAAGGCAACAGTCTTAAGACCTAGGATGAAGTTGTTGAGAAATTTTTGAAGAAATATTTCCCTGAGTGAGACCTTAGAAAGATTCCATGGTCTATTGAGAAAGACACTCACTCATGGATTCTCAGAACCGATTCAGGTCAACATTTTTATAGATGGGTTAAGGCCGCAGTCCAAGCAGCTGTTAGACGCTTCTACTGGGGGAAAAATAAAGTTGAAGACCCCCGAAGTAGCCATGGAACTCATTGAAAATATGGCTGCAAGTGACATTGCTATTTTGAGGGATAAAGTCCACATTCCAACAAAAAGAAGTCTGCTGGAACTCACATCACAAGATGCTTTGTTGGCATAGAACAAGTTGTTGTCTAAGCAACTTGAGGCATTGACAGAAACATTAAGTAAGTTGCCAACTCAAATACATTCTGCACAATCTTTACCATCTACTATTTTGCAAGTTGCAGAGTGTGCCATCTGTGGTGGAGCTCACGATTCTGGCTGCTGTATCCCCAATGAAGAAACACCACATGAAGTCAACTACATGGGGAACCAGCCAAGACAAAATTTCAATGTAGGTGGATATTCTGGATTTCAGCATGGCCAGCCATATAATTCACAGTAGGGACAATGGAGGAATCACCGTGGAAACCAGTTCAACAAAGACTAGGGTGGACCATCCATAAGGCCACAACAACAAGGGCCTAGTCTCTACGATCGTACAACGAAGCTGGAAGAGACTCTAGCTCAATTTATGTAGGTTTCTATGTCTAACCAGAAGAGCATGGAGTCTGCCATAAAGAATCTGGAAGTCCAAGTAGGACAGCTCGCAAAACAATTGGCAGATCGACCGTCAAGCAGCTTTAGTGCTAACACTGAGAAAAATCCAAAAGAGGAGTGCAAAGCTGTCATGACAAGGAGCAAAATGGAAACCCATGTTGATGAAGGAAAAGCTGAGAAGAAGGTGGAGGAACATAAACAACAGCTGGCAGCTGAGCCGACACTTGAACCCGTTTCTGACTTAGTTGAACTTTAGGAAGTTATGGAAGATGAAGATGACCAACAGGAGAGAGAAACCAATAAAAGAGAGTGAAATAGAAAAAAAGATGAAGGAAGACAAAGAAAAACAAAAATAAAAATAAAAAGAAGAAGTAGAAAAACAAAAAAATCAGAAAAATGAAAAAGAAAAAGAGAAGGTTGAGGAAAGAAAGAAAAGCAAGAGTGAGGTTTCAAGAAAGAAAAAGAGAGAGATTACTTCAGCTGAAGGCAAGGAGGTACCATATCCATTGGTACCTTCCAAGAAGGATAAAAAGCGACACTTAGCCAGATTTCTTGACATCTTCAAGAAGCTAGAGATCACATAGCCTTTTGGGGAAGCTCTCCAATAGATGCCACTCTATGCCAAATTTTTAAAAGACATGCTATCATACCCTAGTTTCGTCCGGGGACCATCTGTTGTTGGGATGCGACCCTCGTTTGACCGCTTTGAGGTACTTGGCACCCATCGTTAGGCAATTCGTGAAGTTCCGTGACATGCCGGAAGTCAAAAGAAAGCATTGTAGCACAATCCGTGAAGTTCCGTGACATGCCAGAAATTAAAAGGAAGTGTTAGTGCACAATCCGTAAAGTTCCGTAACATTCCGGAAGGCAAGAAGGGATGATTACGTAATCCGTAAGGTTTCATAACATTACGGAAAGAAAACAAGCATCGTTATGAAATTCGTAAAGTTTCGTAACGATACGGGAAAAAATCACCAAAAAAGAGCAAGGGGTGTATTTAGTAAAAATGGGGGTGCAAATAGCAACCAGGCCCACTTGGGCCTTCCAGAAAATTCCTCCAGAAGGCGGTTGCTTCTGGAGGAAGCAACCTAGCTCGCCTGGGCAAGCTAGGTGGCAAGCTTCTCCCCCATTTTCCTATAAATAGGGGGAGAAGTGAAAGGAAAAAATGTTCGGCCCTCCTGGTAATTCGAGAATCACTTGAAATTAGTGAAAAAAATTGTTTCCGTGAAGAAAATCCAAGCCGAGGCGCTTTCATAACATTTTCGTAACGTTTCCTACGTATTCCTCAATTTGGGATGAGAAAATCAGACCTACGTAGTTCTTTTTTATCAAGTGATTCTTTTTTACTTTAAGAGGTGATCATTTTAAGGCGTTGGACCTTAAAAATGATCCATTTTACTTAGTGAGAAAATGAAATGAGAAACTTCAAAAGCCTATTTTTATGGACGAGCTTGACTAGGCGAATTGATTTTAGCCTTTAGTTTCACTTTAGTTATTAATCAATTCGATTAAGAATGAGAAATCCCAAAGAGAAAACGTCCGATTGATTTTCCGCTTTATTTTACTAAAAGATGTCCTTTTGATTATTATATTATTTTTTACCTCTTTTTGATTTCCAACGTGGTTACGGCACGACCGAACGGTCGGAATTTATTTTAACCGAAGTTAATGGATAATACAATTCAAACGTTCGGTGGAAATTTATTTTATTTTTAAGTTAAGCGAGAAATGACTTAAGTAAAATGGCTTAAGCACGTCAACAGGGGGTATAAAAAGTAAACAAAACGAGAATAAAAATGCACGAAACACAATGTGGACCGCTACGGGTACATAGAATGAATCGAAAAGCTTGGTTCGAGGTACTTACCCGTTGAAGATCGAAGAACGATGAAGAACGAATGAAGAACGTCGAAGAACGGTTGAAACCTTTGCGAAATTCCTCACGGAAAACGTTACGGAAACGTTTCGGAAGCGCCTCGGCTTAGATTTTCTTCACGGAAACAATTTTTCCAAGCAAATTCGAAAGAGAGAGAAGTGCCAAAGGGGCTGAACCCTTTTCTTCTTCACTTCCTCCCCTATTTATAGCAAAATAGGGGAGGTGGTTGCCGCCCAGCTCGCCCAGGCGAGCCAGGTTGCTTCCTCCAGAAGCAACAGCCTTTTGGAGGAATATTCTGGAGGGCCCAAGTGGGCCTGGGTGCTATTTGCACCCCCATTTTTACTAAGTACACCCCCCTCTGCTTTTTTGGTGATTCTTTTTTCGTAAAGTTACGGAAACTTACGAATTTCGTAACGATACTTGTTTTCTTTCCGTAATGTTACGGAACCTTGCGGATTACATAACCATCCCCTTTTTGACTTACGGAATGTTACGGAACCTCACTTAATTATGCAACGATGCTTCCATTTGATTTCCGGTGTGTCACGGAAACTTACGGATTGTGCATCAATATATTTTTTTTGATTTTCCGGCATGTCCTGGAATTTCACAAACCGCCTAATGATGGGTGTCAAGCACCTCACAAGGACCAAAGAAAGGTCGCATGTCATCAAGCAAAGGTCCCCGGACGAAATTGGGGTATGACAGTTGCCCCTCTTTACTTGTCTTTTATCGGAGATAAAAGGAAAGTAAAGATAAGACACTAATTTTGTTCCTCTCGATTTGACGAGAGTCGCGGGTGACCATAAAATCTCCACATGCAAATGACTTGTTGTTCCCAGAATATCACAAATTGCCTAATGATGGGTGCCAAGCACCTCACAAGGACCAAAGAATGGTCGCATGTCATCAAGCAAAGGTCCCCGGACGAAAATCAGTGTATGACACTAATTTCGCTCCTCTCGGTTGACGAGAGTCGCGGGTGACCATGACTTGTCGTTCCTAGAATTTCACAAATTGCCTAATGATGGATGCCAAGCACCTCACAAGGACCAAAGAATGGTCGCATGTCATCAAGCAAAGGTCCCCGGACGAAAATCAGTGTATGACACTAATTTCGCTCCTCTCGGTTGACGAGAGTCGCGGGTGACCATGAAATTCCCGCATGTAAATGACTTGTTGTTCCCGGAGGAACAAAAGGTGCAGAAGACTATGTCAGTCTCTGCATGCTATCAAGCGTTCTGTCTTACAGATAGCAAAAGAATGTTTATACGGATAACCACTCGGGTATTTCCGCGTATCATCGGGCCCGCCGCCTCTGGATGATACAAGGGTGCGGATAACCGTAAGGTATCTCCGTGTATCATCGGGCCCGCCGCCTCTGGATGATACAAGGGTGCAGAATGACCAAACTTGGTCTCTGCTTGTCATCGGGCCCGCCGCCTCTGGATGACAAAAGGGTGCGGATAACCGTAAGGTATCTCCGCGTATCATCGGGCCCGCCGCCTCTGGATGACAAAAGGGTGCGGATAACCGTAAGGTATCTCCGCGTATCATCGGGCCCGCCGCCTCTGGATGATACAAGGGTGCGGATAACCGTAAGGTATCTCCGCGTATCATCGGGCCCGCCGCCTCTGGATGATACAAGGGTGCAGAATGACCAAACTTGGTCTCTGCTTGTCATCGGGCCCGCCGCCTCTGGATGACAAAAGGGTGCGGATAACCGTAAGGTATCTCCGCGTATCATCGGGCCCGCCGCCTCTGGATTATACAAGGGTGCAGAATGACCAAATTTGGTCTCTGCTTGTCATCGGGCCCGCCGCCTCTGGATGATACAAGGGTGCACGTCACATGACCTCAGGGTCAGTATGACAAAGATTATGGGGCGGCCGACAAAAGCAAGGCTCTTGCTCCTACGTATCCTCCAATGAGGAACTCAGACCTACGTAGTTCTGGATAACTTGTGAGAGTTGAAAAGTCTCCATCGGAAAATGCTGACATCTCCGGAAAGGGCGCAGATGACGATATTGGTCTCTGCTCGTGAATCACACTTGGGGTCACTGAATGACGAGGTGCGGATAACCGTAAGGTGTCTCCGCGGGCTACCAGCTCTTGAGTCATGGCAACAAAAGGCGGTGTGGTCGACAAAAGCGAGGCTCTTGCTCCTACGTATCCTCCAATGAGGAACTCAGACCTACGTAGTTCTGGATAACTTGTGAGACTTGAAAAAGTCTCGGTGTTTTCTTTACTAAAATGCAAACATGCTTTAGTAAAGAGATAAATATTCCAACTGATTAGAGCAGCATACGCTTTTTTGAGTGAAAAACAATGCGTTTACCGGGGAAGGAGAGTCTGCTGATGAAATCCCCCCATAACCTTATATGAGATTTTGGATGTTAGCATTTTGTTTCTAAATGACCATTTAGAGGAAACACTGGGTTCGACAAAAATAGAAGAAATCCACTCAAAGTGTATCAATCTCGCACAGGTAAGTGTTTTATCCTAATTCCGAACCATAGATATGTCATGACTTAACTTTGCAAATTATTTCCTATCAAATCAAAAATTACATGTGTGATCATGGATCAATAGGACTTCCCTTGGGAATGGGTTCTTTTGGTGGGTTTTTTTTTCGGCTTTTGTGTGTTTTTGGCTTTTGATTTTTCTGGCTTTTTCTTTTTCTGTTTTTTTTTTGTTTAGTGCGGGGCGAGAATAAAAAGTCGCTAGCGCACGGGATTTTGGTTGGTAATAAAAGGGAGAAGACCATTTTAGGTCGTGGTTTCCTTTCCTTCTTCTTGTTCATTTGGTGACAATTCTGTACTGTTCAGATATTGTCTGGTCCAAAGACCTCTCTGCACATTTCTTCTGGTTTCTTTGACCAGGAGCTTCCTTCTTTTTTACTTTCTCCCATTCTTTGGTTGGGAATTTTCTTTCTTTTCTTTTTTTCTTTCTCCCACTCTTTGATTGGGAATTTCCTTTCTTTTCTTTTTTCTCTTTCTCCCACTCTTTGATTGGGAATTTCCTTTCCTTCCTTTTTTTCTTTGCTTCCGAGGGTAAGGTTTATGGTGAGTCAGGATTTTGGCTCAAGGCTTGTAGAATGGCTAGACATGATACATGTCAGGGTTTGGTTTGGTTCAAGGATAAAAAGGGATGCCCCACATTATTTCCATGACACAAATGCAAAAATGATGATTTGGAAACTTTATGCAAAACTGGCCACGCATGCACCTATGTGGACACTCAAGTGTCAAACTTTTATGGTCATGTGATGCTAGGGCTCAGGATTCATTTCCTCTATTTTAAATCAACCCAATGTTTCCAAAATATGTTCTTTTATCAATTTGTGCATTCATCCAAGTCCATTTCGGGCGTCCGGGGAAATTTCACAGTATTCACCCTTCAGGTGTAGACACATTTTTTTCAAAAACTAGTTATGATCAATGAATTTTTTTCAAAGAAAAGTTGGAAATCATCTCTTTTCAAAAGCATGTCGGTTTTTAGCTAGACAACTTATTTTTCTTTTTTCTCTCTTTTTCCTTTTTTTATTTGTTATTTCTTTTTCTTGTTTGTTTTTGTTTTTTTTTCATGAGGTATTTTGCTACCTAAACATGTGTATATTTTTGTGAGTTATTTTTTCTATATACATGCATATCCAAGGTATCTTGCTACCTAAACATACATATATATATTTTGTGAGGTATCTTTTTGCTACGTACATGCATATCTAAGGTATCTTGCTACCTAAACATACATATATACATTTTGTGAAGTGTGTTTTTGTTTACATACATGCATATCTAAGGTATCTTTCTACCTAAACATACATATATATATTTTGTGAAGTATTTTTTTGTTACATACATGCATATCTAAGGTATCTTTCTACCTAAACATACATATATATATTTTGTGAGGTATGACTACCTTCCGAGCTTGCGCTTGTTTTATTTAAATTCCCAGGATCATGAGCAACTAGGTGCGTCCTACTATAAAAAGTGATCAAATAACAAGCATAGATTCAAAAGGTACTAGGTTGCCTCCTAGTAGCGCTTCTTTAACGTCTTGAGCTGGACGCCTTATGACTTGTCGGTCACTGACCTAGTACTTTGCTTACCTTTGGCTTTGGACTTGGTCGCCTATTGGTCGGCCATGTGGTGTAGGCAATACTCAAACCTTTTCGTGGATGAGCAGAGGTGAACTCTAGAGGTGATGGCGGTGCGTCTGTTGCCCGCTGCCGGCCATCCCCAGGCTGCTGTGGTGTTTCGCCCTGCGCCTGCCTGGGGGCGCAGTACTTCTTGATGAAAGCTCGATTAGTAGGGGGCCTGATGCCCTTGCTGGAGGTGACAGGTACTCCGTAGAACTAACAGAGACCCGTAATTAGAGCTTGACAACTCCAAGACCCTGTTGGACTTCTTCGGGTCCACTGGGTGTCTTGCAGGCGCGATCCCTGCAAACAATAGATGAAATCAGAAATCAGTTGAGCGATGTGCATACTTACCTATGATGACGTGACCTTGCCGGGGGGGTACGGGCACCCTGTAGGACTGATAAAGGCCCGTAACCAGAGCTGGAAACCCCAGGGCCCTTTTGACTTTTTCGGGTCCACTGGGTGTCTTTGTGGGTGCGATCCCTGCAAACAATAGATGGTATCAGAAATCAGTTGAACCATATACATACTTACCCACGTCGGGACGACACAGACCAACTGATACTTTTGCAGGGGGAGATTGGCAATGCGGTCGCTGGGCAGAATGTTGCTAAGTAGCAATGTCATCTATATCTGTGTAAGAGTGGTCATGTTGGTGCGCATGATCCGCACTCGTCTCTTTGCAGCGGCACGGGTGAAATCTTGCCCCGGTATGCATAGTAGTTGTGTGATAGCCTCCCTCTCTGGTTGTGCTCGCACAGTTGGCCCTCCTCCAATATCAGGGGGTGGCCCAGGAACCGTTAAAAGGAAACTACTAGCCCCTTAACCGGGAGTGCAAGTCTCGATTAAGCATTTAAGGACAGAGGACCTTAAACTCTCTTAAGGTGTGGATGTGGAGCACACTGAAAATGAGGACACGTAGCCCTCTAAAGGTGAGGGCGTGGAGCCCTCTCAAGGCGAGGATGTGTAGTCCTTTGGAGGTGAGGGCGTGCAGCCCTCTGAAGGTGAAGGCGTGTCGCCCTCTGTTGGCGACGACGTGTAGTCCTCTAAAGGTGAGGGCGTGTAGCCCTACGAAGGTGAGGACATGTAGTCCTCTGATGGCGAGGGCGTGTAGCCCTCTGAAGGTGAGGACGTGTGGTCCTCTAAAGGTGAGGGCGTGTAGCCCTACGAAGGTGAGGACATGTAGTCCTCTGAAGGTGAGGGTAACTAGTACCCAAGGCAAGGGCGAGTAGCCCTCTCAAGGCGAGGACGTGTAGTCCTCTGGAGGTGAGGGCGTGCAGCCCTCTGATGGTGAGGACATGTAGTCCTCTCAAGGCGAAGACGTGTAGTCCTCTGGAGGTGAGAGCGTGCAGCCCTCTGATGGTGAGGACATGTAGTCCTCTCAAGGCGAGGACGTTTAGTCCTCTAAAGGTGAGGGCGTGCAGCCCTCTGTTGGCGAGGATGTGTAGTCCTCTAAAGGTGAGGGCGTGTAGCCCTACGTTGGCGAGGACGTGTAGTCCTCTCAAAGTGAGGGCGTGCAGCCCTCTGTTGGCGAGGACGTGTAGTCCTCTAAAGGTGAGGGCGTGTAGCCCTACGAAGGTGAGGACATGCAGTCCTCTGATGGCGAGGGCGTGTAACCCTCTGAAGGTGAGGACATGCAGTCCTCTGATGGCGAGGGCGTGTAGCCCTCTGAAGGTGAGGACACGTAGTCCTCTGATGGCGATGGCGTGTAGCCCCCTGAAGGTGAGGACATGCAGTCCTCTGAAAGTGAGGACACACAGTCCTCTTAAGGTAAGGGTAACTAGTACCCAAGGTGAGGGCGGGTAGCCCTCTCAAGGCGAGGACGTGTAGTCCTCTGGAGGTGAGGGCGTGCAGCCCTCTGATGGTGAGGACATGTAGTCCTCTCAAGGCGAGGACGTGTAGTCCTCTCAAGGCGAGACCGTGTAGTCCTCTCAAGGCGAAGACGTGTAGTCCTCTCAAGGCGAGGACGTGTAATCCTCTCAAGGTGAGGACGTGGAGTCCTCTGAAGGCGAGGATGTGTAGTCCTCTAAAGGTGAGGGCGTGCAGCCCTCTGTTGGCGAGGACGTGTAGTCCTCTAAAGGTTAGGGCGTGTAGCCCTACGTTGGCGAGGACGTGTAGTCCTCTCAAGGTGAGGGCGTGCAGCCCTCCGAAGGTGAGGACATGCAGTCCTCTGATGGCGAGGGCGTGTAACCCTCTGAAGGTGAGGACATGCAGTCCTCTGATGGCGAGGGCGTGTAGCCCTCTGAAGGTGAGGACACGTAGTCCTCTGATGGCGAGGGCGTGTAGCCCTCTGAAGGTGAGGACATGCAGTCCTCTGAAAGTGAGGACACACAGTCCTCTTAAGGTGAGGGTAACTAGTACCCAAGGTGAGGGCGGGTAGCCCTCTCAAGGCGAGGACGTGTAGTCCTCTGGAGGTGAGGGCGTGCAGCCCTCTGATGGTGAGGACATGTAGTCCTCTCAAGGCGAGGACGTGTAGTCCTCTCAAGGCGAGACCGTGTAGTCCTCTCAAGGCGAGGACGTGTAATCCTCTCAAGGTGAGGACGTGGAGTCCTCTGAAGGCGAGGATGTGTAGTCCTCTAAAGGTGAGGGCGTGCAGCCCTCTGTTGGCGAGGACGTGTAGTCCTCTAAAGGTTAGGGCGTGTAGCCCTACGTTTTCGAGGACGTGTAGTCCTCTCAAGGTGAGGGCGTGCAGCCCTCTGTTGGCGAGGACGTGTAGTCCTCTAAAGGTGAAGGCGTGTAGCCCTACGAAGGTGAGGACATGCAGTCCTCTGATGGCGAGGGCGTGTAACCCTCTGAAGATGAAGACATGCAGTCCTCTGATGGCGAGGGCGTGTAGCCCTCTGAAGGTGAGGACATGCAGTCCTCTGAAAGTGAGGACACACAGTCCTCTTAAGGTGAGGGCATGCAGCCCTCTGTTGGCGAGGACGTGTAGTCCTCTGAAGACCAGGGTACTAGTACCCGAGGGTCCATCCTTATGAGAAAGCAAGAGATCGACTCATCGAGAGAGCCGGTCATCCCAAATTCAAAAGATTTGGACATTTAGATGTAGGGAATCTATGTAGTTAACATGATTTTGAGGGATGCAAATGCATGCAACCTTTGTTGTGAAATTTGGGTAAATGCGGACTTTATATGAAACAATGCAATGTAATGGAAAGTTGTACAATGTTCATGGCATTCTTTCCCTATTTTGTGATTTTGATTTTGATTTATTTTTTTTTATTTTTTTTTTTTTGGAAAACACAGATTGACTACCCTTTTGAAAAAGGTGATAATTCATGCAACCTCATCCTATCTTTTTGCAAATCTCTCCGGGAACTCCCTCAGAGTGTATGTTCTTTTTTATTTAGTCACTTGACCATTTTGGAGTGACGGCAATGGAGTCGTTTGATGTTTAATCAATCCATTGAAATCCTAGGGTTTGTCCCTTTTTTTTTTTTGTTAAAAACATCGATGGGTGAGAACTTTTGATCGGCCCCTCATTGCCCCAGTGTAAGGCTTTGAGGTATCAATCGTTGCCTTTCGTCATGACCTTGTAGGAGGGAACCTATTGGGTGAGAACTTCTAATCTGCCCCTAGGTTCGCTTGAAGTTTTTGCATGGTGCCTTTCGTTGCCCCAGTGTAGGGCTTAGAGGTACCAATTGTTGTCTTGTTTTCATGACCTCGTAGTGAGGAAGAATGAAAGAAGCAGTTGATTCTTGCAAAAAAGAATTTTCCAAGGACGAGAAATAGTTGAAGGATTTTTTTCAGTTGATGGATTAAGTCAAATGACTCCTATGTAGAAGCAAGATGTTTTGATGATGCCAAAGGATCAAGTGCTTCCAAGTTTTATTCAAGACAAGAATCCAAGAAAATCAAGATATATGATCAAGTTGATCTCTAGAATCTTAGGAAGAAGTTTCCAAATTGAAGAAGCAAAAGGTTTGACCAAGGAATTCTATCCTTTCAAATTGAGATTTGCTCTCTGGTAATCGATTACCAGCAGTTTGAAAATGTTTTAATTCAAATTTTTAAAACCTGTAATCGATTACATTAGTCTTGTAATTGATTACCAGAGGGGATTTTCAGAAAATAATTTCCAAGAGACATATCTATTTCAAATGTTTTATGAATGGCCATTCAAATGTTTTAAAGAGAGTTTTCATTGCCCAAACAGTTTTATCCTCTCGAAAGATCAAGAGTTTTTCTGAACTGAAATGTCTTATCCTCTCAAAAAGATTCCTTGGTCAACCACTTGTTTATTCAATAAGGAATTTTTGATTGATCTTCATTTTACAATCTACCTCTTTTACGAGAGACCTCTTCTTCTCTTCTTCTTATTTCTGAAAAGGGATTAAGAGACCGTGGGTCTCTTGTTGTAGAGGATTCCTGAACACAAGGGAAGGGTTATCCCTGTGTGCATTGTTAATCCGAAAAGAGAGATTGATAGTTCAATTGGGGAATAGTCTTTGCATCTTAATTCAACCCCCCCTTTTTCTTAAGGTAACTGAGGCCATTTTTCCAACATCCTATTCTTGATAACTCACTTCTCTCTAAAAAGACAAAATGAGGTCACATGAACGTCTATATTTTTACTTGAAAACACAGTCAATCAAATGCCTTTTTATTTTTTATTTTGAAACTTATTTTTTATTTTGAAACTTATTTGTTTTGAACTTTGCTCGTTGTTTTACGGCACCCCCACCAACGTGCAAGATGAGTAATCTCTGATTGAACGGTCTTGGAAGTCAACACTCAGGAGCGCAGGTTGCTTGAGCAAACAGACCAATGGCTTACACCCACATTCCGGTGAAAGTTGAATAAGCAAACATGCGTTTGTGAGAGGATGAGGGACAAAGATATCAACTTTATCCATTTCATTTAACATTGTAGCTGTGGTTTACAATAATGGCATAAACTTGGAAACCCTGATGAGTCATTAGGGACACCTAACAACAGCTTTCAAAATTGCCCCATGTGTGGCATCTCTTGTCAATGTCAGGATTTACACGCAATTCTCCTCAAATTTCAGCCAGCCCGCATCAATTAGACTTCACACTTTATGCTTCGGGGTCATACAATGCTCAATGGAATGCCCCAGGGCTCCTCCACGATAAGCACACGTTGCGTTCGAGTCGTATCCTCAGAAAAATGGAGGTTGAGGAACCTTGGTTGGGGTTATGGCTACCATTGAATTATTGAGTGGATATGGGATCAAGTTTAGCATATGACAACGGAATTTGGGGTGAACCCTACAGGCTTTTTGCTGCAAAATTCACTTCTTGGTTGGTGTTTTTGGTTTGTGCTAAAGGTGGTGTTCGTCATTGGAAGTGCGGTAGACAGACTTTGTGGTAGATTTAGGGATGGCCTTTGTGGATAACTGGGTGGTGGGTAAGGAGAAAGTTTGTTATTGGCTAAGTAATGACATTGTTGGGTTGGTGGGAAACTTGGCCGTATAGGAATGGCAGTCACAGCATGGGTTTCTCCCTCTTTCTCACCCTCTTCATTTGCCCCAGTTTTCTCAGTCGTCCTAGTAGGATGATCAAATTTGCCTCTTTTCGGATCCACTTCGATCTTTTTGCTGGCGAAGACCAAATCTGTAAAACTTGAAGGTGTGTAACCCACCATTTTTTTCATAGTAGAACACCGGTCACGTGTCTACTATCATTGTGATAATCTCTTTCTCTGTTTTTGGGGGTGCTACTTGAGTTGCCAAGTCTCTCCATCTTTGGGCGTATTCTTTGAAAGATTCGTGCCCCCTTTTTGCACACTTTTTGTAGTTGCATCCTATCCGGAGCCGTATCAGAATTGTACTGACACTGCTTTAATGAAGGCAACCATTAGGTCCTTCCAAGAATGGACTCAAGAAGGTTCCTAAGTTAGTATACCAGGCGACAGTTGTCCTAGTAAGACTTTCTCAGGAAAAATGTATCAGCAGTTTCTCATCTTTTGCGTATGCCCCCATCTTCCGACAGTACATCTTTAGATGGTTCTTGGAGCGAGTAGTCCCCTTGTACTTGCCAAAGTCCGGCACCTTGAACTTGGGAATGACCATGTTTGGGTATTAGGAACAACTCTTCTAGGTTAGCAAAGGCATAATCTTCACCTCCTTCAATGGCCCTGAGCCTTTCCTCTAGATGATCCAACTTTCCCATTCCTGCCATAGTCATGAGGGTTTTTAACCGCTGTGGAATGCAAGAGGTGCAGTTGTAGGTGATACTGAGGGCCTTCCAAAGGGTTTTGTAGGGGTATACCACCAACTGCTTGCCCTTCCGTGGTATATCCGAGCCAAGGCTCGAAGTCGGCTAGATTGTGATGGGGAATTTCATGGGTTTCTTCCACGGTTTAAGAGACATGTGCATGATCAGTTTGGGGTTGCTGGCTTTCAATGGGTATAGGAGTGGAGTTATTGACATTCTTATTGGGAGTGTACGCCACATTGGGTGGCGTATAGTTGAGAGGCAAGCCATATGACGGGAAGGCGTGCTCGTTTTGAATTTGCACATCATGGGGGCCGCCCGTACTTCCTAAATCTTTGCCTACCATATTTGAGGTTGGATGATTCATTTGCTTGAGGCCGGATGGGGACGTCGGGTTCACCTTAGCAACAACGCTGGTAGCGGCAATTGCAACCGCATTGGCTTCCATTATCTTCTTCACGCTCATCATGGCCTCCATCATTGTGGCCATTTTCTCTTTAATGGCCTCCATGTCGGCCTTCATCTTCTCTTGTATCTCCTCTACTTCACCCATTACTCTAGCTCTAGCACGAGTTCGGTAAGGGCGTCGTAAAGCGTGTCCCTTTCTTTTTTATAACAATGATTAAGTTCATTTTATTTTATTTTTCAAGGAAAGAATGCAACGAGCAATGCAACCAATGAAAAGCATGGATGCATGCGAATGATGTACAATTGAAGTATTGCGAATTTTTACGCAAGATATGGGGTTGAATCAATTTAGATTTTCAACATGGTCCATGACATCTCTGTCAAGGTGAAACTGGAAGTAACAAGGACATCAATAATCCTAAATATGTTTGGCAGTAGACGAAGCAGTGATGTGACTCGATTCATCTTTTGCCCCAATTTTGCAAGACGGTTACTTCCATATTTCAACTTGACTTGATGAACCTTTTTGTAAAAGCATGAGCTTGGTTCAACCCTATAATCCAAGGAATGGCAATTCTGATCGCCAATACTACAACAACATCTCATAGGGATGAATGACTCGGGCATACTTTAAGCTATGCATGGAAAATGTAATTATGAAATTGAGATGCCCGAAGAAACACCATTTCCTAGTTAACCATGCATTAGGTACCATGTTCAATTATTTTGTTTTGTTGTTGTGTGTTTTTTTTTTTTAGAAATGGGTTTATGATCCCAACATGGTTGGCTCATGGTGCCTAACACATGCAACTAAGAATGTAGTGTGAAGTTTCACGCTTCCCCTTTTTTGTTTTTGTAGAGGAAAACACAAGGATGAGCAAACATGAAAACAAATGGTATGCAATTTTGCAGATCAAAAAGTTTGTTGAACGCATATGCATGATGATGCCATGACTCATGCAAAATGTGAGGCTGGAATATGATAACGGACAAATGCAGGAACGATATGTTCATTATGATGTTATGAAGAGATGCTTATGCGATGCATGATATGAATGCATTTTACGGACACGAGAGCCCGGAAAATTATCTCTTCTTACTTGCGCATTTGGGGGCGCAGTGCCCTATGTGTACAATTAAGAAGGTGATATGGACCTTCCGGCTTCCCGTGACAAAGGACGAGACCAACATACAATGCATGCTAGAGATAAAATGTGGGAGTGACTTGATTCGCACTGATTTTTGGAGTAAAAACGTGGGATAAACTCATTTTTTTCAAAAAGTTATAACTAGTCAAGATCTGAGCGACAATACAAACTTCCTAGCGGTTTCTAATCATATGGTCCATTAAGTCTATCATATGCTGAAAATAGCTGAGAAGTCCGTGGATCTCCTCGGGGGCGGAGTAGGTGTCCGCCACTGCTTTGGCCTTGGCTAGCAATGGGGGAAGTTCTTGACTCCTGTTCAAAGTAAGAGCAAATCGGTCCGTCCACATTGTTGCCTCTTGGTGCAATGAATCAATTACCCTTTCCCTTGCTTCCCTTTCTGTTGATATCTTGGCGTACTCATCCTCTAGCCTTTGCTCGTGAGTCGCCGCTAGATTTAGCTTCTCTTTGCACTTATCGATGATGGCCCACATATTCCCTTCAGTCTCGCTTAACTGTTGGGACAAATTTCTTTTCGACCTAAGGCAAACCTTTAGCTCGTCCTTCAAGATCATGCCTTTGACCCGTGATGATTCCTTTCACCTCTTCGGAGCTTGAGCTCACTATTGCTGCCCTATGAAGCCCCTCAAAACTTTGCTTTGGTCGTGTTCTTCCTTTCGGGCCTTCTTGGTTTCTCGTTCCAAAGCTTCAGCTGTGGCCATATTGACGTCCCTTAGTTCATCATACTCTTTTCAGACTTTGATGGCTATGGACTTGAACTTCTCTTCGACTACCCGGGCTCTTTCAAGCTCTGCCTTTAGGGCTTGTACCTCATCACTTTCTTCCGAAGCTTTAACCTCATCGTCTCTCACAGTCTTTAGATTTGGGAGCCAATCCAATCCTTGTGTTCGGACTCTCAGCCACTTATGATAGCCGTCGATGATCCCATTACTGCTTCCCCTAAGCTCTCTGTCCTTTCTTCACGCCGCATCCCATGCCTTGCGAACTCCTTGGAGTACCCTCGCGTTGTGGTCACTGAAACCTCGTGCGATGAAAGGTGTGATGCTTTCGTCTGATGGCACTCCTCTCATGGGACATCCTTCGCATGAAGATAGAATCCTGATTCTTCCTTCCTTCTAGCGAGGGAACCATTTAACAGACGCCCCTCCATGCTAGCCAAGAGTTGGTGCACAATAAACAATTCTTGCGCCGCTCTTTTCACATCCCCGGTCGAACGTGTCATACATGGCCAAAATGGCGACGACCGGGCTTTCCTTGCCATGATGAAAGGCGAGGAAAGCGTCAATCGCTGCTAGGTCCACTAACCCTTCCATATTCGGAAAGAGGACAACTCCAAAGATCAAAAGCGCCAAGATGTCAATAAAAGAAAGCCCATTCGCCTTGATTTGCCAAGGCCTTTGCCCTTTCCTCCAAACACTTCCTTGATACTCCGACTACCCCATTCCTATTTTGCTTTACCTGTCCAACTCTTGTGCTGAGATTTTCACTACCTTGGCAACTCTTGTCGTGGAGGGATAGAACACAGAGAAAAGATATGGCTTCCTTCCTCCCAGTGGGCATCCCAGGATTTCTTCAAACTCTTTCACAGTCGGCACTAGCTGGAAGTCCTCAAATGTGAAGCACCTTAGGGGCTGGTCATAATACTGGGAAAGGGATGCAATCGGTTCCATGGAGACTTCTACCCTAGCTAGGTCCCAAATCTTACCATAGGCTTTGCGGAAGGCTTGCCGTTGAAGTTGACCCATTAATTGCCCTAACTCTTGTAAACTAGTGACCTCTAAGCTCTTGATTTTGACTTGATAGAACTTCTTTTTAAGCGAAGGCTTTTGACTTGATCCCATGTTTTACTAAAGTGAAATAAAATCTAGTGCGAATCAAAACTCTGACATCTATCATGGGTGGAATGGATGAATGCATGAAGAAATGCATATGACACAGATGTAATTTAGGAATGCGGGAGTCCGGGAAACTGTCTCCTTCTTAGACACAACGTCTAGGGGTAGCAAAGTGCCCCAACATATGTATTTAAGACGGTGACACGGACCCTCCGTTGATTTGTCTATAGAGGGGATCAAGACAGAACCCCTATGCGATGCATATGCGAAAGGCGCAATAGCATGACAATATTCACTGAACATAAGCAAAAGGGTATATGATGCTTATGCATGGCAGTGTGAAAAATGGCACGCAGCGTGTTTGCTCCGTGCCCCTATTTAAGGGACCTATAAGGGAGAGAACTAACTAGGCATTTAGCGATAACCCCCCAAGGTAGTCATATCTCTCTTGATGGTTAATAGAGGTATTATCCTCTTCGAAGAACATATTGCAGCAGTAGGGACTACTAGCAACAATAAGTTTTCAAAGAGAAAAGCTCTAGATGAAGGTTCACTGTAATCAAGCAAGTCGGAGACCTAGCATGATCACAGATTCACCTCCACTCCTTATGTTCCCATGAACCCGGGTATAGGGCCCTTTTTCACTCACAGTGTGTGCAAATAGTGTTGGTGTTTGTGTGCATCAAATGAATAAATATTTACTTCATGCATACATTTTAAAAAGCACTAAAAGCAACAAAGAGTTTATATACACAAGTACATAATGAAGGAAAACAACAAAGGAGTAAGTCATGGTAAAGCATTTGCACAAGATTAAATGGCCTAACTCTCTAAAAATTGTCCCCAGTGGAGTCGCCAACTGTCGCAACCTACCCTTCGGCGGGAGGGCGACGCGTGACTCGCGGAATGCGTGTTCCACGAAAGGAATACGCGCGGAGTCGCCACCAACGTTTATTTGAGGAAAACGTCGGAAAAACCGGAAAAGACGCGATCTACGAACTTTTAAGTGAAAGGTTCGGGAGTTGTATTTACGCACGGGGAAGGTATTAGCACCCCACACGTCCGCCCCAAGGGACGGCAGCCTTTAATCGAATGTGCAAACATGACTTTGATTTTTTATGTTCCCTTTTTATGTCTCTATATCCTTTATACCCTTTTTATATTTTCTCTTTTTGTGGTCGACAAGGGTGTTTCCCTTTGCTCCTACGTATTCCTCAATTTGGGATGAGAAAATCAGACCTACGTAGTTCTTTTTTATCAAGTGATTCTTTTTTACTTTAAGAGGTGATCATTTTAAGGCGTTGGACCTTAAAAATGGTCCATTTTACTTAGTGAGAAAATGAAATGACAAACTTCAAAAGCCTATTTTTATGGACGAGCTTGACTAGGCGAATTGATTTTAGCCTTTAGTTTCACTTTAGTTATTAATCAATTCGATTAAGAATGAGAAATCCCAAAGAGAAAACGTCCGATTGATTTTCCGCTTTATTTTACTAAAAGATGTCCTTTTGATTATTATATTATTTTTTACCTCTTTTTGATTTCCAACGTGGTTACGGCACGACCGAATGGTCGGAATTTATTTTAACCGAAGTTAATGGATAATACAATTCAAACGTTCGGTGGAAATTTATTTTATTTTTAAGTTAAGCGAGAAATGACTTAAGTAAAATGGCTTAAGCACGTCAACAGGGGGTATAAAAAGTAAACAAAACGAGAATAAAAATGCACGAAACACAATGTGGACCACTACGGGTACATAGAATGAATCAAAAAGCTTGGTTCGAGGTACTTACCCGTTGAAGATCGAAGAACGATGAAGAACGAATGAAGAACGTCGAAGAACGGTTGAAACCTTTGCGAAATTCCTCACGGAAAACGTTACGGAAATGTTTCGGAAGCGCCTCGGCTTAGATTTTCTTCACGGAAACAATTTTTCCAAGCAAATTCGAAAGAGAGAGAAGTGCCAAAGGGGCTTAACCCTTTTCTTCTTCACTTCCTCCCCTATTTATAGCAAAATAGGGGAGGTGGTTGCCGCCCAGCTCGCCCAGGCGAGCTCAGCTCGCCCAGGCGAGCTCAGCTCGCCCAGGCGAGCCAGGTTGCTTCCTCCAGAAGCAACAGCCTTCTGGAGGAATATTCTGGAGGGCCCAAGTGGGCCTGGGTGCTATTTGCACCCCCATTTTTACTAAGTACACCCCCCTCTGCTTTTTTGGTGATTCTTTTTTCGTAAAGTTACGGAAACTTACGAATTTCGTAACGATACTTGTTTTCTTTCCGTAATGTTACGGAACCTTGCGGATTACATAACCATCCCCTTTTTGACTTACGGAATGTTACGGAACCTCACTTAATTATGCAACGATGCTTCCATTTGATTTCCGGTGTGTCACGGAAACTTACGGATTGTGCATCAATATATTTTTTTTGATTTTCCGGCATGTCCTGGAATTTCACAAACCGCCTAATGATGGGTGTCAAGCACCTCACAAGGACCAAAGAAAGGTCGCATGTCATCAAGCAAAGGTCCCCGGACGAAATTAGGGTATGACAATAAGGCGTAAAAATACCTTGCAAAGTGTGAATGAATAGCAAATAATGCATTTCAAAAATCTGTATGTGTAGGATAGGTAGCGTAAAAATGCCTTTCAAAATATGTATATTTGTGGATAGGTAGCATAAAGAGCCCTTAAAAAAAATGTGTACCCATGTCAAAATGGCACGAGAATGCTTCCCAAATGAATATATGATGTGGAATTGCCCCTCAAGTGTATATAGATGGCATGAAAGTTCCTTTTCAAATGCAAGTGTGTGCATGACGTGAGATTGGCTCTCCAATGTGCATTTATGTATAAATAAATGTGAATGAAACAACAAAAAATTTGTACGTTAATAAAATACTTCAAATGTGTGTAGGTAGTTTGTGGTAGCGAAATGCTTAGGATATGAACATGTGTAATTTTGACACAATATTTTGAGCATGTGTATATGTATTCTTTTCAAAAAAAAATATATATGCGTGGTGACTAGAATGTTTTGAATATCCTTGTATGTTGATAGTAGGATATTTTACGCATATGCACGTTCATAAATGTTTTACATTAAGGAAATGTGCGCACAAGTTTGATCTAAATTGGAAAGATTAGCATGCCGTTTTTTCTTTAAAGTAAGCATTTTCTCGTAAACTAACTTTCCAAATTTTTATCCTCACAGGAAATGGCTACGAGAAAGCTTTCCGCAAAGAGATCCAGGAAGGACGCCGTGGCTGAAGGGACCAGTGCCGCTCCCGAGTTTGACAACCATCGTTTTAGGAGCGCTGAGCACCAGCAGTGTTTCGAGGCCATCAAAGGATGGTCATTCCACCGAGAGAGACGCGTCCAGCTCAGGGACAATGAGCACACAGATTTCCAGGAGGAGATAGCTCGCCGGCGTTGGACGTCGCTGGTCACTCCCATGGCCAAGTTTGATCCGAATATAGTTCTAGAGTTTTATGCCAATGCTTGGCCCACAGAGGAGGGCGTGCGGGACATGCGGTCATGGGTAAGGGGCCAGTGGATTCCTTTTAATGCAAACGCCCTCAGCCAGTTCCTGGGAGACCCGCTAGTGTTAGAGGAGGGCCAGGAGTGCTAGTATAGTCAGAGAAGGAACCAGGCCGATGGATTTGACGAGGAGGCCATTGCCCAGCTGTTATGCATACCGGGTCAGGATTTTGCCCAGACCGTTGCCGGGAGACGGGTGCGGATCATGCGCATCAACATGACTACCTTGACCCAGACGTGGATGACGTTGTTGCACAGCAACATCCTGCCCATCGATCATAACTCCGACCTCCCTCTGCCGAAGTGTCAGCTGGTGTATGCCATCCTGACATGGATGAGCGTCCATGTGGCTCAGTTGATCACTGATGCCATTTATTTATTTGCAGGTATGCCGCCCACCAGGCACCCTCTAGACCCAGATAAGTCTAATAGGGCCCTGGGATTTCCAGCGTTGATCACGGGCCTCTGCCAGTCATTCGGGGTTCCCGTCACACCTAGCAAGGTGATTCAACCGCCGATCACCTGGGCCTTCATTGAGAAGTATTGCACGCCTAGACAGGCGCAGGGTGATGCACCGCAGGCCACTGACGCAGCGCCACCACCTCATCAGGCTGATCCAGCTGGGTCATTCAGCATGGAGCAGTATTTACAGCACTTGGTTCGCCAGCAGGCGGCCAACCACAGGGGGCAGGTGCAGACCCACGAGTGTCTCCACCAGCTCAGCCTCAGTCTGCAGAGCCAGGGTTTCGCTCCTTTTGCGTGCCCTACTCCAGATCAGTTCAGGGCAGAGGTTGCATGGCCCAGAGATTAGCCTCATGCCCAAGCAGGAGAGGCGCCTGCAGGAGCTCCCGATGGTGTAGAGGACGCCCGCATGGATGAGGAGATGACAGATTTACTCGATTTCTTAGGAGGAAGCGGAGCCACGTGACCGAGGTCACCACATTTTTTGACATATCTATTTTTTGTTTTGTTTAGTTTGCTATTAACGTTTTCTGTTATTGCCCATATTGTTGTTGACATTACTATTTTCTATTTTTGTTCATATGGTTACTAACGTTACTATCATTATTGTTCATTTCTGTTAGAAATTTTTGGCATTATGGCTTTCAATTATTTCGTCACCATTTTTTCGACTTACCATTTTTGTGCGTTTTTCGCTCACCTTGTGGTTAGACGTAAGTAGGTAGTGTGCGCCCTCGTCCGCACGACCTTTTCAAAGAGAAAAAGAGAAAAAAGAAAGAAGAGAGAGGAAATGAACAAACGGTGAATAACTTATAAAAGGGAAAAAGAGGAAAAGGAAAAGAGAGCAAGTAAGAAAAGAAAAAGAAGGAAGGAAGGAAAAAAGAAAATAATAAAAATAAAAAGTTGTCTGGCTAAAAAACAACATGCTTGTGAAAAGAGATAACTTCCAACTTTTCTTTGAAAGAATTCACTGATCATAACCAGTTTTTGAAAAAAAATGTATGTATACACCTGAAGGGTAAAAGCTGTGAAAGTTTTTCGAACACCCAAGATAGACTCGGATGAATGCACAAATTGATAAAAGAACGTATTTTGGAAACACTGGGTTGACTAAAATAGAGGAAATGAATCCTGAGCCCTAGCATCACATGACCATAAAAGTTTGACACTTGAGTGCCCACATAGGTGCATGCATGACTAGTTTTGCATAAAATTTCCTAATCATCATTGTTGCATGTGTGTCATGGAAATAATGTGGGACATCCCCTTTATCCCTGAACCATTCAACCAAACCAAACCCTGACATATATCATGTCCAGCCGTGCTACAAGCCTTGAGCCAAAATCCCAAACCTTGACCGAGGGTGAGAATGTCAATCCTTGCCCTCAGAAGAAAACAAGAAGAGAAAATTCCCAATCAAAGGAAGGGAGAAAGCAAAAAAAGAAAAATTCCCAATCGAAGAGTGGGAGAAAGCAAAAAAAAAGGAAAGAAAATTCTCGATCAAAGATCGAAAGAAAACAGAAGAAATATACAGAAAGGTCTTTGGACCATATGACATCTGAATAAATACAGAGTTATCACTAAAGTAAATATGAAAAGAAAGGAAACCACGACCTAAGGTGGTCCTCTCCCTTTGAATACCAACCAAAATCCTATGCGTCGGTGACTTGTTCGCCTCGCGCTAAACAAAAACAGAGAAGAAAAAGGCCAAAAACACTCAAAGCCAAATTTCCCACCAAGAAAAACCCCATTCCCAAGAGAAATTCCTACCGATCCATGATCACGCATGTAATCTTTGATTTGATAGGAAATGATTTGCAAAATCAAGTCATGGCATACCTATGGTTCGGAAATAGGATGAAACACTTACCTGTGTGAGATTGATACACTTTGAGTGATTTTCTTCTATTTTTGTTCAACCCAGTGTTTCCTCTAAATGGTCATTTAGAAATGAAATGTTGACATCCAAAATCTCATTTGTGGTTATGAGAAGATTTCATTAGCATACTCCCCTTCCCCGGTAGACACATTGTTTTTCATCCGAAAAGCATATGTTGCTCTGATTAGTTGGAAGTTTTCTCTCTTTACTAAAGCATGTTCGCATTTTAGTGAAGAAAAGCACCAAGACTATTTTTAGTCTCACAAGTTATCCAGAACTACGTAGGTCTGAGTTCCTCATTGAGGATACGTAGGAGCAAGAGCCTCACTTTTATCGGCCGCCCCCACAATTTTTGTCATACTGACACTGGAGTCACGTGACATGCAGATATACCCGAGTGGTTATCCGTTTAAACTTTCTTTTGCTATCTCTAAGACTCAAAGCATGATAGCACGCAGAGACTAACGTCGTCTTCTGCACCCTTTGTCAATCGCGGCCAACAAGCCCGTTGACACGCGGAGATTTACGTCATCTTCCGTGCAGACAATTTCTGTCATACTGACACTGGAGTCACGTGACATGCGGAGATACCCGAGTGGTTATCAGTTTAAAACTTTCCTTTGCTATCTATAAGACTCAAAGCATGATAGCAAGTTGGGTGGTAAACACACATAGACAAATTTTGCGCCCTTTATCATTCAGGAACAACAACCTGAGTGGGTAAACGTGCAGAGACAGATTCTGCGCCCTTTATCATTCAGGAACAACAACCTGAGTGGGTAAAGGCGCAGAGACAGATTTTGCGCCCTTTATCATTCAAGAACAACAACCTGAGTGGGTAAACGCGCATAGACGAATTATGCGCCCTTTATCATTCAGGAACAACAACCTGAGTGGGTAAATGCGCAGAGACGGATTCTGCGCCCTTTATCATTCGGGAACAACAAGCTGAGTAGGTAAATGCGCAGAGATAGATTATGTGCCCTTTATCATTCATGAACAACAAGCTGAGTGGGTAAACGCGCAGAGACAGATTCTGCGCCCTTTATCATTCAGGACCAACGAGGCGGGTGATAAATGCACAGAGACAGATTCTGCGCCCTTTGTCATTCAGATTTCGCAAGTTGGGTGATAAACGCGCAGAGACAAATTCTGCGCCCTTTGTCATTCAAAAACAGCAAGTTGAGAGGTGGGCGGGGACAAATTATGGTCATTCCGCACACCTTTTTCGCCATCCAGAGGCAATCGTGTCTGGTGGCACACAGACAAATTATGGTCATTTTATGTCTCGTCGCCCAGGCTCGATCGTGTCCAACAAAACGTAGAGACAAATTATGGTCATTCTGCGTCTTGTATCAACCAAGAAGAAAAAATTCGACAGTATTAGGATGATGTGTCGGTACTGATCATTTTCAAATTTTTGCAGGTTCCGCTGGCAGGGAGGTTCACTGGCCAAATGGTGTTTCGCTCGAACGAAATTGGTGTCTTATCTTTACTTCCCTTTTATCTCCAATAAAAGACAAGTAAAGAGGGGCAACTGTCATACCCTAATTTCGTTCGGGGACCATCCGTTGTTGGGATGTGACCCTCGTTTGACCGCTTCGAGGTACTTGGCACCCATCGTTAGACAATTCGTGAAGTTCCGTGACATGCCGGAAGTCAAAAGAAAGCATTGTAGCACAATTCGTGAAGTTCCGTAACATGCCGGAAATTAAAAGGAAGTGTTAGTGCACAATCCGTAAAGTTTCATAACGTTCCGGAAGGCAAGAAGGGATGATTATGTAATCCGTAAGGTTTCGTAACATTACAGAAAGAAAACAAGCATCGTTACGAAATTCGTAAAGTTTCGTAACGATACGGAAAAAAATCACCAAAAAAGAGCAAGGGGTGTATTTAGTAAAAATGGGGGTGCAAATAGCAACTAGGCCCACTTGGGCCTTCCAGAAAATTCCTCCAGAAGGCGGTTGCTTTTGGAGGAAGCAACCTAGCTCGCCTGGGCGAGCTGGGTGGCAAGCTTCTCCCCCATTTTCCTATAAATAGGGGGAGAAGTGAAAGGAAAAAATGTTCATCCCTCCTGGTAATTCGAGAATCACTTGAAATAAGTGAAAAAAATTGTTTCCATGAAGAAAATCCAAGCCGAGGCGCTTCCGTAACGTTTTCGTGGGTGATTTCGCGAAGATTTTCAACCATTTTTTGACGTTCTTCGTCGTTCTTCAGTCTTCAACCAGTAAGTTCCCGAAATCGAACTTTTCAATTCATTCTATGTATCCTTAGTGGTCCTCATTTGCTTCGGGTGCTTTTATTTTTATTTCATTTACTTTCCGTACCCCTTTTGACGTGCTTTAGTCATTTACTTAAGTCATTTTCTAGCCTAAATCAAAAAATAAAATAAATTTCCACCGATCATTTGAATTGTAATATCCGTTAATTTCTGTTAAACTGAAATCCGACCGTTCGGTCATGCCGTAACCACGTTGGAAACCAAAAAGAGGTAAAATAATAATATAATAATCAAAAATATCTTTTAGTAAAATAAGTCAAAAAAATCAATCGGACGTTTCTCTTTGGGATTTTTCTTTCTTAATCGAATCGACTAATAACCAAAGTGAAACTAAGGCTAAAATCAATTCATAAACCAAACTTTTATCATCGCCTAAAAAAGGCCATTTTCAAAGGTCAAACGCCTTGAAATGGTCTTTTCCGCTTTTATTGGTTAAATGTAGATTTCTAAAGGCCTAAAATCAACATGTAACTTTATTACCTCTTTCAAAAATAAAGAGATCATTAATGGTCCAATGCCTTAATATCTTCTCCCTTTTCAAAAGAATCGAAAGATTGTTTAATGGTCCAATGCCTTAAATAACCTTTCATTCAATAAAAACATATTTTGCAAAAAGGATAAAAACAAATTGACCAAACACTTTGTTCACAAAGAACTACGTAGGTCTGATTTCCTTATCGCAATTAAGGAATACTTAGGAGCAAGGGAAACATCCTCGTCGACCGCAAAAAGATAAAAAATATAAAAGGTATAAAAAGAAATAAAGACGTAAAAGGGAACATAAAAATTGAAGTCATGTTTGCACATTTAATTAAAGGCTGCCGTCTCTTGTGACAGACGCGTGGGGTGCTAATACCTTCCCCGTGCGTAAATACAACTCCCGAACCTTTCACTTAAAGTTCGTAGATCACATCTTTTCCGGTTTTTCCGACGTTTTCCTCAAATAAACGTTGGTGGCGACACCACGCGTATTCCTTTCTTGGAACACGAACCCGCGAGTCACGCCTCGCCCTTCCGCCGAAGGGTAGGTTGCGACACATGCTGACGAAGAAGAACCGGTATATCCACAGTGACACGATAGTTGTGGAAGGAAATTGTAGTGCTGTCATTCAACGCATCCTTCCATCGAAGCACAAAGATCAAGTGTCACCATCTCGTGTTCTATTCGTGAGGTTCCTGTGGGTAAGGCTCTCGTTGACTTGGGAGCCAGTATCAACTTAATGCATCTCTCCATGTGTCGATGACTTGGAGAGTTAGAGATAATGTCCACTCACATGACCTTACAGTTGGCTGATCGCTCCATCACAAGATCCTATGGAGTTATTGTAGACGTTTTGGTTAGGGTCAAACATTTGATCTTTCCGACTGATTTTGTAGTGATGGACATAGAAGAAGATTTTGACATTCCCCTAATTCTTGGACGATCATTTATGTCTACCGCAAGCTATGTGGTAGACATGGGGAAGAGGAAACTACAAATGGCCGTAGAAGACCAGCATATTAGCTTTGATCTGTTCCATGAAGAGAAAGCTTTGCCTTACCAAAATGTTTGTTTGAAGGTGAATGTGATGGAGGAAAAGAGACTAGAGAAGAAGGTTCTGGAAGTTGGAACCTTGTTGGATCCAGGATAACAGAACGATGTGTCAAGCTAATGACATTAAACGAACGCTTGTTGGGAGGCAACCCAGTCATTTTTAATTTTGTTTTTCTTGCATTTAGTTAGTTTAATTGCTTGTGATTGTATGTGATTTAAGCTTGGTTAGAATTGAGAAAAAAGGTTTCAAGTTCTTGAGAAGAAATGGACAGGAAAAGACTTAGAAAAATTTTTTAGTTGTCCATCCGCTAAGCACAACCCTTGCGCTAAGCACCATGTCTTCACACGCTAAGCCTCTGTCGCTTGCGCTAAGCGCTTTGACCCTTCACCAATTGGCTAGATGGTTCAGCTAAGTGCACATCACTGCGCTAAGCCCAATTTCTTCTCTGGAATTGAACTTCACTGACTTGGGCTTAGTGAAGATGAAGCGCTAAGCGCAATTCCTTCTCTGTTGAAAAATTATTGTAGTAGCGCTAAGCGCGCTTCCCTGTGCTAAGCTCAATTTCCTCTCTGGATTTGAACTTTCACGAATTGGGCTTAGCGACAGGATGCACTAAGCACCAATCCTTCACTGTTTTTGAAATTCATAGAATTGCGCTTAGCGTGCTCGATGCGCTAAGCCTGGACTATCCCTATAAGTTAGAGCTTGATTTAGCGCTAAGCTTGACATCTCAGGCTAAGCGCAAATTGCAAAACAATTTTAAGTGTAGGCCTGCTGTGCTAATCCCAAAACTCTCTAGAATTTGAAAATTTGGAATTGGGCTTAGCGCGAGGTCGGGCTAAGCGCAAGGCTTTGTTAAAACCAAACGTCATATTGACTCGCTAAGCGCGACTGTGCGCTAAGAAAGCAATACATTTTTTGCTTAAAAGGAAATTACTTAGGCAGTTTCATTCACCCAGAAGCTTTTATCTCTTGTGCTTGTGCCTACATTCGTTCTTTTGTGCATTTTTCTGCCTGTGCTTCAAGTTATCTTCTGCATCCTTTTTGCTCTCATCCTGCATTTCAATCACAATCTAAGTAAGCTTCTTGTTTTATTTTCATTTTCTTTTCAAAGCTTAAACCTTAGGGTAGATGATTTATTGCTTTTTAGTTTGCATTTCTATTTAGCTTTAGTGTTTTCAGTTTTAGGGTACAATGTAGGGTTTAGTTAGGTCTTAGAGCTGAATAGGGGCAATGCCTGTAAGAGGGGTGAAGACCCCTCATATCTACTGGAAATTGTGATGAACGTGCTAAGCGCGCCAGCAGCGCTTAGCCGGTTCATCGCAACTGACAAAGTTTTAGATTTCCAGATGATCGCGCTAAGCCCGACCCTGTCGCACTAAGCGCGTTCATCTTCTTTATTGATTTCAATGATGAGCTCGCTAAGCGCATTTGTGCGCTAAGCGAGACTAGTGTTTCAGACACTTAGGATTCTTCAAAAAATTTGTTCAACGTTAAGCATGGCTGCTAGGCTAAGCGCAATTTTGTCTCTATTTTTGCATATTTGTGGAATAAGGCTTAGCAAGCCTGCTCGCTAAGCTTGTGTTATGTTTTTGTGAGGTTGAGCTAAGCGCGTCGGTCGTGCTAGGCTCAAATATCTCTCTGTTTTCAAAAATTGTGGATTTAGGCTAAGCCCAGCTTGCTGCGCTAAGCCTAATCTGCAAAAAAATATTTTTTGAGTACTCACGCTAAGCGTGTGGCTATCGCGCTTAGCCCATGAGTGAATTTTCATAAGGCGTGCTAAGCCCAGCCTTCTGCGCTAAGCTCCCAGTCCTATTTTCAGTTCTATTTTTCTGTTTTTGTTGAGAATAATCCTGTTTTAACCCTGTTGTTTGATCTAATTCTTTTCAGATGGCTTCTAGGAAGAGAAAGGCCCCTGCCTCAGCATCCCAGGCCTCTATGATTGCTCTAGATTCACATCTCAGGAGGCCTGGGATCGCTATTCTGATATTGTGATTGGCAGGAAGATTCTTCCTGAAAGAAATGTCATGATTTACCACACAGAATTTGATGAGTTCAAGGCTGAGCTCAAGAGAAGGAATTGGCACAAGGAGCTGACCAATTTCATGGATGGGAGCATCGATGTTGCCATTGTTAAGGAGTTCTATGCTAACCTCTATGATCTAGAGGATAACTCACCTAAGCAGGTGAGGGTCAAAGGTCACTTAATTAAGTTTGATGAAGACGCCCTCAACACCTTCCTGAAGACGCCTGTGATCATTGAAGAGGAGGATAGTCTGCCTGCTTACTCCAGATTCTGTCATCTGAGGCCAGATCCACAGGAACTGGCAGCCCGATTATGCATCCCTGGGATGGGATTTGAGCTAAATGCAAATGGGCTGCCCTTGAAGATCCTGAGGAAGAATCTGACCACTCTTGCTCAGACATGGAGCGTTCTTTCATTCTCCAACCTGGCCCCTACTTCTCACACTTCTGACATCACACTAGATAGGGCCAGGTTGATCTACGGCATTGTCCAAAAGATGGACATGAACTGGGGGAATATTATCTCAAGTCAGATTTCTATGATTGCACAACATGAATCCTCGAGGCTGGGTTTCCCTGCCTTCATCACTGCTTTATGCAAAGCCCGGGGAGGCACTTCTGATTCATTATCTTTTGAGAGTCTTAGTCCAACCATTAATTTGGCTTATGTGAAGAAAAATTGTTGGAACCTCGATGATCCCTCAGTCACTTTCAGAGGGCCTCACAAGGCCAAGGGGAAGAGGTCAAAGACTCTCCCATCTTCTGAGATTTCCCCATCAGCAGCTCCTTACACTATAATTCCAGCTTCTACTGCAGCTCCATCTACTCCAGCTCCATCTTTGCCAGCTCCATCTTCAGCATCCACTCCTTTGCCAGTTCCTGCTCTAGTTTCTACAGGATCTTCCTCTTTCAGCTTCGAGACTTTATTCGCTATGCTGCAGAGCCTGCATAAAGGCCAGATTATAATCATGCAGAGATTGCAGAGCTCAGGCCTGCAGCCTATGATGAGCATGGAGGAGTTCCTTAGCCAGGAGTCCAGCCTTCTCCTTCGGGAGGGGGTGAGGCCTCCACAGCCCAAGAGCCTGTGCCAGAGGAGGATGAGCCCATCCCTCCTGAGCCATTTGTTTATGAGACTGATCCAGCTAGTGCTCAGGAGGAGGTAGCATCACCAGAGCCCGTTCCTCACCCATCACCAGCTCCAGTTCTTGTTGATATTCCAGAGCCATCTGCACCAGCACCAATGCCTGAACAATCTATCTCTCAGGACCCACTATATGCACCGGTGTTTGACCTTAATGAGCATGCAGGGGATCATTCGCAGGATGATTGACAAAATCTTTATTTTCTTGCATTTTGAACAGTTTTATTATTATTCTATTTTTAGTTCATTTTATGTTTATGTTTTAGTTTTTAATTTCTAGTTCAGTTTTTAAATTCAGTTTATAGTTATATTTTTTTTGGTAGCTTGTATAAAAGCATGATTGAATAGTGCATTGATTATATTCAGTGGTTTGATGTCTAATTTGAAATTTAGTGTTTGTGATTGAACTGAATGAAGCAATTGTATGAATTGAGTGGATTGGAATGTATAGATTTTTGTCTTGAGCAAGCTTGCAGTCATTAGAAGAGAAAGAACATGTGATTAGAATTATGAATGAAAATGTTAGTCAGTTTGTCAGATTGATTGTGAAGGAATGCATTAATCGTAACCTGGTGAGAGTGTGATCCTTACTTTTTTGAGAGAAAACGACTATCATTAAGTACTGACTTTTGCATGAATCTCTAAATTATGGATTGAATGCATGAATTTGAGGATGATGAAGGTCATGTTTTGATAGTGATAGCCACTTAGCCAAAAAGCTGACCATGTGCATGAATGATTTATCCCTTGCACCCAGTTTTGAGCTGAATGAATGTTTGATTGATTGAACCTTGAGCCTATACAATTTTATCTCCTGCTACCTTGTCTTAGGTTGTAAGAGAGCATCATCCACAGAAAAGCTTGGTTCAAGGCAAATTTGTCCCAAATTTGGGGGAGCTATATGTCAAAACAAATTTGTCCCAAATTTGGGGAAGACACTAGGTAAAGGAATGAAATGGTCAAAGCAGAGTAGCATACACACACAATTTTGTGTGTTAAAAAAAACTGTAAGTATCAATAAAAGTGTATAAAAGTGTGTGCTGCAAATCAATGAAATGAAAGCTGAGTGCCTAAAAAGGGGCAAGTAGTGGGTTGGGAATTAATAAAAAGTAAAGGTTGATCTATGGATGAATGCTCTCCTAGAATTTAAGCTTTTGAATCCTAGAAAAAACCATGATTTGTTGGCAGCCCAACCTCATTATAAGCCTAGAAAGCCCTTCGGATTCAATTTGTGTGTTTATTTCTATATGACACGAGATGAAATGCTAAGGTTGGGACTTGTGTTAGTTGTTTATGATGGAATGAGCTTAAACACTTGTGCTTGAGCAAAACAATGACTGTGAGGCTATGGTTGATGATCCTTCCTTGATCTCTGCCATTCTTACTAGCTTATTTCAGTTGTGACTCTAGTACATATGTTCCTGTCTTTGAAAAGCTGCATGTTTAGTGAAGGGACATTGATTGAAGCATTCTATGACATCCATTTCATATGATTGAACTTTTCTGTGAAACAAGCACTATTTTGATTAACCACTATATTTTGTCACTTGAGGACAAGTGAACTGTTCTTTCTTTGCTTGAGGACAAGCAAAACTATAAATTTGGGGGAGTTTGTTAGTCGTCTTATACGACTAACTTTTGTATAGAAAACCTTTTCAAACCATGTATAGTTTCCCCAATTTATAGTTCTTTTGTAGGAATTTGTAAATAAATCTTGATATGTTTAGATACCTGTCATTAGAGTATCTTTAATTGGAATTAATGATAAAATATGTACAATTTTAGGTCAAAAGAGGCTAAAGTCTTGAAGTGCTAAAAGGAGCAGTCACGCTAAGCGGAACCTGTGGGCTCAGTGCGCATCTACCGCTAAGCGCAGCTACAGCGCGCTTAGCGTGATGAGAGAATTTGGAAGAGCACAAGAATCGAGGCCGCGTGTTAAGTGCGAGATCAGCTCGCTAAGCGAGACGTTTGTCTCTTGCCAGGCTCATTGCACAACTAGCGCCAAGCCCAAATCCACTTACTCGCGCTAAGCGTGACGGTGGCGCTAACACGACATCGTGATTTCAGAGCCTATTTAAAGCCTGATTTGTCAGAATTAGGGATAGAGAATTTTTACCAGAGCTGCATACTTTTGCATAGAATTCGAGAAGAGTGCTCTGGAGGCAGCAGAGAGGCAGCAGCTAAGCAAGGAAGCTAGGGTTCATCACTTTGAGAGATTAGAGAGTGTTTGAGTGATTGTGAGGTGCCAAGAAGAGAAGGAGGGATCCCCCTTCCTGTGTAAGCAACAATTGCTCTATACTTTCTACCTCACTTGTATTAGGGTTCCTTGTATGGCTGGCTAAAAACCCTAGTTGGGGATTTCTAATGAATAGTTGATGTAATTACTTCTCATATCTAATTAATTGTGTTTTGTGTGTTCAATGCTTCTTTCAATGCTTAATTACTGCATGCTCTTGGTCTAATCACCCACTTGTGTGTACTGCTCGGTGACTTTAGCATTGGGAAATGTACTGTTGCCTTAGAACTTGATAGAAGTAGGGCTAAATAACTGCATTCCCAGGGATGAATTGCGGGGTATTAGTTTTCTTATTATGCTGTGATGATAATGTTGTTTAAGTTAAGCCTAGTCCAACAAGAGGGATCTAAGGATGAAGCTTGGGTTAAATTAGTCTAAACTTACAAGGGATCGAGGTTTAGTACTTTAGGCTTCAGCATAGAACACGAGAACATGATCAATTAGAGAAATATCTTCATATGCATCAACTCGTTTGTTAGAAAGACCCAACGCTTTTTACCTATTGTTGTCAACTTTTAATTGCTTGCATTTACTACTTTTTAACATAGAATCTAGTTTACTTTTGTTTATATTCTCAATTATCAGTGTTGTTCACACAATGCCCTATTTCTGAATAAAACTCTGTCTAATAAGAAAGTTCCCTGAGTTCGATGCACGGATCATTCCGTTTTAATTTTAAATACTTGGCGACCCGGTGCGCTTTCCAGTGTATCACTTCCCCTTTGATATAAGGGTTTTATAAATTTAAGAAAAAGGAACTGTGTGGGGAAGTGAACATCGGGCCTCGCATCTCCTTTGATAGATATCTTGTGGCCACAATAGGCGTACATATGCCCCATGAAACTGTGCAATCTCAACTCTAGCCTCCTCACCCGAGACCTCTAGCAACTCCACCAACATGATGATCGCCTCGTCCACATGTAGAGGCTCGAAGCTGTGGAAGGCGCCTATGATCGGAAGATGGAGGAGTGACGCCACATCGTCCAGTGTGATGGTCAGCTCTCCTACTGGAAGATGGAAGCTGCTAGTCTCCTTGTGCCACCTCTCGACAAAAGTGGATATAACTCCCCGATCGCTAGTGAACACATGATCAAAGGAATTAATCCTGTGGCAACGACTAGCCCTTCAATCTCAGGAGCTGGCCTCCCAAATTTCTCAACTCAACCTTCCTTCCGTGGGAGACCAACTAACAAAAATTAATTATCACAGGACGTTCCTGAATTGAAGCACATATGATTCCAAATAACATTATATCAAAAATTAATTATCACAAACAACTCAACAATAACAAATAATTAACAAATAACTTTACGTAAAAATTACAATACCTCTCCATTCCATATGATATGTGCAACATGCTCAGCAAACGAAATCAGCACTGATGGGTCATGTGGCCCACCTGGGAATCCCTCAGCATCATCAGCAGCTGATCCCTCAGCACCATCACCAGTTAATCCCTCTGCACCAGGTGCAGGTACATCCTCAGTCATCTCAGGAACATCCTCAGCAACAAGGACAGCTTCTCGTTGCCTACGTGCGAATGCGGTAGGCCTACACCACTGGGGAACATCATCTGCATGATGATCATCCTGTCTACCCAGGGCTCTGCCTATAATCCTACCTAATGCATGACCTAAACCTATGGTTCTAACCATGATCTACAAATCATGACAAACATGTATTTTTTTTTGTCAAATTCATTATTCAAATAATTATAAACCTACATAGTGATGCAATCCTACCCCGCAAGGTCATTGGATAGAAGACTCCAAGTAGATTGTGCCAGAGATCCAAGGGAAGGCCCAAGGGTTCTCATGAGCCTTAGGGTAGATTTCGAGCCCATGGGCTAAGTATGAGCCTGCTTATCTTTGTAAATATTAGAATAGGTTTTTCTTTCATTTGGACCTTGTATTTTGGCCATTCTAGTAGTATAGGGTTTTAGCCTTGTATTTCAAGGTTTTTTGGGTAGTCTTTGTAGTAAGGACTTTTTTTGTATTTTCATGTTTTTTGGCATAGGGGTGAGCTTAGCTATTATAGGGGGTGTGAAGCTAAGCTCTAGCTTCTCATCTCAAGGAGATGAGCTTAGCTATTAGAGAGATGTGTGTAGCTAAGCTCTAGCTTCTTTAGGAATCTTCTTAAGCAAGCTTCTCAAGGAGGTGAGCTTAGTTATGAGAGGGTGTGTGTAGCTAAGCTCTAGCTTCTCAAGGAAGTTTTCTCAAAGAAGCTTCTCAAGAAAGTTTTCTCAAGAAAGCTTCTCAAGGAAGCTACCTAGTCTATAAATAGAAGCATGTGTAACACTTGTTGTAACATTGATGAATGAGAGTCTTGTGAGACACAACTCAAAGTTCAAATTCTCTCCCTTTTTCTTCCTTGAATTTCGTGCTCCCCCCCTCTCTCTTTCTCTTCCTCTTTCTTTTCCTCCATTGAAGCATCCTCTCCAAGCTTTTTATCCAAGGCTCATCTTGGTGGTGAAGCTCCTTATTCCATGGCTTATTCCCTAGTGGATGGCGCCTCCTCTCACCTCTTCTCCTTTGTCTTCCGCTACATCTCCATGGTGAAAAATCACCATTAAAGGACCTCATTGAAGCTCAAAGATTCAGCCTCCATAGAAGTTCCACAAGCAAGCTTCCATCAAGTGGTAATCAGAGCACAAGAGCTTCAAGTAGGTGCTCCTTAAACCTCCATTAATTTTTTTGCTTTACCTTCTCTTCCATTGTTGTTTCTTCATTTTTCTCCATGTATCTCCTCACATGTCTTGTGCTAAATGTTGTTAACATGATTCTTTAGAATTTCCACGGATTGATCTTGCTAGAGAAGTTAGATTTCATTTTCTATGGTTCAAATTTCTTGTTCATGTTCTTGAACCATGAGTTGTGTTGAGTTTAGGTTCCTTTGAGTTTTGTCTTGCTATTTTTTGTGGCTGAACCCTAAACCATAAAATTCTTACAAAATAAAGTAGAATAAAACCTCAAAAATCTAGAGTGACTTGTTCACCTATTGTAGTTTTGTCATAGAAGTCATGTCTAGTCATGAAACTTGTCACATAAGATTTCTTATGTTGTGTTGAATTTTATTTTCTTGTTCTTTGTCTAACTCATTTTTTCATGAGTGTATGAAATTCTTTTAGCCTATTATTTGATTTGAGTCAAATCTTTCATGTTAATTAGTCCTTAACATGTTCATGCAAAATTCTTTGAGAGTCTTTGATTGTGAACCTTTTCTTGAACTTTTAGGTTTCCTTATGATTGTGTCTATTGTGAATTTGAGTTTTGGTGATTGAATTGCTGGCTGAAATGTTGATCCTAAGTGAATATTGAACTCTTAAAACTGTGGTAAACAATCCTAGTGAGTTCAACATACATAGGAAGGTTGAAAGTAAGCCCAAGGCAATCAATATACCATGCTTAAAAAAAAATCGCTGGTGCTGGCAGCTTGAACATATAAACTTGTAAAAATTACTGAGAATTGGTTACTTTGAATTTTGAGCTGAAATTTTTACTGAATTTGCTAGACATCTGGAGAAAAGTTATAAAAAAAGAAAAAAAGTGATTTGGATAAAAGGAAAAAATACTAAAAATCCCACAAGTTGGCAAAAAAAAATAGTATCCAAAAAAAAAAAGGTGAAAGGGAAGTGTGCTTGTTGTTTTGGTTCAAAATTTATTCTATAATTGGTGCCTATTTTATGCCAATCTTAGTTCCTAAATTTCAATTGAAAATTAGTGTGAAAACAAGTGTCAAAGCTAGAGGTTTGTTGAGTCTTTTTTTTTCAGTTTTTTTTCTCTACTCTAGAGCCATTCTAAGTTTCTCTTTGAGTCCTAACTTTCTTCTATGTCCTTTTCATTGCTTTAATTGTTGAATAACCCTTGAAAAATTGTCTTGTTAAAACTCCATTGGTTTAGCTTTCATTTCATTTTTTTTTTGTCTTTGATTATTGCTTGTCTCTTTGTTTCCTTGTTTGTGAGTTGCCATATAAGGAATTGGAAAGGAGGATTGGTGCCATCCCTTGAACAATTTGAGTCAAGAAGCAAGGGGCCAACCACCTTAAGAGCTATTGGACTAAGAAACACTCCAAATTGAGTGAATCACCAAAGAGAGAACAACCACCAAAATTGAGGACCGTTTTGTAATTTTGTAATTTGCAATTTACTTACCTTCATTGCTTTCAAGTTTTGTAACAAAAAGGCATTTCATTGGAAGTGTGTTGGGAGCCTCCAATAGGTTACCAAACTTCCATTTGTGTGTAATAATTTTAGGCAATTTTTCCTTAGGATAGTGAGTGTTTTGTTGGGAACCTTGAATGTGGTCATCCAAACACTCTTAGGATTCGCCTAGTTTACATTTCTTGCTTACTTTCATAGCTTATTTCCTTTACCTTCCATTGTCAAACCGCCTAGATGGCTTTCCTTTTACCAATTAGTTTTTTTACCTTATCTTTCACACCTCTTTTAGTGTTTATTTTGGCTATTTTCAACCATAGTTTCTTTTACCTTTTGTTTTCAAACCTCCAACAAGAAAGAACCACAACTTAGGAACCAACATGAGTCATCATTCATCTAGTGTTAATGGCGAGGGTACTAGTCATAAAGACCCTTTATCTAGAATCTTAGATGAGTTGAGTTCCCTCAAGTTATGGAAAGAAAAACAAGAGAGAAAAGAAAAAGGAAAAAAAAGAGTCTATACTTGTAGCACCACTCATTGCTTCCATGACTTAATAAAATTTTACAAAAGGTTTGTCCCATATTTTTCTATACTTGTAGCACCACTCATTGAGTTGGTGAGGAACCATGTTCCTTCATGGGAAGATGCCCAGGAAATGGGTTTTCGGACCTTACCTTACTTCAACATACCAAACACTACTAATACATATGTTTTTGTTCTTTTTACAGGTGTCGAGGGAAGGAGCCCAGAGTATGAAGAACCTTGGGATTTGAGGTCAAATCCTTTCCAAGGTGGAAGGAGTGATGCAATCCTACCCCGCAAGGGCATTGGATAGAAGACTCCAAGTAGATTGTGTCAGAGATCCAAGGGAAGGCCCTAGGGTTCTCATGAGCCTTAGGGTAGATTTTGAACCCATGGGCTAAGTAGGATCCCGCTTATCTTTGTAAATATTAGAATAAGTTTTTCTTTCATTTTGGCCTTGTATTTTGGCCATTCTAGTAGTATAGGGTTTTAGCCTTGTATTTTGGGGTTTTTTGAGTAGTCTTTGTAGTAAGGACTTTTTTTGTATTTTCATGTTTTTTGGCATAGGGGTGAGCTTAGCTATTATAGGGGGTGTGTAGCTAAGCTCTAGCTTCTCATCTCAAGGAGGTGAGCTTAGCTATTAGAGAGGTGTGTGTAGCTAAGCTCTAGCTTCTTTAGGAATCTTCTTAAGCAAGCTTCTCAAGGAGGTGAGCTTAGTTATGAGAGGGTGTGTGTAGCTAAGCTCTAGCTTCTCAAGGAAGTTTTCTCAAAGAAGCTTCTCAAGAAAGTTTTCTCAAGAAAGCTTCTCAAGGAAGCTACCTAGTCTATAAATAGAAGCATGTGTAACACTTGTTGTAACTTTGATGAATGAGAGTCTTGTGAGACACAACTCAAAGTTCAAATTCTCTCCCTTTTTCTTCCGCACACATAAACTAAACCCTAGACACTAAACCCTAAGCACTACATATCTATAATTTCTAAAACCACCAATAACAAACAACCATATATATTAAACCCTAACATCTAAACTAACCCCTAACCTAAACCCTAATCACTAAACTAAACCCGAAGTTCAACCTTAACCACTAAAATAAACCCTACGAACTAAACTAAACCCTAGCCTCAACCCTAACCACTACATATCTACCATTTCTAAAACTCAATAACATACCACCATATATATTAAAACCTAACAAGTAAACTAAACCATAACCTCAACCCTAACCAATAAAATAAACCCTAACAACTAAACTAAGCCCAAAGCTCAACCCTAGGCACTAGAATAAACCCTAACCACTACCCTTACCCATACATATCTCCCATTTCTAAAACTCTCTATAACATACCAACATATATATTAAACCCTAAACCCTAAACTAAACCCAAAGCTCAACCCCTAGGCACTAGAATAAACCCTTACTACCAACCCTACCCCTTTACATATCTACCATTTTTAAAACTACCAACAACATACCACAACATATATTAAACCCTAAGCCCCACACCAAACCCTAATGTCACCCCTAAGCACTAAACTAAACCCTAACCACCAACCCTAACTACATACCATCATAAATATTACACCCTAACAACTAATCTAAACCCTACGCTCAACCCTAGTCCCTAACATAAACCCTAACCTCTACCCTTAAGCCATATGCCCTAACCACATACAGTCAGCCCTAAGCCCTTAACTAAACCCTAGCCACTAACCCTAATAACTATTTTGATGCAAATATATTAAACATCAAAAACAAAAATGTTACCTAATATATACTATTAAACTTTAAAATTTATTTCATACCACCATGCAATCATACATATTTTTTTATTATTAAAAAACAAAACATACCTATTTTTAATACAAAACAAACAAATACAACTAAATTTATAAAAAAAAAATCACAAAATTAATCAAAAAAAAAATTCAAATCTTCATATGTGCGACTCATACGAAAGAACTTCTTCCGTATGAACGTTACAAAATCAGAAACACTTATGAAAGAAGTTCTTCCGTATGAGTTTACGGAAGAACTTCTTCCGTATGAGTCATACGAAAGAACTTATTCCATATGCCTCATGGAAGAAGTTCTTCTGTACATATAACTTCATCCGTATGAGACATACGGAAGAAGTTATACTTACGGAAGAACTTCTTCCGTATTAACGTTACAACTTCAGAACTTCTTTCGCTCTCAAAATTCCAAACCTAAGTTCTCTAAGGTAAGTCCTCTACCCTAATGTTACAGGCCATTAACGGAGAGGAAGGTGAAACTAACCTCGACGGCGAAGAAGAAACAACAAAATGCAGCTCCAAACGGCCACGAACGAAGAAGATGAAGACTTGCGGAGGAGAGCGGAGGAGCGCGGCGAAAAGAAAAATGAAACAAGAAACGCGAAAAAGTGAAATGCTGGGTGCACGCTTTTCGTTTTTAAATTTAATCAAAGGGCATTTTAGCCCATTCAAGTGAAATGCTTGGTGCACCAGCAATATTGCTGGGGGCACCTAGCAACACTCCAAAAACTATGTCTATCTAGTATCTACCAAGCAGTGGGCGCCCCAAAACAGTGATACGGAATCACTGATAACTGATAAACATTGTTACCGTGATCATATCAATTCATCATCATCCGCATCATTCTCACCCATGGCTGCCTCATCCACAATCAACAACTTCTTCTCTTTCTTCTTACCCACAAAACCACCACCACCCTCTCCACCGCAGTTCAACCCCACCACCACCACCACCACTCCTATGAACCCTTCTTCTCAGACCCACAAACCCTCCTCGCAGCCCCTAATTGCCCAATACAACCCTCCTCCTCCTTCCCCTTCTTCCTGTTCTTCTTCTTCTGAATTGTCCTCTGTTATATGCCCCTCCATGGCGTACTCCAACACGCTCTTCTTCCAGTCGCCGTACAACGTGCAGGTGGTGGTGGCCGAGGACGAAACCGAGGAGAAGCTCCTGGGAAGGTTCCGCAGAGAGGTGACCAAGGCCGGCGTCGTTCAGGAGTGTAGGAGGAGACGCTACTTCGAGAACAAACATGAAGAGAAAAAACGCAAGTCGCGCGAGGCTGCCAGACGTAACCGCAAAAGGTTCTTTCTTTCGCTTTTTCTCTCAGTGATGGGTTGGTTTTTTTTGCATCTGACTTAGGGTGTGTTCGTTTGTGTAGAAAGAGAGGGGAAGTGAAGAGAAATGAACAATAAATGGCGTGTGACCCATACTTTTCCATCCTACTTTAATTCAAAACTTTCTTGTCAATTTACTTTCTTTTCATTTTTTTCATCTCTACCAGACCCTTGGGTTTTGTTGAGTGGAAATAGGAAAAGTAAATATAGGTTTAATGGTGTTCTTAGTCGCTAAGAAGTTGTTTCTTAAAGCTTAAGTTTTGGTTCTTTAGATATTTTTTGAAATATCTAAGCTCTAGTTCTTGAAGCTATCAATGTAAGAATGAAGGAGTAGGAAATGTAAATAAATGGTTAATGGTGTTCTTAGTCGCTACTCACTAAGATGTTGTTTTTTGAAGCATAAGTTTTGGCTCTTTAGATTTTTTTTTGAAACACCTAAGCTCTAGTTCTTGAAGCTAGGCATTGTAAGAATTAAGAAGGGAGTAAGGTTTGAGTATTTTTTTTTTTAAAAATACATGGAAGATAACTTGTGGTTTTAAAAGTCATGAAGGAAGAACTTTGACACCCATCACTGAACCTGTGCATCAACAGACATGGACATAAGTCAATTCTTGGGTGTACAGTTGCTTTCAATACTTGAAGGAAGAACTTTGACACCCATCATTGAACCCATGGATCAAATGACATGGACATTGCACTTGACTTTTGAGTCTTGGTTATACAGTTGCCTTCAATACTTTAAGGAAGAACTTTGACGCCCATCACTGGACCGGTGGGTCTACTGACATGGACATTGCACTTGACTTTTAAGTCTTGGGTATATAGTTGCCTTCAATACTTGAAGGAAGAACTTTGACGCCCGTATTAGTTCTACGAAACTGGAGTAGGATTGTTTATTGTGAAAGATGTCTTTAGTTTTGTACCAAAATGTCGAGAACTAACACATGTTTGGAATTATGGTGGAAAGATCTTCAACGTCCGTTCACTGAACCCCTTTGTTACTTTTGCCTTGAATGTTCAGAAGGGTGGCAATGGATTGTCAAATGTAGCTTAAAACTAAAGATAACCCATTTTTCAAGGACTAAAAACACCATTAAACCCAAGAATAAATAAATAAATTGTGTTGTGATGTTTTGGGTGGATTACTTGATGTGTTGGGGCTTTGTATTATTATGAGAGCAGAGTTAGATTATTTTGTTGGGGGTGGCTAATGTTTTGAACTGTGGTTTTTAATTGCAATTATGTCTACTATTCTACCATGTTAACATTTTGGAGGTGTTTGTAACTGTGTTGCTGTTGCTGTTACTGATGTATTTGCTTTCGCTAGCGGTTTTACATGATATCAGGATTTTGAAAGTCTCTGTGAACTATGACTGCAAGTGCAGTTTTAAAGCTTTGGGATGGTCAAAGAGAAGAGCACCGTTAATTAAAAATAATTGATTTCCACCCGGATGGATTGTGAGAGTGGATATTTTGTGTGAGGGTTGTGTAATTTGTCTTGTGAAGAGAGGGATAAACACAAAGACCATAAACTGGTGTGGCCTACTAATTGTCTTTGTTCCTTTTTTGATGGAAACTTGTAGAGTTGGTGATTCATGCTGGATTGATTTTGACGGTGGTTCTTTCATGTGAGGTTTGTCTTAATTTGTGTAATTTGTGGGTTTTCAAGTGAGGAGAGGGATAAATGCAATGGTTGGGTCTGTTAAGATTTGTTTGAAGGTATGGGACTTGAGTACTACATTGGAAGAATGGGGTTTTAGTGTGAGGTATATGTGACCAGAGTTAACTATAACAGTTAGCTTATGTGGTGTAATTTTGTCTAGGGTACCAATTGATAAGAACTTTTGCTGAACCATACCTCAATTTCTAGTCAGTAGCCATTGTAGTTGGAGAGTCCAAGGCCTTATAAACCTCACACTAGAATCCAATATTTCCAATTTGGAACTCAAGTTCCATTCCTTGCAATTGGATCCTAATAGGGACCCCAATTCTGATCTTTGTATCTATTTGTCATTTCATGTTAAAAAATAGTATTCGAAAGGATTCATTCCCTGTTTGTATATGGGGATAGCGAATAGCAGGATAACTGCGATTCTGATTTTTTTTATATTGTTTATATAATTTTTACTATATACATATAAATTCTCAAAAACGATAAAAATTACTTAAAATTCATGACATTCAGAAGATTCATTGGAAGGTCACACAGTCGACGACGAAGAGTCACACGGGTCATGCTATAGTCACAAGGTAGGAGAGGAGAGTTATGAACTTTTAAAGGGTTTTCTACAAGCTGAAACCCTTTTTTTTTAATCCAAAATCACCCCATTAGTTTTCTCCTCTAACGTTAATATTGGAGGCCATTCTCAAGATTTTGGACACCATCAGCATTGCTGTCCAAATCCAGAAATAGTCTTTTGGTTTGCACAGGGTAATTTGTGTAATTTTATCCTTCCTATATTGTATATACTATATACCCCATCAGATGAGTCTCGTACCTAGATGGCCCTTTGGCTTTTTCTCAAGTGTCAAATCTATTAATAAACCAGGGAAAGAGAGATTTGTTTGGGAGAATGATGCTAACTTGTTCTTTGTCAATTTTATGGAGCTTTGTACTGTCTAATGTTTTATGTGGTTGGTTCATTGCCTCGTTGGTGTTCTTTCTTCTTATCTGCTGTTTCTCGGTCCCTAGAATGGAATTGCTACCGGATGCCTTACAAGATTTTATTGTGTAAGGTGGTGGTGGGAGAGGTATTTTGGTTAGATATATCTATTAGCAAAGATTATTCAATTTTTTTATACTTCTCTTCTTTACATCATTTTCAGGCTGCCAATGTCAAAAACTGTAGGACAGAAAAAGCAGGACGTCCCAGCAACCAAGAGAGAAGACGATGAGGATAACTGGGATCTACCTGAAGGAGACACTCTGTATTAACCCTTTGATTCCCTAAGTTCTGTAGGTTTCTTTGATTTCATTGCATATAAGTTTTGTTAAGTAAACTATGTTCCTTGCTTCGTGCATTTTCAACTGTGATGAATTTAATATAATATAATTTGCTTGTTTGTACATCCATATTTTGTTATGCCCTTGGTTCTATGAAGTTTTGCATCAATTTAGAAGTTGCATTTCTTAGATTGAAATGTTTAAAATGTGATGATAGCTTGTTCATTTCTGCTGTAATCTTGAAGGTAATGAATATTTGAAATAAGGCTTAAATACGAATTTAGTTCCTCTAAGTTTGTACCTTTTTAATTTAGATCCCTATAAGCTTTTTTTTTTATTTTTAGTCCTTATAAGTTTGTATTTTTTTTAACTTTGGTCCCTAAACTACGAACTTACAGGGTCTAAAAAGTGAAGAAAATGGAATCTTCAAAGGATTAAAATTGAAAAAGTGCAAATTTATTTACTAAAAATGAACCAAATAGCTTACCGGGACTAAATTCATATTTAAGCATTAAAATAATACCAGGTGTATTGAAGTTTGCTTTTGTTTAGAGTATTTTCCTATACGTGTCTCTGTTATTGTGAATATGCTTTTAGCTGCTGTTGATAATTTGCAAATACTAGTCTAAAAAATATCGTTGAGATGCTTCTGACCTGCATTATATGTTATTTGACTGTCATTGGGTGATTGTTATTGGGATCACTGGTCTTTTAAGTTTAACACACGGACATTTGTTTCCTGCACTCCTATTAGTGAATCTTCTTACTTCTATTGTATTTTGGAAAGTTTATTGCAAAATGTAAATTTACATTCCATAATGAATATTTCGGAATGTAATAGAGATGCATGATTCGAATAAGAGGGTACAAATCTTCTAACTTCTATTGTATTTTGGAAAGTTTATTGCAAAATGTAAATTTACATTCCATAATTAATATTTCGGAATGTAAGAGAGATGCATGATTCAAATAAGAGGGTACAGGATTCAAATGCCTTAACACACGGTGTTACTAAAATCCTCGACCATACATATTGGACCTAGTCATTCTTAATGATAAGGTTTGACACTATTACAAGGTGAGACTGAGTGTGCAGCTATAACCATTCAAATGATTTTATTTTTGTTGTAAAATATACATAGAAATTAGTGAGAAAACCATGAGATTTTAAGTGTACTTTGTGCTGTTAATTAAAGGAGACTATAGAGGATTTCAATCGCTAGATTATCCATGACCGTGTGGTTTGGTCATGACAAATCGAGATCTCATTACTTCTATAAGGGCGGCTTAAAAATAGCAATTGCAGACAAAATTTTAGGATTACCAACAAAAAAATGTCATTAATTTTAAAGTAAAAAAATGTCAGATATGTTGGGAAAAAAAAGTATAACATATAACTCTTTTAGACAAATATTTATGTTCTAAAATTTCACGTAGAAAACTGATAAAATGAGTGATACTTTTTTAAAATACACTTTCACTTACTAAGTTTGGCAATTCCGATGAAAACTTAAAATCTTTTGTTTCATGATAAAAGAAAAAAAAAGGTCAGGCAAACATCTGAAATGTTGGAACATTATGATGATTTTTTTATAAATATATTTTGTCATATCTGTTGGAAAATAAAATAAAAAATGAAAGAAAATAAATATGAAGAAGATGCACAGTCTTGAATTAAATAACAAAATAGCAGTAGCGAATTAAATTTAATTAACAGCACATGAATAATGCATTATAACATATAATAAGCACAAGAAAAAAAAATTAAGGGAAGAAAGATATAGTCTGGGTTGAAGCGCGTAAACGCTATCCTTAGAGAGAAAACGCCCCCACTGCACGGGTAAGAAATTTTGATTGCGCTCCTCTCCCAAAATACGACAACCCGTTATAAGTTTTGTATAGGAAAAGAAAGAGATAAATTTTTGGCAGAAAGAAACTAGAACTCTCAGTTCATTTCTAGAAAAGAGGAAAGAGATATATATAGGCATTTTGCAACAACAAAATATGACCGTTAGAAATATGACTGTTGGAAAACCAACCTACAGTTGTCACAACAAATATAACAAACTAGTTTGACTCATTAAAACAAAATCTCAAGAGAATCTAAAATAAATATTATTTTATAAAATAGAATTAATATATATTTATAAATTTTAAATTAAAACACAAATATTTACCAACAATATCCACTTCTTTTTGTCTTATTGTATATGTTTCGGGAACCGCTATTTAGATTTAATTCACAGCAATAATCGATGGCCAATAGTTGGAAAATGTAGATTTTGGTGGATGGATAGTGGATTGAATTGAACAATGCTAGGTGGCTTCATTGATAGGCAAAACGCGAAATGACAACATCAACAATGTGCGGGTTGTGCTCGTATAATGGATGTGATGTTACGTGTTAAAATAATGATATACAAATATCTTATTATTTAATATTTTCATAATATTATAAATTTTATTATATTTATATTTGTATTTTTATTTTTCTGTTTTTAATGTCAAATAATATATTCGGTGTTCATGTGACATTTTATTATGTTTGGCCACCAGTAAGTTACTTTCATGTCGACATTTTATTTTATTGTAAAAATATGATAACCATAGGAAAACTATATTTCAAAAAACTACTCGTGTCCATCGTCTTGCTTTCTTCTCTAGCTTACAACATCGAACCAGTTATTCAAATGCTTAAAATTGCGCCGATCTTAAACACGCAAAGTATAAATTTCCCACAACACTTAACCAGGAAATATAAAATTCCCTCATCACATGCCTAACACTTTATCCTAACACAAGTAATATTAACATTTTTTTTTTTTTGGTTTTGGCTTCCCACATATCTATTTTTTTGAGATAATTATGTTAAAAGACATTAAATGTTGACGTATCTTTTATCGGATATATGAACTTTCATTCATTTGATTGTGAAAGACTAATTTCTTTCTTTAAATTAGACTCTGTTGGTTTAACTTCAATATTTTCTATGTAGAAAAAACATTATAGTTTGCTAATTTTTAGATATCAAGTAATCAATTTTTCTTTTTTCATTTTGGACTTTGTTAATCACTAATTGTCTGGTGGGTCTCTCTTATCCTTAACTTAATTAATAATAAAACAAAAATTTAAAACAAGTTAAACCCTAATTTTAGGAATTCTTACTCTTTCAATCTCATAGAATAAGTGCCGATGTAAATAGGGTAGTAGAACTCTGAAAATGCGCAACATCGACGTGAGTAGATAGTTACCATCGGCAAAGCAAAGCAAAAGTTGTTGCATAAAACATATTAAGGTCTTTATAATTTTCTTTTATTATATTTATATATCTCGTAATATTCAAATATTTTATTTTCATATTTTTAATTGGACTTTGGTTAATGTTTGTTAATGGGTGTTAACCGTGAAAATAATCAAGGGTTTTCGAAAGCAATTTCTCTTTCTAGAAGGTTGATTTTCATGAGTGATTCTATTAACAAATAATTTTTTAAGAGTGAGATATATAATTCATTTGTTATTGTAAGTTCTTTCTAGTCAAACAAACAAGATTCCAAAATAGAAAAGAAGCCATCAACATAGGCATGTCTAAATTGACCACATCATACTTACGTAATTAGATTAAGTTATAGGTGCCTATGTTTTCCAAGTGTTGGGCTTTCTTCACTTCTAAAAGCTTCAACCAACTCAAATAATTTTTTATGTCCTTGGGTGGAGAGGCCATAAAAATTTCGCTTTGTCTTTTAAGAAGTCACTCCTGATAGAGTCTTTGTGAATGAAAGGGTATTCTTCATTATGAGTAGGAAACAAATCTTTGATAGCTTTTAAATCCACTTAAGGGCGGTAAAGACCTGCAAAACAAATATTTTTTTTGTTAAGAGAAGTTGGGATCAGTACCTAGGTTTCCCAGGTTTTCTACATTCCTCTTTGTGTCCAGGAATGAGGATTAGGTCAAAGCCTCTTTCTCTTTGCATCGTCATTATGGATGAAGGAAGTGGCATGCTCCTATCAGTGTTAGTAGAAACATCTTGTTGTTCCACATGGGTGTTTTGTTGTTGAGAGGACGCCATTAATGAAAAGAAAGACAAAGGTAATTTAGAAGAATTAGAGGTAGTGAAGGAGGAAGAAGATAAACAGTGAAGATTAGAGCTTACAAAGGGAAGAAAGAGTGAGGAATGAGAGAGATTGATTCATTTTTATACAATGAGTAAATATAATTCAAAATTTAAATTATTTTTAGCAGAAGATATGATAGAATTGACACAGTTAATGGGGATAGGCACTTATAGACCAATAAGTGCAATCATGCTCGCCTTGGTTGGTGTAAAAATCGCTCCCATGATTGAGCGTGCTCTCCAAGATATTTAATGATAAGAGACGTTGCACTAGGGAAAATGACTATAAAGTACCCTCAAAATCATTTGATACATAAATACTATGTTCTCAAAAATAAATACTCGAACACAATATTTCTGAGCAGCATCTATTATCTCTGTTATGAAAATTTCCCAAGTATAAGAACGTAGTGAAAATTCGGTATTTGCCATTTTGATAAAAAGGGAAGATAGTGATTTAAGATCAAACTAAAATACTTAATGCGACTTTGAGATATTGATGTTTTTATCGAAATATTAGGTTTTGATGAGATTGATGTTTCAATAAGCATATTAATCACGTGGAGGTAAAAAGTGCAAAGAATGAAATGTTTTTGAATTCGAATTAGCAGTTTTAGCGATTGATGAAAGGAGTTATGTAAAGACGTCTAGCGCCATTAGATCTATAATTATGAACTTGTTTACACATGTCAAAATCATATAATTCGACTATTAGTATTAGAAGTCTATAAATAAAACCCCTGACAACCATTTTCATGGATTGAGTCATGGCCACTTAAATCCTCAAACACCAACAATGTCACACTAGAAAATAGGTCTCGGTTTGAAGGTCGCAGTGTATATATTCATCCCACTTTTAATGAATTCTTGTTTCTTTTACTTTATTGCATCTTTCTAAACCATGTATTCTTTCCAATCTCCATTTCTTCTTTGAATTGTGCTTTTATCTAGTCTCTTTTGTTTGTGTTTATTCTACATGCTTTGGAGCTTTTGCGTTGTTCAGTTTCCCCAACACTAATGGATATTGCTGCTATTACCAACTTAAAACCTCTAGGAAATACTTATGCTCTTGGTTTATTCTAAGACCAAATCAAAAGAATTGAAGTGGACATAGACTTGAGTGTTAAGTCCTATGGAGGTTTCATCGAAAAGCATGCAAAAAACACTAAGGAGGTTTTGGACGAAGAACATATTGTATTCTTGATGTATTGGGTATCTTCACATCTTTGTACTCGAGCTCTCCAAATACCAATGTATTGTTACAACTTAGTTCAAGCTCTTCATTTCAGAGAAGATATTTGTCTTAGCAAATTACTCCTAGCCTCTGTTTACAAAGTAATGGATGAAGCTATCAAAATTATGGATGCTCCAGGGAAGATGAAGCACATAGTTGGCCCTTTACGGATTGTTCAACTTTGGCTAAATGCTATCTTAGCCAACCACGTTACTATTGAATGAGGCATCCTTGATGATATCAAACTAAAGGTTGAAGGAGCTCGATTAATTTACCTCACCCCCTGTCGCAACTGTTAGTCGTCTTATACGACTAACTTTTGTATAGAAAACTTTTACAAAATGTATATAAATCCCCATTTTATAGTTCTTTTGTAGGATTGTAAATAATTTTTTTCTTTGTTTTCATCTCTGTCCATTAGAAGCCTCTTTATATGGAATTAATGTTAAATTCTCTTCAATTTCAGGCAAAAAGGAGCAAATTTGAAGAAGTGCCAAAATGGATGTCGCGCTAAGCGAGATCTGTGCGCTTAGCGCGTATCAGCGGCTAAGCCCAACACAAGAGCGCTTAGCGAGTCGAGGGAATCTAGAAGGGCATCTTCTATGCAAGCTCACGCGATATCAGCTCGCTAAGCGAGTCGTCTGTCGCATTCCAGGCTCAGCGCGAGATTGGCGCTAAGCTCAAATTTACTTACTCGCGCTAAGCGCGACGTCTAGGTTTTTGAGCCCTTTTTAAGCCTGATTTGCACATAATTGAGGAGAGCTTTTGGAGAGAGAATAATCACCACATAGAGCTCTTGGGTGTGAACTTTAGAGAACGAAGAAGCAGAGCAAGGAGCCAAGTTTCCAACTTTTAGAGAGATTAGGGAGCTTTTGAGTGATTGTGAGGTGCCAAGAGGTGGAGGAGACATCCCCCCTCCTGTGTATGCAAGCAATTCCTCTTGACTCACTTTCTTTATTGTAAAAGGAGCTTCCTTGCCATGGAAGGCTAAAACCCTCAGTTGGGGATTTCTATTGAACAGTTGATGTAAAACCTTTTTCATATCTAATTAAGTGTGTTTCTATGTGTTCATTGCTTCTATCGGTGCTTGATTATTGCATGCTTTTGGTCTTATCACCCATTGGTGTGTGCTGTTAGGAACTTTAGCATTGGGAAATGTACTGTATCCTTAGAACTTGATAGAGCAGGGCTAGATAACTGCATTGCTAGGGATAGGGTGCAGGGTTTTAATTTTTTATTATGCTGTGATTATAATGCTATTTAAATTAAGCCGAGTTCAACAAGAGGGATCTGAGAACGAAGTTTAGTTTAAATTAGTCTAAACTTGCGAAACATCGAGGTTTAGTACTTGAGCCTTCGCCATAGAACACAACAACATCCTTAATTAGAGAAACATCTTTAATTACATCAACTTGTTCAGTAGGAAGACCCAATGCTTTTAGATTACTGTTTTCACACTTATTTGCTCACGTTTACTACTTTTCAATTAGGATATTTCATACTTTTACTTCAATTCACATTTATTAATTTCTGTTTACAAAATGCTTGATTATTGAACAAAACTTTGCTAAATAAACAAGTTCTCTGTGTTTGATACTCGGATCATTCCATTTTAATTAAATACTTGACGACCTGTTGCACTTGCCGGTTAAACCACTTCCACATAAAACGAGTAATTACAAATTTAGGACAAAGGAACTGTGGAAGGGGGTTAACAAGTATTTTTGGCGCCGTTTCTGGGGAACTTTTTCCATTTGGAAAGTTTAGTTCAGTTTGAAGGCATTAATTCATTATTCTTTGATTTATTAATTTTTGTTTTTGTTAATATTTGTTTTGTTCATAATTAATTTTCTTCTTGAATTGGTTAACTGTTGTTCCTGTTAGTGTTTGAATGCATAGATCTTCTGCAGGTGAATTGGTCCCATTGGATTTAGAAATTGAAGCCACCTTTAGAAGAAACAACGCAGAGAGAAAAAGAAAGCTTTTGCACGATAGAACAGTAGCATCAATCCTTGAAGAGGCTCACTTTTCTGAGTCATCATCTTCTAATTCACTTACACCCAGGGAATCTCAAACAGCATAATTTGAAGCCGAAGTCATGGCTAAAGAGCAACCTCGATGAGTGACCTTGGAAGATTACTCAAGTATTTCGGTGCCGCAATATTTCTCAAGTGTTGCACGACCAGAGGTTCAGACACAAAACTTAACTTACCCACCTTCATTGATACAGCTAATACAGAGCAATTTGTTTCATGGTTTACCAAATGAAGATCCATACTCCCACTTGGCTACGTATATTGAGATTTGTAATACCGTCAAGCTTGCCGGTCTACCTGAAGATGCGACTAGGCTCAGCCTATTTTCATTTTCTTTATCTGGGGAGGCCAAGAGATGGTTGCATTCATTCAAGGGCAACAATTTAAAGACATGGGATGAGGTTGTTGAGAAGTTTCTAAAAAAATATTTCCCAGAGTCTAAAACTGCAGAGGGAAAAGTTGTAATTTCTTCATTCCATCAGTTTCTCGATGAATCTTTGAGTGAGGCATTAGAAAGATTTCGTAGCTTGCTGCGAAAAACTCCCACTCATGGTTTTTCAGAGCCTATACAGTTGAACATTTTCATTAATGGGTTACGGCCGTGATGGGTCCCCACTGCAGTTACTTTTTGTGCATTTATTATGTCTCAAGAAAATTTCCATGGGGTTTACCAGAAAGCGCACTGGATCGTCAAGTATTTAAAATTAAAATGGATGAATCCGAGTATCGAACATAGGGAACTAATGTTAGCCTAAATAAAGTTCAGAATCGAAGCATTGTTGAAAGAACATGTATAAGTGATAATTTCAAACAGAATTTAAACTAAACTATTATGCTAAAACTATGAAATGCAAGGTAAATAAAATGAAAGCAGTAGGTAGATATGTTGGGTCTTTCTAACAAACAAGCTGATGCATAAAAATATATTTCTCCAATCGATCATGCTCTTGTGTTCTATGCTATAGCCTAAATTACTAAACCCTCGATCCCTCGTCGGGCCGAATTAATCCAAGCTTCGTTTGCAGATCCCTCATGTTGGACTAGGCCCGATTTAGACAACCTTCTTAGGTTTAGACTAACTTAAACTGAGTTTCATCTGCAGATCCCTCATGTAAGACTAGACTCAGCTCAAGTAGCTTACAAAAGTTTAGCTTAAGCTTCGTTCACAGATCCCTCATGTTGGACTTGGCCCAAACTAAACAGCATTATTGTAACAACAAAATTAAAACCAAAACTTAACCCGCAGATCCCACATGTGAGATTAAGTTTTGATCCTACTTCAATCAAGTTCTAAGGCAACAGTACATTTCCCAATGCTAAAGTCACCTAACTGTGCACACAAATGGGTGATCAGACCAGAAGCATACAAACATTAAGCATTGAAGGAAGCATTGAACACAAAAAACATAATCAATTAGATATTAGGTATTTACATCAGTTGTTCATTAGAAATCCCTAACTAGGGTGTTTAGCCAGCCATTACAAAGAAACCCTAACAATAAATGAGATAAAAAGTAGAGAATGATAGTTCCTTACACAAGAAGGGGGATTCCTCCTCCTCTTCTCAGCATCTCACACTCACTCTCTACTCAATAATGTCTCTCAAATGACAAAACCTAGGCTTCAATGCACAAGCTGCTTCTCTTTTCTGCTTCTAGGCCTCTTTTCCCAAAATTGGCCCGTGGCTTCTCTAGTATTCTGTGCCCTGGTCGTTCTGTAGAAGCTGCATAAAAGGTGTCAAAGTTGTGTAAAAGCTGTAAAAAGTTGTACCCTAATTCTGCACAAGACATACTTTAAATAGGCTCTGAAATTGCGACGCTGCGCTTAGCGCTACCATCGCGCTTAGCGCTAGTAAGTAAAATTAGGCTTAGCGCCAGTCTCGAGCTTAGCCTGGCTGAAGGCACTTGCTACACTTAGCGCACTGATCTTACGCTTAGTGCGCGGCTTTGATGCTAATGCTCTGCCAAATTATCCTTTGCACTAAGCGCGCTGAAGCTGCGCTTCAGCGCGGTGGATATGCACTTAGCCCAACTGCTACTTTTTGCAATTCAAAACTTAGCCTCTTGTTCACCTGAAAATGCATAGATTTCATCATTAAATCCAATGGAAATGTTCTAGAGACAACGTTAACCATAAAACAAAATTTATTTACAAAATTCACTACAAAATAACCATAAATTGGGGAACTATACAAGCTTTGGAAAATGATTTCTATACAAAAGTTAGTCGTATAAAGCGACAAAGACAGTGGCCAATCAAAAGAAAATGGTGTTTGATTCATCAAGGACATCAACCATATGAACTGAATACCATGGAATGCTTAAATCAATCAATTCTCACAAGCATGCAACTTTTCAAAGATAGGAGCACAAGTATTAGAGTCACAGCTGAAATAAGCTCGTAAGCATGATAGACATCAAGGAAGGATCATCAACCAAAACCTCACAGTCATTGTTTCACTCAAACTCAAGTGTTTAGGATTATTCCATAATAAACAACCAACACAAGTCCCAACCTTTGCATTTCATGTCATATCATATAGTAATGAACACACAAAAATGAATCCAAAGGACTTTCTAGGCTTGTAATGGGGTTAGGCTGCCAACTATTCATGGCTTTTCTAGGATTCAAAAGCATAGGTTCTAGGAGAGCATTCATCCATAGAATAACCTTCATTTTTTTTCATTCATTCCTTCCCCATACTTGCCCATTTTCTTAGGCACCTAGCTTTCACACCTGAATTTATAGCATACACACTTATTAACTTTATTTATACACTACAAAAAAGATGACCTATGCCTACAAACACTTTTGCCTACATGTTTAATTTAGTGTAGGTAAAACTTAGGAAAAACATTTACCTACAAATACTTATGGTAGGTAAAATCAAAGACTTATACCTATAGTTGTTTGGTGTAAGAAAAACTCAATAAAAAAAAATCAACCTACAAATAGTGAGTGTATGTAAAATCTCCTTGCACGTGTAGTCACTTGGTGTGGGTAAAATTCCAAAAAAAACATATACCTACAATCAATTAGTGTAAGTAAAATCATAAAGACTTCTACATACAAATGGTGAGTGTAGGTAAAATTTCAAAAAACTTATACCTACAACTACTTAGTGTAGGTAAAACTATTCTTATTATATAAAAAAATTATTTTTTATAAAAAAATTATATGATAATATTTTGCTTGACACATTAAATGTCTTTTGACACATTACAATACAATCACAACCATATTTTTTTGTAATATAAAAGTTTTCTGACTCACCAAAACTGCAATTTAAAACCATGACATGAATAAAAAGATTAACTTCTATAGAAATTTTTTAAAGGTATTTCTTGATCTCCATTACGACACAGACAACGGCTTCGAAGTGCGCCTCTTTCTCCACAACTCATCTTTGTCCCTACTCATTTTCCAATTCATTCATTCTTCCGCTATTGCAGGTTTTCCAATTCCAGCTCTATTCCCTCTCTTCCGTTCCACCTCATCAACAAAAGGTTTCAATTCCTCTCCTAAATTTTCATATATTTATTTCCTAGACTCTGATTCTCTTCTTAAATTTTGCATAGATTTTCGGAGCCGAACAAGATACTCCAGTGGTCAATGACTCTGATCTCGTAGCCATTTCTGACAAACTACGACTAGTCTCGGTCAACGACTCCGAACCGGAACCAAGCGCTGCCGATTTGTTGAAATCCGATGAGGAATTGGCCAGACTCTTGCAGGTTTCAGTGTTTCACCTAGGAATTTGTGTTCAGTATAATCGATTTTGGAAATGGAGTGAATTTCTGTATTTATTTCTAGTTTCAACTTTATTTTTATTTTCACTTTGCGTGTGTGTGTGCATGCATTATTATATCTGTACAGGTAGAGGAGGAAGCGCTAATGTTGCAGCAGTATGTGGCAAGCCAAAATCCTCGAGAATTTGATAGTAGAGTATGGCCCTACGTTAGTCAAGTCCTAATGTTGCAGCAGTATGGGCTATATTTTTTTGCGTGAGTATGAAATTTGTGAGTAAAAATGGTTGTAACAAGCCAAGTGTGAAAGAACGCGAATTCAACTTAGTTTGTCATTCATTTGATGAATAGGAATAAGTCTCCATATATTTTTTTGTAACTTCATTTCATGAAACTTATATATATTTTGTTTGTGCAAATCTTTTGCATCCATGAACACCATCACATACATAATAATACATACAATGTGTTCCCTATTCATTGTTGTAACTGAAAAGACATAGAAATAGCTTTATCACCATAGAGGATTTCAAATTTCTATATAAACATGGAATAAATACTGTGAGGATACCTGTTGGGTGGTGGATTGCTAATAATCCTGATCCTCCGAGTCCATTTATTGGAGGAAGTCTTGAAGCTCTAGAAAATGCATTTTCATGGGCACAATAGTTTTTGATTTTGCAGCATTATCTTCAAGGTTTATAGCACAATTGGAACTTTGTTTTTCCTTCTGACAAAAAATATGTCTAATTATCATGTTGCAGGGAATATGATATTAAATGCATAATTGACTTTCATGTTGTTCTTGGTTCCCAAAATGGGATGGAGCATAGTGCAAGCAGAGATGGATTTACAGGCTAGCCAACTTCTCCTAATTACATTTCCGACTCATTATATGTTATTGAATTTTTAGTTTCTAGGTATGTTTTAAATGCGCAAACATATTCTAAGATTTTTCGTATCATCTAATATCTAATAACCAATTCTTCTAAATGTGCACACATCTTAAGCTATGGTTTTTCCTTCTACAATGCAACCTATTCAAACTATTGAAATATAATTCTTTTGATATAAAGGTGGATGAATTGGACAAGCAATTTTTATAGCCTCTAAAGATCCTTCTTTGTATGGCATTGATGAAGTGGAGGTAAAAAACCAGAGGAAGTGGACCAGTGATACTCGCACCCAGGTATCTATAACATGTAGAACTTGAGTAAGAGTTAGGAGAATCACTGGTCCACTTCCTCATAAAAAGGTAAAATGAAATTGTCTGTACTCTGTAGGCCTTAATTAAATTTCAGGTTGAGTGTTAGATCATTTGAAATTTAAATGTATTTTTGCCTTCAACTAGATAAAGTCCCTGACAAGTGTCTAAGTGATAATATTAAACTCAAGAGAGAGAGAGAGATTGGCTGGTGATATGATCCCACTAAATGATAATGTCAAAGCTCAGGGGAGATAAAGTAAATAGAATAACTTGGCTTGAACATAATTATATTAATAACCTATGTGTGTCTGTGTAATTTAGATCTCAGTACTAGTTTTAGATTGCTCTATAATCTATTTTGTGTAATCTTATGATATGATGTTGAAGATTCAAACTGACTTGTTTCTCTAGGTAACTAGAAGGTACTGGATGCTAAAATGGTATATATTGGGATACAGTTTTGTCATCCAAAATTGGAAAATCCTAATGAAGGCTTTAGAATAGCAAAATTGAGTTCTGCCATGAATTTGTAGAAGGGATTGTTATGTTATGAGATTATCTGCTATTTGGGTTATATTGATTTTTAGAATTTCTATTGGAGTAGGACAAGTAACATGTGGATCTGTAATGGGCTATGCATTAAAGTTGAAAGTTTTTTGTTTTGGGCTTACTAAACAGAAAGTGCTAAGCAAAGGGACTTGCAGACAAGTGGATGAGGACTATAAGTTGAATCACGGTTATATGATAACATTAATTTTTGGTTAGAATTACTAGTATTTTTGTTCTATTTTCTTTCACTTTATTAGATTAATTTTCCGTATAGATTGATGTGTATGTAGTGAACGGTAAAGTTGTGCCTTGTTGATCATGGATTTAAATCCAAAAACAGCCTTTTTGCATATGCAAGGGTAAGGCTACATACATTATAAAATTCCACAAGCCAATCTTATATTTCCACAAGTGTTTTGTTTTGTTTTATTTTTTTAATTAAATTAAATAAATAAATCAGAGTTTGGATTGTGGTCATGGACTTATCGTAGTTTAGAAGTTTCTTGTTTAAAACTGCAGAAGTTTGTAGTTTAGAAGTGAAGTTGAAAGTAACTACTCGCTGTTTTTTTGTACACAGGGAATCATTGCAGAATCGCAAGATGGCTTTCATTCACATGGGGGCTGCGAAATCTATTTAATGAAGGAATTCACAATACTCTCAAGGTAAGAATGGCTTGTCTTGTACCCCCTGAATTTTGTCTGGTCTAGTTTCTGAGGAGAAGTTAGAACTTCGGGATGGAATGTACTTTCTAAAGAAGTAGTTTGACTTCGGATTTGAAATGGAATCAATTTGGTCATGAGTTTTGAGCAAAAAGGTGAGATTTCTAAATGTTTTCCAGAACCCAAATTTCATGAAAGTTTTGCATTTTTTTTTTTAAAATTAACTTAGTCATCATCAGTTATCACAAATTTCTTTTGTTGCTTCAATCTTAACTATCCATGTGTTTTACTGATGTGTTTGTTCATTAGTCATTACCACATAAGGTTCATGAATAACTTTATCTTTGGAATTCACTAAACCAGAAGCTTGAGCTCAATTTTTGGTGGCATCTTTGTGTTGCCTGAGGAAATTGCTATATATGCTTCCACTCTAGGGATAACACAAATTCAAGCACACCAAAGATCATCTTTGTTCCAGGAGATGTGGATTTGAAGACATTATTGGCTCTTTTGGCTTTCATGGTGTGCTACTCTTGGTTTTGCTAATCCTTTTCCAAAGATTCCTCCTTTTTATATTATCTATTCTCACTGAGTCACCTACTGCTATGTAAATGTGTATTATTTACTGCTAATTTATTCCATTCTCCTTTACCCGTTACTTTTCTACTTTTCTCCCTTTCTTTAGTTTGGGGCTTTTCCTTTAAAATAGTGGAGTAAAAGAAAACATCTTTCCAGGTGTTGGAAAACTTGGTGGAAAATTCATTGCCTTATCTCAGGTATAGCTATAAAAAGTACAGGGTTCGGTAAGCCTTTTCATCCCCTTGGACATGGACTATGCTGGGTTTATTTTGTTAACCATGTTACCTGTTACCAATATACAATAGCTAATTTATCTTTTATTTCTCAAGACACAAGAAGAATGAGAAAGGAGAAGCAAGAGAAAAGTTCCAATTTACTTCTAGAGTAGAGAAAGAATACCTGAAGCCCCTCTTACTCTGCTAGCATTGGTGAGGAGCTTGAAGATGGGCTATTTGATGGTACTTCCAAATTCATTATACTTTTAAATTGTATATGATTTTTAATTAATTCTTGAACATATGGAATATAAGTAGTTGCATTTAGATATACATATGTGTGTGGCATTCTAAACTAAAAAGGCTTGATTTCTCATCATGTTTGAGAAGCGTCCCAAGCCTATCCTGTTTTGCAGATTTCTTAGAATTGGCATTGCAGTTTGGAATGATTTTGATGTTTGCTTGCGCATTCCCACCTACATTTGCTTTTGCGGCTGTGGTATAAATGCTTTTATCTACCTCCCTTTTTTGCACTTGCTTTTGCTTGCCTTCACTATTGCTATAAATGCTCTTTAATTCATTTTGGGCTTTTATAAAATATTACACCGTTGACAACTTACTTGATCAGAACAACCTTATGGAGATCAGGACAGATGCATTGAAGCTGCTAGTAATTTTGAGGCGGCATGTTCCTCGTGCCGCTGCAACAGTAGGAGTCTGGCTTAACATATTTCAGGTATTTATTTATATATGCAAACTTTGGAAGGTGCTTGTCAATTATTTTTGATAATCCACTTCATATTAATTATAAATTGGAAAACATGTTCACCAAATAACCAACTATATGGAAGATATCTACACCATGAATTATACACTTGATTTGTATACAACTCTAATTTGAGAACATTTTTCATTTTGTAGTTTCACCAACTGTGCTATTTTAGCATGGCTATATGATGAGGAGGGAAAATGGAAAATAGAGCCTGGACTTGCAGCAATTTTAATCATGGAGCATGTCCTCTTGTTGACTAAGTTTGGTTTCTCTCACTTCTTTCCTGAGGTGATTGTTTTGCTTCCCAAAAGTAAGTGTATGTTTGAAAATACTTTTAAAACTCTATTGGTCGTAAGGCTGTTTCCATATTCATATTCATTTTTATATAATGTAGGTACCAAACATTCTCCATAAGCGAGTTTAGTGCGTAGTTTGTAGTTTGTTAAATGAAAGTGCCTGACTTGTTCTAAATTTTTTTACATTCAATTTTTTTTAATAAAATAACTATTATTTAATCACAAATCATAACTTATATAATTTTTTATGATAATTAGAACTATTTTATATTAATATTCAATCACAATTCATCAATTATATTTTTTTCTAAAATTATACTATAGGTTATGCAATCTATACCTAGTAATTAATTGAAATCATAGACAATATGAATATTTTTGTTTATTTGACAATAATATGGATAAAATTTTATACATGTAATATAACAATTTTCAGCACAAAATATTGAATCATGTAATATAAAATTTTAATCATGTAATATAACAAATATCATAGTATAAGAATCATTGTTTATTCATGTGTGTTCCCATTATAATACTATTATTTAAGAAACTAGATCAATAGCTCACCGTTGATTTGCATGGTTAGGAGTGGACAAACTAGATCAACAGCTCACCAACTAGATTTATTCAGCCTCTATTAGCTTATTTATTTATTTGTTATATAACTAAAATTTATGATATTTATATAACTTAATTGATGCAATCCTACCCCCCAAGGGCATTGGATAGAAGACTCCAAGAAGATTGGGAAAAAGATGCAAGAGAAGGCCCTAGGATTCTCATGAGCCTTAGGGTAGATTTCGGGCCCATGGGCTAAGTATGAGCCCACTTATCTTTGTACATATTAGATTAAGGTTTCATTAATTTTGGTCCTTGTATTTAGGGCTCCATAATGTAGGCAGGGTACCCTAGAAATATAGGATTTTTCAGCCCTTGTATTTTAGGGCACCTAGACTAGTTTTTGTATTAGGGGTAGTTTTGTAATTTCACATGCAATAAGTGGATATTTGATGTGTGTGGTTGGAAATAAATTTAATTGAATTGGTAGAAGCCCAATCCAATTAAATTTTAGAGGGGGAGGTGAGCATTTGCTTACTACACCCCATTGCCACATCATATAGTCACACTTTGTGCATGTCCTTCATGCTTTTCATGCCTCATGACACCTAAGCACACTTAGTGGAGAATCTTGGAATTGATCTTGGATTAGTGGGTTGAACCATAACTAAAATTCACTAATCATAATTAGTGAAATTTTGGCTCCAAAGTTTGGCTCCACAAATTCAATTTCAAATTCAAGTGAAATTTGAATTTCCCTCCAATTTTGTGTGACACTTAGGCTATAAATAGAGGTCATGTGTGTGCATTTTTTTGAACTTTGATCATTTGAATATTAAACTTCAGATTTCAAAGCTCATTTGGAGTACAAAATTTCGTGCTCTTCTTTCCCTCTCCCTTCATTCATCTCCTTCTTCCTCCAAGCTCTTATCCATGACCTCCTATGGTGGTGAGCTTCTTCTAGACTCATCTTCTCCTTGAAGTGGCGTCTCCTCTCTCTCTTCCTTCTCCATTCCGCTGCCATTCATCTTCCAAGAAGAAAAGGAATCCATTGGTGAAGAAGATCCTAGGCCTACAAGCTCCAATGGAGCTTACATCATTAATAATTATAAATTAATATAACATAACAGTTTTATACATACTATAATAAATTTACTATTAGCTTATTTATTTGTAATGTGTGAATTTTTTTGTTTTGTTAATTAATATAAATTGATTTTCAGGTGTACCATATAACTACTATTGAGCAAACTGAGACAATGTTACACTTTTGCTTAATTTTAATAAAAAATGTTAATTAAATAAAATAAAATATATTTTAATATTTAATATTAGGACCATGGTTGTAGCATTTATTGGTCAATAGGATTTCTATAATTATGATGGTTTTATGATATTTTTAGAGATCTAAAGCCAATTTTTTTATTAGTGTTTGGGCCACAAGAGCAGAATCTGCATTCTCAAGGTGGAAGCGGCAATATGGTAATTGTTGTCCTTTGCAGACATGGAATTTTGTTTGATCATATCATAATTGTCCTTACCTAGGTGATGAGAGGCTTGCAAATTTGGGAAGAAAAAAATACCATGAAATTTATCTAGTTTGAAGCGAAAGTTTCCATGCCCCTCTGATACCTAAATTAATTTCCTGTAATTTCATATCTTGCAGATTTTCAAGAGTGGACCACTTTTCATATCTTCCAAAGGTGTGTTTTCTTCCACTAGTTTACATATTTTCTTCCAAGAAACCAAACATTTATGTAATTTGTAGCAGCCAGTAATAGCAGATCTGATGTGTCTTTTCTTCTGTGTTATACATGATAGTCCTAACTCTTACCTAAATGTTTAAAGCCAAAGGCAAAGGAGAAATGGATGTTGTAGACTGATAGTTTTCTTTCCCTTTTACAGAATAAATCACTCTCTTTTGCATCTTTGCAAACCTCTCCTCCATTATGAAAACCTATAGAAATCATATAGAATTTATAAAATACACTAACTCCACAATGCAATTCCTCTTTACAGGTACCTTCCTTCTTGAACTTAACTCCTCATACCTTCAAAGTTTCATGTTTTTGTTCATTTTTTTTTACTCTTTTCCTTGAGATGAATTAGTTGGTATTATGAGAACTATATCTTTTTTTTCTAGTTTGTGAATTTTAATTAATTAAAGTGTATAATCACAAATTAGGCTAACAAAAATTTAATTGTATGTAGCAGGTTGTTGTAACTTTTCAAAGGCCATGTTGCAGCAGATCTCTAACTTTGTGCAGCATAATAATAAGTTCATGTATATTTAATTAAAAATTATAATCAACAAAGAGTGTAATTAGGAACTAGTTTTATTATTATTATATAACATTTACCTACAGAAGACCGTAGGTACAAGTAAACTGACTTTTACCTACAGTTAGAGATTATAGGTATAAATTAATATTTTTTACCTACACTTTTGAAATAGTAGGTGTTACCTATAGTGATAGTTAAATTTGACTGTAGGTAAAAATATATCCGTAGGTAAAGCCTATAGTGACAGACTATTAGTTGTCACTGTATACCCCCTCAAAGTTGACGCAAAAAACGTCTGTAGGACAAAGTCCTTTATACATCTACCTACGGATTTTGGACTTCTAGTGATAGATTTTGACTGTAGGTAAAAGTCATTTTCCTTGTAGTGATACTTACAGTTTTTTTAACACAGAAACAGTGTGTATATACTATTTTCTTTGACCATTTCAACCTTACCCAGTGCCTCCCCCAAAGTTGGAACAAATTTGCCTTGAACCATCTTCTGTGGATGATGCTCTCTTACAACCTAAAATAAGGTAGCAGAAGATACAACTGAATAGGCTCGAGGTTCAATCAATCAATCAATTCATTCAGCTCAAACTGGGTGCAAGGGATAATTCATTCAATCACAAGGTTAGCTTTTTGGCTAAGTAGCTATTCATAATCAAACATGGCCTTTGTCGCAACCTACCCTTCGGCGGGAGGGCGACGCGAGACTCACAGGTGCATCTTCCAAGGAAGGAAAACGCGCGGAGTCGCCACCAACGTTTATTCGAGGAAAACGTCGGAAAAACCGGAAAAAGGCGTGGTCTACGAACTTTAAGTGAAAGGTTCGGGAGTTGTATTTACGCACGAGGAAGGTATTAGCACCCCACGCGTCCGTCACAAGGGATGACAGCCTTTAATCAAGTGTGCGAATATAACTTCAATTTGTGTTATCTTCCCTTTTTTACGCTTTTTATGTCTTTTCTATCCCTTATATATATATATATATATATATATATATATATATATATATGTATATGTATTTTTTTTAATCTTTTTGTGGTCGACAAGGGGTGTTTCCCTCCCTCCTACGTGTTCCTCAATTGTGGTATGGAAATCAGACCTACGTAGTTATTTGAGAACTAAACGTTGGTTAAATGATTTTTATCCTTTTTTGCAAGATATATTTTGATTGAATGAAAGGTCATTTAAGGTGTTGGACCATTAAACAATCTTTCGGTTCTTTTGAAAGGAGAGAAAACATTAAGGCATTGGACCATTAATGATCTCTTGTTTTTTGGAAAGAGGTAACAAAGCTACGTGTTGATTTTAGGCTTCAGAAATCCACGTTTAACCAATAAAAGCGGAAAAGACCATTTCAAGGCGTTGGACCTTAAAAATGGCTTTTTAGGTGATGACAAAAGTTTGATTTATGAATTAATTTTAGCCTTAGTTTCACTTTGGTTATTAGTCAATTCGATTAAGAAAGAAAAATTTCAAAGAGAAACGTCCAATTGATTTTTTATTATTATTTTATTAAAAGATATTTTTTTGATTATTATATTATTATTTTGCCTCTTTTTGGTTTTAAACGTGGTTACGACATAACAAAACGATCGGATTTTATTTTAACAGAAATTAAAAGATGTTACAATTCAAATGAACGGTGGAAATTTATTTTATTTTTTATTAGGCGAGAGAACGACTTAAATAAATGACTAAAGCACGTCAAAATGGGGTAGGAAAGCAAATGAAATAAAAATAAAAGCATGCGAAACAAATGGGGACCACTAAGGGTACATATAATGAATTGAAAAGTTCGATTTCGGGAACTTACCGGTTGAAGACCGAAGAACGACGAAGAACGAATGAAGAACGATGGAAAACCTTCGCGAAATCGCCCACGGAAACGTCTCGGAAGCGTTACGGAAGCGCCTCGGCTTGGACTTTCTTCACGGAAACAATTTTTCTCACTAATTTTAAGTGATTCTCAAATACCAGGAGGGTTGAACCTTTTTGTTTTGCCCTCCTCCCCCTATTTATAGGGGAAAAGAGGGTGGTGGTTGCCGCCCAGCTCGCCCAGGCGAGCTGGGTTGCTTCCACCAGAAGGCACCGCCTTCTGTTGGAAGACCCTGGAAGGCCCAAGTGGGCCTAATTGCTATTTGTACCCCCATTTTACTAAATATACCCCCTGCCCTTTTTTGATGATTCTTTTTCCGTAACGTTACGGAACTTTATGAATTACGTAACGATACTTGTTTTCTTTCCGTTATGTCACGAAACCTTACGGATTACGCAATCAGCCCTTCTTTGGCTTCCGGAATGTTACGGAACTTGACGGATTGTGCCTTAACACGTCCTTTCAACTCCCGACATGCCGCGGAACTTCATGGATTGCCTAACGATGGGTGTCAAGTACCTCGAAGTGGTCAAGCAAGGGTCGCACCCCAACAAACAGATGATCCCCGGACGAAATCAGGGTATGATAGTTGCCCCTCTTTACTTGTCTTTTATTGGAGATAAAAGGAAAGTAAAGATAAAACACTAATTTTGTTCGAGCGGAACACCATTCGGCCGACCAATCTCCCCGCCAGCAGTACCTGCAAAGAATCTTGAAAATGATCAGCACCGAACGACCAACATCATCCTGGTACTGTCGAATTCGTTCCTCTCGGTTGACACAAGGCGCAGAATGACCATAACTTGTCTCTGCGTGCCATCGGACACGATCGTCTCTGGATGGCGGAAGGTGCGGAATGACTATAATTTATCTCCGCATGTCATCGGGCTTGTCGCCTCTGGATGACAAAAGGGTGCAGAATGACCATAATTTGTCTCTGCGTGCCATCGGACACGATCGTGTCTGAATGGCGAAAAGGTGAGCGGAATGACCATAATTTGTCTTCGCATGTCGTCGGGCTCACCGCCTCTAGATGACAAAAGGGCGTAGAATGACCATAATTTGTCTCTGCGTGCCATCGGACACGATTGTGTCTGAATGGCGAAAAGGTGAGCGGAATGACCATAATTTGTCTCCGCATGTCATCAGGCTCGCCGCCTCTGGATGACAAAAGGGCACAGAATGACCATAATTTGTCTCTGCGTGCAATTGTACACGACTGTCTTCGAATGGTAAAAAGGTCTGCGGAATGACCATAGTTTGTCTCCGCCTGTCACATGACCTCAGGGTCAGTATGACAGAGATTGTGGGGCGGCCGACAAAAGCGAGGCTCTTGCTCCTATGAATCCTCAATGAGGAACTCAGACCTACGTAGTTCTGGATAACTGTGAGACTAAAATAGTCTCGGTGTTTTCTTCACTAAAATGTGAACATGCTTTAGTAAAGAGACAAAACTTCCAACTGATCAAAGCAACATATGTTTTCTGGATGAAAACAATGTGTCCACCGGGGAAGAAGAGTATGCTGATGAAATTTTCTCATAACCATAAATGAGATTTTGGATGTTAGCATTTCGCTTCTAAATGACCATTTAGAGGAAACACTGGGTTCAACAAAAATAGAAGAAAATCACTCAAAGTGTATCAATCTCACACGGGTAAGTGTTTCATCCTAATTCCGAACCATAGATATGTCATGACTTGGTCTTGCAAATCATTTCCTATCAAATCAAAGATTACATGCGTGATCATGGATCAATAGGACTTTTTCTTAGGAATGGTTTGTTTCTTGTGGAAAATTTGGCTTTGAGTGTTTTTGACCTTTTCCTTTTCTGTTTTTGTTTAGTGTGAGGCGAACAAGTCACCGACGCACAAGATTTTGGTTGGAAATCAAAGGGAGAGGACTACTTTAGGTCATGGTTTTCTTTCTTTTCTTGTTTACTTGGTGACAATTCTGTATTGTTAAGACATTGTCTGGTCCAAAGACCTTTCTGCATATTTCTTTCTCTTCCGATGTTTGATCGGAAATTTTCTTTCTTTTTTTTTTGCTTTCTCCTGTTCTTTTGATTGGGAGTTTTCTTTCTTTTTTTTTGCTTCTTTTTTTTTTTTTGTTTTCTTCCGAGGGCAAGGATTGATAATCTCACCCTAGGTGAAGGTTTATGGCAAGTTGGGATTTTGGCTCAAGGCTTGTAGAACGGCTGGACATGACATATGTCAGGGTTTGGTTTGGTACAGGGATAAAGGGGATGTCCCACATTATTTCCATGACACAAATGCAACAATGATGATTTGGAAATTTTATGCAAAACTAGTCATGCATGCACCTATGGGGACACTCAAGTGTCGAAAATTTTTTGGTCATGTGATGCTAGGGCTCATGATTCATTTTCTCTATTTTAGTCAACCCCGTGTTTCCAAAATATGTTCTTTTATCAATTTGTGCATTCATCTAAGTCCATTTTTGGGCGTTCGGGAAAACTTTCACAACATTCACCCTTTAGGTGTATACACATTTTTTTTCAAAAACTAGTTATGATCAGTGAATTTTTTCAAAGAAAAGTTGGAAGTTATCTCCTTTCACAAGCATGTTGTTTTTTTAGCTAGACAACTTTTTTTTATTATTATTTTTTTCTTTTTTTTCTTCTTTTTCTTTTCTTGCTTGCTTTTTTTTTCTTTTCTTTTTTCCTTTCCTTTTTTAAGTTATTATTATTTATTCATTTTCTCTCCCTTTTTTTTCTTTTTCTCTCTAAAACGATCATGCGGACGGGGGCGAACACTACCTACTTACGTCTAACCACAAGGTAAATGAAAAGAACGCACGAAATGGTAAGTCGCAAAAACGGTGACGAAATAACTGAGAGCCATAACGCCAAAAATTTCTAACAGAAACGAAAAATAATAATAGTTATGTTAGTAACCATATAGATAATAACAGAAAACAATAATGTCAATAGCAATATAGACAATAACAGAAAACAGTAATGTCAATAACAAAAGTGCGGTGACCTTGGTCACGTGGCTCCGCTTTCTCCCAAGAAACCAAGCAAGTCCGTCATTTCTTCATCCATACGGGCCTCCTCTGCCGCACCGGGGGATCCTGTGGGCTCCTCCCCTGCCTGGGCCTCGGGCCAATCTCCGGGCCATGCGACCTCAACCCCAAACTACTCTGGAGTAGGGCATGCAAAAGGAGTGAAACCCTGCCCCTGCTGACTGAGGCTAAACCAGTAGAGACATTCATGTATCTGCACCTGCCCCCGGTGGTTGGCCGCCTGCTGGCGAACCAAGTGCTGTAGATAACGCTCCATGCCTAGTGATCCAGCGGGATCGGCCTGATGAGGTGGTGGCGGTGCGTCTGCGACCTGAGGTGCATCACCCTGCACCTGCCTAGGCGTGCAATACTTCTCGATGAAGGCCTGGGTGATCGGCGGTCGGATCACCTTAGTGGGGGTGACGGGAACCCCGAACGACTGGCAGAGGCCCGTGATCAATGCTGGAAATCCAGGGCCCTGTTAGACTTATCCAGGTCTAGAGGGTGCCTAGTGGGTGGCATACCTTCAAACAAATAAATGGCGTCAGCAATCACCTGGGCCACGTGGACGCTCATCCGTGTCAGGATGGCATACACCAACTGGCACTTTGGAAGAGGGAGATCGGAGTTATGATCGCTAGGCAAAACATTGCTGAGCAGCAATGTCATCCACGTCTGGGTCAAGGTGGTCATGCTGGTGCGCATGATCCGCACCCGCCTCCCTGCAGCGGTCTGGGCGAAATCTTGCCCCGGTGTGCATAACAGCTAGGCAATGGCCTCCTCGTCGAACCCGTCGGTCCTGTTCCTCCTCTGGCTGAACTCGCACTGCTGACCTTCCTCCAACACTAGCGGGTCACCCAGGAACTGGCTGAGGGTATCTGCGTCAAATGGAATCCACTGACCCCTCACCCATGAACGCATGTCTCTCACTCCCTCCTCTATGGGCCAAGCATTAGCATAAAACTCCAGGACTACCTCAGGGTCAAACTTAGCCATGGGAGTCAGCAGCGACGTCCAATGTCTGCGAGCTATCTCCTCCTGAAAATCTGTATACTCATCCTCCCCGAGTTGGACGCGTCTCACTCTGTGAAACAACCATCCTTTGATGGCCTCGAAGCGCTGCAGGTGCTCGGCGCTCCGGAAACAATGGCTATCAAACTTGGGGGCGGCATTGGACCCTTCTGCCGCGACGTCTCTCCTAGACCTCTTCGTGGAAAGCTTTTTCGGAGCCATTTCCTACGAGGACAAATGTTTGGAAAGTTAATTTACAAGGAAATGCCATTTTAAAGCAAAAACAACATACTAATCTTTTTGACTTAGAACAAACTTGTGCACACATTTCCCTGAAGAAGAACATTTATGAACGTGCATACACGCAAAATATCCTGCTATCTATATCAATACACAAGGATATTCAAAACATTCTAGCTACCTATATCCCACACATATCCTTTTGAAAAGAATTCATATATGCAAGCTCAAGGTATTGTGCCAAAATTACATATGTCTGTATTCAAAGTATTTTGCTACCAAAAAAATTACATACGCACATTCAAGGTATTTTACTACCTAAATTAACGTACAAATTAATACAGGTTTTTTGTTGTTTCATTCACATTTATTTATACATATATGCACATTTGAGAGCCAATTTCATGTTATGCGCACACTTGCATTTATTTGAAAAGGAATTTTCATGCCATCTATCTACACTTTGAAAGGCAGTTCCACATCATATGTTCATTTTGAGAAGCATTCTCGTGCCACATTCAAACATGTGTACATTTATAAAGCACTTGACCACCTATTCAACATATACGCGCTTTATTTGAATGGTATTTGTCTCTTGCTACCTGTTCTATATATACATGTACATGGTGAATAACATCTTCACACCATCTAGGCGTAAAGAAAACATCAAGGTGCAGCCCAAACCAAACGCTGGCCTAAAAGGGGAGTCCTCACCAACATGCTCTCATTTTCATGCCCTCTTGTATTGAAATTAAGAGCTTGGGTTCCTAGGCCTAAAATCACATTCGGGTACATATTCTAGCTCCTACAAGTTGTTCGAACACTAAAAAATGGCAGCCATATATGCACAAGTCAAATCCCCATGCAAAAATTCACAAATCCATGCACAAATGCCATTGAGGCATTTCACCGAGCACTTGGTAGGCGCATGTTTAGGCATGAAAATTTGGGGAATGGGGGCAAAGTGTCACGCCCAATTGCTTCAGAATGCACCATAGGCCTAGGGCCATCCCTTACAACCCCCTAACTCAAACCAACAAGCATGAAACAAAGCCAAAATTGATCCACAGATTTGGGCACATTCACACAATTTAGAGCACCAAAAGAAGACCAAGATACATCAATGGAAAGCTAGAAAGCTCAAGAATGAGGTACTTACCTGTTGGAGTGACCAAGAGTATAAAAAACGAAAGCAAAATGCAACAAAAGGTGGCTTGGGGGTGCAAAAATGGCAAGTCCCGTAGCTTAGGTGTTTTTTGAAAGTGGGGGGGGGGGGGGATTTTTGGGTGAAGAAAACACACCCCTTCCTCTCTTTTAACCCATCTCGTACAGGGGGTGCTCGCCCAGGCGAGCTAACCTGTATTTTTTTTTGGAAGACACAAGTATGCACTCTCTACGGGTCGGCGTTCGCTTACTCGAACCCCCTTTAGGGTAGATGAGGCATCCGATATTTACTTTAAAGACACAACAATAATAATTACTGGGAGTTTAAAGGATACTAGGCTGTCCCCCAGCTGCGCTTCCTGCTTGTCCAGTGCTGGGCATGAGATGACGATCTATCGATCGTGATCCTAGCCTCTACTTGCATCCGTCCCTAAGTACCTGAAAGTAGGAAATGATATCGCGCAGCAAACTGTGGCCGCGTTACCATTTTACCTTGATTGGTTTCTGCCTTTAGACCCATCCCGACATTTGACCACTGCCTAAGATGATTATGCTCCTGTCATAAGATAACAAAATATGCATGCGTATGAGTATGCATGAGTGTTTTCAAATGTAATAATCCTTTTAGTGAAAGCTGATCAGGTTCAGTTTTAATTAAGCGCTTGGGGCATCTCATGGACCGAGAGAAAAGGCTCAGGTTATAAAAAATTGCACATGGTTTAAAGCACAAAGTGAGGACTAAAGCCTCAATCCCATTTTCTCTTCTTTTAAAAGACTGTGACAAGAAAATTACAGCGGGCAGGAATCCCTGGGGGAAACCAAGAAGAACACACAAAAATAAAAGAACATGCAACGACTTCCTCAATTGCCCCAGATCCTAAGCATAGTATCACTTGACAACATCGGAGTTCATGGGTGAAGGTAGCTCCTCACCATCCATGTTGGTAAGCACCAGGGCCCCTCCGGAAAAAGCCCTTTTTCCAACAAAAGGCCCTTCGTAGTTTGGGCCCCACTTTCCTCGATTATCTTTAACAGCGTGGGACATCTTTTTTCAGCACAAGGTCCCCCTCATGGAACTTGCGCGAGCGCACCTTCTTGTCGAACGCGTTCTTCATCCTTTGTTGATACAGGCACCCATGGCTCATGAACGTCAAGCGCTTACCTTCAATAAGGTTGAGTTGGTCGTAGTGTGTTTGAGCCCACTCTGATTATTCTAGGCCTGATTCCGCTAGTATCCTCTGGGAAGGAACCTCTACCTCAAACGAGAGTACCGATTCCATCCCATAAACAAAGGATTACGGTGTTGCCCTAGTAGAAGTTCGTACCGAAGTTCGGTATCCATGCAGGGCAAAAGGCAACATCTCATGCCAATCTTTGTATGACACTGTCATCTTCTGAATAATTTTCTTAATATTCTTATTGGCTGCTTCCACGGCTCTGTTCATCTTTGGTCGGTAGGGCGTGGAATTATGATGCTGGATTTTGAAATCCACGCACATTTCCTGCATCATTTTTTTATTCAGATTGGTGCCATTGTCAGTAATGATCTTCCTAGGGAGTCCGTACCGACAAATCAGCTCCCATTTTATGAATCTGACCACCACACTCCTTGTGACATTGGTGTAGGAAGCCACTTCGACCCATTTGGTGAAATAATCTATTGCCACGAGAATGAAGTGATGACTGTTCGAAGCTTTGGGTTCGATGGCCCCTATGACGTCTATCCCCCATATGGAAAAAGGACAAGGGGCAGACATGACATTCAGATGATGTGACGGAACATTGACATTGTCCGCGAACGCTTGACATTTATGGCATTTCCTTACATGGGTGCAACAATCGCTTTCCATGGTGAGCCAGTAATAACCTGCTCTAAGGATCTTCCTGGCCATAGCATGCCCATTGGCGTGCGTTCCAAACGAACCCTCGTGGACTTCCTCGATCATGTGGTTTGCCTCTTTGGCATCCACGCATCGCAGGAGGGTCATGTCATGGTTTCTCTTGTATAGTATGCTTCTGCTCATGAAGAAACCAGCCGCCAATCTCCTCAATGTCCTTTTGTCATTGTCAGAAGCCTCCAGTGAGTACTCTTTGCTTTCAACGTATCGCTTGATATCAAAATACCAAGGCTTACCATCCCATTCCTCTTCCACCTGACAACAATGCGCGGGTCTGCCACGACACCAGAACTCAATGTACGGTAGGTCCCCGTGCGGTGTTAGCTGGAACATGGACGCCAAAGTGGCAAGCGCATCCGCCATTTGATTTTCCTCCCGGGGAACGTGATGGAAGGAGATCTCATCAAAGGAACCAGCCAATTTTTTGATATAGGCTTGGTAGGGTATCAGCTTGGGGTCTCTAGTTTCCCATTCCCCTCTCAGCTGGTGGATCACCAGTGCTGAGTCCCCGTACACCTTGAGTAGCTTGACATTGGAGTCAATTGTCGCCTGGACGGCCAGGGCACACGCTTCATACTCAGCCATATTGTTGGTGCAGTCAAACCCCAGCCTGGCTGTGAAAGGTATACATTGATCGTCAAGAGAGACCAATACTGCTCCAATGCCATGGCCTAGAATGTTTGAGGCTCCATCAAACCACACGATCCACTTGTCCCGGTCCTTGTCTAGCTTTTCCTCAAACAAGGCCATGATGTCCTCATCCGGGAATTCGGGATGCATGGGTTGATAGTCGTTGAGAGGCTGCTGAGCCAAATAATTTGCCAAGGCGCTTCCTTTTATCACCTTTTGGGTGACGTAGACTATGTCGAACTCGGATAGCAAAACCTGCCACCGGGCGATCCTCCTTGTGAGAGCAGGCTTCTCAAAGATGTACTTAACCGGGTCCATCTTGGATATCAACCAGGTGGTATGACTCAGCATGTATTGTCTTAGACGGTGGGACGCCCAAACTAAAGCACAATACGTTCTTTTGAGCAGGGAGTAGTTCATTTCACAGGCCGTGAACTTCTTACTCAAGTAGTAGACAGCGCGTTCTCTCTTCCCGGACTCGTCATGTTGCCCCAGCATGCATCCCATCAACTCGTCCAAAATCGTCATATACAAGATGAGAGGCCTTTCGGGTACCGACGGCATAAGCACGAGAGGGTTCATGAGACAACGACTCACAAATAGCGGTGAGCTGTGATATGAATCTGGCAATATAATTCAAACATCCCAGGAAACCTCGGACCTGCCTCTCAGTATGGGGTTCCGGCATCTCAAGGATGGCTTTCACCTTTTTGGGGTCTACCTCTATCCCTTTCTAGCTCACGATGAAACCTAGCAATTTCCCTTATTTAACCTCAATTGATATTTCCTAAGCCTTTCGAACAACTTTCGCAGGTTGACAAGGTGTTCCTCCTCGGTCTTAGACTTGGCAATTATGTTGTCCACATAGACCTTGATTTCTTGGTGCATCATATCGTGGAACAAAGCCACCATAGCCCGTTGATAAGTTGCCTCGGCGTTCTTGAGTCCAAAGGACATCACCTTATAACAGAACATCCCCCACAGGGTGATGAAGGTAGTCTTTTCCATATCCTCCGGCGCCATTTTTATCTGATTGTAACCGGAGAACCCATCCATGAAGGAAAACAAAGCGAAATTGGCCGTATTATCCATGAGGATATCGATGTGCGGCAGAGGAAAATTGTCTTTGGGACTGGCTCGATTCAGGTCCCGATAATCTACACACATTCGCACCTTCCCATCCTTCTTAGGGACTGGTACAATGTTGGCAACCCATTCTGGGTATCGAGCGACAACCAAAAAACAAGCATCAAATTTTTTCTTTACCTCTTCTTTTATTTTCAAGGATGCCTCAGGCTTCATCCTCCTCACCTTTTGTTTTACCGAGGAACACTCAGGATTTAGAGGTAATCTGTGTTGTACGATGTCCGAACTCAAATCGGGCATATCTTGGTATGACCAGGCAAAGATGTCTTGGTAGTTTTTTAGCAGGGTCATCAATTCTTCACGGATGGGTGCGGTCATACCCATGCCTATTTTTACTTCCTTTTTCCCACTGCCGGTTCCTAAGTCCACTAGTTCCGTCTCTTCTTGATGAGGCCCCATCTCTTGGTCCTCATGGGCGACTATCTTCTCCAACTCCGGGGGAAGTCCCACATCTTCGTCTGATCCGTTTCTTGCTTGAAATCGATGGTCGGGTCCCAGGTATTAGTACCTTCGAGGGACTCGTCGTTGGATCTAGCATTTTAAGCGTAAAGAAATAAACATGCAAATGAATGAGAATGGGTAGAGACGCAAGAATAGATGAAGAAAGATCTTTATATTATAAATTCAGGAACAAAAGACATAAAGCCTTAACAAAAGGAAACTCTAAAGCCTAGGCCCAACCGTAGAGTTTAAAAGCCACAAAGGGTTACATTATGCTTGTCGCGTAAATGTCCGGGCGCTCCTCCGCTCGCCAATTTCCTAGTTGGAAACCAGGAGGGCATGGTCGTACCAGATCTTACCCATTCGGAGAGTCATCCTCACATATCGCAAGGACTTGGCCTTCGTGTCCTAGACCCGTGCTTATAAAGCTCCTATTGATGTGGCAGGGTGGGCCCCCTTCGACTTTTCGTCCCAATTGCGAGCCTTGGCTTTTGCCCTTCCTTCCCACAACACTCTTTCTTATGTCTGCCTGTGTGGGTTTATAGCCTAACCCAAACTTCCCACGGTTTCCTCTAGGGCTTATCAGGCTGGTTCAGCCACCGTTGTTCTTGCCTAAACCCATTCTGGGCTCGTAACCATTCCCCAACATCACCCGGGCCACCATTACTGCCGTATCGGACAGGCAAGGTTGCCCAGAGAAGGAATCTACAGAGGCAATGCTTACTACCTCAAAAGACTGGAAGGCTGTTTCTGATGACTCCTCCACGGCTTCCACATATGGCATAGACGACGGGCAACTTACCAAGATGTCTTCCTCGCCCGACACAATAACCAAATGCCCCTCTACTACGAATTTCAATTTTTGGTGGAGTGTAGAGGGAACGACTCTCACCGAGTGGATCCACGGGCGTCCCAAAAGATAGCTGTAAGCCGGGTTAATATCCATTACTTGGAAGGTAACCTGACAAGTATGGGGGCCGATCTGTACAAGGAGGTCGATCTCCCCCCTAACTTCTCGGCGGGTGCCGTCGAAGGCACTGACCACCATGGAACTTGGCTTTAGATGGGAAACATTAAACGGTAATTTCTCCAACGTGCTTTTGGGCATTACATTTAAACTAGAACCATTATTGATGAGTACCTTGGCCACGACATGATCCATGCATTTGACGGACACATGCAAAGCCTTGTTATGCCCTCTCCCCTCGACAGGGATTTCTTCTTCGGCGAAGGTGAGATAGTTGTTGGCGGTGATGTTATTGACGAGTCCTCCAAAGCCTTCTACTGAGATATCTTGGGCCATATGAGCTTCATTCAAGACCTTCACTAGCAAAGCCTGATGAGGCTCATAGCTCATGAGTAGTTCCAAATGAGAGACCTTTGCCGGGGTCTTGTTGAGCTGCTCAATGACCTTGAACTTGCTTTGCTGAATAATGCGGAGGAACTCACCTTCCTCCTCTAGTGATACTTATTTCTTGCCACAGCCATCCCTTTTCTCTGGAAGACCTTTCACTGGAATATCCTTGTTCGGAGTGAGGGTCGTTTTGTCATTTTGTTCTTCCACCATCATTTCCTTCCCTTTAACGTTTGCGGGTTGTGTCGGCAGGTTGGGGGGTGCAAACACTCGACCGCTGCGGCTCACGCTGCTCAGCCCTGTGATATTGGTTACCTTGGCAGACAACGAGCTGATGTCGGTGGCCTCTTCCTTCCTTTCGCTTGGAGGTGCATACCTCCACGGAACTGCGTGGCTATTTTGGTATAGAAACGGAACAGGTTTAACTACCGAGGGGTATCGGGGCGTTTGGGGAGCTACGTCTTTGGTGAAATATACCACCAAAGGCTTAGGCCTTCCAAAACTTCTCTTATCTGCGGACTGCATACATATATGCTGCTCTTCACTCCCCTCATCGCCGACTTCCAGTTGGCCTCGATCTATCATCTGTTGCAACAGGTCTTCCACTGCTAAACATGTTTCCATGTTATGTAGCTCGCCAGGATGCATCAAACAGGAATCCTCTCCGTGCCCACCGTGGGGAATTACGCCCCCCTTTTGTAGGGCCTCGTAGATAAACCTCCTGGAGGTCGTCACGTCCTTTAAAGGCTTAGACCTGCGCGGCCTACCTGACTCGACGACATTAACTGCTCCCCCTCCATGATTGGCGAGCGGGTTTGTTTTCACGTTGGGCCGATCCTCTTGAAATGTCAGCCATCCGGCGTCTATCAAATGTTGGACCTTGTATTTAAGGGCCAGGCATTTTTTGGTAGAGTGGCCTGGGGTTTTCCCATGGTATGAGCAAGTTGCGTCAGGGTTACACCACTTTGGGAAAGGAGGTTGGTAGATCTTCCCGGGAGATATCACAGCCATTTGATTGGCGATGAGGGACGACAAGAGGTCTTCGTACGTCATTGGGATCGGGGTGAATTCTGGAGTTGGCCTTGGGGGAAAGTTCATCATCGCGTTGGAACTGGCGCCAAAGTGGGCGTTGCCGGCCGGGCGAGTCGTGGCTGGAGCTGGAGCTGGAGCTTGGGGGGCCTTCCTTTGGATGGGTGCGGGTGCTCTAGGCTGTACGTGTGCTGAATTGGAAGAGTCCCTGGCGCGAGCTGAGAAGCTCGGGTGATGTTGCGCGTACTGATGGGTACCATGAGAGGTCTGTGGTGGCTTGACCTATGCAGGTGCTGAAGTGACGACATGGGTATCTCCTTCCTTCCTTTTTGCCCCAGTTGCTCCGATCCTCCTAGCATTGGTACTTGTGGATGAGACGTAATCGAACTTCCCTCTCTTCAAACCTACTTCGATTCTCTCCCCGGCAAATACCAAGTCCGCGAAGCTGGATGGCATATAGCCTACCAACTTCTCATAGTTTAGCATTATAACTGTGGTTTACAATAATGGTATAAACTTGAAAATCCTGATGAGTCATTAGAGACATCTAACAACAGCTTTTGAAATTGCCCCATGTGTGGCATCTCTTGTCAATGTCGGGACTTACACGCGATTCTCCTCAAATTTCAGCCAGCCCGCATCAATTAGACCTTGCACCTTACACTTCAGGGCCCTACAATGCTCAATGGAACGCCCCGGGGCTTCTCCATGACAAGCACACGTTGCGTTCGAGTTGTATTCTCAGAGAAATGGAGGTTGATGAACCTTGGCTGGGGTTATGGCTACCATTGAATTATCAAGTAGATATGGGAGCAAGTCAACATAGGACACTGGAATTGGGGTGAATTCTACAGGCTTTTTCGCTGCAAAATTCATTTCTTGGTTGGTGTTTTGGTTTGTGCTAAAGGTGGTGTTCGTCATTGGAAGTGCGGTAGACAGGCTTTGTGGTTGATTTAGGGATGGCCTTTGTGGATAACTGGGTGATGGGTAAGGAGAGGATTTGTTATTGGCTGAGTAATGACATTGTTGGGCTGGTGGGAAGTTTGGCCATGTAGGAATGGCAGTTGCAACATGGGTTTCTCCTTCATTCTCACCCTCTTCATTTGCCCCACTTTTCTCATTCATCAAAGCAGGATGATTAAATTTGCCTCTTTTCAGACCCACTTCGATCCTTTCGCTGGCGAAGACCAAATCTGTAAAACTTGAAGGTGTGTAACCCACCATTTTTCATAGTAGAACACCGGTAACGTGTCTACTATTGTAATAATCTCTTTCTCTATTTATTGGGAGCGCTACTTGAGTTGCCAAGTCTCTCCATCTTTGGGCGTATTCTTTGAAAGATTCGTGCCCCCTTTTTGCACATGTTCTGTAGTTGCATCCTATTCGGAGCCATATCAGAATTGTACTGACACTGCCTAACGAAGGCAACCATTAGGTCCTTCCAAGAATGGACTCAGGAAGGTTCCTAAGTTAGTATACCAGGTGACAGTTGTCCTAGTAAGACTTTCTTAGGAAAAATGTATCAGCAGTTTCTCATCTTTTGCGTATGCCCCCATCTTCCGATAATACATCTTTAGATGGTTCTTGGAGCAAGTAGTCCCCTTGTACTTGTTAAAGTCTGGCACCTTGAACTAGGGAATGACCATGTTCGGGTATTAGGAACAACTCCTTTAGCAAAGGCATAATCTTCGCCTCCTTCAATGTCCTTGAGGCATTCCTCTATATGATCCAAATTTCCCTTTTCAGCCATAGCAGGAGGGGCTCTTCCCACCGCAAAATGCAAGGGTCATGGTTGTGGGAGAAACTGAGGGCCCTCCAAAGCGTTTGGCATGGGTATACCACCAACTGCTTGCCCTTTAGTGGCATATCTGAGGCAAGGCTTGAAGTCGGCTAGATTGTGGTGGGGAATTTCATGTGTCTCCCCCATGGTTTAAGAGACTTGTGCATGATCAGTTTGGGGTTGTTGGCTCTCAATGGGTATAGGAGTGGAGTTATTGACATCCTCACTGGGAGTGTATGCCACATTGGGTAGTGTAAGGTTGGGAGGCCAGCCATATGGTGGGAAGGCATGCTTGTTTTGAATTTGCGCATAATGGGGGCCGTCCATACTTTCCAAATCTTTGCCTACCCTAGTTGAGGTTGGATGATTCATTTGGTTGAGGCCAGATGGGGGCATCGGTTCACCTTAGCAACAACGCCGGTAGCGGCAACTGCAACCGCATTGGCTTCCATTATCTTCTTCATGCTCATCATGGCCTCCATTATTGTGGCCATTTGCTCTTTCATGGCCTCCATGTCGGCCTTCCTCTACACTTGCACCTCCTCTACTTCACTCATTACTCTAGCTCTAGCACGAGTTTAGCAAGGGCGCCGTAAAGTGTGTTCTTTTCTTTTTGATAACAATGATTAAGTTCATTTTTATTTTATTTTATTTTATTATTATTATTATTATTTTTATTTTTTCAAGGAAAGAATGCAATGAGCAATGCAACCAATGAAAAGCATGGATGTATGTGAATGATGCACAGTTGAAGTATTGCGAATTTTTATGCTGGACATGGGGTTGAATCAATTTAGATTTTCAACATGGTCCATGACATCTTTGTAAAGGTGAAACTGGAAGTAACAAGGACATCAACAGTCCTAAATGTGTTTGGCAGTAGACGAAGCAGCGATGTAACTCGATTCATCTTTTGCCCCAATTTTTGCAAGATGGTTACTTTCGTACTTCAACTTGACTTGATGAACTTTTTTTTTCGAAAAAACATGAGCTTAGTTCAACCCTATAATCCAAGGAATGGCAATTATGATCGCCAATACTTCAACAACCTTTGATAGGGATGAATGACTCGGGCATACTTTAAGCTATGCATGGAAAATGTAATTATGAAATTGAGATGCCCGAAGAAACATCATTTCCTAGTTAACCATGCATTAGGTACCATGTTCACTCATTTTGTTTTGTTGTTTGTGTTTTTTTTAGAAATGGGTTCATGATCCCAACATGGTTGGCTCATGGTACCTAACACATGCAACTATGAATGCATCATGCTTCCTTTTTTGTTTTCGTTTGGCAAAGGAAAATGCAAGGATCATGCATAAGAAAACGTGAAAACAAAAGGTATGCAGTTTGTAGAACAAAAAGTATGTTGAACGCATATGCATGATGATGCAATGACTCATGCAAAATGTGATGTTGGAATATGATAACGGACAAATGCAGGAACAATATGTTCATTATGATGCCATGAAGAGATGCTTATGCGATGCATGATATGAATGCATGCTAGAGATAAAATGCGGGAGTGATTTGATTCGCACTGATCTTTGGAGTAAAAACATGGGATAAACTCATTTTATTCGGAAAGTTTAACTAGTCAAGATCTGAGTGATAATACAAACTTCCTAGCGGTTTCTAATTATATGGGCCATTAAGTCTATCATTGATGGAAGCTTGCTTGGGGGGCTTCTATGGAGGCTGGATCTTTGAGCTTCAATGAGGTCCTTTAATGGTGATTTTCCACCATGGAGATGCAGCGGAAGACAAAGGAGAAGAGGTGAGAGGAGGCGCCATCCACTAGGGAATAAGCCATGGAAGAAGTAGCTTCACCACCAAGATGAGCCTTGGATAAGAAGCTTGGAAGGATGCTTCAATGGAGGAAAAGAAAGAGGGAGAGAAAGAGAGAGGGGGGAGCACGAAATTGAAGGAATAAAAATGGAGAGAAGTTGAACTTTGAGTTGTGTCTCACAAGACTCTCATTCATCAAAGTTACAACAAGTGTTACACATGCTTCTATTTATAGACTAGGTAGCTTCCTTGAGAAGCTTTCTTGAGAAAACTTCCTTGAGAAGCTTCTTTGAGAAAACTTCCTTGAGAAGCTAGAGCTTAGTTACACACACCCCTCTCATAACTAAGCTCACCTCCTTGAGAAGCTTCCTTAAGAAGATTCCTAAAGAAGCTAGAGCTTAGCTACATATACCTCTCTAATAGCTAAGCTCACCTCCTTGAGATGAGAAGCTAGAACTTAGCTACACACCCCTATAATAGCTAAGCTCACCCCCTTGACAAAAAAACATGAAAATACAAAAAAAAGTCCTTACTACAAAGACTACTCAAAATGCCCCGAAATACAAGGCTAAAACCCTATACTACTAGAATGGCCAAAATACAAGGCCCAAACGAAGGAAAAATCTATTCTAATATTTACAAAGATAAGCGGGCTCATACTTAGCCCATGGGCTCGAAATCTACCCTAAGGCTCATGAGAACCCTAGGGCCTTCCCTTGGATCTCTAGCCCAATCTACTTGGAGTCTTCTACCCAATGCCCTTACGGGATAGAATTGCATCAATCATATGCTGACAATAGCTGAGAAGTCCATTGATCTCCTCAGGGGTGGAGTAGGTGTCCGCCATTGCTTTGGCCTTGGCTAGCCATCGACGAAGTTCTTGACTCCTGTCATACCCTAATTTCGTCCGGGGACCTTTGCTTGATGACATGCGACCTTTCTTTGGTCCTTGTGAGGTGCTTGACACCCATCATTAGGCGATTTGTGAAATTCCAGGACATGCCGGAAAACCAAAAAAAATATAGATGCACAATCCGTGAGTTTTCGTGTCACACCGGAAATCAAATGGAAGCATCGTTGCATAATTAAGTGAGGTTCCGTAACATTCCGTAAGTCAAAAAGGGGATGATTATGTAATCCGCGGGGTTCCGTAACATTACGGAAAGAAAACAAGTATCGTTACGGAATTCGTAAGTTTCCGTAACTTTACGGAAAAAGAATCACCAAAAAAAACAGAGGGGGGTGTACTTAGTAAAAATGGGGGTGCAAATAGCACCCAGGCCCACTTGGGCCTTCCAGAATATTCCTCCAGAAGGCTGTTGCTTCTGGAGGAAGCAACCTGGCTCGCCTGGGGGCATCGGTTCACCTTAGCAACAACGCCGGTAGCGGCAACTGCAACCGCATTGGCTTCCATTATCTTCTTCATGCTCATCATGGCCTCCATTATTGTGGCCATTTGCTCTTTCATGGCCTCCATGTCGGCCTTCCTCTACACTTGCACCTCCTCTACTTCACTCATTACTCTAGCTCTAGCACGAGTTTAGCAAGGGCGCCGTAAAGTGTGTTCTTTTCTTTTTGATAACAATGATTAAGTTCATTTTTATTTTATTTTATTTTATTATTATTATTATTATTTTTATTTTTTCAAGGAAAGAATGCAATGAGCAATGCAACCAATGAAAAGCATGGATGTATGTGAATGATGCACAGTTGAAGTATTGCGAATTTTTATGCTGGACATGGGGTTGAATCAATTTAGATTTTCAACATGGTCCATGACATCTTTGTAAAGGTGAAACTGGAAGTAACAAGGACATCAACCTGGCTCGCCTGGGCGAGCTGGGCGGCAACCACCTCCCCTATTTTGCTATAAATAGGGGAGGAAGTGAAGAAGGAAGGGGTTCAGCCCCTTAGGCACTTCTCTCTCTTTCGAATTTGCTTGGAAAAATTATTTCCGCGAAGAAAATCTAAGCCGAGGCGCTTCCGAAACGTTTCCGTAACGTTTTCCGTGAGGAATTTCGCAAAAGTTTCAACCGTTCTTTGACGTTCTTCATCCGTTCTTCATCGTTCTTCGATCTTCAACGGGTAAGTACCTCGAACCAAGCTTTTCGATTCATTCTATGCACCCATGGTGGTCCACATTGTGTTTCGTGCATTTTTATTATCGTTTTGTTTACTTTTTATACCCCCTCTTGACGTGCTTAAGCCATTTTACTTAAGTCATTTCTCGCTTAACTTAAAAATAAAATAAATTTCCACCGAACGTTTGAATTGTATTATCCGTTAACTTCGGTTAAAATGAATTCCGACCGTTCGGTCGTGCCGTAACCACGTTGGAAATCAAAAAAAGGTAAAAAATAATATAATAATAAAAAAAAACATCTTTTAGTAAAATAAAGCGGAAAATCAATCGGACGTTTTTCTCTTTGGGATTTCTCATTCTTAATCGAATTGATTAATAACTAAAGTGAAACTAAGGCTAAAATCAACTCGCCTAGTCAAGCTCGTCCACAAAAATAGGCTTTTGAAGTTTGTCATTTCAATTTCTCACTAAGTAAAATGGATCATTTTTAAGGTCCAACGCCTTAAAATGATCACCACTTAAGTAAAAAAGAATCACTTGATAAGAAAGAACTACGTAGGTCTGATTTCCTCATCACAAATTGAGGAATACGTAGGAGCAAAGGGAAACACCCTTGTTGACCACAAAAAAGAGAAAAATATAAAAAGGGTATAAAGGATATAAGGACATAAAAGGGAACGTAAAAATTAAAGTCATGTTTGCACATTCGATTAAAAGCTGCCGTCCCTTGGGACGGACGTGTGGGGTGCTAATACCTTCCCCGTGCGTAAATACAACTCCCGAACCTTTCACTTAAAAGTTCGTAGATCGCGTCTTTTCCGGTTTTTCCGACGTTTTCCTCAAATAAACGTTGGTGGCGACTCCGCGCGTATTCCTTTCGTGGAACACGCATCCCGCGAGTCACGCGTCGCCCTCCCACCGAAGGGTAGGTTGCGACAGTTGGCGACTCCACTGGGGACTGTTTTTTAGAGAGTTAGGCCATTTAATCTTGTGCAATGTTTTATCATGACTTTCTCCTTTGTTGGTTTCCCTTTATTTGTCTTATGTTCTTGTGTATATAAACTATTTGTTGCTTTTAGTGCGTTTTAGAATGTATGCATGAGGTAAATATTTATTCATTTGATGCACACAAACACTAACACTATTTGCACACACTGTGAATGAAAAAAGGGCCCTATACCCGGGTTCATGGGAACATAAGGAGTTGAGGTGAATCTGTGATCATGCTAGGTCTCCGACTTGCTTGGTTACAGTGAACCCTCATCTAGAGCTTTTCTCTTTGAAAACTTATTGTTGCTAGTAGTCCCTACTGCTGCAATATGTTCTTCGAAGGGGATGATACCTCTAGAAACCATCAAGAGAGATATGACTACCTTGGGGGTTATTACTAAAAGCCTAGTTAGCTTTTTCCCTTATAGGTCCCTTAAATAGGGGCACGGAGCAAACACGCTGCGTGCCATTTTTCACACTGCCATGCATGAGTATCATATACCCTTTTTCTTATGTTCGGTAAATATTGTCATACTGTGTACATTCCCGCATTGTGTCTTTTGCATAGGCATTGCATATGGGTTCTGTCTTGATCCCTACTGTAAACAAACCAACGGAGGGTCCGTGTCGCCTTCTTAAAAACGTGCGTTGGGGCATTTTGCTACCCCTAGACGTCGTATCTAAGAAGGGGACAAATTCCCCGGACCCCCGCATTCCTAGATTGCATCTGTGTCATATGCATTCCATCATGCATTCATCCATCCCACCCATGAGATATCGGAGTTTTGATTTGCACCAGCTTTTGTCTCACTTTAGTAAGCATGGGAACAAATCAAACCGGCAAGAGGTTCTACCAAGTCAAGGTCAAAAGCCTAGATACCACCAGCATCAAGGAATTAGGGCGGTTGATGGAACCCCTCCAAATGCAAGCCTTCCGCAAGACTTACGGAAAGATCTTAGAGTTAACCATAGCAGAGGTGTCCATAGAAGCCATTGTATCACTTACCCAATACTACGACCAGCCTTTGAGATGCTTCACATTCGGAGACTTCCAATTGGTACCAACCATTGAAGAATTTGAGGAAATTCTAGGGTGTCCTCTCGGGGGAAGAAAACCATACCTTTCCTCCGGGTGTCTCCCCTCTTTGGGCAGAATTGCAACTGTGGTCAAGGATTCAGCAAGAGGTTTGGACCGCATAAAACAGACTCGGAACGGCATAGCGGGCCTACCACAGAGGTACCTAGAAGACAAGGCGAGGGGTATGGCCAATCAAGGAGACTGGGTCCCGTTTATGGATGTGTTAGCTTTGCTAATTTTTGGAGTCGTCCTCTTTCCAAACGTGGATGGTTTGGTAGACCTAGCAGCAATCGACGCTTTCCTTGCCTACCACCATAGCAAGGAAAGTCCGGTGGTAGCTGTCTTCGCAGATCTATTGGACACATTTGACCGAAGGTGCGAAAAGAGTAGCGCACGGATCATCTGTTGCTTACCCGCCCTCTGTGTTTGGTTGGTTTCACACTTGTTCCGACAAGACACAAGACATCCATGTCCGCTCCTGAGCCATCGCTCGTGCACTGAAAAGAGGAGAATAGATTGGGACCAGCTCTTGGCCGGGATAGGAGGTAGAACAATCATTTGGTTCCCCCGATGGAAGGAAGGAAAAGAAGGAGTCCTTTTCTCATGTGGAGGATACCCAAACATTCCGCTGGTAGGAACGAGGGGTTGTATTAACTACAATCCCGCGCTCGCTATAAGACAACTAGGGTACCCCATGAGGGGAGCACCGACGGAAGAAAGCATGTCTCCTTTCCTTGTGAGGGATCTCGGCGCACAAAGTTCCAAGACTATACAAAGAATCCATAAGGCATGGGAAACCCCGTTAAGGAAAGATCAAGAGCTTAGAGGCATTCGTAATGGCATCATTGGTGGGTACCACGAATGGCTGAAAGTTCATATACGAGGTTTAGATTGGCTCGCCAAGTTAAAAGTCGTCAGCGAAGAGAGTTTTGAAGCACCGGAAGAGGACGAAGAAGTCCAAACTCTCAAAAGCGAGTTAGGAAAGGCAAAACTTGCCAAGGAGAAGTTCAAGTTGGCCGCTACACACGTTCGGAAGGAGTGTGCCGGGTTACGGGAAGAGAATGCAATTACTGCAAGAGCCCTTGAACAAGAGACCAAGAGGGCTCGCAAGGAAGAGTATGGCCGGAACAAATTTCGCGGAGCTCTATGGGGTAGCAATAGTGAACTCAAGTTGCGAAGGGAAGAAAGAGACCAGTCGCGAGCACATAGCATGGTTCTGAAAGAGGAGTTAATTGCTTGTTCAAGGTCCAAAAGAAGCTTGTCTCAGCATTTATGCGAGACGGAGACCAACATGCTAGCTATCATCGCCAAGTACCAAGAAGAGTTAGGTCTAGCCACGGCCCACGAGCATAGAATCGCGGATGAGTATGCTCAAGTATATGCGGAAAAAGAGGCTAGAGGAAGGGTGATCGACTCTTTACACCAAGAGGCAACCATGTCGATGGACCGGTTTGCTCTTACCTTGAACGGGAGTCAAGAACTTCCCCGCTTGTTAGCCAAGGCCAAGGCGATGGCAGACACCTACTCCACCCCCGAAGAGATTCATGGGCTTCTCGGCTATTGTCAGCATATGATAGACTTAATGGCCCACATAATTAGAAATCGTTAGGAAACTTGTATGGTCTCTCAGACCTTGACTGGATACGACTTCTTTTTTGAAATAAAATGAGTTGGTCCCATGTTTCTACTCCAAAAAGCTTGTGCAAATAAAATCACTCCTACATTTCATCTCTAGCATGCATTTTCTTTCTTTACCCACTCCTCACGTTTGGTTTTTTAGGGAAAAACACCATAACTAAACACGCCGCAAGGGATCCCTATCGCACCAGATCCAAATCTAGAACGATGGGTGATCAAGAGGAGACGCAGGAACAGATGAAAGCCGACATGTCGGCTCTGAAAGAACAAATGGCCTCCATGATGGAGGCCATGTTAAGTATGAAGCAGCTCATAGAGAAGAACGCGGCCACCGCCGCCGCTGTCAGTTCGGCTGCCGAAGCAGACCCGACTCTCTTGGCAACTACGCACCATCCTCCCTCAAACATAGTAGGACGAGGAAGGGACACACTAGGGCACGATGGTAGCCCTCACCTGGGATACAACCGAGCGGCTTACCCTTATGGATTGCCGCCCAACTATTCACCACCCGTCTTGCAAGAAGATGCGGGCCACATTGCCTCTTCCGTCCATGAAAGAGAGCCTCCTCAGCAGCCCGACGAAGTCCATAAAGACCCTCAAGATTATGCTCGAAGGGATGTCGAGTTCTATCCCCTGATCCCCGAGGGGCCGGCACCAGGCACGTTGCCTCAACCCAACATTGCAGCATCGCCAATAGTTTTGTCCATGGAAGGGCCGCCCCCGGCAACTGAAGAAAGAAGGAAGCTCGATCTCCTCAAGGAAAGATTGAGGGCTGTGGAAGGATTTGGGGACTATCCGTTTGCAGACATGACGGATCTTTGCTTAGTACCCGATGTTGTTATTCCCCCGAAGTTCAAAGTGCCGGACTTCGACAAGTATAAAGGGACGACTTGTCCCAAAAACCATCTCAAAATGTACTGCCGTAAGATGGGCGCCCACTCTAAAGATGAAAAGCTGTTGATACACTTCTTTCAGGATAGCTTGGCCGGAGCTGCGGTAGTGTGGTACGCTAATTTGGAAGCCTCCCGTATCCGTACTTGGAAGGATCTGATTACCGCCTTCCTAAGGCAGTATCAGTACAATTCTGATATGGCTCCTGACCGTACTCAACTGCAGAATATGTTCAAGAAAGAGGGCGAAACCTTTAAAGAATATGCACAGCGATGGAGGGATTTGGCGGCACAAGTAGCTCCTCCCATGGTTGAGAGAGAGATGATCACCATGATGGTAGACACTCTGCCAGTGTTCTACTATGAGAAGCTAGTGGGTTACATGCCGTCCAGCTTTGCGGATCTGGTGTTTGCCGGGGAAAGAATCGAGGTTGGATTGAAAAGAGGAAAGTTTGATTACGTTTCCTCCACAAACGCGAATGCCAAAAGAATCGGGGCAACAGGGGCAAAAAGGAAGGAAGGAGATGCCCATGCCGTCTCTTCAACACCCGCGTGGGTCAAACCCCAGCAAACACCTCATGGTACCCATCAGTACGTGCAACATCACCCAAGCTTCTCGGCTCATGCTGGGAACGCCTCTAGTTCAACACCCGTGCAGCCTAAGGCACCCACCCAGAGGGAAGCTCCCCAAGTTCCGACTCCGAACACGACTCGACCGGCCGGTAATTCCAACACGACAAGGAACTTCCCTCCAAGGCCATTGCCGGAATTCACCCCGCTCCCAATGACGTACGAAGATCTTCTACCATCCCTCATCGCCAATCATTTGGCCGTGGTAACTCCCAGAAGGGTCCTCGAACCCCCTTTCCCGAAGTGGTATGACCCTAACGCAACTTGCAAGTACCATGGGGGTGTCCCGGGGCATTCCGTCGAAAAATGCTTGGCCCTTAAATACAAGGTCCAACATTTAATGGATGCCGGATGGCTGACTTTCCAAGAGGATCGGCCCAATGTGAGAACCAACCCGCTCACCAATCATGGAGGGGGAGCGGTTAATGCAGTTGAGTCCGATAGGCCGCAAAGGTGTAAACCTTTAAGGGATGTGGCAACCCCTAGGAGGTTTATCTTTGAGGCCCTACAAAAAGGAGGTGTGATTCCCCATAGTGGGTGTAAGGAGGATTCCTGTCTGCTACACTCCGGCGAGATGCATGACATGGAGACGTGTTTGGAAGTAGAGGAATTATTACAGCGGATGATAGATCAAGGTCGACTGGAAGTCGGCATTGAAGGAAAAGAAGAGCAGCATATATGCATGCAATCTACGGAGGGGAGCGGTGTTGTGAAGCCCAAACCCTTGGTGATATACTTCACTAAAAGCGCAGCTTCGCAAAAGCCCGGACACCCCTTAATAGCCAAACCTGTTCCTTTCCCGTACCAAAATAGTCACTCGGTCCCGTGGAGATATACACCTCCGGGGAAGAAGGAAGAAGAAGCCACTGACGTCAGCTCGCTGTCAGCTAAAGTAACAAATATCACGGGACTGAGTGGTGTGACCCGTAGTGGTCGTGTGTTCGCACCTCCGGACCTACCAGTCCAACCCGCCGACGTCAAGGGAAAAGGAAAAGTGGTGGAGGAACAAGATGGCGAAGCACCCCACGCTTCGAATAAAGATATTCCAGCAAAGGGTCCCCCGGAGAAAAAGGATGGTAGAAAGGAGGTGTCGCTAGAGGAAGCCAGCGAGTTCCTTCGGATAATTCAGCAGAGCGAATTCAAGGTTATCGAACAGCTCAACAAAACCCCGGCTAGGGTCTCGCTGTTGGAGTTACTTATGAGCTCTGAGCCTCATCGGGCTCTGCTAGTAAAAGTGCTGAATGAGGCTCACGTGGCCCAAGATATCTCGGTAGAAGGTTTCGGAGGGCTGGTCAACAATATCACTGCCAACAACTATCTTGCCTTCGCCGAAGAAGAAATCCCCGCCGAGGGTAGAGGGCATAATAAGGCTTTACACGTATCAGTCAAGTGTATGGACCATATTGTAGCCAAGGTACTCATCGATAATGGTTCCAGTTTAAACGTGATGCCTAAGAGCACTTTGGAGAAGTTACCATTCAATGCTTCCCACTTAAAACCAAGTTCAATGGTGGTTCGGGCCTTCGACGGCACTCGCCGAGAGGTTAGGGGAGAGATCGATCTCCCAGTACAAATAGGCCCTCACACCTGTCAAGTCACCTTCCAAATAATGGATATTAACCCCCCCTACAGCTGCCTGTTGGGGCGCCCGTGGATTCACTCAGTGGGAGTTGTGCCTTCTACACTCCACCAAAAGCTGAAATTCGTAGTGGAGGGGCACTTGGTCATCGTGTCAGGCGAGGAAGATATCTTGGTAAGCTGCCCATCCTCCATGCCTTATGTGGAAGCCGCAGAAGAATCGTTAGAAACTGCTTTCCAGTCTTTTGAGGTGGTCAGCATCTCCTCCGTGGACTCCCTCTTTGGGCAGCCTTGTCTGTTCGATGCAGCGGTAATGATGGCCCGGGTTATGTTGGGGAACGGTTATGAACCCGGGATGGGTTTAGGCAAAAACAACGGCGGCATAACTAGCCTGATAAATACCCAAGGAAATCGTGGGAAGTATGGTTTAGGCTATAAGCTCACTCAGGCGGACATGAAAAGAAGCATCGCGGGAAGGAAGAACAGTGGTCAAAGCTCGAGTTGGAGACAAGAAAGTGAAGGAAGCCCGCCCTGCCACATAAGAAGAAGCTTTATAAGCGCGGGTCTGGGAGACAAAGGTCAAGCGTTCGCGATATGCGAGGATGATATTCCGAGTACTTTGGATTTGGTACGACCATGCCCTCCTGATTTCCAGCTGGGAAATTGGCGAGTGGAGGAACGCCCCGGCATTTATGCAACGAGCATAATGTAAACCTTTACGGTTTTAAAAGCTCTATAGTTGGGCCTAGGCTTTAGAGTTTTTCCTTTTGTTAAGGCTTTGTGTCTTTTGTTTTTGAATTTATAATACAAGGATCTTTCTTCATCTGTTCCTGGTCTCTACCCATTCTCATTCATTTGCATGTTTACTTCTTTTTCTGAAACGGCAGATCCGATGACGAGTCCCCCGAAGGTACTAATACCTGGGACCCGCCTATCGACTTCGAGCGAGAAATGAATCAAACGGAAGATGAAGGAGATGAGGATGTGGGACTTCCCCCAGAACTAGAAAGAATGGTCGCCCATGAGGACCAAGAAACGGGGCCTCATCAAGAAGAAACAGAGCTAGTAGACTTAGGAATTGGCAGTGGAAAGAGGGAAGTAAAGATAGGTACAGGTATTACCGCACCTATCCGTGAAGAATTAATAATCCTGCTAAAAGACTACCAAGACATCTTTGCTTGGTCATACCAAGATATGCCCGGTTTGAGTTCTGACATTGTACAACACCGATTACCTCTAAATCCCGAGTGTTCCCCGGTAAAACAGAAACTGAGAAGGATGAAGCCCAAAACCTCCTTGAAAATAAAAGAAGTGAAGAAGCAATTTGACGCTGGATTTCTGGCCGTCGCTCGGTATCCAGAATGGGTTGCCAACATCGTACCAGTTCCTAAAAAAGATGGGAAAGTACGAATGTGTGTAGATTATCGGGACCTGAATCGGGCCAGTCCCAAGGACAATTTTCCTTTACCACACATCGATATCCTCGTAGATAACACGGCCAATTTCGCTTTATTTTCCTTCATGGACGGTTTCTCTGGTTACAATCAGATAAAGATGGCGCCCGAGGATATGGAAAAGACTACTTTCGTCACCCTGTGGGGAACGCTCTGTTACAAGGTGATGTCCTTTGGACTCAAGAATGCCGGGGCAACTTATCAACGGGCCATGGTAGCTTTGTTCCATGATATGATGCATCAAGAGATCGAGGTCTACGTGGACGACATAATTGCTAAATCTAAATCCGAGGAAGAACACCTTGTCAACCTGCGGAAATTGTTCGAAAGGCTTAAGAAATATCAATTAAGGTTGAACCCCGCTAAGTGTACCTTCGGGGTCAAATCAGGGAAATTGCTTGGTTTCATTGTAAGCCAGAAAGGGATAGAGGTAGATCCCGAAAAAGTGAAGGCTATCCTTGAGATGCCAGAACCCCGTACAGAGAGGCAAGTCCGAGGTTTCCTGGGGCGCTTGAATTATATTGCCAGATTCATATCGCAGCTCACCGCCATTTGTGAGCCGTTGTTTAAACTCTTGCGCAAAAACCAAACTGATCGGTGGAATGAGGATTGCCAAGAGGCTTTTGGAAGGATCAAAAAGTGCCTAATGAATCCTCCCGTGCTTATGCCACCAGTACCGGGAAGGCCTCTCATTTTGTACATGACAATCTTGGACGAGTCAATGGGGTGTATGCTGGGGCAACATGACGAATCCGGGAAGAAAGAGCGCGCTGTTTACTACCTAAGTAAGAAGTTCACGACCTGTGAGATGAATTACTCCTTGCTCGAAAGAACGTGTTGTGCTTTAGTATGGGCATCCCATCGCCTAAGGCAGTACATGCTGAGCCATACTACCTGGTTGATATCCAAAATGGACCCCGTTAAGTACATCTTTGAAAAGCCAGCTCTCACAGGACGAATCGCCCGGTGGCAAGTCTTGCTATCTGAGTTTGATATAGTCTACGTCACCCAAAAGGCGATAAAAGGAAGCGCTTTGGCAGATTATTTGGCTCAACAGCCTCTTAACGACTACCAGCCCATGCATCCGGAGTTCCCGGATGAGGACATCATGGCCTTGTTCGAGGAAAAGTTGGACGAAGATCGGGACAAATGGACTGTATGGTTTGACGGAGCTTCAAACATTCTAGGTCATGGCGTTGGGGCAGTGTTGGTCTCTCCATACAATCAATGTGTACCTTTCACAGCCAGGCTAGGATTCGACTGCACCAACAACATGGCCGAATATGAAGCATGTGCCCTAGCTGTCCAGACAGCAATTGACTCCAATGTCAAACTACTCAAGGTGTACGGCGACTCAGCGTTGGTAATCCATCAGCTGAGAGGGGAATGGGAAACTAGAGATCCCAAGCTGATACCCTACAAAGCCTATATCAAGGAATTGGCTAAGACTTTCGATGAGATCTCCTTCCATCATGTTCCCCGCGAGGAAAATCAAATGGCGGACGCACTCGCTACGTTGGCGTCTATGTTCCAGCTAACACCGCACGGGGATCTACCCTACATTGAATTTTGGTGTCGTGGCAAACCCGCACATTGTTGCCAAGTGGAAGAGGAACGGGACGGAAAGCCTTGGTATTTGGACATCAAGCAATATGTCGTAAGCAAAGAATACCCGCCAGAGATTGCCGACAACGATAAAAGGACATTGAGGAGGTTGGCAGCCGGTTTCTTCATGAGCGGAAGCATACTGTATAAAAGAAATCACGACATGACACTCCTGCGGTGTGTGGATGCCAAGGAGGCAAATCACATGATCGAAGAAGTCCATGAGGGCTCGTTTGGAACGCACGCCAACGGGCATGCTATGGCCAGGAAGATCATAAGAGCAGGTTATTACTGGCTTACCATGGAAAGTGATTGTTGTGTCCATGTGAGGAAGTGCCACAAATGTCAAGCATTCGCAGATAATGTCAATGCCCCACCACATCCTCTGAATGTCATGTCCGCCCCTTGGCCTTTCTCCATGTGGGGAATAGATGTCATCGGGGCCATTGAGCCCAAGGCCTCGAATGGTCATCGCTTCATCCTCGTAGCGATAGATTATTTCACCAAGTGGGTCGAGGCGGCTTCATATACCAATGTCACGAGGAATGTGGTGGTCAGGTTCATTAAGAAAGAGATCATCTGCCGATATGGTTTGCCAAGGAAGATTATCACGGACAACGGCACCAACCTGAATAATAAGATGATGGCGGAAATGTGCGAGGAGTTTAAAATCCAGCATCACAATTCCACGCCCTACCGGCCAAAGATGAATGGAGCCGTGGAAGCGGCCAATAAGAATATCAAAAAGATTATCCAAAAGATGACTGTGTCATACAAGGATTGGCACGAGATGCTCCCATTCGCGTTACACGGTTACCGGACTTCAGTGCGAACGTCAACTGGGGCGACGCCGTTCTCATTGGTATATGGGATGGAGGTTGTGTTACCGTTTGAGGTAGAAGTCCCGTCATTAAGGATCTTGGCAGAATCCGGATTAAAGGAATCAGAGTGGGCTCAAACACGCTATGATCAGCTCAACCTCATTGAGGGTAAGTGCTTAACGGCCATGAGTCATGGGCGCTTATACCAGCAAAGAATGAAGAGTGCATTCGACAAGAAAGTACGCTTACGCAAGTTCCATGAGGGAGACCTTGTGCTAAAGAAAATGTCCCATGCTGTCAAGGACCATCGAGGGAAATGGGCCCCGAACTACGAAGGGCCTTTTGTTGTGAAGAGGGCTTTTTCCGGAGGAGCCCTGGTGCTGACCAACATGGATGGCGAAGAGCTACCTTCACCCGTGAACTCTGATGTCGTCAAACAATATTATGCTTAGAAGCTGGGGCAATTAAGGATGTCGCTGCATGTTCTTTATCTTTATGCATTTTCTGGATTTCCCCCAGGGATTTCCTGTCTATTGTATCTCTCGTTACAATCTTTCAAAGAAATGAACGTGGATTCGAGGTTTTTAGTCCTCACGTTAGTTTCACACCTTGCGTTAATCTGTGATCACCTGAGCCCTTCCGCTCAGTTCATGGGATCCCCCAAGCGCTTAATTAGAATTGAACCTGAACCAACTTTCCCTAAATTTGCTGCGTTTGAAAACATTCATGCATACGCATACGCATACGCATGTGTATTGTTGTGGTAAAACTGGGGCAGGATCACCTTGGGCTACCTTCTGAGGTAGAGACAAAACGTGAGCGGCAGAAACCAATCAAGGTAGGGTAATGACGCGGTCAAGATTGGCCATACCTGGTTGTTTATTACTTGCAGGTACTTAAGGACGGATGCAAGTAGGGATGGGGTCACGACCGACCGATCGTTGCCCCTTCTCTGCGCGAGACAAGCAGAGAATGTCGCTGCGAGGCAGCCCCGTATCCTTTGTATTTTGCAGCTTTCTTTTACTATTTGTAAGAATAAGTAATCCACACCTAATTCTAACCTAAGTAAGTTCAAGTTAGGCAAGATGCTAATCCATGAGAAGGGAGGGGACATGATTAAGGTTCCCCTCAAAAAAAAAAAAAAAAATGTGCAGGTTAGCTCGCCTGGGCGAGCCACCCCTGCACCAAATTATAAGAATGACGAAAGGGGGGGCGTTTTTACATTCAAAAACTTCTTTTCCCCCTTTCAAAAGCCATACCCACGGGATTGACGAGTTTGCAGCCCTAGGGTCATCCTTTTTCGCATTTTTTGATTCCGTTTTGCGCTTTTGTTCATCACCAACAAGTAAGTGTTCCATCCCTAAGCTTTCTAGCTTTTCATTGGTGTATTTTGATCTCCTTTTGGTGCTCTAAATTGTGGGAGTGTGCTCAAATATATGGGGCAATTTTGGTTTGTTTTCTTGCTTGATTAGGTTGAATTAGGGGTTGGTATGGGATGGCCCTAGGCCTATAATGCATTTTGAAACAATGGGACGTGCCACATTGTCCCCGTTCTCTTGTTATTGACGCCTAAACGCGCGCCCACCAAGTGTTCGGTGAAATGCCTCAATGGCATTAGCGCGTGACTTTTGTAAGGAAACAACCCGTGGGGCATTTTGGTTTGTACATATTTTCTATTTTTGGAATATGTATTCATTCCCGAAAAAGGCTAGAGTAATTGCCCCACATATATCCTAGGCCTAGAAACTAAAATTTTATGCAAAAAGAATACAAAAGGGGGTGCATATTGGGTAAAGTTACCCTTTTTGGCCAGCAATCAGCTATGGGCCACACTACAATATTTTCTCTACGCCTAGATGTTTAGGAATTTTGCTCGTCATGAATGTGTAGGTTTAGAATAGGTAGCAAGATACCTTTGGCAATTTACACTTTGGGTATGATAGCAAAATACTTGGATGTATGTATATATAATTTTTGGTAGTCAAAATGTCTCACAAAAAAATATATATAAATATGTTGCATGTTATGTGAAGAAAACATATTACAAAAAAAATATATACCTTCTAATTTGAATACAATTTTAGTCAGCAAAGGAAAATATGCTTGAATTTGCATGTGGCTTTAGGTAGCAAAAACTTGAAAAAAAAAAAAAAAAAGAAAGCATGAAATGTAGCACCTTATTGTGTAGGTAGTCAAGATTCATCGTGAAGTTTGTATATGTATGGGTATTAGAAATACCAAGATGAGCGCATGTGCAGTTTTTGGTACCCCAAAATGCTTTGAGTATGTATGTATGTAAATTCAGCCAAGGAGGCGTGTGTGATGTAAATAACAAATACACCTTGGAAGTACATGTAAATAATCTAGGTAATGAAGCTACCTTGATTGTATATGGGTGCATTTTTCTTAGTTGATAGGATGTCTTGTGCAAGTGAACGTTCGTAAGGAAATATGCGCATAAGCTTGCTCTAAATTTACATTGATGTTTGTATTTATGGGAGGAGGTTGTATGCCGTTTTTGTTTTAAGAGTAGTGTCCCACTGGTAAAACTAACTTTCCAAATTTTTGCCTTCGCAGGAAATGGCCCCGAGGAAGCTTGCCTCAAAGAGGTCCAGGAAGGACAAGGCAGCCGAAGGAACTAGTTCCGCTCCGGAGTATGACAGTCACCGCTTTAGGAGCGCTGTACACCAGCAGCGCTTCGAGGCCATCAAGGGATGGTCGTTTCTCCGGGAGCGACGCGTCCAGCTCAGGGACGACGAGTATACTGATTTCCAGGAGGAAATAGGGCGCCGGCGGTGGGCATCACTGGTTACTCCCATGGCCAAGTTTGATCCAGAAATAGTCCTTGAGTTTTATGCCAATGCTTGGCCAACAGAGGAGGGCGTGCGTGACATGAGATCCTGGGTAAGGGGTCAGTGGATCCCGTTTGATGCCGACGCTATCGGCCAACTCCTAGGATATCCGTTGGTGTTGGAAGAGGGCCAGGAATGTGAGTATGGCCAGAGGAGGAACCGGTCTGATGGGTTCGATGAGGAGGCCATCGCCCAGCTGCTATGTATACCGGGGCAGGATTTTGCCCGGACTGCTGCAGGGAGGCGGGTGCGAATCATGCGCATCAACATGACCACCCTGACCCAGATATGGATGACGTTGCTCCTCAGTAACATCCTGCCCACCGATCATAATTCCGACCTTCCCATGCCGAAGTGTCAGCTGGTGTACGCCATCCTGACACGGATGAGCATCCATGTGGCTCAGTTGATCGCTGATGCCATCTATATTTTTGCAGGTATGGCGCCCACTAGGCACCCTTTGGACCCAGATAAGTCCAACAAGGCCCTGGGATTCCCCGCACTGATCACAGGACTCTGCCAGTCGTTCGGGGTCCCCGTTGCACCTACCAAGGTGATTCGGCCGCCCATCACCCGGGCTTTTATTGAGAAGTACTGTACCCAGAGACAGGCTCAGGGTGATGCTCCACAGGCCGCAGGCGCGCCCCCACCACCTCATCAGGCTGGCCAGGCTGGGGCATTTGACATGGAGCAGTATTTACGGCATTTGGTTCGCCAGCAGGCGGCCAACCACCGAGCACATGTACGGACCCATGATTGTCTGTACCAGATGAGCCTTGCATGCAGAGCCAGGGCTTCGCTTCTTTTTCATGCCCTACTCCAGACCAGTTCAGGGCAGAGGTTGCATGGCCCGGAGATTGGCCCGAGGCCCAAGCAGGAGAGGCACCCCCAGAAGCTCCCGGCGATGGAGAAGAGCCCACGAGGATGAGGAGATGGCCGATTTGCTTGACTTCTTGGGAGGGAGTGGAGATACGTGACTGGGAGATCCCCAGATTCATGTTTTCTTTCATATTTCTTTTGTCATTTTTATTCTATGTTATTGTTTTGACTTGAGAGACTAATGTTTGTTTTTGTTGTTTCGATTGTCATTTGTACAGCGCATACATTTTTGTTTAGATTGTTGCGTTAGTGTTTATATATCATTACTATTGATGATGTTTGAAATTCTGGAACCGTGTAGAGTTCTTCGTTTAGGAACATCGTCCAAAAATATATGTGTAAAATAAACAAAAAATCATGATAAAAATAAAATAGAAAAGAAAAAAATGAAATGAATGAAATGGAAAAGAGAACAAAAAGGAAAAGAAGAAGCAAGTAAGGAAAAAGGTGGAAAAAGAGAAAATAAGTTGTCTAGCTAAAAACCAACATGCTTTTGAAAAGAGACGATTCCAACTTTTCTTTGAAAAAAATTCATTGATCATAACCGTTTTTGAAAAAAATGTGTGTACACCTGAAGGGTGAATGCTGTGAAATTTCCCCGGACGCCCAAAATGGACTCGGATGAATGCACAAATTGATAAAAGAACATATTTTGGAAACATTGGGTTGATTAAAATAGAGGAAATGAATCCTGAGCCCTAGCATCACATGACCATAAAATTTGACACTTGAGTGTCCGCATAGGTGCATGCATGACCAGTTTTGCATAAATTTCCAAATCATCATTTTTGCATTTGTGTCATGGAAATAATGTGGGGCATCCCTTTTATCCTTGAACCAAACCAAACCCCGACATGTATCATGTCTAGCCATTCTACAAACCTTGAGCCAAAATCCTGACTCACCATAAACCTTGACCAGGGTGAGAATGTCAATCCTTACCCTCGGAAGCAAAAAAGAAAAGAAGGAAATTTCCAATCAAAGAGGGAGAAAGCAAAAAGAAAAGAAAGGAAATTCCCAATCAAAGAATGGGAGAAAGAAAAAAAAAAAAGAAAGAAGAAGAAGGAAAGAAAGCTCCTGATCAGGATCGAAAGAAAACAGAAGAAATGTGCAGAGAGGTCTTTGGACCGGACAATATCTGAACAATACAGAATTGTCACCAAATGAACAAAAAGAAGGAAAGGAAACCACGACCTAAAATGGTCTTCTCCCTTTGATTACCAACCAAAATCCGTGCGCTAGCGACTTTTTTCTCGCCCCGCACTAAACAAAAACAGAAAAAGAAAAAGCCAGAAAAATCAAAAGCCAAAACACACAAAAGCCGAAAAAACCACCAAAAGAACCCATTCCCAAGGGAAGCCCTATTGATCCATGATCACGCATGTAATTTTTGATTTGATAGGAAATAATTTGCAAAGTCAAGTCATGACATATCTATGGTTCGGAATTAGGATGAAACACTTACCTGTGCGAGATTGATACACTTTGAGTGATTTCTTCTATTTTTGTCGAACCCAGTGTTTCCTCTAAATGGTCATTTAGAAACGAAATGCTAACATCCAAAATCTCATTTATGGTTATGGGGATTTCATCAGCAGACTCTCCTTCCCCGGTAGACGCATTGTTTTCACTCAAAAAAGCATATGCTGCTCTAAATCAGTTGGAATATTTGTCTCTTTGCTAAAGCATGTTTGCATTTTAGTGGAGAAAACACCGAGACTTTTTCAAGTCTCACAAGTTATCCAGAACTACGTAGGTCTGAGTTCCTCATTGGAGGATACGTAGGAGCAAGAGCCTCGCTTTTGTCGACCACACCCTTTTGCATGCTGACTGGTCATGACCCTTGTATCCGAGCCGGCCGATGACAGCAGAGACCAATGGTCATCTGCACCCTTGTATCATCCAGAGCGCGGCCGATGACCGGAGATACCTTACGGTTATCCGCACCCTTTTGTCATCCAGAGGCGGCGGGCCCGATGACAAGCAGAGACCAAATTTGGTCATTCTGCACCCTTGTATCATCCAGAGGCGGCGGGCCCGATGATACGCGGAGATACCTTACGGTTATCCGCACCCTTTTGTCATCCAGAGGCGGCGGGCCCGATGACAAGCAGAGACCAAGTTTGGTCATTCTGCACCCTTGTATCATCCAGAGGCGGCGGGCCCGATGATACGCGGAGATACCTTACGGTTATCCGCACCCTTTTGTCATCCAGAGGCGGCGGGCCCGATGACAAGCAGAGACCAAGTTTGGTCATTCTGCACCCTTGTGTCATCCAGAGGCGGCGGGCCCGATGATACGCGGAAATACCCGAGTGGTTATCCGTATAAACATTCTTTTGCTATCTGTAAGACAGAACGCTTGATAGCATGCAGAGGCTGACATAGTCTTCTGCACCTTTTGTTCCTCCGGGAACAACAAGTCATTTACATGCGGAAATTTCATGGTCACCCGCGACTCTCGTCAACCGAGAGGAGCGAAATTAGTGTCATACACTAATTTTTGTCCTGGTACCTTTGCTTGATGACATGCGACCTTCTTTGGTCCTTGTGAGGTGCTTGGCACCATCATTAGGCAATTTGTGAAATTCGGGAACAACAAGTCATTTGCATGTGGAGATTTTATGGTCACCCGCGACTCTCGTCAAATCGAGAGGAACGAAATTAGTGTCTTATCTTTACTTTCCTTTTATCTCCAATAAAAGACAAGTAAAGAGGGGCAACTGTCATACCCTAATTTCGTCCGGGGACCTTTGCTTGATGACATGCGACCTTTCTTTGGTCCTTGTGAGGTGCTTGGCATCCATCATTAGGCAATTTGTGAAATTCCGGACATGCCGAAAAACCAAAAAAATATTGATGCACAATCCGTAAGTTTCCGTGACACACCGGAAATCAAATGGAAGCATCGTTGCATAATTAAGTGAGGTTCCGTAACATTCCGTAAGTCAAAAGGGGGATGATTATGTAATCCGCAAGGTTCCGTAACATTACGGAAAGAAAACAAGTATCGTTACGAAATTCGTAAGTTTCCGTAACTTTACGAAAAAAGAATCACCAAAAAACAGCAGAGGGGGGTGTACTTAGTAAAAATGGGGGTGCAAATAGCACCCAGGCCCACTTGGGCCCTCCAGAATATTCCTCCAGAAGGCTGTTGCTTCTGGAGGAAGCAACCTGGCTCGCCTGGGCGAGCTGGGCGGCAACCACCTCCCCTATTTTGCTATAAATAGGGGAGGAAGTGAAGAAGGAAAGGGTTCAGCCCCTTAGGCACTTCTCTCTCTTTCGAATTTGCTTGGAAAAATTGTTTCCGTGAAGAAAATCTAAGCCGAGGCGCTTCCGAAACGTTTCCGTAACGTTTTCCGTGAGAATTTCGCAAAGGTTTCAACCGTTCTTCGACGTTCTTCATTCGTTCTTCATCGTTCTTCGATCTTCAACGGGTAAGTACCTCGAACCAAGCTTTTCGATTCATTCTATGTACCCGTGTGGTCCACATTGTGTTTCGTGCATTTTTATTCTCGTTTTGTTTACTTTTTATACCCCCTTTGACGTGCTTAAGCCATTTTACTTAAGTCATTTCTCGCTTAACTTAAAAATAAAATAAATTTCCACCGAACGTTTGAATTGTATTATCCGTTAACTTCGGTTAAAATGAATTCCGACCGTTCGGTCGTGCCGTAACCACGTTGGAAATCAAAAAAGGTAAAAAATAATATAATAATCAAAAAACATCTTTTAGTAAAATAAAGCGGAAAATCAATCGGACGTTTTCTCTTTGGGATTTCTCATTCTTAATCGAATTGATTAATAACTAAAGTGAAACTAAGGCTAAAATCAACTCGCCTAGTCAAGCTCGTCCACAAAAATAGGCTTTTGAAGTTTGTCATTTCAATTTCTCACTAAGTAAAATGGATCATTTTTAAGGTCCAACGCCTTAAAATGATCACCTTTAAGTAAAAAAGAATCACTTGATAAAAAGAACTACGTAGGTCTGATTTCTCATCCAATTGAGGAATACGTAGGAGCAAAGGGAAACACCCTTGTCGACCACAAAAAGAGAAAAATATAAAAAGGGTATAAAGGATATAAGACATAAAAGGGAACATAAAAATCAAAGTCATGTTTGCACATTCGATTAAAGGCTGCCGTCCCTTGGGACGGACGTGTGGGGTGCTAATACCTTCCCCGTGCGTAAATACAACTCCCGAACCTTTCACTTAAAAGTTCGTAGATCGCGTCTTTTCCGGTTTTTCCGACCGTTTTCCTCAAATAAACGTTGGTGGCGACTCCGCGCGTATTCCTTTCGTGGAACACGCATCCCGCGAGTCACGCGTCGCCCTCCCGCCGAAGGGTAGGTTGCGACAACTCCCGTTCAAGGTAAGGGCAAACCGGTCCATCCACATCGTTGCTTCTTGATGTAACGAGTCGATCTCCCTTCCTCTAGCCTCCTTTTCTGCGTACACTCGGGCATACTCGTCCACCACTCTATGCTCGTGGGCCGCAGCTAGATTTAGTTCTTCTTGGTACTTGGTGATGATAGCTAACATGTTGGTCTCTGTCTCGCATAACCGCTGAGACAAACTTCTTTCGGACCTCGAGCAAGCCTTCAATTCATCTTTTAAGATCAAACTGTCTACTCGTGATTGGTCCCTTTCCTCTCTTCGAAGTTTAAGCTCGCTGTTGCTACCCCACAGAGCCCCTCGGAACTTGTTCCGGCCGTGCTCTTCCCTACGACTCCTCTTGGTCTCTTGTTCCAAGGCCTTGGTGGTAGCTACATTTACATCCCTCAGTTCGGCATTCTCCTTTTGGATCCTAAGAGCCACTGATTTGAACCTTTCTTTGACTGTTTGAGCTTGCTCGAGTTCTGTCCTAAGAGCCTGCACCTCTTCGTCTTCCTCCGGTGCCTCAACTTCCTCCCTTTTAGCGGTTCTTAGACTTGGGAGCCAATCCAAACCTTGCATGTGGGCTTTCAACCACTCACGGTAGCCACCAATGGGCCCATTGTTACTGCCTCTGTGCTCTTTGTCCTTCTTTTGTACCACTTCCCATGCTTTGCGGACCTTCCGAAGCGTCTCCACGTTGGTCTCACTGAACCCTCGTGAAATGATAGGTGCAAGCTCTTCCTCTAGTGGTGCCCCTCTCATTGGGTAGCCAAGTTGCCTTATCGCAAGAACGGGATTGTAATTGATGCAACCCCTTGTCCCCATCAAGGGAACATTCGGAAATCCTCCGCATGAGATAAGAACTCTGGTTCTTCCTTCTTTCCATCGAGGGAACCAGTTGACAAATGCTCCTTCCCTGTTTGTTAAGAGTTGGTCCCAATTCGCCCTTCCTTTCTCTGTGCATGAACGGTGGCTTTCTAACGGGCAGGCATGCCTCACCTCTTGGTGAAAAAGGTGTGAAACTATCCATACATAAAGAGCTGGAGTACAACAAACAATCCTTGTATTTCTCTTTTCACATCTTTGGTTGAAGGTGTCATATAGGTCGGCTAGCATAGTGACAACCGGGCTTTCCTTGTGGTTATGATAGGCGAGAAATGCGTCGATCGCTGCCAGGTCCACCAACCCATCCACATTCGGAAAGAGGACTCCTACGAAAATCAACAGTGCGAGAATATCTATGAACGGGGCCCACTCACCTCTACCTGCCAAGATTCTTGCTTTTGCCTCCAAATATTTTCTTGGTATTCCAACCACCCCATTTTCGACTTGCTTCCTGTGGTCTAATTCCTGCGCCGAGATTTGGACTATCTTGGAAATTCTAGCTATTGAGGGATAGAACCCTGTGAAGAGGTATGGTTTCCTCCCCCCTAGAGGGCATCCTAGGATCTCTTCAAATTCTTCCACCATTGGTGATAGTTGGAAGTCCCCAAAGGTGAAGCACCTCAACAGCTGATCATAATACTAGGTGAGAGAGGCAATGGCCTCTGTGGAGACTTCTACCATGGCTAGGTCCCAGATTTTACCGTAAGTTTTGCGAAAAGCTTGTCGTTGGAGCTGACCCATCAACTGCCCTAACTCTTTTAGACTGGTGGTCCCTAGGCTCTTGACCTTGACTTGATAGAACCTCTTTTTAAGTGAAGGCAGTTGACATGATCTCATGTTTTACTAAAGCGAACAAAAATCGGTGCGAATCAAAACCCCGACATCTATCATGGGTGGAATGGATGAATGCATAAAGAAATGCATATGGCACAGATGCAATTTATGAATATGGGAGCCCGGGAAATTGTCTCCTTCTTGGATACAACGTCTTGGGGTAGCAAAATGCCCGACGTATGTATTTAAGAAGGTGGCACGGACCCTCCGTTGGTTTGCCAAAGAGAGGGAACAGAATCCGTGCGTGATGCATATGCAAAAGGCGCAACACGGGAATGTACAGTATGAAAATATAAGCGAAAGGGTACATGACACTTATGCATGGCAGTGTGAAAAATGGCACGCAGCGTTCCCGCTTCGTGCCCCTATTCAAGGGACCTATATGGGAGGGAGCTAACTAGGCTTTTAGTGATAATTCCCAAGGTGGTCATATCTCTCTTGATGGTCTCTAGAGGTATCATCCCCTTCGAAGAACATATTGCAGCAGTAGGGACTACTAGCACCAATATGTTATCAAAGAGAAAAACTCTAGATGAGGGTTCACTGTAATCAAGCAAGTCGGAGACCTAGCATGATCACAACAAAGGAGGATGTCATGATAAAACATTGCACAAGATTAAATGGCCTAACTCTCAAAAAATAGTCCCCAGTGGAGTCGCCAACTATCGCAACCTACCCTTCGGCGGGAGGGCGACGCGAGACTCACGGGTGCATCTTCCAAGGAAGAAAAACGCGCGGAGTCGCCACCAACGTTTATTCGAGGAAAACTTCGAAAAAACCGGAAAAAGGCGTGGTCTACAAACTTTAAGTGAAAGGTTCTGGAGTTGTATTTATGCACGAGGAAGGTATTAGCACCACACGCGTCCGTCACAAGGGACGGCAACCTTTAATCAAATGTGCAAATATGACTACAATTTATGTTATCTTCCCTTTTTACGTTCTTATGTATTTTTTATGCCTTTTTATATTTTTATCTTTTTGTGGTCGACAAGGGCGTTTCCCTTTGCTTCTACGTATTCCTCAATTGTGATGAGAAAATCAGACCTACGTAGTTCTTTTGTGAACAAAGCGTTTTGGTTAAGTTATTTTTTATCCTTTTTTGCAAGATATGTTTTTATTGAATGAAAGGTCATTTAAAGCGTTGGACCATTAGACAATCTTTCGATTCTTTTGAAAAGTGAGAAAACATTAAGGCATTGGACCATTAATGATTTCTTTATTTTTGAAAGAGATAACAAAGTTACATATTGATTTTAGGCTTTTGAGAAATCTACACTTAACCAATAAAAGCGGAAAAGACCATTTCAAGGCGTTGGACCTTTGAAAATGGCTATTTTAGGCGATGACAAAAGTTTGGTTTATGAATTGATTTTAGCCTTAGTTTCACTTTGGTTATTAGTCAATTCAATTAAGAAAGAAAAATCCCAAAGAGAAACGTCCGATTGATTTTTTGTTTTATTTTACTAAAAGATATTTTTTGATTATTATATTATTATTTTACCTCTTTTTGGTTTCCAACGTGGTTACGGCATGACCGAACGGTCGGATTTCATTTTAACAGAAATTAACAGATATTACAATTCAAATGATCGGTGGAAATTTATTTTATTTTTTCTTAGGCGAGAAAATGACTTAAGTAAATGACTAAAGCACGTCAAAAAGGGGTACGAATAGTAAATGAAATAAAAATAAAAGCACGTGAAAACAAATTAGGACCACTAAGGGTACATAGAATGAATTGAAAAGTTCGATTTCGGGAACTTACCGGTTGAAGACTGAAGAACGAACGAAGAACGTCGAAGAACGATTGAAAATCTTTGCGAAATCACCCATGGAAACGTTACGGAAATGTTACGGAAGCGCCTCGGCTTGGATTTTCTTCACGGAAACAATTTTTTTCACTAATTTTAACTGATTACGAAGTACCAGAAGGGCTGAACATTTTTCTCCTTCACTCCTCCCCCTATTTATAGGAAAATAGGGGAGGAGCTTGCCACCCAGCTTGCCCAGGCGAGCTAGGTTGCTTCCTCTAGAAGCAACCGCCTTATGGAGGAACATCCAGGAAGGCCCAAGTGGGCCTGGTTGCTATTTGAACCCCCATTTTTACTAAATACACCCCCTGCCTTTTTTTGGTGATTCTTTTTCCATAAAGTTACGGAAACTTACGAATTTCGTAACGATACTTGTTTTCTTTCCGTAATGTTGCGGAACCTTACGGATTACGTAATCATCCCTTTTTTGCCTTCCGGAACGTTACGGAACTTTATGGATTGCGCACTAACACTTCCTTTTAATTTCCGGCATGTCACGACACTTCACGGATTGTGCTACAACGCCTTTCTTTTGGCCTTCGGTATGTCTCGGAACTTCACAAATTGCCTAACGATGGGTGCCAAATACCTCGAAGTGGTCAAACGAGGGTCGCATCCCAACAACGGATGGTCCCCAAACGAAATTAGGGTATGACACCATGTTTTACTAAAGTGAAACAAAAACCCAATGCGAATCAAAACTCCGACATCTATCATGGGTGGAATGGATGAATGTATGAAGAAATGCATATGACACAGATGCAATTAATGAATACGGAATCCCGGGAAATTGTCTCCTTCTTAGACATAACGTCTTGGGGTAGCACGGTGCCCGACATATGTGTTTAAGAAGGTGACACGGACCTTCCGTTGGTTTGCCAAAGAAAGGGGATCAAGACAAAACCCGTGCATGATAAGGCACAACATGGGAATGTACATAGTACGACACTATCCATAAACAAATATAATCAAAGGGGTACACGACATTTGACTACATGCACGGCAGTGTGGAAAATGGCACGCAGTGTGTTTGCTTCGTGCCCCTATTTTAGGGACCTACATGGGAGGGAGCTAAAAGGGCTTTTAGTGATAATTCTCAAGGTGGTCATATCTCTATTGATGGTCTCTAGAGGTATCATCCCCTTCGATGAACATATTGCAGTAGTAGGGACTACTAGCACCAATATGTTATCAAAGAGAAAAACTCTAGATGAGGGTTCACTATAATCAAGCAAGTCAGAGACCTAGCATGATCACAGATTCACCTCCACTCCTTATGTTCCCACGAACCCGGGTATAGGGCCCTTTTTTCAACTCACCGTGTGTGCAAATAGTGTTGGTGTTTGTGTGCATCAAATGAATAAATATTTACCTCATGCATACATTTTAAAACACACTAAAAGCATCAAAAGAGTTTATATGCACAACAACATAAGAAAAAAAAGACAAAGAAAAAGAACAAAAGGGAAGTCATAGTATTGCACAAGATTAGAAGGCCTAACTCTCTAAAAATAGTCCCCAGTGGAGTCACCAACTGTCGCAACCTACCCTTCGGCGGGAGGGCGATGCGAGACTCACGGGTGCATCTTCCAAGGAAGAAAAACGCGCGGAGTCGCCACCAACGTTTATTCGAGGAAAACTTCAGAAAAACCGAAAAAGGCATGGTCTACAAACTTTAAGTGAAAGGTTCTGGAGTTGTATTTACGCACGGGGAAGGTATTAGCACCCCACGCGTCCGTCACAAGGGACGACAACCTTTAATTAAATGTGCGAATATAACTTCAATTTGTGGTATCTTCCCTTTTTTACGCTTTTTATGTCTTTTCTATCCCTTTTATATATTTTTTTTATCTTTTTGTGGTCGACAAGGGGTGTTTCCCTCCCTCCTACATATTCCTCAATTGTGGTAAGGAAATCAGACCTACGTAGTTCTTTGAGAACTAAAAGTTGGTTAAATTATTTTTATCCTTTTTTGCAAGATATATTTTGATTGAATGAAAGGTCATTTATGGCGTTGAACCATTAAATAATCTTTCGGTTCTTTTGAAAGGAGAGAAAACATTAAGGCATTGGACCATTAATGATCTCTTGTTTTTTTGAAAGAGGTAACAAAGCTATGTGTTGAAATAAAAATAAAAGCATGCGAAACAAATGGGGACCACTAAGGGTACATAGAATGAATTGAAAAGTTTGATTTCGAGAACTTACAGGTTGAAGACCGAAGAACGAACGAAGAACGATGAAGAACGATGGAAAACCTTCGCGAAATCGCCCACGGAAATGTCTCGGAAGCGTTACGGAAGCGCCTCGGCTTGGACTTTCTTCACGAAAACAATTTTTCTCACTAATTTTAAGTGATTCTCAGATACGAGGAGGGTTGAACCTTTTTGTTCTGCCCTCCTCCCCCTATTTATAGGGGAAAATAGGGTGGTGGTTGCCGCCCAGCTCGCCTGGGCGAGCTGGGTTGCTTCCACCAGAAGGCACCGCCTTCTGTTGGAAGACCCTGGAAGGCCCAAGTGGGCTTGATTGCTATTTGTACCCCCTGTTTACTAAATACACCACCTGCCCTTTATTGCTGATTCTTTTTCCGTAACGTTACAGAACTTTACGAATTACGTAATGATACTTGTTTTCTTTCCGTTATGTCACGAAACCTTACGGATTACGCAATCACCCCTTCTTTGGCTTCCGGAATGTTACAGAACTTTACGGATTGCACCTTAACACGTCCTTTCAACTCCCGACATGCCGCGGAACTTCACGGATCGCCTAACGATGGGTGTCAAGTACCTCGAAGTGGTCAAGCAAGGGTCGCACCCCAACAAACAGATGATCCTCGAACAAAATTAGGGTATGACAACCTTCATCATCCTCAAGTTCATGCATCCAAGCCATACTTCAGAGATTCACGCAAAAATCAGCACTAAATGATAGTCGTTTCTCTAAAAAATTTAAAGATCACACTCTCACCGGGATATGGTTAATGCATTCCTTCACAATCAATCTGGCAACCAACTAACATTTTCAGACAAAATTCCAATCATATGCTCATTCTCTTCTAGTGACGGCAAATTTGATCAAAACAATCATCCAATCATCCCAATCCATTCAATTCATACATTTGCTCAATCAAATAATTTTCAAACACTCATTCCATAACAAACAAGCCACTGCATATAATGTTCAATCAATTCACTGTTCAATCAAGCTTTTTGTACAAGCAAACAAACAACTATGCTGCTGAGATTTAAATGCTAAAATTTAAAGAACTAAAACATAAAAGCTGAAATTTAATTGACATAAATCATAAAATAACTGAAATTAAACTAAAGTGTTCATAATGCAAAAAATTTAAACATCCTGCTCCTCCTGTGGCTGGCCTTCATTAATATCCAGTGCTGATGGCTGAGTCTCCTCGGGAGCAGGTGCAAATGGTGGAGATGGCTGTGGGGTCTGAGCTGGAGTGGTCTCCTCCTCTGTTGCTGCTAGTGATGGTGCTGGTGCTGGTGGCTCCTCAATCATAGGCTCCTGGGATGTGGAGGCCCCACCCCCTCCAAAGAAAGAAGGCTGGTCTCCTGGCCAGGCCACCTGTGCGTCAAACTCCTCCATGCTCATAATGGAGGGCAAGCCCAAGTCTTGAAGGCTCTGCATGATGATGGACTGCCCTCTCTATGGATGCTCTAGAGCATGGAGTGAATCATCTGAGGAGTGAAAATAAAATCTACTGGACCTATAGAGAGAGGAGCTGGTAGTGGAATCTGTGAAGGTGCTGGAGGAATCACTGGGATCTCTGTGGAGGAAGAAGGAGGAAGTGTAGAAGAAGAAGGACCTCCTGTCTCTGATGGTGCTGTGGAAGAGGCCTCAGATCTCTTGCCCCTTGCCTGGGATACACAAGCAAGCTGCTAACTCTTGCTGGTTTGGCCTTAGCAACACAAATCTTGCATATGCCAGAAGACTTTCTCCTTCCTCTATAACCATTGGTGTTTCTAAAAAAGAATTGAGGGCAGCTGAGTCAAATGGAATCCATTGCCCTCTAACCTTGACATGCTTTGGTGACTTGTCTTTAGGATCATAAACATTTGCATAGAACTCCCTTACAAGTGCCACATCTATGCTTCCCTCTTCTAAAGTAGTGATTTTCTTATGCCAATTCCTCTTGTTTACCTCCCCTTGAAATTCCTCAAAGTCATTAAACGACAACTGCATATTTCTTTCAGGAATGATCTTTTTGCCAAAGATGTTGTTGGTGTAGCGATCCCATGCTTCAGGGAAGAAAATTTGTATCTGTCCTATCAGATCTAAGAAGATGAAGAAGTAATGGATTTTCTTTTCTGAGATGCCATCTGTAAAATATAAGACAAAACACACAAGATTAGCACAGGTTTATTCTCAAGAAAACAAAAAAATTAAATTGAAAATAGAGCTAGGCGCTTAGCGCAGCATGCTTACGCTTAGCGCGCCTTATGAAATTAACACAAGCGCTAAGCGCAGCAAGCTGGCGCTTAGCTCGAAGACATAGAAAACATTTTTTTTTCTGCAGAATAGGCTTAGCGCACAGGCACGCTTAACCTAAGTCTACAATTTTAGAAATAGTAGAGGACTAAGGCTTAGCACCACATGCTGGCACTTAGCTCAGCCTCAATAGAAAGACACTGAGGCTTAGCGCACAGGCTCACTTAGCCTTATTACAAAGGGTAAGAAACAGAACCTAAGTGGCGCTTAGTGCAGCAAGCTGGGCTTTGCGCCTGAACTACACTGGGTATCTCAATATACCATTGATGCTTAGCACATAGACGCGCTTAGCATCTGCATCGTTTTGGTTCAACAGCCAAGATGAACGCGCTTAGCGCAACATGGTCCGCTTAGCGTGATCATCAGAAATCCTAAAAATTTTAACAGTTGCAATGAACAGGCTAAGCGCAGCAGGCGCGCTTAGCGCGTTTATCACGTATCCCAGAAAGATATACAGGGGTTTTCACCCATTTTTAACCACATTGCCCCTAATGGGCTTCTAAACTACCTAAAGTCCTAAAATACCTAACCCTAAAACTAAGTAAACTAACCTAATAGCAATGCTAACTAAGAAAACATAAATCCTCTATCCTAAGGTGTGATGAATGAAATACAAAGCAAAAATGCAATCAAGAGACTTACTTGGATTATGTAATGCAGAGTGTGAAGAAGCAAAAGATGTAGAGGGGCAGATAAGCACACAACAGAAACAAAGAATGCTCAAGGATGTGAGAGTTCAGAGGTTTAGGTGCCAAGGTAGCAACCCAAGTGCCTCTGCCTCTACTTTTTAAAAACTGAAATTTGTATGGCGCGCTCAGCGCGAAGCTGCGCTTAGCGTGCCAATGTGACATTTGAGTTTAAAACACTAGCGCTTAGCCTAGCCTCGCGCTAAGCCCAACTTGAAGTTGTAACTTCCAGTAAGCATTTGGGGCTTAGTGCAGCAGCGGCGCTTAGCTTAGCGCTTTCTGCAACACCAAAAATCTTTCTGCAACATGTGCTTAGCCAGAGATACGAGGCTTAGCGTACATCATGCTTCAACTTACAGTGAGTGATTCAGGCTTAGTGCCATTATCTGCGCTAAGTGCATTTCCAATGTCTTCAAAACATAATGATGTTGGCGCTTAGCGCATCCTTTCTCGCTAAGCCTAGCTTGAAAGCTCAACTTACAGAATGAATCGAGGGCTTAGCGTAGGATGGCGCGCTTAGCGCAGCTATAATAAATTTTCACAGAAAGGAAGTAGTGCCTAGCGAACCATCCATGCTAAGTCCACTGCTTAAGGTGCAACTTACAGTGCAGATGTTGGGCTTAGCGCAACGATGTGCGCTTAGCTGAACCAATTAGCAATTCAATCAGGGGTTTTTGCGCTTAGCGTGAGCAAGCTCGGCTTAGCGCGTGAAGATATGGCGCTTAGCGCAAGGTTTGCGCTTAGCAGATAAGCAATCTAAAAATTTTCTAAGTCATTTTCTGCTTATCTCTTCACACATAATTTTAACAACCCTTTTTGTTCATTACTAAACAAGCTGAAGTTAATCACAATCACAAGCAAGATGTCCTAACTACATGCAAGAATTAAAAATGAAGATAGAGAAGGGAAAGAAAAGCTGGGTTGCCTCCCAGTAAGCACTTCTTTAACGTCATTAGCTTGACGCATCATCCTGTTATCCAGGATCCAATAATGTTCCCACTACAAGGACCTTATTCTCAGGTCTTCTTTCCTCCATCACATGAACTTTAAAACAGACATTTCGGTCAGGTGGTTTTTTATCTTCATGAAATAGATCAAAGCTGATTTTCGGATCTGCTATGCCCATTTGCAACATCTTCTTTCCCATATCTACTACACAGCTTGCAGTAGACATGAATGGGTGACCAAGAATGAGAGGAATATCAGCATCCTCTTCTATGTCTATCACAACGAAATCAGCTGGGAATATAAGGTGTTTCACCTTCACCAAAGCATCTTCAATCACTCCATATGGTCTTGCGATGGAGCGATCAACTAACTGGAGGGTCATGCGTGAAGGTATTATCTCTATCTCTCCAAGTCGCCAGCACATAGAGAGAGGCATTAAGTTGATACTAGCTCCCAAGTCTATGAAAGCTTTTCCTATAGCAACCTCACCAATGGAACACGATATCGTGACAAATTTAGGATCTTTGTGCTTAGGTGGAAGAATGCATTGAATCACAGCACTACAATTGCCTTCCACCATAATTCTGTCACTGTAGATGTACCGGTTCTTCTTTGTCAGCATATCTTTTCGGGCCAAATGTCTTTCTTTCTCTTTTCGGGAAGGTACCAAAGGATAAGGTACTTCCTTGCCTGCATTTGGAGTAGTATCCTTCTTCTGGTCAATGTTTGCCTCACTCTTTCATTTCCTTATCTCATCATCAACAACTTTCTCTTTTTGTTTTTCATTTTTCAACTTTTTTTCTTTTTCTTTTTCTTCTTCTTTTACTCTTTCTTTTTCTTTCTCTTTTATTGGTGTCTCTTCTTCCTTATCATCTTCAATCTCCTCATTAATCTCTTCAAGTTCTACAAAATAAAAAACACGTTCAAGTGTTGGCTTAGGTGCCAGCTGTTGTTTATGTTCCTCCATCTTTTTTCCAGCTTCACTATCATCTCCTTGGATTTCCATTCTACTTCTGGTCATCACAGCTTTACATTCCTCCTTGGGATTTTCTCTGTATTAGTTGTAAAACTGCTTGATGATCTATCCGCCAATTGCTTTGCAAGCTATCCCACTTGGACCTCAAGATTCTTTATGGTGGACTCTGTGCTCTTCTGATTGGACATAGAAACCTTTATAAACATAGCTAAAGTCTCTTCTAGCTTCATTGTGCGATCATAGAGACTAGGCCCTTGTTGCTATGGCCTTGTGGATGGTCCACCTTGATCTCTATTGAATTGATTTCCAGGGTGGTTCCTCCATTGTCCCTGCTGTTGATTATATTGCTGGCCATGTTGGAATCCAAAAAATCCTCCTACATTGAAATTGTTTTTGGGCTGATTTCCCATGTAATTGACTACATGAGTGGGGTGTTCTTCAATAGGAATACAACATCCAGATTCATGAGCTCCCCCACAGATGGTACATCCTGCAACCTGCAAAACAGAAGCATGTGAAGTATGTGCAGAATGAATTTGAGTTGGCAACTTACTTAGTGTTTCAGTCAAGGTTTCTAGGTGCTTAGACAACAATTTGTTTTGGACAACAATGCATCTTGGGAGGTTAACTCCAATAAACTCATTTTGGTAGGAATGTGAGCTCTATCTCTCAAAATAGCAATGTCACTTGCAGCCATATTTTCAATAAGATCCATGGCTACTTCAGGGATCTTCAATTTGATTTTCCCACATGCAGAAACGTCTAATAGCTGTTTGGACTGCGGTCTTAACCCATCTATAAAGATATTGAGCTATATCGGTTCTGAGAATCCATGAGTGGGAGTCTTTCTCAATAAACCACGGAATCTTTCCAAGGCCTCACTCAAAGATTCATCGGGAATTTGGTGAAAAGGAAAGATGGCAGCTTTGCCTTCTGCAATCTTAGACTCAGGGAAATATTTCTTTAGAAATTTCTCCACAACTTCATCCCATGTCTTAAGGCTATTACCTTTGAATGAATGAAGCCACCTCTTGGCTTCTCCCGATAAGGAAAATGACAACAAGCTCAGTCGAATTGCATCTTAAGGCACTCCAGCCAACCTAATAGTATTGCATATTTTTATGTAAGTGGCTAAGTATGCATATGGGTCTTTGTTTGGTAATCCATGAAACAAATTATTCTGAATCAACTGAATCAATGATAGTGGATAAGTAATGGTTTGTGCTTGAACTTTTGGTTGTGCAATGCTGGTGAAAAATTGTAGCACATTAGAACTTGAATAATCTTCAAAAGTAACTCTTCTTGGCTCTTCAACGATGATGTAGTCTTCACTAGGATCTAAATGAGAATGTTCTGCAATAGGAAAACTAGAAGATGCCTCAGAAGATTGAGGTTCTTCCTCTGGAATTGCTGCTGCCTCTAAGTCCTACAAAAAATTTCTAATTCTCTCTTGATTATGCCTTCTACAAGTTGCGTTAATCTCCAAATCAATGGAAATCAAATCACCTGCAGAATATCTTCTTTGCATACAATAACAGTACAACAGTTATCCAGTTCAAAAGAAAAATGAATGTACTAAACTACTATGTTAGTTAAAAGAATAAAAAAATTGAAACTGTAAAATTAAAGCAATGCTACAACTTGAACTAAACACTACTAACAGTTTAGTTCCCTGGCAACAACGCCATAAATACTTTGATGGGTCCCCACTGCAGTTAATTTTTGTGCATTTATGTCTAGGAAATTTCAATGGGGGTTTACCGGAAAGCACACCGGATTGTCAAGTATTTAAAATTAAAACGGATGAATCTGAGTATTGAACATAGGGAACTAATGTTAGCCTGAATAAAGTTCAGAATCGAAGCATTGTTGAGAGAACATGTATAAGTGATAATTTCAAACAAAATTTAAACTAAACTATTATGCTAAAAACTACGAAATGCAAGGTAAATAAAATGACAACAATAGGTAGATATGTTGGGTCTTTCTAACTAACAAGCTGATGCATAGAAATATATTTCTTTAATCGATCATGCTCTTGTGTTCTATGTTGTAGCCTAAATTACTAAACCCTCGATCCCTCGTCGGGCCGAATTAATCCAAGCTTTGTCTGTAGATCCCTCATGTTTGGCTTGGCCCGATTTAGACAGCCTTCTTAAGTTTAGACTAACTTAAACTGAGTTTTGTCCGCAGATCTCTCATGTAAGACTAGACTCAGCTCAAGTAGCTTACGAAAGTTTAGCCTAATATAGCCTAAGCTTCGTCTGCAGATCCCTCATGTTGGACTAGGCCCAAACTAAAAAACATTATTGTAACAACATAATTAAAACCAACACTTAACCCGCAGATCCCTCATGTAAGATTAAGTTTCGATCCTGCTTCAATCAAGTTCTAAGGCAACAGTACATTTCCCAATGCTAAAGTCACCTAACTGTGCACACAAATGGGTGAGCAGACCAAAAGCATACAAACATTAAGCATTGAATGAAGCATTGAACACAGAAAATATAATCAATTAGATATTAGGTATTTACATAAGCTGTTCATTAGAAATCTCCAACTAGGGTGTTTAGCCAGCCATTATAAAGAAACCCTAATAATAAATGAGATTAAAAGCAAAGAATGATAGTTCCTTACACAAGAAGGGGATTCCTCCTTCTCTTCTCAGCATCTCACACTCACTCTCTACTCAATAATCTCTCTCAAATGACAAAACCTAGGCTTCAATGCACAAGCTGCTCCTCTTTTCTGCTTCTAGGGCTCTTTTCCCCAAATAGGTCTGTGGCTGCTTTAGAATTTTGTGCCCTGGCCGTTCTGTAGAAGCTGTCATAAAAGGTGCAAAAGTTGTGTAAAAGCTGTAAAAAGTTTTACCCTAATTTTGCACAAGACAGGCTTTAAATAGGCTCTGAAATTGTGATGTTGTGCTTAGCGCCACCCTCGCACTTAGCCTGAGTAAGTGAAATTGGGCTTAGCGCCAGTCTCGAGCTTAGCCTGGCTGAAGGCACCTGCTGCGCTTAGCGCACTGATCTCGCGCTTAGCGCATGACTTTGATGCTGATGCTCTGCCAGATTCTCCTTTGCGCTAAGCGCGCTGAAGCTGCGCTTAGCGGTGGATATGCGCTTAGCCCAATTGCTGAGCTTAGCCCAACTGCTACTTTTTGCAATTCAAAACTTAGCCTTTTTTTCACCTGAAAATGCATAGCTTTCATCATTAAATCCTATGGAAATGTTCTAGAGACAGCGTTAACCATAAAATAAGATTTATTTACAAAATTCACTACAAAGTAACCATAAATTGGGGAACCATACAAGCTTTGGAAAATGATTTATATACAAAAGTTAGTCGTATAAAGCGACTAACAGGCCGCAGTCAAAGTAGTTACTCGATGCTTCTGCAGGAGGAAAAATTAAGTTGAAGACACCTGAAGAAGCCATGGACTTAATTGAAAACATGGCTGCCAGTGACCATGTAATTTTTGCATGATAGAGTTCATATTCCTACCAAAAAGAGTTTATTGGAACTTTCATCTCAAAATTGCATGCTAGCAACCTTTACTCTATTTTGCAGGTTATAGGTTGCACACTTTGTGGTGGAGCTCATGGGTCAGGCTTGTGTATTCCCACTGAAGAAACATCTCATGAAGTTAATTACATGGGAAACCAGCCTAGACAAAATTTTAATGCAGGTGGATTTTCTGGATTTCAACATGGCCAACCTTACCAGCAGCATAATCAATGGAGAACTCACCCTGGTAATCAGCTCAATAAAGACCAGGGTCAGCTACCTAACAAGCCACGACAAAAAGGGCCTAGCTTATCTGAGAGAACAACAAAGCTGGAAGAAACTCTTGCTCATTTTATGCAGGTGTCATTGACCAATCATAAGAGCATAGAGTCAGCCACAAAAATCTAGAGGTCCAGGTAGGGCAGCTAACCAAACAACTTGCAGAAAAATCTTCTAGTACTTTTGGAGCTAACAATGAGCAGAATCCAAAAGATGAATTCAAGGCTGTGATGACCCGAGGAAGGAAGTTAACCATGCAGGAGGAAAATAAGAAGGAGAAAATGGTGGAGGATGACAAACAACAGCTGGAAATTGAACTAGAACCTGAACCAGTGCAACCCTTTTGTGAAATTATAGAGGAAGAAGAAGAAGAAGAGGATGAACAAATGATAGAAACACCAATAATTTTGATTGAGAAAGAAATAAATGAAAAAGAAAAGAAAGAAAAAGAAAAAGAAAAAGAAAATGAAAAAAAATGAGAAAAATGAAAAAGAAAAAGAGAGAAAAGAAGAAAAGAAAATGAGTAAGAGTGAGTTAGCAATAGAGAAAAGAAAGGAAGTAGCTTCTAATGAGGGAGAAGAAGTGCCATACACTTTGGTACCTTCCAAGAAAGACAAGGAACGCCATCTGGCGAGATTCCTTGATATTTTCAGGAAACTAGAAATTACTATGCCTTTTGGAGAAACTCTACAACAAATGCTGCTCTACTCTAAATTTCTGAAGGATATATTGACAAGGAAGAACAAATACATTCACAGTGAGAATATAGTAGTGGAGGGTAACTGCAGTGCAGTCATTCAGAAGATCCTTCCACCAAAGCATAAAGACCCTGGGAGTGTGACCATTCCTTGTTCAGATGGTGAAATCTCGGTGGGAAAAGCTCTCATTGACCTTGGAGCCAGTATCAACTTGATGCCACTCTCCATGTGTAGAAGGTTGGGGGAGTTGGAATTAATGCCCACAAGAATGACTTTACAGCTAGCTGATCGCTCCATAACCAGACCCTACGGTGTTATTGAAGATGTTTTGGTTCGAATCACACATTTCAATTTCCCAGCTGATTTTGTAGTGATGGACATAGAAGAGGACTTTGAGATTCCCTTAATCTTAGGGCGACCCTTCATGTTGACTGCAAGTTGTGTAGTAGACATGGGAAAGAAAAAGCTGGAGTTAGGCATTGATAATCAGAAAATCAGCTTCGACTTGTTTGATGAAGAAAAACATTTGTCGAACCAAAATGTCTGCTTACAGGTTAAGTGTGACATCCTGGAAATTTCTACCCGGAATTTTTGGAAACAATGCATTTTGAATGATTATATATATATATATATATATATATATATGTAAGTATTATTCAGTGTATATGCATATATGTTCCTAGTAGAAGTAGGAATAGTGGGGGCAAGATATGCAGGTTAGGCTAATTAAGGAAGAGAAATCCATAACTGGGAGGTTATGGGTTAATTCTTAATTAATTAGTTTAAAAATCATCGTTTTGCATGCGACTTAAAACTTAACAAAACCAACCTCTGAACCACGCTCGGGGTTTTATTCTGAGCGTTTTGATATATATATTGCTTACTTTCGAAAACTGGCCCCGACGGACGCAGAGAAACGCGAGGAACTGGAACCAGAGAAACGGCACGCAAACTGAGGCAGGATTTTAGCGTTTCAAAGGTCAGATTTTTCTCACTTTTTGTGGCTGAGTATGGGTCACAATCAAAAGAGAAAGTGGGCCCTTTTGGTCCACTCAAATGGAGACATGTGGCATAGCTTAAATAAAATAATAAAAAAAGAGAGAAAACCCTTTTTAAAACCAAAAAGCTGTATTCTCTCTCCTCACTCAGCCCCAAAAATTTCAGAAGCCTTTTCCTCTCTCCCTCACGTTGCCTTTCTTTCTCCCTCATTCTCCATTGAAGCTCCAAACAAAGCTTCAACCTTTGGTACCCATTTCTGCTCCAAATCGCGAAAGGAGGACATTTTCGGAGTCGTGAAGCGCGTCTCTACGTGTGGGACTTCGAAATTTCAGGTTTGGGTGGACTTCTTTCTCTCTTGATTTTCGTGGGTATGGGATTTTGGGAGATATGCTGGGTAGTTTTGCTAAGTTTATGCTTCATGATAGTTATTTGTGAAGGAATTTGTCAAAAGCATGTTGAACTTGCCATGTTTGGATGAGTTAAACATACCCATTCTGTTTTAGGGTTTTTATGATGATGCTTGTGATGTTTATGTGCTAAAATTGCTTATGGAAAACTGTTAGAGATGAAGGGTAGAATTAACCTAGGGTTAGAAAGTGAGAATGTGGTGTTATGAGTGGAAAAAGAGTGAGGCGTTGAGAGTTGGAAGGTTAAATCTGGATTCCGTGGTAAATGGAGGTTAAAATGAGTTAATCCTAGCTTGAAATGCCATTTAGAACATGTGAGAAAGTTTGGACTGTGCTAGAGAGAAAAACAAAGGACCAAAGTGAACAAAGAGCCATTTCTAGGGTAAATTTGGGTGTTGAGGAGTCAAATTTTGATTCGGTGAAATTTTAGGTGTAAATCCAGTTTGAACAAGTTTAAATTGATGTTATGGACTTGTGTGAGCTGAGAGTTTGCTTCAAATTTACCTCATTCTCAATTTCACTTCTCAAACCTAGAAAATCCATTAAATTGAGGGGTATTGGACACCTAGATTTTGTGTTGCAGTGTTTTGAAGCTTGACTTTGGTTTAGACATGCTTGATACATGATTTGGGACTTGTAGGATTTGATTTGGGCAAGATTGGATGAGAGGAAGTGTGGTTTTCGAAATCTGCACTTTATGCAGAATTTTGCTGTGAAATTGTGCAGCAGAATTTTGCATAAGTGCAGAAAAATGCCATGTTTTGCTGGTTGTGGAAAGAGTAGTGCAGAATGAGTTCTGGATGTTTTCTAGCAGATCCCAACGGTCAAAATGTAGGCTTATGTACTAGAGACTTCCAGTAAAAATTTTGAGTCGATCCAACGGTTAACGAATTGGAACGAAGGAAATGTACTGGGGTCTTTAAGTGAGAAAAGCTGTGATTTTGGTTGGTGTTTTGGGCATAGTTTTCTGCCTTTGCCCTATTTTCTTGGCTGTGATAGTTTGTGTTGTTTGAATGTTGAATTACTTGGATGTTGGGGAAGCTTGGGAGGATTGATGGGGACCCGGTGTTGAGAGAAACGAGGAGATGGGCTACGTGGGAGTACGTGAGCTCAGTTGGAGGTGGGCAACAGGGGATGGTGGGTTTATGCGCGATTTGTGAATGTGGAAAACTTGTTGTGCACCATCGCCCGACCGCCACCTAGTACCACATGTGATGGGTACCCCATAATCCTACAAGCTTGAGATGAGGAAGTGTAGAAGGGTGAAACTTCCTGCTTTTATTCGTTGACCACAGAGTGGTACTTGGAGATATGTCGCGGGGGTCAGGAGACCTTGGGGATGTCAGGTGGGGTGCTATTGCCCAAAACCAAGCTTGACCAATCCCGACCCAACCCGGGCATAGTCAGTCAGTGAGAACCTGTGATGTACCTAAACAGGCGAGCTCCTGGCAGTCAACAGATAAAAGGAACAAAGACCACAAAGCAAGGAGGCTTGTGTGGTGGCTGGCCAGCTGTGAATCTTGTGTGATATATGGGTTATGGCCTCTGGTAATCGATTACCAAGGGTGGGTAATCGATTACAAGGCTTAAAAATGAAGACAGGAGGCTAAGATGGTCTCTGATAATCGATTACCACGGGGTGTAATCGATTACCAGGCTTGAAAACGAGGTCAGGAAGCTAGGGGAGCTTCTGGTAATCGATTACCAGGGGATGTAATCAATTACCAGGCTTCAAAAGGGAACTGGAAGACTGTCGAGGCCTCTGGTAATCGATTACTAGTCTGTGTAATCGATTACACAGAGGAATGGGTCACTGGTAATCAATTACCAGGTATGTGTAATCGATTACACAGTGCCTTTTTCAGGTTTTCATGTCTGGAAGCTGTGTAATTCAAGTTTGGCCTCTGGTAATCGATTACCAAGGTTGTGTAATCGATTACCAGAGATGAAAAGCCTTAAGATACCCCTTTTACTTGCATGTAGTGGTTATGAGACGAATTGTATGCGGCGCAGTTAGATTCTTCGTGAAAGAGTCTACCCCTTTCTTTTTCTTCCTTGTAGATCGTGATGGCGGCGCAGCTAATCCATGATCGAGTAGAGATGGAGTGCCTAGAGGGAGCTTGGGAGACCCTCGAAGGCAACACGAGGTGCCGATTTCGGGGCACGATTCGATTTACGGCTACTTCATTGGTGCATCCAGATGAACCGGCGCGTACGCTTCAGCGCACTGTAGAGTGGATACTACCCACGCCTACACCATATCGTCTAGTGGAGCCAGTCCAAGTGATCGAGGTAACGTCATCCGAGGAAGACCTAGAGGAGGATCTCGAGGAGCTACCTCCCGAGCCTGCTGTGGATGCTCTTGACTTTCTAGAGGGTGATGAGGACCCACTTCCTGAGGTGGATTCTCCTGAGGACGTCATGTCAGCATTCGAGGCAGACTCTACGGAGGATAGTGGCCCGAGAGAGGTGGCGGCCAGTGGAGGCTCTTCATCATAGTGGACAGTTCCATGGATTAGTTTTGTATACTTTTGAGGGTGGGTGTATCTAGGACTGACTGTTAGGTTTACTCTTTTGTTTTTTGTATGGGTAGACCTGTTGTATAGGAATTTGATGATTGTATACATGTGGCTGAAGCCACCACTGTGGACACCTTTGCTCTGGATGACACTATATATATTTTGTAAAACTCCCATATTTTGGACAGCTTTAAATGATGAAACAGTAAAATAGTTTAGAGATTATGAGCGGTAAGAAAGAAATGACTCCGAATAGAGTTGTGAACTGGCCATTCAGGACTCTATAGTGAGGATTTTCCTTCTAAACCTAGTTATGTTGAAAAAGAAAAAGAAGAAAAAAAAATTTTACCATGGTTTTTGTTATTTAAATCATTACTATCAAACCAGTCATTAATTTAGGGACGCCACATTAAGGAGTTTGATGAGAAGGTTCTGAAGGAGAGAACCAAGATTGATCCAGGATAACAGAGAATTTTGCGTCAAGCTAATGATGTTAAACAAGCGCTTACTGGGAAGCAACCCAACCCTTTTTTATTTTGTTTTTTTTGCATTCTAGTTCAGTTAGATTGCTTGTGATTGTGTGTTTTCAGCATGTTTAGTATTGAAAAAGAGGGTCCATAAGCTTTGGTGAAGAGGTGAACAAAAAAAGAACTTAGAAAAATCTTTTAGTTGCTCACTCACTAAGCACACCTCTCGCGCTAAGCACCAAGTCTTCATGCGCTAAGCGGGCACTTGCTCACGCTAAGCGCTTGGACCCTTGACTAGTGGTTGGATGGTAGCGTTAAGCGCACTTCGCTGTGCTATGCCCAATTACCTCTCTGGAATTTGAATTTCTCGAATTGGGCTTAGCAAGGTGATGCATTAAGCACAATTCCCTCTCTATTTTGGAAATCTTTGGAATAGCGCTAAGCGCAAGCCATCACTGCATTAAGAAGCATGTTTATGCACTAAGCCCACCATTGTTGGCTAAGTGCGGATTGTAGGACCAATCCAAGCTGTAGGAAGCGTTAAGCGCTTGTCCTCGTGCTAAGCCTAAAAACCTCTCTGGAATATGAAATTTGTGAATTGGGCTTAGCGTGAGAAGTCACGCTAAGCGCTTTGGCCTTAAAACCCAAACGTCATGTTGTCACGCTAAGCGCGGCTATGCGCTAAGCGCACAACACAAAACTGCTAAAATAGAATGGGAACTGCCCTAGGCAATTACCATTTTACACTAAAGAGCATTTTTTCCCACACACTTTTGTGCATTGCGCCCTTCTTCTGCGCTGTTCTGTGCATAAAGTTCCCTACATTCCCACATTTCTGCTTCTTCGTGCTATCTGTACCTCAATCCAAGTAAGCTTTACTTGCTTGATTTTCTTTTCAAGTTTCAAACTTTAGGATAGAGGACTTAGTAGTTTGTAGGGTGAATCTCTGTTTAGGTTTAGTGTTATTAGGTTAGTATGGTTAGAATAGACTTGGAGTTTCACTGTAGGAGTAATGTAGTTAGGATTTAGTGGCCTAATAGGGGCCTTAGTCGAAAGGGGTGAAAAACCCCTGGGTTTTTTCTAGAAATCGCGATGATTGCGCTAAGCGCCTTGTTGTGCTAAGTGAGTTCATCGCTTCTGTTGAAGATTTGTGATTTCTAGATGAACACGCTTAGCCCAACTGTCGCGCCAGGCGCGTTCATCTTCTCGATTGAGTTAGGATTTTGTGTTTTTGTTGGGCGCTAAGCGTGGATGTTACGCTAAGCACTATTATGTCTCTGTTTTTCAATTTCTTAGAATTGGGCTTAGAGAGCCTACTCGCTAAGCCTGTGTTGTCTAGTTTAGTAGTTGCGCTAAGTGCGGCTTGCTGCGCTAAGCGCTAATCTCTCTTTGTTTTAAAAAATTGTAGAATTGGGCTTAGCGCCTCACTAAACCTATTCTGCAGAAAAAATATTTTGTGTTCTCGCGCTAAGCGCATGGCTAGTGCGCTTAGTCCATGAGTAAAATTTCATAAGGCGCGCTAAGTGCATCTGCTGCGCTAAGCGCCCAATCTTATTTCTAGTTTTATTTTCTGCTTTTCTTTTGAAGTAATTCTTGTGTAATCTTTTCTTTTGACTCTTTTGTTTTTTAGATGGCTTCACGAAAGAGGAAGGCAACAGCTGCAGTACCCCAGGCCAGATATGACAAATCTAGATTTACATCCCAAGAGGCCTGGGACCGCTACACAGATAATGTACTCGGCCGGAAGATACTTCCGAAGAGAAATGTACAACTGTATGTCACTGAGTTCGATGAATTCAGAAGGGAACTAGAAAGGAGAAACTAGCATAAGGAACTTACAAACTTTGTAGATGGGAGCATAGATGTAGCAATTATCAAGGAGTTTTATGCAAATCTCTATGACCCCGAAGACAAATCACCGAAGCAGGTAAGGGTTAGGGGGCATCTAATAAAATTTGATGTTGATGCCCTTAACACTTTCTTCTGGACATCAGTGATAGAGGAAGGGGAGAGCCTATCAGCCTACTCCAGGTTTGCTCAGTTCAGACCAGATCCGCAAGAGCTGGCAGCCTGCTTATGTATCCCTGGAAAAGGATTTGAATTGAATGCAGACGGGCTGCCTCTGAAGATTTTGAGAAAGAATTTGAATATGCTGGCCAAAACCTGGAGCGTACATTCCTTTTCTAACTTAGCCTCTACCTCTCACACTTCAAACATCACTTTAGACAGGGCCAGATTAATTTATGGCATTATTCAGAAGATGGACATGAACCTCGGGTACCTCATCTCGAGTCAGATTTCTCTTATAGCCCAGCATGACTCCTCGAGGCTAGGTTTTCCTGCCCTCATCACTACCTTGTGCAAGGCCCGGGAGTCACCTCTGACTCTTTGACTTTTGAGAGCTTGAGCCCAGCCATTAATTTGTGTTGGATCGAGTGGCCTCAGAATAATTAAGAAGGGGGGGGGGGTTGAATTAATTATTCCTAAACCTTTACTAATTAAAAAATTACTTTTTTAAGGCTTTTACTTTTGTTGTTAAGAGAATATGGAGTAGAAGAGAAACTTAATAGAAAGTAAAAGCGGAAATTAAAATGCACAGCGGAAAGTAAAAGAGTAGCGAAGAAGGAAACAAACACACAAGAGTTTTTATACTGGTTCGACAACAACCCGTGCCTACCTCCAGTCCCCAAGCGACCTGCGGTCCTTGAGATTTTTTTTCAACCTTGTAAAAAACCTTTTACAAGCAAAGATCCACAAGGGATGTACCCTCCCTTGTTCTCTTTGAACCTAGTGGATGTACCCTCCACTAGAACTGATCCACAAGAGATGTACCCTCTCTTGTTGTCAGTCAAACCCAAGTTGATGTACCCTCTACTTGTGCCACAAAGGATGTACCCTCCAATGTGTTAAGACAAAGATCTCAGGCTGTTAAACCTTTGATACTTTGTGAATGGGGATACAAAAGAATTCTCAGGCGGTTAAACCTTTGAACGCTTTTGTATTAGGGAATGGGAAGAATCAAAAGAATTCTCAAACTGTGTCGTTTTGAATTCTTTGAAAAGGGAGAAGGGAGACACAAAAGAATTCAGGCGGTTAGTCCCTTGTTCTTTTGGAAAAGAGAGAAGAGAGACACAAAAAGAATTCAGGCGGTTAGTCCTTGGCGAATTCTTTTTGGCAAAGGGAGAAGAGAATGAAAAGATGAATAGCACAAGTTTTCAAGGTTTAGAAAACCAGAAAACTTCAGAAAGCTTTTGGTACAAAGAAGAAGAAGAAGTTTCAAAGAGATTCAAGGCTTGTAAAGGATTGTATGAGATTGTTAGAAAGACTTGATAAAAAATGCAAAACAAAGCCATGCTTTTATAGACTCTTCATGTCTAGTCAAGAAGGCCATTCAGAAGAGTTATAACTTTTAGAAAAACTTAAACCCATTTGAAAGAGTCAAAACCTTTTTGAAGAGTTACATCTTTAGATTTTTCAGAAACAAACACTGGTAATCGATTACCAAATATGTGTCATCGATTACACAAAGCTTTTGAGTGAAACAATGTGACTCTTCACTTTTAAATTTGAATTTCAACGTTCAAGGATACTGGTAATCGATTACCAAAACATTGTAATCAATTACAGCCTTTTGAAAATATTTGGAACGTTGTAAATTCAGTTTGAAAACATTTTCAAACTCATTTTGCTACTGGTAATCGATTACAACAATATGGTAATCGATTACCAGAGAGTAAAAACTTTTTGGTAAAGGTTTTGTCAAAAACTCATGTGCTATTCAAAGTTTTGAAAAACTTTTTAATACTTATCTTGATTGAGTCCTTTCTTTATTCTTGAATCTTGAGTCTTAAATCTTGATCTTGATTCTTGAGATCTTGAATCTTGAATCTTGATTCTTGTTTGTAGACTTTCTTCTTGAGTCTTGAATTCTTCTTGATTCTTGAACTCTTGACTTGTTCTTGATTCTCTTGATATGTTCTTTGATTCACTTGAGTTGTTCTTTGATCTTTTGAGCTTTTTGTTTTTGTTCATCACTTTTGTCATCATCTTTTATTGTCATCATCAAAACACCTTTGAATCATTGTCGATTCATCATGAAGCTTTGCTTCCACAATTTGGCATATGTTAAATAGAATTGCTAGAACCTGGATGACCCTTCGGTCACTTTTCGAGGAACCCACAAATCTAGGGGCAAAGGGTCTGAGGTACCATCTTCTTCTGCTCCCCCTTCTTTAGTTCCTTCCATATCGGCTCCATCTGCATCTGCATCTACTCTCCCACCTTCAGCTCCAGCTCCAGTTCTCCCAAGGCCTGCCACTCCTAGCTCAGAACATTTATTGTCCATGCTACAGAGTCTACATCAGGGTCAGATCTTGATTATACAGAGTCTGCAGAACTGGGTCCAGCAGAGGCCTGTGATGAGCGTTGAGGAGTTCATTCAGTTGGTGGCCTGGCCAGGAGTCCAGCCTTCTCCTTCGGGAAGGGGTAAGGCCTCTATAGCCCAGGAGTTGCAACCAGAGGAGGAGGATGACACTATCATTCCAGAGCACACTCCACCTGAGCCTTTTACTTTTGAGACTGACACAATTATTGCTCAGGAGGATGTGGCATCACTAGAGCCCTTCCCTCAGGCAGAGCCATCTCCATCTCCTTCCCCAGATCCTGAGCCATCTGCACCAGCACCAGTGCCTGACCAGTCTACTTCTCAGGACCCATCATCTGCACCGGTGTTGGATCTGAACGAACATGCAGAGGATCATTCACAGGATGATTGACAGGATCAAGACTTTTATTTTCTTGCATTCTGAACAGTTTATTTTTATTCTGTCTTTAGTACATTTTATATTTAGATCTATGTTTATGTTTCAGTCTTTAAATTTTAGTTTATAGTTATATTTTGTTTGGTAGCTTGTATAAAAGCATGATTGAATAGTACATTGATTATATTCAGTGGTTTGATGTCTGATTTGAAATTCGGTGTTTGTGATTAGTTTTAAATGATCAATTGTATGATTTGAGTGGATTGGAATGTGTAGATCATATGCCTGGAATGAGCATGCTATCATTAGAAGAGAAAGAACATGTAATTAGGATCATGACTAAAAATGCTAGTAGGTTTGCCAGATTGATCGTGAAGGAATGCATTAATTGTAACCTGGTGAGAGTGTGATCTTTAATTGTGAGAGAACGACTAACATTAAGTAATGATTTTTGCATGAATCTCTGAAGTATGGAATGAATGCATGAAATTGAGAATGATGAAGGCCATGTTTTGATTGAAAGTAGCCACATAGCCAAAAAAAAGCTTACCTTGTGTATGAATGATTTATCCCTTGTGCCCAGTTTGAGCTGAAAGTATGATTGTTTGATTGAACCTTGAGCCTGTACAGTTTATCTCCTTCTACCTTGTCTTAGGTTGTAGGAGAGCATCATTCATAGAAAGAATCTTGGTTCAAGGCAAATTTGCTCCAAATTTGGGGGAGTTACGTTTCAAGTTAAATTTGTTCTAAATTTGGGGGAATCACTGGGTGACTGTGAGGCTTTGGTTGATGATTCTTCCTTGATATTTGTCATTCCTACTAACTTATTTCAGTTGTGTTCCTTAATAAATATTTTCATATCTTTGAAAAGCTACATGTCTTGTGAGAAGCTGATGGTTGAAGCATTAAATGCCATTCATTTCATGTGATTGAATTCTTTGGAACAAACTTTGTTTTTGAATAACCACTATGATTCTGTCACTTGAGGACAAGTGAGCTGTTCTTTCTTTGCTTGAGGACAAGCAAAACTGTAATTCAGGGGAGTTTGTTAGTCGTCTTATTGTTTGATGGCCGACAAGTGCACCGGATCGCGCAGGTAGTATAAAACAGTAAGAACCGAGTATTGAACTCTCGGGAAACTTGTTTTACTTGGTAAAACTGTGGTTCAGTAAATAAGTGCCTTTGGATGAAAGTTTGGTGCGTGGTATGGACAGGTATGTAAACTAAACTATTCAACAGAAAATCACGTGAGTAGTGGTGTGTGAAGACAGATAAAGAACGTGTTGGTCTCCCTACTGGATGACTGATGTTATAAAAGATGTTCTCTACCTAACAATATTTTTGTGTTCTATGATGTCTCTTGGACTGCTAAACCCCGATGTCTCATGCATGTTTAGCCTAATCCTAGCCAAGCGTCATCCTCAGATCCCTCTTATTGGACTAAACTTGACCAAAACTAAATTAAGACATACATACCAACAACTAGGTTACCGTACCCGGATCCCTTGTGAAAATACAATAAACTAGCCCCGTCCTATCAAGTTCTAAGGATCAAACCATTTCCCAATGTTGAATGACCCTAACTAAGCATGCATCTACGTGATCAAGGCAAAAGCATACTAAAATGAAGTACTGATAGCACAGAGAACACATGCAACATCATTAGATAGATATAAGAGTATTTACATCAACTATCCCGTAGGAAGAACCAACTGAGGATTTAGCTCTCCATAGCAGGGAGGCTTCTTTTACAACAAAGAGAAGAGAAAGTGAAAGATTGAAGAATTACAGTAGTGGGGATGTCTCCTTGCTTGTTACCTATTGCAGTTACTTTTTGTTCATTTATGTCTCAAGGAAATTTCAATGGGTGTTTACCGGAAAGCGCACCAGATCGTGAAGTATTTAAAATTCAAACAGAAGAATCCGAGTATTGAACATAGGGAACTAATGTTAGCCTGAATTAAGTTCAAAATTGAAGCATTGTTGAGAGAACATGTATAAGTGATAATTTCGAATAGAATTTAAACTAAACTTTTATGCTAAAAACTATAAAATGCAAGGTAAATAAAACAATAGTAGTAGGTAGATATATTGGGTCTTTCTAACAAACAAGCTGATGCATAGAAATATATTTCTTTAATCAATCATGCTCTTGTGTTCTATGTTGTACCCTAAATTACTAAACCCTCGATCCCTCGTCAGGCCGAATTAATCCAAGCTTCGTCCGCAGATCCCTCATGTAAGACTAGGCCCGATTTAGACAGACCTTTTAGGTTTAGACTAAGTTAAACTAAGTTTCGTCCGTAGATCCCTCATGTAAGACTAGACTCAGCTCAAGTAGCTTACGAAAAGTTTAGCCTAATTTAGCCTAAGCTTCGTCCGCAGATCCCTCATTTAAGACTAGGCCTAAACTAAACAGCATTATTGTAACAACATAATTAAAACCAAAACTTAACCTGCAGATCCCTCATGTAAGATTAAGTTTCGAATCCTGCTTCAATCAAGTTCTAAGGAAACAGTACATTTCCCAATGCTAATGTCACCTAACTGTGCACACAAGTGGGTGATCAAACCAAAAGCATACAAACATTAATCATTGAATGAAGCATTGAAGACGGGAAACACAATTAATTAGATATCATGTATTTACATTAGTTGTTCATTAGAAATCCCCAACTGGGGTGTTTAGCTAGCCATCACAAAGAAACCCTAACAATAAATGAGCTTACAAAACCTAGGTATCTCTGCAAAAGCTGTTGCTCCTTGCTGCTTCTAGGGCTTTTTTCCCGAAATATGCACTGTGGCTGCTCTGGAATTTGTGCCAATCATCTGCTTACCCTAATTCTACACAAAACAGGCTTTAAATAGGCTCTGAATTTGTGACGATGCGCTTAGCGCCACCTTCGCGCTTAGCGCGAGTAAGTGGAATTGGGCTTAGCGCCAGTCTCACGCTTAGCCTGGTTGCACCTGCTGCGCTTAGCGCATTGATCTCGCGCTTAGTGCACGGCTTTGATGCTGATGCTTTGCCAGATTCTCCTTTGTGCTAAGCGCTCTAAAGTTGCGCTTAGCGGTGGATAAGCGCTTAGCCCAACTACTGAGCTAAGCTCAACTATCACTTTTGGCACTTCATGACTTAGCCTTTTTTTTCACCTGAAAATGCACATATTTCATCATTAAATCCAATGGAAATGTTCTAGAGACAGCGTTAACCATAAAACAAGATTTATTTACTAAATTTACTCCAAAATAACCATAAATTGGGGAACTATACAAGCTTTGGAAAATGATTTCTATACAAAAGTTAGTCATATAAAGCGACTAACAAACTCCCCCAAATTTACAGTTTTGCTTGTCCTCAAGCAAAGAAAGAACAGTTCACTTGTCCTCGAGGGACAAAGATAGTGGCCAATCAGAAGAAAATGGTGTTTGATTCATTAAGGACATTAACCATATGAATTGAATACCATGGAATGCTTAAATCAATTACTTCTCACAAGCATTCAGTTTTTCAAAGATAGGAGCCCAAGTATTAGAGTCACTGCTGAAATAAGCTAGTAAGCATGACAGAAATCAAGGAAGGATCATCAACCAAAACCTCACAGTCATTGTTTCACTCAAACTCAAGTGTTTAGGCTTATTCCATCATAAACAATCAACACAAGTTCCAACCTTTGCATTTCATCTCATATCATACAACAATGAACACACAAAAATGAATCTGAAGGACTTTCTAGACTTGTAATGGGGTTACGCTGCCAACAATTCATGGTTTTTCTAGGATACAAAAGCTTAGGTTCTAGGAGAGCATTCATCCATAGAATAACCTTCACTTTTTCATTTATTCCTTCCCCATACTTGCCCTTTTTCTTAGGCACTTAGCTTTCATACCTGAATTTATAGCATACACACTTATTAACTTTATTTATACTTACAACTTTTTTTTTATATATACAAAATAGAAGCAGTGTGTATATACTATTTTCTTTAAACATTTCAACCTTACCCAGTGCCTCCCCCAAATTTGGAACAAATTTACCTTGATAATACCTCCCCCAAATTTGGGAAAAATTTGCCTTGAACCATCTTCTTTGGATGATGCTCTCCTACAACCTAAAATAAGGTAGCAGTAGATACAACTCAATAGGCTCGAGGTTCAATGAATCAATCAATTCATTCAACTCAAACTGGGTGCAAGGGATAATTCATTCAATCACAATGTTAGCTTTCTGGCTAAGTAGTTATTCATAATCAAACATGGCCTTCATCATCCTCAAGTTAATGCATCCAATCCATACTTCAGAGATTCACGCAAAAATCAGCACTAAATGATAGTCGTTTCTCTCAAAATTTTAAGATCACACTCTCACCGGGATACGGTTAATGTATTCCTTCACAATCAATCTGACAACCGACTAACATTTTCATACATAATTCCAATCATATGCTCATTCTCTTCTAATGACAGCAAACTTGATCAAAACAATCATCCAATCATCCCAATCCATTAAATTCATACATTTGCTCAATCAATCACTTTCAAACACTCATTCTATACCAAACCAGCCACTGCATACAATGTTCAATCAATTCACTGTTCAATCAAGCTTTTTGTACAAGCAAACAAACAACTATGTTACTGAAATTAAAAGACTAAAACATAAAAGCTGAAATTTAAATGACATAAATCATAAAATAACTTAAATTAAACTAAAAAGTGTTCATAATGCAAAAAATTTAAACGTCTTGCTCCTCCTGTGGCTGGTCTTCATTAAGATCCAGTGCTGATGGCTGAGTCTCATGAGGAGTAGGTGCAGATGATGGAAATGGCTGTGGGGTATGATCTGGAGTAGTCTCCTCCTCTACTACTACTGGTGATGCTGCTAATGTTGGTGGCTCCTCATTCATAAGCTCTTGGGCTGTAGAGGCCCCACCCCCTCCAAAGGAAGAAGGCTAGTCTCCTGGCCAGGCCACCTGTGCATCAAACTCCTCCATGCTCATAATGGAGGGCAAGCCCAAGCCCTGAAGGTTCTGCATGATGATGGATTGTTCTTTTCTGAGATGTCATCTGCAAAATATAAGACAAAATACAAGAGATTAGTACAAGTTTATTCTCAAGAAAACAGAAAAATTAAACTGAAAATAGAGCTGGGTGCTTAGCACAACATGCTGACGCTTAGCACGCCTTATGAAATTAACTCAATCGCTAAGCACAGCAAGCTGGCGCTTAGCTCGAAGATACAAAAAACATTTTTTTTTTCTGCAGAATAGGCTTAGGGCACAGGTGCGCTTAGCCTAAGTCTACAATTTTAGAAATAGTAGAGGACTGGGGCTTAGCGCAGCATACTGGCGCTTAGCTCAGCCTCAACAAAAAGACACTAAGGTTTAGCGCACAGGCGCGCTTAGCCTTATTACAAAGGTAAAGAAATAGAACCTAAGTGGCGCTTAGCTCAGCAAGCTGGGGTTAGCGCCTGAACTATTTTGAGTATCTCAATATACCATTGACGCTTAGTGCACAGGCGCGCTTAGGTCGACATGGTCCGCTTAGCGCGATCATCAAAAATCTGAAAACTTTTTAACAGTTGTGATGAACATGCTAAGTGCAGTAGGCACGCTTAGCGCATTCATCGCGGTTTCTAGAAAGACACACATAGGGGTTTTCACCCCTTTTTCAGCCACATTGCCCCTAATGGGCTTCTAAACTACCTAAAGTCCTAAAATGCCTAACCCTAAAACTATGGTAACTTAACCTAACAGAAATGCTAACTAAGAAAACATAAATCCTCTATCCTAAGGTGTGAAGCATGAGAGTAAAAGTAGAAATACTAACTTACTCGGATTGTCTGTGCAAGGAAGCAAAAAGGATGCAGAGGAGCAGTAGGCACATAGCAGAAATAAGAGAATGCTCAGGAATGAGAGGTTGCAGAGGTTTGGGTGCAAAGGTAGCAACCCAAGTGCCTTTGCCTCTACTTTTTAAAAACTAAAATTTGTATGGCACGCTTAGCGCGCAGCTACGCTTAGCGTGCCAACGTGATGTTTGAGTTTAAAACACTAGCGCTTAGCCTAGCCTCACGCTAAGCCCAACTTGAAGTTGTAAACTCCAGTAAGCATTTAGGGGTTAGCGCGGAAGCGGTGCTTAGCGCTTTCTGCAATACCAAGAATCTTTTTGCAATATGCGCTTAGCCTGAGATGCGAGGCTTAGCGTACATCAAGCTTCAACTTACAGTGAGTGATTCAGGCTTAGCGCCACTACCTATGCTAAGTGCACTTCCAATGACTTCAAAACATAATGATGTTGGCGCTTAGCGCATCCTTTCCCGCTAAGCTCAGCTTGAAAGCTCAACTTACAGAATGAATCTGGGGCTTAGCGCAAGATGGCACGCTTAGCGCAACTATAATAAATTTTCACATAGAGGAAGTGGCGCTTAGCGCACCATCCACGCTAAGTCCACTGCTTAAGGTGCAACTTACAGTGAAGATGTTGGGCTTAGCGCAGCGATGTGCGCTTAGCTGAACCATTCAGCCAATCAATCAAGGGTCTTTGCACTTAGTGCGAGCAAGCTTGACTTAGCGCGTGAAGAGATGGCGCTTAGCGCAAGGTTTGCGCTTAGCGGATAAGCAATCTGAAATTTTTTCTAAGTCATTTTCTACTAAACAAGCTGAAATCAATCACAATCACAAGCAAGATGTCCTATCTACATGCAAGAAATAAAAATGAAGATAAAGAAGGGAAAGATAAGCTGGGTTGCCTCCCAGTAAGTGCTTCTTTAACGTCATTAGCTTGACACATCATCCTGTTATCCAAGATCCAATAATGTTCCCACTTCAAGGACCTTCTTCTCAGACCTTCTTTCCTCCATCACATGAAATTTAAAATAGACATTCCGGTCAGGTGGCTCTTTATCTTCATGAAATAAATCAAAACTGATTTTCTGATCTTCTATGCCCATGTGCAACATCTTCTTTCCCATATCTACTACATAACTTGCAGTAGACATGAATGGGCGGCCAAGGATGAGAGGAATATCAGCATCCTCTTCAATGCCTATCACCACAAAATCTGCTGGAAATATAAGGTGTTTCACCTTCACCAAAACATCTTCAATCACTCCTACTGCGCATTTGGGGGCGCAGTGCCCCATGTGTGCAGTTAAGAAGACGATATGGATCTTTCGACTTCCCACGACAAAAGACGAGACCCACAGACAACGCATGTGTGACGGCATGATGCAGATGCGCAAAAGCGCGACAGGGGGATGCACAGAGTACGAAAATATCCATAAATAATTACAAGCAAAGGCGTATATGACATTTAGGACTACATGCATGGCAGTGTTTAAAATGGCACGCAGCGTGTTTGCTCCGTGCCCCTATTTTAGGGACCTACAGGATAGTATCTAGGGGTCTCTAATAACTACTCTCAATGATTAATAACTCACACGAATGTTTTCTAGAGGTATCATCACTCAAGATAATAATATTGTGGTGGTATGGAATACCAGCGACAACATATTATAAAGAGAGAAAGCTCTAGACAAGGTTTCACTATTATCAAGCAAGTCGGAGACCTAGCATGATGATAGATTCACCTCCACTCCTTAAATTCCCATGAACCCAGGTATAGGGCCCCTTTTTTACTCAAACCCGTGGGTGCTTAGAATGCAGTGTAAAAAATGTGAAAAAGACAACAGTTATTTACATTTTACACAGTTCAACAAAGGCACACACAAAGTTTCACAATTCCACAATTCTTTAAAATAGGCCTAACTCACAAAAAGTCCCCAGTGGAGTCGCCAACTGTCGCAACATGCCCTTTTGCGGGCGTGCGAGGCGAGGCTCACGGGTGTGCTTTCCAAAGGAGGAAAGATGCGCGGAGTCGCCACCAACGTTTATTTGTGGAAAACGTCGGAAAAACCAAAGGAAACCGGTCAAAACAAAAATTCTAAGTTTGGGAGTTGTATTTACGTTTGAGGAAGGTATTAGCACCTCTCACGTTTGTCTCAAAGGACAACAGCCTATTTTTTAGAATTGTGAAATTGTGTTATCTTACCTTTTGATTTCTTTTTATATTTGAGGTTGACAAAAGCGGGGCTCTTGCTCCTACGTACCCTCCATTGAAGAGGAAATCATACCTACGTAGTTCTTTTTTAAGAGTGAATTAAGCGATTCTTTTTACTTGAAGGGTGATCATTTTAAGGCGTTGGACCTTAAAAATGATCCATTTACTGATATGGAAAAATGAGATGATAAACTTTCAAACCCTTTTTAGTGACTTTTTTGTGGACGATCTTGACTAGGCGGGTTGATTTTAGCCTTAGTTTCACTTTAGTTATTAGTCAATTCAATTAAGAATGAGAAATCCCAAAGAGAAAACGTCTGATTGATTTTTCGCTACATTTTACTAAAAGGTATTTTTTTATTATTATATTATTTATTTTACCTCTTTTTTTATTTCCAACGTGGTTACGGCACGACCGAACGGTCGGAATTCATTTTAACAGAAATTAACGGATATTACAAATCAAATGATCGGTGGAAATTTATTTTATTTTTTGATTAGGCAAGAAATGACTTAAATAAATGACTGAAGCACGTCAAAAGGGGGTACGGAAAGTAAATGAAAACGAGAATAAAAGTACATGAAATAAATGGGGACCACCACGGGTACATAGAATGAATTGAAAAGCTCAGTTTGGGGTACTTACCAGTTGAAGATCGAAAAAAACGAAGAACGAACGATAAATGTCGAAGAACGGTTGAAAATCTTCGCGTAATTACCCATGGAAACGTTACGGAAGCGCCTTGGCTTGGATTTTCTTCACGGAAACAATTTTCCTCAGCAATTTTAAGAGAATACGAAGTGCCAAGAAGGTTGAACCCCTTTCCTCTTCACTCCTCCCCCTATTTATAGCAAAATAGGGGAGGAGCTTGCCACCCAGCTCGCCCAGGCGAGCTCAGCTCGCCCAGGCAAGCAAGGTTGCTTCCTCTAGAAGCAACCACCTTCTGGAGGAAGAATCTGGAAGGCCCAAGTGGGCCTGATTGCTATTTGTCCCCCCTTTTTACTAAATGCACCCCCTTTACTTTTTTTTGGTGATTCTTTTTCCGTAACGTTACGAAATTTTACGAATTTCGTAACGATACTTATTTTCTTTCTGTAAGGTTACGAATCCTTACGGATCATGTATTTACTCTTTTTTAGCTTTCGAAGAAGTTACGGAAACTCACGGATTGCGCAACAACACCTCCTTTTGGTTTCCGCCAAATTACGGAATTTCACGGATCGCGTAACCCTGCTTTCTTTTGATTCCCGGCGCGTCTCGGGACTTACATATTGTGCAACAAAGGGTGTCAAGTATCTTGAAGCGGCCAATCAAAGGTTGCATGTCATCAAGTAATAATCCCCGGACAAAATTAGGGTATGACATAAGGCAACAGTACATTTCCCAATGCTAAAGTCACCTAATTGTGCACACAAGTGGGTGATTAAACCAAAAGCATACAAACATTAAGCATTGAATGAAGCATTGAACACCGAAAACATAATCAATTAGATATTATGTATTTACATAAGTTGTTCATTAGAAATTCCCAACTAGGGTGTTTAGCCAGCCATCACAAAGAAACCATAACAATAAATGAGCTTACAAAACCTAGGTATCTCTGCAAAAGTTGCTCCTCCTTGTTGTTTCTAGGGCTCTTTTCCCAAAATATGCACTATGGCTGCTCTGCAATCTGTGCCAATCATCTGCTTACCCTAATTCTATAGAAGCAAACCTTCAAGAATTATTTTGATGATGCCAAGGAATTTCAAAGATCATTCAAGATGAATTTCAAGGATGAAGAAAACAAGATGTCAAGCAAAGCAAAGATCTCAAGATAAGAATTAAGATAGACTCTTAGAAAAGTTTTTGAAAAGCACAAATGATTGGCTAAGTGAGTTTCTATCTTAACAAAAACTTTTCAAAGCATTTTACTCTCTGTTAATCGATTACCAGAGGTTGTAATCGATTACCAGTGGCCACAAAGCTTTTTGGAAATGTTTTCAAAGTTATTTTCAAAGTTTTCAAAGCTGTAATCGATTACCAATGCTTTAAAACGGTTAAAAATGATTTTGTAAGTGTGTAATCGATTACACATCATATGTAATCGATTACCAGAGCTCTTGAACATTGGACATTTGAATTTTGAATAAAATTAACTGTGTAATCGATTATGCCAATGCTGTAATCGATTACCAGAGAGGATTTTTGAGAAAATCTGCCAACAATCACAACTTTTCATTGGATTTTTGAATGGCCATAAAAGAATTTAAATAGGTGACTTGGGCACAAATTTTCTTCAGAGTTTTCAGTGTTCACAAAAGACATAATCCTCTCAAACAAAAATTTCTTATCTTAAAAAATTCCTTAGCCAAACACTTGTGTTATTCAATAAGGAATTGAGGGCTTCATTGTAACATCTGTATCTTTCAAGAGAGATCATTTCTTCTTCTTCTTCTTACTTTTGAAAAAAAAGGGCTAAGAGACTGTGAGTCTCTTGTTGTAAAGCATCTGAGCACAAAGGAAGGGTTGTCCTTGTGTGTTTCAGAAGGTGTAAAGGATTTGTGAGATGATGGAACTCCCAAGCGGATTTCTTGGAGACTGGACGTAGGCAACGGACTTTGCCGAACCAGTATAAAAACTGTGTTTGCGCTTTCTCTCCCCTTAAAGTCTTTTATTTATTGTTGCTTATTGTTTCTATTCAGTAAGTTTAATATGAATTATTATTTAGGAATTCATTTTAAAAGGAATCTTGGGACTTGGGTTAAAATCAAAGTAGAATTTTTAATTGGGGAATAGTTTGTGATATCTTAATTCAAACCCCCCCTCCCTTCTTAAGATATCTGAGGCCACTTGTCTAACAAGTGGTATCAGAGCAGGATTCTTGTATAAAGTTTAAAAACTTTAAGAATAGATATGGCCTCATCTAACTTATGTTCAATGGTGAGGGTTATCATTATTGGAAAACTTGAATGCAGATCTTTAAAGAAGTCATACGAGGGCGTGTAGTCCTCTAAAGGTGAGGGCGTGTAGCCCTCTGAAAGCGATGGTGTTCAGCCCTTTGAAGGCGAGGACGTGTAGCCCTCTAAAGGCGTGGACGAGTAGTTCTCTTAAGGCGAGGGGGTGTACCCGTTTGAAGGCGAGGACGTGGACTCCTCTGAAAGCGAGGGTGTGTAGCCCTCTGATTGCGAGGACGTGCAGCCCTCCTAAGGGGAGGACGGGTAGCCCTCTGAAGGCATGGATTTGTAGTCCTCTGAAGGCGAGGATATGTTTTCCTCTGCAGGTGAGGATGTGTAGTCCTTTGAAGGTGAGGGCGTGCAACCCTTAAAAGGTGAGGACGTCTAGCCCTCTGAAAGCGAGGACGTGGAGTCCTTTGATGGCAAGGACGTGTAGCCCTCTGAGGGTGAGGACGTGCAGTCCACTGAAGGCGAGGGCATGTAGCCCTCTGAAAGCGAGGGCGTGTAGCCCTCTGAAGGAGAAGGCGTGTAGCCCTCTGAAGGCGATGACATGTAGTCCTCTGAAGGCGAGGAAGTGTAGTTCTCTGAAGGCGAGGGCGTGTGGCCCCTGAAGGTGAGGGCGTGCAGCCCTCTGAAGGTGAGGACGTGAAGACTTCTGAAGGCGAGGACGTGTAGTCCTCTGAACGCGAGGCCATGCAGCCCTCTGAAGGCGAGGACGCGGAGTCCTCTGAAGGCGAGGGCATGTAGCCCTCTGAAGGCGAGGGCGTGCAACCCTCTGAAGGCGAGGGCCCCTCTGAAGGTTAGGATGTGTAGTTCTCTTAACGCGAGGTGGTGTTGCCCTCTGAAGGTGAGGACGTGTAGCCCTCTGATGGCGAAGACATGGAGTCCTCTTAAGGCGAGGGCTAGCAGCCCTCTGAAAACGAGGACGTGTAGCCCTCTTAAGGCGGGGATGTGTAGTTCTCTGAAGGCGAGGTCGTGCAGTCCTCTGAAGGCAAGGGCGTATAGCCCTTCGAAGGTGAGGACGTGTAGTCCTCTGAAGGTGAGGATGTGTAGTCCTTTGAAGGTGAGGGCGTGTAGCCCTCTGAAGGGGAGGACGTGTTGTCCTCTGAAGGCGAAGACATGTAGTCCTCTGAAGGCGAGGACGTGTAGCCCTTTGAAGGCGAGGGCGTGTAGCCCTCTTAAGGCGAGGACGCGTAGTCCTCTGAAGGCATGGGAGGGTAGCCATCTGAAGGCGATGACGTGTAGTCGTCTGAAGGCGAGGACGTGTAGTCCTCTGAAGGCAAGGGCGTTTGGTCCTCTAAAGGTGAGGGCATTTGGCCCTCTGAAGGCGAGGGCGTGCTGCCCTCTGAAGGTGAGGACGTGTAGTCCTCTAAAGGCGAGGGCATGCAGCCCTCTAAAGGCGAGGACGTGCAGTCCTCTGAAGGCGACGACATGTAGTCCTCTAAAGGCGACGACGTGTAGCCCTCTAAAGAAGAGTGCGTGCAGCCCTCTGAAGGCGAGGACGTGTGGTCCTCTGAGGCGAAGACGTGTAGCCCTCTGAAGGCGAGGGCGTGCTACCCTCTGAAGCCGAGGGCATGCAGCCCTCTGAACGCGAGGACGTGTAGCCCTTTGAAGGTGAGGACATGTAGTCCTCTAAAGGCAAGGCAAGGGCGTGTAACCCTCTGAAGGCGAGGACGTGTAGTCCTCGGAAGGCAATAGGTACTAGTACCCAAGGGTCCACCCTTATGAGAAAGCAAGAGATTGAGTCATTGAGAGGGCCGATCATCCCAAATTCAAAAGATTGGATAGTGAATGTTGGAAATCTTTGCAGTTAACATGATTTTTAAGGATGCAGATGCATGCAACCTTTGTCTTGAAATGCAGACTTTGTATGCAGCAATGCAATGTAATGGAAAGTTGTACAATGTTCATGACATTCTTTCCCTATTTTGTGATTTTGATTTTGATTTTTTTGGAAAACACAGATTGACTGTCCTTTTAAAAGAGGTGATAATTCATGCAACCTTATCCTATCTTTTGCAAATCTCTCCTTGTTTGATTTAGTCACTTGACCATTTTGGAGTGACGATAATGGAGACGTTTGACGTTTAATCAATCCATTGATATCCCAGGGTTTGTCCCCCCTTTTTTGTTTAAAAACATCGACGGGTGAGAACTTTTGATCTTCCCCTTGGTTCGCTTGAGGCTCATGCACGGTGCCCCTCATTGCCCCAGTGTAAGGCTTTGAGGTACCAATCGTTGTCTTTCGTCATGACCTTGTAGCATGGAACCTATTAGGTGAGACCTTCTAATCTGCCCCTAGGTTCGCTTGAGGTTTATGCATGGTGCCTTTAATTGCCCCAGTGTAGGGCTCTGAGGTATCCATCGTTGTTTGTTTTCACAACCTTGTAGCAAGGAAGAATGAAAGAAGGGGTTGATTCTCGCAAAAAGAATTTTTCAAGGACGAGAAATAGTTGAAGGATTTTTTTCAGTTGATGGATTAAGTCAAATGACTCCTATTCTTGATAACTCACTTCTCTTTAAAAAGACAAACATTCCAGAATGATAAAATGAGGTTACATGAACGTTTATATTTTTACTTGAAAACACAGTCAATCAAATGTTTTTTTCCTTTTTCTTTTTGAACTTTTTTTTTTCGCTTTACTCGTCGTTTTACGGCACCCTCACCAAATGTGTAGCACGAGTAATTTCTGATTGAATGATCTTGGAAGTCCAAACTCAGGAGCGCATGTCGCTTGAGCAAACAAACCAATGGCTTGCACTCAAATTATAGTGGAAGCAGAGATGTAATTACAAGAGGATGAGGGACAAAGATGTCAAATTTACGCATTTTATTTAGCATTGTAACTATGGTTTACAATAATGGCATAAACTTGAAAATCCTGATGAGTCATTAGAGACATCTAACAACAGCTTTCAAAATTGCCCCATGTGTGGTGTCACTTGTCAACGTTAGGATTCACAAGTGATTCTCCTTAAATTTCAGCCAGCTCGCATCAATTAGACTTTGCACCTTACGCTTCGAGGTCATACAGTGCTCAATGGAATGTCCCGGAACTCCTCCATGATATGCACATGTTGCGCTCTAGTTGTATCCTCGAAAAAATGGGGGTTGAGGAAACCTAGCAGGGGTTATGGCTACCATTGCATTATCAAGTAGATAAGGGAGCAAGTTAGCATAGGACACTAGAATTGGGGTGAATTCCACAGGCTTTTTGCTGCAAAATTCCTTCCTTGGTTGGTGTCTTGCTTTGTGCTAAAGGTGGTGTTTAGCATTGATTGTGTGGTAGGCGGGTTTTGTGGTTGATTTAGGGATGGCCTTTGTGGATAACTGGGTGGTGGGTAAGGAGAAGGGTTGTTATTGGCTGAGTAATGACATTGTTGGGTTGGTCGGAAACTTGGGCGTATAGGAATGATAGTCACAGCATGGGTTTCTCCCTATTTCTCACCCTCTTCATTTGCCCTAGTTTTTTCATTTATCAAAGCATGATGATCATATTTGCCTCTTTTCAGACCCACTTTGATCATTTCGCCAGCGAAGACCAAATCCGCAAAGCTTGAAGGTGTGTAACCCACCATTTTTCATAATAAAACACTGGTAATGTGTCTACTATCATTGTTATCATTTCTTTCTCCGTCATTGAGGGAACCACTTGGGCTGCCAGATCCCTCCACCTTTAGGCGTATTCTTTGAAAGATCTGTGCCCCCTCTTGCATATGCTCTATAGTTGCATCCTATCTAGAGCCATATCAGAATTGTACTGATACTGCCTAACAAAGGCAACCATTAGGTCCTTCCAAGAATGAACTCGGGAAGGTTCCAAGTTAGTATACCAGGTGACAGCTGCCCCAGTAAGACTTTCTTGGAAGAAATGTATTAGCAGTTTCCCATCTTTTTCGTATGGCCCCATCTTCCGACAATACATCTTTAGATGGTTCTTGGGGCAAGTAGTCCCCTTGTACTTGTCAAAGTTCGGTACCTTGAACTTGGGAATGACCATGTTTGGGTACTAGGAACAACTCTTCTACGTCAGTAAAGGCATAATCTCTACCTCCTTCAACGACCCTGATCCTTTCCTCTAGATGATCCAACTTCTCCCATTTCTGCCATAGCATGAGGGTTTTTACCCGCTATGGAATGCAAGGGGTGTGGTTATGGGTGATATTGAGGGCCCGTCAAAGTGTTTTGCAGGGGTATACCACCAACTGCTTGCCCTTCAGTGGCATATCCGAGGCAAGGCTCGAAGTTGGCTAAATTGTGGTGGGGCATTTCATGTGTCTCCCCCATGGGATGAGAGACATGTGCATGATTAGATTGAGGTTGTTGGCTCTCAATGAGTATCAGAGTGGAGTTATTGACATTCTCATTAGGAGTGTACGCCACATTGGGTAGTGTATAGTTGGGAGGAAAGCCATATGGCGGGAAGGCGTGCTTGTTTTTCGCACTAAATGAGGGCCACCCGTACCTCCCAACTCTTTGCCTTCTAGACCTACCATATCTGGGGTTGGATGTGTCGCAACGTGCCCTTCACGGGCGAGCGAGGGCGAGGCTCACGGGTGCGCTTCCCAAAGGAGGAAAGAGGCGCAGAGTCGCCACCAACGTTTATTTGTGGGAAACATCGGAAAAACCGAAGGAAACCGGTCAAAATGAAAATTCCAAGTTCGGGAGTTGTATTTACGCTTGAGGAAGGTATTAGCACCTCTCACGTTTGTCTCAAAGGACAACAGCCTATTTTTTAGAATCGTGGAAATTGTATTACCTTAACTTTTATTTCTTTTTATTTTTTGAGGTCGACAAAAGCGGGGCTTTTGCTCCTATGTACCCTCCATCAAAGAGGAAATCAGACCTACGTAGTTCTTCCTTATGCGTGAATGAAGTGATTCTTTTTTACTTGAAAGGTGATCATTTTAAGGCGTTGGACCTTAAAAATGATCCATTTTACTTAGTAAGAAACTGAAATGATAAACTTTCAAAAACCTATTTTTGTGGACGAGCTTGACTAGGCGAGTTGATTTTAGCCTTAGTTTCACTTTAGTTATTAGTCAATTCAATTAAGAATGAGAAATCCCAAAGAGAAAACGTCCGATTGATCTTTCGCTTTTATTTTACTAAAAGGTATTTTTTGATTATTATATTATTATTTTACCTCTTTTTTGATTTCCAACGTGGTTACGGCACGACTGAACGGTCGAAATTCATTTTAACCAAAACTAACGGATGATACAATTCAAACGATCGGTGGAAATTTATTTTATTCTTAGATTAAGCGAGAAATAACTTAAATAAATGGCTTAAGCACGTCAAAAGGGGGTATAAAAAGTAAATGAAAATGAGAATAAAAATACATGAAACAAAATGTGGACCACCACGGGTACATAGAATGAATTGAAAAGCTTGGTTTGAGGTACTTACCCGTTGAAGATTGAAGAAAACGAATAACGAACGATGAATCTTGAAGAACGGTCGAGAATCTTCGCGTAATTACTCACGGAAACGTTACGGAAGCGCCTCGGCTTGGATTTTCTTCACGGAACTAATTTTCCTCAACAATTTCGAGAGAGAGAGAAGTGCCTAAGGGGCTGAACCCTTTTCTTCTTCACTTCTCCCCCTATTTATAGCAAAATAGGGGAGAAGCTTGCCGCCCAGCTCGCCCAGGCGAGCAAGGTTGCTTCCTCCAGAAGCAACAGCCTTCTGGAGGAAGGATCTAGAAGGCCCAAGTGGGCCAGATTGCTATTTGCACCCCCCTTTTTACTAAGTGCATCCCCTTCTATTTTTTGGTAATTCTTTTTCCGTAACGTTACGAAACTTTATGAATTTCGTAACGATACTTATTTTCCTTCCGCAAGGTTACGAATCCTTACGGATTATGTATTTACTCTTTTTTAGCTTTCGAAGAAGTTACGGAAACTTACGGATTGCGCAAAAACACCTATTTTCGATTTCCGCCACATTATGGAATTTCACGGATTGCGCAAGCCTGCTTCCTTTTGATTTTTGACATGCCTCGGGACTTCATTCATTGTGCAACCAAGGACGCCAAGTGTCTCAAAGCGGCCAATCAAAGGTTGTATATCATCAAATAATAATCCCCGGACGAAATTAGGGTATGACAGGATGATTTATTTGGTTGAGGCCATATGGGGGGTCAGGTCCACCTCAACAATGGTGCTGATAGAGGCTATTACAGCTGCATTGACCTCCATTATCCCCTTTATGCTCATCATGGCCTCCATCATTGTGGACATTTGCTCTTTCAAGGCCTCTGTGTCGGCCTTCATTTGCTCTTGCACCTTCTCTACTTCACCCATTACTCTAGCTCTAGCACGGGTTCGGTAAGGGCACCATAAAGCATGTTCTTTCCTTTTAATAACAATGATTAAGTTCATTTTTTTTCAAGGAAATAATGCAATGAGCAATGCAACCAATGAAAAGCACAGATGTATGCGAATGATGCACAGTTGAAGTATTGCAAATTTTTACGCAGGACATGGGGTTAAATCAATTTAGATTTTCAACATGGTCCATGACATCTTTGTCAAGGTGAAACTGGAAGTAACAAGGACATCAACAGTCCTAAATGTGTTTGGTAGTAGACGAAGCAGCGATGTAACCCGATCCATCTTTTGCCCCAATTTTTGCAAGATGGTTACTTCCATGCTTCAACTTGACTTGATGAACCTTTCCGTAAAAGCATGAGTGATGCAATCCTACCTCACAAGGGCATTGGATAGAAGACTCCAAGTAGATTGGGCTAGAGATCCAAAAGAAGGCCCTAGGGTTCTCATGAGCCTTAGGGTAGGTTTCGAGCCCATGGGATAAGTATGAGCCCCCTTATCTTTGTAAATATTAGAATAGGTTTTCCTTCATTTGGGCCTTGTATTTTGGTCATTCTAGTAGTATAGGGTTTTAGCCTTATATTTCGAGGCATTTTGAGTAGTCTTTGTAGTAGGGAATTTTTTGTATTTTCATGTATTTGTTCATGGGGGTGAGCTTAGCTATTATAGGGGGTGTGTAGCTAAGCTCTAACTTCTCATCTCAAGGAGTTAAGCTTAGCTATTAGAGAGGTGTGTGTAGCTAAGTTCTAGCTTCTTTAGGAATCTTCTTAAGGAAGATTCTTAAGGACGTGAGCTTAGTTAGGAGAGGAGTGTGTGTAGCTAAGCTCTAGCTTCTCAAGGAAGTTTTCTCAAAGAAGCTTCTCAAGGAAGTTTTCTCAAGAAAGTTTCTCAAGGAAGCTACCTAGTCTATAAATAGATGCATGTGTAACACTTGTTGTAACTTTGATGAATGAAAGTCTTATGAGACACACTTCAAAGTTCCACTTCTCTCCCTCTTTTATTCCTTCAATTTTGTGCTCCCTCCTCTCTCTTTCTCTCCCTCTTTCTTTTCCTCCATTGATGCATCCTTCCAAGCTTCTTATCCAAGGCTCATCTTGGTGGTGAAGCTCTGATGTGCCATCATTTTCTTCTATTTTCTAAACCCTTTTTGCACCATTTTAATTATTGATTGGTCTTAATTGTCAATTAATTAGGCAGTTTTATTATTTGGGCTCATTTAGCTAATTTGATGTTTTTAATCTAATTTCAGGAATTAATGAAACATTGGGCTTAATCCGGATTTTGGTTGTGGACTTGAAGAGGGCAAATAAAGCAGAGCTTACCTTAGTTAATTTCTAATTAGGAAATTTCGCAATTTTATTTTATGTTGTTCAGTGTTTATTTCGTTTTGGGCCGGAGTATTGTAATAGGGCCCAGTGACTTTGAGTGACTCTTTTTAAATAGCTGCCTTGGGATTCGTGCAGGGCATTCTGTTATGCTATTCATTATTCAGAGCTTTTGTTTTAGGGTTTTCGTTTTTCTGCTTGATGCTACTGTTCACGTAATGCAATTTTATGTTTTCTGCTTCTAATTACAGTTTCGTTCTTGCTTCTTCTTCTATTTTCATTTACGTTTCTGTTCATTTACGTTTCTGTTTAATGTTTCATTTGCGTTTTCTGTTTGAATCCATGGAAGGCTAGATTTTCTGGTGTTGTTTCCTTTTGAGGACGAAGCCCAACTCTCTTTGAGGTTTCGCTTGTAATGTGGTTTCCTGGCAGTTTTCCCTTCACCAGTTATCCCAATTTCGTGAACATTAATCAGTGCACGCTTCGTGTTCGATTAATTGCCTCTGAGCCTAACTTGCGTTCATGCTTAATGGACGAAGGGCTAACTGGTGTATGTGGTGCCTAATCACGTATTGAAAACCCTAAGTTGATTTTCGCTTAGTAAATTGAAATAGGGTTGGATTAAGTGGTTGACTGTTAGGGACGAATTCTCCATAACCCAGGATAAGAGAATGGCTTCTGAATCAGAGGAAACAACCTGTTTTTAATATTAGTAGTTTCGTATTCCAGTTTACTTGTTCTGCTCTTTAATTATCAAACAACCAACCCCCCCCCCCCAATCGTTACTGTTACTGCAAGTATATTATGAACAATTGCTTTGTCACTGCTCGTTGGGAAACGACCTAGGATCACTTCCTAGTTACTGCATTTTCATGTTTATTTGATTCGGGTACGGCCTCGAACCAAGCTCCTTCTTCCATGGCTTATTCCCTAGTGGGGTGCGTCTCCTCTCACCTCTTCTCCTTTGTCTTCTGCTGAATCTCCATGGTGGAAAATCACCATTAGAGGACCTCATTGAAGCTCAAAGATTCAGCCTCCATAGAAGCTCCACAAGCAAGCTTCCATCAGGTGGTATCAGAGCACAAGAGCTTCAAGTAGGTGCTCCTTAAACATCCATTAATTTTTTGCTTTACCTTCTCTTCCATTGTTGTTTCTTCATTTTTCTCCATGTATCTCCTCACATGTCTTGTGCTAAATGTTGTTAAAATGATTCTTTAGAGTTTCCACCGATTAAAATTGCTATAGAAGCTAGATTTGATTTTCTATGGTTCAAATTTTTTGTTCTTGTTCTTGAACCATGAATTGTGTTGGGTTTAGGTTCCTTTGAGTTTTGTCTTGTTATTTTTTGTGGCTGAAACCTAAACCATAAAATTCTTTCAAAAATATTAAAGTAGAAGAAAATTTCAAAAATCTAGAGTGACTTGTTCACCTATTGTAGTTTTGTCATAGAAGTCATGTCTAGTCATGAAACTTGTCACATAAGATTTCTTATGTTGTGCTGAATTTTATTTTCTTGTTTCTTTGTCTAACTCATTTGTTCATGAGTGTATGACATTATTTTATCCTATTATTTGATTTGAGTCAAATCTTTCATGTTAATTAGTCCTTAACATGTTCATGCAAAATTCTTAGAGAGTCTTTGATTGTGAACCTTTTCTTGAACTTTTAGGTTTCCTTTTGATTGTGTCTATTGTGAATTTGAGTTTTGGTGATTGAATTGATGGCTGAAATGTTGATCCTAAGTGAATATTGAACTCCTAAAACTGTGGTAAACAATCCTAGTGAGTTCAACATACATAGGAAAGTTGAAAGTAAGCCCAAGGCAATCAACATACATAGGAAAGTTGAAAGTTGAAAGTAAAACTCCATTGATTTAGATTTCATTTCATTTTTTTTTTGGCCTTTGGTTATTGCTTGTCTCTTTGTTTCCTTGGTTGTGGGTTGTCATATAGGGAATTTGAAGGAGAATTGGTGCCATCCCTTGAAGAATTTGAGTCAAGAAGAAAGGGGCCAACCACCTTAAGAGCTATTTGACTAAGAAGCACTCCAAATTGAGTGAATCACCAAAGAGAGAACAACCACCAAAATTGAGGACCGTTTTGTAATTTTGTAATTTGCAATTTACTTACCTTCATTGCTTTCAAGTTTTGTAACAAAAAGGCCTTTCATTGGAAGTGAGTTGGGAGCCTCCAATAGGTTACCAAACTTCCATTTATGTGTAATAATTTTAGGCAATTTTTCCATAGGATAGTGAATGTTTTGTTGGGAACCTTGAATGTGGTCATCCAAACACTCTTAGGATTCGCCTAGTTTACATTTCTTGCTCACTTTTATAGCTTATTTCCTTTACCTTCCATTGCCAAACCACCTAGATAGCTTTCCTTTTACCAATTAGTTTTTTTTTTACCTTATATTTCACACCTCTTTTAGTGTTTATTTTGGCTAGTTTCAACCATAGTTTCTTTTACCTGTTGTTTTCAAACCTCCAACAAGAAAGAACCACAACTTAGGAACCAACATGAGTGATCATTCATCTAGTGTTAATGGTAAGGGTACTAGTCATAATGACCCTTTATCTAGAATCTTAGATGAGTTGAGTTCCCTCAAGTTATGGAAAGAAAAACAAGAGAGAAAAGAAAAAGGAAAAAAAAGAGTGGAAGAAATAAGTTAAGATGAAAGAAAGAAAATAAGAGAGGAAGAAAGAAGAAAAATAATGAAAGAAATGAAAAGAGAAAAACATGCTTCCTATAGTAGTCATAACTCTTGCAAGAGCCTAAGTGAAGAACTTCGTGACTATTATGAAGGAAGGCATAGGTCATGTCTTAGACCTCACTCCCATAGGAGAGAAAAGGAAAGAAAGCCTCAAGAGGCTAACATTAACCTCCCATACTTCCACGAGAAGGACAATGTAGAGGCTAACTTAGATTGGGAAATAAGGATAGAGCAACAACTTAAAAGGAAGTCTACTTCAAAATCTTATGGCTCTCAGTCTTATCCAAAGAAAGACCAAGGTCAAGGCATATTAGGGGTGACACCTTCTAAGCCCAAAGATGATAAGGGTAAGACAATAGAAAAACAACCCCTTAAGGCTAGTATGCAAGAGAAGAATAGCTCCATAAAGTGCTTTAAATGTCTTGGAAGACGACACATTACTTCTCAATGCCCCACCAAGAAAACCATGCTTATGAGTGGCCAAGACATTTATAGTAGCCAAGATGAGGCTACTACTTCACCTTCCGCTAGTGAAAGTGAAGAAGCAAAAGGGGAAGAATCTAGTGAAGAAATCTACCCCCAAGAAGAAGGACAACCTTTAATGGTTAAGGAGGTAAGTGTCTCCTCCAAGAGGTTAGCTAAGAAGGAAAGTCATTTTGAAATAAAGAAAAACATTAAAGAAACTTTCCCTCTTAGACAACCTCCACATTTTCTCTTTTGTAAAAAGACACTTGCTAGCATTGCCACGCCTCTTGGGCTTGAGTTTATTCCTCAAGTAAAGAAGTTGTTGGATGAGGGTTTGGTTCGCAAGAGCTTAAATCCTTGTGCTTTGTTGGTGCCCAAAATAGGTATTATTAGGCACCAAGTCCCTAAAATAGGTGGTATGATGAAAGTTTTGAGTGGTGCAACCCTTTTTTGTAAAATCACTCGTGCACCTAACATCTTCATGGTGTGTGTACATAGGGACCCATTAGGTAGGTTTGTTCTTATTTTTAGTTTCAATACAAACTTAGGTACTCATATGGGACACCTTAGGTTTGTCATACATTTTGGTAGGAATCATCAATATGAAAATATAGAAAAAAGGTATGTTTTATTACGTTACTTTTCTTAATTTTTCAAATATTGATCAAAGGGTTCCCATGAACCCTAAGAGAATAAAGGTCATTCCTGAGTGGCCCACTCCACCAAGTATAAGAAAAATTTGGGGCTTCCATGACTTAACAAACTTTTACAGAAGGTTTGTCCCATATTTTTCTATACTTGTAGCACCACTCATGGAGTTGGTGAGGAACCATGTTCCTTCATGGGAAGATGTCCAAGAAAAGGGTTTTCAGGCCTTACCTTACTTCAACATACCAAACACCACTAATACATATGTTTTTGTTCTTTTTACAGGTGTTGAGGGAAGGAGCCCAGAGTATGAAGAACCTCAAGATTTGAGGTCAAATCCTTTCCAAGGTGGAGGGAATGATGCAATCCTACCCCGCAAGGGCATTGGATAGAAAACTCCAAGTAGATTGGGCTAGAGATCCAAAGGAAGGCCCTAAGGTTCTCATAAGCCTTAGGGTAGATTTCGAGCCCATGGGCTAAGTATGAGCCCGCTTATCTTTGTAAATATTAGAATCGGTTTTTCCTTCATTTGGGCCTTGTATTTTGGCCATTCTAGTAGTATAGGGTTTTAGCCTTATATTTCGAGGCATTTTGAGTAGTCTTTGTAGTAGGGAATTTTTTGTATTTTCATGTATTTGTTCATGGGGGTGAACTTAGCTATTATAGGGGGTGTGTGGCTAAGCTCTAACTTCTCATCTCAAGGAGTTGAGCTTAGCTATTAGAGAGGTGTGTGTAGCTAAGCTCTAGCTGCTTTAGGAATCTTCTTAAGGAAGCTTCTCAAGGAGGTGAGCTTAGTTATGAGAGGGGTGTGTGTAGCTAAGCTCTAGCTTCTCAAGGAAGTTTTCTCAAAGAAGCTTCTCAAGGAATCTACCTAGTCTATAAATAAAAGCATGTGTAACAATTGTTGTAACTTTGATGAATGAAAGTCTTATGAGACACACTTCAAAGTTCCACTTCTCTCCCTCTTTTATTCCTTCAATTTCGTGCTCCCCCCCCCCCCCCTCTTTTTCTCTCCCTCTTTCTTTTCCTCTATTGAAGCATCCTTCCAAGCTTCTTATCCAAGGCTCATCTTGGTGGTGAAGCTCCTTCTTCCATGGCTTATTCCCTAGTGGATGGCGCCTCCTCTCACCTTTTCTCCTTTGTCTTCCGCTGCATCTCCATGGTGGAAAATCAGCATTAAAGGACCTCATTGAAGCTCAAAGATCCAGCCTCCATAGAAGCTCCACAAGCAAGCTTCCATCAATGAGTTTGGTTCAACCCCATAACCCAAGGAAGAATGACTCGGGCATTTCATAGAGATGAATGACTCGGGCATACTTATGCTATGCATAGAAAATGTAATTATGAGATTGACATGCCCAAAGAAGCATCATTTCCTAGATAGCAACACATTAGGTACCATGCTCAATCATTTTGTTTTGTTGTTTTTTTTTTTGGAAATAGGTTTATGATCCTAACATGGTTGGCTCATGGTACCTAACACATGCAACTAAGAATGCAGTGTAAATTTTCATGCTTCCTTTTTTGTTTTTGTTTTGCAGAGGAAAATGCAAGGATCATGCATGAGTAAACATGAAAATAAATGGTATGCAAAAAACATGTTAGATGTGGATGCATGGTGATGAAATGACTTATCAAATGCAATGCATGAATATGGTAAGTGACAAATGCAGGAACGATATGTCCATTACGATGCCATGAAGAGATGCTTATGCGGTGCCTGATATGAATGCATTTACGGACACGAGAGCCCAAAAAATCATCTCTTCTTACTTGCGCATTTGGGGGCATAGTACCCCATGTGTGCAATTAAGAAGGTGATATGGACCTTCCGGCTTCTCGTGAAAAAAGACAAGACCAACATACAACGCGAGCGTGACGACATGATGCAGATGCAGAAAAGCGCAATAGGGGGATGTACACAGCATGGCAATATCCACAAAATAATCATACAGCAAAGGCGTACATGACATTTAGGTTATATGCATGGCAACGTTTAAAAGGCACGTAGCATGTTTGCTTCGTGCACCTATTTTAGGGGCCTAAATGGGAGGAACTAAAAGGCTTTTAGTGATAATTCCCAAGGTGGTCATATCTCTCTTGATGGTTTCTAGAGGTATCATCCCCTTTGAAAAAACATATTGCGGTAGTAGGGACTACCAACAACAATATGTTATCAAAGAGAAAAACTCTAGATGAGGGTTCACTGTTATCAAGCAAGTCGGAGACCCAGCATGACCACAGATTCACCTCCACTCCTTATGTTCCCATGGACCCGGGTATAGGGCCCCTTTTCAACTCACCGTGTGTACAAATAGTGTTGGTGTTTATGTGCATCAAATGAATAACTATCTATCTTATGCATACATTTCAAAAACACACTAAAAGCATAAAAGAGTTATATACAAGAACATAAGAGAAATAAAAGGAAACCGAAAAAAGAGGAAGTCATGATATTGCACGAGATTAGAAGGCCTAACTCTCTAAAAATAGTCCCCAGTGGAGTCGCCAACTGTCGCAACCTACCCTTCTGCGGGAGGGCGACGCGAGGGCTCACGGGTGAGTCTTTCAAGAAAGGAAAATGCATGGAGTCACCACCAATGTTTATTTGAGGAAAACGTCGGAAAAACCAAAAAGGTGTGGTCTACGAACTTTAAGTGTGAAAGGTTTGGGAGTTGTATTTACGCACGGGGAAGGTATTAGCACCCCACGCGTTCGTCACAAGGGACGAAAACCTTTAACCAAGTGTGCAATATCATGTCTTCGATTTGTTTTATTTTCCCTTTTTACATATTTATGTCTTTTTATGCCTTTTGTATTTTTTATCTTTTGTGGTCGACAAGGGTGTTTCCCTCGCTCCTACGTATCCTCAATTGCAATGAGGAAATCAGACCTACGTAGTTCTTTCAGAAATAAACGTTGGTTAAGTCGTTTTTATCTTTTTTCGCAAGATAGATTTTAATCGAACAAAAGTCATTTAAAGCATTGGACCATTAAACGATCTTTTGATTTTGAAAGGAGAGAAACGTTAAGGCGTTGGACCATTAAACATCTCTTGTTTTTGAAAGGAGAGAAACATTAAGGCGTTGGACCATTAACGATCTCTTGGGCTGGTCGACAAAAGCGGGGCTTTTGCTCCTACGTATCCTTAATTGCGATGAGGAAATCAAACCTATGTTGTTCTTGCAAAAGCGGCAAAGTTACATGTTAATTACCCAGCTTTTTTAACAGTCCATGTTAACCGATAAAAGCAAAGAGGACCATTTAAGGCGTTGGACCTTAAAACGGTTTTTAGCGATTTTTGCGGACAAAGCTTGATTTGTGAATAGATTTTAGCCTTAGTTTCACTTTGGTTATTAGTCAATTCATTCAAGGAAACTTCCAAAGAAAAACGTCCGATTGATTTTTTTGACTATTTTATTCAAAGATATTTTGATTATTTTATTATTATTTTTTCAAGATATTTTGATTATTTTATTATTATTTTGCCCTTTTTTGGTTTAACCGTGGTTACAGTGTAAACGATCAGTTAGATTTTGCTTTAACAGTGATTAAACGAGATTACAACGCAAATGATCGGTTGAAATTCATTTTATCATTTATTAGGCGAGATAACGGCTTAAACGAATGATTAAAGCTCGTTAAAAACGGAAGAAAAGAAAACCGAAAGTGAACGAAATAAAGATGAAAGCCAACAAAACAAGAAATGAATTGAAAGTCTCGGATTCGAAAACCTACCGGTTGAAGAACAAAGAACAGATGAAGAACGGCGGAAAACCTTCACGCATTTGCTCACAAAAATGTCTCGGAAGCGTTACGGAAGCACCTAAGCTTGGATTTTCTTCATGAAAACATTTTTTTTCTCCTAAAACAGCTGAAATGCATATCATAGGGGTTAGGGACACTTTGGAACAACCTCCCCTCGCCTATTTATAGGAAAAGGGGGGAGGAGGTTGCGGCCCAGCTCGCCCAGGCGAGCTGGGTTCCTTCCTCCATAAGCAACCCAGCTTCCAAAATGTTCTAGATGGGCCCAGATTTTGGAAATTGCTATTTACACCCCTAGCTTGATAAGTTCACCCCCCGTTTTTGTGTTTTTGGCTGTTTTCTTTCCGAAACCTCACAGAACTTTATGGATTCCACCATGATGAGTGTTAAGCCTTCCGAAGCGATCAACAATGGTCCCCGAATGAAATTAGAGGGTAACAGTTTATTTACACACACCTCTGTTTGCTAAATACACTCTTGTTTTCGACCGGTTTCTTCCCAAAACATCTCGGAACTTTAGGGATTCCACAACGATGGGTGTTAAAAATTTTGAGGTGGTCAAGCGAAGGTCGCATACAAACAAATAACGGTCCCCGGACGAAATTAGGGTATGACAATTACCCAAAGCCTCACAGTCACTGTTTCACTCACGCACAAGTGTTTAGGCTTATTTAATCATCAACAACGAACACGGATCTCAACCTTTGCAATTTGTCTCATGCCATACAGTTATAAACACACAAATTGAATTAGAAGGACTTTTCTTAGGCTTGTAATAAGGCTGGGCTGCAAATAATTCATGGTTTTTCTAGGATGTAAAAGCTTAGATTCTAGGAGAGCATTCAACCATAGATCAACCTTTTTCTTTTTATTCCTAACCTTATTACCTGCCCCCTTTTTACACTCAACTTTCTTTTTATTAAATGGTAGCACACACACACTTTTATTTTATAATTATAGTTTTTTTTAACTGTCTGTGCTGCTCTTTTCTTACCATTTGACACTTTCACCCAGTAACTCCCCCAAATTTGGGACAAATTTGACTTGAAACATAACTCCCCCAAATTTGGAACAAATTTTCCTGGAACTAAGATTCTTTCTATGAATGATGCTCTCCTACAACCTAAGACAAGGTAGCAGGAGATAAATTGTGCAGGCTCAAGGTTCAATCAATCAAACATACTTTCAGCTCAAACTGGGTGCAAAGGATAATTCATTCATACACATGGTAAGCTTTTTGGCTAAGTGGCTATTTACAATCAAAACATGGCCTTCATCATCCTCAGATTCATGCATTCATTCCATAATTCAAAGATTCATGCAAAAGTCATTACCCAATGTTAGTCGTTTCTCTCATAATTATGATCACACTCTCACTGGGTTACAATTAACGCATTCCTTCACAATCAATCTGACAAACCGACTAACATTTTCAGTCATAATCCCAATTTCATGTTCTTTCTCTTCTAATGATTGCATTCTTGTTCAAGACAAAAGATCTATGCATTCCACTTCACTCAATTCATACAATTGCTTCATTCAATTCAATCAAAAACACTTAATTTCACATCAAAAGTCAAACCACTGAAAAACATTCAATTCACTGTTCAGTCATGCTTTTCACAAGCTACAAACAACTACAAACATACTGAAGTTTAAATTTGACTGAAATTTAAAAGTTAAAATAGAAACATAAACTAAACTAAAAACATAATAAAGATAAATTGTTCAAAAGATGCAGAAATTTAAAAGTCCTGGGAATGATCTTGTGCATGCTCATTAAGATCCAACACCGGTGCAACTGGTGGATCCTGAACAATGGGCTGATCAAGCACTGATGCTGGTGCAGATGGCTATGGATCATCAAGAACTAGAGCTGGAGATGACTGAGGAATAGGCACTGGTGATGCTACCTCCTCATGAGCACTAGCTGGATCAGTCTCATAAAAAAATGGCTCGGGAGGGATAGGCTTGTCCTCCTCTGGCACAGGTTCCTGGGTTGCAGAGGCCTTACCCCCTCCCAAAGGAGAAAGCTGGACTCCTGGCCAGGCCACCTGACTAAGGAACTCCTCCATCCTCAGCACTGGCTGCTGCTAGCCTGAGCTCTACAAGCTCTGCATGATTATAATCTGGCCTTTATGTAGGCTCTGCAACATGGCAAATAAAGTCTTAGAGCTGAATATGGAGGGTCCAGAAGAAATTGGGGCTGAAGCTAGAGCTGGTAAAGATGAAGTTGGAGTAGATGGAGCTACAGTAGAAGGAGCTAAGGCAGGGAAAGCAGAAGATGATAGAGCCTCAGACCTCTTGCCCTTAGCCTTCCAGGGCCCCCGAAAAGTGACTGTGGGGTCATCGAGGTTCCAGCAATTCTTCTTCACATAAGCCAAATTAATGGCTGGGCTGAGGCTCTCAAAAGATAACGAATCAGAAGTGACTCGTCTGGCCTTGCACAAGGCAGTGATGAGGGCAGGAAAACCAAGCCGTGAGGAGTCATACTGTGCGATCATAGAAATATGACTTGAGATAATGTACCCCAAGTTCATATTCATCTTCTAAATTATGCCATATATCAGTCTAGCCCTATCCAATGTAATATCAGAAGTTTGGGAAGTAGGGGCCAAGTTAGAGAATGACAAAATGCTCCAGGTCTAAGCTAGTGTGGTCAAATTCTTCCGCAAAATCTTCAAAGGCAGCCCATCTGTATTTAGCTCAAATCCCCTCCCAGGGATGCATAATCGGGCTGCCAGTTCCTGGGGATTTGGCCTCAGTCTACAAAACCTGGAGTAGGCAGATAGGCTCTCCCCCTCCTCAATCAATAATCACAGGCATCTTGAGGAAAGTGTTGCGGGCATCCTCATCAAACTTTATCAAGTGACCCCTAACCCTTACTTGCTTAGGAGATTTATCTTTAGGGTCATACAAATTAGCATAAAACTCCTTCACTATAGCAACATCAATGCTCCCGTCTAGAAAATTGGTCAGCTCCTTGTGCCAATTCCTTTTTTCCAACTCAATCTTGAATTCATCAAAATCTGTATGATATATCATTTCATTCCTCTCAAGAAGAATCTTCCTGCCAATCACAATGTCAGAATAGCGATTCCAGGCCTCTTGGGATGTGAATCTTGATCTATCATAGCGAGCTTGAGATGCTAAGGCTGGTGCCTTTCTTTTGCGGGAAGCCATCTAAAAAGAAATAGACAATAAAACAAGATTAAACAGGAGTTATTCACGATTGAAAAACAAAAAAATAAAACTAAAAATAAGACTGGGCGCGCCTTATGAAAATTTACTCATGGGCTAAGTGCAATAGCCACGCCCTTAGCGAGAGAACTCAGAAAATCTTTTTCTACAAAATAGGCTTAGCGCAGCAGGCATACTTAGCCTAAATCCATAATTTTTCAAATAGAGGGAGATTTGAGCTTAGTGCGACAAGGCGCGCTTAGCTCAACCTCACAAAAACATAGCACAGGCTTAGCGAGCAAGCCTTATTCCACAAATAGGAAAAATAGAGACGATATTGCGCTTAGCCTAGCAGCTAGGCTTAGCGCTGAACAAAATTTTGAAAAATTTCTAAGTGTCTGAAACACTAGTCTTGCTCAGCGCATAGATGCGCTTAGCGATTTCACCATTGATGTTCAACCGAAGGGATAAATGCGCTTAGCGCGACAAGGTTAGGCTTAGCGCGATCATCTGGAAATCGAAATATTCATCAGATGCGATGAACCGGCTTAGCACAGAAGGCGTGCTTAGCGTGTTCATCATGATTTCTAGCAGTTACTCAGGGCTTTTCATCCCCTTTTCCAAGCAATGCCCCTATTGGGCCATAAAACCTAATCTAAGCAACTACATTATCTATAGTAAAACACTAAACCTAAGAACACAAACCCTAAACATATTACAACCTAACAAAATTAAATCTTCTACCCTAAAGTTTGCAACTTTAAAGGAAAATGAGAATAAAGTAGAAAATGCTTACTTGGACTGTGGAATGTGGATGCAAAGAGAAGTTGAAGTGTAGGAATAGCAAAAGATGAAGCACAGGTAGAAGAAAATGCACTAGATGGGCTTTTGTTCTCACAAGAAGAATGGGTAACTACCTAAGTAGTTGCCCATCTCTTTTTTCTAAGCAGTTTTGTATGGCACGCTTAGCGCAAGGTTATGCTTAGCGTGTCCATATGACATTTGTAGAAACAAAGCTTCATGGTGAATCAAAGGTGATTCAAAGGTATTTTGATGATAACAATGATGATGACAAAGGTGATGAAAAAAAGCTCAAAGATCAATCAAAGAACAACTCAAGTGAATCAAGAACAATTCAAGAGTTCAAGATAAGAATCAAGAAGAATTCAAGACTCAAGATTCAAGAATAAAGAGAAGATTCAAGACTCAAGATCAAGATTCAAGATTCAAGGTTCAAGATCTCAAGAATCAAGATCAAGATTCAAGACTCAATCAAGATAAGTATTAAAAAGTTTTTTCAAAAGTTTGAATAGCACATGAGTTTTTGACAAAACCTTTTACCAAAGAGTTTTTACTCTATGGTAATCGATTACCATATTGTTGTAATTGATTACCAGTAGCAAAATAAGTTTGAAAAAGTTTTCAAACTGAATTTACAACGTTCCAATTATTTTCAAAAAGTTGTAATCGATTACAATGTTTTGGTAATCGATTACCAGTGCCCTTGAACGTTGAAATTCAAATTCAAATGTGAAGAGTCACATCCTTTCACTTAAAAGCTTTGTGTAATTGATTACACTAATTTGGTAATCGATTACCAGTGACTGTTTCTGATAAATCAAAAGATGTAACTCTTCAAAAGGGTTTTGACTTTTTCAAATTGGTTTTAAGTTTTTCTAAAAGTTATAACTCTTCTAAATGGTCTTCTTGACCAGACATGAAGAGTCTATAAAAGCAAGGCTTTGTCTTGAATTTCAATCATCTTGAATACTTTTCCAATCATTTCATTACAATCCTTTACAAGCCTTGAATCTCTTTGAACTTCTTCTTCTTCTTTGTACCAAAAGCTTTCTGAAGTTTTCTGGTTTTCTAAACCTTAAAAACTTGTGCTATTCATCTTTTCATCTCTTCTCCCTTTGCCAAAAAGAATTCGCCAAGGACTAACCGCCTGAATTCTTTTTGTGTCTCTCTTCTCCCTTTTCCAAAAGAACAAAGGACTAACCACCTGAATTCTTTTGTGTCTCCCTTCTCCCTTGTCAAAGAATTCAAAACGAAACAGTCTGAGAATTCTTTTGATTCTTCCCATTCCCTAATACAAAAGTGTTCAAAGGACTAACCGCCTGAGAATTCTTTTGTATCCCCATTCACAAAGTATCAAAGGTTTAACAGCCTGAGATCTTTGTCTTAACACATTGGAGGGTACATCCTTTGTGGTACAACTACTTGGGTTTGACTGAGAACAAGAGAAGGTACATCTCTTGTGGATCAGTTCTCGTGGAGGGTACATCCACTAGGTTCAAAGAGAACAAGGGAGGGTACATCCCTTGTGGATCTTTGCTTGAAAAAGAATTTTTACAAGGTTGAAAGAAATCTCAAGGACCGCAGGTCGCTTGGGGACTGGAGTTAGGCACGGGTTGTTGCCGAACCACTATAAAAACTCTTGTGTGTTTGTTTCCTTCTTCCCTACTCTTTTACTTTCCGTTGTGCATTTAATTTCCGCTTTTACTTTCTGTTAAGTTTCTCTTCTACTCCTCATTCTCTTAACAATTTAGTAAAAGCCTTAGAAGAGTAATTTTTAATTAGTAGAGGTTTAGAAATAATTAATTCAACCCCCCTTCTTAATTATTCTTAGGCCACTCGATCCAACAACGTTTGGGTTTTAAAGCCCATGTGCTTAGCGCCAGTTCTCACGCTAAGCCCAATTCACAAATTTCAAATTCCAAAAAGGTTTTTAGGCTTAGCATGAGGACCTGCACTTAGCGCTTCCTACAGCTCAAATTGGTCCTGCAATCTGCGCTTAGCCGCCAAAGGTGGGGCTTAGCGCATAAACATGCTCCTCCATGCAGTGATGGCTTGCGCTTAGCGCTTCACTAGCACTTAGTGATATTCCAAAGAATTTGAAAATAGAAAGGGAATTGCGCTTAGCGCGTCACCTTGCTAAGCCCAATGCGATAAATTAAAATCCAGAGAGGTATTTGGGCTTAGCACAGCTATACACGCTTTGCGCTATCCATAGATTTTCAAAGCAGAGAAGGATTGGCACTTAGCGCATCACCTCGCTATGCCCAATTCGAGAAATTCAGATTCCAGTGAGATAATTGGGCTTAGCGCAATGAAGCGCGCTTAACGCTACCATCTAGCCACTAATCAGGGGTCTAAGCAGTTAGCGCGAGCAAGGTCACGCTTAGCACGTGAAGACTTGGCACTTAGCGCGAGTGTTGCGCTTAGCGAGTGAACAATTGAAAAATCTTCTAAGTTCTTTTTCTGTTCACCTCTTCACCAAAGCTTATGAACCCCTTTTTTCAATATTAAACAAGTTGAAAACACATAATCACAAGCAACAACTACACTAAATGCAAGCAAAACAAAACTAAAAATGACTGGGTTGTCTCCCAGCAATCGCTCGTTTAACATCATTAGCTTGACGCATCGTTCAATTATCCTGGATCAATCTTGGTTCTCTCCTTCAGAACCTTCTTATCCAACTCCTTCACCTATAAGCATACATCCTGGTCCAGTAATTCTCTTCCTTCATTAAAAGATCAAATGTGATTTGTTGGTTTTCAAGACTCATTTCCAACTTTTTCTTCCCTATGTCCACCACACAGCTTGCAATGGACATAAATGAACGTCCCAAAATGACAGGAATATCCACATCTTCCTCAATGTCCATTACAACAAAATCAACAGGAAATATGAGATGCTTGACCTGGACCAACACGTCTTTAATCACTCCATAGGGTCTGGTGACGGAGCGATCAGCTAACTCTAAAGTCATCCGAGTAGGCATTATCTCCAGCTCTCCAAGTCTCCAGCACATGGAGAGCGACATCAAATTAATATTGGCTCTTAAATCAATAAGAGCCTTGCCTACTGAAACTTCTACTACAAAACAAGGTATAGTGACACTGCCTGGATCCTTATGCTTCGGTGGAAGGATACGTTGAATAACAGCACTACAATTTCCTTCCACAACTATGGTGTCACTATAGATGTACTTGTTCTTCTTAGTTAGCATATCTTTCAGAAATTTAGTATAAAGTGGCATCTGCTGTAAAGCTTCTCCAAAGGGCATTGTAATTTCTAGCTTCTTGAAAATATCCATAAATCTAGCTAGATGTCTTTCTTTGTCTTTTCTAGAAGGTACCAAGGGATATGGTACTTCCTTCCCTTTAGCTGAAGATGCTTCCTTCTTTTTCTCTCTTGCACACTCACTCTTGCTTTTCTTCTCTTTTTTTATCTCTTTTTCTTTGTCTATTTTCTCATTTTTTTTTTCATTTTCTTTTTCAATTTATTTTTCTTCTTCCTTTCCTTTTTAATTATCTTTATTTTTCTTCTCATTTATTTCTTGTTCACTCAAATTTATTATTGTCTCCTTCTTCTTCTCATCTTCTACCTCCAACTCTTCATCAGACTCACTCAAAGACTCTACCAAAGGATCAAGTGTTGGGCCAGACACCAGCTGTTGTTTTTCTGCACCTATTCCATTCTCACCTTCTTTCATGACCACCAATCTGCTTCTAGTCATGACAGCTTCACATTCCTCCTTTGGACTTTTCTCAGTATTAGCTCCAAAGCTGCTAGACGGACGGTCTGTCAATTGTTTTGCCAATTGTCCCACCTGGACTTCCAGATACTTAATGGCTGACTCTATGCTCTTTTGATTTGACATTGAAACTTGCATGAACTAGGCAAGAGTCTCTCATTGTTCAATCATAGAGACTAGGCCCTTGTTGTTGTGGCCTGTTAGATGGACCACCCTGGTCTTTATTAAACTGATTTCCAGGGTGATTTCTCCATTGTCCCTACAGTGAATGATATTTCTGGCCATATTGAAATCCAGAATGCCCACCTGCATTGAAATTTGGTCTTGGCTGGTTCCCCATATAGTTCACTTCATGTGTTGTTTCTTCTTGGGGAATACATCAGTCGAACTCATGTGCTCCACCACATATGACACAACCTACAACCTGCAAAATAGATGAGGGTAAAGGTTGCCCAGAATGTAATTGAGTTGGTAGCTTACTTAATGTTTCAGTCAATGCTTCCAGTTGCTTGGACAACAACTTGTTTTGTGCCAACAATGCATCTTGTGATGAAAGCTCTAGCAGGCTTCTTGTTGTAGGAATGTATGCTCTATAACGCAGAATTGTGTGGTCATAAGCAGCCATATTCTCTATTAATTCCATAGCTTCTTCCGGAGTCTTCAATTTGATTTTTCACCCTGTGGAAGCATCTAAAAGCTGCTTGGACTGTGGCCTCAACCCGTCAATAAAAATGTTGAGCTGAATTGGTTCAGAAAATCCATGAGTAGGTGTCTTTCTTTTCCTTCAGCTGTCTTAGACTCTGGGAAGTATTTCTTCAAGAATTTCTCAACTACTTCATCTCAGGTCTTAAGACTGTTACCTTTAAATGAAAGAAGCCACCTTTTAGCCTCTCTAGACAAAGAAAATGAAAACAAGCTCAATCTAACAGCATCCTCAGGCACACCAGCTAATCTAACAGTGTTGCAAATTTCAATATAAGTGGCTAGATGTGCATACGGGTCCTCGTTGGGTAGACCATGAAACAAATTGTTGTGTATCAACTGAATTAATGAATGTTAATAGGTTATATTCTGTGCTTGAACCTCCGGCCACGCTATACTAGTAAAGAATTGCGACACACTTGAGCTTGAGTAGTCCTCCAGAGTAACTCTTCTTGGCTCCTCAGCCATGATATTTGCTTCAGCTAAAACTGTGTGAGATTGCCCTTGAGTTGGAAAACTAGAAGATGCCTCAGAAGATAGAGGTCCTTCTGGAGTTGCTGCTACCTCAATGTCCTACAAAAATTTTCTGTTTCTTTCTGCGTTTATTTTCCTGCAAGTAGCATTAATTTCCCAGTCTATGGGAATCAAAACACCTGCAGAAGAACTTCTTTGCATGCAAAACTACTAGAACAACAGTTAACCAATTCAAAAGAACAATAAATTTTCCAGTAACTAAATATTCTCAAAAATAATCAATGAATCAAAGAAAAAAAGGAATCAATGCCTTCAAACTGAACTAAACTTTCCAAATGGAAAGAAGTTCCCTGACAACAGCGCCAAAATACTTGTTCGCCTCCCCACATAGTTCCTTTTTCTTAAATTTACAAACACTTATATCAAAGGGGAAGTGATATACCGGCAAGCGCACCGGGTCACCAAGTATTTAAAATTAAAAAGGAATGATCCGAGTATCGAACACAGGGAACTTGTTTATTTGGCAAAGCTTTGTTCAATAATTAGGTATTTTGTTGACACAAAATAATAATTGTGAATTGAAGTAAAAGTATGATATATCCTAATTAGAAAAACAGTAAACACAAGCAATTAAAAGTGATATCAGTGGTTTAAAAGCATTGGGTCTTTCTAATAAATGAGTTGATGCATATAAAGATATTTCTCTAATTAAGAATGGTCTTGTGTTCTATGCTGAAGACTAAAGTACTAAACCTCGATCCCTCGTAAGTTTAGACTAATTTAAACCAAGCTTAGTCCTCAGATTCCTCTTGTTGGACTAGGATCAATTTAAATAGCATTATAATCGCAGCATAATTAAAAACTAAAAAACCTGCAATCTATCCTCAGCAATGCAGTTATAATAACGTAAAATTGTTTGTGCATGTACAACAGGTTTATTTAAAAGATCGTTGTCCTTTACTGCCTTTAGCATTGTTATGGTGTAGGAATTGTCATCCTCAGGCAATGCAGTGGCCAACTCCACATATTAGTAGAATTCATCAGTACAAAAACTTGATGATGTTGAAAAGAGACTATGATAACATAACTGAAGACTGAACATGTAGCTTCTAACGACTTTGTAATGTCCTACATTAATATATAATTGTTAGGCTGCATATTCACATAATTGTCAGTAGCTTTGTTATGTTAAATTTAATTGTTTAAGGAGCAGAACTTATGAATTTACTGTTGCGTCATTACTAGGGTTACCTGATACGTTTAATGGTTATGTAATTTAAAATAATCTGTTAACGTTAACCCTAATATTTAGAGGCATAAACATAGACTAAAAATTATAAACCAAAATAAGTTAACATTTACAAAGTGTTTGGGAAAACCAAAATGTTGTCAAATACAAAAAAATTAAAAACATAGTCCAAATATTAAAATATAAAATGGAAGACGTCTATGGTTGATCCGTGCGCAGCCTTCATCATGACCTGACATAAACATTGCTCTCTGCTGTGACACCCCTAGTGATCCTTAAGTAGTCTTCCATGACCTCATGCATTTCTGTGCTTGCAGTGACTATCCTTAGGTTGAGCAAACGCTCCAACCTTTCTACGATTGTTTGGCAAGCCTCCTATGACATTGAAAACAACCCATAAATTATTACATTATTTCAAAATTAAACTAAATGACATTTAATAGAACATTAATGCAACATTATTTACCATTGCATGTCTAGGCTGCTCCACATCAGAAGGGTCATGTGTCGGTGCTGCTGCTGGTGCCACTGGGACCTTAGGGATATGTGGCTCCACATATGTGTCATCCTACGTCACAGGTGGATGTCTAGCTAGATCAGCAGGCTATGCTGGTGTCATGAATGGATGAGAAATCATGAACAACCACTGCATCTAATCTGATGCACACTGTCCTGGCACAACACAAATCTTCCCCACTACAGCAAGATAGTCAAAGTAATGCATCCACCTATCGTCAATATCTTCAAATGATAACATTGAACCTGTAGTCTGTGGAGGAATGGTCTAAACATATCCAAATTGTTGCACCACCCTCTATGGTTGGTGTCTGATGACAACAAGACCCCATCGTATATGACTTGAAAAGCATGAAATCAAATCAAAATCCTGCACTACACGGTGGTCACCGTAAGGCATCCAGCAAACATCAGCAATCGTCAGTCCATCTAGACATTTTCAGTACGTCGATGCTGGTAATAACTTTGAAGAAGCCTTCATAGCAATCCACCGGCAGGCACGTGGTGACATCTCATCATAGTCTGGATCACTCAAAGACTCAGCAACAGAGGGAAAATGCTCATATATCCAACACTACAAATATTAGATCAAAATATAACAAATGTCAAATTAACATATTATAAACATATTAATAACATTTTAAAAATAGTTAAATTACAATAATTGACAATAATTACCTGTAATAGGGTGATGTAACCAGCAAGTTGTTGACCGTCACTCTTACAAGCATCATTCAAATGATCATACATATGAACTAGGGCAGCAGCTCCCCATGCGTAGCTTCCACTCTGACTCAAGTATCAGAAAGCGTCTAAAAAACAACATGAACATGTGTTGCACTCTTGTTAGCAAAAAGAGTGCAACCTAACAAATGCAACAGATAGGCACGAGCTACAACAGTCCAATTTCCAGCCTCACATTTACTCTGATAAATATCTCACAGCCATGATAGGCGTATGTATGCCCCATGATATTGTGTTGTCTTAGCTCTACCTTTCTCTCCAGAGACTTCAAGTAACTCCACCAACATCAAGACTGCTTCGTCGACATGCAGAGTCTCGAAGCTGTGGAATGCGCCTATAATAGGAAGATGAAGCAGATAGGCCACATCATCCAGGGTGATGGTCAGCTCTCCAACAGGAAGATGGAAACTGCTAGTTTCCTTATGCCACCTCTCCACAAAAGCGGATATAAGTCCCCGATCGCCAGTGTCTACGGAACATGCGATCAAAAGACTTAATCCTGTGGCAGCGACTGGCCCTTCAACTTTAGGAGCAAGCCTCCCAAATTTCTGAACCTTCCTTCCATGGGAGGATAGCTTCAATTCAGGATGTTCCTGCAAAAAAAATTAAATGATTTGACAACTGATAAAAATAATAATTAAAATTATGACAATTTTAAATAATAACAAATACTTAACAAATAAGTTTAATTAAAAATTTTAAATACCTCTCCATTCCATACGATGACTACAACATGGTCACCATAGTCAGTCAACACTGATGGGTCATGCGGCCCACCTGGAAATCCCTTAGCATCATCAACAGCTTCTTCTGCATGTGCATGTACGTCTTTAGTCACGACAGGAGTATCCTCAGCAATAGGGGCAGCTTCCTGTTGCCTATGTGCGGATGCTGTAGGCCTTCACCGCTAGGGAACATCATCTGAATGATGATGATCCTCTCTCCCCAGGGCTCTACCTTTAATCCTGCCTAAGGCACGACCTAACCCTCTAGTTCTAACCACAATCTGCAAATTTTGACACACATGCATTTTTTGGTCAAATTCAATATTTACTATTAAAATAAACATAAACAACTACAAATAATATATGACTATTTTTCATTGAAATAAAATAACACCATTTAAAACTATTTCATAACAACATATATGACTACATAATTAAAACACAAAATTCATAAATAAAATAACAACTACATAATTAAATAATATATGACTTTTTTTCATTGAAATAAAATAAACATAAACAACTACAAATTTCATATATTTACTGTTAAAATTTATAACTATTTCATAACACCATGCAACCATACATATTATTTTTAAAAACACAAACAATGCCTATTTTTAAAACAAAAATAACAAATAAACTACCTATTTAAAAACATTTTTCAAAACATAAATACATATTTTTAATTTTATTTATTTAAATTAAATAAGGCCATACACATCAACTTGATCCGTACATGATCTGTATGACTCATACAGATCAAGTTGATCCGTATGCGTTATATGGATCATATTACAAACACGGATCATGTTGATCCATATGAAAACACAATACCAAAAATGAAAAAGGCAGCCATTAACGGAGACAAAAAGCTTACCTTGACGGTGGAACAGCACAACGAAGCTGCAGGTCCTTAATGCCGACAATGAACAGAGGAGAAGAAGCTCGAACAGCACAATGAAGGAGAAGCTCCAATGACATAGCGAAGCAAATGAAACAACGACACAGGGAAGAAGAGGGAAGAAGATGCTTGTACGGAACGCGTGAATAAGGGTTGATGGGTGTACAACTTTTAAATTTATATAAAGGGCATTTTGCCCATTCACGTAAATGTTGGGTGCACCAGCAATAATGCAGGGTGCACCTAGCATCACCCTTACCTACTGGGTTATCAGGCAGTGCAATTGAAATACAATAAAGGCTCTTTCCAAATACACCTCTCTCTTTGCTAATTGAACCCCCTTATCATTAAATTTGTTATTACCAATTACGCCCTCTTAACCCTGTTTCTACACCATATCTTCACTCACAATCATCCTCATCATCATCCTTGTTCTCATCTTCTCCCTAAACCATCCCATTTCTAAACTAGGTCACTTCTCCTCACCACTTATTCATCTTATTCCAATGAATCCAATGGGGTTCTCAACTACTAGTGCCTATTTCCTGAAACCTCCCCTCTCTCCATCCCCTTCCTCTCGCTTTTCCTCCAGCTCTACTTTTGCATCCTCATCACCACTGCTCAATACCACTTCTCCCTCGTCACCACAAAGCTCACCTCTCACCTTAACCTCTCCCTCAACATGCATGTCGTCACCCTCCTCTCCCTCAACAACGACGCCCCCGACGTCTTTTAATCCCCCGTTGCCCTCCATGTCGGCCAATATCACATCAACTTCGACACCATCCTCTCCACCTTTTACGTCATGACCTTCATTAGGGATGTGCTCTTTTACATGACTGCTACAATGTTCCTATTCTCTGTCTACCTTTGTGTTAAGATTTTCCTCTGGCAATCCGTCATATGTGTAAGGTTCTACTTGTTCTTCATTAGCTTTGTGTTCTACAAGGATTTGCGCATGGAAAAGAGTTCCATGAATCTCGAGAGACAAAAGGAATTCAATTTCATCTAAAACAAAACACCACACTAAACAAAATAACAAGACACTAAACGACACTAAACAACACTAACACAACACGAAAACTTAAAACAACTAAACATAAAACACGAATCACTAGCTATTATGAACCTTTGGACATTGCTCCACGACAACGACGCCAAATTTGATCGAGGCCGTACCCAAATCAAATAAACATTAAAATGCGGTAACTAGGAAGTGATCCAAGGTCGTCTCCCAACGAGCAATGGTCAACCAAACATTCATAACAGATAGTAGGAAAATAGTAACGAATTGGGGGGGGGGGTTGTTTGCTTTTGTAAATTAAACAGCGAATAGATGTGAATTAGAAAATATCAGAATTAAAACATGTTGCTTCCCCTTGATTCACAAGCAAGTCTCTTATCCTAGGTGTCATACCCTAATTTCGTCCGGGGACCATCTGTTTGGTGGGATGCAACCTTCACTTGGCCGCGTCGAGGTTCTTAACACCCATCGTTAGGCAATCCGTGAAGTTCCGCAACATGTCAGGGGTTGAAAGGAAGCATTATTCCGCAATCTGTAAAGTCTCGTAACATTCCAGAAGTCAAAGAGGGGATGGTTGCGTAATCCATAAATTTTCGTGACATTATGGAAAGAAAACGCGTATCGTTACGTAATCCGTAAAGTTCTGTAACGTTACGAAAAAAGAATCAGCGAAAAAGGGAAAATGGGTGTATTTAGTAAATAGGGGTGTGCAAATAGCAACCAGGCCCACTTGGACCTTCCAGGGTGTTCCAATAGAACGCGGTGCCTTCTGGCGGAAGCAACCCAGCTCGCCCAGGCAAGCTGGGCGGCAACCACCTCCCTCTTTTTCCTTATAAATAAGGGAAAGAGGGCAGATCAAATTCGTTCAACCCTCCTGGTATCTGAGATTCACTTGAAATTAGTGAGAAAAATTATTTCCGTGAAGAAAATCCAAGCCGAGGCGCTTCCGTAACGCTTCCGAGACGTTTCCGTGGGCGATTTCATGAAGGTTTTCCACCGTTCTTCGTTCGTTCTTCGGTCTTCCACCGGTAAGTTCCCGAAATCGAACCTTTCAATACATTCTATGTGCCTTTAGTGGTCCCCAATTGTTTCGCATGCTTTTATTTTTATTTCGTTTGCTTTCCGTACCCCCTTTTGACGTGCTTTAACCATTTATTTAAGTCGTTTTCTCACCTAAATCAAAAATAAAATAAATTTCCACCGATCATTTGAGTTGTAATATCTTTTAATCTCTGTTAGAATAAAATCCGATCGATCTTGCATGCCGTAACCACGTTTAAAACCAAAAAGAGGCAAAATAATAAAAATATCTTTAAATAAAATAATCAAAAAAATATCTTTAAATAAAATAATAAAAAATCCATCGGACGTTTTTCTTTGGGATTTTATTCTTAATCAAATTGACTAATAACCAAAATGAAACTAAGGCTAAAATCAACTCACAAATCAAGCTTTTGTCATCACCTAAAAACCATTTTAAGGTCCAACGCCTTGAAATGATCCTCTTTGCTTTTATTAAACGTGGACTTTTAAAAGCCTAAAGTCAACATATAACTTTGTCACCTCTTTCAAAAAAAAACCAAGAGATCATTAATGGTCCAATGCCTTAATGTTTTCTCTCCTTTCAAAAGAATTGAAAGATCGTTTAACGGTCCAACGCCTTAAAACGACCTTTTGTTCAGTCAAAATATATCTTGCAAAAAAGATAAAAGATAACTTAACCAACGTTTAGTTCTCGAAGAACTACGTAGGTCTGATTTCCTTACCATAATTGAGGAATACGTAGGAGCAAGGGAAACACCCTTGTCGACCACAAAAAGATAAAAAATACAAAAGGCATAAAAAGACATAAAAACGTAAAAGGGAAATAAAACAAATTGAAGTCATATTTGCACACTTGATTAAAGGTTGTCGTTCCTTGTGACGGACGCATGGGGTGCTAATACATTCCCCATGCGTAAATACAACTCTCGAACCTTTCACACTTAAAGTTCGTAGACCACACATTTCCGGTTTTTCCGACGTTTTCCACGAATAAACGTTGGTGGCGACTCCGCGCATTTTCCTTTCTTGGAAGACGCACCCGTGAGTCTCGCGTCGCCCTCCCGCCAAAGGGTAGGTTGCGACAGTTGGCGACTCCACTGGGGATAAAACACTTACCTGTGTGAGGTTGATACACTTTGAGTGATTTTCTTCTATTTTTGTTGAACCCAGTGTTTCCTCTAAATGGTCATTTAGAAACGAAATGCTAACATCCAAAATCTCATTTATGGTTATGAGAAAATTTCATCAGCATACTCTCCTTCCCCGATAGACACATTGCTTTTCATCCAAAAAAGCATATGTTGCTCTGATCAATTGGAAGTTTTTGTCTCTTTACTAAAGCATGTTCGCATTTTATTGAAGAAAACACCGAGACTATTTTAGTCTCACAGTTATCAAGAACTATGCAGGTTTGAGTTCCACATCACAAATTAAGGATATGTAGGAGCAAGAGCCTCGCTTTTGTCAGCCGCCCCACAATCTCTGTCATACTGACCCTGAAGTCAGGTGACATGCGGAGATACACAAGTAATTTCTCCGCACCAGACTACCTCTGTCAAGCACTAACCCGTGAGGTTCGGGGGTAGGTGGAAATACCCAAGTGGTTATCCGTATAAACATTCTTTTGCGACACTAGGTTACGAGAGTTTATCCTTTATCAATTCAACCACTTAATCCAACCCTAAATTAAATTACTAAGAGAAATTTAACATAAGGCATTCATTATGTGATTAAGCAACACATACACCAATTAATCATGAACGAAACTGATCATTAAGCATGAACGTAAATTCAGCGCAGAGACAATTAATCAAGCACTAAGCATGCATGAATTAATAGCAACAAATACAAAGTAATTGGTGAAGAGGAAAAACTGATCAGAATTTAATAGTAATAATAGAACCTCAAAGAGAGTTGTACTTGATCCTCAAGAGAAATCAACGCTAGAGACTTAACCTTCCATTAATCAATAGAAAACAAAATTGTAGTAGAAACGAAGAAAACTAGAATTATTCTCCAAAACGAAAAAGAAACTAAAACGAATTGAGAGTAGCACTATAAAACTAAAACGAAAAAGAGAGAGAGGAGAGGAAAGAGAGAAGAAGAGTCTAAACTAGAACCTCGGTGCTGTTATTAGTTTCAAGCCCCAAAGCTTACAAATCTGTTTTAAATCCAAGCCCATAAATAAAATAAAATCTAGATAAGATAACATAAAATAAGATCTAGATGAAATAATATCTAGATGAGATCAAATCTAAATAATATCTAGATAAGATAAAATCTAGAGAAGATAAAATTTGGTAGAATAAAATAGTCTACTCTCTTCAAGTCCAAGCCCAATTCTGGATTCTAGCCCAGTTGCTTATAATTCTCCTGAAATTAAATTAAAAACACAAAATTAATCCAGTAGGCCCAAATGATAAAACTGCATAATTAATTTGACAATTAAGGCTAATCAGTAATTAAAATGGTGACAAAAAGGGTTAAGAAATATGAGAAAATGATGACACATCAAATCCCCTCATACTTAGCCTTTTGCACTCCTGGGCAAAATCAAAAAAAAAAAAAACAAAGCAAGGGACAAATTCAGAGACATTAAAGAGAAACAAACATACACAACAACAGTTAGATATTTCTCAATGAATCTCAAGGAATGACAAAAAATGGATGACATCTAACATGAAGAGATCCAAAGAGTCAAGACATTCGTGAAAATCATCCAAGCAGCCCAATCATGGAAAAATTGTTAATCAGCTCAAGAATGAAAAGTGATAAAGCCTCACAAGATATACACTCTATCTCTCTAGTGTCTAGGCTACTATTTACCCTCAAAGCACCCATGAAAACCAACACCACATAAACTTGGCAAGATTCTAAAATTGACAATCAACCCATAAACACAAGCACATGAGGATCAACAAGGTAGGGGAAAAATATGGAATAAGTAGCTAAATCCCAAAGGAATAGAGGAGCAATGGGGAATAAGTGCATATTAAGAAAAAATAAGAAAACCTAAAGATAAAATTTAAACGCAAAGAGTATAGCCAAGAGTTTCATCATTCTTTTTCCATTTAAGATCTTATTTACTCAACTTTATTGCTTTTCTTTTTTCTTTTTTTCGAATTGATTCAACTAATTTTTTTTCTATTTTGTTTTCTTTTTTTTTTTGCACTGTAGCATTTGAGAAATAGCATATCATTCAGCATGTCCAACATTTAACTCGTATACAATGTACATCAAGTATGACCCAAAATACATCATGAAGCATAGCCAACTAAATATGTTATCCAACAAAACCCTTCACACTTATTCCCAAAACAATTCCAAAGCTCCAAAATTCCTTAAGGTTAAGGTGAGATCATGGTTTTTCACTTAAGGCTTGTAATGAGCTTCAAAACAAAGAAAGGGAAACATAGGCTCAAAGGGCTATCAAAGGTATTAATTCAAGGTAAGTCCATTTGGCTAGAGGCTTATAAGAACAAAATTGCCTAAATCATTTCCAAATATGCATGTGAATTAGGAAGCATCAACAAGAATCAAGCCAAGACTATTGTGCAAGCAATCAATGGGGCAAAACACACCAAATGGTTATGATGATGACTCAAATTCTCACAAAGGTAAACTTATCACTTCCAAATTGAGCTTTCAAAACTATCATGACATGTAGAGGAAAAACAAGGACTTCAAATCACAAAATGTCAAGCGACTTTTATTTTGAAAACAATTACCCATTACTTGAACATATCCTATAATTCAAAGAAAAATATGCAAAGTTATACATGCAAACAGAATTGACCTAAAATATTAAACTAGAAACCCAACAAAACTAACAAAATTAATAAATTTAACACAACTAACAAAATTAACAAAATTAACAAAACTAGCAAAACCAAAGAACACTCCCCCCATACTTAAACAACACATTGTCCTCAATGTAGCACAAGTAAAAGATTAAAAGCAATTAAACCATCAAATAGAATCGTACAAATGTAATAAAAGTAAAGAAGGAGATAGGAAAAGAAAAACTCCCTAAGTCATGGTGGAGGAAGAGTAGGGTGGAGTAAGGAAGTCTCTTCCACCACTACGTCCACTAAAGAAGGGTTTGTGAGGAATGACTTAAGTCGGTGTCCATTGACCTTGAAGCTCTTGTTTGTGGAGTCGCTTTTGATCTCAACTATACCATAGGGAAAAACATTAGTAACAACAAAAGGACCAATCCACTTAGACTTCAACTTACCACTCATGAGTCCAAGCCTAGAATTATACAATAACACTTTTTGCCTAACCATGAAGTCCTTCTTAATTATCATGCTATCATGGAACTTCTTGGTCTTTTCTTTGTAGAAATTGACATTCTCATACACTTCTAGGCGGATCTCATCTAACTCACTCAGTTGCAACTTTCTTTCCTCACCAGCTTGATCCATAGAGAAGTTGTAGGTCTTCACTGCCCAGTATGCTTTGTGCTCAATCTCCACTGGAAGATGACATGCCTTTCCAAAGATAACCCGATAAAGAGACATTCCTATGGGCATTGTACAGGTCGAAAGGCATCCTCCTATAGGCAAAAGTGCCGAAGGGGTAGGTGAATGTGGTTTTTTCCTGATCCTCAAGAGCAATAGTGATTTGCATATAACCAGAAAAACCATCAAGGAAACAGTAGTGAGATTTTCCTGCCAGGCGTTCAAGCATCTGGTCAATGAATGGCAGGGGAAAATGGTCCTTTTTGGTAACCTGGTTCAGCCTCCTATAGTCGATGCAGACTCTCCAACTGTTCTGCACCCGAGTAGGAATCAGCTCCTCCTTCTCATTTTTTATCACGGTGAGGCCGGTTTTCTTCGGGACTACCTGGATGGGGCTCACCCATTGGCTATCGGAGATAGGATAAATGATTCCAGCTTGCAAAAGCTTGGTTACCTCCTTCTTCACTACATCAAGAATCACCGGGTTGAGTCTTCTCTGTGGTTGTCTTACTGGTTTAGTCCCATCCTCTAAATTTATTTGATGCATACATGTGGATGTGCTAATACCAGGAATGTCCGCCAGGGTCCAGCCTATAGTCTTTTTATGCTTCTTGAGAACTGATAACAGCTTCTCCTCTTGCTCATCAGCAAGGGAGGCAGATATAATTACTGGAAAACTTTTGCTATCATCCAAGTAAGCATATTTTAAAATTGATGGCAGAGGCTTCAATTCTGGTGTGGGCGGCTAGATAATGGTAGAAAGAGATGGTTTCTCAGCCTGTACCTCATAAAGAAAGTCTGAGGTATATGTACTTCCTAAAACATGGTTAGTTCTGTCTGACTCTAGAAAATCAATCTCAAGAAGTAAAACATCACCAGACATGTAATCAATATCAAATTCAGATTTACTCTCAGCATCAAATTCAGACATATGATCAAGTACAAATTCATATTCAATGCATGAAGAGTGACAGGCATGCAGATTAGAATGAAGATTCGTCATGTATTCATCAACAATATGGTCAATTATTTCAACACGAAATACAGAAAGATCTTCAAATGGGTGTTTCATAGCATCAAGAATATTAAAATGAACAGTTATATCACCAAACTCCATAGATAGTGTGTCTGCATAAACATCTATCTTAGTTCTAGCAGTTTTCATAAAAGGTATGCCTAGAATGATGGGAACTGATCTTTTCTTTGAGAAAATCCTTCCTCCATATTCAAAATATAAAAATCAACAGGGAAAATCAGTTCACCAACTCTAACTAAGACATCCTCTATGAAACCAGCAGGATAGGCAACACTTCTATTAGCTAAATGAATTACCACATCAGTTGACTGCAAAGGACCAATAGATAGAGAATTAAAAATAGACAGAGGAATAACACTAATAGAAGCTCCTAAATCTAGCATGGCATTGTCAAACTTATTGTTCCCTATAATACAAGGTATGCTGAATGTACCTGGATCTTTACATTTTTCAGGGATTTGGGGAACAAATTTACCAATCAATGCGGAGACATTTCTGACCATACTAATTCTTTCACTCCCTTTAAGCTTCCGCTTATTAGTGCACAACTCCTTCAAGAATTTAACATATCTTGGAATTTTCTTTATTGCATCCAGCAGAGGTATGTTTACCTCTACTTTTCTAAATGTTTCCAATATCTCCTTCTCTGCCTCTTCCATTTTTTTGTTGGAAATTGCTCTTGGAAGGAATGGAAGAGGGATATGCTGCTTCTGTAAATCAGAATTACTAGTGGAAGATTCACCTGCATAGAAATTGTTAGGTAACTTACTCTTTAAATTTTTGTCATCATCTTTTTCTGGAGTAGAGTGAGGTTGGGCAGGTTCATTTGCGGACGAGGAGGATGTTGCTGGTTGAGGTCCTTGACACTGCTTTCCCGACCTCAATGTAATGGCACTCACATTTTTGGGATTCTGGACAGATTAAGAAGGTAATCTGTCAAAATTCTGGGACTGTTGTTGATTTAACTGTGTAGCCAATTGTCCCATCTGATTAGTTAAGCTCTGAATGAAGGCTTAGGTCTCTTGTTGAAACTGCATGTTTTGCATAGTCATTTGCCTCACAAGTTCTTCAAGGGAAGGTTGCGGAGGAGCCTCAACTGTTTGTTGTTTCTAGGGCTGTTGTTGTTGTTGCTACTGGATTGGTGGAAGAACGTATGGTCTACTTGGGCCAGCAACATTCTGAAAATAAGGTTGTTGTTGTTGTTGCTGCTGTTGTGAAGGATTCGACCATCTAAGGTTGGGATGATTCCTCCACCCGGGATTGTACCTGTTGCTGGAGAGGTCATAATTGTTCTGTAATGGCTGATTTTGCTGTTGAGGTTAAGGAGGTCTATTGTAGATGTTTGCAGCATAAGCTTCAGGCTGTTCAATTGCTTCAGATTGTTGCACAGAAGGGCAAAGGTCTGTGTGGTGGTCGGCAGAGGAGCATAAACCACAGAGTCTAGCGACAAGTGCATATTTTTTATTCATGGCCAGTTGGGTTACTAGGTTAACCAAGGCATCTAGTTTACCTTCAAGCTTCTTAGTCTCAGCTGATGAAGATGAATTCGTGGCTACTTCATGCACTCCTCTAATGACAATAGCATCATTTCTGGCACTAAATTGCTGGGAGTTTGAAGCCATCTTCTCAATTAAATTTCTGGCTTCAGCAAGGGTCATGTCTCCAAGGGCTCCACCACTGGCAGCACCAATCATACTTCTCTCCATGTTACTGAGTCCTTCATAAAAATATTGGAGAAGAAGCTGCTCAGAAATCTGGTGGTGAGGGCAACTGGCACATAGTTTTTTAAATCTCTCCCAGTATTCATATAGGCTCTCTCACTGAGTTGCCTAATGCCTGAAATATCCTTTCTGATGGTCGTGGTCCTGGAAGCAGGGAAATTTTTTTCTAAGAATACTCTCTTCAGGTCATCCCAGCTCATGATGGACCTTGGAGCAAGGTAATATAGCCAGTCCTTTGCCACTCCTTCTAAAGAATGAGGAAAATCCTTTACAAATATGTGATCCTCCTGGACATCTGGGAGTTTCATGGTGGAGCAGGCAATATGGAATTCTTTCATATGTTTGTGCGGGTCTTCACCTGCAAGGCCATGAAACTTTGGAAGCAAATGAATCAGTCGAGTTTTAAGAACATATGGGACATCCTAATCAGGGTATTGGATGCACAAGCTTTCGTAGGAGAAATCAGGTGCAACCATTCCCCTTAGAGTCCTATCACGGGGTGGAGGTTGTGCCATGTTCTCAGAATGTTCAAAATCAGAATGTTCAAAACTATAATGCTCAAAATCAGGATGTTCAAAATTACCAACCACAAAATGCTCCGAATGCTCAGGATGCTCAAAAGGTACAAAATGATGCCTAACTAATCTATGAATTGTCATATCTATCTCAGGATCAAAGGGTTGTAAGTCAGATGGATTGCCCCTAGTCATACACTACATTCAGCATGCACAACTTGTTGCCTTCTTATGCAAGTAACAATGTAGGTTTGAACTACAGCTACCCTCAAATGATATCCAAATGACTTGAAATTTTGTGAGCAACACCCTAAAATCATGAAAAGATGGCACAAAAATTCAAAGTCTAACTATGGAAACTACCTAAGGAAAGTTTAGAAAAATAAAACAATAAAACTTGAAAAAAACCTAGTAAATAGGCGATTTTGGCTAGCTAGAGACCTCAACGGGCCTTTGGCGGGCTGCCACAGTATGGGAAATTTTTTTCTACCCCAAATACATATATAATAATAGTCATTCTGATACCCGGAGCAAAAGTTATGGCCGTTTGAAGTTTTGCTAAACACAAGTTCTCAAATTTTTTTGAATCTCTCAAATCTGGTCACACCAAGTGTACCTGTTATTTTTCACACAAAATATGAGTCAAAAGAACCTACCACACCAAAATTCATCCAAAAATAACAACCCTAACTATCAAAACAAAAATCGCCAATTAAATTGTCAGCAGCAGTCACTAATTCAGTCGCTAATGGATTTGCACTACTACTTTGTTTCCCAGGTCAGCAAAAGTGGTCGCTAAATCCGTCGCAAAACACTATTCACAGCAAAACACAAATACTGAAACTGGGGAAGCGCTGAATAGAAAAACTAAAACAAAACACCACACTAAACAAAATAACTAGACACTAAACGACACTAAATAACACTAACACAACACAAAAACTTAAAACAACTAAACATAAAACACGAATCACTAGCTATTATGAACCTCTGGACATTGCTCCCCAACAACGGCGCCAAATTTGATCGAGGCCGTACCCGAATCAAATAAACATTAAAATGCAGTAACTAGGAAGTGATCCTAGGTCGTCTCCCAACGAGCAATGGTCAACCAAAAGTTCATAACAGATAGTAGGAAAATAGTAACGAATTGGGGGGGGGGGGGGGTTGTTTGCTTTTGTAAATTAAACTGCGAATAGATGTGAATTAGAAAATATCAGAATTAAAACATGTTGCTTCCCCTTGATTCACAAGCAAGTCTCTTATCCTAGGTTACGAAAGTTTATCCTTTATCAGTTCAACCACTTAATCTAACCCTAAATTAAATTACTAAGCGAAATTTAACATAAGGCATTCATTATGTGATTAAGCAACACATACACCAAATAATCATGAATGATCATTAAGCATGAACGTAAATTAAGCGCAGAGACAATTAATCAAGCACTAAGCATGCATGAATTAATAGCAACAAATACAGAGTAATTGGTGAAGAGGAAAAACTGATAAGAATTTAATAGTAATAATAGAACCTCAAAGAGAGCTGTGCTTGATCCTCAAGAGAAAACAACGCTGGAGACTTAGCCTTCCATTAATCAATAGAAAACGAAATTGTAGTAGAAACGAAGAAAACTAGAATTATTCTCCAAAACAGAAAAGAAACTAAAACGAATTGAGAGTAGCACTCTAAAACTAAAACGAAAAAAAGAGAGAGGAGAGGAGAGAGAGAAGAAGAGCCTAAACTAGAACCTTGGTGTTGTTATATAGTTTTCAGCCCCAAAGCTTACAAATCTGTTTTAAATCCAAGCCCATAAATAAAATAAAATCTAGATAAGATAAGATAAGATAAGATCTAGATGAAATAATATCTAGACGAGATCAAATCTAAATAATATCTACATAAGATAAAATCTAGATAAGATAAAATTTGGTAGATTAAAATAGTCTGCTCTCTTCAAGTCCAAGCCCAATTCTGGATTCAAGCCCAAGCCCAATTCTGGATTCAAGCTCAATTGCTTGTAATTCTCCTGAAATTAAATTAAAAACATAAAATTAATCCAGTAGGCCCAAATGATAAAATGGCATAATTAATTTCACAATTAAGGCTAATCAGTAATTAAAATGGTGACAAAAAGGGTTAAGAAATATGAGAAAATGATGACAAATCACAGGGAAACTCAAAGGAACCTATTTTGTTTGTTGCTTCTAAACTAATTTTATTTTCAAATAAAAAGAAATAGTAAACTAAATCAACATATGTTATTGTGCCGATTCTTGAAAGCTTTTGGTTTAGTTTCATGTTAGCCATATCCATAGGCATAGTCTACTATTCGTATTACTAAACTGAGTATATTTGTATGGTTGTTGGATGGTTTGAAAATCAATCATGACAAACCAATGGACATCCTGAAATTAAATACATTCTTAATCAATCACCTTATTTCGCATATAGTTTTATATGCCTGGCTATTTTATCACCTATCATAGAAATAGAAAGGATAATTATTAAGATGACTTGTTGCAATATTCCTATGGTTGACCCTTCCCATTGAAATCATACCAGAAAGGTGGGACTTGTTTGATGCCTAATATGTTTTGAATCTTTTGATTGCTAAGTTGGGAGCCATGATAGTCTTGCACTCTAAATTCACACTCTTATTGGTTTTATGTTCTGCTAGAGCTGCCAAAATGGTACTTTACTATCAATTATCCCTTCCTAGGATAACATGACAGTACCACATTTCATGCATGGAAAACAATGAATAAAAGTATATTCCAATTTTTGTTATTTTTAATTTTATTTAAATTTAGATCATTATATTGATTATTCGTAATTAAGAAAAGTATATATACATCTATTTGATTGTGCCATAATTATATTGATTTCAAAATAACTCTAATAATAATTCCTTTTTTTCTAAAGATATGATAATATCTAAAGTATATATAATGTTAAGATTAGTATAAAGACTTGCTTTCAAGAGCTATCATTCAACATGGGTAGTCATTTAGTCTAACCTTTGGAGAATTCATGATGATGAAAAAGAAAAAGTGAAACTTGCAATGCGTAGAACTCAAAAAGGATTTATGTTATTGCTCATTTTTTTATGTTAACTAGAAGTTGAATAGTAAGATTATTGCTTATTCTAAATTGAACCCTCCACTTGGTGGTCATGAAACAACATAATTTTTTTTTGAAGTCTTGCTTGATTGGGGAATTGATAGGAATATTTTTTTTTATAACTTTCGACAATGCTAGTGCCAATAATACAATGATAGATATTATGAAAAACAGTTTAATTTGCAAAATAGTTTGATTTGTAATGGTGAGTATTGGAGTAGTGCGCATGTATTGAATCTTATTGTTTAAGAAGGCCTAGAGGTGGTTGGTAGTGCTTTGAAAAAGATAGGAGATAGTATAAAACACATGAGAGCATTGGAGGCAAGAAAGACTGCATTCAAAGAGTGTGTTCTTCAAGTGAGGGGTATTAATGCTAAGGTGGGTTTGAGAATGGATGTAGCCAGTAGATGGAATTCCACCTATGTTATGCTTGCAAGTGAAATTAAGTACCAATGTGCTTTTGGTTGTTTAGTTATCTGTTATAGAAACGATGTTCATTGTCCATCAAATGATGATTGGAAAAGGGTTAAAAAAATGTGAGTTCTTGAAGCCCTTTTATGTCATGACTAATTTGATTTCAAGCTCATCTTATCCAAAATCTAATTGTTACTTTATACAAGTATGGAAAATTGAATCTCTGTTGTGTGAATATGTTGTGAGTGATGATCCAATGATTAAAGAGATGAATTTGAAAATGTTTGCCAAGTTTACCAAGTATTGGCACGAGTATTTTGAGATTCTTTCTATTGGAGACATTCTTGATCCACAATTGAAGTTCAAAGTTATTCGGTTTGCTTATACTAAGATTGATCATTCTACTTGTGAAGAAAAGATTACCGATTTAAGGAAAAATATTGAAAATTTGTTTGACGAATATGTGAAAGCAAAATCAAGTGAGTCAAACTCAAATGCTTCAACTTCTTAACAAATTTCTCCTCCATCACAACAAGTTTCTTACATGGATAACGAACAGGAACAAGTGACTGATGCATCTTATGTAAGTTAACTAAATTGTTTAAAGTACCTTATTTATTTCATTTAATTTCAGTTTTATTTAATATTTGTTATTCACTATTGTATTTCATTTCTCATGTAATGTCTTAGGAATATGTTGATTATTTGAGCCAACATGATAATGACAATGGAAAGTCTGAATTGGAACTTTATTTGGAGGAAGGGAATCATGATCCAAAGTTTTTTGATAAACTAGATTTGTTGGGTTATTGGAGGGATCGTCGGGGCTATTTTCCAAACGTATCTTAGATGGCTTGTGATGTCTTGAACATTCCAATCACTACTATTGCTAGCGAGTCTGCTTTTAGTCTTGGATCTCGTATGCTAACCAAGTATTGTTGTTCCATTCTTCTTGAAAATGTTGAATTGCTCATTCTAACCCAAAATTGGTTGCATAGTCTTAAAGAATCAGGTAGTTTTTGTAACTTATTCACTACTTTGTTATTATTTTTCCTTACTACTTAACTGTTCATTGTTAAATAGCTAACTTTGTATTTTTAATTGTATATGAAGATAAAGTAAATGTTAAACCACAAGAAATTACTTTAGATTTATCTGTTTAAGGCTCCAATCAAGTTTAATAATGTTGATGGACAAGGACTGCAAGAGAATAAAGAGATGAACTTGTGTTTTGTAATATTGCTTTAAAGACCTTAAGACATGTAGAAGACTATTAGTATTTTGTAATGTTTTTTTAACGCTTTAAAGTTTAACTAGAAATGGAGTAAAACTCACCTTAAATATAGTTTTAGTATTTTGTAATATTGTTCAACATTAATATGTGTTGTTATAGCTTGTGATAAATCAAAATATGTATTGTTGTGTTGTGTTGTGGGCCCTTTAAGGAATGGGTAGGTTGGGCCCAATGGGTCGAGCCAGCCCATTTTGACAGCTCTACCTGTCGGCTAAGACATTGCCACCATGATAGTGGAGTTTGCATGTTCTGGAACTAGAAGGAAAGAATCAAAAGTTAAATTCAAAAATACAAAAAAGAAAAGAGAGTAAAAAAAGAAATGAAAATATGAATCATCCATTTTAAACTTAAATATATCCTATGGTTGCTATTAATATAAAGATAGGGAGTGAAAGAGGTTAAAAGAATAACACAATCGTGGGGGTGTGTAGAAACATGGTTAAAGGGTATAACTAGTAATAACAATTTAATGAGAAGGATGAGTGGTTATCTTAGCAAACATGGAGTTGTGTTTAGCAAGATCCTACAATAAATTACACTAAAAGGGGGTTGAATAGTGTGTTAGGTGAAATATAAAATCTTTTCGAATGGAATATCTTTATTAAATAAATCAGTTTGTAAAGAATCTCAGCATGTGACTAAAACAATTTTTCTTAAGCACATGTGGACTATCGTCTAATGATATATATATAACACTTATTTTCAGTGAAAGACTTGTGTGCTAGAATGTGTCAATAATGAACTTTGAATATATTTTGACAAGCTAAAGAAGAGTAGTAAAAATACTTCAATTTATACTAGTTCATTCAACCTGAGCTAAGTCTAGCTCTCCTTTACTAATCAGTAAAGGGTTCCATTAATTAAACTTGATTATAAAAAGTATTATTTCTGTCACTTATGGCTGACAAGTATCCTCAATACCATTACTAACACAACCTTTAAACTCTCCCTGAATCTAAGAACACTCAAGTATTATTTAGTCACTAAGTCACTCTTAGTATTCACAAACAAAAGTTTGGTTATAGATTCTTTACAACACTTCGAGTGAATATACAATGATGTTTTTAATCTCTCAATGAAGCTTTGTATATAACAAAGGATAAACGTTCTAAGGCTCAATTTTTTTTCTCTATAGTTGTTGTTCTTTACTCTTTTTTCTTGATTCATGACTTCTTTCTTTTCAATGCATGTTCGTCAGTATTCTTCGAATCCTTAATGTGTTTTTTATACATAAAGACTCATACATATGGAGAGTACCTTTAGAGCTGAATAATATGACCGTTTTTTTATCTTGATCTTGTTTCCTGTAATAAGCAAATATCTCATGTCTTTGTTCGATAGGATCAGAACTTTCCATAGCTTTCATTCATAGCTCAACATACTCGTTAGACGTATAAAAGGAAATATAAGATGGATTTGCAGATATGTTCCTTTGAAATAAAATCATATTTTATGGCATAAACTGATTTAAACAAATAAGTATGCGTATTCAAACTGGTGTTTGGATGGACTAGACGAGTACTTCATGCTTCCAGTAGACGAGGAATCCATTCATGGATAAGTCTTATTTGATGTTGCTTATGGTGATCAAACCTATTGACTTACATGCAACAAGATGGTTAACGCAATTTTATATTTTTGTTTACATCAAAACATTAAGAGATGTATGGATCGTCTGCCTAACAACAATATTGCCACTAACTCTATTACTTTTGTAGATTAGGTGCATGGACATCGATTTTATACGAAAAAAGTTGCATGGAAATGAATTGCTACAAAATTGATTTTATACGAAAAAAGCATTAAGAATATGACAGATGAATTACAACGAAGATAAAATTTTTAAAGATTCTTGGACAAAAGCTCCATGGAAATGTTACGGATTCGAATGACAAAGTTTTAGTTGCATGTATGCATTATCTTCGTTGGCCATTTTCGATTTGACTAGAAAATTAATTAAATATTCAACAAAAAATGTTGTTGTTAATAAGAAAAATAATGGTCTAATTATCAATTAGGTCCCCAAATTATTTTAAATGGTTTAATTTGATCCTCAAATTTTTAAAAGGTTTAATTTGGTCATTTTAAAAATTGAACCTTTTAAAAATTTAAGGACCAAATTGAACTATTTAAAATAATTTGGAAACCAAATTGATAATTAAGAAAAAAAATAATTACTCACTCAATATAAGATTCAAACACAATTAAACTTGAATTCAGATATTTTATACCCCTCACATTACAAGTTTTATTAAAGAAAAATAATTACACACAAATTATTTAATAAACACATACATAACATTTGAACCATAAGGAATGTCCAAGATCCCCAGTAGGCTTATGTGACACATAGTTGACCTCAATTTAAGCCAAGTAAGGTTTAAGTGAAACATAACCGTCCAAGATCCACATAAGGCTTATGTGACACACAGTTGACCTAGATTTAAGCCATGTAAGGTTTGAGTGAAACATAATTGTCCAAGATCCCTAGAATGTTTATGTGACACAATTGATTTTGTTTTTGTTATTTTTTGTATTTTTTTTAGAAAACAAATATGCTTTGGCTCGGAGGGGGTAGCAAAGGATAAGTTAGTGTTTGGGATGTTGAAAGACGACCATGTGTCATTTCAAATCTTGATTAGATACTTTTGCAGTTTGGATTTTGGGACAAAACCTTTGATAAACACGCTCCTTATTCTTTCTTCTTTTTATTTTTTTATTATTATCCTAATTGTTGCCTAGGCCGCCCTTTTGGGTTTTCAACCTATCGGGTGAGGACTTCTTGTTTGCCCCTAGGTTCGCTTGAAGCTTATGCATGGTGTCTGTCATTTCCCTGGTGTAGGGTTCAGAGGTATATGTTGTTGTCGTTTGTCATGACCTTGTAGCAAGAAGAAATGAAAGAAACTATACAGGTTCTTGAAAAAGAAATTTCAAGGACAAGAAATATTTAAAGGATTTTCAATTGACAAATTAAGTCGAATGACTCTTCTTGACAACTCACTTTTCTCTCAAAAAGAAAACTTTTAAGAATGATAAAATGAGGTCACATGAATGCTTGTACTTATTTTTGATTTGAAACACAGTCAATCAAACATTCTTTTACTCGTCGTTTACGGTAACCTCACCAAACGTGTAGAACGAGCAATTTCTGATTGAACAGACTTGGAGAACAACTCAGGAGTGCAAGTCACTTGAGCAAACAAGCCAATGACATACATTCACATTCCAGTGAATATTAAATAAATACGCAAAGATGTAATTGTGAGAGAATGAGAGGCAAGGACATCAAATTTATCCATATTATTAGCATTGGGACTGTTGTTTTTAGTAACGGCATAAAATTGAAAATCCTAGTAAGTCATTGGAGACATCTAACAAAAACCTTCAAATTGCCCCATGCATAGTGGCGCTTGACAACGTCAGAATTTGTAACACCCTGAAATATTACTAATTATAAATTGATGTTTAATTGTATTTAATGTGTTATTTGACTATATGGTTGACTTGAATGAGTTGAGGTATGGCTTGAATTAGTCATGTGTGAATTTCTTGATGTGTATGTTGAGTTATGTGGAGTTTTGTTGAACTAAGTTGAAATTATAAGACTTCAAATTTTACCTAAACCTATTTAAGTAAAATTGCGATCCTAGATACGTTAACCGTTGGATCATCATAATATTTTGACTGGAGGTTCCTAAGACAATTCTCCACATTATGACCGTTGGGATTTTGAAGTTAACAACTTTTGATGTCTCGGTAAGCGTGAAGAGCGCGCTAAGTGCAATTCCAACCCGAGAGGGAATTGCGCTGAGCGAAAATTAGCGCACTGAGTGAGACTTAGTGCAAAGGGAGTTGTGCTAAGCGTGAATTGTCGCACTAAGTGCAAAAAGTGGACTCCTGCTTAGCGAGATGAGCTCACTAAGCAAGATCTGTAGATTATAAATACGTTCTTTAGCATGAAAAACACGATTTTCTCCCTCTCCTCCTCTCCAAACGCCACCCAAACCCTAACACCTCTTTCTCCACCACCCATGACCACCGGTGGCCACCATGAGCCGCCGTTGCTTGCCGCCAAACCTCCACACCAAGAAGAACATTGTAATTAGAGTGGAATCCTCAAAATCCTCCTCAAGGATTCGGTGGAGAAAACTCCATCAATCCTTCCTTTTGTAGCATCTTTGAGGTAATCTTGACTTCTAATTCTTTCTCTTAGTTAGTTTGAGTTTCTCTTAGTGGCTCTTCTATTTTGGGAACTCTAATAGGGTGTTTTTACACTTGCTTTGAAAAACCCTTGAGAATGAGATATTGTAAAAGTTATCTTTTTGTAACATTGATGTTTATTTCGTGACCTTCACTGAACCCTGGTCACATTGTCATGATTGGAATTTTAAAATGACGTCTCCTTTTAGTAGAATCTGAAACACCCCTCAGCCCTTTAGGTCTTGACAGGGGTATTTGACTTTGAATATTGTTATTAACCTTGTTTTTGAAATCTATACTAAATTTCCATCAATTTGGTATATAGAACCAAGTGTTTGGACTAACGAGCGTGAACGAGAGATACCTCTGAGCAACGCAAAGAGGAACTGATGTAGAGTTTACAATAGGTGAGAGGAGTTTATTATCATTTACAATTTTTAATACCATAGTTGGGGTCAGGGAACCTAACTATGGGGACGTATGCATGTCCCTGTTGCATGATGGTTTTCAAGAAAAACAATGTTTTTGACTAATGGGATGCAATACGTCTATTATTGATAAATGACATTATTGTTTTTATTAAACTTGTGTTGTCTGAAGACCTGGGGAGTGTGAATCTCAGGAATGAACTATATATGTATGTATATGTGGAATGTGACTTACTGATGATATTGCTATTGATGACATTAATTGATATGAAGTTACGTTGATGCTTATGATAATATTGATATGAAATGATGTTGTTATTGATGATTATGTTAATATGAGTTGATGTTGTTATTGATGATTATGTTAATGTGAGATGATGTTGTTGTTGTTGATAATGTCATTGAGATGAGACAATGCTGATGTTGAAAATGCACTGTGAAGATGTATGTTATGTATGTACACGGGGGGTGCAGTGACCTTGTTGGATATCCCTGGAGGGGGAAATAGATTGGTTAAAGAGTTTTAAGCATCTCTAAAAGGGGATGGCTTCGAATCTTTAATTATCCACGGTCAATGCATTGATGGTGCCCATGTTTCATACATTGTATGTTGTGTATGTACATGGGGGGTGCAGTGACCTTGTTTGATATCCCTGGTGGGGGAAAAAGAGTGGTTAAAGAGTTTTAAACATCTTCGGAGGGGGATGGCTTAGAATCTTTAATTATCCACGGTCAGTGCATTGATGGTGCGCATGCTTTATACGTTGTATGTTGTGTATGTACATGGGGGGTGCAGTGACCATGTTGGATATCCCTGGTGGAGGAAATAGAGTGTTTAAAGAGTTTTAAGCATCTCTGGAAGGGGATGGCTTAGAATCTTTAATTATCCACGGCCAGTGCATTGATGGTGCCCATGTTTCATACTTCATATGACATGGGAATAATATAAACTTTGTCAGTAAGTACTTGTAGTTTCTTATGAGGAGGAATACTTGTACTTGGGGGCATGTCACTCGGTTTGGAACTCCCTTGAAACCTCGACCCTTACTGCATAGTTTTCCTAAGTGAGAGTGTCATGTGGACATGCTTAGGCTATTTCTTTGGGGATGGTACCACATTGCATTTGATAGTTGAGGTCAGGTGCATGCATCATACTAAGCATGATTGATTGTAACTATGGATGGATGATGACTATTTGTTGAGTGTATGTTAGACTAATGAATGTTTGTGTAAGCTCATGATATTTGCTAATGTTTTCTTACTAATTGTGGTTATTTGTTTTTTTTGTATTAATTTCTTTTATAATAAACTCACCCCTCACAATTTTTGTATCGTGTGGTTGGTACCTATGATGATCGCGAACCTTTGTTCGTGGGAGTAGAATGACAGTAGTAGAGTACGAGAAGTGAGATTCTTTTGTGGAGCCACTGAGCCGACGTGATGACGTTGGGATTATTTTGGGAGAGAGTTGTGTTTTGTTAATCAACTCATCCATAGCTGGTTCCATAATTCTTTTGTTGAATTGAGGATGTAAATCACAAATTTTATCATATGTATGAACAAATTTACTTTCCATTATGTGAATGATGTGTACTGAGTTACTATACCTATATATATATATGTGTGTGTGTGTGTGTGTGTGTGTACGTATGTATTCACTTAAGTAATGGTGCATTGTTTGGTGAATATATATATAAAAAAATCACATTCATTTTTCATAAGAAAATTAACGGAGTTTTCATTTAAAAATTGAAATTTTCGCGGTTTATAGTGGTGATATCGTAGCAGCGAGGTGGGTCATTACTGAATTCACAAGCAATTATCCTCTGTTCGGTCCCGACAAGTGCACCGGATTGCACAAATAGTATAAAATGGTATGAACTTAGTATCGAACTCTCGGAGAACTTGTGTTACTTGGTAAAGCTATATTCAGCGAATAGGTGTCTAGTATGAAAAGAGATGTCTGAATTATGCACAGGTATGTAAACTAACTATTAAAATGAAAATCACGTGAGTAATGATGTGTAAAGACAAGTAGACAACACATTGGTCTTCCTAGTAGGTGCCTGATGTTAAAAGGATATTCTCTACTTAACAATGCTCATGTGTTCTATGGTGTCTCCTGAAATGCTAAATCCCAATTCCTCATGACAGTCTAGCCTAATCCTGATCAAGCATCGTCCTCAGATTCCTCTTGTTGGACTAAACTCGACCAAGACCGCATTAAGACAAACATACAAACAACTAGGTTACCGTACCCCGATTCCTCGTGATAATACGATAAACTAGCCCCGTCCTATCAAGTTCTAAGAATTAGACCAGTTTCCACTATTGAATGATCCTAACAACGCATGCATCTATATGATCAAGGAAAAAGCACGCTAAAATAACATACTGATAGCACAAAGAACATATAAAACATCATTATACAAGTATTTACATCATGTACCTACAAGGAAGAACCAATAGAGGATTTAGCTCTCCATATTTGGGAAGCTTCCTTTACAACAAAGAGAAGAGAAAGATGAAGGATTGAAGAAATACAAGTAGTGGGGATGTCTCCTCCACCTCTAGAACCTCACAACCACTCATAAACTCATCTCAAGCTCTCAGGACGACTTCCTCTTCAAGCTCCGGTCTTTGCAGGTCTTCGCACAACAAAATCTCTCAAACTCTCTGGAACTTGGACCTTTCTATCTCTAGAAATCTCTAAACATGCAAAAGCTCAAGGAAAAGCCCAAATTCCCTCTCCAAAATCTGATTTCAGGCATAAATAGGCGGCTTTGTTTGTGCTAGCGCGCTTAGCGCGACTATGGACCGCTCAACGCGCATTAGTGGATTTTGGCTTAGAGTGTGCTTTTCTTGCTTAGCGGATGGACTAAAACGGTGCGCTTAGCGGGATGAATTTCGCTCAGCAAACATGCATAACTCATCCTTCATCTAGATTCTTCCTCGCGCTCAGCCGAGGAGTGTTGCACTCAGCGGTTGACTCGCTAAGCCAACAGATCGGCGTGGCGAGAGGATGAAAATAAGCACTTCACAAACTTGCCTAATTAACCTGAAATTGAGAGAAAATGATTATTAAACACACAAAATGGAAGTACTAAGTATTTATTACCTATCTTTAACAAAAAGTAATTACAACACTACGAAATAACCATAAATTGAAGGAGTTTGATACAATTTACACAGGTTTTATACACAAACGTTAGTCATATTCATCGACTAACAACTCCCCCAAATTTACAGTTTTGCTTGTCCTCAAGCAAAAAAAGAACAGCTCACTGGTCCCCAAGTGACAATAGCATGCAGTGACTATGTACAAAGGTGTATGCATAAAAGTTATTGATTGCATGATAAGACAATGAAGCAAAATGCCCTTATCACTTGTCTTTCACAAAGCATGCAGTTATTCAAAGAGAAGAATAAAATGTAACCTGTACAATTAGATGAAGTTAGGCATAAGACAGATATCAAGGAAAGCAGCTTAAACCACAGTCTCACGACTTCTATTTCACTCATGCACAAGTGTTTAGGCTATTCATTAATAACAACTAGCAAAAGGTCTAATCTTTGAACTTCATCTCATGTCATCAAGTCAGAAATGCATAAATAGAATCAGAAGGACTTTCACAGGCTTGTAGTGAGGTTTGGCTACAAAAATAATTGGTTCTTCTAGGATTCAAAGGATTAGATTCTAAGAGAGCATAAATCCTAGATTTATCCATATGTTCTTTTCAATACAATTAGCTTAATCACTAGCCTTTCACTTTAATTTGCATTTAACATTATTACACAACACACATTTTCTTTGATTTCTTTTCTTTTTTTTCTTTTTTTTAAACACACAACTTATTTGTTGTGTGTGCTGATGCTTTACCTTTTACTTTACATCCCAATCAACTCCATTCCCCCAAATTTGGGTAAATTTTCCTTGAACCATATGCTCTCCTAGAATCTAAGCAAGGTATCTGGAGATATTCATTCAAGTTCAGGGTTCAATTTTGAAAATGTAATTTGTGGCGTCCCTAAATAATGACTGGTTTAATGGTAATAATTTAAATAATAGAAACCATGGGATTTTTTTTTCTTCTTTTCTTTTCTCTCTCTTTTCACGGTAATTAAATTTAGAAGGAAAATTATCACTATAGAGTCCTGAATGGCCAGTTCACAACTCTATTCGGAGTCATTTCTTTCTGATGACTCATAACCTCTAAACTATTTCTCTCTTTCAAAAAGAAAAATATACCAGCCATCATTTTAGGTCGACACGTGAAAAATAATAAAATGCGGTCGATAAACTCTTTTCAATAAAGTTTGTTAACACTTCCTTTTCAAATAACAAGATTAAACATAATTACATTCATCATCTAAAACTGTCCAAAATATGGGAGTTTGCAGCCGTCTGCTATGATGAAGAGTCTTCACTATTCGCTGTCCCTCCAGGGCCGCTCTCCTCTGTAGAGTCTACCTCAGATATTGACATGATATCCTCTGGAAAATCAACATCAAGGAGTGGGTCTTCATCATCCTCAGGTAAGTCAAGGGCATCCACAACAGGTTCAGGAGGTAACTCCTCTGGATCCTCTTCAGGATCCTTTTCATAGGATGACACCTCTATCACTTGAACTGGCTCCACTAGTCGATATGGAGTAGGTGTAGGTAGTATCCACTCCACAGGCTATTGAAGTGTGCGTGCGGGTTCCTCCGGATGTACTAATGAAGTAGCAGTGAGTCGAATTGTGCCATGGAATCGGCACCTCTCGTTGCCTTCGAGGGTCTCCCAAACTCCCTCTAGGCACTCCATCACCACGTGATCATGGATTAACTGCGCTGCCATCGCGATCTACAAGAAATAAAAGAAAGGGGGTAGACTCTTTCACAAGAAATCTAACTACAGGAAACAATACAATGCGTCCCATAATGGCTACACATAGTCAAAATATTCTTCTCAAGGGATTTCCTCTCTGGTAATCGATTACCAAAGTATGTAATCGATTACCAGTGCCCAAACACGAATTACACAGCTTTTGCACATGGAAATCTACACATTACACTGTGTAATCGATTACACCTAAATGGTAATCGATTACCAGTGCCCTATCTCCCTGTGTAATCGATTACACCCAACTGGTAATTGATTACCAGTGCCCTGTTACTCTGTGTAATCGATTACACACAATTGGTAATCGATTACTAGAGGCCATTTAACATCCTGTCTCCATTTTTAAGCCCTGTAATCGATTACACACCCTTGGTAATCGATTACCAGAGGCTAATTTCTAGATACCACTCAAGATTCATAGCTGGCCAGCCGCCACACAAGCCTCCTTGCTTTGTGGTCTTTGTTCTTTTATTAGTTGACTGCCAGGAGCTCGCCTGTTTAGGTACGTCACAGGTTCTCACTGACTGACTATGCCCGGGTTGGGTCGGGATTAGCCAAGCTTGGTTTTGGGCAATAGCACCCCACCTGACGTCCCCAAGGTCTCCTGACCCCCGCGACATATCTCCAGGTACCACTCTGTGGTCAACAAACAAAAGTAGGAAGACTGACTTTTCCACGCTTTCTGACATCAAGCTTGTTGGATTATGGGGTACCTGTCATATGTGGTACTAGGTGGCGATCGGGCGATGGCGCAAATCAACTCTCCTACTTCCACAAATCAAACATTAACGTACCATCCCCAGTTGCCCACCTTCAAATTGAGCTCACGCACTCCCACGTAGCCCTTATCCTCGTTCCTCTCAACACCGGGTCCCCATCAGCCCCTCCTAGCTTCCACAATATCCAAGCAATTCAATTTCCAAATATCATGAACAACCCTATACCAAGAAAACAGGGCAGAGGCAGAAAACTCTGCCCAAAACACATTCACATATTACAGCTTTCCTTACTCATATATCCTTGTAACATTTTCTTTGTTCTGATTCGTTAACCATTATATCGACTTGAAAATTTTACTGAAGGTTCCTAGTACATAAGTCTACATCTTGACCATTGGGATCTGCTAGAAAATGTCTAGAACCCAATATGTACTACCTTTCCCATAACCAGCAATGCACAAGCATTTTTCTGCACACAATCAAAATTTGTTGCACAATTCAACAACATTTTTCTGCATAATAGGGCAGATTTTGAAATCCATCTTGCCCGCATCCAATTTTGCTCAAATTGGATCCTACAAGTCCTAAATCATGTTTAAACCAAAAACAAGCTTCAGACCAAGGCAATTCAAAATCTAGGTATCCAAAACCCTTCAATTTAGTGGATTTTCCAGGTTTGAGAAGTGAAAATGAGAATGGGGTAATTTTGGAGTAAACTCTCATCTCAAACAAGTCTATAACATGAATTTAGACTTGCTCAAACTGATTTTAAGGCGAAAACTCCACCGATTCAAAATTTGACCCCTCAACACCCAATTTACCCTAGAAATGGCTCTTGCTTTCACCTTTGTCACTCATTTTTCCTCATTTGCTCTGCCCAATCTTACCTACAAGTCCTAATTGACATTCTAAACTAGAATCAACTCACTTTAGACTCCAATTTACACTAACCCCAAATTTATCTTCTCTAACCCTCAAAATCTCACACTTTTCTACCTACAACATTGTCATTCTCACATTTAACCCTAAATTAAATTTCCCCATCATCTCTACCAGTTTTCTATCAACAATTTCAGCACACAAACATCACAAAGCATCATCATAAAACCCTTAAACAGAATGGGTAGCTTTACTCACATCAAACATTTCAAGTTTAGCATGCGTTCAACAAATTCCTTCACAAATAACTACCATAAGGCATAAACCTAGTAGAACTACCCATCATATCTCCCAAAAACCCAACACCCACGAATTTCATGTGAGAAGAAGTCCACCCATACCTGAAATTTGAAGCCCGACAACGTAGAGGTGTGCTTCACGACTTCGAAAATGGCTTCCCTTTGCAATTTGGAGTAAAAATGATGAGCAAAGTTTGGAGCTTTAATGGAGGCTTCAATGGAGAGGAAGAAGAAGAGAAAAGCAACGTGGGAAGGTGAGGAAAAGCTTCTGAATTTTGCTGAATGAAGAGAGAGAATTTGGCTTTTATTTTAAAAAGATTTTCTCTTTCCTTTTTCTAAAAGCTATGCCACATGTCTCATTTTGAGTGGAGCAAAAGGGGCCCACTTTTTCTCTTGATGTGACTTCATACTCAGCCACAAGGAGAGAAAAATTTGACCTTTTGAATGCTAAAATCCTACCTCGGTTTGCGTGCCGCTTCTCTGGTTCCAGTTCCTCACGTTTCTTTGCACTAGTCGGGGCCCGTTTTCGAAAGTAGGCAATATATATATATATATATATATATATCAAAACGCTCATAATGAAACCCTGAGTGTGGTTTAGAGGTTGGTTTTGTTAAATTTTTAGTTGCACGCAAAACGATAATTTGTAGAATAATTAATTGAGAATTAATCTATAACTGTCCAGTTATGGATTACTCTTCGTTAATTAGCCTAACCCGCGTATCTTTCCCCCAATGTACATACTTCTTCCAAGAATATATATATATATATATATATATATATATATATATATATATATATATATATATACACACACTGAATAATATTTATATATATATTTATTTAAAATATATCGCTTAAGAAATTCCGGGTAGAAATTTCTAGGATGTCACATAATTTAGCTCACAAAGGGTGCAAAGGATACAATTATCATTCAAGGTAAGCTTTATGGTCAATTGGCTTGTATATGTACAATCATGGCCTTCATCATGTCCTCATTCATACATTTCATTCTAGATTTCAGAGATTGATGCAAAGACTATTACTCAAAGCTAGTCGTTCACTCACAGTTTAAGATCACACTCTCACCGATTATGGTTCAAGCTTTTCTTTCTCAATCAACCTGTCTATTGCTTAACAATTCTAATTGCAAGTTCACATTTTTGTTCTTTCTTTGTCTAACATACATACTTGCTCAAACTCATGGAAAGAAACACAAACTCCATCATAATCATGCATTCAAACCAAAATCAATTCATACACCAATTTTCACAAAGAGATAAATGTGTTTCAATGCAATATCATCAAGTCAAACTATTCTATATGCTTTAGAACAAGCATACCAACTAATCATAAACAAAAACAACAGTGTATATAAACATTAACCAAAATCACTAAAAACACTGTATTGAAACTATAATCATTATAATAATAATCCAAAAAGCATCATTAGGAATTTAGAATTCCTGTGACTGGTCCTGAGTATCATGTGTCTGAACATCCTCCTCATTTGTCAGATGAAGTACTGGAGTAGTTGGAAGAGAAGTGTTCAGAGTCAGGACTAGTGTGGTCGGATCCTCTGGTATCTCGAGTATAGGAGTGGAGGGGTCTACTGCATGCTGAGGCGAGGATAGGTCCACCACTGGTGCAGGAGGCTCTGAAGTGCCCTCAAGAGATCTCTCAGCAGCTTCCTGTCTAACCTGTGTCTCACCTGCCTCTTCCTCTACAATGAATGGCTCTAGAATGGTGGCCTCAAATGACTCATCCTCTACATGCTGTGTTACCTGGGCTGTGGGACCTTCATCTTCCCTGTGAAGAGAAGGTTGGGCCCCAGGCCAGGCTACCATCTCTAGAAACTACTCAATGGAAGGAATGGATCTTGGAGGCACCACCACCTGTAAACTCTAAAGTAAAATAATATGTCCCTGATGAATGCTCTGAAGCATGGCTTCAAAGCACTGAGAATCACTTTGAGATGGAACTGAAGGAGCTGCTGAAGTGGATGCTGGAGTAGGAGCTACAAATGTGGAAGGAAGCTCAGCTGGCCTCACCCTCTCCCTCCTAGCCCCTCGGATAGAAACTATCAGATCATCAGGATTCCAACAGTTCTTCTTGATGTAGGCCAAGTTAATGACTGTGCTCAGGCGCTCAAAAGTGAGGCTGTCAGAGACAACCCCTCTGGCTCTACATAGAGCGATGATCAGAGTAGGAAACCCAAGTCTAGAAGAGTTAGACTAGGCTATAGAAGTCATCTGGCCAGAAATAAGAGCTCCTATGTTCATGTCCATGCGAGAGACTAGGCCAAAGATCAGCCTAGCTCTGTCTAATGTCAGGTCAAATGTGTGTGATATGGGGGCCAGGTTGGAGTATGAGAAAACACTCCACATCTGGGATAAACTCATTAGATCTTTCCTCAGGATCCTCCCAGGATGGCCCTCAGCGTTCAAGATGAACCCTCGGCCTGGTATGCATAGGGCAGCCTCAATCTCCCTAGGATCTGAAGGCAGCCTGCAGTATCTGGAGTATTTGGGTAAAGTCTCACCCTTTGCCAACACCACAAGTGTCTCTACGAATGTGTTGAGGCTTTCAGCATCGATCTTCACTAGGTGGCCTCTGACCCTGGCTTTCTTTGGTGAAGGACCATCAGAGCTGTATAGGTTTGAATAGAACTCTTTCACCAAAGCCAGATCTATGCTCCCATCAACCAAATTGGTGAGGCGTTTATGGAGATTATGCCTCTCCAACTCAGTCTTAAAATCATCAAACTCGGTATGGGGGCTTAGCAAGCCAAGCTCGCTTAGCCCAATGGCTGTCACAATGAAATGAGCTTAGCCGAGAGAGGCTCGGCTTAGCGCACGACTTTCAACAAAAAATTTGACTAAGTTACCTGGGCTTAGCGATTCAGCCTCGCTTAGCCACAGGTATCTCAACAGGGGGATGAGTGTTCATCCTTGAAAGATGCACTCGCTTAGCGCGATAGGCACACTTAGCGAGTTCATCTGGAAGTGCATAGATTCAAGCAATTTGATGAACTCGCTTAGCACAGTAGGCGCGCTTAGCGAGTTCATCACGTTTTCCAGAAAAAACACAGAAAACGAACTTCATTTTCTTCTTCTTTTAAGCCTCTAAAAGGCATTATCAAACATTTAAGACAATCAAAAATATCTACAAAGCACAATCATATATAAAGTCCTAATTTTTAGCTAATCTAATATCATGTAAACCCTAAAGATTGAAAGCTAAAATCTATGGTTTTCTACCCTAAGGTTCAACAAAATAAAAGAATAAAAGGAGTAAGGAACTTACTTGTATCATTGATGCTTTGATGTGTGAAGATGTAGAAGAAGGCGAAAATGCAGGAAATTGGGTACGAGAGAGAAGATGCAGGCAGTTCTGAAAATTTTGGGCAAATGTGAGTGTAACTGACGTTACACTCACTTAAGCAATTTTCGAGTCTCTCGCTCAGCGAGCCGAAGCGCTAAGCGAGCTTGAGAGACGTTTGGTTTCTCAAAGAGGGTCGCTTAGCGGAACCGTACGCTTAGCCAAAAGTTGAAATTCAAATTTCAATATTTTTTTATTTTTTATTTTTTATTTTTAGCACAAAAAGGCTTGGCTTAGCGCGCAGATAGGGCCGCTTAGTGAGTTCTACAGATCAAAATACTTGCAACTCTCGCTAAACCTGGCTCTGGGCCGGCTTAGCTTAAATAATGCATCTTGATTACAGAGGGGTAGGCACTTAGTGAATTATGGAGCGCTTAGCAATGAGATTGCCACAAGGAATTGGGCTTAGCTGGCATGAGTTTCGCTTAGCTCAATGAAACCCAATTCTGGCCGCAAGGAAATGAGCTTAGCAGCGACGTGTTACGCTTAGCCAGTGAATGCAATGCGCTTAGTGAGCAGGCCAGCTTAGCCGACCAAGTCAGCCTGAGATGCAAGGGTTGAGCGCTAAGCTCCAGAGACTCTCGGCTTAGCGCATGACCAAATATGCACTTAGCGGGAAGCTTGTGCTTAGCGAAAGGACTGTTTTTCAGAAAAAAATTTCTAAGTTATTTTTTAGTCCCTTCCTCAAGAAATTGACACCCTTTATCTATCATTTAAAAATAAGCTGATATACCCCAATACAATGATTATGAAGCAAGTTCCACATGATACAATGCATAAAGTAAAACAAACTAGCATAGATTAGAACTAGGTTGCCTCCTAGGAAGCGCTTCTTTAACGTCATTAGCTTGATGCTTTTACCTCAATGGGTGATCAAATGTACTGTGCTGTGTGCCCGTGTAAATTCTTCACCATGGTACAGTTTCAACCTCTGGCCATTTACTACCTATGTTTTGTCGGGATTCTGAGATTGTGGGTCGTATAGCTCTATTGCACCGTAAGATCGAACTTTCTTGATAACAAAGGGTCCAGACCATTTGGATTTCAGCTTACGGAGAAATAATTTCAATCTTGAATTAAAAAGTAGTACCTGTTGTCTCGGTTTGAAGTCTTTCTTCAATAGTTTTTTGTCATGATAAGTCTTGACTTTTTCTTTGTAAAGTCTTGAAGATTCATAAGCTGTTAATCACATTTCTTCCAACTCCAACAATTGGATCTTTCTATGCTCCTTGGATGCCTTTTCATCAAAGTTCAGAAATTTCAGAGCCGAATATGCCTTGTGTTCCATTTCAACTGGTAAATGACATGATTTTCCATACACCAGTTGAAAAGGAGACAAACCAATTGGAGTTTTGTATGCAGTTCTGTAAGTCCACAGTGCATCTTCCAATTTGACTGACCTATCTTTTCTGGTTGACGCCACTATTTTCTCTAGTATTTTCTTTAATTCTCTGTTGGATACTTCGACTTGCCCATTAGTTTGAGGGTGGTAGGGAGATGCCACTCTATGATTCACATGATATTGACTCGGCACCTTTTGAAGTTGAGTATTACAAAAATGCGAACCACCATCACTCATTAAGATTCAAGGTACCCCAAATCGAGCAAAAATATTCTTCTTGATAAACTTCACCATAGTCTTAGCATCATTTCTTGAAGTGGCCATAGCTTCCACCCATTTAGAGACATAATCAACAGCTACCAAAATGTATTCATTTAATACAGATGAAGGAAATGGACCCATGAAATCAATACCCCAGCAATCAAAAACATCAACTTCCATAATGTTTTGCAGAGGCATCTCATTCCTTCGGAAATTCCCCCCATTCTTTGACATTGGTCACACTTTAAGACATGGTGATGGGCGTCTTTAAAGAGTGTTCGCCAGAAAAATCCTGACTGTAAAATCTTGGCTGCTGTTTTATCACCGCCATAATGCCCTCCACATGGTGAATTGTGACAGTGCCACAATATGCCCTTGGCCTCCTCACTTGTCACACATCTTCAAAGAAGATTATCTGCACCTACCTTGAACAAGTGTGGATCATCCCAAATATAATGACGGGCATCATGAAAGAATTTCTTTCTCTGCTGCCAATTGAGGTCTTTGGGAATGACACCTGCTGCCTTGAAATTAGCCATATCAGCAAACCAGGGTCTCCCTGCAATCAAAAACAAAGATTCATCAGGAAATTTATCTTTTATTTCAGCCTCCTTTAATTGACCTCTTCATTCACCAATCTGGATAGGTGGTCTGCTACCACATTTTTAGAACCTTTCTTGTCCTTAATGACTAAATCAAACTCTTGAAGCAACAGTATCCATCTGATCAATCGTGGCTTGGAATCAGCTTTGCGCAACAAATATTTAATTGTTGCGTGATCAGTGTAAATCACTATCTTTGATCCCACCAAATAAGATCGAAATTTCTCAAGTGCATAAATAATTGCCAGCAATTTTTTCTCAGTGATGGCATAGTTAATCGGAGCATCATTCAAAACTTTGCTAGCATAATAGATGGTATGAAACATTCTGCCCTTCCACTACCCCAGCAAAGTACCTACTGCATAATCACTTGCATCACACATCAGTTCAAACTCTTGTCCCCAGTCTAGTGCTGTAATCACAGGAGCAGAAACCAACTTGGCTTTGAGGGTGTTAAAGGCTTCTAAACATTCTTCATTAAAAACAAGCACAATATCCTTGTTCAGCAGATTACTTAAGGGTTTAACAATTTTGGAGAAGTCTTTAATGAATCACCAATAGAATCTAGTATGACCTAAAAAACTCCGTTTGCCTTTCACATTAACTGGAGGTTGAAGTTTATCAATAACATCTAGTTTTGCTTTATCCACCTCAATTCCTCTTTTAGAGATCTTGTGTTCCAACACGATACCTTCTTGAACCATAAAGTGACATTTTTCCCAGTTGAGCACCAAATTAGATTCTTCATAGCGCTATAACACTTTCTCTAAATTTGCTAGGCAATTTCCAAAAGATGCACCAAAGACTGAAAAATCATCCATAAAGACTTCAATATATTTCTCTACCATGTCAACAAAAATTGCCATCATACATCACTGGAAAGTAATTGGGGCATTACATAAACCTAACGGCACGCGGCGATAAGCAAATACATCGAAGGGACATGTGAAAGTTGTCTTTTCTTGGTCTTGAGGATCTACTGCAATCTGATTGTAGCTCGAGTATCCGTCCAAGAAACAGTAGAAAGATTGCCCTACAAGTCTCTCAAGCATTTTATCCATGAAGGGAAGCGGGTAATGGTCTTTCCTTGTGGCTTCATTGAGCTTCCTGTAATCAATACACATTCTCCATCCGATGACTGTTCTTGTAGGAATTAGCTCATCTCTATCATTCTTGACCATTGTCATACCTCCCTTTATCGGGACAACTTGAACAGGACTAACCCACGAACTATCCGAAATTGGATAGATGAGCCCTACCTCTAGCAACTTCAGAACTTTTTTTCTTACTTCTTCTTTCATTATAGGATTCAATCTTGTCTGAGGTTGTCTCACGAGCTTGTAATCAGCTTCCAAATTGATATTGCGCATACCATATGATGGAATGATTCCTTTTAAATCAGAGATGTGCCTACCAATAGCCACTTTACGACATTTTAGAATCTACACCAGTTGATCCTATTCTTCCTTCTACAAGGAGTTGCTAATTATAACGGGTTTAGTCTCATTATCCTCCAAAAATACATACATTAAATAAGCTGGAAAGGTCTTCAATTCTGCTTTGGGCTTTTTTGTTGGTCTAGTTTTTTCTAATTCTTCAAGAACCACATGACCAACAGAGTTGTCTTTTGGATCATCAAGCTCTTCATCACAAACTAGGCAGTCTGTCACATAATTAGGTTCTTTTTCCAAAGGGAACTGCAGTACCATGGTTGAAGCTGATAATGCTATCTCCTGCTCCACCCCTTCTTCTTCAAAACAGGCATCACCCATATCTGGGTGTTTCATTGCTTCAAAGAGGTCAAAGGAGATTTTCTTATCCTTTACACTGAGTTCCAATCGACCTTTATCTTTGCCTACAACATATCCAGTAGTTGCCATGCAGGGGTACTCTGGAATAATGGAGACTTCATCCTTTTCTTATTTGGTGATCAATTAATGATGGATTGTGTTAACTTGAAGAATGCTTTCTTGATGTGTTTCAATCTCTGCAAACTCTTCTTCTCTTCTGACCACAACTTTAGTCATGTCATCCACTAACTTACCGATCTGAGTCTCAGCTCTTTTAAATGCTTGTTGCATTGAATCTACTGTATCTTTGAATTGCCTTAACAGGTCATCCAGATTAGACAATCTTTCGGCTTCATTGTGATAATAAGGTTGCCATTCTAACTCCCATTGATAATCTGCAAAAGAATAGTCCTTTTCAAACTGAGTTCCCTGTTGTTCCATTGAATAGCAATCACCTTTAGAGCTAGCTTGATATGTCATGAAGTTTGCCAATACCCTTTCAAGATTAGGAGCTCTTCCTTTCTCATGATAATTGTACATGGTCAACTCTTGTCTCCAGTCAGATTTATTTATAAAATAGAAATAACAATTGTCCTGGTAATGTTCTCCTCCAGCAAAATCATAATTTATTAGTGGAATAGAGATAACAATCTTCATAATACACCGGTAGGAGATTGTATTTCTTCGGAATCACTAAGCTACCTGTAGGAGATTCTATACATACAAAACACTCACAGAAACAACGGTTATCCAGTTCAAAAGGAAAACAAATATGAATAGAAAGTAAATATTCACAGTTTATCAAAGAATAAAGAATAGACACCTAGGACTGAACTAACATTCCAAATAGAAAGAATTTCCTCGGCAATGGAGCCAAAAACTTGTTCAGTCGTGGCAAGTGCACTGGATCGCGCAAGTAGTATAAAATGGTAAGAACTGAGTATCGAATTCTCGGGGAACTTGTGTTACTTGGTAAAGCTATATTCAGTGAATAGGTGTCTAGTATGAAAAGAGATGTGTGGATTATGCACAGGTATGTAAACTAACTATTAAAAGGAAAATCACGTGAGTAATGATGCGTAAAGACAAAAAGACAACACATTGGTCTTCCTAGTAGGTGCCTGATGTTAAAAGGATATTCTCTACTTAACAATGCTCATGTGTTCTATGGTGTCTCTTGAAATGCTAAACCCAGATTCCTCATGATAGTCTAGTCTAATCCTGATCAAGCATCGTCCTTAGATTCCTTTTGTTGGACTAAACTCGACCAGAACCACATTAAGACAAACATACAAACAAATAGGTTACCGTACCCCGATTCCTCATGATAATACGATAAACTAGCCCTGTCCTATCAAGTTTTAAGAATCAGACCAGTTTCCACTGTTGAATGATCCTAACAACGCGTGCATCAACGTCATCAAGGCAAAAGCACACTGAAATGACGTACTGATAGCACAAAGAACACATAAAACATCATTAAATGGATATACAAGTATTTACATCAGGTACCTACAAGGAAGAACCAATAAAGGATTTAGCTCTCCATATCTGGGAAGCTTCCTTTACGACAAAGAGAATGGAAAGATGAAGGATTGAAGAAATACAAGTAGTAGGTGTCTCCTCCACCTCTAGAACCTCATAATCACTCACAAACTCATCTTAAGCTCTCAATACGGCTTCCTCTTCAAGCTCCGATCTCTGCAGGTCTTCGCACAACAAAATCTCTTAAAATCTCTGGAACTTGGACCTTTCTCTCTCTAGAAATCTCTAAAAATGAAAAAGCTCAAGGAAAAGCCCAAACTCCCTCTCCAAAATCTGATTTTAGGCTTAAATAGGTGACTTTGTTTATGCTAGCGCGCTTAGCGCGACTATGGACTGCTCAGCGCGCATTAGTGGATTTTAGCATAGCGCGTGCTTTTCTCGCTCAATGGATGGATTGAAGTGGTGCGCTTAGCAGGATGGCCATTCGCTCAGCGAACATGCACAGCTCATCCTTTTCCAGATTCTTCCTCGCGCTCAGCCGAGGAGTGTTGCGCTCAGTGGTTGCATCGCTAAGCCATCAGATTGGCTTAGTGAGAGGATGAAAATAAGCACTTCACAAACTTGCCTAATTAACCTGAAATTGAGAGGAAATAATTATTAAACACACAAAATGGATGTACTAAGTATTTATTACCTATCTTAACAAAAAGTAATTACAACACTACAAAATAACCATAAATTGGAGGAGTTTGATACAATATACACAGTTTTTATACACAAAAGTTAGTCGTATTCATCGACTAACATCCTCCTCGAATTTTAGCCAGTCTGCATCAATTAGACTTTGCACCTTTTGTTTCAAGGTCATACAACGCTTAATGGAATGCTCCGGAACTCGTCCATGATAAGGACATGTTGCATTCAAGTTGTATCCTCGGAAAAATGGAGGTTGAGGAATCTTTGTTGGGATTATGGTTAGCATTGCGTTATTGAGTAGATATGGTATTAATTTAGCATTCGACACCAGAATTGGGGTGAATTCTACAACCTTTTTTTCTAGAAAATTCCTTTCCTGGTTAGTGTTTTGGTTCGTATTAAGGGTGGTGTTTGGCCTCGGATGTGTAGCAGGCAGGTTTTGTGGCTAATTTAGGGGCGACCTTTGTGGATGATTGGGTGTTCCTGGCTGATAGTGGTGGGTAATGAGAAGGACTGATATTGGCAGAGTATTGATATTGTTGAGCTAGTGGGAAATTTGGCCATGTAGGAATGACAGTCACAGGACGGGTTTATCCCTCCTTCTTATTCTCTCCATTTGCCCCAGGCTTTCTATTCATTGAAGCAACATAATCAACTTTGCCTCCTCTCAAACCCACTTCGATCCTCTCGCCAGCAAACACTAAATCTGCAAAACTCGAAGGCATGTATCCCACCATCTTCTCATAGTAGAACACCGGTAACGTGTCCACTATCATTGTTATCATTTCCCTCTCCATCATTGGGGGTGCTACTTAAGTTGCCAGATCCCTTCACCTTTGGGTGTATTCTTTGAAAGATTCATGATCCCTCTTACACATTTTCTATAGTTGCATTCTATCCAGGGCCATATAAGAATTGTACTAATACTGCCTAATGAAGGAAACCATTAGGTCCTTCCAGGAATAGACCCGAGAAGGTTCCAGATTAGTATACTGGGTGACTGCTGCCCTAATAAGACTCTCCTGGAAGAAATGCATCAATAATTTTTCATGCAGTGCATCTTCAAGTGATTCTTGGGGCAAGTAGTCCCCTTGTACTTATCGAAATCCAACACCTTGAACTTTGGAGGAATGACCGCGTCGGGCACTAGTAACTCTGTCATGTTAGCAAAGGCATAATTTTTGTCTCCTTCAATGGCCCTCAGCCTTTATTCTATATGATTGAATTTTTCCTTTTCCACCATGGCAGGAGGCACTCTTCCCACCGCAAATGCAGGGATTATGGTGCTGTGTCATTATTTTCTCCTATTTCTTACCCCTTTCTGTCTCCATTATAATTACTGATTAGCCTTAATTGTCAAATTAATTTTGCAATTTTATCATTTGGGCCTACTTGACTAAATTTGTGTTTTAATTTAATTTCAGGAGAATTATAAGCAATTGGGCTGAACTGGCTTGGACTTGAAGAGAGCAGACAATTTTATTTGTCCTCCAGTTTTATTTTATTTCGTTTTTCGGCTGTATTTTTGTAATTGGGCCACCAGACCTTATTGGGCCTGATAATTAGATTTGTAAGCTTTGGGACCTAGTGACCTTTAGTGAGCCCAACTACTAGGGTTTTAAGGTGGTTTATGTTACTGTTCACGCAGAGAGTATTGTAGGGTTTCATTTTCAGTTTTAGCGTTACTGTTCATGCGCATGGTACTGTTCACGTAGAGACTCCATTTTCATTTTCTGCTTCAAATTCCAGTTTTGTTTTCTGCTTTTAATTCCAGTTTCATTTTCACTTATGTCTTCTAATTTTAGTTCGTTTTATGCCTTTGATTTCCTATTCGTTTCAGCATTTCGTTTCCAATTGTAATTTCATTTTCAGTTTCTGTTTGTAGATTCATTTTCATTTCTGTGTTGCAATTAGTTTCCAGTTGCAGTATTTCGTTTCTGTAGTTAATGGAAGGTTGAATCTCTAGTGTTGTTTTCTCTTGAGGATTAAGCATAGCTTTCTTTGAGGTTTTGTTATTAATATTATGTTATGATCAATTTTTCCCTTCACCAATTTCTGTATTTGTTGCTGATATTAATCCATGCATGCTTAATGCTTGATTAATTGTCTCTATGCTTAATTAACGTTCATGCTTAATGGACATGTGAGAGGGATTAATTGGTGTATGTGTTGCTTAATCACATAATGACAGCCTTGTGTTAATTTTCGCTTAGTAAATTAATTTCGGGTTGGATTAAGTAGTTGAACTGATTAGGGATAAATTCTCGTAACCTAGGATAAGAGACTTTCTTTTGAATCAAGGGGAAACAACATGTTTTAGTTCTATTATCTTTTTAATTCAAGTTTGCTTGTTGTTTAAATTACAAAAACAAACAACCCCCCGATTTCGTTACTATTTTATTATTATATGTTATGAACGTTTGTTTGATCATTGCTCACTGGGAGACGACCTAGGATCACTTCCTAGATACTGCATTTTAATGTTTATTTGATTTGGGTATGGCCCTGATCAAATTTGGCGCCGTTGCCGGGGAGTAGTGGTCCAAAGGTTCATAATTATGTTTTTGTGTCTTTGTGTTTGTTTTTGTGTGTTTTTATAAAATCTGTGTTATGTGATTAATTTGCAATGTTTAGTTGTTTTGTGTGTAGTTTTGTTGTTTAGTGTTGTGTAGTGTTCTGTTTTGTTTTTCAGTCTTGCGCCCCCTGTTCAGAGGCGAAGAGTGCTGTGAGGTGAAGGATGTTGTGAATAGTGCTATGAATAGTGCCGGATTTTGCTAATTAATTGGCAATTTTTGTTTTGATAGCTAGAGTTGTTATTTTTGGCTGATTTTTTGTGTGGTAGTTTCTTTTGATCCATATTTTGTGTGAAAAATACCAGAAGAACTTGGTGTGGCTGAATTTGAGAGATACAAAAAATTTGGGAACTTGTTTTTAGCAAAACTTAAAACGACCTTAACTTTTGCTCTAGTTATCAGAATGACTATTATTATATATGCATTTAGGGTAGAAAAAAATTTCCCATGCCATTCCAACCCGCTAGCGCCAGTTGTGATTCTCAGAACTTAAAAAGTCAGCTGTTTACTAAGTTTTATTTTTTATTTATTTTTCAAGTATTATAGTCCTATTTTTCTAAACTTTTCTTAGGTAGTTTTCATAGTTAGACTTTGAATTTTTGTCTAAAAATTTTTTTGCTGTCTTTTCATGATTTTAGGGTGTTGCTCACAAATTTTAAGCTCATTTGGATATCGTTTGTGTATAGTTGTAGTTTTACCCCTAGCTTTTTACCCCTGGTGCTTGTTTGAGAAACACATGATTTGCTGCATATAGTGCATGACTACGGGCAATGCAGGTGATTTACAACCCTTTGATCCTGAAATAGATAGAACCTATCATAGATTAGTTAGGCATAGTGTGCATCCTAATCATTCTGTGCATTTTGAGCATTATGAGCATTCTGAGCATTCTATTGCTGGTGATTCTGAACATTCTGATTTTGAGCATTCGGCTGCTAATTTTCATATTGAGAACATTGCTCAATCTCCACCTCGTGAGAGGACTCTTAGGGAGATGGTTGCACCTGACTTCACTTATGAAAGCTTGTGCATTCAATATCCTGATAAGGATGTTCCATATGTTCTCAAGACTGGACTAATACATTTGCAGCCCAAGTTTCATGGTCTTGCAGGTGAAGATCCTCATAAGCATCGTAAGGAGTTCCATATTGTCTGTTCCACCATGAAACCCCCTGATCTCCAGGAAGATCATATCTTTCTAAAGGCTTTTCTTCATTCTCTAGAGGGAGTGGCGAAAGATTGGATGTACTACCTTGCTCCCAGGTCCATTACCAGCTAGGATGACCTTAAGAGGGTGTTCTTAGAGAAATTCTTCCTTGCATCTAGGACCACTGCCATCAGAAAAGACATTTCAGGCATCAGGCAACTTAGTGGAGAGAGCTTGTATGAGTACTGGGAAAGATTCAAGAAATTGTGTGCAAGTTGTCCTCACCACCAGATTTCTGAGCAACTCCTTCTGCAATATTTCTATAAGGGACTTAGCAACATGGAGAGGAGTATGATTGATGCTGCCAATGGTGGAGCTCTTGGTGATATGACTCCTGTTGAGGCTAGGAATCTGATTGAGAAAATGGCTTCCAACTCCCAACAATTCATTGCAAGAAATGATGCTATTGTCCTTAGAGGAGTCCATGATGTGGCCACGGATTCATCTTCATTTGCTGAAAATAAAAAGCTTAAGGGAAAACTTGATGCCTTGGTCAACCTAGTAACTCAGCTTGCCATGAATAAAAAATCTGCACCTATTGCAAGAGTCTGTGGTCTATGTTCCTCTGCAGATCACCATACAGATCTCTGTCCTTCTTTGCAGTAATCTGGAGTCAGTGAGCAACCTGAAGCTTATGCTGCAAACATTTATAATAGACCCCCTCAGTAGCAAAACCAACAACAACAGAATAATTATGACCTTTTAAGCAACAGATACAATCCAGGTTGGAGAAATCATCCAAATCTGAGATGGGCAAGTCCTCCACAACAACAACAGCCTATCCCTCTTTTCTAGAATGTTGCTGGTCCAAGCAAGCCTTATGTTCCTCCTCCAATACAGCAGTAGCAATAGCATTAGTCACAACAAAGACAACAAGCAACTGAGGCTCCTCCTCAACCTTCCTTAGAAGAGTTAGTGAGGAAAATGATGATCCAGAATATGCAATTTCAGCAAGAGACAAGAGCCTCCATTCAGAGTCTGAAAAATCAGATGGGGCAGATGGCTATTCAGTTGAACCAAGCTCAGTCCCAAAATTCTAACAAATTGCCTTCACAAACTGTGCAGAATCTAAAAAATGTGAGTGTCATCACCTTGAGGTCTGGCAACCAAATTCAACTTGGTCAACCTAGTAACTCAGCTTGCCATAAATCAGAAATCTGCATCTGCACCTGTTACTGTTGCAAGAGTCTATGGTCTATGTTCTTCTACTGCTGACCATACAGATCTATGTCCTTCTTTGCAACAATCTGGAGTCAATGAGCAACCTGAAGCCTATGCTGCAAACATTTATAATAGACCCCTCAACAGCAAAACCAACAACAGCAGAATAATTATGATCTTTCAAGAAATAGATACAATCTAGGTTGGAGGAATCATCCAAATCTGAGATGGGCAAATCCTCCATAGCAGCAACAACAGCCTGTCCCTCCCTTCCAGAATGCTGCTAGTCCAAGCAGGTCATATGTTCCTCCTCCAATGCAGCAGCAACAACAAAGACAACAAGCAACTGAGGCCCCTTCTCAACCTTCCTTAGAGGAGTTAGTGAGGCAAATGACCATCCAGAATATGCAATTTCAGCAAGAGACAAGAGCCTCCATTCAGAGTATGACAAATTAGATGGGGCAGATGGCTACTCAGTTGAACCAAGCTCAGTCCAAAAATTCTGACAAATTGCCTTCACAAAATGCGCAGAATTCGAAAAATGTGAGTGCTATCACCTTGAGGTCTGGCAAGCAAATTGAAGTCCCTCCACCAATAGCAACACCTGCACCTGAACCTATCAAGCTTCATTCCACACCTGAAAAAGAGGATGAGCTAGCTACACAAAAGAGAAAGCTTTATGATCATGAGGGAGCTAACAAAAATTTTCATGCAGGTGGACCTTCTTCTAATAGTTCTGACTTGCAGCAGGCTCTTATCCCTCTTCAATTTCCACCTAGAGCAATTCCAAACAAAAAGATGGAAGAAGTGGATAAGGAGATCTTGGAGACCTTCAGGAAAGTAGAGGTGAACATACCTCTGCTAGATGCCATCAAGCAAATTCCAAGATATGCCAAGTTTCTAAAGGAGTTGTGTACCCACTAAAGGAGGCTCAAAGGCAATGAAAGGATTAGCATGGGCAGAAATGTGTCAGCATTGATAGGTAAATCTATTACTCACATTCCTGAGAAATGTAAGGACCCAAGTACTTTTTGTATACCTTGCATTATTGGGAACAACAAATTTGAGAATGCCATGCTAGATCTAGGAGCATCAGTTAGTGTCATGCCTCTGTCCATTTTCAATTCTTTATCTCTTGGACCTTTGCAACCTACGGATGTGGTGATTCATTTGGCAAATAGAAGTGTTGCTTACCCAGCAGGTTTCATAGAGGATGTGTTGGTTTGGGTTGGTGAACTTATTTTTCCTGCTGATTTTTATGTTCTTGATATGGAATAGGGATTTTCCCATGGTTCAGTTCCAATTATTTTAGGCATGCCATTTATGAAAACAGCCTGAACCAAGATAGATGTTTATGCTGGCACATTGTCTATGGAATTTGGTGATATTGTTGTTCATTTTAACATTCTTGATGCCATGAAACATCCATCTGAGGATCATTCTATTTTTCGTGATGAGATACTTGATCTGATTGTTGATGATTATATGTTTGATTTTGATTCTCTTCATGGTAGGAAACATCCATTTTTATCTGATCTGCATACTTGTCATTCCTCATGCATTAAATCTGAATGAGTTTGAATTTGATCCTGTATTTGATTTTTATGCTAAGAGTAAATTTGAATTTGAGTTTGGTTCTGATTTTCTGGGTGTTGTACCTCTTGATGTTGATTTTTTAGAGCCAGAATGCACTAACCATGTTGTAGGAAGTACATATACTTTTGACTTGCTTTATGAGGTACAGGCTGAGGAACCCTCCTCTTCTTCTCCTACCCTGGTTCCTCACACTATTTAGCCACCACCCACACCAGAGTTGAAGCCCTTACCAGTAAACCTCAAGTATGCTTACTTGGAGGACAAAGAAAAATTTCCAGTGATTATCTCTGCCTCCCTTGCTGCTGAGCAAGAGAAGTTGTTGCTAGTGCTCAAGAAGCACAAGAAAGCCATTGGATGGACTTAAGCAGACATTCCTGGTATTAGCCCATCTACCTGCATGCATAGGATACTTTTAGAGGATGGAGCTAAGTCAGTGAGGTAGCCAGAGCGACGACTCAACCCCATCATTCTAGATGTGGTGAAAAAGGAGGTGACCAAGCTCTTGCAAGCTGGAATCATCTACCCCATTTCTGACAGCCAGTGAGTGAGTCCAGTCCAAGTGGTTCCTTAGAAGACAGGCCTCAAAGTGATCAAGAATGAGAGGGATGAGCTTATCCCCACAAGAGTTTAGAACAGCTGGTGAGTCTGCATTGATTATAGGAGGCTGAACCAGACAACCAGAAAAGATCATTTTCCCCTGCCATTCATTGATCAAATGCTTGAGCGCTTGGCAGGTAAGTCTCATTACTATTTTCTTGATTTTTTTTCTGGTTATTTACAAATTCATATTGCTCCTGAGGATCAAGAAAAGACCACATTCACCTGTCCCTTGGGCACTTTTGCCTATAGGAGGATGCCCTTTGGCCTATGCAACGCCCCTGGTACCTTCCAACGGTGTATGCTTAGCATTTTCAGTGACTTTTTAGAGAGTTGCATAGAAGTGTTTATGGATGATTTTACTGTTTATGGATCCTCTTTTGATGTATGTTTGGATAGTCTGGATAGAGTTCTTAATAGATGCATTGAAACTAACCTTGTGCTGAATTTTGAAAAATGTCACTTCATGGTAGAACAAGGTATAGTTTTAGGGCATATCATTTCCAGTAGGGGCATAGAGGTAGACCCTGCAAAGATAGTTGTTATTTCACAATTGCCTTACCCCTCTTGCGTGTGAGAGGTTCGTTCTTTTCTTGTCCATGCAGGGTTTTATAGGCGCTTTATCAAGGACTTTAGCAAAGTGGCCCTTCCACTATCCAATCTGCTGTAAAAGGAGGTGGAGTTTGATTTTGATGACCGGTGCAAAGAGGCTTTTAACTGCCTCAAGCGTGCATTGACTACCACCCCTCTCATTCAGGCACCTGATTGGACAACCAAATTTGAGCTGATGTGCGATGCATCCAATTATGCATTGGGGACTGTCCTTGCTCAAAAGATTGGCAAGCTGCCTCGGGTGATCTACTACGCTTCCAGAACTTTGGATGCTGCCCAAGCAAATCACACTACCACAGAGAAGGAGCTATTAGCGATAGTTTTTGCTCTTGAGAAATTTCGTTCATATTTTCTTTGTACTCGTGTTATTGTTTATATTGACCATGTAGCTCTGAAGTACCTGTTGAAGAAGGCTGAATCAAAGCCTAGATTGATCAGGTGGATGTTTTGGCTCCAAGAGTTTGATTTGGAGATCCGTGATCGGAGTGGTGCACAGAACTTGGTGGCTGACCACTTGAGTAGGATTGAGCGTGCGTCTGAGGACTCACCCATTCGGGATGATTTTCCGAATGACCATTTGTACATTCTGTATAATATTTTTGATTCCTTCCCCACTCCTTGGTTTGCTAATATTGTGAATTATTTGGTTGCTTCTGTTTTTCCTCCCTTAGCATCTAAAGCTCAAACTGATAAAATTAAGAGCGATGCTAAGCATTATATTTGGGATGACCCCTATTTATGGAAGTTGTGTAGTGACCAGGTTATTAGGAGATGCATTCCAGACCATGAGATTGACTCGGTCCTGCAATTCTGTCATTCTTCCGCACCAGGTGGCTATCTTGGCATACAGAGGACAGCTCGCAAGGTGCTTGACTGCGGTTTCTATTGGCCCACCATCTTCAAGGATGCGTGGAGAATCTGTAGCACTTGTGAGCCTTGTCAGAGAGCAGGTGGCTCACTTTCATGGAGACAGCAAATGCCTCAACAACTCATGTTTGTTTTGTGAGGTGTTTGATGTCTGGGGTATAGACTTTATGGGGCTTTTCCCTGTCTCTTTTGGTTTTGTTTATATTCTCCTTGCTGTTGATTATGTTTCAAAATGGGTGGAAGCCAAAGCCACTAGAACTAACGGTGCTAAGGTTGTTGTGGATTTTGTTAGATCTAATCTGTTTTGTAGGTTTGGAGTCCCTAGAGCCATCGTTAGTGATCAAGGCACCCATTTTTGTAACAGATCCATTTATGCCTTGCTCAAAAAGTATGGGGTCGTGCACAAAATTTCCACACCTTACCACCCCCAAACTAATGAGCAGGCTGAGATTTCAAACAGGGAGATAAAAAGGATCTTGAAGAAGATTATGCAACCGAACAAAAAGGATTGGAGCACCAGGCTAGATGATGCTCTTTGGGCGCATAGGACAACCTACAAAGCAGCCATAGGAATGTCTCCTTATCGAGTTTTCTTTGGCGAGGCATGTCATCTTCCTGTAGAGATAGAGCACAAAACCTACTGGGCTGTAAAGACCTACAACTTCTCTATTGATCAGGCTGGAGAGGAAAGGAAGTTACAACTAAGTAAGCTAGATGAGATCCGTTTAGAAGACTATGAGAATTCTAAATTCTACAAGGAGAAGACCAAGAAGTTCCATGACAACTTGATAGCTAAGAAGGACTTCGTGGTTGGACAGAAAGTTTTATTGTATAACTCTAGGCTCGGACTCATGAGTGGTAAGTTGAGGTCAAAGTGGATTGGTACTTTTGTGGTGACTAATGTTTTTCCTTTTGGTACAGTTGAGATCAAAAGTGAATCCACAGATAAGAGCTTCAAGGTCAATGGACACCAACTGAAACCATTCCTCACAAATCCCTCCTTGGTGGATGTAGTGGTGGAGGAGACCTCCTTACTTCACCCTACTTCTCTTCCATCATGACTTAGGGAGTTTTCTTTTTCTATCTCCTTCTTTACTTTTATTGCACTTGTCCAAATTTATTGATTGTTCTGATTGCTCTTGATCTTATGATTGTGCTACATAAAGGACAATGTGTTGTTTAAGTGTGCGGGGGAAATTGTTCTTTCTTTTGGGTTTTCTAGGTTAATTTTGTTATTTTGGTTTTATGTTATGTGTACAACATTGCATGTTTCTCTTTGAATTCTAGGTTATGTACAGGTAATGGGTAATTGTTTTTGAAATAGGAGTTTCTTGGCATTTTGTGAATTGAAATCCTTGTTTTTCTCTACATGTCCAGTTAGTTTTGAAAGGTTGAATTAAAAGTGATAGATTTACCCTTGGTGAGATTTTGAGCCATCATCATCTATTTTATTCGGTGTGTTTGGCCCCATTGATTGCTTACACAATAGCCTTGGCTTGACTCTTGTTGATACTTCTTGGTTCACATGCATGTTGGGAGATGATTTAGGCATTTTGTTCTTATAAGCCTCTACCCAAATGAGCTTACCTTGAATTAATTCCTTTGATAGCCCTTTGAGCGTATGTTCCCCTTTCTTTGTTTTGAAGCTCATTTGTAGCCTTAAGTGAAAACCATGATCTCACCCTACCCTTAAGGAATTTTGGAGCTTTGGAATTGTTTTGGGAATAAGTGTGGGGGGGTATGTTTCATTGGATGATATGTGTTTTTTTTGCCATGCTTGATGATGTATTTTTGCCATGCTTGATGTATATACATATATTGCCTAATTGTTGCTTTATTTTGGAAATATTCAAAATGCTTTCAAATGCTATTGCTTCAAAAAAAAAAAGAGAGGAGAAAAACAGAAAGAATGAAGTTGAATAAATGAGGTCTTGTTTTGAGGACTTGGACTAGTTTGAGGACTTGGTTGATTTTGTTGATATTGGAGGTTTTGGGTTTACTTTTTATGCTTAATTTTTAATTTTGGTTTTGGGTTTACTACTTTTTCTTAATTTCCACTTATTCCCCATTGCTCCTCTATTCCTTTGGGTTTTAGTTACTTATCCCATACTTTCCTCTACCTTGTCCCTGGCCCCATTACAACCTTAAAAGACCTTTTGATCCTTATGTGCATGTGTTTGTGGTGTTTGGCTGTCAATTTTAGAGTCTTGCCAAGTCTATGTGGTGTTCGTTTTCATGGGTGCACTTGAGAGATGAAGTGCATATCTTGTGAGGCTTTATCACTTTTCAGTCAATTCTTGAGCTGATTAACTACCTTGCCATGCTTGAGGTGCTTGAATGATTTTCATGACTGTCTTGATTCTTTAACTCTTTACGTGTTGGATGTGGCCCATTCCTTGAGATTAAGTGAGAAATATGTAAATGTTTTTGTATTTGTTTGTCTCTCTTTAATGTCTCTGGATTTGTTCCTTGCTCTGCTTTTTGATTTTGCCCAGGAGTGCAAAAGGCTAAGTGTGGGGGAATTTGATGTGTCATTATTTTCTCCAATTTCTTACCCCTTTCTGTCACCATTTTAATTACTAATTAGTCTTAATTATCAAATTAATTATGCAGTTTTATCATTTAGGCCTACTTGACTAATTCTATGTTTTAATTTAATTACAGGAGAATTATAAGCAATTAGGTTGAATCGGCTTGGACTTGAAGAGAGCAAACAATTTTATTTGTCGTCCAATTTTATTTTATTTCGTTTATGGGCTGTATTTTTGTAATTGGGCCACCAAACCTTATTGGGCCCAATAATCAGATTTGTAAGCTTTGGGGCCTAGTGACCTTTAGTGAGCCCAGCTGCTAGGGTTTTAAGGTGATTCTTGTTACTGTTCACGCAGAGAGTATTGTAGGGTTTCATTTTTCAGTTTTAGGGTTATTGTTCACGCGCATGGTACTGTTCACGTATAGACTCCATTTTCGTTTTCTGCTTCAAATTCCAGTTTCGTTTTCTGCTTTTAATTCCAGTTTCATTTTCACTTTTGTCTTCTAATTTCAGTTCGTTTTATGCCTTTGATTTCCTATTCGTTTATGCATTTCGTTTCCAATTGCAATTTCATTTTCGGTTTCTGTTTGTAGATTCATTTTGGTTTCTGTGTTGCAATTAGTTTCTAGTTGTTGTATTTCGTTTTTGCTGTTAATGGAAGGCTGGATCTCTAGTGTTGTTTTCTCTTGAGGATTAAGCATAGCTCTCTTTGAGGTTTTGTTATTAATATTATGTTGTGATCAATTTTTCCCCTTCACCAATTATTCTGTATTTGTTGTTGATATTAATCCATGCATGCTTAATGCTTGATTAATTGTCTTTGTGCTTAATTAATGTTCATGCTTAATGGACAAGTGAGAGGGATTAATTGGTGTATGTGTTTCTTAATCACATAATGACAGCCTTGTGTTAATTTTCACTTAGTAAATTAATTTTGGGTTGGATTAAGTGGTTTAACTAATTAGGGATAAATTCTCGTAACCTAGGATAAGAGACTTGCTTTTGAATCAAGGGGAAACAACATGTTTTAGTTCTGTTATCTTTTTAATTATAGTTTGCTTGCTATTTAAATTACAAAAACAAACAACCCCCCCCCCCATTTCGTTATTGTTTTATTATTATATGTTATGAAAGTTTGTTTGATCATTGCTCACTTGGAGACGACCTAGGATCACTTCCTTGATATTGCATTTTAATGTTTATTTGATTCAGGTACGGCCCCGATCATGTGGTAATGGGCGATATTGAGGGCCCCCAAAAGTGTTTGGCAGAGGTATGCTACAAAATGCCTACCCCTTAGTGGCATATCTGAGGTGAGGCTTAAAGTCGGCTAGAGTGTGGTCTCGAGGTACTTCATATGTCTCCCCCATGGGTTGAGGGACATGTGCATGACCATATTAGGGTTGTTGGCTCTCAATGGGTACGGGAGTGGAGTTATCGACATTCTCATCGAGAGGGTGTGCAACATTGGGTGGTGTATAGTTGGGAGGCAAGCCATATGGTGGGAAGGAATGCTTACTCTGGACCTGCACAAAATGGGGGCCGCCCGTACTTCCCAACGGTGCGCCTACCTGACCTACCATATCTGAGATTGATGATTTACTTGATTGAGGCCAGATGGTTGAGTCGGGTCCATCTTAGTGGCGGTACTTGCGACAATGGCTGTAGCCGTGTTGACCTCCATCATTTTTCTCATACTAAAAATGGCTTCCATCATTGTGGTCATTTGCTCTTTCATGGCCTCCATGTCGGCCTTCATCTGTTCTTGTACCTCTTCTATTTCAATCATCACTCTAGCTTTGGCACGCGTTTGGTAAGGGCATCATAAAGTGCATTATTTCCTTTTGATTACAATGATTACAGTTCTGATTTCGAGGAAAGAATACAATGAGCAATGAAACCAACGTGAAAAGAAAAATAAGAATGGATGTATGTGAACGATATTATTGAAGTATTGCAAATTTTACATGGGACATTCAGTAGAACATAGGGTCGAATCAATTCAGATTTTCATTAAAACAACATTGTTCATTACATCTTGTCAAAGTCAAAGTGCAACGGAAATAAAACATGGACATCAGCAATCCCTAATTTTTGTAAATTATTTAGCTCAACCATGTGTTGGTAGTAGCCAAAGAAGCTATGTAAACTCGACCCACCTTCTGCCCCAACTTTTGCAAGCTAGTTACTTCCATACTTGACCTTGACTTAATGAAAACCTTTTCTTAAAAGCATGTGCTTGGTTCGACCCCATAATCTAATGAATAGAATTTTTTATTGTCAATACTTCGACAACCTATCATAGAGATGAATGATTAGGGCATACTTATGTTATGCATGACAAATGTAATTATGAGAACGACATAAGACGCTAGAAGAACCACCCTTTCCTAGTTAACAATGCAGTAGGTTCCATGTTCACATGATTTTCAATCATTTTTCAAGAGAAATGAGTGTATAATCCCAACATGGTTTGTTTATAGCTGTTATCATGGTACCCAACACATGTAACTAAGAATATGGTGTAAACTTCACGCTTCATTGTGACTTTTCCTTTGTTCTTTTTTTTTGTTTTTTTTTGTTTATTTTTTTTAGGAAAATGCAAGGCATGAGCAACTATGTGTTAGGATCATGCATGAGTGAACATAACATGCGAACAATGAAGATACAATGTATGCAATTGGCATAACAAAAGCATGCTAAATGAAGATGTATGATAATGCAATGCATGAATATGATAAATGATAAATACAGGAATGATATGTCCATTATGATGTCATGAAGAGATGCATGATGTGATCAAGGAACAAGCCAAAGTGAGTTCAATAGTCCCCTAATTCAGGAACCTAATGGATAGGATCCAATAGTCCACTTCTAGATACAACTCCCAAGGGTGATTTCACGTGACTTTACTAGCTTCTAGAGATATCATCCTCTTAGGTAACAACATTGTGGCGGTAGGGACTACCAGCAACAATGCATCACCAAAAGAGGAATACTCTAGAGGAGGCTTCACTATTATCAAGTGAGTCAGAGACCCAGCATGACCACAGATCAACCTTAGCTCCTTATGGCTCACACAGAACCGGGTATAGGGCCTAATATCTCAATGTGTGTGCAAAAAGTGTAGGTGTAATGTGTGCACGGAGCAACCTAAGAATTAACCAACCCTACCGATCAAGCAAACAGAAAAATCCCATGTAGATACAACAAGTATGTCATGTCGTCTGCCCCAGGATTCAATGGCATAAATTATTTCTAACTACGAGGATAATAGATACAAATATGCACCAAGAGGCAACAACATGGCAAAGGTTATATACAAATATGAACAAAACAAAAGGATAAAATAGAAAAAGGAACATAAATAAAGAAAAAAAGTCACGATAAAATTGCACACTCACCAAATGCATTAACTCTCTAACAAGATCCCCAGTGGAGTCGCCATCTATCACAACCTACCTCACGACGGGATGACAAAAGCAAAACGGATAAGCCAAAGTGTTCGTCTCCTAGGGAGAAAACGAGTGGAGTCGCCACCAACGTTTATTCAAGGAAAACGTTAGAAAAACAAAAAAAAAGGTCTGTGAATTTTGAAAATAAGGGTTCGGGAGTTGTTTATGCATGGGGAAGGTATTAGAACCCCACTTGCCCGTGACAAGGGACAACAACCTTTGATCAAGTGTGCACAACGTGACTTCAAAAATTATTTTTTCCCTTTTTATATTTTTTACTTTTTGAGGTCGACAAGGGGGCTGCACTTGTTCCTACATATCATCAGGTGTGATGAGGAATTCAGACCTACGTAGTTCTTTAAGTCTGAATGTTTGTGTGTTAAATTGATTTTATGTTTTTGAAAGATCTATTTTAATTGCGAACAAAGAGTCGTTTAAGGTGTTGAACCTTGAAACGACCTCAAGTGATATTTGATGAAATGAAGTTTAGTTATGAGTTGGTTTTATCTTGGTTTTAATTTATTAACTTTAAATCTCTTTTAAAGACAATTTTACAGTAGTAGTGATCGGTTAGAATTAAACTTTACATATAAAAACAAGATCATTGATGATAGATGGAGAAGATGAATGTGCACATAATAACAAGGGGACCCCTAAGGGTACATAGATCACATTCAATCCCTAAAAATAAAACTAATTGACGGTCGCACGAAGAACACAGAACAAGAAAACAACGTAAGGAATGATCGCAGTCGTGATTTGGTAGCGCCTCAGCTTCGTTTCCTCTTCTTTCTTCTTCTTTTTTCTCTCTTTCTTCTTCTTCTCTCTTAATTCTCTCAATTCCCTCAAGTGTTGAACCTTGGAACTCCTTAAAAACCCCCCTAGCTTGCCTATTTATAGGAAAAAAGACACTTTGGGGCAGTTGAAGCTCGCCCAGGCGAGCTGAACCTTAGCCCTAAAGTAATAAGCTCGCCTAGGCGAGCTGGTTGCTTAGCCATGAAGCCATTTCATGGCCCAAGCGAGCCAGATGCTAGCATGGGCGAGCTAGGGTCCAAAAAACCCCCCAAAAAAGACCCTTTTGCCCCATTCTTTGGTATCCTTTTGTATTCTAGATCAAAACACTGAGTGATTCCCTGCTTTGCGCTATAACTGGTGTCAAACACCGTAATTTGACTAGCAAGAATCAAAATATCAGTGAACGATAGTCTCCAGACAAAATTAGGGTCTGACACCCTCTTTTTTGTGTGTGCTTCATGGAGGACACTACACTGTCAGGAGCTCCATGTGGATCTCCACGAGAGAGAGAGAGAGAGAGAGAGTCACGAGCAAGAACAAGCATCTTTGAAAAAAGAATTTCAAATTCTTTAAATTTTGAGAGAATTTAAAATCGCAATGTTTTAGTTAATCAAAATGATTCACAACAATACCAAAATTTCAATTCTCTTTAAAATATTCTATCCAAACAAAATATTTTTATTATGAAGCAATTTAGCAATAAAAGAAATCATAAAGCACTTTAAATTCCCTAAAAAAATGAATTCTCTTGCTGAATTGTTTCATCCAAACACACTATAATAATGTATACCTTCTTCCTACACATTTCACAAAACTAATAGTATATACCTACACCAAACCAAAAAGACAAAAAAATGAATGTTTTTTCTCTGGCTTATAACCAACTTTGCTACCTGAATGTTGAAAGCACTTGAGTATTGATTTTAACAAGCAAAACGGTAGTTAAAGTATCAAATCAGACAAACAATTTATAATATATAAAAGCTTAAGCTCTTTACTATTACGATATCACGTCAGCAAAATTGATGATTTTGAGAAACGAGAGCATTCTCCTTTTGTGTCTATCACTTCTTTTTTTCCTTCTTTTTTCTTCAATGTTACTCATAATATAACAAAACCTATACCAAAACATTTCAATTCAATTTTACTGACCTCCAAATGCTTCTCATATTCACGGCCCTCATTCTTCAATATTCTATATTACATTTTATAACCATTTCCTTTTACATTTTATATATCATTCAATTTTTTCATATTAGTAATTTCTAAATTCTAATATATTTTCTACTCTATAAATATAAATATAAATAAATATTCACAACAACAAACTTCATGATCTAAAATTAGTTTTCAAACTAATCTATTAAAAAATAAGTTGGTTAAACAAAGTTAAAATTTATTTATTTTTCACATTAGTTTGTAAAAAATATATTTCACTTCAACTTTAACTATTACAAATATAATTTTATTTAATATCTCCAATATTACACATCATAAAATGAAAAAAAAAATATTAAATTACTTTAAGAAAATTTTATATTGATTAAATTTATTTAATATTTTTAATTTTAATCCAATTTGCACTTTTAAATATATTGCTACAGGAAGTTCCACTACATGTAGCAATACGAGAGAACATGATTTCAAAATTTAATAATATTTTACATAATTTAAGAATTGTCTCAACAAATGATGCATACAAACCTGTCAAAGGAACATTCAAAGGATAATATATAAAAGCTGAGCTCCTCACTATTATGCTGCCACATCAATCATGATTTGGAGAAAGGAGAATATTCTCCTTTTGTGTCTATCACTTCTCTTTTCCTTCTTTCTTCTTCAATGTTACTTACAACAACATCCAAGAAGAAGGCTCAAAGATAGTTGCAATCACTTCTATCATGGTTAAGAAATTTAGAGGTTTGATTACTTTCACACGTTTAAAATCCTAAACAAAATTTTCATTCTACACTTTATATATGTTACTACTTTATCTCTTTTCTTTTCTTTATATATATAGATAATTCAACCAAAAAAAATAAGGATAACTAGATAAATGAATGGTTAAATTGTACTTATTATTTACATTAAGCAATTTTCATATGTCATTTCACAATGGAAATTGAAATTATTTTTTAAATTTAATTTTTATATTAAGTTATATGTGTGTGTGTGTGTGTATAATCTCTAAATAACAATTAAATAAAAATTCACCCATAATTTCCTATCCCTTTATTTTTATATTAGCATGATTATTTAATTATTTATTTATTTATTTATTTGAGATATTTCTTTACTATCCTAAGTATTGTTTTCAATTCAACTTATTTAATAAATAAATAATTTTAATTCAATTAAGTCTATATCATACTTTTTGCTTACAATAATTTTTTTATATTTTATTTACTATAATAATTTTAATTTACTAACAATTATATTTTAATAATTTTTTTCAGATGAGTTTTCAATCAACTCAACTTCAAGTACAAGGATCTATATCAACCTAAACAATCCTGATTTTGCAAACTTCAAGATAGGGTAAAATGAACTTTCTTCTTTTCTTTTATTTTATTATACACATTTTGTAACATTCAACAAACAAAATTGCTAGTTTATTCTAATTCTTTGATTGATGTAGTTAAAAAATTATAAATTTTATTCTAAATAACTACTTTGTAGAAAAAAATGGAGCACATCAAATAAAAGAACTATCTTCTCCAAGTTCAATTGATCTTGACAAGAGAATGTAAAAACAAATAGAAGATCTTTGCAAGATTGTCTATGAAATGGGTAAGAGAATCACAAGTATGCTAGCCTACCATGACCTCTATATTCATAATATTGAATAATACTTTATTTTTCTTAGTTTTAACATATATAAAATAATAGGATAATGTATTGCAACAATCAATGAGACCGACGATATGTTTGGTTGGAATATGTTGCATGTGAGAAATGCCAAAAGAAAGTTTCAAAAAAGGAAAATTAATACACTTATAGAGAATGCAAACTGTCATCCAAGTACCCAACAACAAGGTTTACTGTTTTGTATATAGTGAATTATTTTTTATAACATAATCAAATAAATATTAAAAAAATTAAAATCTTTTTTAGGCTCAAGATACAATTGAAAGTCTATGATGACACTGGTGTAGCAACATTTGAACTCCTTCACACCCAGAATGCAAATAAGGCTGACAACCCCCAATATTGTATATCCTTTAGAGACACTTTTATTTTTTAGATCATGCTCATAGCTCACAACTTGAAGGAAGGATTTCAAACCCGACACAAGGACTTTTATCCCAAAAAATATCATTCAGCATGATCCTCTCCTCAAAAAAATTAAACAACTAACCATATTTATAATTTATTTTCATTTTTTACTTCTTGTACAAAATATTAATAGTTTCATCCACTAGTTAATATTTTTATTAAAAAAAGGAACCCACTTCACCACAACAAATATCATGAGATGATTAAGGTGAATAACTAATTATGAGTCAAAGCCCACAAAGTACATTAAGAAAAAGACAAATAAACAAATTGTCACAAGTCAAAATCCAAAGCTACAACTATTCAAGAAGTCAAAAGATGCATATTCATAATCAAAAGAAGAAGAAAGTCCATAAAAGAAAAATGTGAAAAAACAATTTGTCATAAGTAAAAGCTCAAAGCTACAAGCATCCAAGAAGTCAAAAGATACATCTTCATCATCAAATGAAGTTTATTCAATCTCAGAAAGTCCATTAAGGAGAAATACAAATAAATACAAAAATTCAACAACAGGTCACCAGCGAAAGAAAATAAATCTAGTGTCTATTAGAAAGAGCAAAAGTCCATGGTCTTGCACTGCTTTCTATATATATATAAGAATCTTTTATGAGTTTATACTGATAGACACGAATTTAGTGTCTATTAAACACTTCAAAGACACAAATGACCCAAGTTTGAATACCCATTCAACTATCCAAATTTTAAAGGTCTTACAACCTAGACAGTTTGGAACAAATTTGAATCAACCCAAAAAATTCTCTACACCGTTTGATCCTATAGGTTACACCTATTGGGATTACGTAGATGCCTGGACCAATGTTTTATGGCATCAAAATAGCAAATTTAAACACTCCTGGTTAATTTATTTTAAAACCAATACAGTCTACAATTTTCCAAATTGGTTATTCCAGTGGTGGGACTTTTTTGGACCAACCTTTGAAATATACTCGGAGCAAGTTCAACATGGGTTTTCTCAGTTTAACAAAATGTATAATACCAAAACATATATGTTAGCTGATCTCTGGTATCAGAGCTTGATGGGGAAGTAGGAATATTGTCCGTAAGGATATATGTTAACGGATTTCATGGATTTGAACTTATGTATAGTAACCGTTTTCATTCATGTACAATACTCTTAATTTAAACAGTATGTGTTTGAACAGTATTTCTGGAAGTACAACAGTCTGATATTTTAGTTGAATGATATTGTAGCAGTAAGTCCTGTGGATGAAAAAGGGCAGTAAGGCTAAGGTGTATTCTTCAAATAAAATATTAAGACATAATATATTGGTGGCTATAGGAGTAATGTTCAAACTATATTGTTTGTTTTCAAAAAAAAAAAGTTAAAAATTTTATTTTTTCAGATCCAAGAAACTTAGTAACATATAACCTTATGGAAACATTTCTATGGAGCCACATGAAGGCAAAGATACTGTAAGATGAATATCATGTCTCGTCTTTTACGTTCTTTCTCCCGCATTTCCTTTCTCTCTAGTTCATCTTGATCATCTTCAAATAGTTCCTTAAGACACTTAAATTTGCTCAATGAGCAAGGAAACCAGACCCACGAGGTCGCCCCAAAACACAATCTCTTCAATGAGGAGGTCCGATTCGAAGAAATAAACCAAAATATGGATGACTGAAGTATTTTAGAAATCCCTCAAGACACATTATATGTTCCTGAGACAGTTAAAGACAAACATAATTTTGATTACATAATCAAAACTATAGAAAATAACAATCCTCTAGGGCAAGACATAGGGGAAGAATTTCATTTACTTTCCAAAAATTCAATTTATGAACACAGTCAAAAATACAAATACCTACACAAGATGTGTACAAGTAGCCATCAAGCCTTTAATTGATATGAGCATAGATGCTACAGTATTAATGTGCCTTAGAGACATTAGACATAACAAATTTGAAGATTCCTTAATAGGAACAGTAGAAACAAGCCTAGGACAAGGTCTAGTTTATTTTAATTGTTACCCAAACAAAATAGTGAGTCTGATGGATAGAAACATTCTTGACTCTCTGTTCCTAAACATCCACTTTCATGGGCTTGACATGAAAGAAGGATCAATTCTAGCAGCATTAATCTATAGGATTCAATACAAGGTCATGAATACTTATGCATCAAGAGTCCTTCTAAAACCACAAAGAGGAGAGACAACCTTGTTTATCACCGATATGACAAAGGCCAATGTTTCTCTTCCAAGAACCATAAATGGGATGAGGTAACTCTTCCTAAAAAATGGGTCATGGGCAAGGCCACTCTGTCAGTCCCCAGACCCGCTCCAACTATAGAACAAATTAAGCAAGACAACTCTGGTAAGGTAGAAATAACCTTCAATAGGAGAAATTTTTTTTCATCAAGAATAGAAGCCTCAAGATCCAAATATGAGTCGGCAAGAAGGTCTTTTTCGGTAACAACCCGATCAATCCCATTTGGATTAACTAGGTCTGAGTCACACAATTAATTTCCTACTGTAAACTTCCAAGGATTGGATACAACCTCTAGTATACCTAGAACAACATACAATCAAGAACAAGAGGACGACCAAAAGTCGATCCAATCTCCAATATACTCTTTTATGCATGAACTTTATGATGTTATCTGACAACTTTAGCATTGATAAGGACACCCTTAGAAAAGACTTTTATTCTCCAAATAATGAACCTCAAAGGAGATGATTTTTTCAATATTTTAAGGGTTTAAACAGAAAACAAATCCAAGACAAATTCTATGAATTTGTCAAAAGACTCAAAATCAACATTCTTTTCTTTGATTGGTTTCATGCTTATACCATCAGAGAAGATATAGATTACTCATGGAAATAAGTTATCATAGGTGATCCAACGACCAATGTTATTACCAATTGGAAAATCAAAGATGGTGAGTTAATCCAATTGGAATTATCTCCCACAACACAATACCAACTGCCAAAGGTCAAAGATCGTAAAGATAAACCTGTCATGGCCACTCCATTCAAGACAACAGATGTTAACGAAGAAGTAACTTCCAAAGACATCAAAAGCCTAATGGAATAGGAATAGGCTAATTACACTAATAAATACCTACAAGTTTTAGGAGAGTCCATCAAAACAAAGGCAATTCCTAAACAAAAAACTCCTGAAGAATCTCCATCAAATATCCCTATAGAAAAACCCTTATTCAAACCTTTTAAGGTCAGTAAAAAGGAAAAACAAAAAATTAGGGAATTAAGGAGACATAAAGCACTTACAGAAGGAGTAGGTGACAATAGTAGTGAATTATCAAACAAGCTTGATAGTTTACTTAGGGTCATTCCTGAAACTCCTCAACCTTCCGAAGAAATATCAAAAATGAAAACAAGAAGTACTTCCAAATTAATTAATGTTATTAATGAAGATAGTGACCAAAATTCAGAAAACACAACTGAAATAAGTTCAATATCGGAGAAAGACATTAATCCAATAAATTCCAAGCATTGGAAAATGCCCTCCAAACTCTATTTCCAACGACCAACTGCCCCTAACCTCCTATTAGATGAGAAAGGCAAGTGTAATTTCAAAATCTTTAGTGCAAATAACATCTATGAGTGGAATATAGATGCCCAAATGGAGTACAATATTATGAATACACTCCAGCACATGACCATGGTAGCCATGGCTTACCAAACATCCCATGAGTGTTCGGAGGAAACAATCATTGATATCTTAGTGGCAGGATTTTCCGGCCAATTAAAAGGATGGTGCGACAATTATCTCACTAATGATGAAAAGTAAAAAATTTACAGCACAGTCAAAATGGATCTCAATGGAAAAGTCATTACTAATGACGATAATAAGGAGATTCCTGACGCTATTAATACATATATTTTTACAATAGCCCAACACTTTATTGGCGACCCATCCCTTTGGAAAGATCGGTCCATAGAATTATTATCAAATCTTAAGTGTAGAACTTTAGTAGATTTTAGGTGGTATAGAGATACCTTCCTAACTAGAGTTTACACCAGAGAAGATAGTCAACAACCTATCTGGAAAGAAAAATTTCTAGCCGGTCTTCCAAGATCATTAGGAGATAAGGTTAGAGACATAATCCGTATCCAATCTGTCAATGGAGATATTCCATATGAGAGTTTAAGTTATGGCCAATTAATTTCTTATGTCCAGAAAGTAGCTTTAAAAATCTGTCAAGATGACAAAATCCAAAGACAAATAGCCAAAAAGAAGGCCCAAAAAAAGAGAGATTTAGGATCTTTCTGTGAACAATTTGGACTACCAGCCTGTCCAAAACAAAAGAAAAAACAAAACCATAGGAAAGAATCCCATGAAAATAAGACCTTCAACAAAAAGAGATTTCCAAGAAGGAGATACTGGCATAAACCCTCGACCAGTAAAGAAAATGACACTCCTAAACCAAAAATAAAACCCAAAATAACATGTTACAATTATGGAAAACAAGGCCACATTAGAAAATATTGTAGGTTAAAGAGAAAATTGAGAAATCTTAACCTAGAACCAAAAATTGAAGAGCAGATTAATAATCTGCTTATTGAAACCTTAGAGGAAGAAATAGAAACTTCATCTTCCACATTCTCTGAGGATAACCTCAACATAATCCAACAAGACGATCAACCATCGTCTAGGGACGATGATGAACGAGAAATCAATACTCTAACAAGAGAACAAGATCTCTTGCTTGAAGCAATCAATTCCATACTAGATCCCCAAGAAAAGAAGGTTTTCCGGAAAAATTAAAGAAAACTCTAGAAACCAAACCCAGACCAAAAGATTTTATTACAAATAATAAATTTGATGTTAGTAATATATTCAAGAGGTTAGACAACTCTTTAGAAAAACCAACCATAATTCAAGATCTCCAAACAGAGATTAATAATTTAAAAAAGGAAGTTAAGGAACTTCGTCAACAACAAGAAATTCATCAAATTATCCTATCTCAACTAGAAGAAAACAATGATTATGAGAGTATAGAAAAGGATGTGGAAAATGAAAATATGGGATTAATAAACAAGATTAAGATCCAAAAATTTTACATAAACATTAGAATCATTATTAATGATTTTATCTTGGATACAATGGCCCTATTTGATACAGGGGCTGATTCAACCTGCATTTCGGGAGGATTAGTTCCTACAAAAAAATTTGAGAAAACCTCAGAAAAATTGAGCACAGCAAATGGCTCAAAATTAAAGATTAACTACAAGTTATCTAGCGCAATTATAGGAAATCAAGGTCTTAGGATTAATACAAACTTTCTTCTGGTAAAAAACCTAAAGAATGAAGTAATCCTAGGTACTCCCTTTATTAGAGCTCTATTCCCCTTTCAGATATCTAGGAAGGAATAACCACCATTCATTTAGGAAGAAAAAGTTACATTTAATTTTTCTACTAAACCCATTTCACGAAACATAAATTTCATAGAAAAGAAAATTAACCAAATTAATTTCTTAAAAGAAGAAGTATCTTTCAATAATATTCAGTTACAATTGGAAAACCCCCAATTAAAAGAGAAAATCCAATCTCTACTACAACATATCCAATCAACCATTTGTTCCAACTTGCCACATGCATTCTGGAACAGGAAAAAACATATTGTCGATCTCCCTTATGAGAAAGACTTTAGGGAAAAACAAATCCCACAAAAGCTAGACCAATTCAGATGAATGAAGAACTTCTTCAATATTGTCAAAAGGAAATCCAAGATTTACTTGATAAAGGCTTAATTAGAAAGAGCAAAAGTCCATGGTCTTGCACTGCTTTCTATGTTAACAAACAAGTGGAACTTGAATGGGGTACACCTCATTTAGTTATAAATTACAAACTGTTAAACCAAGCCTTGCAATGGATTAGGTATCCTATTCCAAACAAAAAAGATTTACTCAACAGATTGAATTCTACAAAAATATTTTCCAAATTTGACATGAAATCTAGATTTTGGCAAATTCAGATTCAAGAATCTGATAGGTACAAAATTTCCTTCATTGTACCTTTTGGGCAATATGAATGGAATGTAATGCCATTTGGTCTGAAGAACGCCCCTTCAGAATTTCAAAAATCATGAATGATATCTTCAATGCTTATTCAAAGTTCGTCATTGTCTATATAGATGATGTTTTAATTTTCTCTCAAAACATTGATCAACATTTCAAACATCAGCAGACCTTCATCCATATTATCAAACAAAATGGTCTGTCAGTCTCCAAATCAAAGATCAATCTTTTTCAAACACGAATTAGGTTCCTTGGTCACCATATATATCAAGGTACAATCATTCCAATAGACAGGTCAATAGAATTTGCCAACGAATTCCGCAACCAAATTTTAGACAAAACCCAGTTACAACGATTCCTTGGTTGTCTAAATTATGTAGGAAAATTTGTCCCATATTTAAACAATATTGTCAAACCATTGCATGATAAGATGAAGAAAAATCCGCCTCCTTGGTCTGACATCCATACTCAAACTGTCAAACTAAAGGTTCAATCCATAAAATATTTGTATCTCCCAATTTTGTAGGCATTCAAAATTATTGAAACTGATGCATCCGACATATGTTATGGTGGTATCCTCAAACAAAGAGTCCATGACCAAGAATATGTCATTGCATACACATCAAATCATTGGAATTATGCACAACTAAAATATTCAACTGTTAAAAAAGAATTTTTAGCAATTGTTTTATGCATTTCCAAATTTCACATTTATTAAAGTAAAATTTTTTAATCCGGGTTGATTGTGAATCAGCCAAAGATATTTTACAAAAAGATGTCAAAAATCTTGCGTCTAAACAAATTTTTGCTAGATGGCAAGTAATCTTAAGTGTTTTTTATTTTGATATAGAATACATCAAGGGCACCTCAAATTCTCTACCTGACTATTGTTGAGCCTAGATGTAAATATTCTTTACTATCTATTTAATGTAGTTTTGATGTGTTCATTGCTTCTATCTGCACTTAATTCTTACATGCTTTTGGTCTGATCATCCATTTGTGTGTAAAGTTAGGATTTTTAGCATTGGGAAATATTTTGAATCCTTAGAACTGGATAGAGCATGGCTAGATAATTGTATTGTCTGGACACGGAGTGCAAGGACTCTAGTTTTTAATATGTCGTGATCTTAATGTTGTTTGGTTAGGCTAAGTTTGACGAGGAATCCGAGAACGAAGTTTAATTAGAATTAGCCCATTCATGTGAGACATCGATATTTGGGATAATTGTCCTCAACATAGAACACAAAAACAACATTAGATAGAGAAAAACCCTTAATTGCATCAAGTTACTCAGTAGAAAGGCCCAATGTTTTAATCATCTGTTTATTCTCGTATTTACTTAGTTAATTTTATAGTTATCTCTGGAATTGCAACTATATCCTGTTTTTATTTCCATTTCATGATGTTACACAAATGTCTACTTATTGAATGAACGTTTTTCTGAATGAAACAAACTCTCTGTGATACGATACTCAGTTCTTACCGTTTTATAATACTTGTATGACTCTGTGCACTTGCTGATAAATTCTGTAGTTGTAAAGAGAAGTTAACATTTATACTTATGATTTGACGAATGAAGTGATGTGATGATATTGCTGTGTAAATGAGTGATTGTGCCCATGATTGATGTTGTGACTTAATGCATGATGTCCATGAGTATATGTGAAAGCAATATGTCATGATATGCATATGTGTTGCAAAAAATGTTAGGAGAACCTAATTCTTGTGGGATAGGAATCCCCAAGGGAATTTGAAAATAAACCATGTACATATTGTCATGAACCATACATCATGTTGTGCATGTGTTTTGAAGTGAAGGATGTTTATGAATCTAAACGAGGAGGTCATGAATGAGTTGATGTATGACTCTGATCTTGGGGGTGTAATGGTTTAGAATATCCTTTGAGCTCATGTTGATCACATGTATTGGAGTATCCTTGCAAGGCCAGAACATCCTAACACACGTCATTGGCAGTGTCATCTCGGTGACAGTGATAGTGTTGGGTTGTTCATTGTGTGGCAATTCATCGATTACATAGACTCACATGCTAATTTATAGTGTTTTCCAAAATGATACCACATGCATAAGAGTCTATGGGTCTAATGTGCATCACATTTCGTGTGTGAAATGTTTGATTTGGATGAGGCATGCTTGTGTTGCACAACATAATTATTTATAAATGTATCTTATATCTTTATGACTTCATTAATGTTTAAAATTTATTGTGAGATGTATCTCACTCCTTGTCTATTTTGTCTTGTTTGTGTTTGGGTTGAATATCACCCTTGCATGTGAGTCTCTGTAAGGTTATGATGATGATGCTACATGAGAAGCTTAGGTCTCCACTTTATATTACTATTAATTTTAGGGTTATGGATGCTCTAAAACAATGTAACATTGAGACATAGGTTTTATTCATTTATCTAATAATTAAATTAATGAGTATTTTTTCACCATATTTTATTTAATATGGTTTGTATAGACTTTGGAGCACCAAGATTTGTTTAACATGGAGTTACATTTTTTATTGATTTTTTTCCTTAAGTTTACAAATATTTGGCATGTAATACTCTTACAGCGAAATAAGTTTTTTTTTAAAAAAAATTGATGCATCCTTTTAATTAAATTTTGCTACAAACGTATTTAGAAAATATTACAAGTGTATGTGTCTTGGGGTAGAAATTACCGGTAGATAGACCAGATGCCATGCTGTCGCAACCTACCCTTCGGCGGGAGGGCGACGCGTGACTCGCGGGATGCGTGTTCCACGAAAGGAATACGCGCGGAGTCGCCACCAACGTTTATTTGAGGAAAACGTCGGAAAAACCGGAAAAGACGCGATCTACGAACTTTTAAGTGAAAGGTTCGGGAGTTGTATTTACGCATGGGGAAGGTATTAGCACCCCACACGTCCGCCCCAAGGGACGGCAGCCTTTAATCGAATGTGCAAACATGACTTTGATTTTACGTTCCTTTTTATGTCCTTATATCCTTTTATATCCTTTTTATATTATTCTCTTTTTTGTGGTCGACAAGGGTGTTTCCCTTTGCTCCTACGTATTCCTCAATTTGGGATGAGAAAATCAGACCTACGTAGTTCTTTTTTATCAAGTGATCCTTTTTTACTTAAGTGGTGATCATTTTAAGGCGTTGGACCTTAAAAATGATCCATTTTACTTAGTGAGAAATTGAAATGACAAATTTCAAAAGCCTATTTTTGTGGACGAGCTTGACTAGGCGAGTTGATTTTAGCCTTAGTTTCACTTTAGTTATTAATCAATTCGATTAAGAATGAGAAATCCCAAAGAGAAAACGTCCGATTGATTTTTCGCTTTATTTTACTAAAAAGATGTTTTTTGATTATTATATTATTTTTTACCTCTTTTTGATTTCCAACGTGGTCACGGCACGACCGAACGGTCGGAATTTATTTTAACCGAAGTTAATGGATAATACAATTCAAACGTTCGGTGGAAATTTATTTTATTTTTAAGTTAAGCGAGAAATGACTTAAGTAAAATGGCTTAAGCACGTCAACAGGGGGTATAAAAAGTAAGCAAAACGAGAATAAAAATGCACGAAACACAATGTGGACCACTATGGGTGCATAGAATGAATCGAAAAGCTTGGTTCGAGGTACTTACCCGTTGAAGATCGAAGAACGAATGAAGAACGAATGAAGAACGTCGAAGAACGGTTGAAACCTTTGCGAGATTCCTTACGGAAAACGTTACGGAAACGTTTCGGAAGCGCCTCGACTTAGATTTTCTTCACGGAAACAATTTTTCCAAGCAAATTCGAAAGAGAGAGAAGTGCCTAAGGGGCTGAACCCCTTCCTTCTTGCCTTCCTCCCCTATTTATAGCAAAATAGGGGAGGTGGTTGCCGCCCAGCTCGCCCAGGCGAGCTCAGCTCGCCCAGGCGAGCAGGGTTGCTTCCTCCAGAAGCAACCGCCTTCTGGAGGAATATTCCAGAGGGCCCAAGTGGGCCTGGGTGCTATTTGCACCCCCATTTTTACTAAGTACACCCCCCTCTGCTGTTTTTTGGTGATTCTTTTTTCGTAAAGTTACGGAAACTTACGAATTTCGTAACGATACTTGTTTTCTTTCCGTAATGTTACGGAACCTTGCGGATTACATAATCATCCCCTTTTTGACTTACGGAATGTTACGGAACCTCACTTAATTATGCAATGATGCTTCCATTTGATTTCCGGTGTGTCACGGAAACTTACAGATTGTGCATCAATATTTTTTTGGTTTTTCGGCATGTCCTGGAATTTCACAAATTGCCTAATGATGGGTGCCAAGCACCTCACGAGGACCAAAGAATGGTCGCACGTCATCGAGCAAAGGCCCCCGGACGAAATTAGGGTATGACAGTTGCCCCTCTTTACTTGTCTTTTATTGGAGATAAAAGGAAAGTAAAGATAAGACACTAATTTCGTTCCTCTCGATTTGACGAGAGTCGCGGGTGACCATAAAATCTCCACATGCAAATGACTTGTTGTTCCCAGAATATCACAAATTGCCTAATGATGGGTGCCAAGCACCTCACAAGGACCAAAGAATGGTCGCATGTCATCAAGCAAAGGTCCCCGGATGAAAATCAGTGTATGACACTAATTTCGCTCCTCTCGGTTGACGAGAGTCGCGGGTGACCATGACTTGTCGTTCCTAAAATTTCACAAATTGCCTAATGATGGATGCCAAGCACCTCACAAGGACCAAAGAATGGTCGCATGTCATCAAGCAAAGGTCCCCGGACGAAAATCAGTGTATGACACTAATTTCGCTCCTCTCGGTTGACGAGAGTCGCGGGTGACCATGAAATTTCCGCATGTAAATGACTTGTTGTTCCCGGAGGAACAAAAGGTGCAGAAGACTATGTCAGTCTCTGCATGCTATCAAGCGTTCTGTCTTACAGATAGCAAAAGAATGTTTATACGGATAACCACTCGGGTATTTCCGCGTATCATCGGGCCCGCCGCCTCTGGATGATACAAGGGTGCAGAATGACCAAACTTGGTCTCTGCTTGTCATCGGGCCCGCCGCCTCTGGATGACAAAAGGGTGCGGATAACCGTAAGGTATCTCCGCGCATCATCGGGCCCGCCGCCTCTGGATGATACAAGGGTGCAGAATGACCAAACTTGGTCTCTGCTTGTCATCGGGCCCGCCGCCTCTGGATGACAAAAGGGTGCGAATAACCGTAAGGTATCTCCGCGTATCATCGGGCCCGCCGCCTCTGGATGATACAAGGGTGCAGAATGACCAAACTTGGTCTCTGCTTGTCATCGGGCCCGCCGCCTCTGGATGACAAAAGGGTGCGAATAACCGTAAGGTATCTCCGCGTATCATCGGGCCCGCCGCCTCTGGATGATACAAGGGTGCAGAATGACCAAACTTGGTCTCTGCTTGTCATCGGGCCCGCCGCCTCTGGATGACAAAAGGGTGCGAATAACCGTAAGGTATCTCCGCGTATCATCGGGCCCGCTGCCTCTGGATGATACAAGGGTGCAGAATGACCAAACTTGGTCTCTGCTTGTCATCGGGCCCGCCGCCTCTGGATGACAAAAGGGTGCGGATAACCGTAAGGTATCTCCGCGTATCATCGGGCCCGCCGCCTCTGGATGATACAAGGGTGCAGAATGACCAAACTTGGTCTCTGCTTGTCATCGGGCCCGCCGCCTCTGGATGACAAAAGGGTGCGAATAACCGTAAGGTATCTCCGCGTATCATCGGGCCCGCCGCCTCTGGATGATACAAGGGTGCAGAATGACCAAACTTGGTCTCTGCTTGTCATCGGGCCCGCCGCCTCTGGATGACAAAAGGGTGCGGATAACCGTAAGGTATCTCCGCGTATCATCGGGCCCGCCGCCTCTGGATGATACAAGGGTGCAGAATGACCAAACTTGGTCTCTGCTTGTCATCGGGCCCGCCGCCTCTGGATGACAAAAGGGTGCGGATAACCGTAAGGTATCTCCGCGTATCATCGGGCCCGCCGCCTCTGGATGATACAAGGGTGCAGAATGACCAAACTTGGTCTCTGCTTGTCATCGGGCCCGCCGCCTCTGGATGACAAAAGGGTGCGGATAACCGTAAGGTATCTCCGCGTATCATCGGGCCCGCCGCCTCTGGATGATACAAGGGTGCAGAATGACCAAACTTGGTCTCTGCTTGTCATCGGGCCCGCCGCCTCTGGATGACAAAAGGGTGCGCGTCACATGACCTCAGGGTCAGTATGACAAAGATTATGGGGCGGCCGACAAAAGCAAGGCTCTTGCTCCTACGTATCCTCCAATGAGGAACTCAGACCTACGTAGTTCTGGATAACTTGTGAGACTTGAAAAGTCTCCATCGGAAGATGCTGACATCTCCGGAAAGGGCGCAGATGACCATATTGGTCTCTGCTCGTCAATCACACTTGGGGTCACTGAATGACGAGGTGCGGATAACCGTAAGGTGTCTCCGCGTACTACCAGCTCTTGAGTCATGGCAACAAAAGGCGGTATGGTCGACAAAAGCGAGGCTCTTGCTCCTACGTATCCTCCAATGAGGAACTCAGACCTACGTAGTTCTGGAAAACTTGTGAGACTTGAAAAAGTCTCGGTGTTTTCTCCACTAAAATGCAAACATGCTTTAGCAAAGAGACAAATATTCCAACTGATTTAGAGCAGCATATGCTTTTTTGAGTGAAAAACAATGCGTCTACCGGGGAAGGAGAGTCTGCTGATGAAATCTCCCATAACCATAAATGAGATTTTGGATGTTAGCATTTCGTTTCTAAATGACCATTTAGAGGAAACACTGGGTTCGACAAAAATAGAAGAAATCCACTCAAAGTGTATCAATCTCGCACAGGTAAGTGTTTCATCCTAATTCCGAACCATAGATATGTCATGACTTGACTTTGCAAATTATTTCCTATCAAATCAAAAATTACATGCGTGATCATGGATCAAATAGGACTTCCCTTGGGAATGGGTTCTTTTGGGGAGTTTTTCGGCTTTTATGTGTTTTTGGCTTTTGATTTTTTTTTTGTTGGCTTTTTCTTTTTCTGTTTTTGTTTAGTGCGGGGCGAAAAAGTCGCTAGCGCACGGGATTTTGGTTGGTAATCAAAGGGAGAAGACCATTTTAGGTCGTGGTTTCCTTTCCTTCTTCTTGTTCATTTGGTGACAATTCTGTATTGTTCAGATATTGTCTGGTCCAAAGACCTCTCTGCACATTTCTTCTGGTTTCTTTGACCAGGAGCTTCCTTCTTTTTTACTTTCTCCCATTCTTTGGTTTGGGAATTTTCTTTCTTTTCTTTTTTCTTTCTCCCACTCTTTGATTGGGAATTTCCTTTCTTTTCTTTTTTCTCTTTCTCCCACTCTTTGATTGGGAATTTCCTTTCCTTCCTTTTTTGCTTTCTCTTTGATTGGGAATTTCCTTTCCTTCCTTTTTTGCTTTCTCTTTGATTGGAAATTTCCTTTCCTTCTTTTTTTTTTTGCTTCCGAGGGTAAGGTTTATGGTGAGTCAGGATTTTGGCTCAAGGCTTGTAGAATGGCTAGACATGATACATGTCAGGGTTTGGTTTGGTTCAAGGATAAAAAGGGATGCCCCACATTATTTCCATGACACAAATGCAAAAATGATGATTTGGAAATTTTATGCAAAACTGGTCATGCATGCACCTATGCGGACACTCAAGTGTCAAATTTTTATGGTCATGTGATGCTAGGGCTCAGGATTTATTTCCTCTATTTTAAATCAACCCAATGTTTCCAAAATATGTTCTTTTATCAATTTGTGCATTCATTCGAGTCCATTTCGGGCGTCCGGGAAAATCTTCACAGCATTCACCCTTCAGGTGTAGACACGTTTTTTTTCTCTTCAAAAATCGGTTATGATCAATGAATTTTTTCAAAGAAAAGTTGGAAGTGATCTCTTTCAAAAGCATGTTGGTTTTTTTAGCTAGATAACTTATTTTTTTTCTTTTTTCTCCTTCTTTTTTTTATCATTATCATTTGTTTATTTCTTTTTCTTGTTTGTTTTTTTTTTCTTTTTTTTTCATGAGGTATTTTGCTACCTAAACATGTGCATATTTTTGTGAGGTATTTTTGCTATATACATGCATATCCAAGGTATCTTGCCACCTAAACATACATATATATGTTTTGTGAGGTATTTTTTTGCTACATACACGCACATCTAAGGTATCTCTCTACCTAAACATACAAATATATATTTTGTGAAGTATTTTTTTGTTTACATACACGCACATCTAAGGTATCTCTCTACCTAAACATACATATATATATTTTGTGAAGTATTTTTTTGTTTACATACATGCATATCTAAGGTATTTTCACTACCTAAACATACATATATATATTTTGTGAGGTATGACTACCTTCCGAGCTTGCGCTTGTTTTATTTAAATCCCCAGGATCATGAGCAACTAGGTGCGTCCTACTATAAAAAGTGATCAAATAACAAGCATAGATTCAAAAGGTACTAGGTTGCCTCCTAGTAGCGCTTCTTTAACGTCTTTAGCTGGACGCCTTATGACTTGTTGGTCACGGACCTAGTACTTCGCTTACCTTTGGCTTTGGACTTGGTCGCCTACTGGTCGGCCATGTGTCGTAGGCAACACTCTAACCTTTTTATGGATGAGCTGAGGTGAACTTTAGAGGTGGTGGCGGTGTGTCTATTGCCCGCTACCGGCCATCCCAATGCTGCTGTGGTGTTTCGCCCTGCGCCTGCCTGGGGACGCAGTACTTCTTGATGAAAGCTCGATTAGTAGGGGGCCTGATGCCCTTGCTGGAGGTGACAGGTACTCCGTAGAACTGACAGAGACCCGTAATTAGAGCTTGACAACTCCAAGACCCTGTTGGACTTCTTCGGGTCCACTGGGTGTCTTGCAGGCGCAATCCCTGCAAACAAAAGATGAAATCAGAAATCAGTTGAGCGATGTGCATACTTACCTATGATGACGTGACCTTGCCGGGGGGGTACGGGCACCCTGTAGGACTGATAGAGGCCCGTACCCAGAGCTGGAAACCCCAGGGCCCTGTTGGACTTTTCTGGGTCCACTGGGTGTCTTGTGGGTGCGATCCCTGCAAACAATAGATGGTATCAGAAATCAGTTGAACTATATGCATACTTACCCATGTCGGGACGACACAGACCAACCGATACTTTTGCAGGGGGAGATTGGCATTGCGGTCGCTGGGCAGAATGTTGCTAAGTAGCAATGTCATCTATATCTGTGTAAGAGTGGTCATGTTGGTGCGCATGATCCGCACTCGTCTCTTTACAGCGGCACGGATGAAATCTTGCCCCGGTATGCATAGTAGCTGTGTAATAGCCTCCCTCTCTGGTTGTGCTCGCACAGTTGGCCCTCCTCCAATATCAGGGGGTGGCCCAGGAACCGTTAAAAGGAAACTACTGGCCCCTTAATCGGAAGTGCAAGTCTCGGTTAAGCATTTAAGGGCAGAGGACCTTAAATTCTTTTAAGGTGTGGATGCCGAGCACACTGAAAATGAGGACACGTAGCCCTCTCAAGGCGAGGATGTGTAGTCCTTTGGAGGTGAGGGCGTGCAGCCCTCTCAAGGCGAGGATGTATAGTCCTCTGGAGGTGAGGGCGTGTAGTCCTCTCAAGGTGAGGGCGTGCAGCCCTCTGTTGGCGAGGACGTGTAGTCCTCTAAAGGTGAAGGCGTGTAGCCCTCTGTTGGCGAGGACGTGTAGTCCTCTAAAGGTGAGGGCGTGTAGCCCTACGAAGGTGAGGACAAGCAGTCCTCTGATGGCGAGGGCGTGTAGCCCTCTGAAGGTGAGGACATGCAGTCCTCTGATGGCGAGGGCGTGTAGCCCTCTGAAGGTGAGGACATGCAGTCCTCTGATGGCGAGGGCGTGTAGCCCTCTGAAGGTGAGGACACGCAGTCCTCTGATGGCGAGGGCGTGTAGCCCTCTGAAGGTGAGGACGTGAGGTCCTCTAAAGGTGAGGGCGTGTAGCCCTACGAAGGTGAGGACATGTAGTCCTCTGAAGGTGAGGGTAACTAGTACCCAAGGCAAGGGCGAGTAGCCCTCTCAAGGCGAGGACGTGTAGTCCTCTGGAGGTGAGGGCGTGCAGCCCTCTGATGGTGAGGACATGTAGTCCTCTCAAGGCGAGGACGTGTAGTCCTCTCAAGGCGAGGACGTGTAGTCTTCTCAAGGTGAGGACGTGGAGTCCTCTGAAGGCGAGGATGTGTAGTCCTCTAAAGGTGAGGGCGTGCAGCCCTCTGTTGGCGAGGACGTGTAGTCCTCTCAAGGTGAGGGCGTGCAGCCCTCTGTTGGCGAGGACGTGTAGTCCTCTAAAGGTGAGGGCGTGTAGCCCTACGAAGGTGAGGACATGCAATCCTCTGATGGCGAGGGCGTGTAACCCTCTGAAGGTGAGGACATGCAGTCCTCTGATGGCGAGGGCGTGTAGCCCTCTGAAGGTGAGGACACGCAGTCCTCTGATGGCGAGGGCGTGTAGCCCTCTGAAGGTGAGGACATGCAGTCCTCTGAAAGTGAGGACACACAGTCCTCTTAAGGTGAGGGCGTGCAGCCCTCTGTTGGCGAGGAGTGTAGTCCTCTGAAGACCAGGGTACTAGTACCCGAGGGTCCATCCTTATGAGAAAGCAAGAGATCGACTCATCGAGAGAGTCGGTCATCCCAAATTCAAAAGATTTGGACATTTAGATGTAGGGAATCTATGTAGTTAACATGATTTTGAGGGATGCAAATGCATGCAACCTTTGTTGTGAAATTTGGGTAAATACGAACTTTATATGAAACAATGCAATGTAATGGAAAGTTGTACAATGTTCATGGCATTCTTTCCCTATTTTGTGATTTTGATTTGATTTTTTTTTTTTTTTTTGGAAAACACAGATTGACTGCCCTTTTGAAAAAGGTGATAATTCATGCAACCTCATCCTATCTTTTTGCTAATCTCTCCGGGAACTCCCTCAGAGTGTATGTTCTTTTTTATTTAGTCACTTGACCATTTTGGAGTGACGACAATGGAGTCGTTTGATGTTTAATAAATCCATTGAAATCCTAGGGTTTGTCCCCTTTTTTTTGTTAAAAACATCGATGGGTGAGAACTTTTGATCGGCCCCTATGTTCACTTGAGGCTCATGCACGGTGCCCCTCATTGCCCCAGTGTAAGGCTTTGAGGTACCAATCGTTGTCTTTCGTCATGACCTTGTAGCTGGGAACCTATTGAGTGAGAACTTCTAATCTGCCCCTAGGTTCGTTTGAGGTTTATGCATGGGGCCTTTCATTGCCCCAGTGTAGGGCTTAGAGGTACCAATTGTTGTCTTGTTTTCATAACCTCGTAGTGAGGAAGAATGAAAGACGCAATTGATTCTTGCAAAAAGAATTTTCCAAGGACGAGAAATAGTTGAAGGATTTTTCAGCTGATGGATTAAGTCAAATGACTCCTATGTAGAAGCAAGATGTTTTGATGTCTTGATGATGCTAAAGGATCAAGTGCTTCTAAGTTTTATTCAAGACAAGAATCCAAGAAAGTCAAGATATATGATCAAGTTGATTTCTAGAATCTTTTGGAAGAAGTTTCCAAATTGAAAAAACAAAAGGTTTGACCAAAGAATTCTATCATTTCAAATTGAGATTTGCTCTCTGGTAATCGATTACCAGCAGCTGAAAATGTTTATAACAGTCACTAGAAATTTGAACTCAAAATTTATAATGTGTAATCGATTACACATGGATGGTAATTGATTACCAACAGTTTTTTTTTGAAAATTTTAAAATTTTTAATCGTTTGCACAAGTCTTGTAATCGATTACCAGAGGGGATTTTCAGAAAATAATTTCCAAGGGTCACATCTATTCAAATTTTTTATGAATGGCCATTAAAAAGAGTTTTCATTGCCCAAAAGTTTTATCCTCTCAAAAGATTAAGAGAGTTTTTCTGAACTGAAATGTCTTATCCTCTCAAAAAGATTCTTTGGTCAACCACTTGCATATTCAATAAGGAATTTTGATTGATCTTCATTGTACAATCTATCTCTTTTAAGAGAGATTTCTTCTTCTTATTTCTGAAAAGGGATTAAGAGACTGAGAGTCTCTTGTTGTAGAGGATTCTTGAACACAAGGGAAGGGTTGTCCCTGTGTGGTTCAGACTTTGTAAAAGGAGTTTTACAAAGAGAGTGGAAAATCTCAAGTGGGTTGCTTGAGGACTGGACGTAGGCGCGGGAAGGGGCCGAACCAGTATAAATCAAGTTTGCATTCCTCTCTTCCTTTAAACTTCTTTTATTGCTATTTATCTTTTGCTTTAAAGAAGTTTATTTTGAATTGTCTTTTGAGTAATTCATGTTAAGGGTGCATTGTTAATCCAAAAAGAAAGAGTGATAGTTCAATTGGGGGAATAGTCTTTGCATCTTAATTCAACCCCCCTTCTTCTTAAGGTAACTGAGGCCATTTGTCCAACATCCTATTCTTGATAACTCACTTCTCTCTAAAAAGACAAAATGAGGTCACATGAACGTCTATATTTTTACTTGAAAACACAGTCAATCAAATGCCTTTTTATTTTTTATTTTGAAACTTATTTGTTTTGAACTTTGTCGTTGTTTTACGGCACCCCCACCAACATGCAAGATGAGTAATCTCTGATTGAACGGTCTTGGAAGCCAACACTCAGGATCGCAGGTTGCTTGAGCAAACAGACCAATGGCTTACACTCACATTCCGGTGGAAGTTGAATAAGCAAAGATGTGTTCGTGAGAGGATGTCCATTTTATCCATATCATTTAACATTGTAACTGTGGTTTATGGCATAAACTTGAAAATCCTGATGAGTCATAACAACAGCTTCCAGAATTGCCCCATGTATGGTGTTGCTTGTCAATGTTAGGATTCAACAAGCGATTCTCCTCAAATTTCAGCCAGCCCGTATCAATTAGACCTTGCACCTTACGCTTCAGAGCCCTACAATGCTCAATGGAACGCCCCGGGGCTTCTCCGTGACAAGCACACGTTGCGTTCGAGTCGTATTCTCGGAGAAATGGAGGTTGATGAACCTTGGCTAGGGTTATGGCTACCATTTGAATTATCAAGTAGATATGGGATCAAGTTTAGCATATGACAACGGAATTTGGGGTGAACCCTACAGGCTTTTTGCTGCAAAATTCCTTTTTGTTGGTGTTTTTTTTTTTTTTTTGGTTTGTGCTAAAGGTGGTCTTCGTCATTGGAAGTGCGGTAGACAGACTTTGTGGTTGATTTAGGGATGGCCTTTGTGGATAACTGGGTGGTGGGTAAGGAGGAGGTTTGTTATTGGCTGAGTAATGACATTGTTGGGTTGGTGGGAAACTTGGCCGTATAGGAATGGCAGTCACAGCATGGGTTTCTCCCTCTTTCTCACCCTCTTCATTTGCCCCAGTTTTCTCAGTCGTCCTAGTAGGATGATCAAATTTGCCTCTTTTCGGATCCACTTCGATCTTTTTGCTGGCGAAGACCAAATCTGTAAAACTTGAAGGTGTGTAACCCACCATTTTTTTCATAGTAGAACACCGGTCACGTGTCTACTATCATTGTGATAATCTCTTTCTCTGTTTTTGGGGGTGCTACTTGAGTTGCCAAGTCTCTCCATCTTTGGGCGTATTCTTTGAAAGATTCGTGCCCCCTTTTTGCACACTTTTTGTAGTTGCATCCTATCCGGAGCCATATCAGAATTGTACTGACACCGCCTAATGAAGGCAACCATTAGGTCCTTCCAAGAATGGACTCAAGAAGGTTCCTAAGTTAGTATACCAGGCGACAGTTGTCCTAGTAAGACTTTCTCAGGAAAAATGTATTAGCAGTTTCTCATCTTTTGCGTATGCCCCCATCTTCCGACAGTACATCTTTAGATGGTTCTTGGAGCGAGTAGTCCCCTTGTACTTGCCAAAGTCCGGCACCTTGAACTTGGGAGGGGTGATGATATTGGGTACTAGGAACAACTCTTTTAGGTTAGCAAAGGCATAATCTTCACCTCCTTCAATGGCCCTGAGCCTTTCCTCTAGATGATCCAACTTTCCCATTCCTGCCATAGTCATGAGGGTTTTTAACCGCTGTGGAACGTGAGGGTTGTGGTTGTGGATGATATTGAGGGCCCTCCAAAGTGTTTTGCAGGGATACACCACCAACTGCTTGCCCTTCAGCGGCATATCCGAGGCAAGGCTCGAAGTCGTTAGATCGTGGTGGGGAATTTCATGCGTCTCCTCCATGGGTCGAGAGACATGTGCATGATCAGATTGAGGTTGTTGGCTCTTAATGAGTATGGGAGTGGAGTTATTTGAGATTTTCATTGAGAATGTATGCCACATTGGGTGGTGTATAGTCGGGAGGCAAGCCATATGATGGGAAGGCGTGCTTGTTTTGAATTTGCACATCATGGGGTCGTCCGTACTTCCCAAATCTTTGCCTACCATATTTGAGGTTGGATGATTCATTTGCTTGAGGCCGGATGGGGACATCGGGTTCACCTTAGCGACAGCGCTAATAGCGGCAACTATAACCGCATTGGCTTCCATTATCTTCTTCATGCTCATCATGGCCTTCATCATTGTGGCCATTTGCTCTTTTATGGCCTCCATTTTCGGCCTTCATCTTCTCTTGCACCTCCTCTGCTTCACCCATTACTCTAGCTCTAGCACGAGTTCGGTAAGGGCGCCGTAAAGCGTGTCCTTTTCTTTTTGATAAGTTCATTTATTTTATTTTATTTTTCAAGGAAAGAATGCAATGAGCAATGCAACCAATGAAAAGCATGGATGCATGCGAATGATGTACAGTCGAAGTATTGGGAATTTTTACGCAGGATATGGGGTTGAATCAATTTAGATTTTCAACATGGTCCATGACATCTTTGTCAAGGTGAAACTGGAAGTAACAAGGACATAAACAATCCTAAATATGTTTGGCAGTAGACGAAGCAGTGATGTGACTCGATTCATCTTTTGCCCCAATTTTGCAAGACGGTTACTTCCATATTTCAACTTGACTTGATGAACCTTTTTGTAAAAGCATGAGCTTGGTTCAACCACGTAATCCAAGGAATGGCAATTCTGATCACCAATACTTCAACAACATCTCATAGGGATGAAAGACTCGGGAATACGCATACTATGCATGGAGAATGTGATTGTCAAATTGAGATGCCCGAAGAAACATCTTTTCTTAGTTAACTATGCATTAGGTATCATGTTCAATCATTTTGTTTTTAAGTGAAATGGGTTTATGATCCCAACATGGTTGGCTCATGGTACCGAATATATGCAACCAAGAATGCTTCCCTTTTTTGTTTTTGTTTTGTAGAGGAAAATGCAAGGCTCATGCATGAGCAAACATGAAATTAAAAGGTATGCAGCTTGTAGAACAAAAAGTTTGTTGAACGCATATGCATGATGATGCCATGACTCATGCAAAATGTGAGGCTGGAATATGATAACGGACAAATGCAGGAACGATATGTTCATTATGATGTTATGAAGAGATGCTTATGCGATGCATGATATGAATGCATTTTACGGACACGAGAGCCTGGAAAATTATCTCTTCTAACTTGCGCATTTGGGGGCGCAGTGCCCCATGTGTACAATTAAGAAGGTGATATGGACCTTCCGGCTTCCCGTGACAAAGGACGAGACCAACATACAATGCATGCTAGAGATAAAATGTGGGAGTGACTTGATTCGCACTGATTTTTGGAGTAAAAACATGGGATAAACTCATTTTTTTCAAAAAGTTATAACTAGTCAAGATCTGAGCGACAATACAAACTTCCTAGCGGTTTCTAATCATATGGTCCATTAAGTCTATCATATGCTGACAATAGCTGAGAAGTCTGTGGATCTCCTTGGGGGCGGAGTAGGTGTCCGCCATTGCTTTGGCCTTGGCTAGCAATCGGGGAAGTTCTTGACTCCCGTTCAAAGTAAGAGCAAATTGGCCCATCCTCATTGTTGCCTCTTGGTGCAATGAATCAATTACCCTTTCCCTTGCTTCGCTTTCTGCTGATATCTTGGCGTACTCATCCTCTAGCCTTTGCTCGTGAGTCGCCGCTAGATTTAGCTTCTCTTTGCACTCATCGATGATGGCCCACATATTCCCTTCAGTCTCGCTTAACTGTTGGGACAAATTTCTTTTCGACCTAAGGTAAGCCTTTAGCTCGTCCTTCAAGATCATGCCTTTGACCCGTGATGATTCCTTTCACCTCTTCGGAGTTTGAGCTTACTATTGCTGCCCTATAAAGCCCCTCAAAACTTTGCTGGCACGTGTTCTTCCTTTTGGGCCTTCTTGGTTTCTCGTTCCAAGGCATCAGCGGTGGCCATATTGACGTCCCTTAGTTCATCATACTCTTTTCAGACTTTGATGGCTATGGACTTGAACTTCTCTTCGACTACTCGGGCTCTTTCAAGCTCTGCCTTTAGGGCTTGTACCTCATCACTTTCTTCCGAAGCTTTAACCTCATCGTCCCTCACAGTCTTTAGATTTGGGAGCCAATCCAATCCTTGTGTTCGGACTCTCAGCCACTTATGATAGCCGCCGATGATCCCATTACTGCTTCCCCTAAGCTCTCTGTCCTTTCTTCACGCCGCATCCCATGCCTTGCGAACTCCTTGGAGTACCCTCGCGTTGTGGTCACTAAAACCCCGTGCGATGAAAGGCGTGATGCTTTCGTCTAATGGCGCTCCTCTCATGGGGTAGCCAAGCTGTCTTATGGCGAGAACGGGATTATAATTAATACAACCCCTTGTTCCCCTCAAGGGAACATTTGGACATCCTTCGCATGAAGATAGAATCCTGATTCTTCCTTCCTTCTAGCGAAGGAACAAATTAACAGACGCCCCTCCATGCTAGCCAAGAGTTGGTCCCAATTCGCCTTTCCTTTTTCGATGCACGAGCGGTGACCTTGTAGCGGATAGACGGGCCTACCTTCTTGGAGAAAAAGGTGTGAAACTAACCACACATAGAGAGCCAGTGCACAACAAACAATTCTTGCGCTGCTCTTTTCACATCCCCGGTCGAACGTGTCATATAGGTCGGCTAGCATAGCGACAACCGGGCTTTCCTTGTGGTTATGATAGGCGAGAAAAGCGTCGATCGCTGCCAGGTCCACCAACCCATCCACATTCGAAAAGAGGACTCCCTTGAAAATCAACAGTGTGAGAATATCTATGAATGGGGTCCACTCGCCTTTATCTGCCAAGATTCTTGCTTTTACCTCCAAATATTTTCTCGGTATTCCGACCACCCCATTTTCGACTTGCCTTTGGCGGTCTAATTCCTGCGCCGAGATTTGGACTTTTTTAGAAATTCTGGCCAATGAGGATAAAACCCTGAGAAGAGGTATGGTTTCCTTCCCCCTAGAGGACATCCTAGGATCTCTTCAAATTCTTCCACCATTAGTGATAGCTGGAAGTCCCCAAAGATGAAGCACCTCAACGGCTGATCATAATACTGGGCGAGGGAGGCAATTGGTTCCATGGAGACTTCTACCCTAGCTAGGTCCCAAATGCTTACCATAGGCTTTGCGGAAGGCTTGCCGTTGAAGTTGACCCATTAATTGCCCCAACTTTCGTAAACTGGTGACCTCTAAGCTCTTGATTTTGACTTGATAAAACCTCTTTTTAAGCGAAGGCTTTTGACTTGATCCCATGTTTTACTAAAGTGAAATAAAATCTAGTGCGAAACAAAACTCCTACATCTATCATGGGTGGAATGGATGAATGCATGAAGAAATGCATATGACACAGATGCAATTTACGAATACGGGAGCCCGAGAAATTGTTTCCTTCTTGGATACAACGTTTGGGCAGCATGGCACCCAACATATGTTTTTTAAGAAGGCGACACGGACCTTCCGTCGGTTTGCTAAAGTGAGGGGATCAAAGACGAAACCCACGCATGATGCATATGCGAAAGGCACAACATGGGGATGTACATAGTACGACAATATTCACTGAACATAAGCAAACGGGTATATGATACTTATGCATGGCAGTGTGAAAAATGGCACGCAGCGTGTTTGCTCCGTGCCCCTATTTAAGGGACCTATAAGGGAGAGAACTAACTAGGCTTTTAGCAATAATCCCCAAGGTAGTCATATCTCTCTTGATGGTTTCTAGAGGTATCATCCCCTTTGAAGAACATATTGCAGCAGTAGGGACTACTAGCAACAATAAGTTTTCAAAGAGAAAAGCTCTAGATGAGGGTTCACTGTAATCAAGCAAGTCGGAGACCTAGCATGATCACAGATTCACCTCCACTCCTTATGTTCCCATGAACCCGGGTATAGGGCCCTTTTTCACTCACAGTGTGTGCAAATAGTGTTAGTGTTTGTGTGCATCAAATGAATAAATATTTACCTCATGCATACATTCTAAAACACACTAAAAGCAACAAATAGTTTATATACACAAGAACATAAAACAAATAAAGGGAAACCAACAAAGGAGAAAGTCATGATAAAACATTGCACAAGATTAAATGGCCTAACTCTCTAAAAAACACTCCCCAGCGGAGTCGCCAACTGTCGCAACCTACCCTTCGGCGGGAGGGCGACGCGTGACTCGCGGGATGCGTGTTCCACGAAAGGAATACGCGCGGAGTCGCCACCAACGTTTATTTGAGGAAAACGTCGGAAAAACCGGAAAAGACGCGATCTACGAACTTTTAAGTGAAAGGTTCGGGAGTTGTATTTACGCATGGGGAAGGTATTAGCACCCCACACGTCCGCCCCAAGGGACGGCAGCCTTTAATCGAATGTGCAAACATGACTTTGATTTTACGTTCCTTTTTATGTCCTTATATCCTTTTATATCCTTTTTATATTTTTCTCTTTTTTGTGGTCGACAAGGGTGTTTCCCTTTGCTCCTACGTATTCCTCAATTTGGGATGAGAAAATCAGACCTACGTAGTTCTTTTTTATCAAGTAATCCTTTTTTACTTAAGTGGTGATCATTTTAAGGCGTTGGACCTTAAAAATGATCCATTTTACTTAGTGAGAAATTGAAATGACAAATTTCAAAAGCCTATTTTTGTGGACGAGCTTGACTAGGCGAGTTGATTTTAGCCTTAGTTTCACTTTAGTTATTAATCAATTCGATTAAGAATGAGAAATCCCAAAGAGAAAACGTCCGATTGATTTTCCGCTTTATTTTACTAAAAAGATGTTTTTTGATTATTATATTATTTTTTACCTCTTTTTGATTTCCAACGTGGTTACGGCACGACCGAACGGTCGGAATTTATTTTAACCGAAGTTAATGGATAATACAATTCAAACGTTCGGTGGAAATTTATTTTATTTTTAAGTTAAGCGAGAAATGACTTAAGTAAAATGGCTTAAGCACGTCAACAGGGGGTATAAAAAGTAAGCAAAACGAGAATAAAAATGCACGAAACACAATGTGGACCACTATGGGTGCATAGAATGAATCGAAAAGCTTGGTTCGAGGTACTTACCCGTTGAAGATCGAAGAACGATGAAGAACGAATGAAGAACGTCGAAGAACGGTTGAAACCTTTGCGAGATTCCTTACGGAAAACGTTACGGAAACGTTTCGGAAGCGCCTCGGCTTAGATTTTCTTCACGGAAACAATTTTTCCAAGCAAATTCGAAAGAGAGAGAAGTGCCTAAGGGGCTGAACCCCTTCCTTCTTGCCTTCCTCCCCTATTTATAGCAAAATAGGGGAGGTGGTTGCCGCCCAGCTCGCCCAGGCGAGCTCAGCTCGCCCAGGCGAGCAGGGTTGCTTCCTCCAGAAGCAACCGCCTTCTGGAGGAATATTCCAGAGGGCCCAAGTGGGCCTGGGTGCTATTTGCACCCCCATTTTTACTAAGTACACCCCCCTCTGCTGTTTTTTGGTGATTCTTTTTTCGTAAAGTTACGGAAACTTACGAATTTCGTAACGATACTTGTTTTCTTTCCGTAATGTTACGGAACCTTGCGGATTACATAATCATCCCCTTTTTGACTTACGGAATGTTACGGAACCTCACTTAATTATGCAATGATGCTTCCATTTGATTTCCGGTGTGTCACGGAAACTTACAGATTGTGCATCAATATTTTTTTGGTTTTTCGGCATGTCCTGGAATTTCACAAATTGCCTAATGATGGGTGCCAAGCACCTCACGAGGACCAAAGAATGGTCGCACGTCATCGAGCAAAGGCCCCCGGACGAAATTAGGGTATGACACATGCTCATCACCATCAATCATCATTGGTACTGCCACACTCCTTGGGGAATTATGTCTCATTGGAAACTAGAGTGGTTTGAAGACATTAGTTTTTATCTGGGTATGGAAGTGTCTCACAATGCTTAAGAATTTACCCTAATGAGGTTTGATGCGAGAGGTAATGTCTTAAGTTGGAGATTTGAGTTAGTATGTCCCGTGTAGGTGACTGAGGACCGGGGAGATCACTCTGACATGACGCCCAAGGAGGAGGAAGTGTATCACGAGCTTCTACGAGATTTAGAGCCTTCATCTGAGTAGGAGGATTGATTACCTTATTGTGTTTATACCTTAGGTGTAGTTCAGTACTTTTAGTCGGGTAATGATTTGTTCTGACACTAGATCTTTTTTTATGTTTTGATGTAATTTGAAGGGCGGGATCTTCATTGAAAATGTTTTTTCATGTAGCAGATGTGTATTGATCATTTCACTACTTTTACACTTTGGGTTGTATCCAATTTCTTCTATCATGATACTATTTATTTGCTTTATTTACGTGCAAATACTTCATATTATAAATTTGTGTTCATTTATTTATAGATTTAATTACAATGTGAAAACTTAACGCTTTCCAAGAAACATAGTTATTTTACCTTATTTTATTTTATCTTATTTATACAAAAAAAAAATATGTGATATTTTGTCAAATTAGAAATAGAAATTAAAATTTAATGACGTGTATTCCATAATATCTACTATTTAAATAGTTTTTGAAACAAAATTATGGAAAAAGAATTTAAGGCGTTACAATAGTGGTATTAGAGCAGTTCGTCCTATCAAGATTGGGGAATGGACTTGTCTGTTGTTTGTGTTGCGTACTCTTATTCTTGTGAAAACAAGGATACAAGATGAATGATTGTTTGTGTGACTTACTTGGTATTCCAAGTAGGGATTTGCATGAATTGATTGTTTGTGTTATGTGTAATGATTGTTTGTAAACCTCACATGGTGAGAAATTAAGGCTATGTATGGATTAGTTTGATACAACATCATTGAGAGAAATGTCAAGATCTTGAGATCTATTAGTGCACAATTGAGTTGCAAATAGCTGAGTGAAATAACAAGATATTGCCAAGATAAGAGATAAAGCCATCTACATAGACTATACCTTATCCTGAGAATTTCTCATGATCTTGCTATCTATAGAAGGGTAATGAGTTGATTGTGACAAAGGGGTATATGATAGGTGATAGGGTTATTCTTTACTGATCCAAATTTGTATGAATCTCTTGTCAGATAATGTTTTCTACAAGTTGTTCCCCTTCTCAAATTGTATGGTAAATTAAGGTCTTCCCTACTGATATTTTTCTTGTGAACACGAGTCATTTAAACACACTTCAATAACCTACTTTTGAGTAGCCTACTAATCTTGTGAATGAAATGTTTTGGTCCTCATGATCATCATTAAATTGGTATAAATGAGTAACTTACATATGAGGTCTCTTTTTGAATCATGTGGTGATATGGACTTCTTCTTTGATATAGCTCCATGTGAAGCTTGTAGGCCTTGGATCTTCTTCATCAATTCCCTTTGCTTCTTGAAGATCAATGGCAGAGGAATGGAGAAGGAGGAAAGGTGATTGGAGATGCCACTTCAACGAGAAGATGAGTCAAGAACTTAAAGGTAGAAGAAGATGAGTGGAGGGAAAGGGAGAGAAGGGGCACAAAATTTATGCCTCAAATGAGGTTTGAACTTTGAAGTGTAATTTCTAAAATGATCAAAGTTGAAAAAATGCACACACAAGGCCTCTATTTAAGCCTAAGTGTCACACAAAATTGGAGGGAAATTTGAATTTCAATTCAAATTTCGCTTGAATTTAAATTTGAATTGGTGGAGCCAAATTTAGAGCCAAAATTTCACTAATTATGATTAGTGAATTTTAGTTATGGTTCAGCCCACTAATCCAAGATCAAGTCCAAGATTCTCCACTAAGTGTGCTTAGGTGTCAAAAGGCATGTAAAGCATGAAGGACATGCACAAAGTGTGACTATATGATGTGGCAATGGGGTGTAGCAAGCAAATGCTCACCTCCCCCCTTAAGATGGTCCAAAATTTAATTTGATTAGGCTTCTCTCAATTCAATTAAATTTATCTCCCAACACGCACATCAAATAGTGCACTTAATGCATGTGAAACTACAAAACTACCCCTAATACAAAAACTAGTCAAGGTACCCAAAAATACAAGGGCTGAAAAATCCTACATTACTAGGGTACGCTCCATACACTATGGAGCCCTAAATACAATGCCCAAAAATAATGAAACCTTAATCTAATATGTACAAAGATAAGTGGGTTCATGTTGATCTCATGGGCCCAAAATCTACCCTAAGGCTCATGAGAACCCTAGGGCCTTCTCCTGCATCTCTAACCCAATCTTTTTGGAGTCTTTTATCCAATGCCCTTGGCAGGTAGGATAGCATCATTCCCTCCCCCTTGAAAAGGATTTGACCTCAAATCCAGAGGTTCTTGAAACTCTGGGCTTCTTCCCTCAACACTTGTAAAAAGAAGAAAAACATATATATGAGTGGTGTTTGGCATGTTGGAGTAGGGTAAGGTCTGAAAACCCCTTTCCTGGGCATCTTCCCATGAGGGAACATGGTTCCTTACCAACTCAATGCGTGGTGCTACAAGTATAGAAAAATATGAGACAAACCTTTTGTAAAAGTTTGTTAAGTCATGGAAGCCCCAAATTTTCCTTATACTTGGTTGGGTGGGCCACTCAGGAATGACCTTTATTCTCTTAAGGGCCATGGGAACCCTTTGATCACTATTTGAAAAATTAAGGAAAGTAATGCAATAAAACATACATTTTTCTATATTTTCATGTTGATTATTCCTACAAAAAAAAGTATGACAAAACTAAGGTGTCCCATATAAACACCTAGGTTTGTATTGAAACCAAAAATAAGAACAAACCTACCTAATGAGTCCCTATGAACACGAATCATCAAGATGTTGGGTGAATGAGTGATTTTACAAAAGAGGGTTGCACCACTCAACACATTCATCATATCACCTATTTTAGGGATTTGGAGCCTAATAATACCTATTTTGGGCACCAACAAAGCACAAGGATTTAAGCTCTTACGAACCAAACCCTCATACAACAACTCCTTTACTTGAGGAATAACCTCAAGCCCATGAGGTATGGCAGTGCTAACAAGTGTTTTTTTACAAAGGAGAAGATGTGGAGGTTGTCTAAGAGGGGTAGTTTCTTTAATTTTTGTATTTATTTCAAAATGACTTTCCTTCTAAGCTAACCTCTTTGGAGGAGACACTTACCTCCTTAACTCCTCCTTAACCATTAAAGGTTGTCCTTCTTCTTGGGGGTAGATTTCTTCACTAGATTCTTCCCCTTTTGCTTCTTCACTTTTACTAGGGAAGGTGAAGTAGTAGCTTCATCTTGGCTACTATAAATGTCTTGGCCCCTCATAATCATGTTTTTCTTGGTGGGGCATTGAGAAGTAATGTGTCCGCTTCCAAGATATTTAAAGCACTTTATAGAGCTAGTCTTTTATTGCATACTAGCCTTAGGGGATTGTTTTTCTATTGTCTTCCCCTAATCATCTTTTGGCTTAGAAGGTGTCGCCCCTAAGATGTCTTGACCATGGTTTTTCTTTGGATAAAAGTGAGAGCCATAAGATTTTGATGTACACTTCTTTTTAAGTTGTTGATCTATCCTTATTTTCCAATCTAAGTTGCCTCTACATTGTCCTTCCCATGGAAGTATGAGAGGTTAATGTTAGCCTCTTGAGGCTTTCTTTCCTGTCCTCTCTTATGGGAGTGAGGTCTAAGATGTGACCTATATCTGCCTTCATAATAGTCACGAAGTTCTTTACTTAGGCTCTTGCAAGAGTCATGACTACTATAGGAGGCATGTTTTTTATTTTCTTAACTCTTTTATTTTCCTTCTTTGTTCTTCCTTTATTTGTTCCCTCTAATCTTGATTTATTTCTACCCTCTCTTTTCCTTTTTCTTTTCTTTCTAGTTTTTATTTCCATAACTTGAGGGAACTCAACTCATCTAAGATTCTAGATAGAGGGTCCTTATGACTAGTACCCTCACCATTAACACTAGATGAATGATGATGACTCATGTTGGTTCCTAAGTTGAGGTTCTTTCTTGTTGGGGATTTGCAAAAGGTAAAAGCTAGGGTTCAGAAGAACTCAAGATAAGCGTGATAAGAAAGAAGAAAGTATTATGTAATAACAAGATAAACTAGGCATAACTAGTAAAGAAAATAAGCTATGAAAGTAAGCAAGAAATTAAAGAGCAAGAAATATAAGCTAGGCGGATCCTCAGAGTGTTTGGATTACCACATTTAAGGTTCCCAACAAAACACTCACTATCCTAAGGGAAAATTGCATAAAATTATTACACACAAATGAAAGTTTGGTAACCTATTGGAGGCTCCCAACATACTTCCAATGAAAGGCCTTTTTGTTACAAAATTTGAAAGCGATGAAGGTAAGTAAATTGCCAATTACAAAAGGGTCCTCAATTTTGGTGGTTGTTCTCTCTTTTGTGATTCACTCAACTTGGAGTTCTTCTTAGTCCAATAGCTCTTAAGGTGGTTGGCGCTTTGCTTCTTGACTCAAATTCTTCAAGGGATGGCACCAATCCTCCTTTCCAATTTCCTATATGGCAACTCACAAACAAGCAATAACCAAAGACCAAAAAAATGAAATGAAAGCTAAACCAATATAGTTTTAACAAGACAAATTTTCAAGGATTATTCAACAATTAAAGCAATGAAAAGCACATAACAGCAAGCTAGGACTCAAAGACAAACCTAAAATTGCTCTAGAGTAGGGTAGAAAAACTATTAAAAAAAAGACTCAAGAAACCTCTAGTTTTGGCACTTGTTTTCACAATACTTTTCAATTAAAATATCATAACTAAGATTGGTATAAAATAGGCACCAATTATAGAACAAATTTTGAGCCAAAACAATAAGCACACTTCCCTTTCACTTTTTGTTTTCATAGACACTGATTTTCGTGCCCACTTGTGTGATTTTTCTTATTTTTTCCTTTTATCCAAATCACTTGTTTTTTTTTATAATTTTTACAAGTTCGTATACTCAATCATGGTATATTGATTGCCTTAGGCTTACTTTCAACCTTCCTATGTATGCTAAACTCACTAGGCTTGTTTACCACACTTTTAGGAGTTCAATATTCACTTAGGATCAAAATTTCAGCCAGCAATTCAATCACCAAAACTCAAATTCACAGTAGACACAATCATAAGGGAACCTAAAAGTTCAAGAAAAGGTTCACAATCAAAGACTTACATGAACATGTTAAGGACTAATTAACATGCAAGATTTGACTCAAAATTCAAATGATAGGCTAATAATTGCAAGAATACATCAACAAATGTATCTAGAATTCAATCAACAAAATTAAAATTCAACACAAACTTATAACATAATGTGACAATTATTATGACTAAACAGGACTCTAAGACAACATGAATGAAGTGATTTACACTTAGATTTTTGTGTTTTCTTTTCTAATCAATAATTCGCAAGAAAATTGAGATCTAAAGGTTTAGCACAAGAAGATTACGACTTAAATATGATAGAACCTAAAATCAACACAAAAACATGATTCAAGGGTAGACCTATAAAATTTGAACCATATAAATGCAAGAACAAGTGTAGATCTAAGATTTAATCAGTTTATTTTTTTGAATCTACTCTAAACAGCACTAAACCACAAGACAATGGAGGAGATACATGGAGAAGAAGATGAAGAACAAGGAATTAAAGTGAATCGACCGAACATAAAGATAGAGGAAGCAAAAGAACATCACCTAGATGAAGATGATCTTGATACCACATGATTTGGCTCCAAGTAGAGCTTGTAGGCCTTGGATCTTCTTCATCAATGAAGTCATTTGCTTCTTAAAGATCAATGGAAGTGGAATGGAGAAGGAGGAAAGGTGATTAGAGATGCCACTTCAAGGAGAATATGAGTCAAGAACAAGCTCACCACCATAGGAAACCATGGATAAGAGCTTAAAGGTAGGAGAAGATGAGCGGAGGGACAAGGAGAGAAGCAACATTAAATTTTATGCCTCAAATGAGGTCTGAACTTTGAAGTGTAATTCTCAAATGATAAAAGTTGACAAAATGCACACACAAGGCCTCTATTTATAGCCTAAGGGGCACACAAAATTGGAGGGAAATTTGAATTTCTATTCAAATTTCACTTGAATTTGAATTTGAATTGGTGGAGCCAAATTTGGAGTCAAAATTTCACTAATTATGATTAGTAAGTTTTAGTTATGGTTCAGCCCATTAATCCAAGATCAATTCCAAGATTCTCCACTAAGTGTGCTTAGGTGTCATGAGGCATGTAAAGCATGAAGGACATGCACAAAGTGTGACTATATGATGTGGCAATAGGGTGTAGCAACCAAATGTTCACCTCCCCCTTAAGATGGTCCAAAATTTAATTGGATTGGGCTTCTCCCAATTCAATTAAATTTATCTCCCAACACACACATCAGATAGTGCACTTAATGCATATGAAATTATAAAACTACCCCTAATACAAAAACGTGTCTAGGTGCCCTAAAATATAAGGACTAAAAAATCCTACATTACTAGGGTACCCTCCCTACACTATGGAGCCCTAAATACAAAGCCCAAAAATAATGAAAAATCTAATATGTACAAAGATAAGTGGGCTCATACTGATCTCGTGGGCCTAAAATCTACCCTAAGGCTCATGAGAACCCTAAGGCCTTCTCCTACATCTCTGGCCCAATCTTCTTGGAGTCTTCTATCTAATTCCCTTGGGGGTAGGATTGCATCACATGTTATTTTTAAAAATTTAAGTTCTCTAAAAAGTAGAGGAACCCGTACGTGATAGGATTAGCTGCACAACAAAAACAAATGCAAACTTTTTAAACATTGATCAATTTACTAATTTTGACCAAATCTCACCTATTTATACTCTTTTATTTTATTTATAAAACTTAATCAAATGAAAATTCACACCATAACCTATTTTTCAAAAGTATTAATTTTGCCCTCTTTTTCTTTCAAACAACTACGTAGAATGAAAAAGCAAGACTCTAAACTAAAAAAGTAAAATGCAAAAGCAAGACTCGTTAAACCAAAAAAGGATAATCAAGTGACCAAATATAAGTCATTAATGTGCTGAAATTAAGGTTGAATAACTCCATCTTTGATGGAAATAATTTTGAGTTATTTTTTATTTAACTTCTAAATGAACTTTGGATGAGTGAAGATCTATTTTCCCTAATAAGTCAGAAGGTTAAAAAAAATAGACAGATATAATAAAAAAAAAACACCCAATTATGACCTGGATAAAGTTTTGGCCCATTGTTTGCATATCAAGAATACTGTTGGTAAGTTCAAAAAATAACATCGTTGGTAGCTTCTCAAGTCTCAATCATTATTTTAGCTAAACCAAGTCTCAACCCTTGACAATTGAGATGGTCACTTCAGATTACCCAAAACCAAATTCAAATTTGAAGCGTGAACATTTTTTATTAGGGAAAGCATAGATTAATTTCCAAAGGCCAATCAAAATTAGACACCAAAATGCTAATATGTAAGAACCAAAGCATCTTTTCAGCCCGCACGGGAAAAACAAGATGCTTTCACCTATAAACATCTTATCAGTTCTTTAGTTTTGTCATTAATTCACTGTAAAACATGCACTGACCTGCAGAATTTACATGTCTTTTACCAATATCTTGATATCAAAGACTTTCATTTTTTATTGTAAATTTTATCATTCAACCTTTATTATTTTATAAATTTTATCACTCAAGTTTTATTCGTGTAAATTTTATTACTTAGGTTTTCATTTTTTGCACATTTTATCATCATTGATGAAAGATAGATGATTCTAACTTTTGACATCATTTACATGTTAGACTAAAATCTCTAACATGGGATGTTACAAACTATAAAATGAAACACAGGTCATGAAAGAGTTTCCTTGTTTTGGTTCTTCCATGCTCTCACTCTCTCTCTAAAATGTACCTCTAGCCATTGTCATCAAAAATAAAAATAAAAATGCACCTCCAACCATTGTCATGAAAGAGTTGCCTTGTTTTGGTTCTTCTAAGCTCTCACTCTCTCTAGATGGTGTATCAGACGAAAATTAAAAGAGGTGAGCTTAGGGACTAAATACATGTGCTATATATAGGCATTCTACCATCAAGAATGTATTTAGTAGCCATTACCACCCATTAGTAGTCATTCAATATTTGGCTTTTCAACTCCAAAACTGATGGAGCATTTGATTTCTCAAAACGTACGAACCAAATTATTACATTCTCCCACTTGGTTCAAACATTTTGACTCATTGATTAAAATAAGTCAATGCTCAATCTTCTTAAGAAATGAACATACAAATCATAGTGATAGTTCCTCTTATAACGAGTAATATCATCCATGTATTACAATATGCTCAATTTCAGTATACTCAAAGTGGTAATAAAACTTAATGAATAAACCCAATGTTTATTCTTGGTCCAAAACATAATTTTTCTCAAATAAAATTGATGTGCACCTAAACATGAGAAAATATCACAATATTAAAGTTTCAACTCTAACCCGTTGATCGAGGCCATACCCGAATCAAATAAACATTAAAAATGCAGGTCGTCTCCCAACGAGCAATGGTCAGCCAACGTTCATAATAGATAGTGATAAAACAGTAACGAATTGAGGGGGTTGTTTGTTTTTGTAGATTAAACAACAAGCAAATTTTTAATTAGAAAATAACAGAATTAAAACATGATGTTTCCCCTTGATTCACAAGCAAGTCTCTTATCCTAGGTTACGATGATTTATCCCTAACCAGTTCAACCACTTAATCCAACCCTAAATTAAATTACTAAGCAAAAATTAACACAAGGCTGTCATTATGTGATTAAGCAACACATACATCAATTAATCATGAACAAAACTGATCATTAAGCATGAACATAAATTAAGCGCAGAGACAATTAATCATGCACTAAGCATGCATGGATTAATAGCAACAAATACAGAGTAATTGGTGAAGAGGAAAAAATGATCAGTATTCAATAGTAATAACAAAACCTCAAAGAGAGCTGTGCTTGATCCTCAAGAGAAAACAACGCTGGAGACTTAGCCTTCCATTAATCAGCAGAAAATGAAATTGTAGATTGAAGCAGAAATGAAATTGCAGAAAACGAATTTTATTCTACGTGAATAGTGTGCATGAACAGTAATAAAAACTGGAATTCTAAAACCCTAGAATTATTCTCCTCTTCGAAAAAACTCCCTCAACTAAAACCCTGGTGCTATTATATAGGTCCTCATCCCCAAAGCTTACAAATCTATTTTCAGCCCAAGCCCATAAACGAAATAAAATAAAATCTGGACAAGATAAGATAAGATTGGATGAAATAAAATCTGGACGAAATAAAATCTAGATAAGATAAGATTTGATAAAAATAAAATTTTCTGCTCTCTTCAAGTCCAAGCCCAATTATGGATTCAAGCCCAATTGCTTATAATTCTCCTGAAATTAAATTAAAAACACAAAATTAGTCAAGTAGGCCCAAATGATAAAACTGCATAATTAATTTGACAATTAAGGCTAATCAGTAATTAAAATGGTGACAAAAAGGTTTAAGAAATATGAGAAAATAATGACACATCAAATCCCCCCACACTTAGCCTTTTGCACTCCTGGGCAAAATCAAAAAGCAAAGCAAGGAACAAATCCAGAGACATTAAAGAGAAACAAACAAACACAAAAACAATTACATATTTCTCAATGAATCTCAAGGAATGAAAGCAATGGGCAACATCCAACACGTAGAGAGTTAAAGAATCAAGACAGTCATGAAAATCATCCAAGCATCTCGAACATGGCAAGATCTAATTAGCTCAAGAATGAAAAGTGATAAAGCCTCATAAGATATGCACTCTATCTCTCAAGTGTCTAGGCTACTATTTACTCTCAAAGCACCCATGAAAACAAACACCACATAGACTTGGCAAGACTCTAAAATTGACAACCACACCACAAACACATGCATACGAGGATCAAAAGGTCTTTTAAGGTTGTAATGGGGCCAAGGACAAGGTAGAGGAAAGTAAGGGATAAGTAGCTAAAACCCAAAGGAATAGAGGAGCAATGGGGAATAAGTGAGAACTAAGAATAAGTAGTAAACCCCAAAACCAAAATTAAAAATTAAGCATAAAAAGTAAACCCAAAACAAAGTCAACCAAGTTCTCAAACCAATCCAAGTCTTCAAACCAAGACCTCATGTATTCAACTTCATTCTTTTTTTCTTTCTTTCATTTTTTTTTCAATTTTTTTGAACGTGCACGGTAGCAATTGAAAGCAATTGAAGAATAAAGCAACAATTAGGCAATATATGTATATACATCAAGCATGGCCAAAATACATCATCAAGCATGGCCAAAAAAAACATATCATTCAATGAAACATACCCCCCCACACTTATTCACAAAAAAATTCCAAAGCTCCAAAATTCCTTAAGGGTAGGGTGAGATCATGGTTTTTCACTAAAGGCTTGTAATGAGCTTCAAAACAAAGAAAGGGGAACATAGGCTCAAAGGGGCTATCAAAGGAATTAATTCAAGGTAGGCTCATTTGGCTAGAGGCTTATAAGAACAAAATGCCTAAATCATCTCCCAACATGCATGTGAAGCAAGAAGTATCAACAAGAGTCAAGCCAAGGCTATTGTGCAAGCAATCAATGGGGCAAAACACACCGAATAAAATAGATGATGATGGCTCAAATTCTCACCAAGGGTAAATCTATCACTTCCAATTTGAACTTTCAAAACTAACTTGACATGCAGAGAAAAACAAGGATTTCAATTCACAAAATGCCAAGAAACTCCTATTTCAAAAACAATTACCCATTACCTGTACATAACCTATAATTCAAAGAGAAACATGCAATGTTGTACATAACAAAATTAACCTAGAAAACCTACAAAAATTAAACTAGAAAACCCAACAAAATTAATCTAGAATACCCAACAAAATTAAAGAACAATCTCCCCCCCCCCCCCCCCCCCCCACACTTAAACAACACATTGTCCTCGATGTAGCACAATCACAAGAGCAAGAGCAATCAAAACAATCAATAAAATTGGACAAGTGCAATAAAAGTAAAGAAGGAGACAGAAAAAAAAAAAAGAAAACTCCCTAAGTCATGGCGGAAGAGAAATAGGGTGAAGTAAGTAGGTCTCCTCCACCACTGTCGCAACCTACCCTTCGGCGGGAGGGCAACGCGTGACTCACGGGAGTGTGTTCCAAGAAAGGAATATGCACGGAGTCGCCACCAACGTTTATTTGAGGAAAACGTCGGAAAAAACCAGAAAAGACGTGATCTACGAATTCTAAGTGAAAGGTTTGGGAGTCGTATTTATGCACGGGGAAGGTATTAGCACCCCACACGTCCGTCACCAGAGACAGCAGCCTTTAATCAAATGTGCAAATATGACTTCAATTTATATTCTTTTCCCTTTTTATGTTCTTATGTCTTTTTTATGCCTTTTTATGTTTTTATCTTTTTGTGGTCGACAAGGGCGTTTCCCTTTGCTCCTACGTATTCCTCAATTGTGATGAGAAAATCAGACCTACGTAGTTCTTTTGTGAACAAAGCGTTTTGGTTAAGTTATTTTTATCCTTTTTTGCAAGATATGTTTTTGTTGAATGAAAGGTCATTTAAGGCGTTGGACCATTAGACAATCTTTCGATTCTTTTGAAAAGTGAGAAAACATTAAGGCATTGGACCATTAATGATTTCTTTATTTTTGAAAGAGGTAACAAAGTTACATATTGATTTTAGGCTTTTTAGAAATCTACACTTAACCAATAAAAGCGGAAAAGACCATTTCAAGGCGTTGGACCTTTGACAATGGCTTTTTTAGGCGATGACGAAAGTTTGGTTTATGAATTGATTTTAGCCTTAGTTTCACTTTGGTTATTAGTTAATTCAATTAAGAAAGAAAAGTCCCAAAGAGAAACGTCCGATTGATTTTTTTGTTTTATTTTACTAAAAGATATTTTTTTATTATATTATTATTATTTTACCTCTTTTTGGTTTCCAACGTGGTTACGACATGATCGAACGGTCGGATTTCATTTTAACAGAAATTGACGGATATTACAAATCAAATGATCGGTGGAAATTTATTTTATTTTTTGATTAGGCGAGAAAATGACTTAAGTAAAATGACTAAAGCACGTCAAAAGGGGGTACAGAAAGTAAATGAAATGAAAATAAAAGCACGTGAAAACAAATGAGGACCACTAAGGGTACAGAGAATGAATTGAAAAGTTCGATTTCGGGAACTTACCGGTTGAAGACCGAAGAACGACGAAGAACGAACGAAGAACGTCGAAGAACGGTTGAAAATCTTCACGAAATCACCCACGGAAACGTTACGGAAGCGCCTCGGCTTGAATTTTCTTCACGGAAAGAATTTTTTCACTAATTTCAAGTGATCTTGAAATACCAGGAGGGCTGAACATTTTTCTCCTCCACTCCTCCCCCTATTTATAGGAAAATAGGGGAGGAGCTTGTGACCCAGCTGGCCCAGGCGAGCCAGGTTGCTTCCTCCAGAAGCAACCGCCTTCTGGAGGATCATCCTGGAAGGCCCAAGTTGGCCTGGTTGCTATTTGCACCCCTTTTTTTACTAAATACACCCCCTTGCTTTTTTGGTGATTCTTTTTCCGTAACGTTACGAAACTTTACGAATTTCGTAACGATACTTGTTTTCTTTCCGTAAGGTTACGAAACCTTATGTGTTATGTAATTACTTCTTTTTAAGCTTTCGGAATGTTACGGAAACTCACAGATTGTGTAACAATACTTCCTTTTGATTTCCAGCATGTTACGGAATTTCACGGATTGCGTAACAATGCTTCCTTTTGATTTCCGACATGTCTAACTTCACGTATTGTGCAACAAAGGATTCCAAGTACCTCGAAGCGGTCAACCAAAGGTTGCATGCCATCAAACAATAGTCCCCGGACGAAATTAGGGTATGACAGTTGCCCCTCTTTACTTATCTTTTATTGGAGATAAAAGGGAAGTAAAGATAAGACACTAATTTCGTTTGAGCGAAACACCATTCGGCCAGTGAACCTCCCTGCCAGCGGATCCTGCAAAAATTTGAAAATGATCAGTACCGACACATCATCTTGATACTGTCAAATTTGTTCCTCTTGGTTGATACAAGATGCAGAATGACCATAATTTGTCTCTACGTTTTGTTGGACACGATCGAGCTTGGACGGCGAGATACAGAATGACCATAATTTGTCTCTGCATGCCACCAGACACAATCGCCTCTGGATGGCGAAAAGGTGCGCGGAATGACCATAATTTGTCTCCGCCCACCTCTCGACTTACTGTCCCCGAATGACAAAGGGCGTAGAATCTTTCTCTGCGCGTTTATCACTCGACTTGCGAAATCTAAATGGCAAAGGGCGAAGAATTCGTCTATACGCATTTACCCACTCAGCTTGCTGCTCCTGAATGATAAAGGGTGCAGAATTCGTCTATGCACGTTTATCCACTCAGCTTGCTGCTCTTGAATGATAAAGGGCGCAAAATTCGTCTATGCGCGTTTATCACCCAACTTGTTGTTCCTGAATGATAAAGGGCACAAAATTTGTCTCTGCGCGTTTACCACCCAACTTGCTGCTCTTGAATGATAAAGGGAACAAAATCTGTCTCTGCGCGTTTACCACCCAACTTGTTGTTCCTGAATGATAAAGGGCGCAGAATTCGTCTATACGCGTTTATCCACTCAGCTTGCTGCTCTTGAATGATAAAGGGCGCAGAATTCGTCTATGCACATTTATCATCCAACTTGTTGTTCCTGAATGATAAAGGGCGCAAAATTCGTCTATGCGCGTTTATCCACTCAGCTTGCTGCTCTTGAATGATAAAGGGCGCAAAATTCGTCTATGCGCGTTTATCACCCAATTTGCGAAATCTGAATGGCAAAGGGCGCAGAATTCGGCTATGCGCATTTACCACTCGACTCGCTTCACCTGAATGATAAAGGGCGCAGAATTTGTCCCTGCGCGTTTATCACTCATCGAGCGTGCGGATAACCGCATGTCATCGGGCCCGCCGCCTCTGGATGACAAAAGGCACAGAAGACGACGTTAGTCTCTGTGTGCTGTCATGCTTTGAGTCTTAGAGATTGCAAAAAATGGTTTAAACGGATAACCACTCGGGTATCTCCGCATGTCACGTGACTCCAGTGACAGTATGACAGAAATTGTCTGCGCGAAAAATGACATAAATCTCCGCGTGTCAACGAGCTTGTTGGTCGCGATTGACAAAGGGTGCAGAAGACGACGTTAGTTTCTGCGTGCTATCATGCTTTGAGTCTTAGAGATAGAAAAAGAAAGTTTAAACGGATAACCACTCGGGTATCTCTGCATGTCACGTGACTCCAGTGTCAGTATGACAAAAATTGTCTTGCTCCTACGTATCCTCAATGAGGAACTCAAACCTACGTAGTTCTGGATAACTTGTGAGACTAAACATAGTCTCGGTGTTTTCTTCAGTAAAATGCGAACATGCTTTAGTAAAGAGAGAAAACTTCCAACTAATCAGAGTAGCATATGCTTTTCGGATGAAAAACAATGTGTCTACCGGGGAAGGAGAGTATGCTGATGAAATTTTCTCGTAACCATAAATGAGATTTTGGATGTTTAGCATTTCGCTTCTAAATGACCATTTAGAGGAAACACTGGGTTCAAGAAAAATAGAAGAAAATCACTCAAAGTGTATCAATCTCACACAGGTAAGTGTTTCATCCTAATTCCGAACCATGGATATGTCATGAATTGATTTTGCAAATCATTTCCTATCAAATCAAAGATTACATGCATGATCATGGATCAATAGGACTTTTCTTGGGGAATGGTGTTTTTTTGGTGGGAACTTTGGCTTTGAGTGTTTTTGGCCTTTTCCTTTTCTGTTTTTGTTTAGTGTGAGGCGAACAAGTCACCGACGCACAGGATTTTGGTTTGCAATCAAAGGAAGAGGACCACTTCAGGTCGCGGTTTCCTTTCTTCTTTTTTTTGTTTTCTTGGTGACAATTCTGTATTTTTTAGATATTGTATGGTCCAAAGACCTTTTTGCATGTTTCTTATGTTTTCTTCCGATCTTTGATCGGGGATTTTCTTTCTTCTTCTTTTTTTTTCTTTTTTTTTTCTGCTTTCTCTCCCTCTTTTAATTGGGAATTTTCTTTCCTTTTTTGCTTTCTCCCTTTCTTTTATTGGGGATTTTCCTTCTTTTTGTGTTTTCTTCTGAGGGCAAGGATTGATATTCTCACCCTGGGTCAAGGTTTAAGGTAAGTTGGGATTTTGGCTCAAGGCTTGTAGCATGGTTGGACATGATATATGTCAGGGTTTGGTTTAGTTCAAGGATAAAAGGGGATGTCCCACATTATTTCCATGACACAAATGCAACAATGATGATTTGGAAATTGTATGCAAAACTAGTCATGCATGCACCTATGCGGACACTCAAGTGCAAAATTTTATGGTCATGTGATGCTAGGGCTCAGGATTCATTTCCTCTATTTTAGACAACCCAGTGTTTCCAAAATATGTTCTTTTATCAATTTGTGCATTCATCCGAGTCTATCTTGGGTGTTCGGAAAAACTTTCACAGCATTTACTCTTCAAATGTGTACACTCATTTTTTTTTTCAAAAACTAGCTATGATCAGCGAATTTTTTCCTTCAAATAAAGGTTGGAAATTATCTCTTTTCACGAGCATGTTGTTTTTTTAGCTAGACAACTTTTTTTTCTTCCTTCTTTTTCTTTCCTTACTTGCTCTCTTTTCCTTTTCCTCTTTTTTTCTTTTTTAAGTTATTTATCATTTGTTCATTTCCTCTTTCTTCTTTCTTTTTTTTCTCTTTTTCTCTCTGAAAAGGTCGTGCGGACGAGGGCGAACACTACCTACTTACGTCTAACCACAAGGTGAACAAGAAACGCACGAAAATGGTAAGTCGCAAAATGGTGACGAAATAACTGAGAGCCATAACGCCGAAATTTCTAACAGAAATGAGCAGTAATGATAGTAATGTTACTAACCATATGAACAAAAATAGAAGACAGTAATGTCAACATCAATATAGACAATAACAGAAAAACTTCAATAGCAAACTAATCAAAAAACAGTAATGTCAAAAATGCGGTGACCTCGGTCACGTGGCTCCGCTTCCTCCCAAGAAGCCGAGCAACTCTGTCATCTCCTCATCCATACGGGCGTCCTCTGCATCGTCGGGAGCTCCTGCAGGTGCCTCCTCCATCTGGTCCTCGGGCCAATCTCTGGGCCATGCGACCTCAGCCCTAAACTGATATGGAGTAGAGCATGCAAAAGGAGCGAACCCCTGGCCCTGCTGACTGAGGCTGAGCTGGTAGAGACACTCATGTATCTGCACCTGCCCCCGGTGGTTGGCCGCCTGTTGGCAACCAAGTGCTGTAGATACTGCTCCATGCCTAATGACCCAGCGGGATCAGCCTGATGAGGTGGCGGCGGTGCGTCTACGGCCTGTGGCGCATCACCTTGCGCCTGCCTAGGCGTGCAATACTTCTCAATGAAGGCTCGGGTGATCGGCGGCCGGATCACCTTACTAGGTGTGACGGGAACCCCGAATGACTGGCAGAGGCCCGTGATCAACGCTGGAAACCCCAGGGCCCTGTTAGACTTATCTGGGTCTAGAGGGTGCCTGGTGGGTGGCATACCAGCAAATAAATAGATGGCATCAGCAATCAACTGAGCCACATGGATGCTCATCTGTGTTAGGATGACATACACCAGCTGACACTTCGGAAAAGGAAGGTCGGAGTTTTGATCACTGGGTAGGACATTACTGAGCAGCAATGTCATCCACATCTGTGTCAAGTTGGTCATACTGGTGCGCATGATTCGCACCCGCCTCCCTGCAGCGGTCCGGGCAAAATCCTGACCCGGTATACATAATAGCTGGGCAATGGCCTCTTTGTCAAACCCGTCGGCCCTGTTCCTTCTCTGACTAAACTCACACTCCTGGCCTTCTTCTAACACCAGCGGTTCACCCAGGAATTGGCTGAGGGCGTCTGCATCAAAGGGAATCCACTGACCCCTCACCCATGATCGCATGTCCCGCACTCCCTCTTCTGTGGGCCAAGCATTATCATAAAATTCTAGGACAATATATGGGTCAAACTTAGCCATGGGAGTGACCAGCGATGTACAGCGCCGGCTAGCTATCTCTTCCTAAAAGTCGGTGTACTCATCGTCCCTGAGCTGGACGCGTCTCTCTCAATGGAACGACCATCCTTTGATGGCCTCGAAACGCTGCTGGTGCTCGGTGCTCCGGAAACGGTGGCTATCAAACTCGGGGGCGGCATTGGTCCCTTCAGCCGCGGCGTCCCTCCTAGATCTTTTCATGGAAAGCTTTCTCGGAGCCATTTCCTGCGGGGACAAACATTTGGAAAGTTAGTTTACAAGAAAACGCTTATTTTAAAGCAAAAATGGCATGCTAATCTTTCTGATTTAGAACAAACTTGTGCACACATTTCCTTAATGTAAAACATTTATGAACGTGCATATGCGTAAAATATCCTACTATTTATATCAACATACAAGGATATTCAAAACATTCTAGTTACCACACATATATATTTTTTTGAAAAGAATACATATACGCATGCTTAAGGTATTGTGTCAAAATTACACATGTTCATATCCTAAGTATTTTGCTACCACAAACTACCTACGCACATTTGGAGTATTTTATTAACATATACATTTTTGTTGTTTCATATTTGCTTATATATGCACATTGAAGAGCTAAACTCATGTCATGCACACACTTGCATTTATTTGTGAAGGAACTTTCATGTCATCTATCTACACTTGAAAGACAATTCCACATCATATATTCATTTGGGAAGCATTCTCGTGCCATTTTTGACATGGGTACATTTTTTGAAAGGCTCCTTATGCTACCTATCCACAAATATACATATTTTGAATGGCATTTTTACGCTACCTATCCTACATATACAGATTTTTGAAATGCATTATTTGTTATACATTCACACTTCGCAAGGTATTTTTATGCCATATATTCACACACTTTGCAAGGCATTTCCATGCTATATATATTCACATATACACATACCGTTGAAAGGTATTTTCCATGCTACCTAGGTGCAAGGTATTCCTCATGGGGCAGCCAAATTTAAATTCTAATATAAACCTCTCAAACATGTCCTAATATTCATGCCTTTTTACATTCAAAACCAAAACTTAGATTCCTAGGCGTAAGTCCTGCTTCCTTGTATTGAAATTAAAAGCTTGGGTTCCTAGGCCTAGAATCGCATTCGGGCACTCATTTTAACCTCTACGTGCTGTCCTTAAACATATAAATCATCCCCACAGTCCAAATCTCACAAAACCATGCTCATATGTCGTTGAGGCATTTCACCGAGCACTTGGTGGGCACATGTTTAGGCATGAATATCAAAAGAATGGGGGCAATGTGGCATGCCCCATTACTTCAGAATGCACCCTAGGCCTAAGGCCATCCCTTACAACCCCTCAATTCAACAAAAACAAGCAACAATTCAAGGATAAATCCCTCACATTTTTGAGCAAATACATGCAACTTAGAGCACCAAAATACATCAATGGAAAGCTAGAGAGCCCAAGAATGAGGTACTTACTTGTTGGAGATGAATAATAGCGCAAAACAGAATCAAAAATGCGAAAAATGGTGACCCTAGGGCTGCAAACTATTGAAATCCATGGGTCTTGCTTTTGAATGAGGGGGGAAGTTTTTGGGGTGCAGAAAACTCCCCCTCCCTCTTTTGTTATATTTGCAGGTGCAGGGGTGCTCGCCCAGGCGAACTCAGCTTGCCCAAGCGAGCTAACCTACACCTTTTTTTTTAAGGGGAGACATAAGTATGGCCTTCTACGGGCAGCGTTTGCTTACTCGAACCCACTCAGGGCAGATATCCAATATTTACTTTAAAGATACAACAGTAATTACTGTAAATTTAAAGGATACTAGGCTGCCTTGCAACGGCACTTTCCATTTGTCCAGAGCTAGGCAAGGGACGACGACCCATCGGTCGTGACCCTAACCTCTACTTGCGTCCGTCCTTAAGTACCTGAAAGTAGGAAACAGCATTGCGTGGTAAACCATGGCCACGTTACCATTTTACCTTGATGGGTTTCGGCCTCCAACTTCATCCTGGCATCTGACCACGGCTAGTTGATTCTGCCCCTGTTATGACAAAATATGCATATGTATGCATATGCATGAATGCAACGAATTTTTACTAAAAGCTGGTTTAGGTTTAGTTTTAATTAAGCGCTTTGGGGCATCCCGTGGACTGAGCGAAAAGGCTCAGGTTATCATAAACTGCACATGGTTTTAAAGCATGAAGTGAGGACTGAAACCTCAAACTCATTTTCTCTTCTTTTAAAAGACTGTGATGAGAAATATATAGTAGACGGGAATCCCTGGGGGAAACCAAGAAGAATACACAAAAAATAAAAGAACATGCAGCGATATCCTCAATTGCCCCAGATTCTAAGCATAGTATTGCTTGACAACATCAGAATTCATGGGTAAAGGCAGGTCCTCGCCATCCATGTTGGTAAGCACCAGGGCCCCTCCGGAAAAATCCCTTTTCACAACGAAAGGCCCTTCGTAGTTCGGGGCCCATTTCCCTCGATTATCTTTAACAGCGTGGGACATCTTTTTCAGCACAAGGTCCCTCTCATGGAACTTGCGCAAGCGCACCTTCTTGTCGAACGCATTCTTCATTCTTTGTTTATACAGGCGCCCATGGCTCATGGCCGTCAAGCGCTTACCTTCGATAAGGTTGAGTTGGTCGTAGCATGTTTGAGCCCACTCCGATTCTTCTGAACCTGATTCTGCTAGTATCCTCTGAGAAGGGATCTCTACTTCAAATGGGAGTACCACTTCTGTTCCATAAACCAAGGAATATGGTGTTGCCCCAGTAGAAGTTCGTACCGAAGTTCGGTGTCCATGCAAGGAAAAAGGTAACATCTCATGCCAATCTTTGTATGATACTGTCATCTTCTGAATAATTTTCTTAATATTCTTGTTGGCTGCTTCCACGGCTCCGTTCATCTTTGGTCGGTAGGGCGTGGAATTGTGATGCTGGATTTTGAAATCCGCACACATTTCCTGCATCATCTTGTTATTCAGGTTGGTGCCATTGTCAGTAATGATCTTCCTAGGGAGTCCGTACTGACAAATCAGCTTCTTTTTTATGAATCTGACCACTACACTCCTCGTGACATTGGTGTAGGAAGCCGCCTCGACCCACTTAGTGAAATAATCCATCGCCACGAGAATGAAGCGGTGACCGTTCGAAGCCTTGGGCTCGATGGCCCCGATGACATCTATTCCCCACATGGAAAAAGGCCAAGGGGCGGACATGACATTTAGAGGATGTGGCGGAGCATTGACATTGTCCGCGAACGCTTGACACTTGTGGCGTTTCCTTACATGGACGTAGCAATCACTTTCCATGGTGAGCCAGTAATAACCTGCTCTCAGGATCTTCCTGGCCATAGCATGCCCACTGGCGTGCGTTCCAAATGAACCCTCATGGACTTCCTCAATCATGTGGTTCGCCTCTTTGGTATCCACGCATCGCAGGAGAGTCATGTCGTGGTTTCTTTTATATAGTATGCTCCCGCTCATGAAGAAACCGGCCGCCAATCTCCTCAATGTCCTTTTATCATTGTCGGAAGCCTCCGGTGGGTACTCTTTGCTTTCGACATATCGCTTCATATCAAAATACCAAGGCTTACAGTCCCGTTCCTCTTCCACCTGGCAACAATGTGCGGGTTTGCCACGACACCAGAACTCAATGTATGGTAGATCCCCGTGTGGTGTTAGCTGGAACATGGAAGCCAAAGTAGCGAGCGCATCCGCCATTTGATTTTCCTCCCGGGGAACATGATGGAAGGAGATCTCATCAAAGGAATCAGCCAACTCCTTGATATAGGCTTTGCAGGGTATCAGCTTGGGGTCTCTAGTTTCCCATTCCCCTCTCAGCTGGGGGATCACCAATGCTGAGTCACCGTACACCTTGAGTAGCTTGACATTGGAGTCAATCGCTGCCTGGACGGCCAGGGCACATGCTTCATACTCAGCCATATTGTTGGTGCAGTCAAACCCCAGCCTGGCTGTGAAAGGTATACATTGATTGTCTGGAGAGACCAATACTGCTCCAATGCCATGGCCTAGAACGTTTGACGCTCCATCAAACCATACGGTCCATTTGTCCCGGTCCTCGTCTAGTTTTTCCTCAAACAAGGCCATGATGTCCTCATCCGGGAATTCAGGATGCATGGGCTGATAGTCGTTGAGAGGCTACTGAGCCAAATAATCTGCTAAGGCGCTTCCTTTTATCGCCTTTTGGGTGACATAAACTATATCAAACTCGGATAGCAAGACTTGCCACTGGGCGATCCGTCCCGTGAGAGCTGGCTTTTCAAAGATGTACTTAACCGGGTCCATCTTGGATATCAACCAGGTGGTATGGCTCAGCATGTATTGTCTTAGGTGATGGGACGCCCAAACTAAAGCACAACACGTTCTTTCGAACAGGGAGTAATTCATTTCACAGACCGTGAACTTCTTACTCATGTAGTAGACAGCGCGCTCTTTCTTTCCAGACTCGTCATGTTGCCCCAGCATACATCCCATCGACTCGTCCAAAATCGTCATATACCAGATGAGAGACCTTCTGGGTACCGGTGGCATAAGCACAGGAGGATTCATGAGACACTTTTTGATCCTCCCAAATGCCTCTTGACAATCCTCATTCCAACGGACAGTTTGGTTTTTGCGTAAGAGTTTGAACAACGGCTCAGAAATAGCAGTGAGCTGTGATATGAATCTGGCAATATAATTCAAACATCCGAGGAAACCTCGGACTTGCCTCTCGGTACGGGGTTTCGGCATCTCAAGGATGGCCTTCACCTTTTTGGGGTCCACCTCTATCCCTTTCTGGCTTACGATGAAACCTAGCAATTTCCATGATCTGACCCCAAAGGTGCACTTAGCGGGGTTCAACCTCAATTGATACTTCCTAAGCCTTTCGAACAACTTCCACAGGTTGACAAAGTGTTCCTCCACGGTCTTAGATTTGGCAATTATGTCATCCACATAGACCTCGATCTCTTGGTCCATCATATCGTGGACAAAGCCACCATAGCCCGTTGATAAGTTGCCCCAACATTCTTGAGTCCAAAGGACATCACCTTGTAGCAGAACGTCCCCCATAGGGTGACGAAGGTAGTCTTTTGCATATCCTCCGGTGCCATTTTTATCTGATTGTAACCGGAGAATCTGTCCATAAAGGAAAACAAAGCGAAATTAATCGTATTATCCACGAGGATATCGATGTGCGGCAAAGGAAAATTGTCTTTGGGACTGGCTCGATTCAAATCCTGATAATCCACACACATTCGCACTTTCCCGTCCTTCTTAGGAACTGGTACAATGTTGGCAACCAATTCTGGGTACCGAGCGATTGCCAGAAAACCAGCGTCAAATTGTTTCTTCACCTCTTCTTTTATTTTCAAGGATGTCTCGGGTTTCATCCTCCTAAGTTTTTGTTTTTACCGGGGGACACTCGAGATTTAGAGGTAATTGGTGTTGTACAATGTCAAAACTCAAACTGGGCATATCTTGGTATGACCAAGCAAAAATGTATTGGTAGTCTTTCAGCAGGGCTGTCAATTCATCACGAATGGATGTGGTCATACCCGTGCCTATCTTTACTTCCTTTTTCCCACTGCCAACTCCTAAGTTCACTAGTTCTGTCTCTTCTTGATGAGGCCCCATTTCTTGGTCCTTATGGGCGACTATTTTCTCCAACTCCGGGGGAAGTCCCATATCCTCGTCCTCTTTATCCTCCGTTTGATTTGTTTCTTGCTCAAAATTGATGGTCGGGTCCCAGGTATTAGTACCTTCGAGGGACTCGTTGTCGGATCTGGCGTTAAACGTAAAGAAATAAACATGCAAATGGATGAGAATGGGTAGAGACGTAGGAACAGATGAAGAAAGATCTTTTATTTTATAATTCTAGGAACAAAAGACACAAAGCCTTAACAAAAGAAAACTCTAAAGCCTAGGCCCAACTGTAGAGTTTAAAAGCCACAAAGGGTTACATTATGCTTGTTGCATAAATGTCCGGGCGTTCCTCCACTTGCCAATTTCCTAGTCGGAAATCAGGAGGGCATGGTCGTACCAACTCCGACCCACTTGGCGAATCATCTTCACATATCGCAACGACTTGGCCTTCGTGTCCTAGACCCGCGCTTATAAAGCTCCTACTGATGTGGCAGGGCGGGCCTCCTTTCACTTCTTGTCCCAGTCGTGAGCCTTGACCTCCGCTCTTCCTTCCTGTAATGTCTTTCTTTATGTCCTCTTATGTGGGTCTATAGCCTAACCCAAACTTCCCATGGTTTCCTTTAGCGCTTATCAGGCTGGTTATGCCACCGTTGTCCTTGCCTAAACCCATTCCGGGCTCGTAACCATTCCCCAACATCACTCGGGCCATCATTACTGCCGCATCGAACAGGCAAGGTTGCCCAGAGAAGGAATCTACAGAGGCAATGCTAACTACCTCAAAAACTAGAAGGTCGTTTCTAATGACTCCTCCGCGGCTTCCACATATGGCATAGAGGATGGGCAACTCACCATGATGTCTTCCTCGCCCGATACGATAACCAAATGCCCTTCCACTACGAACTTCAATTTTTGGTGGAGTGTAGAGGGAACGACTCCCACCGAATGGATCCATGGGCGCCCCAACAGGCAGTTGTAAGCGGGGTTAATGTCCATTATTTGAAAGGTAACCTGACAGGTATGGGGGCCTATCTGTACAGGGAGGTCGATCTCTCCCCTAACCTCTCGGCGGGTGCCGTTGAACGCACTGACTACCATGGAACTTGGCTTTAGATGGGAAGCATTAAACGGTAATTTCTCCAAAGTGCTTTTGGGCATCACGTTAAAACTGGAACCATTATCGATGAGCACCTTGGCTACAACGTGGTCCATACACTTGACTGATACATGCAAAGCCTTGTTATGCCCTCTTCCCTCGGCAGGGATTTCTTCTTCGGCGAAGGCGAGATAGTTGTTGGCGGTGATATTATTGACGAGCCCTCCAAAGCCTTCTACAGAGATATCTTGGTCCACATGGGCTTCGTTCAAAACCTTTACTAGCAAAGCCCGATGAGGCTCCGAGCTCATGAGTAATTCCAACAGCGAGACCCTGGCTGGGGTTTTGTTGAGCTGCTGAATAACCTTGAACTTGCTCTACTGAATTATGTGGAGAAACTCGCTGGCTTCCTCTAGCGACTCCTCCTTCTTGCCATAACCATCCCTTTTCTCCGAAAGACCCTTCACCGGAATATCCTCATTAGGAGTGAGGGGCATTTTATCATCTTTCTCTTCCACTACCTTTGCCTTCCCCTTAACGTTCGCTGGTTGAATTGGTAGGTCGGGGGGCGCAAACACGCGACTGCTGCAGGTCACACCGCTCAGCCCCGTGATATTGGTTACCTTGGCCGAAAACGAACTGATGTCGGTGGCTTCTTCTTCCCTTTTGTTCGGAGGTGTGTACCTCCATGGGACTGCGTGGCTGTTTTGGTATGGGAAAGGGACAGGTTTAGCTGCCGAGGGGTATCGGGGCTTTTGTGAAGCTGCGCCCTTGGTGAAGTATATCACCAAAGGTTTAGGCCTTCCGAAACTTCTCTCATCCGTGGACTGCATACATATATGCTGCTCTTCCCTTCCCTCATAGTCGACTTCCAGTCGACCTTGATCTATCATCCTTTGCAAAAGGTCCTCCACTGCCAAACATGTTTCCATGTTATGTAGCTCGCTGGGATGTAACAGACAAGAATCCTCTTCATGCCCACCATGGGGAATGACACCCCCCTTTTGTAGGGCCTCATAGATAAACCTCCTAGGGGTCGCTACATCCTTTAAAGGCTTAGACCTATGCGGCCTATCTGACTCAATGGCATTAACCGCTCCCCCTCCATGATTTGCGAGCGGGTTAGTTTTCACATTGGGCTGATCCTCTTGAAATGTTAGCCATCCGGCGTCTATCAAATGTTGGACCTTGTATTTAAGGGCCAGCATTTTTCGATGGAGTGGCCCGGGGTTTTCCCATGGTACGCGCAAGTTGCGTTAGGATCATACCACTTTGGGAAAGGGGGTTGGAAGATCTTACTGGGAGTTATTACAGCCAGTTGGTTGGCGATGAGGGATGGCAAGAGGTCCTCGTACGTCATTGGGAGTGGGGTGAATTCTGGAATTGGCCTCGGGGGATAGTTCCTAATTACATTGGAACCGGCGCCAAAGTGGGCATTGCCGGCCGGGCGAGTCGTGGTTGAAGCCGGAGCTTGGGGGGCCTCCCTCTGGATAGGGGCGGGCGCTCTAGGCTGTACGGGTGCTGAATTGGAAGAGTTCTCGATGCGAGTTGAGAAGCTCGGGTGATGTTGTGCGTACTGATGGGTACCATGAGAGGTTTGTAGTGGCTTGATCCATGCGGGCGCCGAAGTGACGGCATAGGTATCTCCTTCCTTCCTTTTTTCCCCAGTTGCTTCGATTCTTTTAGCATTGGCACCTATGGAGGAAACGTAATTGAACTTCCCTCTTTTCAACCCTACTTAGATTCTTTCCCCGGCGAATACTAGGTCCGCGAAGCTGGACGGCATGTAACCTACCAATTTCTCTTAGTAAAACACTGGCAAGGTGTCTACCATCATGGTGATCATCTCCCTTTCGACCATGGGAGGGGCCACTTGTGCTGTCAGGTCTCTCCACCGCTGTGCATATTCTTTAAAGGTCTCACCTTCCTTCTTGAACATATTCTGTAGCTGAGTGAGATCGGGAGCCATATCGGAATTATACTGATATTGCCTTAGAAAAGCAGTAATCAGGTCCTTCCAAGTACGGATGCGGGAAGCTTCCAGATTAGTGTACCAAACAACCGCGGCTCCGGCCAAGCTATCTTGGAAAAAGTGTATTAATAACTTCTCGTCCCTAGAGTGCGCCCCCATCTTGCAACAATACATCTTGAAATGGTTTTAAGGACAAGTCGTCCCTTTATACTTGTCGAAATCGGGCACTTTGAATTTTGGGGGGATGACGACATCTGGTACCAAGCAAAGATCCGTCATGTCCGTCAACGGATAGTCACTGAAGCCTTCAACAACTCTCAATCTCTCCTCGAGGAGATCGAGTTTCCTTCTTTCCTCGGTCGCTGGGGGTGGTCCTTCTGTGGACACGAATATTGGTTGTGCTGTGAGGTTGGGCTGAGGCAAGGTGTTGGGTGCCGGCCCCTCGACGGGGATCGGGGGGTAGAAGTCGACATCCCCTTGGGCATACTCTTGATGATCTTCGTGGACCTCGTCAAGCTGTCGAGGAGGCTCCCCTTCAAGGATGGGGGAAGAGACATGACCCGTATCATTTTGCATGACTGGCGACATGTAATTAGGTGGCAATCCATAAGGGTAAGCCACCCGGTTGTATCCCAAATGGGGGTTGCTGTTGTGCCCCAGTGTGCTTCTTCATCGTCCTACCGTATTTGGGGGAGGATGGTGCACGGTAGCTAGGAGAGTTGGGTCTGCTTCGACAGTCGAACTAACTGCGGCAGCGGTGGCCACGTTTTTCACCATGAGTTGCCTCATTCCTAACATGGCCTCCATCATGGAAGCCATTTGTTCTTTCTGAGCCGACATGTCGGCTTTCATCTGTTCCTGTGTCTCCTCTTGATCACCCATCGTTCTAGATTTGGATCTGGTGCGATAGGGATGCCTTGGGGCGCGTTTAGTTATGGTGTTTTTTCCTAAAAAAACCAAACGTGAGGAGTAGGTAAAATAATGAATGCATGTTAGAGATAAAATGCAGGAGTGATTTGATTCGCACTGACTTTTGGAGTAAAAACATGGGATAAACTCATTTTATTCAAAAAGTTATAACTAGTCAAGATCTGAGTGACAATACAAGTTCCCTAGCGGTTTCTAATTATATGGGCCATTAGATCTATCATATGCTGACAATAGCCGAGAAGTTTGTGGATCTCTTCGGGGGCGGAGTAGGTGTCCGCCATTGCCTTGGCCTTGGCTAGTAGTTGGGGAAGCTCTTGACTCCCGTTCAAGGTAAGGGCAAATCGGTCCATCCACATCGTTGCCTCTTGATGTAGCGAGTCGATCACCCTTCCTCTAGCCTCCTTTTCCGCGTACACTTGGGCATACTCGTTCGCCACTCTATGCTCGTGGGTCGCGGCTAGATTTAGTTCTTCTTGGTACTTGGTGATGATAGCTAACATGTTGGTCTCTGTCTCGCATAACCGCTGAGACAAATTTCTTTTGGACCTCGAGCAAGCCTTCAATTCATCTTTCAAGATCAAACTGTCTACTCGTGATTGGTCCCTTTCCTCTCTTTGGAGTTTAAGCTCGTTGTTGCTACCCCACAGAGCCCCTCGGAACTTGTTCCGGCCGTGTTCTTCCCTACAAGCCCTCTTGGTTTCTCGTTCCAAGGCTTTGGTGGTAGCCACATTTACATCTCTCAGTTTGGTATTCTCTTTTCGGATTTTCAGAGCTGCTGATTCGAACCTTTCTTTAACTATTTGGGCTTTCTCGAGTTCTGCCCTAAGGGCCTGCACTTCTTCGTCTTCCTCCGGTGCCTTAACTTCCTCCCTTTTAGCGGTTCTCAGACTTGGGAGCCAATCCAAACCTTGCACGTGGGCTTTCAACCACTCACGGTAGCCACCAATAGGCCCATTGTTACTGCCTCTGAGCTCTTTGTCCTTCTTTTGTACCACTTCCCATGCTTTGCGAACCTTCCGAAGCGTCTCCATGTTGGTCTCACTGAACCCTCGTGAAATGACAGGTGCGAGCTCTTCCTCTAGTGGTGCCCCTCTCATCGGGTAGCCAAGTTGCCTTATCGCAAGAACGGGATTGTAATTGATGCAACCCCTTGTCCCTATCAAGGGAACATTTGGAAATCCTCCGCATGAAATAAGAACTCCAGTTCTTCCTTCTTTCCATCGAGGGAACCAGTTGACAGATGCTCCTTCCCTGTTTGTTAAGAGTTGGTCCCAATTCGCCCTTCCTTTCTCTGTGCATGAACGGTGGCTTTCTAACGGGCAGGCATGCCTCACCTCTTGGCGAAAAAGGTGTGAAACCAACCATACATAAAGAGCAGGAGTACAACAGACAATCCTCGTACTGCTCTTCTCACATCTTCGGTCAAAGGTTTCATAGAGGTCGGCTAGCATAGCAACGACCAGGATTTCCTTGTGGTCATGATAGGCAAGAAAAGCGTCAATCGCTGCTAGGTCCACCAACCCATCCACATTTGGAAAGAGGACTCCTCCAAAGATCAATAGTGTGAGAATGTCTATGAACAGGGCCCATTTGCCATTACTTGCCAAGATTCTTGCTTTTGCCTCCAAACATTTTCTCGGTATTCCAAACACCCAATTTTCGACTTGCTTCCTGTGGTCTAATTCCTGCGCCGAGATTTGGACTATCTTGGAAATTCTAGCTAATGAGGGATAGAACCCTGAGATGAGGTATGGTTTCCTTCCCCTTGGAGGGCATCCTAGGATCTCCTCAAATTCTTCTACCATACGTGATAGCTGGAAGTCCCCAAAGGTGAAGCACCTCAACGGCTGATCATAATACTGGGCGAGGGATGCAATGGCCTCTGTGGAGACTTCTACCATGGCTAGGTCCCAGATTTTACTGTAAGCTTTGTGAAAAGCTTGCCGCTGGAGCTGACCCATCAACTGCCCTAACTCTCTTAGACTGGTGATCCCTAGGCTCTTGACCTTGACTTGATAGAACCTTTTTTTGAGTGAAGGCATTTGACTTGATCCCATGTTTTACTAAAGTGAACAAAAATCGGTGCGAATTAAAACTCTGACATCTATCATGGGTGGAATGGATGAATGCATGAAGAAATGCATATAACACAGATGCAATTTATGAATACGGGAGCCCGAGAAATTGTCTCCTTCTTAGATACAACGTCTTGGGGTAGCAAAGTGCTCGACGTATGTATTTAAGAAGGTGGCACTAACCCTCTGTTGGTTTGACAACGAGAGGAGATCACAACAGAATCCGTGCATGATGCATATGCGAAAGGCGCAACACGGGAATGTACAACAGGACAATATTCACAAAATATAAGCAAAAGGGTACATGACACTTATGCATGGCAGTGTGAAAATGGCACACAGCATATCCGCTTCGTGCCCCTATTCAAGGGACCTACAAGGGAGGGAGCTAAAAGGACTTTTAGTGATATTTCCCAAGGTGGTCATATCTCTCTTGATGGTCTCTAGAGGTATCATCCTCTTCGAAGAACATATTGCTGCAGTAGGGACTACTAGCAACAATATGTTATCAGAGAGAAAAACTATAGATGAGGGTTCACTGTAACTAAGCAAGTCGGAGACCTAGCATGATCACAGATTGATGAGGACATAACCAAGGGCAAGGACCATGAAGCACTTGAAGGGCCCATGACCAGAGGCAGACTTAAACAAGCCCAACACGTCATAGAGACAAGGCTGGTCATTTGTATAGCTGCCATTGATGATGATTGAAGGCCCAAGTAGAGAATGATGAAGGCCCAGAGGCAGAGGCACTACCAAGACTACTAATTGTTGTTGAAGGCCCAAACTAACTTGAAGGCCCAAGTTAAATAAGTTTTTAGTTATAATTTATTTTTATTGTAATTTTGGCCCAAACTGTTTAGAAGGCCCATGTCTATTTTTATCTTTTTGTTCAGATACACTATAAGTATTTGTTTTTGTTTTCAATAAAGGAACTTTTGGCATTTGATAAAATTTGGTGAGAGTTTCTCTCTGAGTTCCTTGTTGAACCAATCTCAGACTTATCAAGGTAATCCTTGTGGCATCTACCCTGACTTATCTTCCTTCACCGGAAGTGGCATCATCCAAACCTCCGTAGCCTGTATCAAACGATCCGCTCCTACTCAGGTTCACATCATCTGGTATCAAAGCTTCGGCTCTTGATACAGGTTCTATCCTATCCTATCCTTTTTTTTTCTTTTTTTGGTAATTTGTCCTTGTTTCGCTCTTGTTTGCGTCTTGTTGCATTCTGGTTTTTTGTCCTTGTTCTGTTATTTGTTTTCTTGTTTGTGTCTTGTTGTGTTCTTGTTTATGTCTTTGTTTTGTTCTTGTTCTTGTTCTTGTCACGTTTTTGTTCTTGTCTTATTTCTTGTTCCTTTCAGACTTTGTGTCAAAAAAAAATCTGTTTTAGTTCTGTTTCAAGTTAAAAAAAAAAGATGCAGAAATTTTGAAAAAAAAAAGAGAGAAAGAAAGTGGGTGTTTGATCTTTGAACACGAAATTGAGGCAGTTAGAGGTGTTTCTTTTGGCAAGAAAATCATGGACCAGATCCCCTTATCTAGATTCTCCTCTGAATTCTGAGCGTTTTGATATAATGACAAGGTGGAGGTGTGTCTCACCATTTGGAGATATAATGACAAGGTGTTGTATGATGTGATCCCAATGGAAGCGACCCATGTGCTGTTAGGAAGACCGTGGCAGTATGATACCAAGGCAGTGCATGATGGCTTCACCAACAAAATCTCTTTCAAGCAAGCTGACAAGAAGATTGTTCTCAAACCGTTATCTCCTCAAGAGGTTTGTGAGGATCAGATAAAAATGAGGGAAAAGAAAAAGAGTGAGACACTTGAGAGGAAAAAGAGTGAGACACTTGAGAAGGAAAAGAGAGGAAAGAAAAAGAGTGAAACACTTGAGAGGGAAAAGAGAGAAAACAAAAAGAGTGAAACACTTGAGGGCAAACAACTTTATTTAGCAACAAAAAGGGAGGTAAGGAGGGTGCTTTGTGCGAGATAACCCCTCTATTTATTGTTTTCTCAACGTCAGATGTTGCATGCTAACCCAATTGATGAATTTAAATTGCCTTCTAGTATTCAGTCTCTTCTGCAGGATTTTGATGATGTGTTTCCAGCAAGTGTACCGGATGGTTTGCCACCATTGAGCGGAATTGAGCATGACATTGATCTCATTCCAGGAGCGTCCTTGCCCAATCGGCCAGCTTATAGGAGCAATCCACAATAAACTAAGGAGATCGGAAGGCAAGTGTCCGAACTCCTGAGCAAAGGTTGGGTGAGAGATAGTATGAGTCCGTGCGCTGTACCTGTCATTCTAGTACCCAAGAAGGACGGCTCATGGAGGATGTGTTCTGATTGTAGAGCCATAAACAACATCACCATCAAGTATAGGCACCCAATCCCGAGGTTAGATGATCTTCTTGATGAACTGTATGGTGCATGTGTGTTTTCTAAAATTGATTTGAAAAGTGGCTATAATCAGATTAGAATCAGAGAGGGAGATGAATGGAAAAATGCCTTTAAAACAAAATATGGTTTGTATGAGTGGATGGTTATGCCATTTGGTTTGACTAATGCACCTAGTACTTTCATGAGATTGATGAACCATGTTTTAAGGGAATTTATTGGGAAATTTGTGGTGGTGTACTTTGATGACATTCTTATCTATAGCACTAGTCTTGATTTGCATGTTCAACATTTGCAATCTGTTTTAAGTGTGCTTAGGAAAGAAAAATTGTATGCCAACCTAGAAAAGTGCTCCTTTTGTACTGATCATGTGGTGTTTCTGGGTTTTGTTGTTAGTGCTGAGGGAGTACGGGTGGATGTGGAAAAGGTTAAGGCCATCTAAGAATGGCCAACACCTAAGACCCAGAGTGAGGTGAGGGGATTTCATGGTTTAGCAAGTTTCTATAGGAGATTTGTTAAGGATTTTAGTACATTGGCTGCACCTCTAACTGAAGTTGTTAAGAAGAATGTGGGTTTCAAATGGGGTAAGAAACAAGAAGAGGCCTTTGCTGCCCTCAAACATAGGTTGACTAATGCACCCATTCTTGCTATGCCTAATTTTGCAAAATCATTTGAAATTGAGTGTGATGCGTCAAATGTGGGTATTGGGGCTGTTTTTTTGCAAGAGGGACATCCGATAGCTTATTTTAGTGAAAAGTTAGGAGCCGCTGCCCTTAACTATTCAACTTATGATAAGGAATTGTATGCTTTGGTTAGGGCTTTACAAACTTGGCAGCATTACCTATTACCCAAAGAGTTTGTCATCCATAGTGATCACGAGTCCTTAAAATACTTAAAAGGCCAAGGAAAGCTTAATAAGAGGCATGCTAAGTGGGTAGAGTTTTTAGAGAAATTTCCATATGTCATCCAACATAAAAAGGGGAAAGGGAATGTAGTGGCTGATGCACTGTCTAGGAGACATGCTTTACTTGCTATGCTTGAAACTAAACTGTTTGGTCTCGAGTCTTTGAAAGACATGTATGTGCATGATGTGGACTTTGCTGAAATTTTTGCTGCATGTGAAAAGTTTTCTGAAAATTGTTACTATAGGCATAATGGATTCTTGTTTAAAGCAAATAAATTATGTGTGCCTAAGTGTTCCATTAGAAAGTTGCTTGTGAGTGAATCACATAAGGGGGGGTTGATGGGACACTTTGGGGTTCAAAAGACCCTGGAAATTCTGCAAGATCATTTCTTTTGGCCTCATATGAGGCGTGATGTGCATAAGTTTTGTGGTCATTGCATTGTGTGTAAACAAGCTAAATCTAAGGTTAAACCTCATGGATTGTATACTCCTTTGCCTGTTCCTAAATATCCTTGGACTGACATATCTATGGACTTTGTTTTGGGGCTGCCCAAAACCAAGAATGGAAAGGATTCTGTGTTTGTTGTTGTTGACAAGTTTCCTAAGATGGCACACTTCATCCCTTGCAAGAAAGTGGATGAAGCTTGTCATGTGGCTGATTTGTTTTTCAAAGAAATAGTGTGGCTTCATGGATTACCGAGGAGCATTGTCAGTGATAGGGATGCAAAATTCCTTAGTCACTTTTGGAGGACCTTGTGGGGTAAGATTGGTACTAAATTGTTGTTTTCTACTACTTTTCACCCACAAACTGATGGTCAAACTGAGGTAGTCAATAGGACTTTAGGAACACTGCTTAGGACTGTTTTAAAGAAAAATCTTAAATCTTGGGAAGCCTGTTTGCCTCATGTTGAGTTTGCTTATAATCGAGCTGTCCATAGCACAACTAATTGTTCACCATTTGAGATAGTATATGGATTTAATCCTTTGACTCCTCTTGATTTGTTGCCTATGCCTAACATTGCTATGTTTAAGCATAATGATGCACAGGCTAAAGCTGAGTATGTGAAGAAGTTGCATGAGCAAGTGAAGGCTCAAATTGAAAAGAAAAATGTGAGCTATGCAAGGCAAGCCAACAAAAGCAAAAAGAAAGTCGTGCTTGAACCAGGTGATTGGGTTTGGGTACACCTGAGGAAGGAGAGGTTCCCAGAACACAGAAAGTCCAAGCTTCAACCTAGAGGAGACGGACCATTCCAAGTGTTGGAGAAGATCAATGACAATGCCTACAAGATTGACTTGCCTAGTGAGTATAATGTAAGTGCCACTTTCAATGTGTCTGATCTATCTCTTTTTGATGCAGATGGAGGGGCCTTGGATTTGAGGACAAATCCTTTTCAAGAAGCAGGGAGTGATGAGGACATAACCAAGGTCAAGGACCATGAAGCACTTGAAGGGCCCATGACCAGAGGCAGACTTAAACAAGCCCAACACGTCATAGAGACAAGGCTAGTCATTTGTATAGCTGCCATTGATGATGATTGAAGGCCCAAGTGGAGAAAGATGAAGGCCCAGAGGTAGAGGCACTACCCAGACTACTAATTGTTGCTGAAGGCCCAAACTAACTTGAAGGCCCAAGTTAAATAAGTTTTTAGTTATAATTTATTTTTATTGTTTAGAAGGCCCATGTCTATTTTTATCTTTTTGTTCAGATACACTATAAGTATTTGTTTTTGTTTTTAATAAAGGAACTTTTGGCATTTGATAAAATTTGGTGAGAGTTTCTCTCTGAGTTCCTTGTTGAACCAATCTCAAACTTATCAAGATAATCCTTGTGGCGTCTACCCTGACTTATCTTCCTTCACCGAAAGTGGCGTCATCCAAACCTCCATAGCCTGTATCAAACGATCCACTCCTACTCAGGTTCACATCACAGATTAACCTCCACTCCTTATGTTCCCACGAACCCGGGTATAGGGCCCTTTTTCAACTCACCGTGTGTGCAAATAGTGTTGGTGTTTGTGTGCATCAAATGAATAAATATTTACATCATGCATACATTTTAAAATGCACTAAAAGCATCAAAGAGTTACATACACAAGAACATAAGGAAAATAAAGGGAAACCAACAAAGGAGGATGTCATGATAAAACATTGCACAAAATTAAATGGCCTAACTCACAAAAAAAGTCCCCAGTGGAGTCGCCAACTGTTGCAACCTACCCTTCGGCGAAAGGGCGACGCGTGACTCACGGGAGCGTGTTCCAAGAAAGGAATACGTGCGGAGTCGCCACCAATGTTTATTTGAGAAAAACGTCGGAAAAAACCGGAAAATACGTGATCTACGAATTCTAAGTGAAAGGTTCGGGAGTCGTATTTACGCATGGGGAATGTAGAAGCAAATGCCTTTGGTGTTTTGATGATGATCATGATGATTTGATGTAAATGATGCAAATGGGCTTTTCAAGTTTAAATTCAAGACAAAGATTCAAGAATACATGCCACGGCATCAAGATGATCACTAGTATTTTAGGAAGGGAATTCCTAATTGATTTAGCAAAAGGTTTGGCCAAGTAATTTAAGTTAAAAGGTGTTTTTCAAGAGATTTACTCTCTGGTAATCGATTACCAGAGGATGTAATCGATTACCAGTGGCCAAAAATGCTTTACAACAGTTACAAAATATTTGAATTCAAATTTTAGACTATGTAATCGATTACACAATATTGGTAATCGATTACCAGCAGTTAATGAACGTTTTAATTCAAATTTTGAAAGCTGTTACTGATTACACAAATCTTGTAATCGATTACCAGACAAGATTTTCAGAAAAATATTTCTAAGAGTCACAACTTCTCAAAAGGCTTTTACATGACCACCAATGGTCTATATATATGTGACTTATAACACGAATTTGCTTAGAGTTTTTCAGAACAACAAGTGTTTATTCTCTCAAAAAGCAAAATCGTTTTATCCTCTTAAGAATTCCTTGGCCAATTCAATTGCAATTCATTAAGGAATCATTTGAGTGCTCAGATTGTAAAATCTATCTCTTTCAAGAGAGATTAATTCTTCTTCTCTTTCTAATTCTCTAAGGGATTGAGAGACCGAGGATCTCTTGTTGTTAAAGAATTCTAAACACAAAGGAAGGATTGTCCTTGTGTGTTTAGAACTTGTAAAAGGAATTTACAAGATAGTAGAACTCTCTAGCGGGTTGCTTGGGGACTGGACATAGGCACAAGGGTGTGGCCGAACCAGTATAAATCTGAGTCTGCACTTTCTCTTCCCTTAAACTCCTTTATTTATTATTGTTTTATATTTATATTCAAATTTTTCTATTTGAATCAATATTTAAGAAGTTCATTATTAAGGGAATTTGTAACTTGAATAGAAAGTGAAATAGAATTTTAATTGGGGAAATAGTTTGTAATATCTTAATTCAACCCCCCCCCCTTCTTAAGATATCTGAGGCCACTTGTCTAACAAGTGGTATCAGAGCTTCATTCTTGTATAAAGTTTAGAAGCTTCAAGAAAAATGGCCTCAGCAAACTCCTTATTTCCAGAAGGAAATTCTATCAATAGACCTCCAATCTTTAATGGAGAGGGTTACCACTACTGGAAAACCCGAATGCAAATTTTTATTGAGGCAATAGACTTAAGTATTTGGGAAGCCATAGAAATAGGGCCATATATACCCACCACAGTAGAAAGAATTACAATAGATGGTAGCACATCAAGTGAAAGCATAACAATAGAAAAACCTAGAGATAGATGGTCTGAAGAGGATAGAAGACGAGTACAATACAATCTAAAAGCCAAAAACATAATAACATCTGCCCTGGGAATGGATGAATATTTCAGGGTTTCAAATTGTAAGAGTGCTAAGGAAATGTGGGACACTCTACAATTAACACATGAAGGAACTACAAATGTTAAAAGATCTAGGATAAACACACTAACCCATGAGTATGAACTGTTTAGAATGAATGCAAATGAAAGCATTCAAGACATGCAAAAGAGATTTACACATATAGTAAATCATCTGGCAGCCTTAGGTAAAGAATTTCAAAATGAGGATCTCATAAACAAAGTGTTAAGATGTTTAAGTAGAGAATGGCAACCTAAATTAACGACCATTACTGAATCAAGAGATTTATCTAACATGTCTCTTGCCACTCTATTTGGAAAGTTACAGGAACACGAGATGGAATTATTGAGATTACGCCAACATGAAGAAAATGACAAGAAAAAGAAAGGAATTGCTCTTAAAGCCTCATCTTCAATCCAAGAAGAAAGTGATAAGGAAAATGATCTAGATGATGATGATGATCTAAGCTTTTTTGTAAAAAGATTCAACAAGTTTGTCAAAGTAAGAGGAAATCAAAGGCGACCCAATTTTAAATCTAAGAGAAGGACAGAAACTTCATCCTCTACTCTAAAATGCTTTGAGTGCAATCAACCTGGACATCTGAGGGTTGATTGTCCCATCTTCAAGAAAAAGATGGAGAAGCCTGAAAAGAAAAATCTTAGTGAAAAGAAATTGAAGAAAGCATACATCACATGGGATGAAAACGATATGGAATCGTCTGAAGATTCAGAAAATGAAGAGATAAATCTCTGCCTTATGGCTAAAAGTTATGAAAGTGATGAAGAGGTGTCTTTGAGGAATGAGTGGTACATAGATAGCGGATGCTCAAAACATATGACTGGAGATGCATCAAAGTTTACACATATCTCTCCAAAGAAAAGTGGGCATGTAACATATGGTGACAACAACAAAGGTAGAATCCTTAGAGTTGGTAAAATAGGTACAAATTCTTCAAACTCCATTGAAAATGTTCTGCTTGTTGAAGGTCTTAAGCACAGCCTGCTTAGTGTTAGTCAATTATGTGACAAAGGCTATCTAGTATCATTTGATTCTCATAAATGTCTTATAGAACATAAGCATGACATTAATATAAAGCATGTAGGACATAGAGTCAACAATGTATACATGATAGACTTAAGTCTAAAACTAGAAAACAATCATTGTTTTCTTAGCAAAGATGATGATCCATGGTTATGGCATAAAAGAATTGCTCACATAAACATGGATCACTTAAATAAATTAATTTCAAAAGATTTAGTAGTTGGTTTTCCTAAATTGAAATTTGAAAAAGATAAACTATGTGATGCATGTCAAAAGGGCAAACAAACTAGAGTCTCATTCAAACCTAAAAATATTGTTTCAACCACTCAACCCTTACAATTATTGCATATGGATTTATTTGGTCCGTCTAGAACCATGAGTTTTGGAGGAAATTACTATGCCCTTGTTATAGTTGATGATTTCTCTAGATATACTTGGACATTATTTATTACACATAAAAGTGATGCATTCCAAGCATTTAGAAAACTTGCTAAAGTTATACAAAACAAGAAAAATCTTAAGATTGCATCCATTAGAAGTGATCATGGGGGTGAGTTTGAAAACAAAGATTTTGAATCATTATGTGAAGAACATGGTATTGAACACAATTTTTCTGAACCTAGAACCCCTCAACAAAATGGAGTTGTTGAGAGGAAAAATAGGTCATTGGAAGAAATTGCTAGAACTTTATTAAATGATACTTTTCTTCCAAAATATTTTTGGGCTGAAGCGGTCAATATTGCATGTTACATCATGAATAGGGCCTTAATAAGACCCATTTTAAAGAAAACCCCATATAAGTTATATAATGGTAGAAAACCCAACATTTCACATCTACATGTTTTTGGTTGCAAATGTTTTGTGCTTAATAATGGTAAAGATAATCTAGGAAAATTTGATGCAAAATCTGATGAAGGTATCTTTCTTGGATATTCATTACAAAGCAAAGCATATAGGATATATAATAAAAGAACTATGAATATTGAGGAATCCATTCATGTTGCCTTTGATGAATCTAATGCTATCTTGTCAAGAAAGAATATGCTAGATGATATTGCAGATTCTTTAGAACAAATGCATATTCATGGAAAAGATTCTAAAGGAAATAATGAAGATCCTCCAGAAGAAGTCAAATCCAATGATGAACTTCCAAAAGAATGGAAAGCTTCAAAAGATCATCCCCTTGACAACATTATTGGTGATATCTCAAAAGGGGTAACAACTAGACATTCTCTTAAAGATTTATGCAATAATATGGATTTTGTATCTATGATTGAACCTAAAAATATAAAAGAAGCCATAGTAGATGATAACTGGATCATTGCCATGCAAGAATAACTGAATCAATTTGAAAGAAACAATGTGTGGGAACTTGTAGAGAAACCTAAAAATTATCCCATCATAGGAACAAAATGAGTGTTTAGAAATAAGTTAGATGAACATGGAATAATCATTAGAAATAAGGCTAGATTAGTTGCACAAGGATATAATCAAGAAGAAGGTATAGATTATGAGGAAACATATGCTCCAGTTGCTAGATTAGAAGCCATTAGATGCTCTTAGCATATGCATCCATAATGAACTTTAAGCTTTATCAAATAGATGTTCAAAGTGCTTTTCTAAATGGCTTAATTCAAGAAGAAGTATATGTTGAACAACCACCAGGTTTTGAAATATTGGATAAGCCAAATCATGTTTATAAATTGAAAAAGGCTTTTTATGGCTTGAAACAAGCCCCTAGGGCTAGGGCTTGGTACGAGCGTTTAAGTAAGTTCCTTTTAGAAAAGGACTTTTCTAGAGGAAAAGTGGATACTACTCTTTTTATAAAGAGAAAATCACATGATATTTTATTAGTTCAAATTTATGTTGATGGCATTATTTTTGGATCCACTAACGAATTGTTGTGCAAGGAATTCTCCCATGACATGCAAAGTGAGTTTGAAATGTCAATGATGGGAGAACTTAACTTCTTTCTTGGATTGCAAATCAAACAAACTAAGGATTGTATCTTTGTCAATCAATCCAAGTATTGCAAAGAGTTAATCCATAAATTCGACATGGAAAATGCTAAGCACATGGCTACACCAATGAGCACTACTTGCTATCTAGATAATGATGAAACCGGTCAGTCAATAGATGTTAAGCAATATCGAGGTATGATCGGATCACTTCTTTATTTTTCTGCTAGCAGGCCTGATATAATGTTTAGTGTGTGTATGTGTGCTAGATTTCAATCAAATCCTAAACAATCACATCTTAGTGCTGTTAAAAGGATCATTAGATATTTGGTAGGCACTACAAACATAGGTTTATGGTATCCTAGAAATTCCACATGCACATTAATTGGATATTCTGATTCAGACTTTGCCGGTTCTAAAACAGAAAGAAAGAGCACTAGTGGAACTTGTCAATTCATTGGATCTGCTCTAGTTTCTTGGCACAGTAAGAAACAAAATAGTGTTGCTTTATCCACTGCAGAAGCGGAATATATTTCTGCCGGCAGTTGTTGTGCACAAATCTTATGGATGAAGCAACAACTATCTGATTATGGAATTCTTCTTGACCATATACCTATTAGATGTGATAATACAAGTGCAATTAATCTCTCCAAGAACCCAGTTCAACACTCTAGAACCAAACATATAGAAATTAGGCACCATTTTCTTAGAGATCATGTCCTAAAGGGAGATTGTGTATTAGAGTTTGTTGATACTAAGCATCAACTTGCTGATATTTTCACAAAACCTCTCCCCAAAGAAGCATTCTTCTCTATTAGAAGGGAATTAGGCCTCTTATATGTTAGTGATTTAGACAAATAAGGATTGATTGATTAATTCATTCTTATGATTGATTGTTTATATGTTACTTTGATTGTTTTTGTTTAATTCTTGTTATTATGATAGAATTTATGTATTCCTGTGTGTTTTATAGTTGAATGATTGAATTAAGTGCATTAGTAGTGATGATTAATCATATTAGATGTGTTTAGCATAGACATAGGTATTTTTTTAAGAAACTAGCCTAGTTTATGCTCTGGTAATCGACTACCATCCAGTGTGTCATACCCTAATTCCGTCCGGGGATTATTATTTGATGATATACAACCTTTGATTGGCCGCTTCGAGATACTTGGCACCCTTTGTTGCACGATATGTGAAGTCCCGAGACGTGCCGAAAATCAAAAGGAAGCAGGCTTACGCGATCCGTGAAAATTTCGTAATGTGACGGAAATCGAAAGGAGGTGTTTTTCACAATCCGTGACTTTTCGTAACTTCTTCGAAAGCTAAAAAAGAGTAAATACATAATCCGTAAGGATTCGTAACCTTGCGGAAGGAAAATAAGTATCGTTACGAAATTCGTAAAGTTTCGTAACGTTACGAAAAAAGAATTACCAAAAAAGGTAAAGGGGGGTGCATTTAGTAAAAAGGGGGGTACAAATAGCAATCAGGCCCTCTTCGGCCTTCCAGATTCTTCCTCCAGAAGGTTGTTGCTTCTGGAGGAAGCAACCTTTCTCGATTGGGCGAGCTGGGTGGCAAGCTCCTCCCCTATTTTGCTATAAATAGGGGGAGGAGTGAAGAGAGAAGGATTCAGCCTTCTTGGCACTTCTTATTCTCTCGAAATTGCTGAGGAAAATTGTTTCCGTGAAGAAAATCCAAGCCGAGGTGCTTCCGTAACGTTTCTGTAACGTTTCCGTGAGTAATTACGCGAAGATTTTCAACCGTTCTTCGACATTCATCGTTCGTTCTTCGTTTTCTTCAGTCTTCAACTGGTAAGTACCTCAAACCGAGCTTTTCAATTCATTCTATGTACCCATGGTGGTCCCCATTTGTTTTGTGTACTTTTATTCTCATTTCATTTACTTTTCGTACCCCCTTTTGACGTGCTTCAGTCATTTATTTAAGTCATTTCGCGCCTAATCTAAAAATAAAATAAATTTCCACCGATCATTTGAATTGTAGTATTCGTTAATTTCTGTTAAAATGAATTTTGACCGTTCAGTCGTGCCGTAACCACGTTGGAAATCAGAAAAGAGGTAAAATAATAATATAATAATCAAAAAAATATCTTTTAGTAAAATGAAGCACAAAAATCAATCGGACGTTTTCTCTTTGGGATTTCTCATTCCTAATTGAATTGACTAATAACTAAAGCGAAACTAAGGCTAAAATCAATTCGCCAAGTCAAGCTCGTCCACCAAAAAAAATCACTAAAAAAGGATTTGAAAGTTTTATCTCAGCTTTTTCTTACCAAGTTAAATGGATCATTTTTAAAGGCCCAACACCTTTAAGTGATCACCTTTCAAGTAAAAGAATCGCTTGATTCACCTTTAAGAAAGAACTACGTAGGTCTGATTTCCTCTCCAAAAGAGGGTACGTAGGAGCAAAAGTCCCGCTTTTGTCGACCTCAAAAAAACTAAAAAGGAGTAAAAGGTAAGATAACACAAATTCGCAAATCTAAAAAGTAGGTTATTGTCCTTTGAGACAAACGTGAGAGGTGCTAATACCTTCCTCAAACGTAAATACAACTCCCGAACTTAGAATTTTCATTTTGACCGGTTTCCTTCGGTTTTTTCGACGTTTTCCACAAATAAACGTTGGTGGCGACTCCGCGCATCTTTTCCTCCTTTGGAAAGCGCACCCGTGAGCCTCGCCTTCGCTCACCCGCAAAAGGGCATGTTGCGACAGTTGGCGACTCCACTGGGGACTGCTTTTTGTGAGTTAGGCTTATTTTAAGGAATTGTGGAATTGTGAAACTTTGTGGGTACACTTGTTGAACTGTGTAAAATGTAAATAACTGTTGTCTATTTCACATTCTTTACACTGCATTCTAAGCACCCACGGGTTTGAGTAAAAAAAAGGGGGGGCCCTATACCCGGGTTCATGGGAATCTAAGGAGTGGAGGTGAATCTATGATCATGCTAGGTCTCCGACTTGCTTGATAATAGTGAAACCTCGTCTAGAGCTTTCTCTCTTTATAATATGTTGTCACTGGTATTCCATACCGCCACAATATTATTATCTTGAGTGATGATACCTCTAGAAAATGGCCATGTGAGTTATGAATCATTGGGAGTAGTTATTAGAGACCCCTAGATATTATCCTATAAGTCCCTAAAATAGGGGCACGGAGCAAACACGCTGCGTGCCATTTTAAACACTGTCATGCATATAACCTAAAGGTCATGTACGCCTTTGTTGTATGATTATTTGAGGATATTGCCATGCTGTGTAAATCCCCCAGTTGCACTTTTGCGCATCTGCATCATACCGTCACACATGCATTGTATGTGGGTCTCGTCTTTTGTCGTGGGAAGTCGGAAGATCCATATCGTCTTCTTAACTGCACACATGGGGCATTGTGCCCCCAAATGCGCAAGTAAGGAGAGATGATTTTTCGGGCTCTCGTGTCCGTAAATGCATTCATATCATGCATCGCATAAGCATCTCTTCATGGCATCATAATGAACATATCGTTCCTGCATTTGTCTGTTATCATATTCCAGCCTCACATTTTGCATGAGTCATTGCATCATCATGCATATGCGTTCACTGTCTTTTTGATCTACAAACAAAATACTTTTTGTTCTACATGCTTGCTCATACATGATCCTTGTATTTTCCTCTACAAAACAAAAACAAAAAAAAGGGAAGCATGAAAATTCATGATGCATTCTTAGTTGCATGTGTTAGGTACCATGAGCCAACCATGTTGGGATCATAAACCCATTTCTAAAATTAAAAAAAAACACAAACAACAAAACAAAATGATTGAGCATGGTACCTAATGTGTGGTTAATTAAGAAAGGATGTCTCTTCGGGCATCTCAATCTCATAATTACATTTTTCATGCGTAGCATGCGTATTCTCGAGTCTTTCATCCATATGAAATGTTGTTGAAGTATTGGCGATCAAAATTGCCATTCCCTGGGTTATGGGGTTGAACCAAGCTCGAGCTTTTACGAAAAGGTTCATCGAGTCAAGTTGAAGCATGAAAGTAACCATCTTGCAAAAATTGGGGCAAAAGATGGATCATGTTACATCATTGCTTCGTCTACTGCCAAACATATTTAGGACTGTCGATGTCCCTGTTACTTCCAGTTTCACCTTGACGGAGATGTCATGGACCATGTTGAAAATCTAAATTGATTCAACCCCATATCCAGTGTAAAAATTCGCAATACTTCAACTGTGCATCATTCGCATACATCCATGTTGTTCATTGCATTCTTTCCTTGAAAAAAAAAACTTAATCATTGTTATAAAAAAGAAAAGAACATGCTTTACGGTGCCCTTACCGAACCCGTGTTAGAACTAGAGTAATGGGTGAAGTAGAGGAGGTGCAAGAGCAGATGAAGGCCCAACATGGAGGCCATGAAAGAGCAAATGACCACAATGATGGAGGCCATGATGAGCGTGAAGAAGATAATGGAAGCCAATGCGATTGCAATTGCCGCTACCAGCGTTGTTGCTAAGGTGAACCCGACGTCCCCATCCGGCATCAACCAAATGAATCATCCAACCTCAGATATGGTAGGCAAAGATTTAGGAAGTACGGGCGGCCCCCATGATGTGCAAATTCAAAACGAGCACGCCTTCCCGCCATATGGTTTGCCTCTCAACTATACGCCACCCAATATGGCGTACACTCCCAATAAGAATGTCAATAACTCCACTCCTATACCCATTGAGAGCCAACAAACCCCAAACTAATCATGCACATGTCTCTTAAACCGTGGGGGAGACACATGAAATTCCCCACCACAATCTAGCCGACCTCGAGCCTTGCCTCGGACAGGCCACTGAAGGGCAAGCAGTTGGTGATATACCCCTGCAAAACACTTTGGAGGGCCCTCAGTATCACCCACGACCACACCCCTTGCATTCCACAGCGATTAAAAACCCTCATGCTATGGCGGAAATGGGAAAGGTGGATCATCTAAAGGAAAGGCCCAGGGCCATTGAAGGAGGTGAAGATTATGCCTTTGCTAAACTAGAAGAGTTGTTCCTAGTACCCAATATCATCACCCCTCCCAAGTTCAAGGTGCCAGACTTTGACGAGTACAAGGGGACTACTTGCCCCAAGAACCATCTAAAGATGTATTGTCGGAAGATGGGGGCATACACAAAAAATGAGGAATTGCTGATACATTCCTTCCAAGAATGTCTTACTGAGGTAGCTGTTACCTGGTACACTAACTTGGAACCTTCCCGAGTCCATTCTTGGAAGAACCTAATGGTTGCCTTCGTTAGGCTGTGTCAGTATAATGGCTTTGGATAGGATGCAACTACAGAACATGTGCAAAAAGAGGGCACAGATCTTTCAAAGGATATGCCCAAAGATGGAGAGACTTGGCAGCTCAAGTAGCGCCCCCAATAACAGAGAAAAAGATTATCACAATGATAGTAGACATGTTACCAGTGTTCTATTACGGAAATAGTGGGTTACACACCTTCAAGCTTTGCGGATTTGGACTTCGCCGGCAGAAAGATCAAAGCAGGTCTGAAAAGAGGCAAATTTAATCATCCCACTTGGACGAATGAGAAAACTGGGGCAAATGAAGAGGGTGAGAATGAGGGAGAAGCTCATGCTGTGACTGCCATTCCTATACAGCCAAGTTTCCCACCAACCCAACAATGTCATTACTCAGCCAATAACAAACCTTCTCCTTACCCACCGCCCAGTTATCCACAAAGGCCATCCCTAAATCAACCACAAAGTCTGTCTACCGCACTTCCAATGACGAACATCACCTTTAGCACAATCCAAAAACACCAACCAAGAAATGAATTTTGCAGTGAGAAAGCTTGTAGAATTCACTCCAATTCCAGTGTCTTATGCTGACTTGCTCCCATGTCTACTTGATAATTCAATGGTAGCCATAACCTCAACCAAGGTTTATCAACCTCCATTTCTCCGAGAATACGACTCGAACGCAACGTGTGCTTGTCACGGAGAAGCCTCGGGGCGTTCCATTAAGCATTGTAGGGCTCTGAAGCGTAAGGTGCAAGGTCTAATTGATATGGGCTGGCTGAAATTTGAGGAGAATCGCGTGTAAATCCTGACATTGACAATAGATGCCACACATGGGGCAATTTTGAAAGCTGTTGTTAGATGTCTCTGATGACTCATCAGGATTTTCAACTTTCACCGGAAGTGGGTGCAAGCCATTGGTCAGTTTGCTCAAGCGACCTATGCTCCTGAGTTTGGGACTTCCAAGACCGTTGGTGGGGGTGCCGTAAAACAACGAGTAAAGTTCAAAACAAATAAGTTTCAAAATAAAAAAAAAAGGAGTTAAAAAAAAACATTTGATTGACTGTGTTTTCAAGATGTTCATGTGACCTCATTCCAGAAAGTTTGTCTTTTTAGAGAGAAGTGAGTTATCAAGAATAGGATGTTGGACAAATGGTCTTAGTTACCTTAAGAAAAAAGGGGGTTGAATTAAGATACGAAGATTATTCCCCAATTAAACTTTCACTCTCTCTTTTCGGATTAACAATGCACACAGGGACAACCCTTCCCTTGTGTTCAAGAATCCCCTACAACAAGAGACCCATGGTCTCTTAATCCCTTTTCAAAAATAAGAAGAGAAGAAGAAATCTCTCTTAAAAGAGATAGATTGTACAATGAAGATCAATCAAAATTCCTTATTGAATATGCAAGTGGTTGACCAAGGAATCTTTTTGAGAGGATAAAACATTTCAGTTCAGAAAAACTCTTAATCTTTTAAGAGGATAAAACTTTTTGGGCAATGAAAACTCCCTTTAAGTTCGTGTTTCCAAGTCACCTTTGATGGTCATTCATAAAAAATTTGAATAGGTGTGACTCTTGGCAATTATTTTCTGAAAATCCCCTCTGGTAATCAATTACACATTATAAATTTTGAATTCAAATTTCTAGTGACTGTGATAAACATTTTCAACTACCGGTAATCGATTACCAGAGAGAAAATCTCAATTTGAAATGATAGAATTCTTCGGTCAAACCTTTTGTTTTTTTTCAATTTGGAAACTTCTTCCTAAAGATTCTAGAGATCAACTTGATCATATATCTTGATTTTCTTGGATTCTTGTCTTGAATAAAACTTAGAAGCACTTGATCCTTTAGCATCATCAAGACATCAAAACATCTTGCTTCTACATAGGAGTCATTTGACTTAATCCATCAACTGAAAAATCCTTCAACTATTTCTCGTCCTTGGAAAATTCTTTTTGCAAGATCGACTGTTTCTTTCATTCTTCCTCACTACGAGGTTGTGAAAACAAGACAACAATTGGTACCTCTAAGCCTTACACTGGGGCAATGAAAGGCACCATGTAAAAACCTCAAGCGAACCTAGGGGCAGATTAGAAGTTCTCACCCAATAGGTTCCCAGCTACAAGGTCATGACGAAAGATTACAATTGGTACCTCAAAGCCTTACACTGGGGCAATGAGGGGCATCGTGCATGAGCCTCAAGTGAACATAGGGGCAGATAAAAAGTTCTCACCCGTCGATGTTTTTTAAACAAGAAAAAAAAAAGGGAGACAAGCCCTGTAATTTCAATAGATTGATTAAACGTTAAACGGCTCCATTGTCGTCACTCCAAAATGGACAAGTGAATAAATCAAACAGAACATACACTCTGAGGGAGTTCCCAGAGAGATTTGCAAAAGATAGGATAAGGTTGCATGAATTATCACCTTTTTCAAAAGGACAGTCAATCTGTGTTTTCCAAAAAGATTAAATCAAAATCAAAATCACAAAATAGGGAAAGAATGTCATGAACATTGTACAACTTTCCATTGCAATGCATTGTTTCATATGAGGTTAGCGTTACCAAATTTCACAACAAAGGTTGCATGCGTCTGCATCCCTAAATATCATGTTAACTGCATAGAATTCCTACATCTCGTGTCCAATCTGGTTGGATGACCAGCCCTCTCGATGGGTCGATCTCTTGTTTTCTCATAAAGGTGGACCCTTGGGTACTAGTACCTATCACCTTTAGAGGACCATATGTCCTTACCATCAGAGGACTGCACATCCTCGCCTGCAGAGGGCTGCACGCCCTCGCCTTTAGAGGGCTACGCGTCCTCATTTTCAGTGTGCTCCATATCCACACCTTAGAAGAATATAAGGTCCTTTGCCCTTAGATGCTTAACCGAGACTTGCGCTCCCGATTAAGGGGCCAGTAGTTTCCTTTTATCAGTTCCTGAGCTACCCCCTGATATTGGAGGGCAACCAACTGTGTGAGCACATCCAGAGAGGGAGGCTATCACGCATCTACTATGCATACCGGGGCAAGATTTCCCCCGTGCCGCTGCAAAAAGACGAGTGCGGACCATGCGCACCAACATGACCACCCTCACGTGGATGACATTGCTATTTAGCAACATTCTGCCCAGCGACCACAATGCCAATCTCCCCCTGCAGATGTATCAGTTGGTCTGTGCTGTCATGACATAGGTAAGTATGCACATGGCTCAATTGATTTCTGATGTCATCTATTGTTTACAGGGAACGCGCCCAGAAGACACCCAGTGGACCCGAAGAAGTCCAACAGGGCCCTGGGGTTTCCAGCTCTGGTTACGGGCCTCTGTCAGTCCTACCGGGTGCCCATTCCCCCAGCAAGGTCATGCCATCGTGACATAGGTAAGTATACATATGGTTCAACTGATTTCTGATACCATCTATTGTTTGCAGGAATGGCACCCACAAAGACACCTAGTGGACCCGGAGAAGTCCAACAGGGCCCTGGGGTTTCCAGCTCTGGTTACGGGCCTCTGTAGTCCTACAGGGTGCCCGTTCCCCCCGGCAAGGTCATGTCATCATGACATAGGTAAGTATGCACATCGCTCAACTGATTTCTGATTTCATCTATTGTTTGTAGGGATTGCACCCGCAAGACACCCAGTGGACCCGAAGAAGTCCAACAGGGTCTTGGAGTTGCCAAGCTCTAATTATAGGCCTCGGTCAGTTCTACGGAGTGCCTGTCGCCCCCAGCAAGGTCATTAGGCCCCCTACTAATCAAGCTTTCATCAAGAAGTATTGCGTCCCCAGGCAGGCGCAAGGCGAAACACCACAGCAGCCTGAGGATGGCCGGCAGCGGGCAACAGACGCACCGCCATCTCCTCTAGAGTTCACCTCAGCTCATCCACAAAAAGGTTAGAGTGTTGCTTACGACCCATGGCCGACCAATAGGCGACCAAGTCCAAAGCCAAAGGTAAGCAAAGTACTAGGTCCGTGACCGACAAGCCATCAATCGTCCAGCTCAAGACGTTAAAGAAGCGCTACTAGGAGGCAACCTAGTACCTTTTAAATCTCTGCTTGTTATTTGATCACTTTTGTTTCTCGAGTCATAGCAGGACACACCTAGTTACTCATGATCCTAGGTATTTGAATAAAACAAGCACAAGCTCGGAAGGTAGTAATACTTCACAAAATATATATATGTATGTTTAGGTAGAAGGATATCTTGGATATGCATGTATGTAGCATAAATACTTCACAAAATATATATTTGTATATTTAGGTAGCAAGGTACCTTGGATATGCATGTATATAGCAAAAATATCTCACAAAACGTATATATGTATGTTTAGGTAGCAAGATACCTTGGACACGCATGTGTGTAGCAAAATACCTCACAAAAATATACGTATGTTTAGGTAGCAAAATACCTCATGAAAAAAAAAGAGAGCGAGCAAGAAAAGAATAAGAAGAAAAAAAATAGAAAGAAAAATAATAAAAAAATATAATAATAATAATAAAAAGTTGTCTAGCTAAAAAACAACATGCTTGTGAAAAGAGATAATTTCCAACTTTTCTTTGAAAGATTTTACTGATCTTAACCAATTTTTGAAAAAAAAATGTGTGTACACATTTGAAGGGTAAATGCTATGAAAAGTTTTTCGAACACCCAAGATAGACTCGGATGAATGCACAAATTGATAGAAGAACATATTTTGGAAATACTGGGTTGACTTAAAATAGGGAAAATGAATCCTGAGCCCTAGTGTCAAATGACCATAAAAACTTGATGCTTGAGTGTCCACATGGGTGCATGCATGACCAGTTTTGCATAAAATTTCCTAATCATCATTGTTGCATGTGTATCATGGAAATAATGTAGAACATCCCCTTTATCCCCGAACCGCTGGCCAAACCCTGACATATATCATGACCAGCAGCGTTCTACAAGCCTTGAGCCAAAATCCGAACTTATCATAAACCTTGACCCAGGGTGAGAATGTCAATCCTTGCCCTCGGAAAACAAAAAAAAAGGAAAAAAAAAAGAAAAATTCCCAATCAAAGAGTGGGAGAAAGCAAAAAAAGGAAAGAAAATTTCCGATCAAAGATCGAAAGAAAATAGAAATATGTGGAAAGGTCTTTGGACCAGACAACATCTGAACAATACAGAATTGTCACCAAGTAAACAAGAAAAAAGGAAACCACGACTTAAAGTAGTCCTTCCCCTTTGATTGCCGACAAAATCCTGTGCGCTAGCAACTTTCTCACCACGCATTAAACAAAAACAGAAAAGGAAAAGGCAAAAACACTCAAAGCCAAATTCCCCACCTAAAAACCATTCCCAAAATAAGTCCTATTGATCCATGATCACGCATGTAATCTTTGATTTGATAGGAAATGATTTCAAAATCAAGTCATGACATATCTATGGTTCGGAATTAGGATAAAACACTTACCTGTGTGAGATTGATACACTTTGAGTGATTTTCTCCTATTTTTGTTGGACCCAGTGTTTCCTCTAAATGGTCGTTTAGAAACGAAATGCTAACATCCAAAATCTCATTTACGGTTATGAGAAAATTTCATCAGCATACTCTCCTTCCCCGACAGACACATCATTTTCATCAAAAAAAGCATATGTTACTCTGATCAGTTGGAAGTTTTGTCTCTTTACTAAAGCATGTTCGCATTTTAGTGAAGAAAACACAGAGACTATTTTTAGACTCACAGTTAGCAAGAACTACGTAGGTCTGAGTTCCTCATAACAAATTGAGGATACGTAGGAGCAAAAGCCCTGTTTTTGTCGACCACCCCACTTTTTTTTTGGAGCCCCATGAATGTTATTGCCTAGCGCTGTTCATGCATCCTCCACCACCGAGTCTAGAACCCCGTGAAGTTATTGCGTAGCGCAGTTCGCCAATTCTCCATTCTCCACTTTTTTTCGGAGCCCCATGAATGTTATTGCCTAGCGCTGTTCATGCATCCTCCACCAACGAGTCTGGAGCCCCGCAAAGTTATTGCGTAGCGCTGTTCGCCAATTCTCCATTCTCCACTTTTTTCGGAGCCCCATGAATGTTATTGCCCAACGCTGTTCATGCATCCTCCACCAACGAGTCTGGAGCCCCGCGAAGTTATTGCGTAGCGCTGTTCGCCAATTCTCCATTCTCCACTTTTTTCGGAGCCCTATGAATGTTATTGCCTAATGTTCTTCATGTGTCCTCCACCTTCGAGTCTGGAGCCCCCCGAAGTTATTGCGTAGCGTTGTTCGCCAATTCTCCATTCTCCACTTTTTTTCGGAGCCCCATGAATGCTATTGCCTAGGGCTGTTCATGCATCCTCCACCTTCCAGTATGGAGCCCCGTGAAGTTATTGCGTAGCGCTGTTCTCCAATTCTCCATTCTACACTTCTTTCGGAGCCGCATTAATGTTATTGCCTAGCGCTATTCATGTGTCCTCAACCTTCGAGTCTGGAGCCCCGCGAAGTTACTGCGTAGAGCTGTTTGCCAATTCCCCATTCTCCACTTTTTTTTGGAGCCCCATCAATGTTATTTCCTAGCGCTGTTCATGTGTCCTCCACCTTCAAGTCTGGAGCCCCGCGAAGTTATTGCGTAGCCCTGTTCGCCAATTCTCCATTCTCCACTTTTTTCGGAGCCCTATGAATGTTATTGCCTAATGCTGTTCATGCATCCTCCACCTTCGAGTCTGGAGCCCCGCGAAGTTATTGCGTAGCGCTGTTTGCCAATTCCCCATTCTCCACTTTTTTTCGGAGCCCCATGAATGTTATTGCCCAGCGCTGTTCATGCATCCTCCACCTTCGAGTCTGGAGCCCAGCGAAGTTATTGCGTAGCGCTGTTTGCCAATTCCCCATTCTCCACTTTTTTTCGGAGCCCCATCAATGTTATTTCCTAGCGCTGTTCATGTGTCCTCCACCTTCAAGTCTGGAGCCCCGCGAAGTTATTGCGTACCCCTGTTCGCCAATTCTCCATTCTCCACTTTTTTCGGAGCCCTATGAATGTTATTGCCTAATGTTGTTCATGTGTCCTCCAACTTCGAGTCTGGAGCCCCCCGAAGTTATTGCGTAGCGTTGTTCGCCAATTCTCCATTCTCCACTTTTTTTCGGAGACCCATGAATGCTATTGCGTAGCGCTGTTCATGCATCCTCCACCTTCCAGTATGGAGCCCCGTGAAGTTATTGCGTAGCGCTGTTCTCCAATTCTCCATTCTCCACTTCTTTCGGAGCCCCATGAATGTTATTGCCCAGCGCTATTCATGTATCCTCCACCTTCGAGTCTGGAGCCCCGCGAAGTTATTGCGTAGCGCTGTTCGCCAATTCTCCATTATCCACTTTTTTTCGGATCCCTATGAATGTTATTGCCCAACGCTATTCATGCATCCTCCACCAACGAGTCTGGAGCCCCGCGAAGTTATTGCGTAGCGCATTTCGCCAATTCTCCATTCTCCACTTTTTTCGGAGCCCCATGAATGTTATTGCCTAGCGCTGTTCATGTGTCCTCCACCTTCGAGTCTGGAGCCCCGCGAAGTTATTGCGTAGCGCTGTTCGCCAATTCTCCATTCTCCACTTTTTTCGGAGCCCGATGAATATTATTGCCTAGCGCTGTTCATGTGTCCTCCACCTTCGAGTCTGGAGCCCCGCGAAGTTATTGCGTAGCGCTGTTCGCCAATTCTCCATTCTCCATTTTTTTTCGGAGCCCCATGAATATTATTGCCTAGCGCTGTTCATGCATCCTCCACCTTCCAGTATGGAGCCCCAGGAAGTTATTCCATAGCGCTGTTCGCCAATTCTCCATTCCCCACTTTTTTTTCGGAGCCCCATGAATGTTATTGCCAAGCGCTGTTCATGCATCCTCCACCAACGAGTCTGGAGCCCCGCGAAGTTATTGCGTAGCGCATTTCGCCAATTCTCCATTCTCCACTTTTTTCGGAGCCCCATGAATGTTATTGCCCAGCGCTATTCATGCATCCTCCACCTTCCAGTATGGAGCCCCGTGAAGTAATTGCGTAGCGCTGTTCTCCAATTCTCCATTCTCCACTTCTTTCGGAGCCCCATGAATGTTATTGCCTAGCGCTCTTCATGTGTCCTCAACCTTCGAGTCTGGAGCCCCGCGAAGTTATTGCGTAGCGCTATTTGCCAATTCCCCATTCTCATCTTTTTTTTGGAGCCCCATCAATGTTATTTCCTAGCGCTGTTCATGTGTCATCCACCTTCAAGTCTGGAGCCTCGCTAAGTTATTGCGTAGCGTTGTTCGCCAATTCTCCATTCTCCACTTTTTTTCGGAGCCCCATGAATGTTATTGCCTAGCACTGCTCATGCATCCTCCACCAACGAGTCTGGAGCCCCGCGAAGTTATTGCGTAGCGCATTTCGCCAATTCTCCATTCTCCACTTTTTTCGGAGCCCCATGAATGTTATTGCCTTGCGCTACTCATGTGTCCTCCACCTTCGAGTCTGGAGCCCCACGAAGTTATTGCGTAGTGCTGTTCGCCAATTCTCCATTCTCCACTTTTTTTTCGGAGCCCCATGAATGTTATTGCCAAGCGCTGTTCATGTGTCCTCCACCTTCGAGTCTGGAGCCCCGCGAAGTTATTGCGTAGCGCATTTCGCCAATTCTCCATTCTCCACTTATTTCGGAGCCCCATGAATGTTATTGCCTAGCGCTGTTCATGTGTCCTCCACCTTCGAGTCTGGAGCCCCGCGAAGTTATTGCGTAGCGCTGTTCGCCAATTCTCCATTCTCCACTTTTTTCGGAGCCCGATGAATATTATTTCCTAGCGCTGTTCATGTGTCCTCCACCTTCGAGTCTGGAGCCCCGCGAAGTTATTGCGTAGCGCTGTTCGCCAATTCTCCATTCTCCATTTTTTTTCGGAGCCCCATGAATATTATTGCCTAGCGCTGTTCATGCATCCTCCACCAACGAGTCAGGAGCCCCGGGAAGTTATTGCGTAGCGCTGTTCGCCAATTCTCCATTATCCACTTTTTTTCGGAGCCCCATGATTGTTATTGCCCAGCGCTGTTCATGTGTCCTCCACCTTCGAGTCTGGAGCCGCGCGAAGTTATTGCGTAGCGTTGTTCACCAATTCCCCATTCTCCACTTTTTTTCGGAGCCCCATCAATGTTATGTCCTAGCGCTGTTCATGTGTCCTCCACCTTCGAGTCTGGAGCCCCACGAAGTTATTGCGTAGCGCTGTTCGCCAATTATCCATTCTCCACTTTTTTCGGATCCCAATGAATGTTATTGCCTAGCGCTGTTCATGCATCCTCCACCTTCGAGTCTAGAGCCCCGCGAAGTTATTGCGTAGCGCTGTTCGCCAATTCTCCATTCTCCACTTTTTTCGGAGCCCCATGAATGTTATTGCCAAGCGCTGTTCATGCATCCTCCACCTTCAAGTATGGTGCCCCGGGAAGTTATTGCATAGCGTTGTTCGCCAATTCTCCATTCCCCACTTTTTTTTTGGGGCCCCATGAATGTTATTGCCTAGCGCTGTTCATGCATCCTCCACCTTCGAGTCTGGAGCCCCGCGAAGTTATTGCGTAGCGCTGTTCGCCAATTCTCCATTATCCACTTTTTTTCGGAGCCCCATGAATGTTATTGCCAAGCGCTGTTCATGCATCCTCCACCTTCTAGTATGGAGCCCCGGGAAGTTATTGCATAGCGCTGTTCGCCAATTCTCCATTCCCCACTTTTTTTTCGGGGCCCCATGAATGTTATTTCCTAGCGCTGTTCATGCATCCTCCACCTTCGAGTCTGGAGCCCCGCGAAGTTATTGCGTAGCGCTGTTCGCCAATTCTCCATTATCCACTTTTTTTCGGAGCCCCATGAATGTTATTGCCTAGCGCTATTCATGCATCCTCCACCTTCGAGTCAGGAGCCCCGCGAAGTTATTGCGTAGCGCATTTCGCAAATTCTCCATTCTCCACTTTTTTCGGAGCCCCATGAATGTTATTGCCTAGCGCTGTTCATGTGTCCTCCACCTTCGAGTCTGGAGCCCCGCGAAGTTATTGCGTAGCGTTGTTCGCCAATTCTCCATTCTCCACTTTTTTTCGGAGCCTCATGAATGTTATTGCCTAGCGCTGTTCATGCATCCTCCACCTTCCGGTATGGAGCCCCGTGAAGTTATTGCGTAGCGCTGTTCGCCAATTCTCCATTATCCACTTTTTTTTCGGAGCCCCATTAATGTTATTGCCTAGCGCTGTTCATGCATCCTCCACCTTCGAGCCTGGAGCCCCGCGAAGTTATTGCGTAGCTCTGTTCGCCAATTCTCCATTCTCCACTTTTTTACGGAGTCCCATGAATGTTATTGCCTAGCGCTGTTCATGCATCCTCCACCAACAAGTCTGGAGACCCGCGAAGTTATTGCGTAGCGCTGTTCGCCAATTCTCCATTCTCCACTTTTTTCGGAGCCCCATGAATGTTATTGCCCAGCGCTGTTCATGTGTCCTCCACCTTCGAGTCTGGAGCCCCGCGAAGTTATTGCGTAGCGCTGTTCGCCAATTCTGCATTCTCCACTTTTTTCGGAGCCCCATCAATGTCCGACTGTTCGGTTGTGCCGTAACCACGTTGGAAATCAAAAAAGAGGTAAAATAATAATATAATAATAAAAAAAATATCTTTTAGTAAAATGAAGCACAAAAATCAATCGTACATTTTCTCTTTTGGATTTCTCATTCTTAATTGAATTGACTAATAATTAAAGCGAAACTAAGGCTAAAATCAATGCGCCAAGTCAAGCTCGTCCACCAAAAAAAATCAGTAAAAAAGGATTTGAAAGTTTTATCTCAGCTTTTTCTTACCAAGTTAAATGGATCATTTTTAAAGGCCCAACACCTTTAAGTGATCACCTTTCAAGTAAAAGAATCGCTTGATTCACCTTTAAGAAAGAACTACGTGGGTCTGATTTCCTCTCCAAAGGAGGGTACGTAGGAGCAAAAGTCCCGCTTTTGTCGACCTCAAAAAAAATAAAAAGGAATAAAAGGTAAGATAACACAAATTCACAAATCTAAAAAATAGGCTGGTGTCCTTTGAGACAAGCGTGAGAGGTGCTAATACCTTCCTCAAACGTAAATACAACTCTCAAACTTAGAATTTTCATTTTGACCGGTTTCCTTCAGTTTTTCCGACGTTTTCCACAAATAAACGTTGGTGGCGACTCCGCACATCTTTTTCTCCTTTGGAAAGCGCACCTGTGAGTCTCGCCTTCGCTCGCCCGCAAAAGGGCATGTTGCGACACAGTGTAATCAGTTACACAAGAACAGGCAACCTGTAATCGATTACAACATCCTGTAATTGATTACCAGAAGGCTTATTACTCCTGTAATCGATTACCAAGCCTTGTAATCGATTACAACTCGTCCTCGTCTATAAATACTCACAAAATCAGTGTTGTTGCGCAGCTGATGTGCCATCATTTTCTTCTATTTTCTAAACCCTTTTTGCACCATTTTATTTATTGATTGGTCTTAATTGTCAATTAATTAGGCAGTTTTATTATTTGGGCTCATTTAGCTAATTTGATGTTTTTAATCTAATTTCAGGAATTAATGAAACATTGGGCTTAATCCGGATTTTGGTTGTGGACTTGAAGAGGGAAAATAAAGCAGCGCTTACCTTAGTTAATTTCTAATTAGGAAATTTCGCAATTTTATGTTGTTCAGTGTTTATTTCGTTTTGGGCCAGAGTATTGTAATAGGGCCCAGTGACTTCGAGTGACTCTTTTTAAATAGCTGCTTTGGGATTCGTGCAGGGCATTCTATTCTGCTATGCTATTTTCATTATTCAGAGCTTTGGTTTTAGGTTTTCACGTTTTTCTGTTCCCTTGTTACAGTTTTCGTTCTTAATGCAAATTTCCGTTTTGCTTCTAATTACGAGTTCATTCTTGCTTCTTCTTCTACTTTCATTTACGTTTCTGTTCATTTACGTTCTTGTTCATTTACGTTTCTGCTTCATGTTTCATTTGCGTTTTCTGTTTAAATCCATGGAAGGCTAGATTTTCTGGTGTTGTTTCCTTTTGAGGACGAAGCCCAACTCTCTTTGAGGTTTCGTTTGTAATGTGGTTTCTTGGCAGTTTTCCCTTCACCAGTTATCCCAATTTCGTGAATATTAATCAGTGCACGCTTCGTGTTCAATTAATTGCCTCTGAGCCTAACTTGCGTTCATGCTTAATGGACGAAGGGCTAACTGGTGTATGTGGTGCCTAATCACGTATTGAAAACCCTAAGTTGATTTTCGCTTAGTAAATTGAAATAGGGTTGGATTAAGTGGTTGACTGTTAGGGACGAATTCTCCATAACCCAGGATAAGAGAGTGGCTTCTGAATCAAAGGAAACAACCCGTTTTTAATATTAGTAGTTTCGTATTCCATTTTATTTGTTCTACTCTTTAATTACCAAACAACCAAACCCCCCCCCCTCATCGTCACTGTTACTGCAAGTATATTATGAACATTTGGCTTGTCACTGCTTGTTGGGAAACGACCTAGGATCACTTCCTAGTTACTGCATTTTCATGTTTATTTGATTCGGGTACGGCCTCGATCAAATTTGGCGCCGTTGCCGGGGAGCAGTGTCCAAAGGTTCATAATAGCTAGCTAGTGTTGTGTGTTTAATCCTTTCGTGTTTTAATTGTTAGTATTGTGTTAGTATGTGTGTTAGCATTGATTAGTGTCCTGGTATTTTGTTTAATGTGTGTTCTGTTTCAGTTTTACCATTAAGCGTTTCCCCTGTTTCAGTCTTGGGTGTTTTGCTGTGAAGATTGTGCTTGAAAACAGAGTAGTAGTAGAAATCAACTTGCGGAAAAACAGAGTAGTAGTAGAAATCAGCTTGCGGAAAAACAGAGTAGTAGTAGAAATCAATTAGAGACGGATTTTAGCGACCACCCATGCTGAATTAATTGAGATTTTTTGTTTTAGTAGCTAGGGTTGTTATTTTTGGCTGAATTTTTTTGTGGTAACTTCTTTTAATCCATATTTTGTGGGAAAAATAGCTAGAGCCTTTAGTTTGGTCAGATTTGAAAGTTCCAAAAAACTAGCAAATTTCGTGTTTGTCAAAACTTCAAACGGCCATAACTTTTGCTCCGGTTATCAGAATCGCAATTATTATATATGCATTTGGGGTAGAAAAAAATTTCCTACGCCGTGGCAGCCTGCCGTGGTTAGAAAGTTTTATTCACTTATTTGGGGTAGAAAATAAGCGATTCTGTCAAAAGTTTTTTATTTTTCAAGTTTTATTCACTTATTTTTCTTAACCTACCAATTTTAGCTTTCATAGTTAGACTTTGAATTTTTGTCTGAAATTTTTTGTGCTATCTTCTCATTATTTTATAAGGTTGCTCACAAAATTTCAAGTCATTTGGATATCATTTGAGGGTAGCTGTAGTTCAAACCTACACCTTTATTTACATGACAATGCAACTAGTTGTGTGCATGCTGAATGTAGTGTATGACTAGAGGCAATCCATCTGACTTACAACCCTTTGATCCTGAGATAGATAGGACATTTCATAGATTAGTTAGGCATCATTTTATACCTTTTGATCATTCTGAGCATTCCATAACTGGTGAATCTGTGCATTCTGTTATTGGTGATTTTGAACATCCTGATCTTGAGCATTATAATTTTGAGCATTCTGATTCTGAGCATTCTGATTTTGCACATTCTGAGAACATGGCACAACCTCCACCTCATGAGAGGACTCTAAGGGAAATGGCTGCACCTGATTTCACCTATGAAAGCTTGTGCATCCAATACCCTGATGAGGATGTCCCATATGTTCTTAAAACTGGACTGATTCATTTGCTTCCAAAGTTTCATGGCCTTGCAGGTGAAGACCCGCACAAACATTTGAAAGAATTTCACATTGTCTGCTCCACCATGAAACCCCCAGATGTCCAAGAGGATCACATATTTCTGAAGGCTTTTCCTCATTCATTAGAGGGAGTGGCAAAGGACTGGCTGTATTACCTTGCTCCAAGGTCCATCACGAGCTGGGATGACCTTAAGAGAGTATTCTTAGAAAAAATTTTCCCTGCTTCCAGGACCACAGCCATCAGGAAGGATATCTCAGGTATTAGACAACTCAGTGGAGAGAGCTTGTATGAGTACTGGGAGAGATTTAAGAAACTATGTGCCAGTTGCCCCCACCATCAGATTTCAGAACAGCTTCTTCTCCAATACTTTTATGAAGGACTCAGTAATATGGAGAGAAGTATGATAGATGTTGCCAGTGGTGGAGCCCTTGGAGACATGACTCCTACTGAAGCCAGAAATTTAATTGAGAAGATGGCCTCCAACTCCCAGTAGTTTAGTGCCAGAAATGATGCCATAGTCATTAGAGGAGTGCATGAGGTAGCTACAAACCCATCTGCATCATCTGAAACTAAGAAGCTTGAAGACAAACTGGATGCGTTGGTCAACTTGGTAACCCAGCTGGCCTTGAATCAGAAATCTGTACCTGTCGCAAGGGTTTGTGGTTTGTGCTCCTCTGCTGACCACCATACAGACCTTTGCCCTTCCATGCAGCAACCTGGAGCAATTGAGCAGCCTGAAGCTTATGCTGCAAATATTTACAATAGACCTCCTCAACCTCAGCAGCAAAATCAACCACAGTAGAGCAATTATGACCTTTCCAGCAACAGATACAACCCTGGATGGAGGAATCACCCTAACCTCAGATGGTCCAGCCCTCAGCAACAACAACAGCAGCCTGCTCCTTCCTTCCAAAATGCTGCTGGCCCAAGCAGACCATACATTCCTCCACCAATCCAACAACAGCAGCAACCCCAGAAACAGCCAACAGTTGAGGCCCCTCCACAACCTTCCCTCGAAGAACATGTGAGGCAAATGACTATGCAGAACATGCAGTTTCAGCAAGAGACCAGAGCCTCCAGTCAGAGCTTAACCAATCAGATGGGACAATTAGCTACCCAATTGAATCAACAACAGTCCCAGAATTTTGACAAGCTGCCTTCCCAAGCTGTCCAAAATCCCAAAAATGTCAGTGCCATTTCATTGAGGTCGGGAAAGCAATGTCAAGGACCTCAACCCGTAGCACCTTCCTCATCTGCAAATGAACCTGCCAAACTTCACTCTATTCCAGAAAAAGGTGATGACAAAAATCTACCTAACAATTTCTGTGCAGGTGAATCTTCTTCCATAGGTAATTCTGATTTGCAGAAGCAGCACATTCCCCCTCTTCCATTCCCTCCAAGAGCAGTTTCCAACAAAAAAATGGAAGAGGCAGAGAAAGAGATCTTGGAAACATTTAGAAAAGTAGAGGTAAACATACCTCTGTTGGATGCAATAAAGCAAATTCCAAGATATGCCAAATTCTTGAAGGAGCTGTGCACTAATAAGCGGAAGCTTAAAGGAAGTGAACGAATTAGCATGGGCAAAAATGTCTCCGCATTGATTGGTAAATCTGTTCCTCAAATTCCTGAAAAATGCAAAGATCCAGGTACATTCAGCATACCTTGTATTATAGGGAATAGTAAGTTTGACAATGCCATGCTAGATTTAGGAGCCTCTGTTAGTGTTATGCCTCTGTCAATTTTTAATTCTCTATCTCTAGGTCCCTTGCAGTCAACTGATGTGGTAATTCATTTAGCTAATAGAAGTGTTGCCTATCCTGTTGGTTTCATAGAAGATGTCTTAGTTAGAGTTGGTGAACTGATTTTCCCTGTTGATTTTTATATCTTGAATATGGAAGATGGATTTTCTCAAGGGTCAGTTCCCATCATTCTAGGCAGACCCTTTATGAAAACTGCTAGAACTAAGATAGACGTTTATGCAGGCACACTGTCCATGGAGTTTGGTGATATAACTGTTCATTTTAATATTCTGGATGCTATGAAATACCCATCTGAAGATCTTTCTGTATTTCGTGCTGAAATAATTGACCATGTTGTTGATGAATACATGACTGATCTTTATTCTAATCTGCATGCCTCTCACTCTTCATGCATTGAGTCTGAAATTGTACTTGATCATATGTCTGAATTTGATGCTGAGAGTGAATCCGAGAGTGATATCAATTGCATGCCTGGTGGTGGTGTTTTACCTCTTGAGATTGATTTTATAGAGTCAGATAGGACTAACCATGTTTCAGGAAGTACACATACCTCTGACTTTCTTTATGAGGTAAAGGCTGAGAAACCATCTCCTTCTACCACTGTCCAACCGACCACACCAGAATTGAAGCCTCTGCCATCAAATTTAAAATACGCTTACTTGGATGATAGCAAGAGTTTTCCAGTGATTATATCTGCCTCCCTTGCTGATGAGCAAGAGGAGAAGTTGTTGTCAGTTCTCAAGAAGCATAAGAAGGCTATAGGCTGGACCCTGCGGACATTCCTGGTATTAGCCCATCCACATGTATGCATCGAATAAATTTAGAGGATGGAGCTAAACCAGTAAGATAGCCACAAAGAAGACTCAACCCGGTGATTCTTGATGTAGTGAAGAAGGAGATAACCAAGCTTTTGCAAGCTGGAATCATTTATCCTATCTCCGACAGCCAATGGGTGAGTCCCGTCCAGGTAGTCCCGAAAAAGACTGTCCTCACAGTGATCAGAAATGAGAAGGAGGAGTTGATTCCTACTCGGGTGCAGAACAGTTGGAGAGTCTGCATTGACTATAGGAGGCTGAACCAGGTTACCAATAAGGACCATTTTCCCCTGCCATTCATTGACCAGATGCTTGAACGCCTGGCAGGATTCTACAGGCGCTTTATAAGGGATTTTAGCAAAGTAGCCCTTCCACTGTCCAACTTGTTGCAAAAGGAGGTGGAGTTTGACTTTAATGACAGATGCAAAGAGGCTTTTGATTGCCTCAAAAGAGCGTTGACTACCACCCCCATCATCCAGGCACCTGATTGGACAGCCCCTTTTGAGCTTATGTGTGATGCATCAAATTATGCATTGGGGGCTGTCCTTGCTCAGAAAATTGATAAATTGCCCAGGGTGATATATTATGCTTCTAGGACTTTAGATGCTGCCCAAGCAAATTATACTACTACTGAGAAAGAGCTTCTAACCATAGTTTTTGCTCTTGAAAAATTTCGATCTTATTTGCTTGGTACTCGCATTATTGTTTATACTGACCATGCAGCTCTAAAGTACTTGTTGAAGAAGGCTGATTCTAAGCCTAGGTTGATCCGATGGATGCTCTGGCTCCAAGAGTTTGACTTGGAGATCCGTCATAGGAGCGGAGCACAAAATCTAGTTGCTAATCATTTGAGTCGGATCGAACGTGTCTCTGATGCAGATTCACCTATTCGGGATGATTTCCCGGATGATCATTTGTATATATTGTATAGTATTTCTGACTCTCTTTCTACTCCCTGGTTTGCTAACATTGTCAATTATTTAGTTGCCTCTATTTTTCCTCCCTTAGCATCTAAGGCCCAAAAAGATAAGATTAAAAGTGATGCTAAGCATTTTATTTGGGATGACCCCTACTTGTGGAAATTGTGCAGTGATCAGGTCATTAGACGGTGTATTCCAGATCATGAGACTGACTCAGTCCTGCAGTTCTGTCATTCTTCCGTACCGGGAGGTCATCTAGGTGTTCAAAGGACAGCTCACAAAGTGCTTGATTGTGGTTTTTATTGGCCCACCATCTTTAAAGATGCATGGAAATCTGCAGCACTTGTGAGCAGTGTCAGAGAGCAGGAAATACACTTACATGGCGACAACAAATGCCTCAGCAACCTATGCTATTCTGTGAGGTGTTTGATGTCTAGGGTATAGATTTCATGGGTCCTTTTCCTGTCTCTTTTGGTTATGTTTATATTCTCCTTGCCGTTGATTATGTTTCAAAATGGGTGGAAGCCAAGCCCACTAGAACTAATGATGCTAAAGTTGTCGCAGACTTTGTCAGGTCTAATCTGTTTTGCAGGTTTGGAGTACCTAAAGCAATTGTTAGTGATCAAGGAACCCATTTTTGCAACAGGACAATGCATGCCCTGCTTAAAAAGTACGGGGTGGTACACAGGGTATCCACACCGTACCACCCCCAGACTAATGGACAGGCAGAAATTTCTAACAGGGAAATCAAGAGAATTCTAGAGAAGATTGTGCAGCCAAGCAGGAAAGATTGGAGTACCAGGCTTGATGATGCTCTCTGGGCACATCGGACTGCCTACAAAGCACCCATAGGAATGTCTCCTTATCGGGTTGTCTTTGGAAAGGCATGTCATCTTCCAGTGGAAATTGAGCACAAAGCATACTGGGCAGTGAAGACTTGCAACTTCTCTATGGATCAAGCTGGCGAGGAAAGGAAGTTGCAACTGAGTGAGTTAGATGAAATCCGCCTAGAAGCCTACGAGAATGCCAAGTTCTACAAAGAAAAGACCAAGAAGTTCCATGATAGCATGATAGTTAAAAAAGACTTCGTGGTTGGGCAAAAAGTGTTATTGTATAATTCTAGGCTTGGACTCATGAGTGGTAAGTTGAGGTCTAAGTGGATTGGTCCTTTTGTTGTTACTAATGTTTTTCCTTATGGTACAGTTGAGATCAAAAGCGACTCCACAAACAAGAGCTTCAAGGTCAACGGACATCGACTTAAGCCATTCCTCACGAACCCTTCTTTAGTGGACGTAGTGGTGGAAGAGACTTCCTTACTCCACCCTACTCTTCCTCCACCATGACTTAGGGAGTTTTTCTTTTCCTATCTCCTTCTTTGCTTTTATTACACTTGTTCAATTCTCTTTGATGATTTAATTGTTTTTAATCTTTTAATTGTGCTACATTGAGGACAATGTGTTGTTTAAGTATGGGGGGGGGGGAGTGTTCTTTGGTTTTGCTAGTTTTGTTGGTTTTGTTAATTTGTTAGTTGTGTTAATTTGTTAATGTTGTTAGTTTCGTCGGATTTTCAGTTTAATATTTTGGGTCAATTTCATGTGCACGTACAACTTTGCATGTTTTTCTTTGAATTATAGGATATGTTCAAGAAATGGGTAATTGTTTTGAAAATAAAAGTTCTTGACATTTTGTGACTTGAAATCCTTGATTCTTCTCTACATGTCATGATAGTTTTGAAAGCTCAATTTGAAAGTGATGATTTTACCTTTGTGAGAATTTGAGCCATCCATCATTATAATCATTTGGTGTGTTTTGCCCCATTGATTGCTTGCACAATAGCCTTGGCTTGATTCTTGTTGATGCGTCCTAATTCACATGCATATTTGGAAATGATTAAGGCAATTTTGTTCTTATAAGCTTCTAGCCAAATGGACTTACCTTGAATTAATTCCTTTGATAGCCCTTTTGAGCCTTGTTTCCCTTTCCTTGTTTTGAAGCTCACTACAAGCCTTAAGTGAAAAACCATGATATTACCATATCCTTAAGGAATTTTGGAGCTTTGGAATTGTTTTGGGAATAAGTGTGGGGGGTTTTTTGTTTTATTGGACAACTTGTTTTGTTGGCTATGCTTCATGATGTATTTTGGGCCATACTTGATGTACATTGTATATTGGTTAAATGTTGGACATGCTGAATGAAATGTTGTTTCTCAAAGGCTAAAAAAAAAAAAAAATTCGAAAAAAAAAATTCGTAAAAAAAAAGAAAAAAAATTCGAAAAAAGAAAAAGAAAAGCAATAAAGTTGAGTGAATAAGATCTTAAATGGCACAAGAATGATGAAACTCTTGGTTCTACTCTTCATGTTTAATTTTTATCTTTACTTCTTATTTTTTTCTTAATATGCACTTATTCCCCTTTGCTCCTCTATTCCTTTGGGATTTAGCCACTTATTCCATATTTCTCCATACCTTGTCCTTGGCCCCATTACAACCTTAAAAGACCTTTTGATCCTCATGTGCTTGTGTTTATGGGTTGATTGTCAATTTTAGAATCTTGCCAAGTTTATGTGGTGTTTGCTTTCATGGGTGCTTTGAGGGTAAATAGTAGCCTAGACACTTGAGAGATAGAGTGTATATCTTGTGAGGCTTTATCACTTTTCATTCTTGAGCTGATTAACTATTTTGCCATGATTGGGTTGCTTGGATGATTTTCATGAATGTCTTGACTTTTTGGATCTCCTTATGTTAGATGTTACCCATTCCTTTCATTCCTTGATGTTCATTGAGAAATATGTGAATGTTTTTGTTTGTCTCCCTTTCATATCCTTGGATTTTGTTCTTTGTTTCATTTTGCCCAGGAGTGCAAAAGGCTAAGTATGGGGGGTTTTGATGTGCCATCATTTTCTTCTATTTTCTAAACCCTTTTTGCACCATTTTAATTATTGATTGGTCTTAATTGTCAATTAATTAGGCAGTTTTATTATTTGGGCTCATTTAGCTAATTTGATGTTTTTAATCTAATTTCAGGAATTAATGAAACATTGGGCTTAATCCGGATTTTGGTTGTGGACTTGAAGAGGGCAAATAAAGCAGCGCTTACCTTAGTTAATTTCTAATTAGGAAATTTCGCAATTTTATGTTGTTCAGTGTTTATTTCGTTTTGGGCCAGAGTATTGTAATAGGGCCCAGTGACTTTGAGTGACTCTTTTTAAATAGCTGCCTTGGGATTCGTGCAGGGCATTCTATTCTGCTATGCTATTTTCATTATTCAGAGCTTTGGTTTTAGGTTTTCACGTTTTCTGTTCCCTTGTTACAGTTTTCGTTCTTAATGCAAATTTCCGTTTTGCTTCTAATTACGAGTTCATTCTTGCTTCTTCTTCTACTTTCATTTATGTTTCTGTTCATTTACGTTCTTGTTCATTTACGTTTCTGCTTCATGTTTCATTTGCGTTTTCTGTTTAAATCCATGGAAGGCTAGATTTTCTGGTGTTGTTTCCTTTTGAGGACGAAGCCCAACTCTCTTTGAGGTTTCGTTTGTAATGTGGTTTCCTGGCAGTTTTCCCTTCACCAGTTATCCCAATTTCGTGAATATTAATCAGTGCACGCTTCGTGTTCAATTAATTGCCTCTGAGCCTAACTTGCGTTCATGCTTAATGGACGAAGGGCTAACTGGTGTATGTGGTGCCTAATCACGTATTGAAAACCCTAAGTTGATTTTCGCTTAGTAAATTGAAATAGGGTTGGATTAAGTGGTTGACTGTTAGGGACGAATTCTCCATAACCCAGGATAAGAGAGTGGCTTCTGAATCAGAGGAAACAACCCGTTTTTAATATTAGTAGTTTCGTATTCCATTTTATTTGTTCTGCTCTTTAATTACCAAACAACCAAACCCCCCCCCCCCATCGTTACTGTTACTGCAAGTATATTATGAACATTTGGCTTGTCACTGCTCGTTGGGAAACGACCTAGGATCACTTCCTAGTTACTGCATTTTCATGTTTATTTGATTCAGGTACGGCCTCGATCAGTAGCCAAGGCCTCCCCTCACGCCTCCTCCATACCTAAATCTTCCAACCTATGTATCTCACTCAATTCTTCACCAAATCACGTCCCGTAAATCCCAATCTTCCTCTTTTTCACTCCTCCTTCACTTCCACCGATTAAAATCCACTAAAACTTCATCAAATGGCAGAGCCATTAAAGAAGAGAAAGGGATCATCCTCCACCACCGCTGCTGCCCATCGCCGCCACGGACCATCCGGAGCATCCACAACACCTATTCATCCATCTTTGTCATCTCCAAGATCATCCACATTGTTTTCTTTCGATGATCAGCGTCTACGGTACCTCTCTTAATTTTCTTCTACGATCATCTTAGACCCAAAGTACCTAGACGTAGAGTTCTTTAATGATGAAACGTTTGATTGCTATCAAGTGTTTCAAAATTCTGGCCTTGTTGATTTCATGTCATTAAAATTGCCACATTATCCTGAACTTGTAAAGGTCTTCTACTGCAATTTAAAAATTCAGGATGGCATTATTACCTCTAAGGTACATGGTATTTCTATGGTCATTGATCAGTCATTGTTCTTTTCTTTAACTCATTTACCCAGTCAAGGTGCACCTTTTGAGGGCACCATTGTTGATGACTGGAAATTTGATTATTCTAGTCATGATGCTCGCCGTATGGTCTGCAATGACCAGGCTGAAATGACCGGTAGATTGCTGGCCGGGTCATTCACATTTGATAATCGCATCATGCACTATATAATTGTTAGAATTTTGCTTCCCCGATCTTCAAATTTAGCACAAGTCTCTAAGGAGGATTTGATTCTGATGTGGGATTTTCTCACCGGTCGTCAGATCGACTGGGCCCATTTGGTTCGGTACCGAATGCTTAAGGCATTACGGGCCAATGCACCTCTACCTTACCCATAATTGATAACTTTGTTTCTGCGTCATTTTCAAATTCCGCTTGATGATGAACCATTTGTTCAAGTCAAGCGTTCCTTTGCAATTGGTGCTGGTGTAGTGACTTCCTTTGGTTACCGTAAGGATCGGAATGGTCAATGGCTGAAGAAGAACGCACTCCCTCCTCAAGATGAGCGTACTCCTTCACCTCCTCCTCAGCGAGAAGATTCAGCACTCATGAATGAAGTCCTTACGGAATTACGAGGTCTTCGTTCTTATGTTGGTGAACGTTTCGACTCATTGGATACACGTTTTGCCGGCATGGATATTCGCCTCACACAGCTTGAAGAGGATGTAGGTTACATTCGTCAGAGTTTCGATCTTCCACAGCCACCTCCACCTTCTTAGATTTTAGTTTCTAATTATATGTCTCTTTTAAGCCGTGTATTTTGGCTATGCTACTTAGATCATTATGTTCAGTACTTTATTTATCTTGTAGTATCTGGATTTCAGATTTTGTGCTTTGATACTCTGTGGTTTTGGTTTTAAATTGTTTGGATTCTGGTTTGATTGTGTCTTATTTGTGAGATTGATTGGTTATGCTTTATACTTTGATATTGATGCCCATGTACTTTGGCTTTTTGATGTTGCCAAAGGGGGAGAAAAATGGGGTGTAGAAAAGCTTAGAAAAAGCTTTGAAATCAAGTGATAAAAGTTAGAAATCAAGTGATCATCAATTCCAAAACATAGGGGGAGTAAAACGCAAATTTTATATATATACATTGCTTGCTTGAATCTTGATTTCAGGACTTATATTGTCATCATCAAAAAGGGGGAGATTGTAGAAGCAAATGCCTTTGGTGTTTTGATGATGATCATGATGATTTGATGTAAATGATGCAAATGGGCTTTTCAAGTTTAAATTCAAGACAAAGATTCAAGAATACACGCCACAGCATCAAGATGATCACTAGTATTTTAGGAAGGGAATTCCTAATTGATTTAGCAAAAGGTTTGGCCAAGTAATTTAAGTTAAAAAGTGTTTTTCAAGAGATTTACTCTCTGGTAATCGATTACCAGAGGATGTAATCGATTACCAGTGGCCAAAAATGCTTTACAACAGCTACAAAATATTTGAATTCAAATTTTAGACTGTGTAATCGATTACACAATATTGGTAATCGATTACCAGCAGTTAATGAATGTTTTAATTCAAATTTTGAAAGTTGTAATCGATTACCAGACAAGATTTTCAGAAAAATATTTCTAAGAGTCACAACTTCTCAAAAGGCTTTTACATGACCACCAATGGTCTATATATATGTGACTTATAACACGAATTTGCTTAGAGTTTTTCAGAACAACAAGTGTTTATTCTCTCAAAAAGCAAAATTGTTTTATCCTCTTAAGAATTCCTTGGCCAATTCAATTGCAATTCATTAAGGAATCATTTGAGTGCTTAGATTGTAAAATCTATCTCTTTCAAGAGAGATTAATTCTTCTTCTCTTTCTAATTCTCTAAGGGATTGAGAGACCGAGGATCTCTTGTTGTTAAAGAATTCTAAACACAAAGGAAGGATTGTCCTTGTGTGTTTAGAACTTGTAAAAGGAATTTACAAGATAGTAGAACTCTCAAGCGGGTTGCTTGGGGACTGGACGTAGGCACAAGGGTGTGGCCGAACCAGTATAAATCTAAGTTTGCACTTTCTCTTCCCTTAAACTCCTTTATTTATTATTGTTTTATATTTATATTCAAATTGTTCTATTTGAATCAATATTTAAAAAGTTCATTATTAAGGGATTTTGTAACTTGAATAGAAAGTGAAATAGAATTTTAATTGGGAAAATAGTTTGTAATATCTTAATTCAACCCCCCCCCCCTTCTTAAGATATCTGAGGCCACTTGTCTAATAGGGAAGGTATTAGCACCCCACGCGTCCGTCACAAGAGACGGCAGCCTTTAATCAAATGTGCAAATATGACTTCAATTTATATTATTTTCCCTTTTTACGTTCTTATGTATTTTTTATGCCATTTTGTGTTTTTATCTTTTTGTGGTCGACAAGGGCGTTTTCCTTTGCTCCTATGTATTCCTCAATTGTGATGAGAAAATCATACCTATGTAGTTCTTTTGTGAACAAAGTGTTTTGGTTAAGTTATTTTTTATCCTTTTTTGCAAGATATGTTTTTGTTGAATGAAAGGTCATTTAAGGCGTTGGACCATTAGACAATCTTTCGATTCTTTTGAAAAGTGAGAAAACATTAAGGCATTGGACCATTAATGATTTCTTTATTTTTGAAAGAGTGAGAAAACGTTAAGGCATTGGACCATTAATTATTTCTTTATTTTTGAAAGAGGTAACAAAGTTACATATTGATTTTAGGCTTTTTAGAAATCTACACTTAACCAATAAAAGCGGAAAAGACCATTTCAAGGCGTTGGACCTTTGAAAATGACTTTTTTAGGCGATGACGAAAGTTTGGTTTATGAATTGATTTTATCCTTAGTTTCACTTTGGTTATTAGTCAATTCAATTAAGAAAGAAAAATCCCAAAGAGAAACGTCCGATTGATTTTTTTGTTTTATTTTACTAAAAGATATTTTTTTATTATTATATTATTATTTTACCTCTTTTTGGTTCCCAACGTGGTTACGGCATGATCGAATGGTCGGATTTCATTTTAACATAAATTAACGGATATTACAAATCAAATGATCGGTGGAAATTTATTTTATTTTTTTATTAGGCGAGAAAATGACTTAAGTAAAATGACTAAAGCACGTCAAAAGGGGGTACGGAAAGTAAGTGAAATGAAAATAAAAGCACATGAAAACAAATGAGGACCACTAAGGGTACATAGAATGAATTGAAAAGTTCGATTTCGGGAACTTACCGGTTGAAGACCGAAGAACGACGAAGAACGTCGAAGAACAGTTGAAAATCTTTGCGAAATCACCCATGGAAACGTTACTGAAACGTTACAGAAGCGCCTCGGCTTGGATTTTAATACATAGTTAAGCATGAAGCTTTAGTCAAACAGAATAATCCAAAAATGTCAAAGAATTGGGTGTTGATAAAGCATAACAAGACTTTCTGTGATTAGTTTAAAGATACAATCTTAGCAGATGAAAATGCTTCAGAAACATCAAGAAAGCTAGCAGATGGGCCTAAAAGAAATGTTATTACTTGGCAAGGATACGACATAAACAAGTATTCATTTTACACAAAAGCACAAGACAATAAAAGTACAATGCAGAACAGCAGGGTCACCCTAAGGGCTGAATCTCAACACTTCGCAAGTGTGCATGATGTCAATCCATGTGTAGCTTCCATCCCTTACTTTGGGTTCATTGATGAAATTTGGGAGCTTAACTATGTGAAATTTACTGTTTGTGTTTTCAAATGTAAATGGGTTGATAGCAATACCGATGTGCGCACCGATGATATAGGATTTACATTGGTAGACCTAAAGAAACTTGGTTACCACAATGATCCTTTCATCATGGCAGAACAAGCTAGACAAGTATTTTATGTGCAAGACCCTTGTGATGAAAGGTGGTGATGCAATCCTACCCCGCCAAGGGCATTGGATAGAAGACTCCAAGAACATTGGGCCAAAGATGCAAGAGAAGGCCCAAGGGTTCTCATGAGCCTTAGGGTAGATTTCGGGCCCATGGGCTAAGTATGAGCCCACTTATCTTTGTACATATTAGATTAAGGTTTCATTAATTTTGGGTCTTGTATTTAGGGCTCCATAATGTAGGTAGGATACCCTAGAAATATAGGATTTTTCAGCCCTTGTATTTTAGGGCACCTAGACTAGTTTTTGTATTAGGGGTAGTTTTGTAATTTCACATGCACTAAGTGAATATTTGATGTGTGTGGTTGGAAATAAATTTAATTGAATTGGTAGAAGCCCAATCCAATTAAATTTTAGAGGGGGAGGTGAGCATTTGCTTACTACACCCCATTGCCACATCATATAGTCACACTTTGTGCATGTCCTTCATGCTTTACATGCCTCATGACACCTAAGCACACTTAGTGGAGAATCTTGGAATTGATCTTGGATTAGTGGGCTGAACCATAACTAAAATTCACTAATCATAATTAGTGAAATTTTGGCTCCAAAGTTTGGCTCCACAAATTCAATTTCAAATTCAAGTAAAATTTGAATTGAAATTCAAATTTCCCTCCAATTTTGTGTGACACTTAGGCTATAAATAGAGGTCATGTGTGTGCATTTTTTTGGAACTTTGATCATTTGAATATTAAACTTCAGATTTCAAAGCTCATTTAGAGCACAAAATTTCGTGCTTCTCTCTTCCTCTCCCTTCATTCATCTCCTTCTTCCTCCAAGCTCTTATCCATGGCCTCCTATGGTGGTGAGCTTCTTCTAGACTCATCTTCTCCTTAAAGTGGCATCTCCTCTCTCTCTTCCTTCTCCATTCCACTACCATTCATCTTCCAAGAAGCAAAGGAATCCATTGATGAAGAATATCCTAGGCCTACAAGCTCCAATGGAGCTTACATCAGGTGGTGCGTGGTTCTACAGGGCAAAACAATTGGTGTTAATGTAGAAGATGATGATTCATACATGGACACCTACGTTAGTCCTTTGTCCACACAAATCACTCCTAACATTGTCGGAGAAGAAGAAGCTGACGACGTTCATGCTAACCGTAATGATCATGATGAAGGAGAATTAATTAACATCGTCTAATGTAATTTTCTATTTATATATTTGATTTTGCTAGATTCATTGGTTATTATATGATTGGTTTGTGTGATTGGTTTACTAATTGCATTATTGAAAGCATGCATATATTTGATGAAAGCTTTGAAAATGGAACTTATGCGATTTCATCTTTTTGTATTCAGTGGATATCATCAATTGTTTTCTAGAGAAAGAGAGTTCACCAAAGCAAGTAAGTGACAGCTACACTTTTTCTGATTGTTTAAAATTATATCTTCACCTGTTGCAAAATTTATTTATAACTTTTTCTTGTTATTTATGGGTGGTTTACTCAAGAGGGAGTGAAATCAGGCATAATTCATCACTCCTATAATAAAATATGAAGAATTTAGTCATATATGTATCTTGGAAGTTTCACCATTTGCCTTTGAAACTATATTAGAGTGGGAAGGGATAGTCAAAGTATTGAGTGTATTTAACATGCATTGGATTTGGTGTCTGCTAGATGTAGAAAAATCACTGCAAACTATTTCATCAATTGTGAATGCACCACATCTGGAATCAACAGAGCACACATCCAACTAAAAAGTCTTCGGTCAGTGTGTAAGACAATGAAAATGAAAATGAAAAACTTAGGACCTGTTTACTTCAAGAAAACCTTTAAATACATGTTATAAGTCCTATGACCACAATTATAAGTCCTATGACCATAGCTACATCACGACCACAATTGTGCATGTATCAGCTGCATTTGTCCACAACAAGGTTTTAAAAAATAGTTTGTGGCTGTGATTTCAGCCACAGCTACATCGCGATAGTAAATGTGATCACATTAGCTACATTATACATCCTTGATTAAACACCCACACTCAAATTTACAAGAGATTAAGAAAGATTGAACACTCTTGTTTAGTATAAATGCATTCAACTAACTAACTGAATGAATACAACAAGATTGAGTCTTGAAACAAGCTTTATTGTGGAAAACAAACTTGTCTAGTTAGTTTTTATCTTGTCCAAGGAGCTGACCATTTATAGAAATTGCATAGTCATTGCAGCATCCTTTTTTATCTGCATAAGGACAAAATTCATATGAAAGCATGTCCTTTAATGACTAATGAGATCTTTTCCAAAAGATAGCTTATTGATCTGGATGCCTTACTTTTTATTACAATATTTGAACATTACAACATATTTTGGAAGTGTTTGAGACATTCCAATAGGCTAGACTCATTTGGATTAAGACTTTTTGCATCAAAAAAATGCTCACCAGATAGGTCATAGCCTTTTCAGTTTTCAAGTGTCTCATCTAAGTGGTTTTAGACCAACTATCTTATATTAATTAAAGCTATCTTAAACCTGACTTTGTTGTAGTTTCAAATTAGCTACTTGACAGTTGACATGCATGTACCATTGAGTAGCTGAATGATATGATTTTAAAGCACAAATACAGTTAGAAACAATTAGATAATTAATTTAGTTATAGCTACGTGCTAAGTTGAAAGTTTGCTTGGCACTCACTACATTGGAAGGAGCTGTAGCAATCTTCACATTTGTTCCTGCAAGCAAATCTCATAGTCAGGAAAGGGACTGCATGGTGCATGAATAATCTGGGTGAATAAAACAGTGGTCCAATATGTCTAAAACATATGTACAATTTCTGCATATGCTTATAACAACTACTTAGGAGAAAAAAGGAAATTTCCTTTTTATTTTTTTGAAATAAACTAAAACTTATAGAAAGTATCAAATGAAAAAAAAATGAAAAATATGAAATTGGAGAAATAAGAGAAAATTAAACTTACATAGGACAAAATATATGCCTTTCGTGTCAAACTCCACAATATTATCCATTTTAAAGAAGGAAATAGGCCATTATCATTTTTAGGTGGATAATTCAGGGCCAATGATGTTTTCTAGTTTTTTTCTTTTTGTCGGAAAAGCTATCATTGGTGCACAAGTTGATTTTCACTTAAGGGGGAAATTTGATTCATTTTACCTCCTATATTTTTTTTCTCCTATAAGTGTACTTGAACTTGGTTTGGCTTTCAGTTCTTCTAATGTCATTACTCATTATATCAACTCCAGGTGAAGACCATGGCTTCTCCTTCTACTCTTTCTCCACCTCCTCCTCCTTCTCCTCGTCTGCCATGAAGCGGACACGCAAAGCCTCACGTCTACGATCCTTGTCTACTAGACCACCTGGTGCTGAGAGACCAGTGGTCCATGTTGATCCTGCTACCGACAAGGCCGACGGTCCCCACAGGAAGAAATTAAAAACATATTGGGGATTGTGGCGCGTGATAAGGTGGACATCACGTACGAGAACTGGGAGAAGGTCCCTACTGCTCAGAAGGACTTGATTTGGGAGGATATTCAGGTATTTTATTTTCTTATTTGATGTTCTTTAATTAATAGCCTAAAAATACATTATTGTAACAAATAGACCTTATTTGTTATTGTCAGGCGGAATTTGAAATCCCACAGGCTTCTGACAGTAGGACGAAAAAGAAGTTACTTCAGACTGTCGGCGAGAGATGGAGTCAGTTTAAATCAGACCTCACGAGGAAATGGGCCCTTGCAGCCGATAAGGACAGTGTAGACGACACTGTCTATGAGAAATACAGCATAAGCAAGCAAAAATGGGCCCAGTTTTGCCAGACTCGCAGAGACCCTTCTTGGGAGGTATGTACCTTGCCATTTAAGTTGTTTTCCAAAAAACATTGATTTGTTATAATTCATTCTAGCAATTTGAAAGATTCTTGTTTTATTTTTGCATGATGTGCAGAAAAAGGCACAGGCCATCCAGAAACAGAACACTACCCCCCACGTTTTGTCTCATAGGGGTTATGAATATTTGAAGTAGAAGCTCCTGGCTGGGAAGACCAAGAAGAAGCTGGAGGAAGCTGCATAGTCAGGAAGCGTTGATGGCATCATCGACCCTCCATCCCCCGTCAGACGCCACATGAAGTGGAAGATGGCCCGCACCAAGAAAACAAGGGAGATGACGACTGAGGCCGCAAAGGAAATCGCTGACAAGATCGTAAGTCATTTTCAACTAACCATTAGAATTATATTTCTTTATTTTGTGAATGCCATGTACAAATGTGTCTTTTCTGTGCAGTATTTCTTTGAGGAGAAGGCGTCACAGGGATCCTTCGTCCCCCATGGATGTCAGCATGTTCTCACTACTACTATTGAACGTCCAGAGCACCCTGGACGTGTCCGTGCTGTTGGAGCCAGTGTCACCATCAGGCAATACTTCGGATTGGCTCCATAGACGTCCCGCAACTCTTCCTCGTTGCCTCCTGAAGAATTGCAGCAGCTGACCCAGCAAATCAAGGACCAACTAGAGGAGTCCATCACAAAGAAAGTGACTCGGCAGCGCATGGCATCATTCAGCTAGATGCAGTCCTAGTTTTAGCCCTAGATGCAATCTTAGGGACTTGCACTGCCTCTGGAGCCTCAGGTTGGTCCCTCAGGTCTTCGAGTAAGCACAAAGGAGAGTTGTGTTGATCCCTCAGGAAACGATCATGAGACAGGTGACTCAGATAGGTGCGACTTGTACATCGAAGCAAATCCTGCCCTCCTGGTTGCCTTAGGAAGACTTTTTGAGGGATCCATATGCCTGGCCAAGTAAAGGTGGGTGTGGAGGAGGTTAAAGATCCAGATGCTCCCGTTCCTGTACCCACTGATGAGGTTTCCTTAGTGGGGCAGGCAATTCACACCTTCCTTGCTTGGCCGACACATCTGGTCAAGCCTTTATCATAGCAAGTACTTTACTCTTACTATATGTTTCTTCTTTTTAAATTAATTCATTCTGCGTGCCTCAAATTAGGCCATTTAATTTTGTTTCATGAACAGGCAGCTGTGTCTCCGGCAAAACCACCTCAAAAGTCGTATCCGAAGATCGATGATCCGCTTTATCTGATGACATTGACCATCCTAGAGCTTTTCTTGAGGCCTTACCAGGTTACATGGGATGCTACCATGTTTGGGGTTTTTAATCCAGACTTCCCACTCTAGATAAAGCACGAAGACCTCTCTGAAATCGCACACGGTGGTCAATGTCTCAACATATTAGTGTTACAGTTGTGGATTATGTAAGTCATTTTAGATTACTTTTAATTACTTAAGTTATTACTTTCAATTCATAAATATTTAACTTTGACTTAACATAAACAGGCATTTGACTAAAACAAGTATGCGAGCGGGGAATTATGATCTGTATGGATTCCTTGAGCCACAATCCATTCAGAGGTCTAGGCAATCGCAGTTTAAGGCTGAAAGTTACATAAAGAGTTGGATGCAGAGTTCAAAACGCGATGTCTACCTTGGAGCCTACCTGAATGGGTAAGTCTTATAAATAAATGAATTTAATTAATGTTTACTAATATACTAACCCATAATCGTCTCCATTGCAGCGGACACTGGCAGATGGTGGTCATCATGCCCAAGGAACACCTAGTTGTCTGGTTTTGTTCATTGCATAACAGGACAGACAACTACCTTAAGGGGATAATTAATAGGTCAGTGTTCTTTTCAATACATTTGCATTCAAATACCTCAACAACACCAGTTTCTATTTGTTACTCGTCTGGAACAGTGCTTTAAAAGGTCTTAATGATGCTCCACAGCCTAAATCAAAGGCTTATGCTAGGTGGATTGTCGTCAAGGTACATCATTTACATAAAACTTCCACTTATATATACTTCTTATGTGTCTGTACACTAATTGTTTAATTAATATCCAAATTTCATTATGTATTTAGTATAATCGACAAAAAGGAAGCACTGAGTGCGGCTATTATGTCATGCACTGGATGTCCACCATCATTTTAGGAAGTTTCAGGAATAACTAGGAAGCGATACCTTTATTTCAAACAAATTCAATTTTTTTATAATTTGTATTACATTATTAACTTATTATCATTTAGTTCATCATGCAGTATTTTAACGATCCTAGACCATTGGAGCCAGAGAGATTAAAGGCGCTTCAAATCCAGTGGGCACAATATTATCTCCGAGTTAGAGCAGAGAGCTAGGATTTAGGGACATTAAGTTTAGCTTAGTTTACTTTGGTTTAACATTTTTGTCATTTCCTATGTTATTTGAATATTCAATTCATTTGTTATTAGTTGTTAATAATAAATCAATTATTCATTGTCTATTGTGATTAAAACTGCTTGAAAGCATAATAAAATGTTTATTTGCAGTGAATTGGGTCTGAAATTACATTTTATAGGTACAATTTTGGGTTTATTGTAAAAACAGAAAGTTTATATAAAAAAAAACTTCAAAACAACATTGGTTATTAAAAAAACCGATGTTAATATAGCAAACAACATCGGTTATTTACAATAACCAATGTCAACATGCACCTTAACATCGGTTTTTCAACAAAGCGATGTTGGTTATTTCTAATAATATCGGTTATTTATACATAACCGATGTTAATGTACAAACGTTAACATCGATTATTTATAAATAACCGATGTTATATATAACTAACTACAGCAAAATAAGTGTATGCATGATAAACGTTGACATCTGTTTTGTAGAAAAATCGATGTTAACTAATATATTAACATCGGTTTTCTAGAAAAATCGATGTTAATCTAGTACTTAACATCGATTTTGTAGAAAAACTGGTGTTAATGTAATAGATTTTTCTAGAAAATCGATGTCAATGTTCAACATGCATACACTTATTTTGCTGTAATTCTTTATATATGACATCGGTTATTTAGAAAACCGATGTTAGCATTTTTATGTTAACATCAGTTTTTCAAAACCGATGTTAACTATAATACATTCAACATTGGTACTTTCAACATCGGTTTTGAAACCGATGTAGAATGTCGTAAATAACCGATGTTGAAAGTGTATTTTCTAATAGTGTGCCCAGACTACGGGGCTTGGTCCCTCCTTCAAATAAAAATAAATGCAAGTATATAAAAAACATTCAATTATCATTTCGCGTATCCATGTACGTGATCCAAATTAAGTCAGAATATTGCCTCTTGTGGAGGAGTAATTTGTGACTACAAGGGGAATTTCATTCGAGCTTACTCAAGGAGACTTAGAAGTTGTCAAATTCTGGAAGTTGAACTATGGTCCATGCCTTATGGGATGATAATGGTGCATGAAGCTAGCTTTCAAAATGTCCTTATTGAGTCCGATTCATTAGAAGCTGTGTATCTTGTTAATGGAGGTGCTTCCAAGGACTATCTTTATTGATCTCATTTTTTAGATTTGTAAGCTTAAAGAGCAACTCTAGAACTGCTTTGTGGTTCATGTTTATAAGAGTTGAATATGCTAGTTGATTCTTTCACTAAGCATGGGCTGTCAATTAGCAGAGACTATTGTTTGTTCTATTCTGTCAGACTTTGCTAGTAATTCCTTCATGGAGGATGTTTTTTTTTTAATTATTAATTCTTCAATAAATCCTTAGTTTGGGTTTGGGGTGTTTTCCCAACCCACCAGCAAAAAAAAAAGTATGTGTATTTTAAAAATACAAGCTCACACATTTTTTACTTCAATTTTTATTGCTTTGCATTTTTTTCTCTTTCATTAAAACATAGGCCATTGTTATATTTTTTTGGTTAACTAAGTTTTTATTCCGTCAACTTTTTTGTATTGTGAAATTTAGTTCCTAAACAAAATGTTGACTAGTCAAGGTCTATGAAGTTTTTTTTTTCGTCGCAACTTTTAGTCCTTGCTATTAGGGTGTGTCATTAAATGGTGGCATGACTACTTTTGAAACCGTCACATGTTATTTTTTAATTACATAATAATGGGAGTTCATTTTCTTGCAACTAAAAACAGTAAGAAAAATGTCTCGTAATAGAGTTTACTTATTAAAATCATTTCTAGTGGTTTAAAACCCCAAAAAATTGGTTCATACCACAAACAAAACTTGCATTCTTCCCCGATCAAACCCAAAAACAACACAATAAACCTGAAACATTAAATAGCACAAACGATCCAAATCAAACTTGTTTTCAACTTGAATAAAAAAATAAATAGAAACACATCACATTCATAACAAATCAAGGTCTAGAGTTAGTAGATCCAAGCCCAAACTCAAAAGGTAAAACATATCTAGAAACCCCAAATTCCCAAATTTCCTCGATCTAGATCTCATCGATGACAACATCGGTCCAAATTTGACAAAATTCATCCAGACCAATATCTATTTTGTAGATCTTACAAAATGCTAACATATGCACGACCAGAACCACTGTCGACTTGCATGCCATGAATGCCATAAGGGGGAGGAAAGAAGGTTCGTTTGGGGAGAACTTGTGCATGGAGGGGGCAATGGAAGCGAGAACTGGTACCACCAGATGTCTATCCTACAAAGCTAAAGTCTCAAAGTTTACCTTTTTTTTCTTTTCTTCTTAGATTCTTAAAATAAAAATATAAAGCTTAATTATATTTTGAGGATTGTTAAAATCACTTTGCTAAGGGTAAATAACCATTTTCATGCCTGGATGTGTAGAGCGCTGAAAAATTCATCCCCGAAAGATGAAAATTCAAATTTTAGTCCACAAAAGTGAAAAAAGTGCGACAAATTCATCCATCTGTTAACTTTCATTCGTTACCATTAATGAAAGAGCCTATGTGGCATAGAAGGATGAAAATGTCACAAAAATGATTGTCTACATGATTGCTGAATAGATTGGACCAAAATGTCAGTAAGTTTCCATTAGATCCAAATGTCAGTTATGACACCCTCTACCCGATACATATATGTACTAATAATAAAAAGAATAAGAAATTATAATTAATTAAAAGTTCTTAAAACACATTTAAATAAAAGTCTTTCAAAAGGGTAAAAGGCTCATATTTACTTTTCCCGCATCATAATAAAACTTGTCCAAATAAATAATAAAATCATCTCAGCTCAAACAAGGTCATCCAAGATTTCATGCAATAATATAGAAACCTATACCCCAATGTCACATCCTATCAGAGTATTGGGTTCTCGCGTCCTTTAGCATAAGGTTCTCCATAGTCATTCACCTAACCATTTGCTCCCACGAACACAAAGTTCAAGATCATCACAGGATCCAAACACAAATAGCACAGAGAGAGTAAGTTATCACATTCATAACTAATAGAGAGAAACGAGACAACTATATATACATATCATTAATTGAGATACAACTTACTTAAACATAGCTCAGGTAATTCCACCACTTTGTCGCGTAACATCACATCACAAAACAACATGTCTCATTCATTTTCACATTATTCTCGTACTCAAAGATCAAAACACAATATCACTAAATCAATCAATATAAATAAATACACAAGCATTATGCAATAGATACACTAAGATTCAAGCCTATATGTAATGTGGTACCATGTCAATGAAAAACCACCCTGGGACGCTTAGGAGTACATAACAAGTCACACCACACAATGGGTATGTCAGGTCACTCTCACTAAGTAAAATCATAAGGTGACCAGTCAGGGTCACTCTGTTTTGCGAGAATGCTCCAACCATATGGGATCAACATAGGCTTAAAGGAGCACTCAAACCGAGTGTCTTTATCCCCAAGGCCTAGACTCTAAAGAATTCATTAAAGTCTCACATTCCTGATTCAGGTCCAACCCCTAAAACAATTTTTTTTTTGCACACAAACACTGCTCATGAATTATACAATACTCATGACCTCACACTCGTGTTTCAAGCACGTTTAACACATTGTGCTACAATTTAACATTGGTTCCTAACTAGGAAACCTACATTTTTTCTTTAACACTGCGCATAAACACTTTTCTCAAGGTAAACACAGGTCGGGTTATCGTATAATTCACAACACATAACACAAGTATTGTCACATCAAGTGTTAAACACACACTTATTCACAACCAAATCTCATCACATGTTTACATGTATCTCACAAATGCGATAAACTCATCCCTTAACTCTAAGCGAGCTCACGTGTGTTCTAGCAGAAATAGTGGAATCTCAAACAATTCCCTAACATTCCTCAAGCTTTTTCTTTGGTTGCTCTGATAAGGTTTACAAATGTTAGAGAGAAGGAGAAGAGATTGAAGTCTTCATTCCACACTATACATTCTTTTACAAATCCCAACAGTGAAGATGTGCAGAAAAGAACTTCAAACCTAGCGTCCAAATTTCACAATGATCCAATGGTTAACAAGTCTAGGATCTTAGTTTTATTTGGATAGGTTTTGGGTCTATGTGGGAAAGGAGAAGGTTACGATGCTAAGGGAATTTCTATCACCTTTGACATTTTTTGGCAATTTCCAATGGTGAGAATGTTTGGACATAAGTTTTAAACCTGGTGCTCAAATTTCATGACGATCTAACGGTTAACAAGTTCGAGATCATTGTTTTATTGAGATAGGTTTGAGTATATGCGAGAAAAAGAGAGTTTTGGGAGGAAGAGAAGGGAAAACGAGATTGAAAGGAAGAGAAAGCGCAGAAACTTTCGTCAGTCTAAGAATTGATCTAACTTGTCTTTATTCATAGCTAGGTACTCTCAGCCTATTATTTACTCTATTTTTCTTTATTTTTATTTTATAAAAAAAGATCTCTTTTTTATTTCCTATCAAATGAATAAATAAAGTATCTTTTTTTTCTTCAAACCATTATTTTAATTGATGACATTATTTCTCCTTATTTATTTAATTATAAAAATCTCAACATTTTTCTAAAACTACATTTATTTTTAAATAAAATTTTTTTTTAATATATTTACGACAAATGGGATGTTACAACAGTCAGCTTCCATTAGACCAAAATGTCAGTAATTTTCCATTAAACTAATTTATCATACCTCAAATTTTGTTTCATTCAAGGGTAAAATATAATTTAATCTTCATCCTTTAACTTTCTGTGATTGGAAAATTTGTAATGATTGATACACTGTGTCATACCCTAGTTTCGTCCGGGAGTACTTGTGGTCGGTCCTTGAACCTTGTTTGCTCCCTTCGGAACCCTCGAAACGAGCATCGTTGCATAATCCGTAAAGTTTTGCCACATTCCAAAAGGAAAACGAGCATTGTTGCGTAATCCATAAAATTTCGCAACGTTCCGAAAGGAAAACAGGTGTCATTGCATAATCCGTAAAGTTTCGCAACGTTTCAGAAAGAAATCAATTAAAAAAACACAAAAGGGGGTGTATTCAGTGAAAAAGGGAGTGCAAATAGAAACCAGGCCCACTTGGGCCTTCCTAAGGGTTCCAAAAGAAGTCGGTGCCTTCTAGTGGAAGAAACCTAACTCGCCTGGGCGAGCTGGGCGACAACCACCTCCCTCTTTTCATGGAGATGTTTTCGTAACGCTTTCGAGATGTTTCCGTAAGCGATTTCGTGGAGATTCTTCACCGTTCTTCATTCGTTCTTTGTTGTTCTTCGGTCTTCAACTGATAAGTTCCCGAAATCGAATCTTTCAATTCATTCTATGCACCCTTAGTGGTCCTTACTTGTTTTGTGTACTTTTACTTTCATTACATTTATTTTCCATACCCTTTTTAACAAGCTTTTAACCGTTTATTTGAGACGTTTCTCACACAATAAATGATAAAATGAATTTCAACCAATCATTTGTGTTGTAATCTCGTTTAATCACCGTTAAAATAAAATCTAACCGACCGTTCACATTGTAACCACGGTTAAACCAAAAAAAGGCATAATAATAATAAAAAAATCAAAATATCTTTGAATAAAATTAATAAGAAAAATCAATCGGACGTTTTTCGTTGGAAGTTTCCTTGAATGAATTGACTAATAACCAAAGTGAAACTAAGGCTAAAATCAACTTGCAAATCAAGCTTTGTCCGCAAAAATCACTAAAAACCGTTTTAAAGGTCCAATGCCTTAAACGGTCCTCTTTGCTTTTGTCGGTTAACATGGACCGTTCGAAAGTATAAAATCAACATGTAACTTTACCGTTTTTGCAAGAACTACGTAGGTCTGATTTCCTCATCGCAATTGAGGATACGTAGGAGCAAAAGCCCCGCTTTTGTCGACCACCCCAAGAGATTGTTAATGGTCCAACGCCTTAACGTTTCTCTCCTTTCAAGAAACCAAGAGATCGTTAATGGTCCAATGCCTTAACATTTCTCTCCTTTCAAAAAACCAAGAGATCGTTAATGGTCCAACGCCTTAACGTTTCTCTCCTTTCAAAATCAAAAGATCGTTTAAAGGTCAAATGCCTTAAATGACTTTTGTTCGGTTAAAATATATCTTGCGAAAAAAGATAAAAACAACTTAACCAACGTTTAGTTCTAGAAGAACTACGTAGGTCTGATTTCCTCATCGCAATTGAGGATACGTAGGAGCAAAAGCCCCGCTTTTGTCGACCACCCCAAGAGATTGTTAATGGTCCAATGCCTTAACGTTTCTCTCCTTTCAAGAAACCAAGAGATCGTTAATGGTCCAATGCCTTAACGTTTCTCTCCTTTCAAAAAACTAAGAGATCGTTAATAGTCCAACGCCTTAACGTTTCTCTCCTTTCAAAATCAAAAGATCGTTTAAAGGTCAAATGCCTTAAACGACTTTTGTTCGGTTAAAATATATCTTGCGAAAAAAGATAAAAACAACTTAACCAACATTTAGTTCTAGAAGAACTACGTAGGTCTGATTTCCTCATCGCAATTGAGGATACGTAGGAGCGAGGGAAACACCCTTGTCGACCAAAAAAAGATAAAAAAAAATTACAAAAAAGGCATAAAAAGACATAAAAACATAAAAAAAGGGAAAAATACATAATTTTGAAGTCATATTTGCACACTTGATTGAAGGATGTCGTCCCTTGTGACGGACGCGTGGGGTGCTAATACCTTCCCCGTGTGTAAAAACAACTCCCGAACCTTTTACACTTAAAGTTCGTAGACCACACCTTTTCGGTTTTTCCGACGTTTTCCTCGAATAAATGTTGGTGGCGACTCCGCGCGCCTTCCTCCCTTAGAAGACGCACCCGTGAGTCTCGCGTCGCCCTCCCGCCAAAGGGTAGGTTGCGATAGTTGGCGACTCCACTGGGGACTGTTTTTAGAGAGTTAGGCCTTCTAATCTCGTGCAATATGATGACTTCCTCTTTTGTCGGTTTCCTTTTATTTGTCTTGCATTCCTGTATATAACTCTTTGATTCTTTTAGTGTGTTTTTGGAATGTATGCATGAGATAGATATTTATTCATTTGATGCACACAAACACCAACACTATTTGTACACACGGTGAGTTGAAAAGGGGCCCTATACCCAGGTCCATGGGAACATAAGGAGTAGAGGTGAATCTGTGGTCATGCTGGGTCTCTGACTTGCTTGATAACAGTGAACCCTCATCTAGAGTTTTTCTCTTTGATAACATATTGTTGCTGGTAGTCCCTACTGTCGCAATATGTTTTTTCGAAGGGGATGATACCTCTAGAAACCATCAAGAGAGATATGACCACCTTGAGAATTATCACTAAAAGCCTTTTAGTTCCTCCCATTTAGGTCCCTAAAATAGGGGCACGAAGTGAACACGCTGCGTGCCTTTTAAACACTGCCATGCATATAACCTAAATGTCATGTACGCCTTTGTTGTATGATTATTTATGGATATTGCCATACTATGTGCATCCCCGTGTTGTGCTTTTGTGCATCTGCATCATGTCGTCATGCACACGTTGTATGTTGGTCTCGTCTTTTGTCACGGGAAGCCGGAAGATCCATATCACCTTCTTAACTGCACACATGGGGCACTGCACCCCCAAATGTGCAAGTAAGAAGAGATGATTTTTCGGGCTCTCATGTCCGTAAATGCATTCATATCATGCATCGCATAAGCATCTCTTCATGGCATCGTAATGGACATATCGTTCCTGCATTTGTCACTTATCATTTCATGCATTTCATTTTGCATAAGTCATTTCATCACCATGCATCTGCATCTTACATGCTTTTTGCATACCTTCTATTTTCATGTTTACTCATGCATGATCCTTGCGTTTTCCTCTGCAAAACAAAAACAAAAAAAGGAAGCATGAAAGTTCACACTGCATTCTTAGTTGCATGTGTTAGGTACCATGAGCTAACCATGTTGGGATCATAAACCTATTTCTCTTAAAAAAACAAAAATGATTGAACATGGTACCTAATGCATGGCTAACTAGGAAATGAGGTTTCTTCGGGCATCTCAATCTCATAATTACATTTGCCATGCATAGCATAAGTATGCCCGAGTCATTCATCTCTATGAAATGTTGTCGAAGTATTGGCGATCGAAATTGCCATTCCTTGGGTTATGGGGTTAAACCAAGCTCATGCTTTTACGAAAAAGGTTCATCAAGTCAAGTTGAAGTATGGAAGTAACCATCTTGCAAAAAATTGGGGCAAAAGATGGATCGGGTTACATCGTTGCTTCGTCTATTGCCAAACACATTTAGGACTGTTAATGTCCTTGTTACTTCTAGTTTCACCTTGACAAAGATGTCATGGACCATGTTGAAAATCTAAATTGATTCAACCCTATGTCCTGCGTAAAAATTCACAATACTTCAACTGTGCATCATTCGCATACATCCCTGCTTTTCATTGATTTCATTGCTCATTGCATTCTTTCCTTTAAAAAAACACGAACTTAATCATTGCGCCCTTACCGAACCCGTGCTAGAGTAATGGGTGAAGTGGAGGAGGTGCAAGAGCAGGTGAAGGCCAACATGGAGGCCTTGAAAGAGCAAATGGCCACAATGATGGAGGGCATGATGAGCATAAAGGATATAATGGAGGTCAATGCGGTTGCAATAGCCACTGCCAGCACCATTGCTGAGGTGGACCTAACCCCCCCATAGGGCCTCAACCAAATAAATCATCCAACCTCAGATATGGTAGGTCTGGAAGGCAAAGAGTTGGGAAGTACAGGGGGGGCCCCTTTTAGTGCAAAAACAAGCATGCCTTCCCACCATATGACTTGCCTCTCAACTATACACCACCCAATGTGGCATACACTTCCAGTGAGGATGTCAATAACTCTCCTCCCATACTCATTGAAAGCCAACAACCTCAAACTGATCATGCACATGTCTCTCAAACCATGGGGGAGACACATGAAATTCCCCACCACAATCTAGCCGACTTCGAGCCTTGCCTCGGATATGCCACTGAAGGGCAAGCAGTTGGTGGTATACCCCTGCAAAATACTTTTGAGGGCCCTCAGTATCACCCACAACCACACCCCTTGCATTCCACTTGGCAGTAATGGGAAAGTTGGATCATATAGAGGAAAGGCTAAAGGTCGTTGAAGGAAGTGAAGGTTATGCCTTTTCTAACCTAAAAGAGTTGTTCCTGGTACCCAATGTCGTCACCCCTTCCAAGTTCAAGGTGTCGGACTTTGACAAGTACAAGGAGACTACTTGCCCGAAGAACCATCTAAAAGATGTATTGTCGGAAGATAGGGGCATACACAAAAGATGAGAAACTGCTGATACATTTCTTCTAAGAAAGTCTTACTGGGGCAGCTGCCACCTGGTATACTAACTTGGAACCTTCCCGAGCCCATTCTTGGAAGGACCAAACGGTTGCCTTTGTTAGGCAGTATCAGTACAATTCTGATATGGCTCTGGATAAGATGCAACTATAGAACATGTGCAAAAAGGAGCATGAATCCTTCAAAGAATACACCCAAAGGTGGAGGGATCTGGCAGCCCAAGTGGCACCCCCAATGATGGAAAGGGAGATGATAATCGTGTGGTAGACACATTACCAGTATTCTACTATGAAAAGATGGTGGGCTACACACCTTCAAGCTTTGCTGATTTAGTTTTCGCCAACGAAAGGATCGAAGTGGGTCTGAAAAGAGGCAAATTTAATCATCCTGCTTAGACGAATGAGAAAACTGGGGCAAATGAAGAGGGCAAGAATGAAGGAGAAACCCATGTTGTGACTGTCATTCCTACATGGAAAATCCCCCACCATCTCAACAACATCATTACTTAGCCAATATCAGCTCTTCTCATTACCCACCACCCAGTCATCCACAAAGGTCATTCCTAAATCAACCACAAAGCCTGTCTACCGCACTTCCAATGATGAACACCACCTTTAGCACAAACCAAAACACCAACCAAAAAATGAATTTTGCAGCGAAAAAGCCTATAGAATTCACCCTAATTCTGGTGTCCTATGCTGACTTGCTCTCATATCTACTCGATAATTCAATGGTAGTCATAACCCCAAAGGTTCCTCAAGCTCCATTTCTCCGAGGATACGACTCGAACACAATGTGTGCTTATCATGGAGGAGCCCCGGGGCATTCCATTGAACATTGTAGGGCCCTGAAGCATAAGGTGTAAGGTCTAATTGATGCAGGCTGGCTGAAATTTGAGGAGAATCGCTTGTGAATCCTAACATTGACAAGCGACACCACACATGGGGCAATTTTGAAAGTTGTTGTTAGATGTCTCTAATGACTCATTAGGATTTTCAAGTTTATGCCATTATTGTAAACCACAATTACAATGCCAAATAATATGGATAAATTGGACATCCTTGTCTCTCTCATCCTCTTGCAAACACATATTTGCTTATTCAACTTCCACCGGAATGTGAGTGTAAGCCATTGGTTTGTTTGCTCAAAGCGACCTGCGCTCCTGAGTGTTGACTTCCAAGACCGTTCAATCAGAGATTACCCATCTTGTGTGTTGGTGGGGGTGTCGTAAAATGACAAGTAAAGCAAAAAAAAGTTCAAAAAGAAAAAGAAAAAAAAAGCATTTGATTGACTGTGTTTTCAACCAAAATATAAACGTTCATGTGACCTCATTTTATCATTCTGGAAAGTTTATCTTTTTTACATTGTACAACTTTCCATTACATTGCATTATTGCATACGAAGTCCGCATTTACTGCATTTCAAGACAAAGGTTGCATGCATCTGGATCCCTAAAAATCATGTTAACTGCATAGATTTCCTAAATCTAATGTCTAATCTTTTGAATTTGGGATGGCAGGCCCTCTCAATGAGTCAATCTCTTGCTTTCTCAAAAGGGTGAACCCTTGGGTACTAGTACCCTAGCCTTCGGAGGGCTGGGCGCCCTCGCCTTTAGAGGACTACACGTCCTCGCCTTTAGAGGACTGCACGTCCTCGCCTTCAGAGGGCTACATGCCCTTGCCTTCAGAGGACTACACGTCCTCGCCTTCAGAGGACTACACGTCCTCGCCTTTAGAGGGCTACACACCCTCGCCTTCAGAGGACTACACGTCCTCACCTTCAGAGGGCTACACGCCCTCGCATTCAGAGGACTACACGTCCTCACCTTCAGAGGGCTACACGCGGTCACCTTTAGAGGACTACACGTCCTCACCTTCAGAGGGCTACATGCCCTCGCCTTCAAAGGACTACACGTCCTCACCTTCAAAGGGCTACACGCCTTCGCCTTAAGAGGGCTGCACGCCCTCGCCTTTAGAGCGCTACACGCCTTCGCCTTTAGAGGGCTACACGCCTTCGTCTTTAGAGGACTACACGTCCTTGCCTTCAGAGGACTACATGTCCTCACTTTCAGAGGGCTACACGTCCTCGGCTTCAGAGAGCTACATGTCCTCGCCTTCAGAGGACTACACGTCCTTGCCTTCAGAGGGCTACACACCCTCGCCATAAGAGGACTACACGTACCCACCTTCAGTGGACTACAAGTCCTCACCTTCAGAGGGTTGCACGCCCTCACCTTCAGAGGACTACACGTCTTTGCCTTCAGATGACTACATGTCCTCACTTTCAGATGGCTACACGTCCTCGACTTCAGAGAGCTACACGTCCACACCTTCAAAGGACTACACGTCCTCGCCTTCAGAGGGCTACACGCCCTCGCCTCTAGAGGGTTGCACGTCCTCACCTTCAAAGGACTACACGTCCTCACCTTCAGAGGGCTACACATCCTCGCCTTCAGAGGACTACACGTCCTCACCTTCAAAAGAATACACGTCCTCGCCTTCAGAGGGCTACACGCCCTCGATATCAGAGGACTACAAGTCCTCACCTTCAGAGGGCTGCACGCCCTCACCTTCAGAGGACTACAATTCTTCGCCTTTAGAGGACTACACATCCTCACCTTTAGAGGGTTGCACGCCCTCGCCTTCAGAGGACTGCACATCCTCGCCTTCAGAGGGCTACATGCCCTTGCCTTCAGAGGACTACACGTCCTCGCCTTTAGAGGGCTACACACCCTCGCCTTCAGAGGGCTACACGTCTTCGCCTTCAGAGGACTACACGTCCTCACCTTTAGAGGGTTGCACACCCTCGCCTTTAGAGGACTACACGCCCTCGCCATAAGAGGACTACACGTCCCCACCTTCAGTGGACTACAAGTCCTCACCTTCAGAGGGCTGCACGCCCTCACCTTCAGAGGACTACACGTCTTTGCCTTCAGAGGGCTACATGCCCTTGCCTTCAGAGGACTACACTTCCTCGCCTTTAGAGGGCTACACACCCTCGCCTTCAGAGGGCTACACGTCCTCGGCTTCAGAGAGCTACATGTCCTCGCCTTTAGAGGACTACACGTCCTTGCCTTCAGAGGGCTACACACCCTCGCCATAAGAGGACTACACGTCCCCACCTTCAGTGGACTACAAGTCCTCACCTTCAGAGGGTTACACGCCCTCACCTTCAGAGGACTACACGTCTTTGCCTTCAGATTACTACATGTCCTCACTTTCAGATGGCTACACGTCCTCGACTTCAGAGAGCTACACGTCCACACCTTCAAAGGACTACACGTCCTCGCCTTCAGAGGGCTACACGCCCTCGCCTCTAGAGGGTTGCACGTTCTCACCTTCAAAGGACTACACGTCCTCACCTTCAGAGGGCTACACATCCTTGCCTTCAGAGGGCTACACGCCCTCGCCTCTAGAGGGTTGCACGTCCGCACCTTCAGAGGGCTACACGCCCTCACATTCAGAGGACTACACGTCCTCACCTTCAGAGGGCTACACGCCCTCACCTTTAGAGGACTACACGTCCTCACCTTTAGAGGGCTACACGCCCTTGCCTTCAAAGGACTACACGTCCTCACCTTCAAAGGGCTACACGCCTTCACCTTAAGAGGGTTGCACGCCCTCGCCTTTAGAGGGCTACACATCCTCGCCTTCAGAGGACTACACGTCCTCACCTTCAGAGGACTACACGTCCTCGCCTTCAGAGGGCTACACGCCCTTGCCATCAGAGGACTACATGTCCTCACCTTCAGAGGACTACAAGTCCTCACCTTCAGAGGGCTGCACGCCCTCGCCTTCAAAGGACTACACGTCTTCGCCTTCAGAGGACTACACGTCCTCACCTTTAGAGGGTTGCACGCCCTCGCCTTTAGAGGACTACACGTCCTCACCTTCAGAGGGCTGCATGTCCTCACCTTCAAAGGGCGACACGCCCTCGCCTTCGGAGGACTACACATCCTCGCCTTCAAAGGGCTACACGCCCTCGCCTCTAGAGGGCTGGACATCCTCACCTTCAGAGGACTACACGTCCTCACCTTCAGAGGGCTACGCATCCTCGCCTTCAGAGGACTACACGTCCTCGCCTTCAGAGGACTACATGTCCTCGCCTTCAGAGGGCTACACGCCCTCGCCATCAGAGGACTACACATCCTCCCCTTCAGAGGACTACAAGTCCTCACCTTCAGAGGGCTGCACCCCCTCGCCTTCAGAGGACTACACGTCCTCACCTTCAGATGGCTGCACGCCCTTGCTTTCAAAGGGTGACACACCCTCGCCTTCGGAGGGCTGCACGCCCTCGCCTTCAAAGGACTACACGCCCTCATCTTCAGAGGGCTGCACGTCCTCGCTTTTAGAGGGCTCCACATCTGCGCCTTCGAAGGACTCAAGGTCCTCTGCCCTTAATGCTTAACCGAGACTTGCGCTCCTGGGTGAGGGGCCATTAGTTTCCCTTTATCAGTTCCTTGGCCATCCCCCTGATCTCGAAGGAGGGCCAACTGTGCGAGCACAACCAGAGAGGGAGGCTATCGTGCAACTACTATGCATACCGGGGCAAGATTTCACCCAGTCGCTGCAAGGAGACGAGTGTGGATCATGCACACCACCATAACTTTGATCTCCCCCTGCTGAAGTGTCAGTTGGTCTGTGCCGTCATGACATAGGGATCATGCCTGCAAGACACCTAGTGGACCCGGAGAAGTCCAATAGGGTCCTGGGGTTTCCAGCTCTGATTACGGGCCTTTATCAGTTCTACGGAGTGTCTGTCGCCCCCAGCAAGGTCATCAGGCCCCCTACTAACCGAGCTTTCATCAAGAAGTACTGCGTCACCAGGCAGGCACAGGACAAGGCACCACAGCAATCTAGGGATGGCCGGCAGCGGGCAATAGACGCACCGCCACCACCTCCAGAGCCCCTCAGCTCATCTACAAAGGTTGGAGCGTTGCCAACGACCTGTGGCCGATCAGCAGGCGACCAAGTCCAAAGCCGAAGGTAAGCAAAAGTACTAGGCCCGTTACTGACAAGTCATCACGCATACGGCTCAAGAGGTTAAAGAAGTGTTAGACAAGTGGCCTCGGATATCTTAAGAAGGGGGGTTGAATTAAGATATTGAAAACTATTTCCCCAATTAAAATTCTATTTCAATTTCAATGCAAGTTGCAAGTTCCCTTAAAAATGAACTCTTAAATAATGATTCAAATAGAACAATCTGAATATAAATATAAAGCAATTATAAATAAACGAGTTTGAGGGAAGAGAAAGTGCAAACTCAGATTTATACTGGTTCGGCCACACCCTTGTGCCTACATCCAGTCCCCAAGCAACCTGCTTGAGAGTTCCACTATCTTGTAAAATCCTTTTACAAGTTCTGAACACACAAGGACAATCCTTCCTTTGTGTTCAGATTTCTTTACAACAAGAGACCCTCGGTCTCTCAATCCCCTTTGAGAAAGAAGAGAAGAATAAATCTCTCTTGAAAGAGATAGATTTTACAATCCGAGCACTCAATTGATTCCTTATTGAATTGCAAGTGTATTGGCCAAGGAATTCTTAAGAGGATGAAATGTTTTTGCTCTTTGAGAGAATAAGACTTTTGGTTATAAAAAACTCTGAGCCAATTCGTATTTCAAGTCACATATATATATACCTTTCGTGGCCATGTAAAAACCATTTGAAAATATGTGACTCTTAGAAATAATTTTCTGAAAATCTCCTCTGGTAATCGATTACAGGATTTGTGTAATCGATTACAGGTTTTAAAATTTGAATTAAAATGTTTATTAACTGCTGGTAATCGATTACCAATATTGTGTAATCGATTACATAGTCTAAAATTTGAATTCAAATTTTAATAGCTATTGTAAACCATTTTTGGCCACTGGTAATCGATTACATCCTCTGGTAATCGATTACTAGAGAGTAAATCTCTTGAAAAGACTTTTTAACTTAAATTTCTTGGCCAAACCTTTTGCTATTTCAATTAGGAATTCCCTTCCTAAAATACTGGTGATCTTCTTGATGTTGTATCTTGTATTTTTGAATCATTGTCTTGAATTAAACTTGAGAAGCGCATTTGCATCAAATCATCACGATCATCATCAAAACATCTAAGACATTTGCTTCTACAAGAAGCGCTACTAGGAGGCAACCTAGAATTGGTTACGAAGAAGCTCCCCCTGAAGCGGTCCTGGAAGGGCACCATTGAAGAGGGTTCTAGTGCGGCCCCGCAAGCCGACACAGGCTTCGACAAACACTGATTCCAGAGCGTGGAACATTAGTAGCATTTCGAGGCCACCGAGGGATGGTCATTCCTTAGACAGAGACAGAGGCAACTGAGGGATGATGAATTTCTGGATTTCCTTGGAGGAGGCGGAGCCATACGACCGGGATCGCCAAACTTGTGATTTATCCATCATTACTACTTTCAGTTATTTTCTTATTCTGTTGTTTCCATTGTGATCTAACATTACTGCTTTCAGTTATTGTTTTTGTTTCCACTGTGATCTGGCATTACGGCTCTCAATTGTTTTGTCATTGTTTTTCATTGCGACTTATCATTGCATTTTTTCCGGTTACTTTGTGATTTGACGTAGGTAATTCGTGCGTACCCTCGTTCGCACGACTTTTCAGAAAAGGAAAAAAATATATGTGATCGCAGATATCAACTTTGTCAAAAAGAAGAAGATAATAATAAAAATAAATAAAAATATTTTGGTTAACTAAAAGCCAACATGTTTTGGAAAAGAAATAACTTTTGGCCTTTCCTTGAAAAAAAAAGATTTACTGATCGTGACACAAAGGCTTTGTTGAAGAAAAAAAGTGTGTGTACGCACCTGAAGGATGAACGCTGTGAAAATTTTCCCGAACGCCCAAAATAGACTCGGATAAATGTATGAATTGATAAAGGAGCATATTTTGGAAACACTGGGTTGACTTAAATAGGAAAAATCATGAATCCTGAGCCCTAGTGTCGCGTGACCACAAAAACTTGATGCTTGAGTGTCCACATAGGTACATGCGTGACCAGTTTTGCATAAAATTTTTGAATCATCATTATTGTGCTCGTGTCATGGAAATAATGTGGGACATCCCTTTACCCCTGAACTGCTGACCAAACCAACACCCTGACATATATCATGTCCATTCGTTCTACAAGCTCTGAGCCAAGATCCCAACTCACCATGAACCTTGACCCGGGATGAGAATTCCGGTCCTCGCCCTCGGAAGAAAACCAAAAATAAGTTCTCAATCAAAGATCGGAAGAAAACCAAAAAAAGAAAAGATTCCCGGTCAAAGATCGGAAGAAAACAAAGAAAAGAAAAAGAAAATCCCCAATCAAAGATCAGAAGAAAAAGAAAGAATTATACGGAAGGGTCTTCGGACCTGACAATATCTGAACAATACAAAATTGTCACAAGCAAACAAGAAAAGAAAGGAAACCACGACTTGAAGTGGTCCTCTTCCTTCCTTTGATTGCCAACCAAAATCCTGTGCGCTGGTGACTTTCTCGCCCCACACTAAACAAAAACAGAAAAGGAAAAGGCCAAAACACTCGGATCCAAATTTCCCCACCAAGAACACCATTCCCAAAAAAGTCCTATTGATCCATGATCACGCATGTAATCTTTGATTTGACATGAAATGATTTGCAAAATCAAGTCATGACATATCTATGGTTCAGAATTAGGATGAAACACTTGCCTGTGTGAGGTTTATACACTCTGAGTGATTTTCTTCTATTTTCAGTTGGACCTAGTGTTTCCTCTAAATGGTCGTTTAGAAATGAAACGCTAACATCCAAAATCTCATTTGTGGTTATGAGAAAATTTCATCAGCATACTCTTCTTCCCCAATAGATACATCTTTTTTCCCCAAATTACATTTTTCTCAGAACAGTTGGAGGTTTTTGTTTCTTTACTAAAGCATGTTCGCATTTTAGTGAAAGAACGCCGAGACTATTTTTAATCTCGCACCTTTGTCATCCAGAGACGGCGAGTCCGATGCCATGCAGAGATACCTTATGGTTATCCGCACCTTTTGTCAACTAGAGGCAAGCAAGCCCATTGACACGTAGAGACTAATGTCGTCATCTGCACCTTTTGTCAACCAGAGACAAGCGAGCCCATTGAAACGCAGAGACTAACATCGTCTTTTGCACCTTTGTCATCCAGAGACGGCGAGTCCGATGACATGCAGAGGTACCTTATGGTTATCTGCACCTTTTGTCAACCAAAGGCAAGTGAGCCCGTTGACAAGTAGAGACTAATGTCGTCATCTGCACCTTTTGTCAACCAGAGACAAGCGAGCCCGTTGAAACGCAGAGACTAACGTCGTCTTTTGCACCTTTGTCATCCAGAGACGGCGAGTCCGATGACATGCAGAGGTACCTTATGGTTATCTGCACCTTTTGTCAACCAGAGGCAAGCAAGCCCATTGACACACAGAGACTAAAGTCATCATCTGCACCTTTTGTCAACTAGAGGCAAGTAAGCCCGTTGACACAAAGAGACTAAAGTCAACTTCTGCACCTTTGTCATCCAGAGACGGCGACTCCGATGACATGTGGAGGTACCTTATGGTTATCCGCACCTTTTGTCAACTAGAGGCAAGCAAGCCCATTGACATGTAGAGACTAACATCGTCATCTGCACCTTTTGTCAACTAGAGGCAAGCGAGTCTGTTGACACATAGAGACTAACATCATCTTCTATACCTTTGTTATCCAGAGACGGCGAGTCCGATGACATACAAAGGTACCTTTGGTTATCCGCACCTTTTGTCAACCAGAGGCAAGCAAGCCCGTTGACACGCAGAGACTAACGTCATCATCTGCACCTTTTGTCAACCAAAGGCAAGCGAGCCCGTTGACACGTAGAGACTAACGTCATCTTCTGCACCTTTGTCATCTAGAGACGGCGAGTCCCATGACATGCGGAGGTACCTTATGGTTATCCGTACCTTTTGTCAACCAGAAGCAAGCGAGCCCGTTGACACGTTGACATAGAGAGACTAACATTGTCATCTGCACCTTTTGTCAACCAGAGGCAAGTGAGCCCGTTGACACGTAGAGACTAATGTCGTCATCTGCACCTTTTGTCAACCAGAGACAAGCGAGCCCGTTGAAACGCAGAGACTAACGTCATCTTTTGCACCTTTGTCATCCAGAGACGGCGAGTCCGATGACATGCAGAGGTACCTTATGGTTATTTGCACCTTTTGTCAACCAGAGGCAAGCGAGCCCATTGACACACAGAGACTAAAGTCATCATCTGCATCTTTTGTCAACTAGAGGCAAGCAAGCCCGTTGACACACAGAGACTATAGTCATCTTCTGCACCTTTGTCATCCAGAGACGGCGACTCCGATGACATGCGGAGGTACCTTATGGTTATCCGCACCTTTTGTCAACCAGAGGCAAGCAAGCCTATTGACATGTAGAGACTAACATCGTCATCTGAACCTTTTTTCAACCAGAGGCAAGCGAGCCTGTTGACACACAGAGACTAACATCATCTTCTGTACCTTTGTTATCCAGAGACGGCGAGTCCGATGACATGCGGAGGTACCTTTGGTTATCCACACCTTTTGTCAACTAGAGGCAAGCAAGCCCGTTGACACGCAGAGACTAACGTCATCATCTGCACCTTTTGTCAACCAAAGGCAAGCGAGCCCGTTGACACGTAGAGACTAACGTTGTCTTCTGCACCTTTGTTATCTAGAGACGACGAGTCCGATGACATGTGGAGGTACCTTATGGTTATCCGATGACATGCGGAGGTACCTTTGGTTATCCGCACCTTTTGTCAACCAGAGGCAAGCAAGCCCGTTGACACGCAGAGACTAACGTCATCATCTGCACCTTTTGTCAACCAAAGGCAAGCGAGCCCGTTGACACGTAGAGACTAACGTCGTCTTCTGCACCTTTATCATCCAGAGATGGCGAGTCCGATGACATGCGGAGGAACATATCTCTTTCATATAACCCTTCTCATCTCAGTCCATGTATCTATCTCCCGCCCTTCTTCTCTCTTCATCTCTCTTTGATTTTTCTTCCACCAAACATGGGCATAGTCTGAGAATGTAGTTGCTGCTAACTTCACCTTCTGCTCTTCAGGATAATCATTGTATGAGAATGCATGTTGAATCTTCATCTCCCAGTCAACATAGGCGTCTGGGTCACTCCTGCCTTTAAAAGAGGATACATTGAGTTTTACTCCCTCAATTCTGTCTTGCCCCTCTATTCGGTTCAATCCATCATTGACCCTTCTGTTGCCACCATAAGGTCTCCCAGCATTTGGATTCATTTGGTGCTCTAGTCGTTCTATTCGCCTGTAGAGCACTTCATTATTACGGTTCAACAAACGTTGCATTTGTGTAGTCATCGCATCCAGTAACAAGCGCTGAAATCCGTCCAGTTGATGATATACACCACCATTGTCACTAGCTCCTGCCATGATTAAGGAACAAAGAATTTTGCAGTAATTTAAAAAAAATTCCAAACCTCACCACACTCTACTCACGTGTTTCTCTCTTTGATGGTAGTTCACTCGTGTTTGATGTTCTCAATATAGGCTTTTGTGTGATGTTTTCACTCTTGCCTTTTACCACTCGTGTTTCCTCTTAAGTTCCTGGATGGACCAAATTAGACACATAAGGTAATATAAAATAAAAGGAAAGACAATATAATGATCACAAACAAATTTGATTTGGGATAACAACTTGGACTTGATTTGGATAATAATATATTAGATTGGATTTGGATAACAGATTAGCTTTAATTTGGGTAACAAATATGATAACAAATAAGATATTAGATAGGATAATAGATAAGATATTAGATAGGATAACAGATAAGATATTAGATAGGATAACAGATAAGATAACAGATATGACCAGTAAACTTCAAATGTTCATAACTTTTGCTACGGTTGTCCGTTTGAGGCCCACTATATATCAAAACGCTCATAATTCAAAGGAGAATCTAGATAAGGGGATTTGGTACACGATTTTCTGCCAAAAAAGCCTCTAACTTCCTCAATTTCGTGTTCAAAGATCAAACACCCCACTTTCTTTTCTTTTTTTTTTTCAAATTTCTGCAACTTTTTTTTTAACTTGAAATAAAACTTAAATAGATTTTTTTTTTACACAAAGTCTGAACGACACACGAAACAAGAACAAGAACAAAAACGTGACAAGAACAAGAACAAGAACGAAACAAAGACACAAACAAAAAAAAATAATAGAACAAGGACAAAACACGAACCTGGACAAATTATAAAGAAAAATAATAGGATAGGATAGAACCTGTATCAAGAGCCGAAGCTCTGATACCAGATGATGTGAACCTGAGTATTAGCGGATCGTTTGATACAGGCTACGGAGATTTGGATGACGCCACTTCCAGTGCAGGAAGATAAGTCAGGGTAGACACCACTTCCGGTGAAGGAAGATAAGTCTGGGTAGACGCCACTTCCAGTGAAGGAAGATAAGTCAGGGTAGACGCCACTTCCAGTGAAGGAAGATAAGTCAGGGTAGACGCCACAAGGATTACCTTGATAAGTCTGATATTGGTTCAACAAGGAACCCAGAGAGAAACTCTCACCAAATTTTATCAAAATGCCAAAAGTTTCTTTATTCAAAACAAAAACCAATACTTATAGTGTATCTGAACAAAAAGATAAAAATAGACATGGGCCTTCTAAATAGTTTGGGCCAAAATTACAATAAATAAAAATTATAACTAAAAAACATATTTAACTTGGGTCTTCAAATTAATTTGGGCATTCAGCGACAATTAATAGTCTTGATAGTGTCTCTGCCTCTAGGCCTTCATCCTTCTCCACTTGGGCCTTCATCCTTCTCCACTCGGGGGCTTTATCCTTCTCCACTTGGGCCTTCGCCCTTCTCCACATAGGCCTTTAGCCTATATTTGGCCAATTTTAGGATTCTCATCACCTTATGGTTATCTGCACCTTTTGTCAACCAGAGGCAAGCGAGCCTGTTGACACGTAGAGACTAACGTCATCATCTGCACCTTTTGTCAACCAGAGGCAAACGAGCCCATTGACACGCAGAGACTAACATCATCTTCTGCACCTTTGTTATTCAGAGACGTCGAGTCCGATGACATACAGAGGTAGCTTATGGTTATCCGCACCTTTTGTCAACTAGAGGCAAGCGAGCCCATTGACACGCAGAGACTAACATCGTCATCTGCACCTTTTGTCAACCAGAGGCAAGCGAGCCCGTTGACACGCAGAGACTAACGTCGTCTTCTGCACCTTTGTCATCTAGAGACGGCGAGTCCGATGACATGCGGAGATACCTTATGGTTATCCGCACCTTTTGTCAACCAAAGGCAAGTGAGCCCGTTGACGTGCAAAGACTAACATCGTCTTTTGTACCTTTGTCATCTAGAGACGGCGAGTCCGATGACATGCAGAGATACTTTTTGGTTATCCGCACCTTTGTCATCCAGAGACGGCGAGTCCGATGACATGCGGAGTTACTTTATGGTTATATGTAGCTTTCGTCAACCAAGGCGAACGAGTCTGATGATATCAGGATGATGTTGGTCGTCCGATTCTCATTATTTTGAAAATCTTTGCAGGTTTTACTTTCGTCATCCAGAGACATTCAAGTCCGGCAACGCGCAAGATTCTTCTCTGCTAGGCAGGGACGATCGAGTTCGATAGCATGAGGAAACGTCATGGTTATCCCGTTTTATCGCTTTCAAGGCACTAAAGTTTTGTTGACGCTCCTGATGCCTTTTCTATTCTTTCTGAATGATAGGTTCCGCTGTTTGGGATATTGATCGGCTGAATGATGTTCCGCTCGAAAGAAATTAGTGTCTTATCTTTACTTCCCTTTTATGACCAATAAAAGATAAGTAAAGAGGTGCAATTGTCATACCCTAATTTCATCCGGGAGTACTTGCACTTGGTCCTTGAGCCTTGTTTACTCCCTTCGGAACCCTCGAAACAAGCATCGTTGCATAATTCGTAAAGTTTCGCCACATTTCGGAAGGAAAATGAGCATTGTTGCGTAATCTGTAAAATTTCGCAACATTCTGGAAGGAAAACAAGTGTTGTTGTGTAATCCGTAAAGTTCTGCAACGTTTCGGAAAGAAATCAATAAAAAACACAAAGGGGTGTATTTAGTTAAAAGGGGGGTGCAAATAGCAATCAGGCCCACTTGGGTCTTCCTAAGGGTTCCAAAAGAAGGCGGTGCCTTCTGGTGGAAGCAACCCTGCTCGCCTGGGCGAGCTGGGCGGCAACCACCTCCCTCTTTTCTCCTATAAATAGGGGGAGGAGGGCAGAGCTAATGGGTTCAGCCCTTCTGGTATTGAGAAATCTCTCGAAATTAGTGAGAAAAATTGTTTTTGTGAAAAAAATCCAAGCCGAGGTGCTTGTGTAACGCTTTTGAGACGTTTTCGTAAGCGATTTCGTGGAGATTCTTCACCGTTCTTCATCGTTCTTCACCGTTCTTTGTTCGTTCTTCGGTCTTCAATCGATAAGTTCTCGAAATCGAATCTTTCAATTCATTCTATGCACCCTTATTGGTCCCTACTTGTTTTGTGTACTTTTACTTTCACTACGTTTATTTTTCGTACCCTTTTTAACGAGCTTTTAACCGTTTATTTGAGTTGTTTCTCACCTAATAAATGATAAAATGAATTTCAATTGATCATTTGTGTTGTAATCTCGTTTAATCACCATTAAAATAAAATCTAACCGATCGTTCACACCGTAACCACAGTTAAACCAAAAAAAGGCAAAATAATAATAAAATAATCAAAATATCTTTGAATAAAATTAATAAGAAAAATCAATCGGACGTCTTTCGTTAGAAGTTTCCTTGAATGAATTGACTAATAACCAAAGTGAAACTAAGGCTAAAATCAACTCGCAAATCAAGCTTTGTCCGCAAAAATCACTAAAAACTGTTTTAAAGGTCCAACGCCTTATCAGTTAACATGGACCGTTCGAAAGTATAAAATCAACATGTAACTTTACCATTTTTGCAAGAACTACGTAGGTCTGATTTCCTCATCCCAATTGAGGATATGTAGGAGCAAAAGCCCCGCCTTTGTCGACCACCCCAAGAGATCATTAATGGTCCAATGCCTTAACGTTTCTCTCCTTTCAAGAAACCAAGAGATCGTTAATGGTCCAATGCCTTAACGTTTCTCTCCTTTCAAAAACCAAGAGATCGTTAATGGTCCAACGCATTAACGTTTCTCTCCTTTCAAAATCAAAAGATCGTTTAAAGGTCAAATGCCTTAAACGACTTTTGTTCGGTTAAAATATATCTTGCGAAAAAAGATAAAAACAACTTAACCAACGTTTAGTTCTAAAAGAACTACGTAGGTCTGATTTCTTCATCGCAATTGAGGATACGTAGGAGCGAGGGAAACACCCTTGTCGACCACAAAAAGGCATAAAAAGACATAAAAAAATAAAAAAAGGGAAAAATACATAATTTTGAAGTCATATTTGCACATTTGGTTGAAGGTTGTCGTCCCTTGTGATGGACGCGTGGGGTGCTAATACCTTCCCCGTACATAAAAACAACTCCCGAACCTTTCACACTTAAAGTTCGTAGACCACACCTTTTCGGTTTTTTTGACGTTTTCCTTGAATAAACGTTGGTGGCGACTCCATGCGCCTTCGTCCATTGGAAGATGCACCCGTGAGTCTCGCGTCGCCCTCCGGTCGAAGGGTAGGTTGCAACACACTGTTACAATGTTTATTTTGATACACTGGTAGAATGTTTATTTTGAAATTCTATTGTGATAACATTAGGTAATGACAAAATCAAGTTAGGTCTCTTTTTTTGTAAGGATTAACTTCATGGTTATTCATTTTTGTTTGAGTCTCATATTTTGGATAAAATACTATTACGTTAGAAAATTTAGAGCAACAGACAAATTATGTTTATTAATTAATATTATGCTTATTATTTTTTTCTGTCTAACTTATGTTTGTTTTCCTATCTTTTTTAAGTGTTTATTGTAATATTATACTTGTAACTACGATAAAGCAAGGGAGAGATGAAGATTAAATTATATTTTACCCTTAAATGAAACAAAATTTACAAACAAATTAATTTAATGGAAACTTACTGACATTTTGGTCGGGAAAGAATCTCCTCAATTTATAAAAAAAACTTCAAAATCTTAACTTAAATAAATAATAACCATTGGATTAAAATTAATAATTAGGATAAATTTTAACAAAATTTGTTGTTTTACTTCACATATTTTTTAACTCACGTTAAAAGTATCCCATGGAACATTTCTGCCTCTGTTTTCTCGTCTCTCTCTCTCTTTCCACTTTTATCTCTGTTGCATTAAGGCAGTGCCTTTTCTAACTCCAACTTCCACACAACACAAGCTCTCCAAATTCAACAACTTAGCATCGAAGGATTCAAGTCACACCAAATCTCAAACAAATAGGACTAAACCCCAACATTGGAATCCATGTGGCTGCACAAATCAAAATGCCAAATCCAACACTTTGAGTTGAAATGAAAGCATTCGCATCAACAAAGAATGGAAAACAAGTGAAGTCAATGATGTCCAAGAGGCCAAAATCTGTGCAGCAGAAAAGAGCCCTTTCAATAACACCACCAAACCAAACAACAACAGAAAGAAAAAACAAAACAACAAAAAAGGAAACTTAGAGAAGAAAGAAAAAAAAGTGATGAAGCCCAAGTCCAAGATAATAAATATATCAAAGTATGACATAAAGAAATCACTTTCAAGACCAGTAGCGACCATATATCATGAGCGTGGACAAAAGAAGAGAGAGAAGAAGTGGCAAAAATGGGAAAACATGAAATGGGTGTGCAATGTTGTTTCTAGGGATTGAGGTGGCACAACAGGTGATGCAGCAGAGATGAAAGTGGAAAGAGAGAGAGACGAGAAAACAGAGAAAGAAATGTTCCATGGGCTACTTTTAATGTGAGTTAAAAAATATTTGAACTAAAACTATAAAAGTAAATAATGAATTATTAAAATTGATCTTAACCATGAATTCTAATTCAACGGTTATTATTTGTTTAAATTGAGATTCTGCCATCTTTTATAAATTGAGGAGATCCATTTCCCATTTTGGTCTAATCTATTTGTGACATTTTCATTCCTTTGTGTCACTAGGCTCTTTCATTAACTGTAACAGACAAAAGCTAACAAATGGATGGATTTGTAGCACTTTTTTCACTTCTAGAGACTAAAATTTGAATTTTCATTGTCGGGAATGAATTTATCAGTACTCTACACATTTAAGAACGAAAATGATTATTTACCCCTTTTTAAAACACATTCTTTCTAATTAGTTAAAATTTATTAAAAATTTATAATTAGGAGAGAGAAAATTAAATATTTCATGTGACCTAAAAAAAGTTTCATTTCTACAAGGTTTCTTTATCTTAATTTCATCAAATATTTAAGGAAATTACACTCTTAGTTCTTATATATAAGACTCAATTATCTAATTCACTAAGATTAAGAAAAATGTTTAATTTACTTCATGGTAATAAATTTGTTTTAAATTTATAATTTTTTTCTAAAACTATCCTTATCATTAATACTTTTCTCTCCTAATGAGTTGTCAATCTCCTAATGAGTTGTCAATATATTATTTTTCTTCTTTTAATCAAGAATATTTCTAATATAAAAGTAATTAATGTAAAAAATATTATAGATTAAGTCTTATAAAAAATAAATACTATTTTAAATTTGGGTTTTATAAATAGAAATAGAAGACGAAAGAGTAGCTAATATAACAATAATAGAACAATGTGATGATGAGATGAGAAGAGAATAAATAGGTGTATAAACTTAAATAGATAACATTTGAGCTATAATGACTTAAAAAATAATGCCTTGAATTAATTGTCATGTTGAAGATGTTGAAGATTTTGTGGGTTAGTTATTGCTTTGCTTTAATGATAACAACTAACCAAAAAAAATGTCATTTATCGGTATGAAAGAACCTGATTGTATAAGAGAGAAAAAACAGTTGAAAGAACTAAAATCAGAGATACTCAAATTAAAAAGCCTTAAAAATATCATTGAGAAATCTTTAAAGAAAATATCATTAAAAAAGAGAGATACGAATGACGTGATTCAACAAGAACGAAACGACACCGTTTTGCAGGAAAGCACTAGAAGTGAACGCATACACTGACCAATCTTTGACCTCCCAAATTGGGCCATTTTCAAACCCTAGCCACGCATCACCGCCATCATCGTCCACCTTCCGGTAAAGAACGATCCTTAATCTCGCTCACCCCTTTCCCCTTTCTCCAATTCACCCCCCCCCCCCCCCCCCCCCCTCTCTCTCTAATTTAAGATCTTTCGAAAGTTTCTCTCTGTCTTCCACCGAAACCCTAAGCACCCACAACGATAAATCGTGTGTTCTTCTACCCACCCGAAGATCGGTGGATCAATCTAAGGCCAGATCGAGGTAAACCCTACTCGATTCAGTGGTTTTTTTGTTTCTATTTTTAGTTTCCATCTTTTGGGGCAATGCAAATTCGGACCTGGTGGTGACTTGCGCAAGTTATGAAATTGGACACTTGAATTTGTCGGGTATACCCCCACTTGGTTCACTGGTTAAGATCGAGAGTTAAAGTTAGGATCTTTTTCATTTGGGTGTTGAGGTTTTTATTTATTTATTTTTTTGTTTTGTTTTTGCTTTTATTTTGCCCCTTTCTGGTTGACTAGTGGATTAGGTTTGGACAGTGATGTCTGTGAACAATAATAACCCTTCTAAGGGCATTGGGGCCTCTTCCTCATCCTTTGGTAATGCTGGAGTACCCTCCAATTCTATACCTTCAAACCCTGGATTTTCACAGTCCCAAGGACAGGCCCAGATTCCTGTTGGTTATCAAGGACAGTTTCCACTGTCCCAGGCCCATGCTATTGTCCAAGCTCAGTCCAAGGCCCAGGCCCAGGCCCAGGCCCAAGCAGCAGCTGCAGCTCATGCTCAACTCCAGGCTCATTTGCAAGCTCAGGGATTGAGTCTTAATCAGAACCAGGCTGGTGGTTTGGGGGTGTCGTCACCGTTGATTTCCACGCCGGGTAATGCGAGTGGGAAACGGATCCCTCTGAAACCCCCCATGCGGCCAGTTGGGTTTTCCCCTCCCAACAGCTTCTCCCCATTGAGACCAGTGGAGCTCACGCCTGCTGCTCGGAGGAAGAAGCAGAAGCTTCCTGAGAAACAGCTGCAAGATAAAGTGGCTGCTATTCTGCCCGAGTCTGCGCTGTATACTCAGCTTCTTGAGTTTGAGTCTCGCGTTGATGCTGCGCTTGCTAGAAAGAAGGCTGACATCCAGGAAGCGCTCAAAAACCCGCCGTGTATTCAGAAAACTCTTCGTATTTATGTATTTAATACTTTTGCTAATCAAATTCGCACAATTCCAAAGAAGCCAAATGCGGAGCTTCCAACCTGGACACTGAAGATAGTTGGGAGGATATTGGAGGATGGTGTAGACCCTGATCAGCCAGGAGTAGTTCAGAAGTCGTCTCCTTTGTATCCAAAGTTTTCAGCTTTTTTCAAAAGAGTAACTATTTCCTTGGATCAGAGACTGTATCCCGATAATCATATTATTATGTGGGAGAATGCTCGATCACCTGCTCCACATGAAGGTTTTGAAGTAAAGAGGAAAGGGGATAAAGAATTTACAGTGAACATACGGCTGGAAATGAATTATGTGCCAGAGAAGTTTAAGCTTTCACCAGCTTTGACAGAAGTTCTTGGTATTGAGGTTGATACCCGCCCGAGAATTGTTGCTGCAATCTGGCACTATGTGAAGGCTAGGAAATTGCAAAACCCAAATGACCCTTCCTACTTTCACTGTGATCAGCCTCTTCTGAAAGTATTTGGAGAAGAAAAGATGAAGTTTACAATGGTTTCACAGAAAATATCATCGCATTTGTTCCCCCCACAGCCTATACTTTTGGAGCATAAGATCAAGCTCTCGGGAAACAATCCTGCTGGTACTGCTTGTTATGATGTGATGGTTGATGTTCCTTTTCCTATTCAGAGGGAGTTGTCTGCCTTATTGGCTAACGTGGAAAAGAACAAAGAGATTGAGACATGTGATGAAGCAATATGTGGAATCATTAGAAAAATCCATGAGCACCGTAGGAGACGGGCATTTTTTCTTGGTTTTAGTCAATCGCCAGTAGAATTTATTAATGCATTGATTGAATCTCAAAGCAAGGATCTGAAACTTGTATCCGGAGAACCTAGTCGCAATGCAGAAAAAGAGCGTCGTTCAGATTTCTTCAACCAACCATGGTAAGCTTTAAGATCTATCTTAGTTTGTTTATCCCATACTGTTTTGTTTTATTCTATATTTTATATTTTATTTTATGTTTTGCTCAACTCTCTGCATGTGCTGCCTTCTTTAGTTGATATTTGCAAATTAATACATTACCATCTGTTGAACTTGGCTATGATTGACCTGCGAGAATAATAACTCAAGTCCAGATTTATATTTTACTGATTTATAGTTCCCTTAGTTTAGGGTGATGTATGATATAACTTGGACTGTTTATGTTAGTTGATTGATACACTTGAACCAACCCACAGTCACGGGAGGATTTCATTTCAAAATTCAGATGTGACTAAAAGTTGCATGTGTTTTTCTTCTGAGCAAATTAGGTGATGAAACCTCAGGAGTTGTTAGTGTAATTTACACTTTTTCCTTTTTTTGTACTTGTGACCGACAAAAGTAGTGTTCATGTGCTTTTTCTTGAATGTTACTATTATGTAAATAAATACACATCAGTTACTGTCATTGTAAAATTTCATGAATTGTTTGAAAACTTGAGCAGGGTTGAAGATGCTGTTATTCGTTACCTGAATCGCAAACCAGCTGTGGGAAGTGATGCTCCAGGAAGCACATGACACCAGTTCATATTTTAATCATTCATCATCCTTTTTGGCGATGTATCTCAAGATAAATTATACCTTGAGAATTTCTGAAGTAGCTAGTTTTCCAACTTCCATGCTTGTATTAGTGGCCGGAAGGAATGCTGCTCCATAGTGATAATATACAATATGTTGTTGTATGGGTAGTAGTGTGAGCACATTTAGTTGCAGTCTTGATAATTGCTTGTTTAGGTGATAAATGGTACCACAATTTCATGTCTCTCAGTTGTAGTCAACTGTGACGGATTCTTTGGTTACCTCATTGTTCATTTCTCCACGCAAGATGTTTTACATTATTATGAAAAATTGTATTAGGAAAGATTGATTGGTGTACAGTATCTTCAGTTGTCTTGTGACAACATAAGAGAAAACAAATGTTGCACCCTATAGGACTATTGACGTTTCATCCATATATGGGCTCTGTTGGCATTGATTTTTGGACCGTGGTACTTGCTCAATTATGAACGGTAGTCGTAGTGTTACATAAATAATTCTATAACAAGAAATTTTGGTTGCTTTTATTCTTTTACTTTGACTCAACTTCAAACAATGCACTCTACTCGAACAACCGTGAACGTAACCAAGGCATAACCAAAACCACACGAAAAAAAAATTGTCACTCAGCAGTTAGCACATCTGAAACGTTTGTTTATTTATTTATTTATTTATAGCAGTATAGCCAACTCCCACAAGTCACTATCATTCTTAAATATAAAAAATAGTTAGATTTCCATTAATGTCATGATCACATTCTATGTAACCAAGAGATGAGGAGAGAGAAAGTAGACTGAGGGAAACAAGGTGAGGTTGGGGAGTGTTCACGAGGACAAGGTATAAGGGGAATGGAAGAATCTCATCTACTTCACCAAATTCCCAAAGGCGTATTGCGAGGAACACCTATGGAGAGTATTTCAACGTTATGGAAGGCTTGGGAATCATTCATTGAGTCAGCTTGGTCCTGGTGAGTCAGTCTCTTTGACCAATTTGCAAAACGACGCTTTAATCTTGTCAAAGGAACTGGTCTCGGACACTCCTAATAGCTCATATGTGTTCTCAAAGGGAAAATCTGTCCAAGAGGATTCATGTTATTTGCAGCACCGTCACAAAGATGCAACGAAATAAAGCGTTGGAATGGCGACGTTTGGTATAATTGATATTAAAAATTCTAGTTTTGGCCTCCATTTATTGATTTCAGCTACAGAGCTATATCCTAAAGCAGCGATGGTAAGATAAACCATGGCTACCTAATCCATCCTTAAAGATGAAAAGAGATGTTAAACACTGAAACCCATCATAAAACCCTAACAAAAAAATAAAAAATGAAGATGAGAAGAGAACCGTATCAAAAACAGAAAATACAACACCAATCGAGAGAGGATTGATTCGCTTGTTCACAGACCCCCCCCCCCCCCGCCCCCCCTCTTTCCCTCAAAATCTTGAGCTAAACCTAACAAGACAAATCTATCAAAACCAAACCAATTGAGAAAAAAACAATACCATGGACAAAGCGGGTTTGGACTTAATGTTGTTCCCTTTTGCTCAGAATATAAACAAAGAGAAGAATCACTGCACAACACAATGCCCACCACAACGCATCTGGAACCCTTCTACGCTTTAGAAGACATATCATGTGTCGATGAAGTAAAGAAGAGATGAAGAGAGAGAAAAAATGTCAATGAAGGAGCTTGGGTCGATGAAGAACGAAGACGTAGAGAAGAGATGAAGAGAATGATGAATTGAAGTAGCTAAATTGAAGAAGCTCGGGTCGATGAAGCTCAGGTGGAGGTGAGTGTGAATATGCTTCAAATTTTCACAATACTTGTTTTATCTCTGTTTATACCAAATGTCATTAACTTAGGATGTCTAGTTTGGAGTTTTCATATATGTTTAATAGATTTAATGTAATTGGTTGGCTTTTTTGGTATGTAATTGAATTGTAAGAATGAAAGTGGGTCCACTTTGCATTGTGAATGGCTGTTGATTATTTGGTGCAATGTGCGTTAAATAATTCATGTCCATTTGTCATTGTTTCCATCGTGGAAGGGAGACAATTTTTCACACTCTATGTGGTACATGGATTGGTACCCTTGGTCCCATTTTATAAATATATTTTGTTGTTTAGCTGACCAAAAAAAAAATATAATTCTTAAATATGAAATGATAGTGACTTGTGGGAGTTGACCATACAGTTAAAAGTGTTCATGTGCTTATTACTTATTAAATGACATGATGAATAATTATTTTTGTTAAAAAATCAAATTTAAATAGTATTCAAACGATTCAATCTTAACTTCAGCATATTAATCAATTATTTTATTACTCACTAAAATGATATACACTACTTGACCTAAAAGTCATTTTTATTACTCACCGAAATGTCATACATCATTGAACTACTAATGACATTACCTAGTTTTGGTCACAGTTCTAAAACCGTACTTGGATCGGCAGAGACTTGGAGGCACAACCAAGTAAAGTTAATATTTGAATCAAAGGTTTTTTTTTACCCAACTACACACTCTCTCTCCTCAATATTCCCCAACTACACCAGTTTTAAAAATATTTCCCCAATTACACTTGTTTTTTTTATTGGGGAGAAAGGTCAGGGTAGGGGAATCCGACTTCCAATCGATTTTTTATTATATTTAAATTATTATTTTTAAATTTTTTCGTCAAAGTTAAGAGTCAGGGTTGGCGAACCTGACTTCTCAACTGGTGGTTCTTTTTTTTTAAAAATAATTAATTATTTTTTTTAAAATATTGAGAATATTTTTGGTTTAATAATTTATTAATAGTCTTAAAATAAAAAAGGAAAAGTGATTAAAAAATAGATTAATTAAAAACACAATGAATATATAGTTATTACATCTCAATTATATTATATGAAGAAATTAAAACACTTAAATAACGGAAAATACTAACAATTAGAGAAACAAACATAACGAGCGAAACATAATAAAACGAAAATAATGAAACGTACTAACAATAACAATTGAAACATGAAAATGACGAAACTAATCATAGTTTGAAAGGTGTTATGCAACGGACATGTCTTCTTCCAGTAGTTGGATTATTGGTTTGTTAAAAATAGCTAAAATTTCTATTGGACAAAAAATGCTTTCAATAGTTAGATTCTGCTAACACCTTTAACATGTTTTCATCGTTTTCCAACTCTATTATTTGATATTCGATTAATTTTTCTGAATATTTTATATGGTTTGGTTGTCGAAAGAACAATTGTCTAACCACCGTGATTTGTGAATTTCATAAGGGGGAACCCCTAGAGGCGCAACTTGCTTGATGACATCCTTGAGTGTTTCGATGCTACATCCAGAAGGAATTTCAAATCTTATTGGGTTTGTTCCAGTGAAGGAGTAACCCAAAAAATCACCTTGTCGTGGTATCTTCCACTTGTCGTTGTATTGCAGCATTGCATCATGATTAGAAGTAATAGTGGATTGAAGTAAGTTGAGTATACCATCGAGTGTTTTTGTTGATGGTACATAATAATTCTATAGGGCTAACACACGGGTATTGCTCATTGCACATTAACATTGTGCAAACATCATCACCCTTTTTCAATTACAGAGAATGAAAAAAGGATTGCTGACCCGCATTTATGGATGAATATCAGTAGTAGATTTCATACACAAATTGGTCATTAGTTAGGCAAAGGGTGTTGTGCATTCTACACTCTTTAGTGTCTCGAAAGAACACTTATCAGGAACTCGCATTAGTATTAGAGTAGGACATTGAAAATAAACAACAGTTTGGTTGTGTTTGGGGTTATTTATAGTTGTTTGAATATTTGCCCCGTTGATGTGCATTGGATTCTCATAAGGTTAAAATTGTATTTTTGATAGAGTCTTGTCTGGAATCCAATGTTGATTGAGACATGTCATTATTCCAATTTTGCTTTTATCGATACAGTGCACAATGTTGTCAATTTCGACTGTGATTTTACCCAGCTATCTAGTGTCCAAATCCATTATTGTTTTCAAACTTTAAATTTAAATTGTGAGTTGTCAATTCAATGTCAGTTTTGTTGGTAAAACATCTATTATTTTTTCAGAGGCTTTGATAAATTGAAAAGTGTTGTCAATTTCAAATGTCATTTTACTCTGGTAAATGGTGCACCAGACGTCCATTATTACTTTCAAACTTAAATTTAAATTGTGAGTTGTCAATTCAATGTCCGTTTTCTGTAAATAATATAGACTTGATTAATTTGCATAAATTTATAAATTTCAAGTGTTTGCAATTTAGGGAGTTATCTTTTTTTTTGTTATTTTCGTTGTTAACATAAACTGAAAAAATGATTTATTTCATTACATAATGTAAGTACTACTAACAACAACAATGGAGCGAAGTAGGCAATGCAAATTCGCAATGACATAATGTTAAAGCAAGGAACACCGAAATAACACACCATAGGAAAATCTCAAAGCACAAACAACTAACAATGGATCATTCCCAGATTACCAACCTCGTTTGAATATTGGTTTGTGAGAAGGAGACATGTTACTATCACTATCACCATCACTGCCATGGTCTTTGACCTAGCAATTTGCACTACTCTCGTTTTCATCTAATAGGTCCTCAAGATTGGAGGTTGAGTCATGTTAGTTGTTTGGTTGGATATTGTTGTTACAAATTATGGCAAACAACTCCATAAATAGTAGTATTCGATTGTTGTAAAAAATGTTAAACGTTTGTTGAACATCATGATTATCTCCCAGATTAAAACATGTGTACATATGTGGTTGTCCTGACTCAAATATGGGACATTGAAAGTGGAGATGTTGGATATGATGGTGCGGTTCAATGTTTATTTTTTGTTGAACAAATCCAACCAATTTGTGTAAGGGTTATGGCCTTGTTGGCCATGAAAGTTTTTGTATTGTTACTAATGAAGGTGGTGCCCTCATTAGTGTTGGAAATTTGGCTGTTGTAGTAAACACAAACATATGCATTTGGGTGACACATAGTGGTAGGTGTTTAGATGAATATTTGAAAGTTATACAAATGTCTTTAGCTGGTAGTGGTATTTATAGAATTTTTCAGTTGCGTGCATATGTTCATTGTGCAGTCACATGCACTGGTAAATGGCATTTGAGTCTATGTAGCACATGGCCTCGAGATGCGATAAGGGTCAGTGCGTTGAGCAGTAACAAAAAAATAGCTTGAATCATTCACACAAGCTTTTGTATGTTGCGTGCAGGTGTTCACTGTGTAATCACATACACTGGTAATTGACATGCGAGCTTGGCCAACACATGGCCTTGAGATGCGATAAGGGTCAGTGCGTTGAGCAGTAATAATAAGAAAACAACTTGAATCATTCACACGAAATTTTTGGATTATTTGACATGAATACTATGAAATAAATTTGTCACAAATATTTCAAGGGTAAAAAATATAGTTTTTTTTCCTATTAATTTGAGGTCCATTTTTATTAAATTGTTACACGATATATCTTTTTTTGGATTCTTTGATGTGAAAACTATGAAATAAATTTGTCATAGATATTTTTAATGTATTGGAGATAAATTTTATAAATTGCATAACATGCCCACTTAAACATTGTTTTAAGGGTAAAAAAAATAGTTTTTTTTGCTATTAATTTGAGGTCCTTCTTGATGAAACTGTTACACGATATATATTTTTTGGATTCCTTGATGTGAAAACTATGAAATAAATTTGTCATAAATATTTTTAATGTATTGGAGATAAATTTTATAAATTGCATAACATGGCCACTTAAACATAACATAACATGGTATGTCCACTTTAACATAATTTTGAAAACTACATTAGAAGGGTACTTAAACATAGTTGATCCATTATCCCAACATTTATACTTCAATTATGTTGCAAATTTCTTCTCTCATGTATCATTGGTTCTTCTTCATGATGATGATGATGTTGTTTTATCTCTGGGTTTTCATTGTGGGTTGCTACAGCTGAAGAACTTTGTCCTTGCTCTCCAAACGAATATGGTGCATCAAACTATTGTAAAGAAGCTAAATATGATGTCGTAAAATTTGGGGTATTTAAATCGACACCAAATAAATTGGTCATCCATTCATGGTTAGTTGCATTGATTGACTCGTGAATCTAACCAAAAGTTTGATGAACAGGTGATGGAGTACAAAACATTGGCTGAGGACGTGGAACTGATAAATGTGTTTCTTCAACGGTTGTCCCTACAACATTATGGGTAATTATCTTGCGTTGATCATTTAGTTGTTGTGCAATAGACAAGAACAAAATAGTGTTTTACCTATACCATTCCATATACTCTGGTGTACGTGTCACTGACCCTTCAACCCATTGTCCAATTAAAACATCATTGTGTTTGTTTTTCCATATATTAATCCACCCTGCATGATATTCCATTCAGCCATTGTAATGATTACCTTGCATGTCAATCTGGTGAAGTCGATCAAGATTCATGAGATCTACAGGGATATCTTGATGTATTCCAAATTGTAGCTTCACCTGATTTGTTTGATGCCATTCCACGATGGGAAAACAAATAATTGCAGTACATGCAAACCAAATGTCCCTGCATCTGTATGCATGTCTTGGTGTGTGTTCTCCAAATTCTCTATATAGGACCCAGGAAAACTAAAATATATGTTAACAATGCAACATTAGTAAATGTTAATATGTACATATTAATGGTGTGATTAATGATAGTAATATACCTGATGGCTCTCCATATGATCTATACGAAATGTATACCTGGCCAAGTCACTCCATCTAAAATGTAAATGAAACAAAACCACTATTCATTGTAATGTTATAATGCGCATAATTGAAATTAAAAATTTTGATTTCATTATTTGTAATAACCTTTTAGCGAGTGGATAAGTTGTTTCGGGTTGTGAGACTTTTAGTGCAATAAAAGGCATGTGGTACCAAGCCATGACTGCAATAGTATGGCACAACCACCCATAATTCTACCAACCTCCGATGATGTCTAACACAGTTCTTTGTAAATGTTTGCTAAACAAGGAGATCCCCAACTATATTTTTTTATGTTGTCAAAATTGTTCAAGCCCGACAAGTGCACCGGATCGCACAAGTAGTATAAAACGGTAAGAACCGAGTATCGAACTCTTGGGGAGCTTGTGTTACTTGGTAAAACTATATTCAGTGAATAGGTGTCTAATCTGAAAAGATATGTGTGGACTATGAACAAGTATCTAAACTAACTATTAAAAGGAAAATCACATGAGTAATGATGTGTAAAGACAAGTAGACAACATGTTGGTCTTCCTTTTAGGTGCCTGATGTTATAAGGATATTCTCTACTTAACAATGCTTATGTGTTCTATGGTGTCTCCCGAAATGCTAAACCTCGATTCCTCATGATAGTCTAGCCTAATCCTGATCAAGCATTGTTCTCAGATTCCTCTTGTTGGACTAAACTTGACCAGAACCGCATTAAGACAAACATACAAACAACTAGGTTACCGTACCCCGATCCTTCGTGATAATACGATAAATAGCCCCGTCCTATCAAGTTCTAAGAATCAAACCAGTTTGCACTGTTGAATGATCCTAACAAAGCATGCATCTAAAAGATCAAGGCAAAAGCACACTGAAATGACGTACTGATAGCACATAGAACACATAAAACATCATTAAATAGATATACAGGTATTTACATCACGTACCTACAAGGAAGCACCAACAGAGGATTTAGCTCTCCATATCTGGGAAGCTTCCTTTACAAAAAAATGAAGAGAAAAATGAAGGATTGAAGAAATACAAGTAGTGGAGATGTCTCCTCCACCTCTAGAACCTCACAATCACTCCAGACTCATCTCATGCTCTCAAGATGGCTTCCGCTTCATGCTCAGTTCTCTGCTAGTCTTCGCACAGCAAAAGCTCTCAAAACTCTCTGGAACTTGGACCTTTCTCTCTTTAGAAATCTCTAAACATGAAAAAGCTTCAAGAATTTCCCAAACTCCCCTCTCCATTTTTGGTTTCAGGCTTAAATAGGTGGCCTTGTTGGTGCTTGCGCGCTTAGCACAACTCTGGCTCGCTTAGCGCGCATTAGTGAATTTCAGCTTAGCGCATGTCTTCTCGCTCAGCGGATGGACTCAAGTGATGTGCTTAGCATGATGATACCTCGCTCAACGAACATGCACAACTCATCCTTCTTCCAGATTCTTCCTCGCGCTCAGTCAAAGGAGTGTTGTGCTTAGCGGATGGCTCGCTGAGCCGGCAGATTGGCTTAGCGAGCATATCAAAATTAGCAGTTCACAAACTTGCCTAATTAGCCTGAAATTGAGAGGAAATGATTATTAAATACACAAAATGGGAGTACTAATTATTTTATTACCTATCTTTAACAAAAAGTAATTACAACATTACAAAATAACCATAAATTGGAGGAGTTTGATACAATTTACACAGGTTTCTTACACAAAAGTTAGTCATATTCATTGACTAACAACTCCCCCAAATTTACAGTTTTGCTTGTCCTCAAGCAAATAAAGAACAATTCACTGGTCCCCAAGTGACAATAATATGCAGTAGTTATGTACAAAGGTGTATGATAAAAGAATGAAGCAAAATGCCCTCATCACTTGTCTTTCACAAAATATGCAGTCATTCAAAGAGAAGAATAAAAATGTAGCCTATACAATTAGATGAAGTTAGGCATAAGACAAATATCAAGGAAAGTAGCTTAAACCACAGTCTCACGGCTACTGTTTCACTCAAGCACAAGTGTTTAAGCTATTCATCAATAACAACTAGCAAGAGGTCCAATCTTTGAACTTCATCTCAAGCCATAAAGTCAGAAATGCATAAACAAAATCAGAAGGACTTTCACAGGCTTGTAGTGAGGCTTGGCTACAAAAATAATTGGTTTTTCTAGGATTCAAAGGCTTAGATTCTAAGAGAGCATAATTTCTAGACTTATCCAAATATTCTTTTCAATACAATTAGCTTACTCACTAGCCTTTCATATTAATTTGCATTTGACCTTATTACAACAACACACATTTTCTTTGATTGCTTTTTTTTTTTTTAACACAACTTATTTGTTGTGTGTGTTGATGTGCTTTACCTTTTACTTTACATCCTGGTTAATTCCCCCAAATTTGGGGCAAATTGCCTTGAACCATCTGCTTTCCTAGAATCCAAGCAAGGTATCAGGAGATATTAATTCAAGTTTAGGGTTCAATTTTGAAAATGTAATTTAGCTCACAAAGGGTGCAAAGGATACAATTATAATCCAAGGTAAGCTTTTTGGTCAATTAGCTTGTATATACAATCATGGCCTTCATCATGTCCTCATTCATACATTTCATTCTAAATTTCAGAGATTGATGGAAAGACTATTACTCAAAGCTAGTCGTTCACTCACAGTTTCAGATCACACTCTCACTGATTATGGTTCAAGCTTTTCTTTCTCAATCAATCTGTCTACTGACTAACAATTCTAATTGGAAGTTCACATTCTTGTTCTTCCTTTGTCTAACATACATACTTGCTCAAACTTATGAAAAGAAACACAAACTCCATCACAATCATGCATTCAATCCAAAATCAATTCATAACACCAATTTTCACAAAAAGGATAAAAGTGTTTCACTGCATAATCATGACAGTCAAGTTAAACTATTCCATATGCTTCAAAACAAACATACCAACTATTCACAAAAAGTATAAGTGTATAATTATAAACAGAAACCAAAATTACTCAAAACAATGTACTGAACTAATATAGTTATAATCATTATCCAAAAAGCAAAATAATTAGGAATTTAAAAGTCCTGAGATAGATCCTGTGTATCCTGAGTCTGAGCCTCCTCCTCATCTATCAGATGGAAAAACAAGGGAATCAGAGAGATCAATAGCTTCTCCAGATAAGGAATCAGAAAGATCAGCAGCTTCTCCAACTGGGGAATCAGAGAGAGCAACAACTTCTCCAAATAAGGAATCAGAAAGATCAGCAGCTTCTCCAACTGGGGAATCGAGGGGAGCAGCAGCTTCTCCATATGGGGAATCGGAGATGATAATAAGAGGTGGAGATTGGGGAACTACTTCAAGCTCAGGAGAAAGTGGATTCACCACTGGAGATTGTGTATCAGCTGGCACTGGTTCAACCCGTGCAGGTGTGGGCTTAGGAGGAGTAGCCTCATTGGGTCTCACCATTGAAGGTAGAGCTCCAGGCCATGCTACTTACTCATGAAACTATTCTGTGCGCTAAGCCCAACTAAAATAAAATAAAAACTCAGATTTTGAATTTCAAACTTGGGCAAAGTGCGCATATCCGCTAAGCAAACCGCTTTGAGAAGCCAAACTGTTGGATCGAGTGGCCTCAGAATAATTAAGAAGGGGGTTGAATTAATTATTCCTAAACCTTTACTAATTAAAAAATTACTCTTCTAAGGCTTTTACTTATGTTGTTAAGAGAATAAGGAGTAGAAGAGAAACTTAACCAAAAGTAAAAGCGGAAATTAAAATGCATAGCGGAAAGTAAAAGAGTAGGGAAGAAGGAGACAAACACACAAGAGTTTTTATACTGGTTCGGCAACAACCTGTGCCTACATCCAGTCCCCAAGCGACCTGCGGTCCTTGAAATTTCTTTCAACCTTGTAAAAATCCTTTTACAAGCAAAGATCCACAAGGGATGTACCCTTCCTTGTTCTCTTTGAACCTAATGGATGTACCCTCCACTAGAACTGATCCACAAGAGATGTACCCTCTCTTGTTCTCAGTCAACAACCTAAGTAGATGTACCCTCTACTTGTACCACAAAGGATGTACCCTCCAATGTGTTCAGACAAAGATCTCAGGTGGTTAAACCTTTGATACTTTGTGAATGGGGATACAAAAGAATTCTCAGGCGGTTAGTCCTTTGAAAACTTTTGTATAAGGGAAAGGGAAGAATCAAAAGAATTCTCAGACTGTGTCATTTTGAATTCTTTGACAAGGGAGAAGGGAGACACAAAAGAATTCAGGCGGTTAGTCCTTGGCGAATTCTTTTTGGCAAAGGGAGAAGAGATGAAAAGAATAAATAGCACAAGCTTTCAAGGTTTAGAAAACTAGAAAACTTTGGAAAGCTTTTGGCACAAAGAAGAAGAAGTTCAAAGAGATTCAAGGCTTGTAAAGGATTGTAATGAATTGAATGGATTGATAGAAAGGCTGATAGAAAATGCAAAACAAAGCCTTGCTTTTATAGACTCTTCATGTCTGGTCAAGAGGACCATTTAGAAGAGTTATAACTTTTATAAAAACTTAAAACCAATTCGAAAAAGTCAAAAACCATTTGAAAAGTTACATCTTTTGATTTATTCAGAAACAATCACTGGTAATCGATTACCAAATCAGTGTAATCGATTACACAAAGCTTTTATGTGAAAGGATGTGACTCTTCACTTTTGAATTTGAATTTCAACGTTCAAAGGCACTGGTAATCGATTACCAAAATATTGTAATCGATTACAGCTTTTTGAAATCAATTGGAACGTTGTAAATTCATTTGAAAACTTTTTCAAATCCATTTTGCTATTGGTAATCGATTACAACAATCTGGTAATCGATTACCAAAGAGTAAAAACTCTTTGGTAAACATGTTTTGAGAAAAATCCATGTGCTACTCAGTTTTTGAAAAAACCTTTTCATACTTATCTTGATTCTTGAATCTTGAGTCTTGAATCTTGATCTTGATTCTTGAAGCTTGATCCTTGAATCTTGATTCTTGAATTCAACTTTCTTCTTGAATCTTTAAGTGTTCTTCAACTTTCCTCTTGAATCTTGAAGTATTCTTGATTCTATCTTGAACATCTTGAACTCATTATTTGATTGACCTTTGAGCTTTTTGTCATCACCTTTGTAATCATCAAAACATCTTTGAATCAATCTTGATTCATCATAAAGCTTTGCTTCTACAATAATTAGTTTTTGGTGAGCCAATTCTCGCAAGCTGTGCATGATAATAACTTGTCCTTGGAATAAGCTCTGTAGCATAGGGACTAAGGTTTGGGAGCTCTGAACATCCGGTCCTATTGTTGTTGATGGAGGAGCTGGAATGGATGATGAAGGGATGTCATCTGCTCTGGCCCTTTTTCTCGATGCCATCTGTAACTAAAAAGAACTCAAAATTCCTTAGACCTAATTTATTCAAGTTTAAAAGTAGAAATAAAGGCTGAAATTAACGATGGGCGCTTAGCGGGATAAAGCTCGCTCAACGTGCCCTCAAAAATCTAACACATCGGCTTAGCGAAACAACGTGCACTTTAGCCTAATCAACGCCGCAAAAGATATGTGCTAAGCTCAGCATAGCGGCACTTAGCGGACCAATAATTTCAGAAAATTCACTAAGTATGAGAGCTTAGCGAGCCGGGCTCGCTTAGCCCAATGCCTGCCGCAAAGAAATAAGCTTAGCCCAGATAGGCTCGGCTTAGCGCGCGACTTTCAACAAATTTTTTTTTGACTAAGTTACCTGGGCTTAGCAAATCAGCCCCGCTTAGCCATAGGCAACTCATCAGGGAGATGAATGTTCTTCTCCAAAAGATGAACTTGCTTAGCGTGGTAGGCGTGCTTAGCAAGTTTGTCCAAAAATGCATATATTTAATAAATTTTGATGAACTCGCTTAGCGCAGCATGCGCGCTTAGCGAATTCATCGTGTTTTTCAGAAAAAATGCAGAAAACACAATTTGTTTTCTTCCATTTTTGAGCCTCTAAAAGGCATATCAAACATGCAAACCCGTCAAAACTATCTACACAGCACAATCATTCACAAAATCCTAATCTTGCACTAATCTAAAAACATTCAAACCCTAGCAATCAAAATCTAAATCTATGGTTTTCTAACCTAAGGTTCAACAAAATAAAAGAGAAAGAAAAAGGAATGAGGAACTTACTTGGATTGTTGTGTGTTGAAGATGCGTAGAAGATGCAAAAAGAAAGCAAGAATGCAGGTTGCACAAATTTGGGCGAGAGAGAAAATGCAGGATATGCTTTGAGAATCTTTGGAAAATGTGAGTGTAATTGATGTTACACTCCCTTAAGCAATTTTTGACCCTCTCGCTTAGCGAACTGCAGTGCTAAGCGAGCCTGAGAGACTTTTGTGTAGAAGCAAGCTTCATGATGAATCAAGATTGATTCAAAGAAGTTTTGATGATGACAAAGGTAATGACAAAAAGCTCAAAGATCAAGAACACTTCATGATAACAAAGATGAAGATCTCAAAGAATCAAGAATCAAGATTCAAGGTTCAAGTTCCAAGAATCAAGATCAAGATTCAAGACTCAAGATTCAAGAATCAAGAGAAGACTTAATCAAGATAAGTATGAAAAAGTTTTTTCAAAAACTGAGTAGCACATGGATTTTTCTCAAAACCTGTTTACCAAAGACTTTTTACTCTCTGGTAATCGATTACCAGATTATTGTAATCGATTACCAGTAGCAAAATGGATTTGAAAAAGTTTTCAACTGAATTTACAACGTTCCAATTGATTTGAAAAAGCTGTAATCGTTAACAATGTTTGGGTAATAGATTGCCAGTGCCTTTGAACATTGAAATTCAAATTCAAATGTGAAGAGTCACATCCTTTCACATAAAAGCTTTGTGTAATCGATTACACTGATTTGGTAATCAATTACCAGTGATTGTTTCTGAATAAATCAAAAGATGTAACTCTTCAAATGGTTTTTGACTTTTTCAAATTGGTTTTAAGTTTTTCTAAAAGTTATAACTCTTCTAAATGGTCCTCTTGACCAGACATGAAGAGTATATAAAAGCAAGGCTTTGTTTTGCATTTTTAATAAAATCTTTCTAACAATCCAATCAATTCATTACAATCCTTTACAAGCCTTAAATCTCTTTGAACTTCTTCTTCTTCTTTCTGCCAAAAGCTTTCCAAAGTTTTCTATTTTTCTAAACCTTGAAAACTTGTGCTATTCATTCTTTTCATCTCTTCTCCCTTTGCCAAAAAGAATTCGCCAAGGACTAACCGCCTGAATTCTTTTTGTGTCTCTCTTCTCCCTTTTCCAAAAGAAAAAAGGACTAACCGCCTGAATTCTTTTGTGTCTCCCTTCTCCCTTGTCAAAGAATTCAAAACGACACAGTCTGAGAATTCTTTTGATTCTTCCCTTTCCCATATACAAAAGATTTCAAAGGACTAACCGCCTGAGAATTCTTTTGTATCCCCATTCACAAAGTTTCAAAGGTTTAACCGCCTGAGATCTTTGTCTTAACACATTGGAGGGTTCATCCTTTGTGGTACAAGTAGAGGGTACATCTACTTGGGTTGTTGACTGAGAACAAGAGAGGGTACATCTCTTGTGGATCAGTTCTAGTGGAGGGTACATCCACTAGGTTCAAAGAGAACAAGGGAGGGTAGATCCCTTGTGGATCTTTGCTTGTAAAAGGATTTTTACAAGGTTGAAAGAAATCTTAAGGACCGCAGGTCGCTTGGGGACTGGATGTAGGCACGGGTTGTTGCCGAACCAGTATAAAAACTCTTGTGTGTTTGTCTCCTTCTTCCCTACTCTTTTACTTTCCGCTGTGCATTTTAATATCCGCTTTTATTTTGGTTAAGTTTCTCTTCTACTTCTTATTCTCTTAACAACATAGTAAAAGCCTTAGAAGAGTAATTTTTTAATTAGTAAAGGTTTAGGAATAATTAATTCAACCCCCTTCTTAATTATTCTGAGGCCACTCGATCCAACAGTTTGGCTTCTCAAAGCGGTTTGCTTAGCGGATATGCGCACTTTGCCCAAGTTTGAAATTCAAAATCTGAGTTTTTATTTTATTTTAGTTGGGCTTAGCGCACAGAACATGCACTTAGCGAATTCTGTAGGTCATAAAACCTGCAACTCTCACTGAGCCTAGCTCTAGGCCGGATTATGATGCAATCCTACTCCGCAAGGGCATTGGATAGAAAAACTCCAAGTAGATTGGGCCAGAGATGCAAGAGAAGGCCCTAGGGTTCTTATGAGCCTTAGGGTAGATTTCGGGCCCATGGGCTAAGTACGAGCCCGCTTATCTTTGTAAATATTAGATTAAGGTTTCATTATTTTTGGGCCTTGTATTTAGGGCTCCATAATGTAGGTAGGGTACCCTAGAAATATAGGATTTTTCAGCCCTTGTATTTTAGGGCACCTAGACTAGTTTTTGTATTAGGGGTAGTTTTGTAATTTCACATGCACTAAGTGGATATTTGATGTGTGTGGTTGGAAATAAATTTAATTGAATTGGTAGAAGCCCAATCCAATTAAATTTTAGAGGGGGAGGTGAGCATTTGCTTACTACACCCCATTGCCACATCATATAGTCACACTTTGTGCATGTCCTTCATGCTTTTCATGCCTCATGACACCTAAGCACACTTAGTGGAGAATCTTGGAATTGATCTTGGATTAGTGGGCTGAACCATAACTAAAATTCACTAATCATAATTAGTGAAATTTTGGCTCCACAAATTCAATTTCAAATTCAAGTGAAATTTGAATTTCCCTCCAATTTTGTGTGACACTTAGGCTATAAATAGAGGTCATGTGTGTGCATTTTTTTCAACTTTGATGATTTGAATATTAAACTTCAGATTTCAAAGCTCATTTAGAGCATAAAATTTCGTGCTCTTCTCTCCCTCTCCCTTCATTCATCTCATTCTTCCTCCAAGCTCTTATCCATGGCCTCCTATGGTGGTGAGCTTCTTCTAGACTCATCTTCTCCTTGAAGTGGCGTCTCCTCTCTCTCTCCCTTTCTCCATTCCGCTGCCATTCATCTTCCAAGAAGCAAAGGAATCCATTGATGAAGAAGATCCTAGGCCTACAAGCTCCAATGGAGCTTGCATCATGTGGTATCAAGAGCATCTTCATCTAGGTGATGTTCTTTTGCTTCCTCTATCTTTTTGTTCGGTGAATTCTCTTTAATTCCTTGTTCTTCATCTTATTCTCCATGTATATCCTCCATTGTCTTGTGGTTTGGTGCTGTTTAGAGTAGATTCAAAAAAAAAATAAACCGATTAAATCTTAGATCTACACTTGTTCTTGCATTTCTATGGTTCAAATTTTGTAGATCTACTCTTGAATCTTGTTTTTGTGTTGATTTTAGGTTCTATCAATTTTCATTCATAATATTCTTGTTCTGAACCTTTAGATCTAAATTTTGTTCCAAAATATTGATTAGAAAAAAAAAACACAAAAATCTAAGTGTAAATCACTTAATCCATGTTGTCTTAGAGTCATGTTTAGTCATAGTAATTGTCACATTATGTTCTAAGTTTGTGTTGAATTTTATTTTGTTGATTGAATTATAGATACATTTGTTCATGTATTCTTGTCATTCTTAGCCTATCTTTTGAATTTTGAGTCTAATTCATGCATGTTATTTAGTTCATAACATGTTCTAAATCAATTCCTAGAAGGAGTCTTGTTCTTGAACTTTTTTTTTTGCTTTCTAAGTTTCCTACATGATGCCTATGATGAAGTTGAGTTGTGGTGCTGAGTTGTGGCTGGATTTGTGAATCAAAATAAGTCTTAAGCTCTCTTTAATTGTGTTATTCAAGATAATTGAGCATAAGCAAACACAAATTGTAACTATCCAAGCCTTAAGCAACATAAACACTACTCTTGATTTCTAGGCTGAAATCGCTGGTGCTGGCAGCTTGAACATACGAACTTGTATAAATTACTGGGAATTGGTAACTACGTTTTTTGAGCTGAAACTTTTACTGAATTTTCTAGACATCTGGACCAAAATTATAAAAAAAGAATCAAGCGATTTGGATTAAAGGAAAAAATAATAAAAATCTCACAAGTTGGCAGAAAAATCAGTGTCCAGGAAAAAAAAAAAAGGAAAGTGAAAGGAAAGTGTGCTTGTTGTTTTGGCTCAAAATTTGTTCTATAATTGGTGCATATTTTATACCAATCCTAGTTCTGAAATTTCAATTGAACATTATTGTGAAAACAAGTGCCAAAACTAGAGGTTTCTTGAGTCTTTTTTTTTAGAGTTTTTCTACTCTACTCTAGAGCCATTCTAGGTTTCTCTTTGAGTCCTAGCTTGCTTTTTGTGCTTTTCATTGCTTTAATTGTTGAATAATCCTTGGAAATTTGTCTTGTTAAAACTCTATTGGTTTAGCTTTCATTTCATTTTTTTTTGTCTTTGGTTATTGCTTGTCTCTTTGTTTCCTTGCTTGTGAGTTGCCATATAGGGAATTGGAAAGGAGGATTGGTGCCATATCTTGAAGAATTTGAGTCAAGAAGCAAGGGGCCAACCACCTTAAGAGCTATTGGACTAAGAAGCACTCCAAATTGAGTGAAACACTAAAGAGAGAATAGCCACCACAATTGAGGACTTTTTTCTTTGTAATTTTGTAATTGGCAATTTGCTTTGCTTTCAAATTTTGTAACAAAAAGGCCTTTCATTGGAAGTAAGTTGGGAGCCTCCGCTAGGTCACCCTACTTCCATTTGTGTGTAATAATTTTAGGCAATTTCCCCTTAGGATAGTGAGTGTTTTGTTGGGAACCTTAAATGAGGTCATCCAAACACTCTTAGGATCCGCCTAGTTTGCATTTCTTGCACTTTAATTTCTTGCTTATTTTCATAGCTTATTTCCTTTACCCTCCATTGTCAAACTGCCTAGATAGCTTGCCTTTTACTAATTAGTTTTTACCTTATCTTTCACACCTCTTTTAGTGTTTATTTTGGCTAGTTTCAACCATAGTTTATTTTACCTTTTGTTTTCAAACCCCCAACAAGAAAGAACCATAACTTAGGAACCAACATGAGTCTTCATTCTTCATCTAGTGTTAATGGTGAGGGTTCTACTCCTAAGGACCCCTTGTATAAGATATTAGATGAGTTGAGATCCTTTAAGTTGTGGAAAGAAAAACAAGAGAGAAAAGAAAAAGGTAAAAAAAGAGTGGAAGAAATAAGTCAAGATGAAAGAAAGAAAATAAGAGAGGAAGAAAGAAGAAAAATAATGAAAGAAATGAAAAGAGAAAAACACGTCTCCTATAGTAGTCATAACTCTTGCAAGAGCCTAAGTGAAGAACTTCGTGACTATTATGAAGGAAGGCATAGGTCACATCTTAGACCTCACTCCCATAGGAGAGAAAATGAAAGAAAGCCTCAAGAGGTTAACATTAAACTCCCATACTTCCATGGGAAGGACAATGTAGAGGCCAATTTAGATTGGGAAATAAGGGTAGAGCAACAACTTAAAAGGAAGTCTACTTCAAAATCTTATGGCTCTCACTCTTATCCAAAGAAAGACCAAGGTCAAGGAATCTTAGGGGTGAGACCTTCTAAGCCCAAAGATGATAAGGGGAAAACAATAGAAAAGCAACCCCTTAAGGCTAGTATGCAAGAGAAGACTAGCTCCATGAAGTGCTTTAAATGTCTTGGAAGAGGACACATTACTTCTCAATGCCCCACCAAGAAAACCATGATTATGAGGGGCCAAGACATTTATAGTAGCCAAGATGAGGCTACTACTTCACCTTCCTCTAGTAAAAGTGAAGAAGCAAAAGGGGAAGAATCTAGTGAAGAGATCTACCCCCAAGAAGAAGGACAACCTTTAATGGTTAAGGAGGAGTGTAAGGAGGTAAGTGTCTCCTCCAAGAGGTTAGCTAAGAAGGAAAGACATTTTGAAATAAAGACAAATATTAAAGAAATTTCCCTTCTTAGACAACCTCCACATTTTCTCCTTTGTAAAAAGATACTTGTTAGCATTGCCACATCTCTTAGGCTTGAGTTTATTCCTCAAGTAAAGGAGTTGTTGGATGAGGGTTTGGTTCGCAAGAGATTAAATCCTTGTGCTTTGTTGGTGCCCAAAATAGGTATTATTAGGCACCAAATCCCTAAAATAGGTGGTGTGATGAATGCTTTGGGTGGTGCAACACTCTTTTGTAAAATTACTCATGCACCCAACATCTTCATGATTTGTGTACATAGGGACTCATTAGGTAGGTTTGTTCTTATTTTTAGTTTCAATACAAACTTAGGCACACATATGGGACACCTTAGGTTTGTCATACTTTTTGGTAGGAATAATCAACATGAAAATACAGAAAAAGGTATGTTCTATTGCTTTACTTTTCTTAATTTTTTTAAATTGTGATCAAAGGGTTCCCATGAACCCTAAGAGAATAAAGGTCATTCCTGAGTGGCCCGCTCCACCAAGTGTAAGAAAAATTTGGGGCTTCCAAGACTTAACAAACTTTTACAAAAGGTTTGCCCCATATTTTTCTATACTTGTAGCACCACTCATTGAGTTGGTGAGGAACCATGTTCCTTCATGGGAAGATGCCCCGGAAATGAGTTTTCAGACCTTACCTTACTTCAACATACTAAACACCACTAATACATATGTTTTTGTTCTTTTTACAGGTGTTAAGGGAAGGAGCCCAGAGTATCAAGAACCTCAGGATTTGAGGTCAAATCCTTTTCAAGGGGGAGGGAATGATGCAATCCTACTCCGCAAGGGCATTGGATAGAAAAACTCCAAGTAGATTGGGCCAGAGATGCAAGAGAAGGCCCTAGGGTTCTTATGAGCCTTAGGGTAGATTTCGGGCCCATGGGCTAAGTACGAGCCCGCTTATCTTTGTAAATATTAGATTAAGGTTTCATTATTTTTGGGCCTTGTATTTAGGGCTCCATAATGTAGGTAGGGTACCCTAGAAATATAGGATTTTTCAGCCCTTGTATTTTAGGGCACCTAGACTAGTTTTTGTATTAGGGGTAGTTTTGTAATTTCACATGCACTAAGTGGATATTTGATGTGTGTGGTTGGAAATAAATTTAATTGAATTGGTAGAAGCCCAATCCAATTAAATTTTAGAGGGGGAGGTGAGCATTTGCTTACTACACCCCATTGCCACATCATATAGTCACACTTTGTGCATGTCCTTCATGCTTTTCATGCCTCATGACACCTAAGCACACTTAGTGGAGAATCTTGGAATTGATCTTGGATTAGTGGGCTGAACCATAACTAAAATTCACTAATCATAATTAGTGAAATTTTGGCTCCACAAATTCAATTTCAAATTCAAGTGAAATTTGAATTTCCCTCCAATTTTGTGTGACACTTAGGCTATAAATAGAGGTCATGTGTGTGCATTTTTTTCAACTTTGATGATTTGAATATTAAACTTCAGATTTCAAAGCTCATTTAGAGCATAAAATTTCGTGCTCTTCTCTCCCTCTCCCTTCATTCATCTCATTCTTCCTCCAAGCTCTTATCCATGGCCTCCTATGGTGGTGAGCTTCTTCTAGACTCATCTTCTCCTTGAAGTGGCGTCTCCTCTCTCTCTCCCTTTCTCCATTCCGCTGCCATTCATCTTCCAAGAAGCAAAGGAATCCATTGATGAAGAAGATCCTAGGCCTACAAGCTCCAATGGAGCTTGCATCAGATTAACTAAAATAATGCATCTTAAATACAGAGGGGCATGCTCTTAGCAGAAGATGATTCGCTTAGCGCTGACATGGCCGCAAGGAATTAGGCTTAGTTGGCATGAGTGGCGCTTAGCTCAATGAAACCCAGTTCTGGCTGCAAGGAAATGAGCTTAGCAGTGACGTGTCGCACTTAGCCATTGAATACGATGCGCTCAGCGAGCATGCCATCACTTAGCTGAACCAAATCAGCCTGAGATGCAAGGGTTGAGCGCTAAGCGCTACAGGCACTCCGCTTAGCGCATGACAAAAAATGCGCACGAGGCTTGCGCTTAGCATAAGGACTGTTTTCAGAAAAAAAATTTCTAAGTTATTTTTCAGTCCCTTCCTTAAGAAATTGAAACCCTTGTATCTATCCTTCAAAAACAAGCTGATATACCCCAATGTAATGATTATAAAGCAAGTTCCACATTATACAATACATAAATGAAAAGAAAAGCAGAAATTAGCGAAGATTAGAACTAGGTTGCCTCCCAGGAAGTGCTTCTTTAACGTCATTAGCTTAACGCTTTTACCTCAATGGGTGTTCATGTTTTGGCTCGTACTTTCAGAGCCTCCTTACCCACTTTCATTACCTGTAAGCAAACATTTTGTTCTGGAGCAGGCTTGTCTTCAGCAAATAAATCAAAATCAATTTTCTGCTCTTCAAAGCCCAGCTCCAGCTTCTTTCTCCCCATATCAACAATGCAACTTGCAGTTAACATGAATGGCCTTCCCAATATTACAGGGATGTCATTATCTTCACAGATATCCATTACCACAAAGTCTTCCGGGAAGATAAAATGTTTTACTCTGACCAACACATCTTCAATTACTCCATATGGTCTGGTAATGGAGCGGTCAACAAGTTGCAAAGTCATCCTAGTGGGCATGATCTCCAACTCTCCCAACCTTCTACACATGGAGAGTGGCATTAAGTTAATACTAGCTCCCAGATCAATAAGTGTCTTTCCCATAGTGACTTCTCCAATTGAACAAGAAATGGTTACACTCCCATGGTCTTTATGCTTGGGTGAAAGGATCTTTTGAATCACAACACTACAATTTCCTTCCACAAAAATTTTTTCTTGGTGAATATACTTGTGTTTCCTTGTTAACATATCCTTTAAAAACTTGGAGTAGAGTGGCATTTGCTGTAAAGCTTCTCCGAAGGGCATGGTTATTTCTAGTTTCCTGAAAATATCTAAGAATCTCGCCAAATGGAGGTCCTTCTCCTTCTTGGAAGGTACCACAGGATATGGTACTTCCGCACCTTCATTCACAGATTTTTCTCTTTTCTTCTCTCTAGCTTGTTCACTTCTACTCCTCTCTTCATTCTTATTTTTTTTCATCTTTTTCATTTTTTTCATTTTCTTTTTCTTTTTCAACTTCTTTTTCTTTTTCTTGGTCATTTAATTCTTTTTTCTTGACCATTATTTGTTTTTCTTTTTCCTGATTGCTTTCACCTCTCACATCATTTTTCTTTTCATCAGTACCTTTCTTTCTAGCAGCTTTCTTCTTGGATACAACACTATCCTCATCCTCTGCCTCCACAAACCTCTTACTCCTTGTCATCATAGCTTTGCATTCATCCTTGGGATTCTTTTCTGTATTTGCCACAAAACTGTTGGATGACTTGTCTTGGCCAGTTGTCCCACCTGGACCTCAAGGTTTTTCAGTGCTGACTCAGTGCTTTTATGATTTGACATTGTTACCTGCATAAACTGAGTCAAAGTCTCCTCTAGCTTAGAAGTCCTCTGAAAGATGTTAGGCCCTTGTTGAATTGGCCTGTTGGAAGGTCCACCCTAGTCCTTGTTGAATTGATTGCCAGGGTGTGATCTCCACTGTCCTTGTTGGTTATAAGGACCCTACTGGAAGCCTAAGAATCCTCCTTGAGTATATCCTTGTCTCTGTTGATTTCCCATATAGTGAACTTCTTGAGTGTTTTCTTCAATGGGAATACATTGGCTTGTTTCATAAGCCTCACCACAGATGGTACAACCTGTAACCTGTAAAATAGAAGAATGTGTAGGTTGACCAATAGACAGTTTAGTTGGCAACTTACCAAGTGTTTCTATCAAAATCTCAAGTTTCCTAAAAAGCAACTTATTATGTGACAATAAAGTTTCATGTGATGATAGTTCTAACAAGATTTTCTTTGTGGGTTGATGAACTCTGTAGCGCAAAATGGCATGATCGTTGGCTGACATATTCTCAATTAGCTCAATTACCTCTTCAGGGGTCTTCAACTTTATTTTTCCCCCTACTGAAGCATCTAGTAGTTGCTTGGTTTGTGGTCTCAGCCCATCTATAAACATATTCAATTGAATTGGCTCAGAGAACCCATGGGTGGGATTCTTTCTCAATAAACCTCTAAACCTCTCCAACGCTTCACTCAAGGACTCGTCAGGGAGCTGATGAAATGAAGAGATTGCAGCTTTCCCTTCTGCAGTCTTTGACTCTGGGAAATATTTCTTCAGAAACTTTTCAACAACTTCTTCCCAGGTTTTCAGACTGTTACCCTTAAATGAGTGGAAACACCTTTTGGCTTCTCCTGCCAAGGAAAATGAAAATAGACTAAGTCTAATGGCTTCATCTGGCACGCCTGTAATCTTGACAGTGTTACAGATTTCAATGAATGTCGCCAAATGTGCATAAAGGTCCTCATTTGGTAATCCTTGGAATAAGTTCCCCTATATTAAATGAATCAAAGAATGAGGGTAGTTTATGTTATGAGCTTGCACTTCAGGACGTGCAATGCTGGTAAAGAATTGCGGCACTGAACTGCTTGAATAGTCCTCAAGGGTAACTCTTTGCTGGTGTTCATCAGCCATGGAAACGACTTCAGGTAAATAAGTCGTGGATTCCCTTGATGATGGTGAATCGGATGATGTAGAATCAGAAAAATGAGTTTCTTCCTCAAGAATGGACACTACTATCCTGCCTTGCAGCAATTTTCTTCTCCTCTCGGCTCTGTTCCTTCTTAACGTAGCTTTAATCTCCAAGTCCAGAGGAACTAAATTGCCTATGGGAGATCTATGAATATAAAACACTAACAGAAACAACGGTTATTCAGTTCAAGAGGAAAACAAATATGAATCGAAAGTAAATATTCACAGTTTATCAAAGAATAAAGAATAGACACCTAGGACTGAACTAAATTTCCAAATAGAAAGAAGTTCCCCGATGTCATACCCTAATTTCATTCGGGGACCATTTTTTGGTGGCATGCAACCTTCGCTTGACCGCCTCGAGGTACTTAACACCCATCGTTAGGTAATCCGTAAAGTTCCGCAACATTTTGGAAGTCAAAAAGAGCATTGTTGCGTAATCCGTAAAGTTTCGCAACATTTTGGAAAGAAAATGGATGTCGTTATGGAATCCGTAAAGTTTCGTGAGATTTCAGAAAGAAAACAGCCAAAAACACAAAAATGGGGGGGGGGTGAACTTATCAAGATAGGGGTGTAAATAGCAAATCGAACCTAGGCCCTTCCGGAACATTTTGGAAGTTGGGTTGCTTAAGGAGGAAGCAACTAGGCGGAAAACTCCTCCACGTTTTTGAAAAATGGTTTCCGGGGCTTCCGTAAATTTTCCGAAAACCTTGGGTAAGCATTGTCGCAACCTACCCTTCGGCGGGAGGGCGACGCGAGACTCGCGGGAAGCGTGTTGCACGAAAGGAATACGCGCGGAGTCGCCACCAACGTTTATTTGAGGAAAATGTCGGAAAAACCGGAAAAGACGCGATCTACGAACTTTTAAGTGAAAGGTTCGGGAGTTGTATTTACGCACGGGGAAGGTATTAGCACCCCACATGTCCGTCACAAGGGACGACAGCCTTTAATCGAATGTGCAAACATGACTTTGATTTTTACGTTCCCTTTTATGTCCTTATATCCTTTATACCCCTTTTATATATTTTTTTCTCTTTTTGTGGTCGACAAGGGTGTTTCCCTTTGCTCCTACGTATTCCTCAATTGGGATGAGAAAATCAGACCTACGTAGTTCTTTCTTATCAAGTGATTCTTTTTTACTTAAGTGGTGATCATTTTAAGGCGTTGGACCTTAAAAATGATCCATTTTACTTAGTGAGAAATTGAGATGACAAACTTCAAAAGCCTATTTTTGTGGACGAGCTTGACTAGGCGAGTTGATTTTAGCCTTAGTTTTACTTTAGTTATTAATCAATTCGATTAAGAATGAGAAATCCCAAAGAGAAAACGTCCGATTGATTTTCCGCTTTATTTTACTAAAAGATGTTTTTTTATTATTATATTATTTTTTTTACCTCTTTTTTGATTTCCAACGTGGTTACGGCACGACCGAACAATCGGAATTCATTTTAACCGAAGTTAACGGATAATACAATTCAAACGTTCGGTGGAAATTGATTTTATTTTTAAGTTAAGCGAGAAATGACTAAAGTAAAATGGCTTAAGCACGTCAACAGGGGGGTATAAAAAGTAAATGAAACGGGAATAAAAATACACAAAACACAATGTGGACCGCCGTGGGTACATAGAATGAATCGAAAAGCTTGGTTCAAGGTACTTACCCGTTGAAGATCGAAGAACGAATGAAGAACGTCGAAGAACGGTGGAAACCTTTGCGAAATTCTTCACGGAAAACGTTACGGAAACGTTTAGGAAGCGCCTCGGCTTAGATTTTCTTCACGGAAACAATTTTTTCAAGCAAATTCGAAAGAGAGAGAAGTGCCTAAGGGGCTGAACCCTTTTCTTCTTCACTTCCTCCCCTATTTATAGCAAAATAGGGGAGGTGGTTGCCGCCCAGCTCGCCCAGGCGAGCCAGGTTGCTTCCTCCAGAAGCAACAGCCTTCTGGAGGAATATTCTGGAGGGCCCAAGTGGGCCTGGGTGCTATTTGCACCTCCATTTTTACTAAGTACACCCCCTCTGCTTTTTTTTGGTGATTCTTTTTTCGTAAAGTTACGGAAACTTACGAATTTCGTAACGATACTTGTTTTCTTTCCGTAATGTTACGGAACCTTGCGGATTACATAATCATCCCCTTTTTGACTCACGGAATGTTACGGAACCTCACTTAATTATGCAACGATGCTTCCATTTGATTTCCGGTGTGTCACGGAAACTTACGGATTGTGCATCAATATTTTTTCGGTTTTCCGGCATGTCCTGGAATTTCACAAATTGCCTAATGATGGGTGCCAAGCACCTCACAAGGACCAAAGAAAGGTCGCATGTCATCAAGCAAAGGTCCCCGGACGAAATTAGGGTATGACAGTTGCCCCTCTTTACTTGTCTTTTATTGGAGATAAAAGGAAAGTAAAGATAAGACACTAATTTCGTTCCTCTCGATTTGACGAGAGTCGCGGGTGACCATAAAATCTCCACATGCAAATGACTTGTTGTTCCCAGAATTTCACAAATTGCCTAATGATGGGTGCCAAGCACCTCACAAGGACCAAAGAAAGGTCGCATGTCATCAAGCAAAGATCCCCGGACGAAATTAGGGTATGACACTAATTTCGTTCCTCTCGGTTGACAAGAGTCGCGGGTGACCATAAAATTTCCGCATGTAAATGACTTGTTGTTCCCGGAATTTTACAAATTGCCTAATGATGGGTGCCAAGCACCTCACAAGGACCAAAGAAAGGTCGCATGCCATCAAGCAAAGATCCCCGGACGAAATTAGGGTATGACACTAATTTCGTTCCTCTCGGTTGACGAGAGTCACGGGTGACCATAAAATTTCCGCATGTAAATGACTCGTTGTTCCCGGAGGAACAAAAGGTGCAGAAGACTATGTCAGTCTCTGCATGTCATCGGGCCCGCCGCCTTTGGATGACAAAAGGGTGCGGATAACCGTAAGGTATCTCCGCGTGTCATCGGGCCCGCCGCCTCTGGATGACACAAGGGTGCAGAATGACCAAATTTTGTCTCTGCGTGTCATCAGGCCCGCCACCTCTGGATGACAAAAGGGTGCGGATAACCATAAGGTATCTCCGCGTGTCATCAGGCCCGCCGCCTCTGGATGACACAAGGGTGCAGAATGACCAAATTTTGTCTCTGCGTGTCATCGGGCCCGCCGCCTCTGGATGACACAAGGGTGCAGAATGACCAAATTTTGTCTCTGCGTGTCATCGGGCCCGCCGCCTCTGGATGACAAAAGGGTGCGGATAACCGTAAGGTATCTCCGCGTGTCATCGGGCCCACCGCCTCTGGATGACACAAGGGTGCGGATAACCGTAAGGTATCTCCGCGTGTCATCGGGCCCGCCGCCTCTGGATGACACAAGGGTGCGGATAACCATAAGGTATCTCTGCGTGTCATCGGGCCTGTCGCCTCTGGATGACACAAGGGTGCGGATAACCGTAAGGTATTTCCGTGTGTCATCGGGCCCGCCGCCTCTGGATGACACAAGGGTGCAGAATGACCAAATTTTGTCTCTGCGTGTCATCAGGCCCGCCGCCTCTGGATGACAAAAGGGTGCGGATAACCATAAGGTATCTCCACGTGTCATCGGGCCCACCGCCTCTGGATGACACAAGGGTGCAGAATGACCAAATTTTGTCTCTGCGTGTCATCGGGCCCGCCGCCTCTGGATGACAAAAGGGTGCGGATAACCATAAGGTATCTCCGCGTGTCATCGGGCCCGCCGCCTCTGGATGACACAAGGGTGCGGATAACCGTAAGGTATCTCCGCGTGTCATCGGGCCCGCCGCCTCTGGATGACACAAGGGTGCGGATAACCATAAGGTATCTCCGCGTGTCATCGGGCCCGTCGCCTCTGGATGACACAAGGGTGCGGATAACCGTAAGGTATTTCCGTGTGTCATCGGGCCCGCCGCCTCTGGATGACACAAGGGTGCGGATAACCGTAAGGTATCTCCGCGTGTCATCGGGCCCGCCGCCTCTGGATGACACAAGGGTGCGTGTCACATGACCTCAGTGTCAGTATGACAAAGATTACGGGGCGGCCGACAAAAGCAAGGCTCTTGCTCCTACGTATCCTCCAATGAGGAACTCAGACCTACGTAGTTCTAGATAACTTGTGAGACTTGAAAAGTCTCCATCGGAAGATGCTGACATCTCCGGAAAGGGCGCAGATGACCACATTGGCCTCTGCTCGTCAATCACACTTGGGGTCACTGAATGACGAGGTGCGGATAACCGTAAGGTGTCTCCGCGGGCTACCAGCTCTTGGGTCATGACAACAAAAGGTGGTGTGGTCGACAAAAGCGAGGCTCTTGCTCCTACGTATCCTCCAATGAGGAACTCAGACCTACGTAGTTCTGGATAACTTGTGAGACTTTAAAAAGTCTCGGTGTTTTCTCCACTAAAATGCAAACATGCTTTAGCAAAGAGACAAATATTCCAACTGATTAGAGCAGCATATGCTTTTTTGAGTGAAAAACAATGCGTCTACCGGGGAAGGAGAGTCTGCTGATGAAATCCCCCCATAACCTTAACTGAGATTTTGGATGTTAGCATTTGTTTCTAAATGACCATTTAGAGGAAACACTGGGTTCGACAAAATAGAAGAAAATCACTCAAAGTGTATCAATCTCGCACAGGTAAGTGTTTCATCCTAATTCTGAACCATAGATATGTCATGACTTGACTTTGCAAATTATTTCCTATCAAATCAAAAATTACATGCGTGATCATGAATCAATAGGACTTCCCTTGGGAATGGGTTCTTTTGGTGGTTTTTTTGGGCTTTTGTGCGTTTTTGGCTTTTGATTTTTCTGTTTTGGTTTTGCGCGAGGCGAACAAGTCACCGACGCACAGGAGTTTGGTTGGTAATCAGAGGGAGAAGACCACTTTAGGTCATGGTTTCCTTTCCTTCTTTTTTGTTCATTTGGTGACAATTCTGTATATGTTCAGATATTGTCTGGTCCAAAGACCTTTCTGCATATTTCTTCTGTTTTCTTTCGATCCTTGATCAGGAGCTTTCTTTCATTTTCTTTCTTACTTTCTCCCATTCTTCGGTTGGGAATTTTCTTTCTTTTCTTTTTGCTTTCTCCCACTCTTTGATTGAGAATTTCCTTTCTTTTCTTTTTGCTTTCTCCCACTCTTTGATTGGGAATTTCCTTTCTTTTCTTTTTGCTTTCTCCCACTCTTTGATTGGGAATTTCCTTTCTTTTCCTTTTTTTTGCTTCCGAGGGTAAGGATTGACATCCTCACCCTGGGTCAAGGTTTATGGTGAGTCAGGATTTTGGCTCAAGGCTTGTAGAATGGCTAGACATGATACATGTCAGGGTTTGGTTTGGTTCAAGGATAAAAGGGATGCCCCACATTATTTCCATGACACAAATGCAAAAATGATGATTTGGAAACTTCATGCAAAACTGGTCATGCATGCACCTATGTGGACACTCAAGTGTCAAACTTTTATGGTCATGTGATGCTAGGGCTCATGATTTATTTCCTCTATTTTAAATAAACCCAATGTTTTCCAAAATATGTTCTTTTATCAATTTGTGCATTCATCCGAGTCCATTTCGAGCGTCCGGGAAAACTTCACAACATTCACCCTTTAGGTGTATACACATTTTTTTCAAAAACTAGTTATGATCAGTGAATTTTTTCAAAGAAAAGTTGGAAGTCATCTCTTTTCAAAAGCATGTCAGTTTTTCAGCTAGACAACTTATTTTTCTTTTCTTTTTCCTCTCTTTTTTCTTACTTGCTCTCTTTTTCTTATTTGCTCTCTTTTTCTTACTTTCTCTCTTTTTCCCTTTTTTAATTTTTATTTTTATTTTTATCATGATTTTTGTTTGTTTTACATATATATTTTTTGGACGATGTTCCTAAACGAAGAACTCTACACGGTTCCAGAATTTCAAACATCATCGATAGTAATGATATATAAACACTAACGCAACAATCTAAAAAATGTATGCGCTGTACAAATGACAATCGAAACAACAAAAACAAACATTAGTCTCTCAAGTCAAAACAATAACATAGCATAAAAATGATAAAAGAAATATGAAAGAAAACATGAATCTGGGGACCTCCCAGTCACGTATCTCCACTCCCTCCCAAGAAGTCAAGCAAATCGGCCATCTCCTCGTCCTCGTGGGCCTCTTCTCCACCGCCGGGAGCTTCTGGGGGTGCCTCTCCTGCTTGGGCCTCGGGCCAATCTCCGGGCCATGCGACCTCTGCCCTGAACTAGTCTGGAGTAGGGCATGAAAAAGAAGCGAAGCCCTGGCTCTGCATGCTGAGGCTCATCTGGTACAGACAATCATGGGTCTGTACATGTGCTCGGTGGTTGGCCGCCTGCTGGCGAACCAAATGCCGTAAATACTGCTCCATGTCAAATGCCCCAGCCTGGCCAGCCTGATGAGGTGGTGGTGGCGCGCCTGCGGCCTGTGGAGCATCACCCTGAGCCTGTCTTTGGGTACAGTACTTCTCAATAAAAGCCCAGGTGATGGGCGGCCGAATTACCTTGGTAGGTGCAACGGGGACTCCGAATGACTGGCAGAGTCCTGTGATCAGCGAGGGAAATCCCAGGGTCCTGTTGGACTTATCTGGATCCAAAGGATGCCTGGTAGGCGCCATACCTGCAAAAATATAAATGGCATCAGCGATTAACTGAGCCACATGGACGCTCATCCGTGTCAGGATGGCGTACACCAGCTGACACTTCGGCAGGGGGAGGTCGGAATTATGATCGCTGGGCAGGATGTTGCTGAGGAGCAACGTCATCCATATCTGGGTCAGGGTGGTCATGTTGGTGCGCATGATTCGCACTCGCCTTCCTGCAGCAGTCCGGGCAAAATCCTGCCCCGGTATACATAGCAGCTGGGCGATGGCCTCCTCATCGAACCCATCAGACCGGTTCCTCCTCTGGCCATACTCACATTCCTGGCCCTCTTCCAACACCAACGGATATCCCAGGAGCTGGCCGATAGCGTCGGCATCAAACGGGATCCACTGACCCCTTACCCAGGATCTCAGGTCACGCACGCCCTCCTCTGTTGGCCAAGCATTGGCATAAAACTCAAGGACTATTTCTGGATCGAACTTGGCCATGGGAGTAAACAGTGATGCCCACCGCCGGCGCCCTATTTCCTCCTGGAAATCAGTATACTCGTCGTCCCTGAGCTGGACGCGTCGCTCCTGGAGAAACGACCATCCCTTGATGGCCTCGAAGCGCTGCTGGTGTACAGCGCTCCTAAAGCGGTGACTGTCGTACTCCGGAGCGGAACTAGTCCCTTCGGCCGCCTTGTCCTTCTTGGACCTCTTTGAGGCAAGCTTCCTCGGGGCCATTCCTGCGAAGGCAAACATTTGGAAAGTTAGTTTTTACCAAGAAATGCTACCCTTAAAACAAAAATGGCATACAACCCCCTCCAATAAATACAAACATCAATGTAAATTTAGAGCAAGCTTATGCGCATACTTCTTCACGAACGTTCACTTGCACAAGACATTCTTATAACTAAGAAAAATGCACCCATATACAATCAAGGCACCTTCGTTACCTAGATTATTTACATGTACTTCCAAGGTGTATTTGTTACCTACATCACACACATTTCCTTTGCTAAATTCACATACATTCATACTCTAAGCACTTTGGCTATCAAAAATTGCATTCGTGCACATCTTGGTATTTCTAATACCTATACATACACAAACTTCATGACGAATCTTGACTATCTACACAATAAGGTGCTACATTTCATGCCTTTTTTTTTTCAAGTTTTTTTTTTTACTACCTAAAGCCGCATGCAAATTCAAGTATATTTTCTTTTGCTCACTAAAATTGTATTCAAATTAAAAGGTATTTTTGTAATGTATTTTCTTTACATAACATGCAACATATTTATAGATTTTTGTGAGACATTTTGACTACCAAAAATTATATGTACATACATCCAAGTATTTTGCTACCATACCCAAAGTGTAAATTGCCAAAGGTATTTTGCTACCTATTCTAACCTACACATTTATGATGAGCAAAATTCCTAACCATCTAGGCATAGGGAAAATATTGTAGCGTGGCCCATAGCTGATTGCTGGCCAAAAAGGGTAACTTTACCCAACGTGCACCTCCTCTTGTGTTCTTTTGCATAAAAACTTTGGTTCCTAGGCCTAGGATATATGTGGGGCAATCACTCTAGCCTTTTTCGGGAATGAATGCATGTCCCAAAAAATAGAAAATATGTGCAAACCAAAATGTCCCATGGGTTGTTTCCTTATAAAAGTCACGCGCTAATGCCATTGAGGCATTTCACCGAACACTTGGTGGGCGCGCATTTAGGCATCAATAGCAAGAGAACGGGGACAATGTGGCATGTCCCATTGTTTCAAAATGCATTATAGGTCTAGGGCCATCCCATACAAACCCCTAATTCAACCTAATCAAGCAAGAAAACAAACCAAAATTGCCCCACATATTTGAGCACATTCCCACAATTTAGAGCACCAAAAGGAGATCAAAATATACCAATGAAAAGCTAGAAAGCTTAGGGATGGAACACTTACTTGTTGGTGATGAACAAAAGCGCAAAACGGAATCAAAAAATGCGAAAAATGATGACCCTAGGGCTGCAAACTCGTCAATCCCGTGGGTGTGGCTTTTGAAAGGGGGGAAAAGAAGTTTTTGAATGCAAAAACGTCCCCCCTTTTGTCATTCTTATAATTTGGTGCAGGGATGGCTCGCCCAGGCGAGCTAACCTGCATTTTTTTTTTGAGAGGAACATTAACCATGTCCCCTCCTTCCTTAAGTTAGAGTTAGGCATTGATTACTTATTTTTAAAACAAACAAAAAGTAAAAGAAAACTGCGAATACAAAGGATACGGGGCTGCCTTGCAGCGACGTTCTCCGCTTGCTTAGCGTGGAGAAAGGGGCGACAATCAGTCGGTCGTGACCCCATCCCCACTTGCATCCATTCCTGTGTACCTGCAAGTAAGAAACAACCTGGTGTGGCCAATCTTGACCGCATCGCTGTCTTACCTTGATTGGTTTCTGCTGTTCATGTTTTGTCTCTACCCCAGAAGGTAGCTCAAGATGATCCTGCCCCTATTTTACCACAACAATATGCATGCGTATGCGTATGCATATGCATGAATGTTTTCAAACGCAGCAAATTTTAGGGAAAGTTGGTTCAGGTTCAATTCTAATTAAGCGCTTGGGGCATCCCATGAACTGAGCGGAAGGGCTCAGGTGATCACAAATCAACGCAAGGTTTGAAACTAACGTAAGGACTAAAGCCTCGAATCCACGTTCATTTCTTTGAAAGATTGTAACGAGAGGTACAACAGACAGGAAATCCCTGGGGGAAATCCAGAAAACGCATAAAGATAAAGAACATGCAGCGACATCCTTAATTGCCCCAGCTTCTAAGCATAATATCGTTTGACGACATCAGAATTCACGAGTGAAGGTAGCTCTTCGCCATCCATGTTGGTAAGCACCAGGGCTCCTCCGGAAAAAGCCCTCTTCACAACAAAAGGCCCTTCGTAGTTCGGGGCCCATTTCCCTCGATTGTCCTTGACAGCATGGGACATTTTCTTTAGCACAAGGTCTCCCTCATGGAACTTGCGCAAGCGTACTTTCTTGTCGAATGCACTCTTCATTCTTTGCTGGTACACGCGCCCATGACTCATGGCTGTTAAGCGCTTACCCTCAATGAGGTTGAGCTGGTCATAGCACGTTTGAGCCCACTCTGATTCCTTTAATCCGGATTCTGCCAAGATCCTTAATGACGGGACTTCTACCTCAAATGGTAACACAGCCTCCATCCCATATACCAATGAGAACGGCGTTGCCCCAGTTGATGTTCGCACTGAAGTTCGGTAACCGTGTAACGCGAATGGGAGCATTTCGTGCCAATCCTTGTATGACACGGTCATCTTTTGGATAATCTTTTTGATATTCTTATTGGCCGCTTCCACGGCTCCATTCATCTTTGGCTGGTAGGGTGTGGAATTGTGATGCTGGATTTTAAACTCCTCGCACATTTCCCCCATCATCTTGTTATTTAGGTTGGTGCCGTTGTCCATGATAATCTTCCTTGGCAAACCATATCGGCAGATGATCTCTTTCTTAATGAACCTGACCACCACATTCCTCGTGACATTGGTATATGAAGCCGCCTCGACCCACTTGGTGAAATAATCTATCGCTACGAGGATGAAGCGATGACCATTCGAGGCCTTGGGCTCAATGGCCCCGATGACATCTATTCCCCACATGGAGAAAGGCCAAGGGGCGGACATGACATTCAGAGGATGTGGTGGAGCATTGACATTATCGGCGAATGCTTGACATTTGTGGCATTTCCTCACATGGACATAACAATCACTTTCCATGGTAAGCCAGTAATAACCTGCTCTTAGGATCTTCCTGGCCATAGCATGCCCGTTGGCGTGTGTTCCTAACGAGCCCTCATGGACTTCCTCGATCATGTGATTTGCCTCCCTGGCATCCACACACCGCAGGAGTGTCATGTCGTGATTTCTCTTATACAGTATGCTTCCGCTCATGAAGAAACCGGCTGCCAACCTTCTCAATGTCCTCTTATCATTGTCGGCAATCTCTGGCGGGTATTCTTTGCTTACGACATATCGCTTGATGTCGAAATACCAAGGCTTTCCGTCCCGTTCCTCTTCTACTTGGCAACAATGCGCGGGTTTGCCACGACACCAAAATTCAATGTAAGGTAGATCCCCGTGCGGTGTCAGTTGGAACATAGACGCCAAAGTAGCAAGTGCATCCGCCATTTGATTTTCCTCGCGGGGAACATGATGGAAGGAGATCTCATCAAAGGTCTTAGCCAATTCCTTGATATAGGCTTTGTAGGGTATTAGCTTGGGATCTCTAGTTTCCCATTCCCCTCTCAGCTGATGGATTACCAACGCTGAGTCGTCGTACACCTTGAGTAGTTTGACATTGGAGTCAATTGCTGCCTGGACGGCATAAGCACGGGAGGATTCATAAGGCACTTTTTGATCCTTCCAAAAGCTTCTTGGCAATCCTCATTCCAGCGATCAGTTTGGTTTTTGCGTAAGAGTTTGAACAACGGCTCACAAATGGCGGTGAGCTGCGATATGAATCTGGCAATATAATTCAAGCGTCCTAAGAAACCTCGGACTTGCCTCTCTGTATGGGGTTCTGGCATCTCAAGGATAGCCTTCACCTTTTCGGGGTCTACCTCTATCCCTTTCTGGCTTACAACGAAACCAAGCAATTTCCCTGATTTGACCCCAAAGGTACACTTAGCGGGGTTCAACCTTAATTGATATTTCTTAAGCCTTTCGAACAACTTCCGCAGGTTGACAAGGTGTTCTTCCTCGGATTTAGATTTAGCAATTATGTCGTCCACGTAGACCTCGATCTCTTGATGCATCATATCATGGAACAAAGCTACCATGGCCCGTTGATAAGTTGCCCCGGCATTCTTGAGTCCAAAGGACATCACTTTGTAACAGAACGTCCCCCACAGGGTGACGAAAGTAGTCTTTTCCATATCCTCGGGCGCCATCTTTATCTGATTGTAACCAGAGAAACCGTCCATGAAGGAAAATAAAGCGAAATTGGCCGTGTTATCTACGAGGATATCGATGTGTGGTAAAGGAAAATTGTCCTTGGGACTGGCCCGATTCAGGTCCCGATAATCCACACACATTCGTACTTTCCCATCTTTCTTAGGAACTGGTACGATGTTGGCAACCCATTCTGGATACCGAGCGACGGCCAGAAATCCAGCGTCAAATTGCTTCTTCACTTCTTCTTTTATCTTCAAGGATGTTTCGGGCTTCATCCTTCTCAGTTTCTGTTTTACCGGGGAACACTCGGGATTTAGAGGTAATCGGTGCTGTACAATGTCAGAACTCAAACCGGGCATATCTTGGTATGACCAAGCAAAGATGTCTTGGTAGTCTTTTAGCAGGATTATTAATTCTTCACGGATAGGTGCGGTAATACCTGTACCTATCTTTACTTCCCTCTTTCCACTGCCAATTCCTAAGTCTACCAGCTCCGTTTCTTCTTGATGAGGCCCCATTTCTTGGTCCTCATGGGCGACCATTCTTTCTAATTCTGGGGGAAGTCCCACATCCTCGTTTCCTTCATCTTCCGTTTGATTCATTTCTTGCTCGAAGTCGATAGGCGGGTCCCAGGTATTAGTACCTTCGGGGGACTCGTCATCGGATCTGCCGTTTCAGAAAAAGAAGTAAACATGCAAATGAATGAGAATGGGTAGAGGCGTAGGAACAGATGAAGAAAGATCCTTGTATTATAAATTCAAAAACAAAAGACACAAAGCCTTAACAAAAGGAAAAACTCTAAAGCCTAGGCCCAACTATAGAGCTTTTAAAACCGTAAAGGTTTACATTATGCTCGTTGCGTAATTGCCGGGGCGTTCCTCCACTCGCCAATTTCCCAGCTGGAAATCAGGAGGGCATGGTCGTACCAAATCCAATGTACTCGGAACATCATCTTCGCATATCGCGACCACTTGACCTTTGTCTCCCAGACCTGCACTTATAAAGCTTCTACTTATGTGGCAGGGCGGACTTCCTTCACTTTCTTGTCTCCAACGCGAGCTTTGACCACTGCTCTTCCTTCCCGCGATGCTTCTTTTCATGTCCGCCTGAGTGGGCTTATAGCCTAAACCATACTTCCCACGATTTCCTTGGGTATTTATCAGGCTAGTTATGCCGCCGTTGTCTTTGCCTAAACCCATCCCGGGTTCATAACCGTTCCCCAACATAACTCGGGCCATCATTACTGCTGCATCGGACAGACAAGGTTGCCCAGAGAGGGAGTCCACGGAGGAAATGCTGACCACCTCAAAAGACTGGAAAGCGGTTTCTAACGATTCTTCTGCGGCTTCCACATAAGGCATAGAGGATGGGCAGCTTACCAAGATGTCTTCCTCGCCTGACACGATGACCAAGTGCCCCTCCACTACGAATTTCAACTTTTGGTGGAGCGTAGAGGGCACAACTCCTACTGAGTGGATCCACGGGCGCCCCAACAGACAACTGTAGGGGGGGTTAATATCCATTATTTGGAAGGTGACTTGACAGGTGTGAGGGCCTATTTGTACTGGGAGATCGATCTCTCCCCTAACCTCTCGGCGAGTGCCGTCGAAGGCACGAACCACCATTGAACTCGGCTTTAAGTGGGAAGCATTGAATGGTAACTTCTCCAAAGTGCTTTTAGGCATCACGTTTAAACTGGAACCATTATCGATGAGCACCTTGGCTACGATATGGTCCATACACTTGACTGATACGTGTAAAGCCTTATTATGCCCTCTCCCCTCGGCGGGGATTTCTTCTTCGGCAAAGGCAAGATAGTTGTTGGCAGTGATATTGTTGACCAGCCCTCCGAAACCTTCTACTGAGATATCTTGGGCCACATGGGCCTCGTTCAGAACTTTTACTAGCAGAGCCCGATGAGGCTTGGAGCTCATAAGTAACTGCAACAGCGAGACCCTGGCCGGGGTTTTGTTGAGCTGTTCGATAACCTTGAATTCGCTCTGCTGAATTATCCGGAGGAACTCGCTGGCTTCCTCTAGCGATACCTCCTTTTTACCATCCTTTTTCTCCGGGGGGCCCTTTGCCGGAATATCTTTATTCGAAGCGTGGGGTGCTTCGCCATCTTGTTCCTCCACCACTTTTCCTTTTCCCTTGACGTCCGCGGGTTGGACTGGTAGGTCCGGAGGCGCGAACACACGACCACTACGGGTCACACCACTCAGTCCCGTGATATTTGTTACTTTAGCTGACAGCGAGCTGACGTCAGTGGCTTCTTCTTCCTTCTCCCTCGGAGGTGTATATCTCCACGGGACTGCGTGGCTATTTTGGTACGGGAAAGGAACAGGTTTGGCTACTAAGGGGTGTCCGGGCTTTTGCAAAGCTGCGCTTTTAGTGAAGTATATCACCAAGGGTTTGGGCTTCGCAACACTGCTCCCCTCCGTAGACTGCATGCATATATGTTTCTCTTCTTTTCCTTCACTGCCGACTTCCAGTCGACCTTGATCTATCATCCGTTGTAACAATTCCTCTACTCCCAAACACGTCTCCATGTCATGCAGCTCGCCAGAATGTAGCAAACAGGAATCCTCCTTACACCCACTATGGGGAATCACACCTCCTTTTTGTAGGGCCTCAAAGATAAACCTCCTAGGGGTTGCCACATCCCTTAAAGGTTTAGACCTGTGCGGCCTATCGGACTCGACGGCGTTAACCGCTCCCCCTCCATGATTGGCGAGCGGGTTGGTTCTCACATTGGGCCGATCCTCTTGGAAAGTCAGCCATCCAGCATCCATTAAATGTTGGACCTTGTATTTAAGGGCCAAGCATTTTTCAATGGAATGCCCCGAGACACCCCCATGGTACTTGCAAGTTGCGTTAGGGTCATACCACTTCGGGAAAGGGGGTTCGAGGACCCTTCCGGGAGTTACCACAGCCAAATGATTGGCGATGAGGGATGGCAAAAGGTCTTCGTACGTCATTGGGAGTGGGGTGAATTCCGGAAATGGCCTCGGAGGGAAATTCCTTGTCGTGTTGGAATTACCGGCCGGGCGAGTCGTGTTCGGAGTTGGAACTTGGGGAGCTTCCATCTGGGTGGGTGCCTTAGGCTGCACGGGTGTTGAACTAGAGGCGTTTCCGGTATGAGCCGAGAAGCTCGGGTGATGTTGCGCGTACTGATGGGTACCATGAGGCGTTTGCTGGGGTTTGACCCACGCGGGTGTTGAAGAGACGGCATGGGCATCTCCTTCCTTCCTTTTTGCCCCTGTTGCCCCGACTCTTTTGGCATTCGCACTCGTGGAGGAAACGTAATCAAACTTTCCTCTTTTCAGTCCTACCTCGATTCTTTCCCCGGCAAATACCAGATCCGCAAAGTTGGACGGCATGTAACCTACTAACTTCTCATAATAGAACACTGGCAGAGTGTCTACCATCATGGTGATCATCTCTCTCTCAACCATGGGAGGAGCTACTTGTGCCGCTAAATCCCTCCACCGCTGCGCATATTCTTTAAAGGTTTCACCCTCTTTCTTGAACATATTCTGCAGTTGAGTGCGGTCGGGAGCCATATCAGAATTGTACTGATACTGCCTTAGGAAGGCAGTAATCAGATCCTTCCAAGTACGGATACGGGAAGCTTCCAAATTAGTGTACCACACTACCGCGGCTCCGGCCAAGCTATCTTGAAAGAAGTGTATTAATAGCTTTTCATCCTTAGAGTGGGCGCCCATCTTACGGCAGTACATCTTGAGATGGTTTTTGGGACAAGTCGTCCCTTTATACTTGTCGAAGTCCGGCACTTTGAACTTCGGGGGAATAACAACATCGAGTACTAAGCAAAGATCCGTCATGTCTGCGAACGGATAGTCCCCAAATCCTTCCACGACCCTCAATCTTTCCTCAAGGAGATCGAGCTTCCTCCTTTCTTCAGTTGCTGGGGGCGGTCCTTCCGTGGACAACACTATTGGTGATGCCGCGATGTTGGGTTGAAGCAACGTGCCTGGTGCCGGCCCTTCGGGGATCGGGGGATAGAACTCGACATCCCTTCGAGCATAGTCTTGAGAGTCTTTGTGGACTTCGTCGGGCTTTTGAGGAGGCTCTCTTTCAAGGACGGGAGAAGCAATGTGGCCCGCATCTTCATGCAAGACGGGTGGTGAGTAGTTGAGCGGCAATCCATAAGGGTAAGCCGCTCGGTTGTATCCCAAGTGAGGGCTGCCATCGTGCCCCAGTGTGTCCCTTCCCCGTCCTACTATGTTCGAGGGAGGATGGTGCGCAGTTGCCAAGAGAGTCGGGTCTGCTTCGGCAGCCGAACTGACAGCGGCAGCGGTGGCCGCGTTCTTCTCTATGAGCTGCTTCATACTTAACATGGCCTCCATCATGGAGGCCATTTGTTCTTTCAGAGCCGACATGTCGGCTTTCATCTGTTCCTGTGTCTCCTCTTGATCACCCATCGTTCTAGATTTGGATCTGGTGCAATAGGGATGCCTTGTGGCGCGTTTAGTTATGGTGTTTTTCCCTTGAAAAAAAACCAAACGTGAGGAGTGGGTAAAGAAAAATGCATGCTAGAGATGAAATGTAGGAGTGATTTGATTTGCACAAGCTTTTTGGAGTAGAAACATGGGACCAACTCATTTTATTTCAAAAAGAAAGTCGTATCTAGTCAAGGTCTGAGAGACCATACAAGTTTCCTAACGATTTCTAATTATGTGGGCCATTAAGTCTATCATATGCTGACAATAGCCGAGAAGCCCATGAATCTCTTCGGGGGCGGAGTAGGTGTCTGCCATCGCCTTGGCCTTGGCTAACAAGCGGGGAAGTTCTTGACTCCCGTTCAAGGTAAGAGCAAACCGATCCATCCACATGGTTGCCTCTTGGTGTAAAGAGTCGATCACCCTTCCTCTAGCCTCCTTTTCCGCGTATACTTGAGCATACTCATCCGTGATTCTATGCTCGTGGGCCGTGGCAAGACCTAACTCTTCTTGGTACTTGGCGATGATAGCTAGCATGTTGGTCTCCGTCTCGCATAAACGCTGAGACAAGCTTCTTTTGGACCTTGAACAAGCAACTAACTCCTCTTTCAGAACCATACTATGTGCTCGCGACTGGTCCCTCTCTTCCCTTCACAGCTTGAGTTCACTATTGCTACCCCATAGAGCTCCGCGAAATTTATTCCGGCCATACTCTTCCTTGCGAGCCCTCTTGGTCTCTTGTTCAAGGGCTCTGGTGGTAATTGCATTCTCTTCCCGTAATCCGGCACACTCCTTCCGGATGTGTGTAGCGGCCAACTTGAACTTCTCTTTGGCAAGTTTCGCCTTTCCTAACTCGCTTTTGAGAGCTTGGACTTCTTCGTCCTCTTCCGGTGCTTCAAAACTCTCTTCGCTGACGACTTTTAACTTGGTGAGCCAATCTAAACCTCGTATATGAACTTTCAACCATTCATGGTAGCCACCAATGATGCCATTATGAATGCCTCTAAGTTCTTGATCTTTCCTTAACGGGGTTTCCCATGCCTTATGGATTCTTTGTATAGTCTTGGAATTTTGTGCGCCGAAATCCCTCACAAGGAAAGGAGACATGCTTTCTTCCGTCAGTGCTCCCCTCATGGGGTACCCTAGTTGTCTTATAGCGAGCGCGGGATTGTAGTTAATACAACCCCTCGTTCCTACCAGCGGAATGTTTGGGTATCCTCCACATGAGAAAAGGACTCCTTCTTTTCCTTCTTTCCATCGGGGGAACCAACTGATTGTTCTACCTCCTATCCCGGCCAAAAGCTGGTCCCAATCTATTCTCCTCTTTTCAGTACACGAGCGATGGCTCAGGAGCGGACATGGATGTCTTGTGTCTTGTTGGAACAAGTGCGAAACCAACCAAACACAGAGGGCGGGCAAGCAACAGATGATCCGTGCGCTACTCTTTTCGCACCTTCGGTCAAATGTGTCAAATACATCTGCCAAGACAGCTACCACCGGACTTTCCTTGCTATGGTGGTAGGCAAGGAAAGCGTCGATTGCTGCTAGGTCCACCAAACCATCCACATTTGGAAAGAGGACGACCCCAAAAATTAGCAAAGCTAACACATCCATAAACGGGACCCAATCTCCTTGATTGGCCATACCCCTTGCCTTGTCTTCTAGGTACCTCCGTGGTAGGCCCGCTATGCCGTTCCGAGTCTGTTTTATGTGGTCCAAACCTCTTGCTGAATCCTTGACCACAGTTGCAATTCTGCTCAAAGAGGGGAGACACCCGGATGAAAGATATGGTTTTCTTCCCCCGAGAGGACATCCTAGAATCTCCTCAAATTCTTCAATGGTTGGTACTAATTGGAAGTCTCCGAATGTGAAGCATCTCAAAGGCTGGTCGTAGTATTGGGTGAGTGATGCAATGGCTTCTATGGATACCTCTGCTAAGGTCAACTCTAAGATCTTTCCGTAAGTCTTGCGGAAAGCTTGCATTTGGAGAGGTTCCATCAACCGCCCTAATTCCTTGATGCTGGTGGTATCTAAGCTTTTAACCTTGACTTGGTAGAACCTCTTGCCGGTTTGATTTGTTCCCATGCTTGCTAAAGTGAGACAAAAGCTGGTGCAAATCAAAACTCCAATATCTCATGGGTGGAATGGATGAATGCATGAAGGAATGCATATAACACAGATGCAATCTAGGAATGCGGGGGTCCGGGGAATTCGTCCCCTTCTTAGACACAACGTCTAGGGGTAGCAAAGTGCCCCAACGTACGTTTTTAAGAAGGTGACATGGACCCTCCGTTGGTTTGTTTACACAAGGGATCAAGACAGAACCCATATGCGATGCCTATGCAAAAGACACAATGCGGGAATGTACACAGTATGACAATATTCACTGAACATAAGCAAAAGGGTATATGATACTTATGCATGGCAGTGTGAAAAATGGCACGCAGCGTGTTTGCTCGTGCCCCTATAAGGGAGAGAACTAACTAGGCATTTAGTGATAACCCCCAAGGTAGTCATATCTCTTTTGATGGTTTCTAGAGGTATTATCCTCTTTGAAGAACATATTGTAGCAGTAGGGACTACTAGCAACAATAAGTTTTCAAAGAGAAAAGCTCTAGATGAGGGTTCACTGTAATCAAGCAAGTCGGAGACCTAGCATGATCACAGATTCACCTCCACTCCTTATGTTCCCACGAACTCGGGTATAGGGCCCTTTTTCACTCACAGTGTGTGCAAATAGTGTTGGTGTTTGTGTGCATCAAATGAATAAATATTTACCTCATGCATACATTTTAAAACGCACTAAAAGCAATAAAGAGCTTATACACACAAGAACATAATGAAGGGAAACTAACAAAGGGATAAGTCATGGTAAAACATGCACAAAATTAAATGACCTAACTCTCTAAAAACTGTCCCCAGTGGAGTTGCCAACTGTCGCAACCTACCCTTCGGCGGGAGGGCGACGCGAGACTCGCGGGATGCGTGTTCCATGAAAGGAATACGCGCGGAGTCGCCACCAACGTTTATTTGAGGAAAACGTCGGAAAAACCGGAAAAGACGCGATCTACGAACTTTTAAGTGAAAGGTTCGGGAGTTGTATTTACGCACGGGGAAGGTATTAGCACCCCACACGTCCGTCACAAGGGACGGCAGCCTTTAATCGAATGTGCAAACATGACTTTGATTTTTACGTTCCCTTTTATGTCCTTATATCCTTTATACCCCTTTTATATATTTTTTTCTCTTTTTGTGGTCGACAAGGGTGTTTCCCTTTGCTCCTACGTATTCCTCAATTGGGATGAGAAAATCAGACCTACGTAGTTCTTTCTTATCAAGTGATTCTTTTTTACTTAAGTGGTGATCATTTTAAGGCGTTGGACCTTAAAAATGATCCATTTTACTTAGTGAGAAATTGAGATGACAAACCTCAAAAGCCTATTTTTGTGGACGAGCTTGACTAGGCGAGTTGATTTTAGCCTTAGTTTTACTTTAGTTATTAATCAATTCGATTAAGAATGAGAAATCCCAAAGAAAAAACGTCCGATTGATTTTCCGCTTTATTTTACTAAAAGATGTTTTTTTTATTATTATATTATTTTTTTACCTCTTTTTTTATTTCCAACGTGGTTACGGCACGACCGAACGGTCGGAATTCATTTTAACCGAAGTTAACGGATAATACAATTCAAACGTTCGGTGGAAATTGATTTTATTTTTAAGTTAAGCGAGAAATGACTTAAGTAAAATGGCTTAAGCACGTCAACAGGGGGGTATAAAAAGTAAATGAAACGGGAATAAAAATACACAAAACACAATGTGGACCGCCGTGGGTACATAGAATGAATCGAAAAGCTTGGTTCAAGGTACTTACTTGTTGAAGATCGAAGAACGATGAAGAACGAATGAAGAACGTCGAAGAACGGTGGAAACCTTTGCGAAATTCTTCACGGAAAACGTTACGGAAACGTTTCGGAAGCGCCTCGGCTTAGATTTTCTTCACGGAAACAATTTTTTCAAGCAAATTCGAAAGAGAGAAAAGTGCCTAAGGGGCTGAACCCTTTTCTTCTTCACTTCCTCCCCTATTTATAGCAAAATAGGGGAGGTGGTTGCCGCCCAGCTCGCCCAGGCGAGCTCAGCTCGCCCAGGCGAGCCAGGTTGCTTCCTCCAGAAGCAACAGCCTTCTGGAGGAATATTTTGGAGGGCCCAAGTGGGCCTGGGTGCTATTTGCACCCCCATTTTTACTAAGTACACCCCCTCTGCTTTTTTTTGGTGATTCTTTTTTCGTAATGTTACGGAAACTTACGAATTTCGTAACGATACTTGTTTTCTTTCCGTAATGTTACGGAACCTTGCGGATTACATAATCATCCCCTTTTTGACTCACGGAATGTTACGGAACCTCACTTAATTATGCAACGATGCTTCCATTTGATTTCCGGTGTGTCACGGAAACTTACGGATTGTGCATCAATATTTTTTCGGTTTTCCGGCATGTCCTGGAATTTCACAAATTGCCTAATGATGGGTGCCAAGCACCTCACAAGGACCAAAGAAAGGTCGCATGTCATCAAGCAAAGGTCTCCGGACGAAATTAGGGTATGACAAGCATATTTCACTTAACATTGGTGAAAGGGAAGAGAAAAAAAGATAAAAATCAAATCCGAAACACTTTCGTAAGGCTTCCGTAACTTTTTTGTAAAATACGAAAAGGGGGGTGAACTTAGTAATTTGGGTGTGCTTAGAAATCTTCTTCATTAAGTCTCTGGGCGGCAAGCACCTCTCTTTTTCCCTATAAATAGGGGAGGGGGGCTGTTTCAAAAATATTCATCACCCCTTGGCTATGCATTTCGGCTGTTTTGGGTGAAAAAATGTGTTTTCGTGAAGAAAATCCAAGCCGAGGTGCTTCCGTAACGCTTCCGTAAGCGATTCTGTGGAAATTCTTCATCGTTCTTCACCGTTCTTCGTTCGTTCTTCAGTCTTCAACCGGTAAGTTTCCAAAATTCTGTGTACTTTCACTTTAATTTCGCTTACTTTCAGTTTTCTTTTCTTCCGCTTTAACGAGCTTTTTACCATTTATTTAAGTCGTTTTCTCACCTAATAAATGATAAAATGAATTTCAACCGATCATTTATGTTGTAATCTCGTTTAATCACTGTTAAAACAAACTCTAACTGATCGTTCACGCTGTAACCTCGGTTAAACCAAAAAAAAGGAAAAATAATAATAAAATAATCAAAATATCTTGAAAATAATAAGAAAATAATCAAAATATCTTTGAATAAAATAATCAAAAAAATCAATCGGACATTTTTCTTTGGAAGTTTCCTTAAATGAATTGACTAATAACCAAAGTGAAACTAAGGCTAAAATCAACTCACAAATCAAGCTTCATCCGCAAAAGTCACTCAAAACCGTTTTAAGGTCCAATGCCTTAAACGGTCCTCTTTGCTTTTATCGGTTAACATGGACCGTTCAAAAGCATAAAATCAACACATAACTTTACTGCTTTTGCAAGAACTACGTAGATCTGATTTCCTCATCACAATTGAGGATACGTAGGAGCAAAAGCCCCGCTTTTGTCGACCACCCCAAGAGATCGTTAATGGTCCAATGCCTTAATATATTTTTTTGATTGAGTAAACTCTTACGAGTTTACGATTCGATTATACGAGTCGAGTTTACGAAGCCTCACGAGTCTACCTAGAATCGCGAGTTTGATAACCTTGGTCATTGCCATTCCACCATCCACCTTGCCATTGAAGTGCAAAGATCCTGACACTTTTAGTGTCTCTTGCACCATTAGAGATTGCACTTTTACAGATGCCATGCTTGACCTTGGAGCCTCAATTAATGTCATGTCGACATCAGTTTATAAATCACTACATCTTGGTGATTTGAAACCCACAGGTGTTGTCATTCATCTAACCAACATAAGTGTTGTGCTTCAACTTGGAGTCATTGAAAATGTGCTAGTGCGAGTTAATAATATGATTTTTCCAGCAAATTTTTACGTTTTTGGATATGAAGAATGAGTCTTCCAGCCATGGGTTCACATTGATCCTAGGGAGACCATTCTTTATGACAGCCAATACAAAATTGATGTGCATGCAAGAACTCTTTCCATGGAGTTTGGTGATGATGTTACGCATTTCAACATTTTTAGGCCATGAGACATCCAACAGAGGAACATTATGTTTTCCTTGTAGATATCATTGATGATGCAGTAGATAGTGTAGATATTTGTACAAATTTACTTTTTGATTTTTCTAACTTCTATTATTTTGATCTTGGTTCTTTTAACTGTGCCTATGATGATTTTGATGATTTCGTTGTTGTATGTAGTATTTGTGCAGAGATTTCCTTTGCAATTCACTCTGATTGTGTTGCAGGTGTCGGCCCTGATCCTCCTATTTCTCTTCCACCAGCCATCAACCATCCATTGCCTCCCACCATTCAGCCACCTTCCTTGGAGCTAAAACCATTACCTATATGAGCACCTTAAATATGTTTATTTAGATGATGCTCAAAAGCTCCCAATCAGCATATCCAGCAGCCTTTCACTTGAGCATGAAAAGAAGTTGATGCACGTTTTGAGAGGCCACAAAAAGGCCATTGGGTGGACACTCATTGACCTTCCTAGAATATGCATGCATCAGATACTCTTGGAGGATGATTCTAGGCCTGAAAGGCAGCCACAAAAGAGGCTGAATCCCACCATTATTGATGTGGTGAGAAGGAGGTGATGAAGCTACTAGTTATAGGGATCATTTATCCCTTTTCAGATAGCACTTGGGTTTCACCTGTCCAAGTAGTCCCTAAGAAGACGAGCATCAGGGTTGTGAGGAACCATGATAATGAATTGATTCCGACTAGAGTGAGCAATATTTGACGAGTTTGCATTGATGATAGGAGACTTCACTAGGTAACTCACAAGGACCACTTCCCTATCCCATTCATTGACCAGGTTCTAGAGAGGTTGGTAGGTAAATCACATTATTGCTTTCTTGATGGTTTTTCAGGTTACATGCAAATTCATATTGCGTTGGAGGACTAGCACAAGAACACATTCACCTGTCCATTTGGCACATTTGCCTACACTAGGATGCCCTTTGGCATATGCAACACTCCTGGCACCTTCCAAAGGTGCATGGTGAGTATTATTTCTGATTTATTAGAGAGTTGCATGGAGGTGTTTATGGATGACTTCACTATTTATAGTTCCTCTTTTGATGCATGTTTGGATAGCCTCTCTAGAGTTCTTGACCGATACATTGAAACTAACATTTTTCTTAACTTTGAAAAATGTCATTTTATGGTACATGAGGGTATAGTCTTAGGGCATTTGATCTCTGGTAGAGGTATTGAGGTCGATAAGGCCATGATTGATGTTATTACTTTTCTACCTTACCCCGCTTTTGTGTGGGAAGTGCATTCTTTTCTTGGACATGCAAGTTTCTATAGGAGATTCATCCAGGATGTCAGCAGTATTGCACTGCCATTGTCCAAGCTTCTTCTAAAGGACATATAGGCTTTGTGCTTGACCAACCCTGCAAAGAGGCATTTGAGGAGTTGAGGAAAAGGCTTACCACCTCTCCTATCATGCAACCACCAGATTGGAAGCTTCCCTTTGAGCTCATGTGTTGATGGAAGCTTACTTGTGGGGCTTCTATGGAGGCTGGATCTTCGAGCTTCAATGAGGTCCTTTAATGGTGATTTTCCACCATGGAGATGCACCGGAAGACAAAGGAGAAGAGGTGAGAGGAGGCACCATCCACTAGGGAATAAGCCATGGAAGAAGGAGCTTCACCACCAAGATGAGCCTTGGATAAGAAGCTTGGAGAGGATGCTTCAATGGAGGAAAAGAAAGAAGGAGAGAAAGAGAGAGGGGGGAGCACGAAATTGAAGGAAGAAAAAGATAGAGAAGTTGAACTTTGAGTTATGTCTCACAAGACTCTCATTCATCAAAGTTACAACAAGTGTTTCACACATGCTTCTATTTATAGACTAGGTAGCTTCCTTGAGAAGCTTTCTTGAGAAAACTTCCTTGAGAAGCTTCTTTGAGAAAACTTCCTTGAGAAGCTTCTTTGAGAAAACTTCCTTGAGAAGCTAGAGCTTAGCTACACACAGCCCTCTCATAACTAAGCTCACCTCCTTGAGAAGCTTCCTTAAGAAGATTCCTCAAGAAGCTAGAGCTTAGAGACACATACCTCTCTAATCGCTAAGCTCACCTCCACCCCCTATAATAACTAAGCTCACCCCCATGACAAAATACATGAAAATAAAAAAAATCCCTACTACAAAGACTACTCAAAATGCCTCGAAATACAAGGCTAAAACCCTATACTACTAGAATGGCCAAAATACAAGGCCCAAACGAAGGAAAAACCTATTCTAATATTTACAAAGATAAGCGGGCTCATACTTAGCCCATGGGCTCAAAATCTACCTTAAGGCTCATGAGAACCCTAGGGCCTTCCCTTGGATCTCTAGCCCAATCTACTTGGATTCTTTTATCCAATGCCTTTGCAGGGTAGGATTGCATCATGTGTGATGCCTCTAACTATGCACTTGGGGGGTTTTTTGTCACAGAGCGTTGATAGACTATCCCATGTCATTGTTTATGCTTCACTCACTTTAGATGCAGCCCGAGTTAACTACATGATGAGAATCCTAAAACTGCCAAAATACAAGGACCTATGACCAGGAGTAGGACCAAAGAGTCAGTGGATACTGATCGAGGCCGTACCTGAATCAAATAAACATTAAAAATGCAGTATCTAGGAAGTGATCCTAGGTCGTCTCCCAACGAGCAATGGTCAACCAAACGTTCATAACAGATTGTAATAAAATAGTAACGAATGGGGGGGTGTTTGTTTTTGTAAATTAAACAGCAAGTAAATTTGAATTAGAAAATATCAGAATTAAAACACATTGTTTCCCCTTGATTCACAAGCAAGTCCCTTATCCTAGGTTACGAGGATTTATCCTTTATCAGTTCAACCACTTAATCTAACCCTAAATTAAATTACTAAGCGAAATTTAACATAAGGCATTCATTATGTGATTAAGCAACACATACATCAATTAATCATGAACGAAACTGATCATTAAGCATGAACGTAAATTAAGCGCAGAGAAAATTAATCAAGCACTAAGAATGCATGGATTAATAGCAACAAATACAGAGTAATTGGTGAAGAGGAAAAACTGAGCAGAATGCAATAGTAATAATAAAACCTCAAAGAGAGTTGTGCTTGATACTGAAGTGAAAACAATGTCGGAGACTTAGCCTTCCATTAATCAATAGCAAACGAAATTGTAGTAGAAAATGAAGAAAACTAGAATTATTCTCCAAAACAAAAAAACTAAAATGAAAGAGAGAGAGAGAGAGCCTAAAACTAGAACCTTGGTCTTGTTATACAGTTCTCAACCCCCAAAGCTTACAAATCTGTTTTAAGTCCAAGCCCATAAATAAAATAAAATCTAGATAATAAGATAAGATAAGATAAAATCTAGATGAAATAATATCTAGATGAGATAAAATCTAGATATGATAAGATAAAATCTAGATGAAATAATATCTAGATGAAATAAAATCTAGATAAGATAAGATTTGGTAGAATAAAATTGTCTGCTCTCTTCAAGTCCAAGCCCAATTACTTATAATTCTCCTGAAATTAAATTAAAAACACAAAATTAATCCAGCAGCCTAAATGATAAAACTGCATAATTAATTTTACAATTAAGGCTAATCAGTAATTAAAATGGTGACAAAAAGGGTTATGAAATATGAGAAAATGATGACACATCAAATCCCTTCACACTTAGCCTTTTGCACTCCTGAGCAAAATCAAAAAACAAAGCAAGGGACAAATCCAGAGACATTAAAGAGAAACAAACAGACACAACAACAATTACATATTTCTCAATGAATCTCAAGGAATGAAAAGAACGGGTAACATGCGACACGTAAAGATTTAAAGAGTCAAGGCCGTCATGAAAATCATCCAAGCATCTCAAACATGGCAAGATAGTAAATCAGCTCAAGAATGAAAAGTGATAAAGCCTCACAAGATATGCACTCTATCTCTCAAGTGTCTAGGCTACTGTTTACTCTCAGAGCACCCATGAAAACAAACACCACATAGACTTCGCAAGACTCTAAAATTGACAACCACATCACAAGCACATGCACATGAGGATCAAAAGGTCTTTTAAGGTTGTAATGGGGCCAAGGACAAGGTAGATGAAAGTATGGGATGGTGGCTAAAACCCAAAGAAATAGAGGAGCAATGGGGAATAAGTGGGAAGTAAGAAAAAGTAATAAACCCCAAAACCAAAATTACAAATTAAGCTCTAAAAAGTAACCCAAAACAAAATCAACCGAGTCCTCAAACCAATTCAAGTGTTCAAACCAAGACCTCATTTATTCAACCTCATTCTTTTTCTAAATTTTTTGTTTTTTTTTTTATTTTTTGATTTTTTTGATTTTTTTTTCAATTTTTTTTTAACGTGAACAGTAGCAATTGAAAGCATTTGAAAAATAAAGCAACAATTAGGCAATATATGTATATACATCAAGCATGGCCAACAAAAACATATCATCCAATGAAACATACCCCCCATTTCACACTTATTCCCAAAACAATTCCAAAGCTCCAAAATTCCTTAAGGGTAGGGTGAAATCATGGTTTTTCACTTAAGGCTTGTAATGAGCTTCAAAACAAAGAAAGGGGAACATAGGCTCAAAGGGGCTATCAAAACTAACTTGACATGTAGAGAAAAACAAGGATTCAATTCACAAAATGCCAAGAAACTCCTATTTCAAAAACAATTACCCATTACCTGTACATAACCTATAATTCAAAGAGAACATGCAATGTTGTACATAAAACATAAAACCAAAATAACAAAATTAACCTAGAAAACCTAACAAAATTAAACTAGAAAACCTAATAAAATTAAACTAGAATACCCAACCAAATTAAAGAACAATCTTCTCCCCCCCCCCCCCCCTCACACTTAAACAAAACATTGTCCTCAATGTAGTACAATCATAAGATTAAGAACAATCAAAGCAATCGATAAATTTGGACAAGTGCAATAAAAGTAAAGAAGGAGACTGATGTGCCATCATTTTCTTCTATTTTCTAAACCCTTTTTGCACCATTTTAATTACTGATTGATTTTAATTGTCAATTAATCAGGCAGTTTTATTATTTGGGGCTCATTTAGCTAATTTGATGTTTTTAATCTAATTTCAGGAATTAATGAAACATTGGGCTTAATCCGGATTTTGGTTATGGACTTGAAGAGGGCAAATAAAGCAGCGCTCACCTTAGTTAATTTCTAATTAGGAAATTTCGCAATTTTATTTTATGTTGTTCAGTGTTTATTTCGTTTTAGGCCAGAGTATTGTAATAGGGCCTAGTGACTTTGAGTGACTCTTTTTAAATAGCAGCCTTGGGATTCGTGCAAGGCTATTCTGTTATGCTATTTTATTATTCAGAGCTTATGTTTTAGGTTTTCACGTTTTTCTGTTCTAAGGCTACTGTTTTCGTTCTTAATGCAATTTTCCGTTTTCTGCTTCTAATTACAATTTCGTTCTTGCTTCTTCTTCAACTTTCATTTACGTTTCTGTCTCATTTACGTTTCTGTTCATTTACTTTTCTGTTCATTTACATTTCTGCTTCATGTTTCATTTGCGTTTTCTGTTTGAATCTATGGAAGGCTAGTTTTTCTGGTGTTGTTTCCTTTTGAGGACGAATCCCAACTCTCTTTGAGGTTTCGTTTGTAATGTGGTTTCCTGGCAGTTTTCCCTTCACCAGTTATCCCAAATTCGTGAACATTAATCAGTGCACGCTTCGTGTTCGATTAATTGCCTTTGAGCCTAACTTGCGTTCATGCTTAATGGACGAAGGTGTAACTGGTGTATGTGGTGCCTAATCACGTATTGACAACCCTAAGTTGATTTTCGCTTAGTAAATTGAAATAGGGTTGGATTAAGTGGTTAACTGTTAGGGACGAATTCTCCCATAACCCAAGATAAGAGAATGGCTTCTGAATCAGAGGAAACAACCCGTTTTTAATATTGGTAGTTTCATATTCCAGTTTACTTGTTCTGCTCTTTAATCACGAAACAAACAAACCCCCCCCCCAATCGTTACTGTTACTGCGCAAGTATATTATGAACATTTGGTTTGTCATTGCTCGTTGGGAAACGACCTAGGATCACTTCCTAGTTACTGCATTTTCATGTTTATTTGATTCGGGTACGGCCTCAATCAGAGACAGAAAAAGAAAACTCCCTAAGTCATGGCAGAAGAGAAGTAGGGTGAAGTAAGGAGGTCTCCTCCACCACTACATCCACTAAGGAGGGATTTGTCAGGAATGGTTTCAGCCAGTGTCCATTGACCTTGAAGCCCTTATCTGTGGATTCACTTTTGATCTCAACTGTCCCATAAGGAAAAACATTAGTCACCACAAAAGGACCAATCCACTTTGACCTCAACTTACCACTCATGAGTCCGAGCCTAGAGTTATACAATAAAACTTGTTGTCCAACCACGAAGTCCTTCTTAGCTATCAAACTATCATGGAACTTCTTGGTCTTCTCCTTATAGAATTTGGAATTCTCATAGGCTTCTAAACGGATGTCATCTAGCTCACTTAGTTGCAACTTCCTTTCCTCTCCAGCCTAATCAATGGAGAAGTTGCAGGTCTTTACAGCCCAGTAGGCTTTGTGCTCTATCTCTACAGGAAGATGACATGCCTTGCCAAAGACAACCTGATAAGGAGACATTCCTATGGGTGCTTTGTAGGCAGTCCTATGCGCCCAAAGAGCATCATCTAGCCTGGTGCTCCAATCCTTTCTGTTCGACTGCACAATCTTCTCCAAGATTCTTTTTATCTCCCTGTTTGAAATCTCAGCCTGCCCATTAGTTTGGGAGTGGTATGGTGTGGAAATTCTGTGCACGACCCCATACTTTTTGAGCAAGGCATACATGGATCTGTTACAAAAATGGGTGCCTTGATCACTAACGATGGCTCTAGGGACTCCAAACCTGCAAAACAGATTAGATCTAACAAAATCCACAACAACTTTAGCATCGTTAGTTCTGGTGGGTTTGGCTTCCACCCATTTTGAAACATAATCAATAGCAAGGAGAATATAAAAAAAACCAAGAGACAGGGAAAGGCCCCATAAAATCTATACCCCAGACATCAAACACCTCACAGAATAACATGGGTTGTTGAGGCATTTTTTGTCTCCATGAATGCTCTCTGAGAAGGCTCACAAGTGCTACAGATTCTCCACGCATCCTTGAAGATGGTGGGCCAATAGAAACCGCAGTCAAGCACCTTGCGAGCTGTCCTCTATATGCAAAGATGGCCACCTGGTGCGGAAGAATGACAGAATTGCAGGACCAAGTCAATCTCGTGGTCTGGAATGCATCTCCTAATAACCTGGTCACTGCACAACTTCCACAAATAGGGGTCATCCCAAATATAATGCTTAGCATCGCTCTTAATTTTATCATTTTGAGCTTTAGATGCTAAGGGAGGAAAAACAGAAGCAACCAAATAATTCACAATATTAGCAAACCAGGGAGTGGGGAAGGAATCAGAAATACTATACAGAATGTACAAATGGTCATCCAAAAAATCATCTTGAATGGGTGAGTCCTCAGACACACGCTCAATCCTACTCAGATGGTCAGCCACGAGGTTCTGCACACCGTTCCGATCAAGGATCTCCAAATCAAACTCTTGGAGCCAAAGCATCCACCTGATCAATCTAGGCTTTGATTTAGCCTTCTTCAATAGGTACTTTAGAGTTGAATGGTCAGTATAAACAATAACACGAGTACCAACCAAATATGAACGAAATTTTTCAAGAGCAAAAACCATCGCTAATAGCTCCTTCTCTGTGGTTGTGTAATTTGCTCGAGCAGTATCCAAAGTTCTAAAAGCGTAGTAGATCACCCGAGGCAGCTTATCAATCTTTTGAGCAAGGACAACCCCCAATGCATAATTGGATGCATCGCACATTAGCTCAAATGGGGCTATCCAATTAGGTGCCTGAATGATAGGGGTGGTGGTCACCGCACGCTTGAGGCAATCAAAAGCCTCTTTGCATCGGTCATCAAAATCAAACTCCACCTCCTTTTGCAGCAGATTGGATAGTGGAAGGGCCACTTTGCTAAAATCCTTGATAAAGCGCCTATAAAACCCTGCATGACCAAGAAAAGAATGAATCTCTCGCACGAAAGAGGGGTAAGGCAATTGTGAAATAACATCTATTTTTGCAGGGTCTACCTCTATGCCTCTACTGGAAATGATATGCCCTAAAACTATACCTTGTTCTACCATGAAGTGACATTTTTCAAAATTCAGCACAAGGTTAGTTTCAATGCATCTACTAAGAACTCTATCCAGACTATCTAAACATGTATCAAAAGAGGATTCATAAACAGTAAAATCATCCATAAACACCTCTATGAAACTCTCTAAAAAGTCACTGAAAATGCTAAGCATACATCGCTGGAAGGTGCCAGGGGCGTTGCATCGGCCAAAGGGCATCCTCCTATAGGCAAAAGTGCCAAAGGGACAGGTGAATGTGGTCTTTTCTTGATCCTCAAGAGCAATATGAATTTGTAAATAACCAAAAAACCCATCAAGAAAACAGTAATGAGACTTACCTGCCAAGCACTCAAGCATTTGATCAATGAATGGCAGGGGAAAATGATATTTTCTGGTTACCTGGTTCAGCCTCCTATAATCAATGCAGACTCACCAGTTGTTTTGCACTCTTGTGGGGATAAGCTCATCCCTTTCATTCTTAATTATTGTGAGGTCTGTCTTCTTAGGAATCACTTGGACTGGACTCACCCACTGACTGTCAGAAATGGGGTAGATGATTCCAGCTAGTAAGAGCTTGGTCACCTCCTTTTTCACCACATCAAGAATGACGGGGTTGAGTCGCTGCTGTGGCTGCCTCACAGGCTTAACTCCATCCTCTAAAAGTATCCTATGCATGCAGGTAGATGGGCTAATACCAGGAATGTCTCCTAAAGTCCATCCAATGGCTTTCTTGTGCTTCTTGAGAACTAGCAACAACTTCTCCTCTTGCTCAGCAGCAAGGGAGACAGAGATGATCACTGGAAATTTTTCCTTGTCCTCCAAGTAAGCATATTTGAGGGTTGCTAGTAAGGGCTTCAACTCTGGTGTGGGTGGTGGTTGAACAGTGGGAGGAACCAGGGTAGGAGAAGAAGAATGTTCCTCAGTCTATACCTCATAAAGCAAGTCAGAAGTATATGTACTTCCTGCAACATGGTTAATGCATTCTGACTCTAAAAAATCAACATCAAGAGGTACAACACCCAGAAAATCAGAACCAGACTCAAATTCAGATTCATTCTCAGCATAAAAATCAGATACAAGATCAAATTCAAACTCAGATTCAGATTCAATGCATAAGGAATGACAAGTATGCAGATAAGATAAAAATGGATGTTTCCTACCATGAAGAACAGAATCAAAATCAAACATATAATCATCAACAATCTGATTAATTATCTCAGCACGAAAAATAGAATGATCCTCAGATGGAAGTTTCATGGCATCAAGAATGTTAAAATGAACAACAATATCACCAAATTCCATAGACAATGTGCCAGCATAAACATCTATCTTGGTTCGGGTTGTTTTCATAAATGGCCTGCCTAAAATAATTGGAACTGAACCATGGGAAAATCCCTCTTCCATATTAAGAACATAAAAATCAACAGGAAAAATAAGTTCACCAACCCAAACCAGCACATCCTCTATGAAACCTGCGGGGTAAGCAACACTTCTATTTGCCAAATGAATCACCACATCTGTAGATTGCAAAGGTCCAAGAGATAAAGAATTGAAAATGGATAGAGGCATGACACTAACTAATGCTCCTAGTCTAGCATGGCATTCTCAAATTTACTATTCCCAATAATGCAAGGTATACAGAAAGTACCTAGGTCCTTACATTTCTCAGGAATGTGAGGAACAAATTTACCTAACAATGCTGACACATTTCTGCCCATGCTAATCCTTTCATTGCCTTTGAGCTTTCTTTTGTGGGTGCACAAATCCTTTAGAAACTTGGTATATCTTGGAATATGTTTGATGGCATCTAGCAGAGGTATGTTCACCTCTACTTTCCTGAAGGTCTCCAAGATCTCCTTTTCCACTTATTCCATTTTTTTGTTTGGAATTGCTCTAGGTGGGAATGGAAGAGGGATAGGAGACTCCGGTAAGTCAGAATTACAAGAAGAAGGTCCACTTGCATGAAAATTTTTGTTAGGAAGCTTTCTCTTTTGTGAAACTATCTCATCCTCTTTTTCAGGTGTAGAATAAAGCTTGATATGTTCAGGTGCAGGTGCTGCTACTAGTGGAGGCACTTCAATTTGGTTGCCATACCTCAAGGTGATGGCACTCATATTTTTTGGATTCTGCACAGTCTGTGAAAGCAATTTGTCAAAATTTTGGGACTGAGCTTGGTTCAACTGAGTAGCCATCTGCCCCATCAGATTTGTCAGACTCTGAATGGAGGCTCTTGTCTCTTACTGAAATTGCATATTCTGGATGGTCATTTGCCTTACTAACTCCTCTGAGGAAGGTTGAGAAGGGGCCTCAACTGCTTATTGTCTTTGTTGTTGTTGCTGCTGTTGCATTGGAGGAGGAACATATGGCCTGCTTGGACCAGCAGCATTCTGGAAAGGAGGGACAGGCTGTTGTTGTTGTGGAGGACTTGTCCATCTCAGATTTGTATGATTTGTTGGATCAAGTGGCCTTGGAATAATTAAGAAGGGGGGGGTTGAATTAATTATTAGAGAACCTTTACTAATTAAAAATCTATCCTTCTTAATATTACCAAAAGTAAAAGCAATAATTAAAGTGCACAATGGAAATTAAAAGAGTAAGGAAGAAGAAGAAAAACACAGGAGATTTATACTGGTTCGGCAACAACCCGTGCCTACATCCAGTCCCCAAATGACCTGTGGTCCTTGAGATTTCTTTTCAACCTTGTAAAAATCCTTTTACAAGCAAAGATCCACAAGGGATGTACCCTCCCTTGTTCTCTTTGAACAACCTAATGGATGTACCCTCCACTAGAACTGATCCACAAGAGATGTACCCTTTCTTGTTCTCAGTCACAACAACCCTAGTAGATGTACCCTCTACTTGTACCACAAAGGATGTACCCTCCAATGTGTTAAGACAAAGTTCTCAGGTGGTTAGTCCTTCGAAACTTTGTGAAGGGGTGATCGAGGCCGTACCTGAATCAAATAAACATTAAAATGCAGTAATTAGGAAGTGATCCTAGGTCATTTCCCAACGAACAATCATAAACCAAATGTTCATAACGGATAGTAGGAAAATAGTAACGAATGGGGGGGGGGGGTTGTTTGCTTTTGTAAATTAAACAGCGAATAGATGTGAATTAGAAAATATCAGAATTAAAACACGTTGCTTCCCCTTGATTCACAAGCAAGTCTCTTATCCTAGGTTACGAGAGTTTATCCTTATCCAGTTTAACCACTTAATCCAATCCTAAATTAAATTACTAAGCGAAATTTAACATAAGGCATTCATTATGTGATTAAGCAACACATACACCAATTGCTCATAAACAATCATTAAGCATGAACGTAAATTAAGCTCAGAGACAATTAATCAAGCACTAAGCATGCATGAATTAATAGCAACAAATTCAGAGTAAATAGTGAAGAGGAAAAACTAAACAGAATTTAACAGTAATAATAGAACCTCAAAGAGAACTGTGCTTGATCCTCAAGAGAAAAAAACGCTGAGGACTTAGCCTTCCATTAATCAATAGAGAACGAAATTATGGATTGAAGAACGAAATTCTATTGCTGAAACGAAAAGTAAAAACTGGAATTGCAAAATGAAAAAGTGTCTAAAAGAAGAGAAGACTAAAACTAAAAACGAAAACAGGAGAGAGAGAAAAGAGAGGGGCCTAAACTAGAACCTTGGTGCTGTTATATAGTTTTTCAGCCCCAAAGCTTACAAATCTATTTTAAATCCAAGCCCATAAATAAAATCAAATCAAATCTAGATAAGATAAGATCTAGATGAAATAATATCTAGATAAGATCAAATCTGAATAATATCTAGATAAGATAAAGTCTAGATAAGATAAAATTTTGTAGAATAAAATAGTTTGCCCTCTTCAAGTCCAAGCCCAATTCTGGATTCAAGCCCAATGCTTCATTAATTCCTGAAATTAGATTAAAAACATCCAATTAGTTGAATGGGCCCAAATAATAAAACTGCCTAATTGATTTGACAATTAAGATTAATCAATACTTAAAATGGTGCAAAAATGGTTAAGAAATAGGAGAAAATAATGGCACATCAAGGGGGAAACAAAAGAATTCTAAGGCGGTTAGTCCTTTGAAATCTTTTGTTTATGGGAAAGGGAAGAATCAAAAGAATTCTCAGACTGTGTCTTTTTGAATTCTTTGACAAGGGAGAAGGGAGACACAAAAGAATTCAGGCGGTTAGTCCTTCGTTCTTTTGGAAAAGGGAGAAGAGAGACACAAAAAGAATTCAGGCGGTTAGTCCTTAGCGAATTATTTTTGGCAAAGGGAGAAGGGAATGAAAAAGATGAATAGCACAAGTTTTTGAACAAAGAACTTTTCTTGGAAGAGAAAGTTTTGAACAAAAACTTTTAGAAAGATGAAGAGAAGATGAAACCAGAAAGTTCTGAAAGAAATGAAAGAAGATGTTGAAAGATAGAATGATTGAAAGAGATGATTGATATGAATGAATGTTTCATGCCAAGGTCACATATTTATAGTTTTTTGATGAATCAAGTCAAAACTTGTAACTCTTGGCAATTCCTTTAAAACTAATTACTTAAAAAGTTATGACTTTTGAAAGAATCTTCAGAAACAAGTTAGTTGAAGAATTGTGACTTTTGGAAATGAATTTTTCGAAAATAGTCACTGGTAATCGATTACCATAAATGTGTAATCGATTACACATTAATAGATGTGACTCTTCATTTTGAATTTTGAAAATCTTAACGTTTTAAAACACTGGTAATCGATTACTACAATCTGGTAATCGATTACCAGAGAGTAAAACTCTTTGGTAATGATTTTGTGAAAACTTCTTGTGCTACTCAATGTTTTAAAAAACCTTTTAATACTTATCTTGATTAAGTCTTCTCTTGATTCTTGAATCTTTGAGTCTTGAATCTTGATCTTGATTATTCTTGAATCTTGAATCTTCTTGATGAAACTTTCTCTTGAATCTTTCTCTTGATTCTTGAATTGTTCTTGACTCAATCTTGAAATCATTCTCTTGGGCTTTTTGTCATCATCTTTGTTATCATCGGAACACCTTGAATCAATCTTGATTCATCATCATGAATCAATGAAGTTTGCTTCTACATGATTCCTCCAACCTGGATTGTATCTGTTGCTTGAAAGATCATAATTATTCTGCTGTTGTTGGTTTTTCTGCTGAGGAAGTCTATTATAAATGTTTACAGCATAAGCTTCAGGTTGCTCATTGACTCCAGATTGCTGCAAAGAAGGACATAGATCTATATGGTGATCTGCAGAAGAACATAGACCATAGACTCTGGCAACAGGTGCAGATTTCTGATTCATGCAAAGTTGAGTTACTAGGTTGACCAAGGCATCAAGTTTTCCATCAAGCTTTTTATTTTCAGTAGATGAAGATGAATCTGTGGCCACCTCATGGACTCCTCTAAGGACAATAGCATCATTTCTAGCACTGAATTGTTGGGAGTTGGAAGCCATCTTCTCAATCAAATTCCTAGCCTCAACAGGAGTCATATCACCAAGAGCTCCACCACTGGCAGCATCAATCATACTCCTCTCCATGTTGCTAAGTCCCTAATAGAAATATTGAAGAAGGAGTTGCTTAGAAATCTGGTGGTGAGGACAGCTTGCACACAATTTCTTGAATCTTTCCTAGTACTCATACAAGCTCTCTCCACTAAGTTGCCTGATGCTGGAAATGTCTTTTTTGATGGCAGTGGTCCTAGATGCAGGGAAGAATTTCTCCAAAAACACCCTCTTAAGGTCATCCCAGCTAGAGATGGATATGGGAGCAAGGTAGTACAGCCAATCTTTCGCCACTCCCTCCAGAGAATGAGGAAAAGCCTTTAGAAAGATATAATCTTCCTGGACATCAGGGGGCTTCATGGTGGAACAGACAATATGGAACTCCTTAAGATGCTTATGAGGATCTTCACCTGGAAGACCATGAAACTTGGGCAGCAAATGTATTAGTTCAGTCTTGAGAACATATGGAACACCCTCATCAGGATATTGAATGCACAAGCTTTCATTAGTGAAATCAGGTGCAGCCATCTCCCTAAGAGTCCTCTCACGAAGTGGAGGTTGAGCCATGTTCTCAGTACGAAAATTAGTAGTTGAATGCTCAAAATCAGAATATTCAGAATCACCAGCAATAGAATATTCAGAATGCTCACAATGCTCGAAATGCACAGAATGATCAGGATGCACACTATGCCTAACTAATCTATGAAAGGTTCTATCTATTTCAGGATCAAAGGGTTGTAAATCACCTGGATTGCCCCTAGTCATGCACTATATGCAGCAAATAATGTGTTATCAAACAAGCATTAGGGGAGGGTTAAAACTACAACTATAGTAAAACAATATCTAAATGAGATGAAATTTTGTGAGCAACACCCTAAAATCATGAAAAGATAGCACAAAAATTCAAAGTCTAACTATGAAAACTGCCTAAGGAAAGTTTAGAAAAATAAGACAATAATACTAAAAAAATAAAATAAATAAAAAAACTTAGTAAACGGCTGATTTTTCAAGTTTAAAATGGAAACAGACCACAGGTCGGTTGCCACGGCATAAGAAATTTTCTTCTACCCCAAATGCATACATAATAATAGTCATTCTGATACCTGGAGCAAAAGTTATGGCCATTTTAAGTTTTGCTTAAAACAAGTTTCCAAAATTTTTGTCTCTCTCAAATACTGCCACACCAAGTGCTCCTGGTATTTTTCACACAAAATATGGATCAAAAGAAGCTACCACACAAAAAATCAGCCAAAAATAACAACTCTAACTATCAAAACAAAAATCGCTAATTAAATTGCAAAATCAATTGCTAGTTCCCAGTCGCTAATCACTATTCACAGCAAAACACAAAGTTGAAATAGTCACAAAACAGGGGACGAGACTAAAATACAAAACAGAACGCTACACAAAACAAAACAAAACCCACACAACCGAAACGACAGAGCTACACACAAAACAACTAAACACTATTATGAACCTTTGGCCCACTGCTCTCCGGCAATGGCGCCAAATTTGATCGAGGCCATACCCGAATCAAATAAACATTAAAAATGCAGTATCTAGGAAGTGATCCTAGGTCGTCTCCCAACGACCAATGGTCAACCAAACTTTCATAACAGATAATAATAAAACAGTAACGAATTGGGGGGGGGGAGTTATTTGTTTTTGTAAATTAAACAACAAGCAAATTTGAATTAGAAAATAACATAATTAAAACATGTTGTTTCCCCTTGATTCACAAGCAAGTCTCTTATCCTAGGTTACAAGAATTTATCCTTAATCAGTTCAACCACTTAATCCAACCCTAAATTAAATTACTAAGCAAAAGTTATCATAAGGCTGTCATTATGTGATTAAGCAACACATACACCAACTAATCATGAACGAAATTGATCATTAAGCATGAACGTAAATTAAGCATAGAGACAATTAATCAAGCACTAAGCATGCATGGATTAATAGCAACAAATACAGAGTAATTGGTGAAGAGGAAAAACTTATCAGGATTCAATAGTAATAACAAAACCTCAAAGAGAGCTGTGCTTGATCCTCAAGAGAAAACAACGTTGGAGACTTAGCCTTCCATTAATCAGCACAAAACGAAATTGCAGAAAACGAATTTTATTCTACATGAATAGTGTGCATGAACAGTAATAAAAACTGGAATTGCAAAAACCCTAGAATTATTCTCCTCTCTGAAAAACTTTCTAAACTAAAACCCTGGTGCTGTTATATTGGTCCTCAGCCCCAAAGCTTACAAATCTATTTTCAGTCCAAGCCAACGAAATAAAATAAAATCTAGACAAGATAAGATAAGATTAGATGAAATAAAATCTAGATGAAATAAAATCTGGATAAGATAAGATTTGATAAAATAAAATTGTCTGCTCTCTTCAAGTCCAAGCCCAATTCTGGATTCAAGCCCAAATGCTTATAATTCTCTTGAAATTAAATTAAAAACACAAAATTAGTCAAGTAGGCCCAAATGATAAAACTGCATAATTAATTTGACAATTAAGGCTAATCAGTAATTAAAATGGTGACAAAAAGGGTTAAAAAATAGGAGAAAATAATGACACATCAACCCTCCAACAAATGGTAGCAGGCATACTTAACAAGGCCCAAGTGGAGAAGGATGAAGGCCCAGAGGCAGAGGCATTACTAAGAATATTAATTGTTGCTGAAGGCCCAGACTAATTTGAAGGCCCATGCCAAATATGTTCTTTTTTTAATATTTCTATTTTTTTCGTTGTCATTTTGGCCCAAACTGATTTGAAGGCCCGTGTCTATTTCTACTTCTTGTTTAGATACACTATATGTATTTATTTCATTTTCAATAGATGGACTTTTAGCATTTTGCGAATATTTTGTGAGAGCTTCTCTCTGGGTTCCCTGTTGAACCAATCTCAGACTTATCAAGGTAATCCTTATGGCGTCTACCCTGACTTATCTTCCCTCTCTAGAAGTGGCATCATCCAAACTTTGTGACCTGTATCAAGTGATCTGCTCCTAGTAAGGATCACATCATCTGGTATTAGAGCTTCGGCTCTTGTTACAGGTTCTTGTTCAAACCCGGCAAGTGCACCGGATCGCACAAGTAGTATAAAACGGTAAGAACCGAGTATCGAACTCTCAGGGAACTTTTGTTACTTGGTAAAGCTAAATTCAGTGAATAGGTTTCTAGTATGAAAAGAGATGTGTCAACTATGCATAGGTATGTAAACTAACTATTAAAAGGAAAATCACATGAGTAATGATGTGTAAAGACAAGTAGAAAACAAGTTGGTTTTCCTATTAGGTGCCTGATGTTAAAAGGATATTCTCTACTTAACAATGCTCATGTGTTCTATGGTGTCTCCTAAAATGCTAAACCCCGATTCCTCATGATAGTCTAGCCTAATCCTGATCAAGCATTGTCCTCAGATTCCTCTTGTTGGACTAAACTCGACCAGAACCGCATTAAGACAAACATACAAACAACTAGGTTATCGTACCTCGATCCCTCGTGATAATACGATAAACTAGCCTTGTCCTATCAAGTTCTAAGAATCAGACCAGTTTCCACTATTGAATGATCCTAACAAAGCATGCATCTACGTGATCAAGGCAAAAGCACACTGAAATGACGTACTGATAGCACAGAGAACACATAAAACATCATTAAATAGATATACAAGTATTTACATCAAGTACCTACAAGGAAGAACCAGCAGAGGATTTAGCTCTCCATATCTAGGAAGCTTCCTTTACAACAAAGAGAAGAGAAAAATGAAGGATTGAAGAAATACAAGTAGTGGAGATGTCTCTTCCACCTCTAGAACCTCACAATCACTCCCAGACTCATTTCATGCTCTCAAGATGGCTTCCTCTTCTCGCTCAGTTCTCTGCAAGTCTTTTTACAGCAAAAGCTCTCAAAACTCTCTAGAACTTGGACCTTTCTCTCTCTAGAAATATCTAAACATGCAAAAGCTTTGAGAATTGCCCAAACTCCCTCTCCATTTCTGATTTCAGGCTTAAATAGGTGGCCATGTTGGTGCTTTCGTGCTTAGCGCAACTCTGGCTCGCTTAGCGCGCATTAGTGAATTTTGGCTTAGCGCGCGTCTTTTCGATAGCAGATGGACTCAAGCGGGATTAGCCCTTGCTCAGTGAACGTGCACAACTCATCTTTCTTCTAGATTCTTCCTCGCGCTCAGCCAAAGGAGTGTTGCGCTCAGTGGATGGCTCACTAAGCCAGCAGATTGGCTTAGCAAGTGGATGAAAATCAGCACTTCACCAACTTGCCTAATTAACATGAAATTGAGAGGAAATGATTATTAAACACACAAAATGGAAGTACTAAGTATTTATTACCTATCTTTAACAAAAAGTAATTACAACATTACGAAATAACCATAAATTGGAGGAGTTTGATACAATTTACACAGGTTTTATACACAAAAATTAGTCATTTTCATCGACTAACAGTTCTATCCTATCCAATTTTTATTTTTTTTTCTCTTTGTAATTTGTCTCGGGTTTGTGTTTTTTTCTGTTGTTTTCGTTCTTGTTTGCATTCTTGTTTGCGTCTTGTTGCATTCTTGTTTGTGTCTTGTTGTGTTCTAGTTTGTGTTCTTGTTTTCGTTCTTGTTCTTGTTTCTTTCAGATTCTGTGTCAAAAATTATGTTTGAATTCTGTTTCAAATTCTGTTTGGGAACAATTTGGTTTACTGGAAGAATTTAGGGGTTTAGGGTTTAGTAGGCTCTTTAATCTATTTGCCTATTGAAAGAATTGCCTAATTGCCTATTGAATTTGGACTAGTGAGATTGATTGATTGAAGAAAAGCTTATTATCCTAGATGAATTTTAAAAAAGAAAGCATTATATAAACAAAAAAAAGTTGTAGAAAGTTTGAAAAAAAGAAAGTGGGTGTTTAATCTTTGAACGCGCATTTGAGGCAGTTAGAGGCGTTTTTTGGCAAAAAATCGTGGATCAAATCCCCTTCGGTTATTGAAATTTGTTATCCAAATTTTTTGTCCAAATCTTTTATCCAAATCTATTATCCAAATCTGTTATCCAAATCTGCTATTCAAGTTTGTTATCCAAATCTATTATTGAAATCTGTTATCCAAATCTGTTGTCCAAATTTTTTATCCAAGTTTGTTTTCCAAATCTGTTATTCAAGTCTGTTATTCAAGTCTTTTATCCAAATCTGTTATTCAAATCTATTATTGAGTCTGTGATCATTAAGATGTCTTTCCTGCTCTATTACCTTGTGTGTCCAATTAGATTCATCCAGGAACTTAAGAGGGAGTGAGTGGTAAAAGGCAAGAGTGAAAACATCACACAAAAGCCTATATTGAGAGCATCAAACACGAGTGAGCTTCCATCAAAGAGAGAAACACGTGAGTAGAGTATGGTGAGGTCTTGTAACCTTTGTTTAAATTACTGCAGAATTTTTTGTTCCTTAATTATGGCAAGAGCTGGTGACGGTGGTGGTGAATATCATCAACTAGATGGATCTTAGCGCTTCCTACTGGACGTGATGACTACACAAATGCAATGTTTGCTGAACTGTAACAATGAAGAGCTCTATGAACGAATAGAAGGACTAGAGCACCAAATGAATCAGAATGCTGGAAGACCTTATGGAGGGAACAAAAGGGGCAATGATGGACCGAGGAAAAACAGAATGGAGGGGCAGAACAGAATTGAGGGAGTAAAACTTAATGTACTTCCTTTCAAAGGCAGGAGTGACCCAGACGCCTACCTTGACTAGGAGAAGAAGATTGAACATGTATTATCCTGCAATGATTATATTGAAGAGCAAAAGGTGAAGTTAGTAGCAGCTAAATTTTCATACTATGCCCTTGTTTGGTGGAATAAAAAATCAAAGAGAGGTGATGAGAGAGGAAAGGCGGGAGATAGATACATGGACTGAGATGAGAAGGGTTATGCGAAAGAGGTATGTTCCAACTAGCTACAGCAGAACCGTACGACAGAAACTCCAGAGGTTGTGCCAGGGAAGTTTGATTATGGAGGAGTACTACAAAGAGATGGAGATGGCACTAGTGAAAGCCAACATTAAAGAGGAAATTGAGGACAAAATGGCTTGTTTTCTGAATGGTCTAAATCCTGACATTAGAGATGTTGTTGAATTACATGAGTATGTGGAATTGGATGACTTACTGCACAAAGTAGTATGGGTTGAACAACAGCTCAAGAGGAAAAGTGCAGCAAAAAGGAACTCATCCAACAATTTCAACCAGAATTGGACCAACAAATCCAAGAAGGAGGGGGGAAACTCGTCCAGACCACATGGAAAGTTAGTGTCCAATGCTAGAACCAAGCATAATTCTGCCTAATCATCCAACACCGGTACCAGAAACATAAAATGATTCAAATGCTTAGGCAAAGGACCTATTGCTTCTGACTTTCCAACCAGGAGGACTATGATCATGAAGGCAGATGGAGAAATCACTAGTGAATATGAAATCAGTGAAGAAGAGATGGAACAAGAGCTTGAGGAGGAAGCTATGCAGGGTGATATGCTAATGGTGAGAAGGATCTTGGGAAGTCAGATGCAGCCACTGAACGACACCCAAAGAGAAAATATTTTCCATACTAGATGTACAATTAATGGTAAGCTTTGCTCTTTAATTGTTGATGGAGGAAGTTGTGCCAATGTTGCAAGTTCCAGGTTAGTGTCCAAACTGAATTTGGATACTAAGCCTCATCCTAGGCCATACAGACTTCAGGGGCTTAGTGAAGATGAAGAGGTAAAATTGACTCAACATGTTGAGGTGTGTCTCATCATTGGAAGATACAGCGATAGGGTGTTGTGTGATGTGGTTCCTGTAACACCCTGAAATATTACTAATTATAAATCAATGTTTAATTGTATTTATCATGTTATTTGACTAAATATTTTACTTGAATGAGTTGAGGTATGGCTTGAATTAGTCATGTGTGAATTTCTTGATGTGGATGTTGAGTTATGTGGAGTTTTGTTGAGCTAAGTTGAAATTATGAGATTTCAAATTTTACCTAAACCTATTCCAGTGAAATCACAATCCCAGATTCATTAACCGTTGGATCGTCTTCAAACTTTGGCTGAAGGATCCTAAGACAACTCTCCATAGTCTGACCGTTGGGATTTTGAAAATAACTTTTAATGTCTTGCTAAGTGAGATTTGGAAATTATAAATATGTTCTTCAGCGTGAGAAGCACAATTTTCACTCTCTCCTCCTCTCCAAATGCCACCCAAACCCTAACACCTCCTTTTCCACCACCCACGACCACCGGTGTCTGCCACGAGCTGCCGTTGCTTGCCGCCGAACCCCCACACCAAGAGGAACGTTTTAATCGGAGCGAAATTCTCAGAATCCTCCTCAAGGATTTGGTGGAGAAAATTCCCCCAATCCTCTATTTCATAGCTTCTCTAAGGTAATCTTGACTTCTAAGTCCTTCTCCTAGTTAGTTTGTGTTCCTCTTAGTGTCTCTTGTTTGTTGGGTACTGTAATAGGGTATTTTTACACTTCCTTTGAAAAACCCTTGAAAAATGAGACATTGTAAAAGTTATCTTTATATAACATTGATGTTATTTTCATGACCTTCATTGAACCCCGGTCACATTGGCGTGATCAGAATTTCAAAATGATGTCTCCTTTTAGTAGAATCTGAAACACCCTTCATCCCTTTATGTTTTGACAAGGGTATTTGACTCCGAATGTTGTCATTACCTTGTTTATGAAATCTATATTAAATTTCCTTCAATTTGGCATATAGAACCTTGCGTTTGGACTGACGAGCCTGAACAAGAGAGACCTCTGAGTGACGCAAAGAGGAACTGAAGGAGAGCTAACGATAGGTGAGGGGAGTTTATTATTGTTTACAGTTTTTAATACCATAGTTGGGGTCAGGGAACCTAACTATGGGGATGTATGCTTGTCCCTATGTATGCTGGTTTTCAAGAAAACAATGATTTTGACTAATGGGATGCGATATATCTATTATTGATGAATAACATTATTGTTTCTATTAGACTTGTGTTGTCTGAAGACCTAGGGAGTGTGAATCTCAGGCATAAACTATATATGTATATGCGGAGTGTGACTTACTGATGATATTTCTATTGATGAAATTAATTGATATGAGGTGATGATGTTTATGATAATATTGATATGAGATGATGTTGTTGTTGATGATTATGTCAATATGAGTTGATGTTGTTATTGATGATTATGTTAATATGAGATGATGTTGTTGTTGTCGATAATGTCATTGAGATGAGATGATGTTGATGTTGAGAATGATATTGAGATGAAATGTTGATGATGTTGAAAATGCTTTGTGATGATGTTATGTTGTGTATGTACATGGGGGTGCAGTGACCTTGTTGGATATCCCTAGTGGGGGAAATAGGGTGGTTAAAGAGTTTTAAGCATCTCTGGAGGGGGATGGCTTAGAATCTTTAATTATCCACGGTCAGTACATTGATGGTGCCCATGTTTCATACTTCATATGACATGGAAATAGTATAGACTTTGTCAGTAAGTACTTGTAGTTTCTCATAAGGAGGAATACTTGTACTTGGGGGCATGTCACTCGTTTTGGAACTCCCTTGAGACTTAGGCTGATCACCGTGGGGGGGTAGTTGCCTGTGCACGACAAGGTAACTTCAACACTTACTGCCTAGTTTTCCTAAGTGAGAGTGTTGTGTGGACACGCTTAGGCTATTTCCTTGGGGATGGTACCACATTGCATGTGAGAGTTGAGGTCAGGTGCATGCATCATACTGAGCATGATTGATTGGAACTATGGACTGATGATGACTATTTGTTAAGTATGTGTTGGACTAGTGAAAGTTTGTGTAAGCTTATGATATTTGTTAATGTTTTCTTACTAATTATAGTTATTTCATTTTTTGTATTAATTTCTTTTATAATAAACTCACCACTCGCAATTTTTGTACCTGTGATTGGTACTTGTGATGATCGCGAACCTTTGTTTGTGGGAGCAAAATGACAGCAGTAGAGTATGAGAAGTGAGATTCTTTTGTAGAGCCGTCGAGCCGACATGATGACGTTGGGATTATTTTGGGAGAGAGTTGTGTTTTGTTAATCAACTCCTCCATAGCTGGTTCCATAATTCTTTTTGTTGAATTGAAGATGTAAATCACAAATTTAATTATATGTATGAACAAATTTACTTTCCATTATGTGAATGATGTGTACTGAGTTACTATTTATATATATGTATGCATTCACTTAAGTAATGCCATGTTGTTTGGTGAATGTATATCGAAAAAAAAATACTTTTATTTTTTCATAAGTAAATTAACGGAGCTTTCATTTAAAAATTGAAATTTCTCGCAGTTTAGAGTGGTGATATCATAGCGACGAGGCGGGTCATTACAGTTCCAATGGAGGTGACTCATATATTGTTAGGAAGACCATGGCAGTATGACACCAAAGCAATGCTTGATGGCTTCACAACAAGATTTCTTTATAGCACCATAACCAAAAAATTATTCTTAAACCTCTATCCCCTAGAGAAGTGTGTGATGACCAAATCAGAATGAGAGAAAAGAGAGAACAAGAGAAAGAAGAGAGTGAAACACCAAAGAGGAATAGGAAAAATAAGAGTGATACACATGAGAGAAAATTTAATTGTGTAGCAAAGGCGAGTGTAGTGAGGAAAGTGTTATTTGCTCATGAGCCGCTCTATTTACTATACTGCAAAGACAATAGAGTTTATGTTGATAATTCTAGTGAGTTAACTATTTCTGCTTCTCCTTGTGTTGAACCTTTATTGTAGGAATTTAAAGATGTCTTTCCCAAGGAGATTCCTCATGGACTGCCACCTTCAAGAGGCATAGAACATCAAATTGACCTCCTTCCAGGAGCTTCATTGCCTAACAGGACAACTTACAAAAGCAATCCCCAAGAGACTGATGTTGCTGATTTATTTTTCAAGGAAGTGGTGCGTCTCCACGAACTACCAAGAAGCATGGTTTTAGACTGAGATCGAGTTCCTTAGTCACTTTTGGAGAACACTATGGGGTAAGGTCGGAACAAAGCTTCTCTTTTCCACCACATGCCATCCTCAAACTGATGGCCAAACTAAGGTAGTAAATAGAACATTGTCTTATTTTCTTAGAGTTGTGATTAAAAAGAATATAAAGAGTTAGGAAGAATTTATGCCTCATGTTGAATTTGCATACAATTGTTGGATCAAGTGGCCTCGGAATAATTAAGAAGGGGGGTTGAATCAATTATTAATGAACCTTTACTTATTAAAAATCTATCCTTCTTAATGTTACTAGATTCAATTAGGCTTTTACTATAATGTTAAGAAAGTAAAGAACAGAAATAGAAACTTAACCAAAAGTAAAAGCGATAATTAAAGTGCACAGCGGAAAATAAAGAGTGTAAGGAAGAAGAAGACAAACACAAGAGTTTTATACTGGTTCAGCAACAACCCGTGCCTACATCCAGTCCCCAAGCGACCTGCGGTCCTTGAGATTTCTTTTCAACCTTGTAAAATCCTTTACAAGCAAAGATCCACAAGGGATGTACCCTCCCTTGTTCTCTTTGAACAACCAAGTGGATGTACCCTCCACTTGAACTGATTCACAAGAGATGTACCATCTCTTATTCGCAGTCACAACAACCCAAGTAGATGTACCCTCTACTTGTACCACAAAGGATGTACCCTCCAATGTGTTAAGACAAAGTTCTCAGGCGGTTAGTCCTTTGAAACTTTGTGAAAGGGAAGCAAAAGATATCTCAGGCGGTTAGTCCTTTGAAATCTTTTGTTTATGGGAAAGGGAAGAATCAAAAGAATTCTCAGACTGTGTCGTTTTGAATTCTTTGACAAGGGAGAAGGGAGACACAAAATAATTCTGGCGGTTAGTCCTTTGTTCTTTTGGAAAAGGGAGAAGAGAGACACAAAAAGAATTCAGGTGGTTAGTCCTTGGCGAATTCTTTTTGGCAAAGGGAGAAGAGAATGAAAAAGATGAATAGCACACTTTTGTTTTCTGTGAAAGAACAAAGTTTGGAAACTAGAAAACTAAGAAAGCTTTTGGCAAAGGAAGAAGAAGAAGAATTTCAAGAAGATGTTCAAAGAGATTCAAAGGTTGTAAAAGAATATATAAAAGTTATTGAAATGCAAGTCAAGGTCTTGCTTTTATAGACTCTTCATGTTTGGTCAAGAAAACCATTAGAAGAGTTATAACCTTCAGAAAAACCTGAAAACCATTGGAAGAGTTATATCTTTTGATTTTTATTCAAAACTTGTCACTGGTAATCAATTACCAAAACCATGTAATCAATTACACAAGGCTTTTTATGAAAGGATATGACTCTTCACAATTGATTTTGAATTTCAACATTCAGATACACTGGTAATCGATTACCAATACCTTGTAATCGATTACACCATTTTGAAATCAATTGGAACGTTGCAAATTTAGTTGAAAGCTTTTGAAATCAAACTTTGCCACTGGTAATCAATTACAGGAAACTGGTAATCGATTACCAGAGAGTAAAACTTTGGTAACTTAGAAAATTTTGAGAAAAACTCTTTTGAAAAACAAAATTGTGCTATGTTTGTTTTTTGAAAAAAATCTTTTCAATACTTCCCTTGTGAAGTCTTCTTGATTTCTTCTCTTGAAACTTGAATTCATCTTCTCTTGAATCTTGAAATCAAACTTCTCTTGATTCTTGAATCTTCTTGATTTCTTTTCTTGAAACTTGAAATTAAACTTGATCTTGAACTTGTTGACTCAATCTTGAAATCATTCTTTGGGATTTTTGTCATCATCTTTGTCATTATCAAAACTACTTGAATAAACTTGATTCATCATCATGAAGCTTGCTTCTACAACAATATGGTTGTATATAGCACTATATAACACTTTCCATTCGAACTAGTGTATGGTTTTAATCCCGTGACTCCTCTTGATTTGTTACCATTGCCTAACATTTCTAATTTTAAGCATAAGGATGCACAGGTTAAAGTTGAGTATGTGAAACGATTGCATGAGCAGGTGAAGGCTCAAATTGCAAAGGAGAATGAAAGTTATGCCAAGCAAGCCAACAAGAACAGGAAGGAAGTGGTACTTGAACCAGGTGATTGGGTTTGGGTACACATGAGGAAGGAGAGGTTCCCTAAACAAAGGAAATTCAAACTTCAACCTAGAGGAGACAGACCTTTCCAAGTACTATAAAGGATCAATGACAATGCTTACAAGATCGATATTCTAGGTGAGTATGGAGTAAGTTCTTCATTTAATGTTGTTGCCTTGACTCCATTTGTTGCAGGTGATAATTCTGAAGATTTGAGGGCAAATGCTTTCCAAGAAGGAGGGAATGATGAGAATCCTAAAACTGTCCAAATACAGGGACCTATGACTAGGAGTAGGACCAAATAGTTAGTGGATACCCTCCAACAAATGGTAGCAGACATACTTAACAAGGCCCAAGTGGAGAAGGATGAAGACCCAGAGGCAGAGGCACTACTAAGAATATTAATTGTTGCTGAAGGCCCAGACTATTTGAAGGCCCATGCCAAATATGTTCTTTTTTATATTTCTATTTTTTTGTTATCGTTTTAGCCCAAATTGATTTGAAGGCCCATGTCTATGTCTATTTTTTGTTTTGATACGCTATATGTATTGATTTCATTTTTAATAAAGGGATTTTTGGCATTTTCCAAATATTTTGTGAGAGCTTCTCTCTGGGTTCCTTGTTGAACCATTCTTAGACTTATCATGGTAATCCTTGTGGGGTCTACCCTGACTTATCTTCCCTCTCTGGAAGTAGCGTCATCCAAAATCTGTGACTTGTATCAAGTGATCTGCTCCTAGTAAGGATCACATCACTACACCACCATTGAGAAGGAGATTATAGCTATTGTTTTTGCTTTAGATAAATTCATATCTTATTTGCTTTGCTCCATGTCAATGTCTTTACTGACCATGGAACTTTGAGGTACTTATTGAAGAAGTCTGATGCTAAACCTAGATTGATCAAGTGGATGCTTCTTCTTCAGGAGTTTGATATTGAGATTAAAGACATGAGTGATGAAAAAAAAATTGGTTATTGATCATTTGAGAAGGATTGAGGGACTTCTTGATTCCTTTCCTATTAGGAATAATTTCCCTGATGAGCATTTGATGCATTTGCATTCATCACATGTTACACCTTGGTTTGCTGACATTGGGAATTTGTTGCATTTGTTGTCCCACCTCATGCATCTAGGTCTCAAATAGATAAACTTAAGAGTGATGCTAAATATTATGTGTGGGATGATCCTTATCTGTGGAGGTTTGGTAGTGACCAACTAATCTGTAGGTGTGTGCCAGATCATGAGATTCAATCTATTCTTCAGTTTTGTCATGGCACACCTACAGGCGGTCATTTTTGTCCTCAGCGGACCGCTAGAATAGTGTTAGATTGTGGGTTCTATTGGCCCAATATTTTTAGAGATGCTCATCTTTTTTCCACCACTTGTGAGTAATGTCAATGAGCGAGAGGGACCATTACACATAGGCCTGAGATGCCTCAACAACCCATTATTTTCTATGAGATTTTTTATGTATGGGGTATTCATTTTATGGGTTCATTTCCTATTTGTCATGGTTTTTCATATATCTTGCTTGCTATTGATTATGTTTCTAGATGGGTTGAAGCTAAGGCCACTAGAACTAATGATTCTAAAGTTATTGTAAATTTTGTGAGATCTAACATTTTTTGCAGGTTTGGTGTGCCTAGAGCGATTATTAGTTGCCAGGGGAGCGACTTCTGTAACAGGTCATTGGAATCCATGCTCAAGAAGTATGGAGTTGTGCATAGAGTTTTACAACTTATCATCCCCAAACTAATGGGCAAGTGAAAGTTTTTAATAGAGAGATCAAACATGTGTTGTAGAAGGTAGTGTAGCCCAACATAAAGGATTGGAGCAAGCTACTTGAAAATGCTCTATGGGCTCATAGGACCGCTTATCAAACCCCTTTGGGGATGTCTCCCTGTAGGGTGGTTTTTGGTAAGGCATGCCACGTTCCGATGGAGATTGAGCATCGTGCTTATTGGGTTGTGAAGAGTTGTAACATGGCATTTGATGAAGCGGGTATGGAAAGTAAGCTTCAATTATAAGAACTTGAGGAGATATGCTTAGAAGCCTATGAGAACTCCAAGATTTACAAGGAGAAACTGAAGAGGTTTCATGACTCTAAGATTCTTAGGAAGGAGATCCATATTGGCCAAAAAGTGATCTTGTATAACTCTCGCTTCAAGCTTAATTTTGGTAAACTTCGATCTATATGGGATGGACCTTTTTTTATTACTAATGTTTTCCCCATGGCACAATTGAGATTAAAAATGAAGTTATTAGCAAAGTCTTCAAAGTGAACGGTCACCAACTCAAGCTTTTTCATGAGAGCCCCAAGTGGTGGAGCAGTTTGTGGCGGACCTCTCTTTGATCTTGCCAATTTTATGTGATGATGTCCCTTGAATGGAACTTGAGGAGTTTCCATCCCCTTCTTTTGTATGTTGTCACTTTGTTTGCCTTTCATTGCATGCTCACATTGAGAACAATGTGCACTTCAAGTGTGGGGGGAAGGGTTTACAAAATTTGTTTGTTGTTTTCTCTATTTCCTGTTTTTTGTATTTGTTATTGTCTATTGTTTCTGTATTATGTTTTAGTTTTTATGTTTATATATGTTTTCTGTTTATGTTTAGTTGTATGTCGTTTCTGTCTATTTTTTGTATCTGTGTGTTTTTTTGTCTATTTTTTTGTATCTATATGTTGTTTTTGTTTTTTTGTTGTTGTCTGTTTTCTATTTTGTTGTATTTGTTTTGTTGTTTTACTGTTTTTACATATAGAAAAATTAAGAAAATTGTTGAATTTAGGCACTTTTTCATATTTTTCATGGGATTTCTAGCTTGTATAAATTGTGAGAGATGTACCATTTTTAGTTGAGAGGTTTCGTGCTTGATGTGAAACCATTGTTGCAATTGTTTAAGTGGTAAGTAGGCTTGGAAAATAAAAATGTAAGGTGGATCATGTGTGATAGAATTATGCCTTGTGAGTTTTCGGGCTTTTGTGGAAGGATTGCACTATTCCATTCATGCTCTTTCATGTATGATTTCACCCTTGTGCTAGATTACTCTAGGTTTTGCCTTGCCTCTCTTGTTATTCCTTGTTGCACATGCATTGATTGAGATGATTTAGGCCTTCTTTCTTTTAGCCACTAGCCAAATAAACCTACCTTGCACTGATATCCATTGTCACCCTCTTTGAGCCTTTAATCCCTTCTTTCATTTTGTAGCTCATTATAGGCCAAAAAGTGGAAAACCATGTTGTCCTAAACTTTATGGAGAAAAGGGGCATTGGAATTGTTTTGGGATTTGGTTTCAAACAAGTGAGGAGGATTTGTATTTTGTTTTTATGAAAGTTCCTTTGTTTTCATCATTTCATTTTCTTGTGACTTGTTGAAAAAAAGAAAAACAAAGAAAAAAAAAAGAAGAAAACAATAAAAGAAAAGAGAAAAAAATGGGAGTATAAAAAGAAAAAGTTCAAAGAAAAAAAATGTACAAACAAAGAAAAGAAGAAAAAAATGCAATAAAAGTATGTTGTGGTTCATTTTCATTCTTACCTGTAAGTTCTTTTTAATTTTAATTTTGTTCTCCACTTTGTTTCTTTGCAAACACAAACCCATACATATTTCATGAGGTTGAGTGTTGTTATTTGAGAGATTTCTATCACCATGGTACATTCTTAATTTTGACTTGACTACTTTTCCACTTTGCATTTTGTGATCATGTGTTCATGGATTGCTTGTTACCTTGATACCACTCTTCCATTTTCCATCTTTTTCACTTTTATTCATTGTTAGGATCCATTGAAAAATATGTGTGTTTTTTTCATTCCTTTCTTTTAGTTGTGGTTTTACTTTAGTTTAATTTTTCTTAGTCTTTCTTTTTGTTTTGCCCAGAGTGCAAAAGATAAAGTGTGGGGGAATTTGATTGAGCATTTTTAGTTTAGTATTTTTCTATTCTTGTTAGCTTATTTGACCTCTTTTGATTCTTATTTTCTCACCTTAACTCAATTTTGGTCTTAGGCAAATGATTGGGCTTAATTGATAATTGTTACTTATTTTCATATTTTTGTGCTTACTTGACCTATCTTCCTTGTGCAGGGCCAATAGGATACTATAGAACTTCAAATGAAGCGTATGAGTAGTCCTGAGAAAGCTAAGAAAAGGAGCTACAACTTTGTTAGAAATAAGCGTGAGCCAGTTCTGCTTTTTTTAGGGTCATTTTAGGCTTGGGAGTCAAAGGCTCTACATTTGAATTTTGGGCTGCGAAATTAGGCTTTGCTTTGTGTAATTAGTTTAATTAGATAGATTAGATAGGCCTAATCAAGGCCCATCCTTCCCTTCTGATTAGTCATAATATATATTAGTGTAGTTAGTTAGTTAGTTAGCTACTTCATTTTGTACAAAAACAAAATTTAGAATCTTGTTGTGTAAGTTTTAGGATCAAACTCTTTTATCTCTTTTTCTCTCAAATGTTCTTCATTTTTCTTTCTCTCTTCAATTTTGTTCTTCTCCTTTCTTGCACGAATTTTGTTGCTCTTCCACTGGTGATGATCATTGAAGCTAAACACTCAATGAATCCAAGGATCCAGTCCAAGGAAGTCTGAATTTGAGTTCTGGTTTAGTATTTCAATCTTTTTTGAATGTTCATCTTCTTCTTCAATCCTATTTTCAATTTTCATGAATATGAATGTGTTTAGTATTGAAAATGAATTAGATTATGGATTCATTACCTAATTTCAAATTTAATCATAGATTGTGTGGAAGATATTTCAATCTGATTTGTGATTTCAATGAATTTAAGGATTAATTTGATTGAACTACCGTTAATGACATTAACTGAACATTCACAATATAATTGTCATTTGTAGAATTGTGATAATTCAAATTGTTTGGTTTGGTGAATTGAATTAATGCTCTTGAATATGTTTCAGAACCTATTTCATAAACTGTCAGTTTCTGCATTTTTGTGTGTTTCTACAATTTTTCATTTATTGTCTGCAAATTGTTTGGAAATTCCTCCTGCTATTTATAAGTGGATTGAAGTCTGAACCAAATGGAACTGTATCTCTAAGTCGGCCTAAGTTATTCCTGTACTGGAGAATTAATCCTAATTTTATTTTGTTGTGGAATGATTCGGCAATCGTTATCAATAGGTTGTTGTTTGTGATGTGCGCAGTTGCACATTGTTAACTCACATGCATTGACAACCACATTAATGCAGATCTCAATAATCCGCATGGGCTCAGTAAGTGATGAGAATCATGAAACTGGCCAAATACAGGCTAAAGGCCCAAGTGGAGAAGGACGAAGGCCCAAGTGGAGAAGGACAAAGCCCCCGAGTGGAGAAGGATGAAGGCCCAGAGGCAGAGACACTATCAAGACTATTAATTGTTGCTGAAGGCCCAAGTTAAATATGTTTTTTAGTTATAATTTTTATTTATTGTAATTTTGGCCCAAACTATTTAGAAGGCCCATGTCTATTTTTATATTTTTGTTCAGATACACTATAAGTATTTGTTTTTGTTTTCAATAAAGGAACTTTTGGGCATTTGATAAAATTTGGTGAGAGTTTCTCTCTGGGTTCCTTGTTGAACCAATATCAGACTTATCAAGGTAATCCTTGTGGCGTCTACCCTGACTTATCTTCCTTCACTGGAAGTAGCGTCTACCCTGACTTATCTTCCTTCACTGGAAGTGGCGTCTACCCTGACTTATCTTCCTTCACTGGAAGTGGCGTCTGCCCGGACTTATCTTCCTTCACCGGAAGTGGCGTCTACCCTGACTTATCTTCCTTCACCGGAAGTGGCGTCATCCAAACCTTCGTAGCCTGTATCAAACGATCCGCTCCTACTCAGGTTCACATCATCTGGTATCAGAGCTTCGGCTCTTGATACAGGTTCTATCCTATCCTATTATTTTTCTTTATAATTTGTCCAGGTTCGTGTTTTGTCCTTGTTCTATTATTTTTTTTTTGTTTGTGTCTTTGTTTCGTTCTTGTTCTTGTTCTTGTCACGTTTTTGTTCTTGTTCTTATTTCTTGTGTCTTTCAGACTTTGTGTAAAAAAAAATTTGTTTAAGTTTTGTTTCAAGTAAAAAAAAATTGCAGAAATTTAAAAAAAAAGAAAAAAAAGAAAGAAAGTGAGTGTTTGATCTTTGAACACGAAATTGAGGCATTTAGAGGTGTTTTTTGGGAGAAAAAAATCGTGGACCAAATTCCTTATCTAGATTCTCCTTTGAATTCTGAGCGTTTTGATATATAGTGGGCCTCAAACGGACAACCGTAACAAAATTTATGAGCATTTGAAGTTTACTTGTCATAGCTATTATCTTATCTGCTATCCTATCTATTATCTTATTTGTTATCATATTTGTTATCCAAATTAAATCTAATTTGTTATCCAAATCAAATCAAATCAAAATTTGTTATCCAAATCAAATCAAGTCTAATCTGTTATCCAAATCAAATCCAATCTGCTATCCAAATCAAGTCTAATATGTTATCCAAATCAAATCTAAATCCAAATCAAGTCTAATCTGTTAACCAAAATCAAATCTGATTTGTTATCCAAATTAAATCTGCTACACAGTCTGTGATAACTAAACTGTCTTTCCTGTTATATACCTTGTGTGTCTAATTTGATTCATCCAGGAACTTAAGAGGGAGTGAGTGGTAAAAGGCAAGAGTGAAAACATCACACAAAAGCCTATATTGAAAGCATCAAACACGAGTGAACTACCATCAAAGAGAGAAACACGTGAGTAGAGTGTGGTGAGGTCCTGAATTTTTTTTTAATTTACAACAAAATTCTTTGTTCCTTAATCATGGCAAGAGCTGGTGACAATGGTGGTGTATATCATCAACTGGACGAATCTCAGCGCTTATTTCTGGACGCATGGACTACACAAATGCAACGTTTGATGAACCATAACAAAGAAGAGCCCTACAGACGAATAGCCAAATCTTCCTCGTTTACTCTTAAACCTCTATCCCATAGAGAAGTGTGTGATGACCAAATCAGAATGAGAGAAAAGAGAGAACAAGAGAAAGAAAATAGTGAGGCACCACAAAGGAATATGAAAAAGAAGAGTGATACACATAAGAGAGAGAGTGATACACATGAGAGAAAATTTAATTATTTTGCAGAGGCGAGTGAAGTGAGGAAAGTGTTACCTGCTCATGAACCACTCAATCTATAGTATTGCAAAGACAGTAAAATTTCTACAGATAATTCTAATGAGTTTACTATTTCTATTTCTCCTAGTGTTCAACCCTTATTGCAGGAATTTAAAAATGTCTTTCCTAAGAAGATTCCTCATGGACTGCATAGAACAACATCCTCACAAAAGCAATCCCCAAGAGACTCAACGTAAGGATGCACATGCCAAAGTTGAGTATGTGAAAAGATTGTATGATCAAGTGAAGGTGCAAATTGCAAAGAAGAATGAAAGCTATGCCAAGCAAGCCAACAAGAAAAGGAAGGAAGTGGTACTTGAACCCGGTGATGATCCTGGACAGTTGAGGACAAATGTTTTCCAAGAAGGAGGGAATGATGAGAATCATGAAACTGGCCAAATATAGGCTAAAGGCCCAACTGGAGAAGGACAAAGCCCCCGAGTGGAGAAGGATGAAGGCCCAAGTGGAGAAGGATGAAGGCCCAGAGGCAGAGACGCTATCAAGACTATTAATTGTTGCTGAAGGCCCAAACTAATTTGAAGGCCCAAGTTAAATATGTTTTTTAGTTATAATTTTTATTTATTGTAATTTTGGCCCAAACTATTTAGAAGGCCCATGTCTATTTTTATCTTTTTGTTCAGATACACTATAAGTATTTGTTTTTGTTTTCAATAAAGGAACTTTTGGGCATTTGATAAAATTTGGTGAGAGTTTCTCTCTGGGTTCCTTGTTGAACCAATATCAGACTTATCAAGGTAATCTTTGTGGCGTCTACCCTGACTTATCTTCCTTCACTGGAAGTGGCGTCTACCCTGACTTATCTTTCTTCACTGGAAGTGGCGTCTACCCGGACTTATCTTCCTTCACCGGAAGTGGCGTCTATCCTGACTTATCTTCCTTCACCGGAAGTGGCGTCATCCAAACCTTCGTAGCCTGTATCAAACGATCCGTTCCTACTCAGGTTCACATCAGTAAGCGATGCGGAATAGTGCGGTGAATAGTCATGATGCAACAGATAGGATGTTGTCGCAGCTGCACACTGTTCACTTACATGCACTAACTTTATTGCCTATCCCTCCCACTTAAATCTCCTACCTAATTTTCCCACCTATGTCTCCTACCTAATCCTCCCACCTAACTCTCCTACCAAACTTTCTCACCCTATATATAATCCCACCATTTGACAATGCATCACACATAACAACATCCTCACAAAAGTAACCTCTATTACTAACTCTCATAGCCTTCCCACTCACATCCCCAAACACCACCCATGGCTCCACCTAAAGAAATATCGGTTGTCATTCACCACCATAGTCAAATTGCAGACAACCTGGTTGACGGATTGACGTACTCATGTGTAAACCCAATATTTTTATACGTGAGTAGGTCTATTACGTTAACACAATTGATTTGGATAATTAACCAATATCTCCTCACTTGGGCAACTGAAATAGCTTTTTAGTTGTTATATCATGTCCCTATTTCATTTTATCATGGCCAAACATGTTTCATTTAAGTACAAATGCATGACAATGATGATCTCAGAGGCATATCGGAAACAATTGTCCAAAATCCAGAATTCAATTTTGTCAAATTGTATGCTATTACTGAGCTTATTCCTTAACCACAACCATCATCTCCACAACCACTGCAATAGACCTACTCACGTATGGAAATATTGTGTTTTCACATGAGTACGCTGATCCATGAACCAAGTCATTTGCAATCTGACCGTGGTGGTGAATGACAACCAATATTTCTTTAAGTGGAGTCATGAGTGGTGTTTGGGGGACGTGAGTGGAAAAGCTATAAGAGTTAGGAATAGAGGTTACTTTTATGGGAATGTTGTTGTGTGTGATGTGTTGTGAAATGGTGGGAGTATATATAGGATGAGAAAGTTTGGTAGGAGAGTTACGTGGGAGGGTTAGGTAGGAGAGTTAGGTGGGAGAGTCAATGCATGTCAGTGAATAGTGTGCAGTTGTGCACATCACAGACAACAACCTATCCATTGTGTCATTACTATTCACTACACTGTTATGCATCGCTCACCGAGTCCATGTGGATTATTGAGATCCCATTAATGTGCTTGTAAGTGCATGTGAGTGAACATTGTGCAGTTGCGCACATCACATACAATAACCTATTTGTTGCGTCATGACTATTGATCGCATTGTTCCGCATCGCTCACTAAGCCCAGGCTGATTATTGAGATCCACATTAATGCGGTTGTCAGTGCATGTGAGTGAACAGTGTGCAGCTCTTCACATCACATACAATAACCTGTTCATTGTGTCATCATTATTGACCGTACTGTTCCGCATCGCTCACCGAGCCTACATGGTTTATTAAGATCCGTATTAAAGCGGTTGCCAGTGCATGTTAGTGAATAGTGTGCAATTGCACACATCACAGACAATAGTTTGCCCATTGCGTCATCATTGTTGACTGCACTGTTCCACAACACTCATTGAGCCCACACGGATTATTGAGATTCGCATTAATGTGGTTTTGAAGCATTTAGGATTATATTATTAAAGTAAATTAAAAATAACAACTGAATAGCATGGAACAATGACAAATACATAATAAAGGCTAACAAATAATTAAAAGTAATATAACAAAAAAATATGTTAAATTATTCATTCTAATTTCAGGGAATTGTCTAGCTTTTGCTCCATCTCTGCCCAGCTTAGGTCATTAACTTGAGAAGGTGATGATGAATTATGAACATTAACTTTAAGTTCCATATTACACTTGTTATATTTGAAAATGTATCGAACATGAACCAAACACCTTCGTCAATAATTTGAATTGCCCTACACTCAATACGACCATTGAATTGGTATACAATACAACGATACCAAAGTGCAGTAATTATAGGTGTAGCATGGTCATCTCTAATTGATGATTGTATTGCAATGATTATGTCTGGCATTATCATTGTTGGATTCAATAGTATTGATTGTGTCTTGTCACTTCTGAAAACTTCATTTGCACATGAACAGGGGATTACCTCACCATTGATATAAACATACACACAAATTGGCTCTAAACTCATTGTGCTTGCTCTCTATGTTTTCTCACACAATTTGATTTGATGGAACTATGCAAAGTCTACGGTGATATGGTGCCTTTATATATACAATCAATCACAGGTCCATGGTTCACGTGATTTGGAATATCGATGCGTGATAGTAAGACAGTTATGTTAACGTGCTTTCGAATCTCGAGGCCTTATAATGAGACAAAGTGTAAACGTGCTTTCAATTCTCGATGCGGTTTATATTATAAATTGATGGGATGTGCATGTCAATACAACATTTTCATCGCCCAACTTCAAATTTTATATCATTTGTATCCGTTTTACCATTAAACATCATTGTCATGGCTCATATACCTCTATTGCATCATCAACATGTTCATTGTTCACGTACCACAATTAACGACTTAATCACTTTATATTACCATACAATACTTGAACCAACACCACAAATTTTACCATTATTATCGTCTACTGTGTTCCAACATATTGCCCTAATCAAATAATGCAAAATTGATCCTGCATTGATCACTGCATTGGTTGAACAACGAAGGACTGAAACACACACCTTTCACCTGCCATGGGTGAGTGCACCATCACACTCGAAAATGTTGCACTGCATCTAGGCATTAGGGTCAATGGTCATGTTGTGATAGGACCTAGCTTCTTACATTGGGATGAGTTATGCGATGAGTTACTAGTTGAAATCCCTCCAGATAATGCACCTAAAGGAGCTGCACTAAAGTTGATATGGTTGCTTAGCATCTTGCGCTCACCATTACCTGAAGAACTAACAATACACCAACTACAATGCAAGTGTAGAGCTTACATAATGTACATGATTGGTGGTGCTTTAATACCTGATAAATTTGGAAATAGAGTTCATCTAATGTATTTGAACCTATTACGTGATTTCAACAACATAAAAAAATATAGTTGTGGTTCTGCTTGTTTAGCAAACCTGTACAGAGAACTGTGTCGGACATCATTAGAGGTTTGTAAAGTTATGGGTGGTTGTGCCATACTATTCCAGTCATGGGCTTGGTACTTCATGCCTTTTATTGCACCAAGACTCCCACGACTTGAAACAACTTATTTGGTCGCTAAAAGGTTAATACAAATAATGAAATCAAAATTTTTAATTTCAATGATGCGCATTATAACATTACAATAAATAATGGTTTTGTTTTGTTTACATTTTAGATGGAGTGGTGGTAGATTAGAACATAAGGGCACACCTCATGGTGACTTGGTCGAGTATACATCTCATATAAATCATATGGAGAGCCATCAGGTACATTACTATCATCAATTGCACCATTAATATGTACATATTAACATTTACTAATGTTGCATTGTTAACATATATTTTAGTTTTCTTGGGTCCCATATAGAGGATTTAAAGAGCACCTACCAAGACATGCATACAGAGATAGGGACATTTGGTCTGCATGTACTGCAATTATTTGTTTTCCCATCATGGAATGGCATCAAACAAACTGGGTCAAGCCACAATTTGAACTACATCAAGATATCCCTGTTGATCCCAAGAATCTTGATCGACTTCACTAGATTGACATGCGAGGCAATCATTGTAGTGACTGAATGAAATATCATGCAGGGTGGATTAATATCTGGAAAAACAAACACAATGATGTTTTAATTGGACAGTGGGTTGAAGGGATAATGACATACACACACCATAGTATATGGAATGGTATAGGCAAAACACTATTTTGTTCTTGTCTATTGCACAACAACTAAATGGTCCACACACAACAATTTCCCATAATGTTGCAGGGACTATAGAAGAAACACATTTCCTAATCGCACATCCTCAATCAATGTTTTGTACTCCATCATCTGTTCATCAAACTTTTGGTCAGACTTGCAAGTCAGTCAATGCAACTAACCACGAATGGATGACCAATTTATTTGGTGTCAAATTGAATTCACCAAATTATGTGGCATCATATTTAGCTTCTTTACAATAGTTTGATGATCATATTCGTTTGGAAAACAAGGACAAATTTCTTAAGCTATAGCAACCCACAGTGAAAACCCTGGGATAGAACAACAACATCATCATCATCATGAGGGAGAACCAGCGATCTAGGAGAGAAGAAATTTGCGACGTAATTGATGTCCACTGTCCTGTGGGACTGGTCATCATCTTGGTCATTAAAGTATAAAATATTGTGATAATGAGATCAACTATGTTTAAGTACCCTTCTAATGTAGTTTTCAAAATTATGTTAAAGTGGTCATGCCATGCTATGTTATGTTTAAGTGATCATGTTATGCAATTTATAAAATTTATGTCAAATACATTAAGAATATATATGCCAAATTTATTTCATAGTTTTCAAGTCAAAGAATAAAGGAAATGGCGTGTAACAGTTTCATGAAGAAGGACCCCAAATTAATAGCAAAAAATTAAAAAAAAAACCTTGTTTTGGACCCTTAAAAAAATTTTAAGTGGCCATGTTGTGCAATTTATAAAATTTATGTCAAATACATTAAAAATATATACGACAAATTTATTTCACAGCTTTCACGTCAAAGATTTTAAAAAAAATAATATCGTGTAACAGTTTCATCAAAAAGGACCTCAAATTAATAGAAAAAATTGTGTTTTCAACCCTTAAAATAATTTTTAAGTGGTCATGTTATGCAATTTATAAAATTTATGTCCAATACATTAAAAATATATTTGCAAATTTATTTCATAGTTTTCACGTCAAAGAATCTAAAAAAATATACCGTGTAATAGTTTCATCAACAAGGACGTCAAATTAATAGCAAAAAAAACATGTGTTTCCACCCTTAAAACAATGTTTAAGTGGTCGTGTTATGCAATTTATATAATTTATCTCCAATACATTAAAAATATTTATGACAAATTTATTTTATATTTCTCACGTCAATGAATCCAAAAAGCATGTGCGAACGATTCTAACTGCTTTTTTTATTATTACTGCTCAACGCACTGACCCTAATCACATCTCGAGGCCATGTGCCGAACAAGCTTAAATGACACCAATGCATGTGACTGCATAGTGAACACCTGCATGCAACCGACAAATTCTACAAATGTCACTGCCAGCTGAAGACATTGGTTGAACCCCTACCACTATGTGTCACCCAATTGCATATGTTTGTTTTTACTACAATGACCAAATCTGCAACACTAATGAGGGCACCACCTTCATTAGTAACAATACAAAAACTTTCATGGTCAACAAGGCCATAAACCTTACACAATTGGTTGAACTTGTTCAACAAAAAATAAACATTGAACCACACCAACATTTCCACTTTTGATGCCCCATATTTGAGCCAAGACAACCAAATATGTACACATGTTTTATTCTAGGAAATGATCATGATGTTCGACAAACGTTCAACATTTTTTACAACAACCCAACACTACCATTTGTGGAGTTATTTACCAAAATTTGTAACAACAATAACCCACCAAACAACCAACATGACTCAACCTCCAATCTTGAGGACTTATTGGATGAATACAAGAGCAGTGCAGATTGTTGGGTTAAAAACCATTGTAATAATAGTGATAGTGATAGTAACATGCCTCATTTCCATGAACCAATATTCTAACGAGGTTGGTAATTTAGGGATGATTTGTGTGTTATTTGTTTCTGCTTTGAGATTTTCCCGTGGTGTGTTATGTCGATGTTCATTGCTTTAACATTATGTCATTGTGAATTTGCATTGCCTACTTCGTTCTGTTGTTGTTGTTTGTAGTAGTACTTACTTTATGTAATGAAATAAATCATTTGTTTTAGTTTACATTAACAACAAAAATAACAACTGACTAAAATGCAGACACTTGAAATTTTTAAGTCTGTGAGAATTAATCAAGTCTTTATTGTTTACAGAAAATTGACATTGAATTGACAACTCACAATTTAAATTTAAGTCTGAAAGTAATAATGGACGTCTGGTGCACCATGTACCAGAGTAAAATGACATTCGAAATTGACAACACTTTTGAAATTTACCCAAGTCTCTGAAAAAATAATAGATGATTCACCAACAAAACTGACATTGAATTGATAACTCACAATTTAAATTTGAAGTCTGAAAACAATAATGGACTGGTACACCAGATAGCAAGGTACAATCATATTTGAAATTGACAACAGTATGGCATTGTATCGATAAAAGCAAAATTGGAATAATGGCATGTCTCAATCAACATTGGATTCCAAACAAGCCTTTATAAAAAAGACAATTCTAATCTTATGAGAATCCAATACACATCAATGGGACAAATATTCAAACAACTATAAATAACATCAAACACCCTCAACACAACCACACACTTCCACACAATATACCTTCACAAACGAAATTCAATCTCAATATTATGGCATTCTTGGGAGAAACAAGCACTCAAACCATTGCTAACTCGAAATTATCATTCATTTTTCCAAATGGATCAATCAAACACAACCAAACTAGTAGTTATTTTCAATGTTCTACTACAATACCAATGCAAGTTCCTAATGAGTGTTCTTTCGAGACACTCATCTATAGAATGCACAATACCCTTCGGCTAATCAATGACCAATTTATGCTTGAAATCTACTACTAACAGTCATCCATAGATACAAATCAACAATCTTTTTTTCATTCTCTGCAATTGAAAAATGATGATGATATTTGCACAATTTTAATGTGCAATGAGCAATACCCATGTGTTGGTCTCATAGAATTATTATGTACCATCAATAGAACACCCGCTAGTATACTCAACCTACTTCAATTCACCATCACTCCTATTCATGATGCAATATTGTATTACAATGGCAAGTGAAAGATATCATGACAAGGCGATTTTTTGGGCTATTCCTTCACTGGAACAAACCCAATAAGATTTAAAATTCCTTCGGGATGTAGCATCAAAACACTCGAGGATGTCATCAAGTAAGTTGCACCTATAGAGGTTCCCCTTATGAAATTCACAAATCACAAGTGGTCAAACAATTGTTCTTTCAACAACTAGGCCATACAAATATTCAGAAAAATTAATCAAATATAAAATAATAGAGTTGAAAAACAATCAACTACCAGAAACATTTTTGTCAAATAGAAATTTTAGCTATTTTTAACAACCAAGTAATCTAACTCTTGAAAGAAGACATGTCTGCTACAAAACACCTTTCAAACTATGACTATTTTTGTCATTTTCATGTTTCAATTGTTATTGTTAGTACATTTCATTACTTTCGTTTTATTATGTTTCCGTTATTTGAGTGTTTTAATTTCTTCATATAAAATAACTAAGATGTGATAATTATATATTCATTATGTTTTTAATCAATCTATTTTTTAATTACTTTACCTTTTTTATTTATTTTAAGACCGTTAATTAATCATTTTAACACTATTAGTAAATTATTAAACCAAAAAAATTCCATTATTTAAAAAAATTTCAAAATATTAAACAAAATTAATTATTCTTCTTAAAAAAATATTTAAAAACAAAGTTTGAAAGAAAGTCGGGTTCTTAACTTAAATTTTCTTCTAAAAAAATAATATAAATAAATTTTTTAATATTATACAAACAAAAATTAAATAATATAAACAAAAAAATTTAATATTATCAATTTTTTAAAAAATAAATAATATAAATAAAAAATTATATTTAATAAAATAATAATATTAAAACATGTAATTATTTTTTAATGCCAAAATAATATTTTGAAAAAAACAAAAGTTTGGAAGTCGGGTTTGCCAACCCTAACTTCTTAACTTTGCGAAAATAATATTTAATTTTTTTTAAAATAGGAGGAGTTGGAAATTGGGTTTTCCATCCCCCACTTCTCTCCTCACTTCAAAATAAGAGTAATTTAGGAAATACTTTTAAAATAGATGTATTTTGTAAGAAAAATGAGGAAAGATATAATTTAGTCTAGGAAAAAAAATCCGACTTCTCTCCTCAATAAAATAACAGTTATAGTTGAGAAAATATTTTTAAAACAGGTCTAATCAGAAAATATTGATGAGAGAGCGTCTGTAGTTGAGTAACAAAAAACATTGAATCAGATGTTACTGACCAGTATTAGTGTATTACATAGTCAAAACCAGTCAAAAAATCAAAATCAATCGGTATAAATCGTATGAGGAGACAGATTTTTAAAAAAATAAAATTGAAGACTCCTAAATATGATGTTCAGTTTAAAATTTCTCCTATATTCTCAAGTCCCGTGCGCGCCTGAGCTGGAACTTTTGTCTCACGCAAGTTGCTATTGCCAACAACTGTTTAACACAAATAAAAAATTAACACCAACCAGAATAGACCTTGGTCATTGGTCCTTGAATTCTCATAGGAGATACTTAACCATTGGGTTATTGTAATTATTTTATAAATATGCTAATATATATATATATATATATATATATATATATATATATATATAATTATTATAATTATTTTATTGCTTACAACAGCTCAAATTATTTAACTAGTGATTTATTGGTTTGATGAGTGACTTAATGATTCATTGTTTCAACAAAATCGATAACAATATGAAATTTATAATTATGATTTTTATGTTTATTTACAATTTACTTTTCTTCTAAATTTATTTTTTCTTTTTAAAACTATTGGATTTATAATACGTAAATATACCTATGTGTCATTTATTGCTTTTATTATCCATTTCATTCAATTTTAATGTTTCGCTTAGCATCATTAGATATCCTTTTTGTTTTTTTTTTAGATATTCACTAGATATCCTAGAATACTAGTTGACATCTTTCTTTTTTGCTCATGTTAAAAACTAATTTTACTAAAAATTAATTTACTAAAAGGTGATTGAATATGATATTTGAATGTTATAAACTCTGATTTCGTGTTTAATTTCGAGGAATAAAAATAAAAGAAAGCTAATCTTGGAATTTAGTAGTAATTTACTATTCTCTCCCGCGGGAGAACACGGAAAAAATGGCGGGAAATGATGGATATCCTAAATCAAATAGAAAAAAAAAAAAAAAAAAAACGCATCCAAAGAAATAACACATCTTCCACCACATTTCATTTTCTTCACGGTGGTTTTTACTTGTTATCGCTGTGCGAAGGTGAAAGAAAAAGAAGAACGATGGAGGAAGCGAAGGAAAAGTGTTGGAGAATGGAAGTGGAGGAGAAGCTGAAGAGGCTGCAATCTCTTCTCTTCGGCGCTGAGCGCGCTCTCGAGAACAATGACTTCTCCTCCGCTTACGTCCTCGCGCTTCGCCTCCTCGGATTCCTCGACGCGAATTCCCACTCCGACGTCGACGAAGCCTTCGTGCAACCGATTCGTCGCGACGCTCTCGCCAAACTCCACTTCGCTCGCCAATCCCTCGCTCCTCAATCTGATCGGTGCGCTGCTTTGATCACACTCTTGAACTTTGGAGTGATTTGGTTGTGAATTTGATGATTTTTGTTGTTATTTTTTAGACTTTAGAGTAATGCTGAAAAAGTTGAAAAAATTAGGTCGAAATTAAATGGTTTCATTAAGAAATTTATCATGTGAGAAGGTTTTGAATTGTGGATGTAGCAGTATCCACAACCGCGTCACACTACAATTGTGGAGTGATTTCTGTTCAAGTGTTACCGCCGTTACGGATAGATGTTGCAACTGCATCAGATTAAGATAAATTGGGTTTCTTTAGTAAGCTAAAGTTTTGCACTTCAGCTTTTGGAGAAGTTAGTGGAGAGAGTTTCTGTAAAAATTAAGTGCATAAGAGGATTTTAGTTTAGAGAGAATCTCACTTTATTTTTCTTTCTTAATTTATTATACTTTAAGTGTGATATGGAGAAGTTTATCAAATAGAGCCTATATCTTTGTTTTAGAATCTTCTGAACTTAAAAATCACAGTTATATTGGTGAAAAGATAAAATTATTTTGCATTGCAATGGCTGCAATTCGTGTTATGCAGCAATTGCAACAGAATTGGCAATTGCAGCCACAATTGAAATAAGGCGATAAGAGTTTGGAGAATGATTATGAGTGACTTTCGTAAGTCCTTAAGTTGTATAAAATTGAAAGAATGCGGTTAGAAATTATTGAGATTTGAGGATAGTTGTTGGATGAATGGATGAGTCAATCCATGGTTAGAAATTATTAGGATTTTTGTTTGCAAAGTCCCAAGCCATGGTCAGGGCAAAACAAATTGAGAGAATTCAATCAGAATTTATCAAGATTCGAGAATTGTTGGATAAGTTAGTGCATGTTTGTTTTTTCTGTTGGTACAATCTCCAAGGAATGTTTGCTCAGAAACACCAAGAGATATGCTTCTCTATTGTTTGCAAATGAAAAATCAGACACACTTAATAGTGTGTTTGGGTTTCTGTTTGCATAGCGATGGTCTGAGCGAAAGAATTGTCTCTGGTATATTTTACTTGATTTTTGTGTTTAAGTAAAAAAACTAAATATGCTATAAGTGGTGGAAACCCATTCTTGGTTGCTTTGAGAGTTGTGATGCAATGTGTGAACTCAAATTTCACATGTTTAATCAATATTCTCAAGGTTTTTAAATCGCACTCGAGGTTGCAGTTGTAGTTTCGTTGCAATTTTTTATATTGCAGACGAATGTGTTGATGCAGCCACAATTGCGGTCACCATACCGGCGGGGAGACTCCAAAAATCTTGATGTTATAGCTGCAATTGTGGTTGCTGATAGTTTTTAAAACCTTGAATATTAGTTTACTCTCTCATCTGTTCTCTCTCGTTTTTCACTTGCTGTCTCCATTCTTCTCAACATTTTGGTTCTTCTTTTTTCTTCAGCCAAGCTTTTGAACAAGCAAAGAAATCTCCAGGACGCATTTTTGGCACTACAGGAGATATTGACATTGAGAAGATTCAGAACTCAAAGTACTTCCAAGCTCTTGTCAAGCAATCTAAAGAAAAAGATGAGAATCAACCCGTAAGACATGCTGACAATCACACCGTATTTAAAATAAATTTATTTATTGTATAATTCAATTTTTTTATTGCTTTTCTGTTGTTCCAGATTCTTGAGTTTATGGTTTGTAAATATAAGATTTCTTAAAAATTAATTCAGGTTGATCACCTGGGGAAACAGGACAAAGCAGGCAGCAAAGCCTCAAAGCAAATGGTGCAAACTAAGTTACCATCCATGTATGGGAAAAGCAGCTTGAGAACTAGCAATGGTCCCAAGAGTTTTTTGAACATGAAAAATAATAGCTCTGAGGACTGCATGATTCTTGATAGGCCTCAATCTCATGCTAGCCATATAAAGGGTCCTGGTTTCTCTTCTATATTGCAAGTTGAAGGAGAAGAAAGAGCTTTTGGAAGCACATTCTCCGCAAAACGTGTACACATGGAAAACAATTGTCCCAGAGTTGGATTTGTGAAGTCACCTTCAAGTAAGGAGGATGTTAACCCTGATGCTTGTGGCAACGGGTTTGTTACTGCTAGAGCAAAACTGGTATAGTTATTTTACCTTATTTGTCTACTTTCTCCTGTTTCTTGTCAATGAGTATGGCAAATAAGGATGGATTGATTTGTTTACTGTTTTTTAGATTACAATTATAAGCATGTCATTTTATTCTGTCAAATTTGGTGCATGTATTCTTAATGTCTTTTTTAGTGCACTTGATTTTTTTCATGTGCACGTTATTCTCCTAATAAGAATGATGTACTTTCTAGACTTAAAACATTCATTCTTTATATGGAAACACCCTTAAAAGGACGAGCACACTCTATTATTGAGTGGCTATCAAGCAAACTTTCTAGCAAGATATATCAGATAACTTCTATCTGAGTTAATATGCCATATTTCTTTTCCTATTCCTTTCTTGTGGTAATTTCTTTGCATGTAGCAATGTTGATGCCCTAAAAATTATTGGGGCAGGAAATGGAAGCAAAGCAGAAGCGAGGAGTAGGTGGTTCACCCAGTGCCTCTGTCTCACCACAATGTGATAACAATTCTGCCAACAGGTTGTATGGTGGAAGATCATATGGTGTTTCACGACGTGGTGTCCGTGGTAATTTTGTTCCCCCCATTAAATCCAATGGGAACAATGCTGGAAATATGAGCGCACGCGTTGCTGGAAAATGTGATGATTCTTTAGATGACTCTACAAAGAAATGGTTAGTACTTAGTAGTACAATCATCATATTACTTTTCAAGTTCTTGCTTCTTGCTCTCTATCTGCACTAACTCTCAAATTCATTCTTTGTGCAGTACATTCCAAAGTCCAAATGACAATATTCTTTCAATTTTTTTTTTCTTTTGTAGACATTGTCTCAAAAAGTCTTTCGATCTTACAATCTGCTCAGCTCATCTAATGGCATGTGTGTATGTTGGGGGGGGGGGGAGATCAACCCTTACCTTAAATGGCTACTCTAGTCTTTAGGTTTTATGTATATATTAAATTTGTGATGTTTTCCTTTATTCCTCATACAAATATTAACAGAATGCTTTTTTTTTCTTTTATTCTAGACTCTTTAATTGTAGATAATATGAGACTAGTCTTTTGGACTTTCCCCACTTTAAATACTCTCCTCTCTTCCCAATAAGTCGTTGATCTCAATCATGATTGATAATTGGTTGGATGATATATGCTTTCACTTGCTAATATGCTTGTAGTCTGGAAATCCTATGTGGTCCTGATGGTGAGCTTCCTGAGAAATTGAGGAATTTGGAACCACGCCTCATTGAACATGTTAGTAACGAGATTATGGATAGAGATCCCAATGTCCGGTGGGATGATATAGGTAACGTAAAAAGCTGTTCATCTTTCTGCTTAGTTCACCAAATTAAATTGGCAGTTTGCATACTTATGAAACTTAGTATGTCGTTTAATGACCATGTAGCTGGATTGGAGCATGCCAAGAAATGTGTCAATGAGATGGTTGTATATCCTCTGCAACGTCCTGATATATTCATGGGCTGTCGTTCCCCTGGGAGGGGTCTGCTTCTCTTTGGTCCCCCAGTAAGTACAAATTCGTCTTATGATGATATAAATTGCAAAGACTCTGTCTGGTCTTTAATCTCTCTTATCCTTTGAATGCTAGGGAACTGGTAAAACAATGATAGGAAAAGCCATAGCAGGGGAGGCGAAGGCAACCTTCTTTTACATATCGGCAAGTTCATTGACTAGCAAGTGGGTAAGTTTGATATGCTTATGATTTAGCTGTTTATTTTGAAAGTTTGCTGATATATTTCTGTGGAAGTTAAATATCCTGTGAATGTGAAGTTTATCAAAACATAGATTAGATGATTTTCTGTAGTTTTAGTTAGGTCGTGTAGCTATAATCCCAGAAACTATTGCAATGTTTCTCAATGCTCTGAAATGGTTCCCCTCTCTGTTATGATAATTGTAGATTGGTGAAGGTGAAAAGCTTGTAAGAGCCCTTTTTGGAGTTGCCAGCTGTCGTCAGCCAGCAGTAATTTTTGTTGATGAAATAGATTCGCTCCTGTCTCAGGTATGCTATGTTATAGACAATAAAGGCACATAAGTTTATTGCCATAGTAGGTTCTGACATTCTGAGCCATAGGCATTATCATCTACAAGGAAGTTCATAACATGCAATTTTACTCGGTGAAAATTTACTGCAACTGCGTCATGATTTTTTTTACTAATGCAAATAACTTTTTGCAGCGTAAATCAGACGGTGAGCATGAATCAAGTAGACGGCTAAAGACGCAGTTCCTCATTGAAATGGAAGGCTTTGACAGTGGTAGCGAGCAAATTCTGCTTATAGGTTATTACTGACTCATTGGTTTCAAATTCCTTTTTTATTTGGCTTTGCATATACAATCAAATTTTAGCTCACTACCTGTTTCATTCGTGATAAGTGATAAATAGGTAGCTTATGCATGGCCTTAGTTCAACAATATTTGTAATTTCATCTTTGGCAGGTGAAATGTTTTTTTAGTAAACTCAAGGCATGTTGCATTTGAGCGTGAAGACAGTTTATATCCACTATCAAGGACAATGAATCACAAAGCATAAGCTTATAATGTGATCATTGTCATACTTTCTCAAGTCCTTCCTTTTTTTTATGTATTTATTGAAAAGAAAGGAAAATTTAGGGCCTATGTGGTTTGAGAAAATGTTTCTGTTTTCATGTCCCGTTTTCACAAATTTCAAGTGGCATTTTTGTAATTATATGTGAAAATAAAAAATGAAAATAGAAAATGTTTTCTCAAAGCCCGCAGCTAGCTTATCTGTGTTCTCAATTGCTTTTGTATTTTGGAAGATGATTGATTAAATGCCACTCCTACACATTTTTCTGTTCCTATACATAATCTAACCCATTTGCATGTTTTTTAGAAATATATATTAAGGGTGTTATCTGTTGGGTCTACTCTGATGTACAATACTTCATTTTATGAACAGGAATCAAGTTTGATCTTGTTATAAATTTGGTCTATGTATCATATGTTAGAAGATATACCGTGGTATTTGTTATCCAAGTAACTTGGGTTTTTTAGGCCAACAAGATTTTCTTTCATAGCGTTTCAATTTGATGGTACTAAGTCTTTCTCACATAAACTAGTGCTCTTATTTCTTATAGAATTTGGGTAAAAATTAATACATTACAGGGGCAACAAATCGTCCCCAAGAGCTTGATGAAGCAGCACGAAGGAGACTTACTAAAAGACTTTATATTCCCCTACCTTGCTCAGGTGCTGATCTCGACTCTACATCTTTTTAAACAAACTCTTATAGTACCAGGTGATTAACATTTTTCTACTGGACATAAAGAGGCAAGAGCTTGGATTACACGTAACCTTCTAGAGAAAGATGGATTATTCAAGCTATCAAGCGAGGAAATGGATATCATATGCAAATTAACGGAAGGTGTGAACTTACATATTTTTTCAAGTTAATTACAGTATCTTCTACATAGCAGTTTGACTATCAGTTTAAATAGGGGTGTGAAAAAAAAAAAAAAGAACTGAACTGTTCATAAACCATACCGAACATATAAAACAACCCGAACCAAACTATAAATGAGTGTGAAATGGATAACGGAACTGAATTAAGTCAAACTGAACAAAAAAAAAAAATTCATTTTGAGAAAAAAGCAAACTGAACTACTTTATATAAACGGTTCGAACAAAACCATTTTTATAGTTGTTTGGTTTAGTTCAATTTTTTGAAAAAAAACTGTTTTTACACAGCCCTAAGTTTTAAAAAGAATTCGTTGGTTTCCGGTGATTGATTTACTTTGCTTTTACTTGGTAACTTTTCTAGGTTATTCAGGATCAGACATGAAAAATTTAGTGAAGGATGCTTCTATGGGACCCCTAAGAGAGGCTTTAGGTCAAGGTATAGAAATTACAAAGTTGAAAAAGGAGGATATGCGACCTGTAACTCTTCAGGTATACAGAATGCAGCGTGTGCCTAAACCTGAAAATTTCTCAGCTTGATTAATTATAAAATGGTTTACTCACTTTGTGTAGGACTTCAAGAATTCCCTCCAAGAGGTGAGGCCTTCTGTTTCCCCAAATGAACTTGTAACTTATGAACAATGGAACAAGCAATTTGGAAGCCTATCACTGTAGTTGCATGTGGTATCACTATATGGAGACTAAGCATATCAACAACTAGTCACAGAGATGGTAGCAACTAGCAATTACATCAGTCAGATAGAGCTGTACCTTAATACCTGCAGTATGGTAATCTTTATGTTTAAATAAACTCACATAGCGTCTTGCATAACCCATTACATATAAAATTCAATTGGTGCAAGCAAGTGGGAATATGATGACCATGTTTTTAAGAATTTAGGTCTCAAGCACAGTATTTTCTTTGTGACGTTGATTATGAACATGTTCAATGATCAGGATTAGCTAGCGAAAACATCTGCAGAACTTTATTGTATTGTTTGTATGAGCATTTGCTGCTCTTTTGCTTGAATCAGAAAATGAAATTTACTAAATACCAATAGTCTTGTTTGTAGCTTAATACTTTAGAAGGACCAAATTTATAATTAGATTGCGCTCTATAATGTTACCGTAAGGAATTGGCTCCTAAGAGATGCTCTCCACAGCTGGGTGTTTGTTTCCATTTCCTTTAAATAAAATAACTCTAAATTCATCTCAATTTTAGGAATGAAGCCAATACACCTTTTCAGGTCGGTACAAATTTTAATAAGCACATAAAGAATTTATTTCATTCTTTAAATAAAAAATAAATTTACACGATAAGAATTGAGAAAAATTTTAGTTATATTTTACATAAATAAAATGAAAATATAAGCATATAAGAACCTTGACCACCACAAGGCATGTGGACTAATCTTGTGAATTATTGGTGTGAAATTGTTGCAACTTAACACCTAATTTCGAGTTGAGTCTTCAATGTGTTAAGAGTTTTGACAACCATAATAATCCTATTCGATTTAAACATAATTATCTAACTATCTCTAATGAAAAGCATGTTGTCTAGAACAAAATAGTATAAGAACCTTGACCACATTTTAACAAAAATATAATAACTAAAAAGGCATTTTCTTTTCTTATTTCATTGGTCTTATTTCACAATTTTTGTTGGACATTAATTTCTACACTTTTATGTGCTCAAATCTCTTCACATAACTTCGTTGCATAATATCCACGACACAAACTTATTCAAAGAACTGGGCTACATGAAATCACGGATATATATTGAAAAGTAGCATCTTTCATATACCTAGATACATCGATATATGGAATTTCTAAACTCAAATTATCATATAATCAACAACACGTTTTCAAAGTCATTTAAAAAACCTTGACTTCATCGTTAATATAAAAACACATTTCAATACGAAGAAAAACCAAACTCTTCATCAACTACCAATCAACTATCAAGTGTTTTTATTCAAGGTAGCCATTTCCTTGCATCCCTTTAAACCGAAGACATTATGAAATCCAAAATTACCAAGAAAAAAGCAACTTAAACTACTCTGCACTCTATTAAAGCAGTACTATAACACTAGCGCCAGTAAGGGGCGCGTGTATTACTGGATAACTTGTATCCAAATGCGATTGTTTTGGCAAAACGTTCCATTTTTTGCAATGTATGCATTCATTGCTTGAGTCCTTGAATTGAAACGTACTGTGGCCAGTTTAATGGGATCCGCACCTGCCGTACCTCCGGGCCTGAAAAGAAGCAAAATCCAACATTTTGAGACAATCATAAAATCAAGAAGTTTATATCAAGGTATCAAGAAAAATTCTCCGAGCATATGTAGCTTGTGTTGCCTTTTCCTAGAGGTTTCAAGGCTTTAATAAATTATAAATCTTTCACCAAAAAGCAAAAAAAAATATTGGAAAAGTGTACATGAAAATATCACATTTCTCCTGTTTGGTACAAATTTTGCAAAAACATTCCTTGAAATGATTGATTCCCAAGAATATAAATGATTCATATTTGTGTTACTTCTTATTCCCGCAGTGAAAGATGGGTAATTCGTATTCTCATGAGAATAGAGGTTATTTTCTACAATACTTGCCTATCTCCACTTCATTCTTCCACATTCCTTTTTTTATTTTTTAAATTTTTTTCTTCTGAAATTATTAATATCAAACAAACATGTTCTTATAATTATAATTATAATGTAAAAATGTTTTCTTCTGAAATTCTTAGGCATAATATCCTTGGGGATGAGATTCTTGGGAATAAATTTTATACTTTCAAACAAATGTCCCCTTGGGTTAAGCAAGATCTTAGTCCTTATAATTATAATTATAATGTAAAAATATTTGCTTTGAGGCTCTCAATAAAATTATCTCTTTTTGGTCCCTCGTTTATGAAAATGTGTGAACCTTGTCCTTCACAAAAATTCTTCTTTTTTTTCACTTGTATATGGAAATAGGGACCACACATGACACATTTTCATAGATGAGACCGAAAGAAAATGATTTTATTGGGACTAAAACCAAAAATTGTCTTATTTTACAAGGACTAAAACCATATTTAACCCTAAAATTAAATATAAAATATATTTAAAGTATACTTGATGTTAACCTTAAAAACAAGCTAATGGAGGAGGAATCAAATTCAAAACCGGAGAGGATGCGTCCTATATCTTCATATGTACCTGCTCGAGGCATTCCTTGAATTAAAATCTGAAAAAATCACGCAGTTAGATGCATCAGTGGTTAATAGAAGCATAACACTAATAAAATCTTTTATGGGATTCAAACCACAATCATAGTCCTTCCATAGTGAAAATCTAATTAATCTGCTGATTTATATATAATGCATTCAATAAGTCACGAGCATAAACTGAAACAATTTGATGTTGCAACCTCATACTTTTATGTTGTTCAAACAAATGTACCGAGACTTGGAAGGTTATGAATTCAAAATTAGAACCTTAGAAAAGCTCTTGCCAGTTGCCATGCAACCGTTGTGGCATATCATACGTAAGATTGCAATTACCAGACACTTTTATTAGCAAAGAATTTTCTAAAAGCATGTTCAGCCAAGTACAATAACCTGAGAATGCATAAGAATGCAATGCCTTAAATAGCTTGGTCCTGACAAAAACATTGACAACTTCCAAAATCTGAAGGGAAGAAATTTTTGGTTTAGATGGTACATGTTTAACATTTTTAGACATTCATGAATTATTCTGATTTTCCTGTTCCACACATTCAACAAAATTACTTTCTCAGATTCTTTTTTGTTATCCTTGGTATTTTAATTTCAGAATTCTTGTAAAATGTGCACAATAAACATTCCTTAATTATATATGTCAACAAAATGATTCAAAGTTCAAACTTTTCCATTTATCCAGGGAAAAATAATTAATAAAAAAAACAATACTCCACATCTTAAGAATTAAAGTAATAAAAGTAGGTCTTCCTTAATAGATTATTTTTTTAAAGATTTTTACCTCCAAATTAGTGTGATCACTATTTATAAATCAAGCTATAACAAAATCTTATAGTTCTGGAGGAAAACTGTATTACATCATGATCCCTATTTTACTCAATCAAAATTTTCTAAATAGTTCTAATGCCTATGCATTGACGATGCAAAACAGTTTTGCATTGTCATTCAATCATAAATCACTGTTTGAATTACTTTAAGATAATTATTTAAGTCAACAAACTTATCATACATGATGGGTTGTGATGGGATGACTGTGTAAAACTTTTTACCCTGTCAATGTATAACCCTTTTTCTCTAGTTCTATATGTAAACTTTGTAAAAACAATTGGTTCCATGTTGATATAAATTTCTAAATGTGTTGTAATAAATTTGATAGAAAAAACATTTGAAACGTAGGCTTTGATTAATAGGCTTCTTAGAATTTCAATATTTGGTTATTTCAAACATATGACAAACCATCAAATTTATTACTAATTTACTACTCTTCTAAAAACAAGATAACCGAAGATAGGTAAAGAATCTGTACTGACAGTTTTTCCGTCATATGGTTTTACTTGGTCCCATTGGTGAAGATTAACCTGATATCAATAAAAAGAAACAAAATATCAAACATTAGCCAATTCAAAATAAATAAAAAACTTAGTTTTTTTGCAACAGATATACATGTAGAGCAGCATACCCTGTCCAATTTGTACAAGCGACCCTTCTTTAAAATCACTTTTACAGCATGGTCAAAGGAATCACGAGTAGGGAATTGCAACAACCTGATAATACCCAAGACTTTCATATAAATGATATCTTCAGGTATGCAGTCTAAGATGAGAAACATTTAGTCAAATACAATGATAATCCACTTACAGGATGTTAGCTATGCTAGATTACATGGAGAGAGTCATGCAGAAGAGCTGAGAATATAATGGAATGCTGATGTGGCAATTGAGGAAGAAAAAGAGAGGGGAAATAAGCTAGAATAAAAAGGGGGAGAGGGAAGGAAAGAGGAAGGCAATAATTGGATAAGGATTAAGAAGGAATACGAGCAGACCCTCAAAAGGCTACTCTCTATCTATTCGCTTTTCCTGTATTATGATTCTACCTATGCAATTGGGATTATTTCCACTTATCTTTAATGAGATACATGGACTCCGATCACAGGCCGATTATAACAAAATCTAACATTCCATATGTTGGAACCTAGCCTCCCCCAATTACAGCCTCAAAGTAGTATTTAGTCTCACATCAACTAGAGATATGACTTAAATAGAGATTATATATATTGGGAAGTCCTCACCTTAAAAGTCAGTTCTGTAGTGTTGAGTTTAAGCCCTAAGTCCAAATTCTAAGACCATGACATGTAACAAAAAAGTAAATATTGAAATTGACTTTCCCTTTAGTTCTCCCAAACATCTTCGAAAGTCAAGAAAAAGAAAATGGAATTCACTGTGATAGGCAAGAAATTCAATTGATTATTTTCTATGCTGAAATACTAAAACTTTCACAATTCCCCAAAAGCAAGACAAGAGACAGAATACATTACGTTGAAACTGGGGAAAAGCTACGGTCATAATCCATTTTAACATCCTCCAGAGTCAAATTACACCCTTCAAGAAAGTTGATGATATCAGTTTTCAGCGCATATTTACGAACACCAAGCAGATTACCATATGTCAAACCTAATATAAAAGAAAGAGAAAGGCAAACAGTCATTATATTGGATGGAAATTACTCAAACCAATAAAAGAACTATAAAGTGTTAAAAGGTATTATTAAAATTACATGGCTAGCAGTGAAAGGTCTAGACATGTCAATTAACACCTTATTTTCAAAAATCCAAATGTATTTTAGTTGGCCAAATGTCACTTGCATCAATGGTATCCTGTATGCCAAATTCCTATAATTTCATGCATTTATTATTTTCAAATTCTCAAACCAGTAAACTAATTTGGCTTTAATTTTTAGCAATATACATGAATAGACAAAAGGATTAAGCAAAAACTCAAAACACCAACAATAAAGATGATGATGATGAAATGAAGGAGGAGGATTTTGCCTGGCATCCCACTTATTTGATAAATATTCAGCAACTTATTTGAAATTAACAATTAGAGAGATAGGGATGTGGTCAACCTCTCTCTCATTCTCTTATTTCTTCTGCCCCTCGGCCATCCCCTCCGCTCCCCCTTGTAAAGCTTACCATGATGAGCCTTACCCAGGATCCCAATAAACTTTATAGAAATATATACATGGTGATTAGAAGGTTAATCTTTCATTTATTTTTACAAAACAGTATACAACTCTCTTAATTCAAAAATAAAATACCCTCTGTTTTTCTCCTCCAAAATCAATAGATTAACATACACTTGATATATTCTTACGAACATTATATAACTCTTAATTTAAAAATTGTATCTTGCATGCGTATGCAACTAAGTTAAATACTTGAACGATAGTAGTCTTACCCGACTCAGGCAGGATTGCCTCTTGTAGAGGATACCTATGAATCTCTGCCAAAAAAACAAAAATCCCCTACCCCATTTCTCCTCTAAAACCATACTCCCAAACATATCCTAAATGTACTGCTACGCTCAAAGAAACAAGGAACTTCATCCTCCAAATACTCTAATAGTAGTAGGTAGCAACAATTGATATTTCATAAAAGCTAACGCAACTTGAAGACCAACAGAAAACGGGAGAAACGAAAGGGGCTTTTTTCCTGTTTTAGTCCCTGAATTTGAGGGGTGTGCTTTCTTTAGTCCATGAAATTTTAAAATATTTTTTTAGTCCCTGAATTTTGACAAATTACTTTTTTTAGTTCTAGCATAATAAATTGACACTTTATGGTGATTTTTAGCACTTTGTGTCAATTTTTTTAGCACTCTATGGCAGTTTTAAAATGCAAATTCAAGTAGGTAAAAAATAAAAATTAATTTATGACAACTAAAAACTGTTATAAAGTGTCAATTTATTATGCCAGAAAAAAAAAAGCAATTTGTCAAAATTCATGGACAAAAAACAAACAGTTTTAAATTTTAAGGACTAAAAAAAGCACACACCCCCAAATGCAATGACTAAAACAGTAATTATGCCACTAAAAGGTAGTACCTGAATGGTCAGTCTCAAAGAACGGAGGAGGAGGGGGTGTTGAATTCAAAGGTGGCTGTTCTGCCTCAGTGGAGAAGCACCTCAATGGGAGGAGGCCATGGCTTCTCTGCACAAGTGCACAAACACTAGTGGTGGATCTCAATGCAGCCCTAACAACACCACTCATCTTCCACAACAAACCTGCTATATTTCCAAACCATAATAATAATAATAATAATAATAATAATAATAATAATAATGATAATATCACAAGAACAACAAAGAATCAAAGATAGGGTCGTAGACACCACACACCCTCTATAAATAAACGTCTTTTTATATGTAGAAATGCAGATTGTAGCCACTGTGAAAGCGAAAACGAAAATGGGTAGGGAAAAAGATGAGATTTTTGCCAAGTTTCTTACCTGTTTGGATTCTTCGAGTTTGGTCGCCAGAGAGAAGAACGAAGAAGCAGTGCAGCGAGAAGGGCACCAACACAAGTTTTCAGGGAAGTGGAGTTAGTCGGCTATAGGCTTTTAGTTTTGGGTGCCGAATTGGCCCATCACTATTCCAAACAGCCCACTTACATCTTATGTTCAAGTTTCTCTTAAGAAAATTGCTTTGCATAATAACTTGAATTGATCAATTCAAAATCAAAGAATTGATCGAGTGAAAAATTGATTTGGGATAAATTTTGATATATTTGATTTGATGTTGGAGAACAGTTTATAATTGATTCTGAATTGAAATAATTTTGAGTAATTTTTGTGTTTAATCGAAAGTTTGTTCTGAGTTTTAATTTTAACTTGATTTTATAATAAAAAAATATCTAAATATAAATTATATCACTTCAAAATCAATTTTATAAAATTAATTTCATTTAAAATTAATTTTGTCAACATTCATCAAATACAATACCATATCATTTATATTATTAGGAATGTTTTGGGAAAGATATTATAGTCTTATGTTTATTTCTCTCCTTATAACTTAGCTCTTGTTTTCCTTATGAAATAGAATTGATACTCCTTGCACCACTTATTATACAAGTTTTCCTTGCTCATCAAAAACCCATGTCATTTTTTATATTTTAAAAAACTTAAGTAACTTTTTATTTTATTCCAACGATATTAAAAAAGTTTTTTTTTAAAAAAAATAGACTTTAAAATTTATCTCATATTTTGATATTCTATTACTCATCTATATTTCAAGTTAATATTTTTCTATTTTTATTTTTTTCTAAAGTATTTTTAAATTAAATAATTTCTTTAAAAATGCATGAAAATATAGAAAAATTAAATAAATAATAAATATGTAATTCTTTTTTACAAAATTAGTGAGTTACCTTAGACTTGCAAAAACATCCCAACTATGTTGGTATCCTTTTGCAAGACAAGAACAACACACCAAATATCATTAAAAAGGAGGAAAACATAACAATTTCAACGGGGTGATCAAACCAAAATCCATTGACAAGGTCAAGAGAATCTATAAGCAAGAAGGGATGCTTTATTGCAAATGTACCCGCTCCTAACAAAAGCCAAAGTAGTATCCCACCAACAAAAGTTAGATCTATCTATGACTCTAAAATTAGCCAAAACAATTTTTACATACATATAAACAATTCACCCATCTTCTGCGAATACTCCAAGGAACAATAGAATGTTCCTTGGCAGTCACAACCACCAACTGATAATTACACTAAATCCAAAATTTTTTCCAATTCTATTGGATGAAGAGCTCAAAGGCCAAAATAACAACAAAACATTTAGCAAACAAGGAATTTTGAACCCCCAACATAGGCTGCAATCTAAGACTATACCAAACAATTAAACCCTTAAGGTTTTCATGTCAACAAAGTATAAATTTTATGTATTAACATTTCATGCTTAAGCTACAGGTTCATATATCTCTATGAGATACAATCAAAAAAGCATGAACAGAAAGGTTCTTGACGATAAGCAAAGTATCAATCATTGGATGATACTGCTTCAACATCCATCCCTAAGAAGACAAGTGCCTTAGGACTTGGCTCATAGTACAAAAGAAATGGAATAGTTACTCGATCCTCAAGTACTGAAAACAATCACAAGAAAGTAACATCCATAGGCTCAATAGGAAACACATGCCATAGTGCACAAAAGAGAAGATTTAAATTGTCTTGTCTTGACATTTTTAACTCTTTTTGTCTTATGATGTTAACATTTCTCTCGATTTGTACACTGAAAGTCAGCTCTGAGCACTATGCGACACTAACAAACTCTACTTCTCTGAAGATATGCTGCAGAATGTGTTTGTGGTCCCCACGCTCTCTCTCTACACAATATTGACCTTGTGCCAAGCGCCAAAACTATTAGGCAATGACTAGCTTGGATCTCTCAACGGATCAAAGCTTTGAAGTCTGTATAAAGCCTGAAGATGTTCGTGTTAAGGTTGTTGAATTACAAGAGAACATTCTGAGATAAAACGAACAAGTGTTGTAACACTGTCAATCCACTAGACGAAGGAAACTTGAGCAAATTGAGTGAATCTTTGCTCTACTAAGTTAACGAGTTTCTTTATATTCCATATTATTATGTAAACACACTTTGAGCGATTAAGAATACATTTTCTATCTAACATATATTGTTTGTAAAAGCCAGGAGTGGCTTAGTGACAAAGAATACTTAGGTCTTATTCTCAAGGGGAGGTTAAGTGTAGTGTTAGGATTGGCCTAGAGAGTACTCGTTGTAGCCATAACTAACTTAGAGAATACTTGATTGTAATTAAAGATTTGATTAATGGAACCTTTCAAGGTTTGAAGGAGAACTGGACGTAGTCCAAGAGTTGGGGTGAACCAGTATAAAACCTTTATTTATGTTTTCTTACTACTTTTATATAACTAGTTCTTTTCTATAAATCACTTCTGCACTACTATATCCAAGTTTTGTGAACTAGTTTTTCTAAGCACAATGTGATTTTGAACCCCTTGAATGAAACCTTCCATCCATTGATATTTGTTTGAGAAAAGCTTTTAATATTTTTCGAAAGACTAAGTTTTTATTCATCGCACTATTCAAATGCCCTTCTAGTGTGGTTCAGGTACTTCTATTGGTATTAGAGCTTGGCCTCTAAGTAGAGGAAAGAAAACTCCTGAAATGATGGAAGAAGGATATGTTTTGAACAAGCCCCCCATGCTTAAGGGAGCCAACTACAACTTTTGGAAGGAAAAAATGATTGCCTTTTTTGAATCCACTCACATCAATATGTGGGGTGTTGTAGAAAAAGACAATCACATTCCTTTAGATGCTCAAAGAAACGAGATCTCCAGGGACAGATGATGACTATTTGTTGAGGTCAGATGATGACAACCACATTGCATTTAAGAGTTGAGGTCAGGTGCATGCAACATATTGAGCATGATTGATTGGAACTATGGACTGATGATGACTATTTGTTGAGTGTGTGTTGGACTAGTGAATATTTGTGTAAGCTTATGATATTTGTTAATGTCTTCTTACTAATTGTGGTTATTTTATCTTTGTATTAATTTCTTTTATAATAAACTCACCCCTCGAAATTTTTGTACTGTGTGGTTGGTACCTGTGATGATCGCAAACCTTTGTTCGTGGGAGCAGAATGATAGCAATAGAGTACGAAAAGTGAGATTCTTTTGTGGAGCTGTCGAGCTAACGTGATGACATTGGGATTATTTTGGGAGAGAGTTTTGTTTTGTTAATAAACTCCCTTATAGCTGGTTCTGTAATTCTTTTGTTGAATTGAGGATGCAAATCACAAATTTAATTATATGTACGAACAAATTTACTTTTCATTATGTGAATGGTGTTTACTGAGTTACTATTCCTATATATATGTGTATTCACTTAAGTAATGATGTATTGTTTGGTGAATGTATATCGAGAAAAAAAAATTTACGTTCATTTTTCATAAGCAAATTAATGAAGTTTTCATTTAAATATTGAAATTCTCGCGGTTTAGAGTGGTGATATCGTAGCGATGAGGCGGGTCATTACATGGGTTACAAACCTACAATCCAAATTTGAAGGTGATCCAACGATTAACGAGTCTAGGATTGTGGTTTTATTGGAATAAGTTTGGGTAAAACTTGAAATGTCACAATTTCGACATAGGTCAATCAAACTCCACAAAACCTAACATTCATATCAAGCAATCGCACATAGCTAATTCACACAACAGCTCAACTCATCCAAATCAATCAAATAATCAAATAACACAAGAAATACATTAAACATCTATTTTTAGTTAGCGAAATATCAGGGCGTTACACAAGACTCAGAAGAAAGGGTAAAATCCTTAACCATAGCTCTTGAATATTAAGAAGAAGGGCACAAAGAAACGCTCAAACAAAAACTCTTACTCCAAAAAGAATGTACCTTGGACGAAACATTTTGTTCATTGATATCTATTTGAGAAAAGCTATTAATAGTTTCCGAAAGACTAAGTTTTTATTCATTACACTATTCAACCCCCCTTCTCGTGTGTTTCAGATACTTCACGCAAAACAACCCAAATCAGCACCGCAATGATCATTGAAAATGTGCCCACATCTAGCATGCTCAGGAGCCTTTTTTGCACCACCATCAATGTTACATTTGATAGTATCAGGTTGAGGGGGATACCAAAGAACCTTTTTAATAGCATAAGGTTTAGGAGGATGAATAGAGATAGAGAAGGATTTTAGAAGAGAGAAGTCTTCCATGGAGTGCTTGAATCTTCCATTGGAAAAATTGCTAGCAAGATTAGAAGTAGAAGATATAAGTTGGATAGCATAAAAAAAAGGAAGCTAACTTATTATCAAAATGGAGCTTGTTGCGAGAGGTCCAAATAACGCAGAAGGAGTGGACAATGAGGGATAATATGTAATGCCTTTCGTTACAATAAAATTCTCATAATAAAAACATTCTTTAATACTTAAACAACATGAATTTGTAAAAATTACAATTGTCTGGAATACCTCAAATATTATAAATAAGATTAAATCCTTACAAAGTACAATATTCTCAAATATGGACATCTAATGAGCACTAACAATATAATGGAATTAACTAAGAGAAGACTAAGTCTTCAAGTCTCCTTTGTTCCAACAACTTCTTCCTCATGCTCTAAAAACAACACTTCCAATGAGATATAATTCAGCGAGTAAAACAAGTTCTAAAAGAAGTTCAAAAATAGTGTTGTTCTCGACCGGTGTGATGATTTAGAAAATCAACCATGGTATTCGCAATGAAAATTTTTATTGAAGCAGCCACAATTCAATAAATATTTCAATAAATAACATCATCTCAAAGCACTCAAACAAATACCTCAAACACAACTAAGTGATTCCCGGAATCACTAGACTCAACTCTTTGGTTCCCAGAACCAATGTGGATCTTAGATTCTTCAAAGGGTCTATAAGCTCATATTTCATGCAATGATATCCCACTATCTTTCCCATCATAGATGGAGGTATCCAAAATTTCTTCCCCATTCCAGATGGAGGTATCTATCATCTTAATCTCTAAATAGAATGTTTACCGTCATTCCTTCCCTGAAGGTAATGACTGACTCTCACAATACTTAAACCATTTGCATCAATTGTAATTATCCTTAATATCGCCATATCAACACCATAATTTCATATCAATTAATCATGTGAAGAATACACCAATACACATGTATAATTAAATTAAATTAAAGTCGTACATAAGTTAAAATATACATGTTTATATAAATTGGTTTAAGCTCAAGCCACAACACGTTGATACATGATTCACAAACTTAATTCAAAGCACATAAACACATGTATATATATATATATATATATATATATATATATATATATAATTCAATCCTCAACTATGTACCTATACCATGGAAGTTTAGAAAAAACGTTGTTTTACTCACCTCTTGAATCACAATAATTTGTGTTCTTTGCTTATTATTCCTCTTGTCTATTAAATAGCTCAATAAGATTATTCTCTTTGTTGCTTTCTGATGCAATCCTACCCCGCAAGGGCATTGGATAGAAAACTCCAAGTAGATTGGGCCAGAGATGCAAGAGAAGGCCCTAGGGTTCTTATGAGCCTTAGGGTAGATTTCGGGCCCATGGGCTAAGTACGAGCCCACTTATCTTTTTAAATATTAGATTAAGGTTTCATTATTTTTGGGCCTTGTATTTAGGGCTCCATAATGTAGGTAGGGTACCCTAGAAATATAGGATTTTTCAGCCCTTGTATTTTAGGGCACCTAGACTAGTTTTTGTATTAGGGGTAGTTTTGTAATTTCACATGCACTAAGTGGATATTTGATGTGTGTGGTTGGAAATAAATTTAATTGAATTGGTAGAAGCCCAATCCAATTAAATTTTAGAGGGGGAGGTGAGCATTTGCTTACTACACCCCATTGCCACATCATATAGTCACACTTTGTGCATGTCCTTCATGCTTTTCATGCCTCATGACACCTAAGCACACTTAGTGGAGAATCTTGGAATTGATCTTGGATTAGTGGGCTGAACCATAACTAAAATTCACTAATCATAATTAGTGAAATTTTGGCTCCACAAATTCAATTTCAAATTCAAGTGAAATTTGAATTTCCCTCCAATTTTGTGTGACACTTAGGCTATAAATAGAGGTCATGTGTGTGCATTTTTTTCAACTTTGATCATTTGAATATTAAACTTCAGATTTCAAAGCTCATTTAGAGCACAAAATTTCGTGCTCTTCTCTCCCTCTCCCTTCATTCATCTCCTTCTTCCTCCAAGCTCTTATCCATGGCCTCCTATGGTGGTGAGCTTCTTCTAGACTCATCTTCTCCTTGAAGTGGCGTCTCCTCTCTCTCTCCCTTTCTCCATTCCGCTGCCATTCATATTCCAAGAAGCAAAGGAATCCATTGATGAAGAAGATCCTAGGCCTACAAGCTCCAATGGAGCTTGCATCATTTTCTTCTTCTTGATTCTTCTCACTCTACTAATTTTCTATTTTCTAAGAGAGAGATTGACTATAAGTTCTAGGAAAATTAAATTGTCTATCCTTATATAAGTACAAGAGTATGTGATTAAGATTAAGTCACATGAGATATATTGTTAATAGATTTGGCTAGACCAAATCCTTCTTTATCCTTTTATACTCTATTATCTAGATTTATCCAACTATTAACAATATCTAATGCTACTATTTTATTTTCTTTCAAGATATATTGAGATAAAACTTGATAAGATTTAAATCGCTCTCAAAGATCTTTAATTCAAGTATAACAAATATTTGATTCAAACTTGATATACAATATTATATTATCACTGTAATAATCATCTTTACAATAGCATTAATCTTTTAATCCTTTTAATTCAAATAAATCCTTACACTGATAATTTTTATATTAAAACTAATAACAATAATTATATTAAAATTTTAGGATGTTACATAATACAACATCCTTACCCTGGTTGCTCCATCTTCTATCGAAGATATGCAAAACATAATGAAAGTCACCAAGGATGATTAAATTTTTTTATCTTAGATTGTAATTACCCCTAAATTCTCTTAGCAAAATTGCAAGAAAGAAAAAGGTGTTTTGAGTCTTCATCATGTTGGCCACAGAGAGAGAAAATTTAAACCAAAGTGCAACCTCTTCGCCTCAGATTATCATAAGTTGGAACTTTCCTATGGAGGATCCTCCAAAGAAGGAAGGATTTGTAGGGAGGAACTGCCTGTGACAAAATAAGCTTGAACTAATGGGAAATTGGGTTGGGCTAACAAAAGTGCTTAATAGACTCATGCAACCCAGGAACCCAAGAAAAGATGAAGTCAGGAATGGCCTAACTACCATTATGCCAAAAATATGTAAATGAGGCAAAAAATTGATTACAAATAGATGGGGGAAGGATAATAGCTTCTGAGAGAAGTCACTAAAGGCACCAACAATCATTCCAAAAATTGACTTGGTCCCTAGAGCCAAGGATCCAACCCATGTTGGTCTTGGCCAGATTGAAATGAGGTCTAATGGAAGGCCATATGGAGGATTTTCTATACAGAGAAAAGTTTTCATTCCTCTTAATGAATCTAGCCCTATAAAATTGAGCCCAAGTGTCATTAGAATAGAGGAAGCTCCAACAGAGCTTGAGGGAAGCCGCTTTGTTAATGGTTATCACATCTCTAAGGCCTAGCCCCCCTTCCTCTGTTGGGGAGTAAACAAAAAACCATTTAATAGTACAAATCTTTTGTTAGTCTAGATCACCTGCCCAAATGAAGTTTTAATCCACCTATTAACAAGCTTGAGCAATTTGTTAGTCCAAGCATAAATGTGGAAGGAATACAACAACATACCATTAAAGGTGGAGTTCACCAACTAGATCCTCCCCATAATGGATGACATAGATCCTTTCCAAGAAATTATTTTACATCTAATTCTATCTGTAAGAGGTCTAAGATGACAAACTTTGGGCTTGCCAAGGAATAAGGGAACTCCCAAATAGGTGAATGGAAGACTGCTAATTTTGAATCCCAATTATTTTTTTATTTATGCAACCTTTCTAGTCGCCATATCACCCAGAAAGAACAAGCATTTCTCAAGGTTGATGTGTTGACCAGAGGCTTGAGCATAATCATTAAACAAATTCATAAGATTCGTCAAATTTATCTTGGTTCCCCTACAGAAAATAAGAATATTATTAGCATAAAGAGTGTGAGAAGGAATGGGAAATTTCATGGAACTACCCATAGGTGAAAGAGCCTTGGAGTCGATAAGAAGAGAGATCTCCTGACTTAAAACTTTCTCTGCAAGACAAAACAATAATAAGGAGATGGGGTATCCTTGACAAAATCCCGTCTTACAAGAGAGGTAACCAAATACGGAAAGCACTTTAATGAGAAAATTCCAATCCAATGTGTTGAAGACCTTCTTAACATCAAATTTAATGGCTATATTACCACCAAAAGCCTTTTGATTCAACATATTGAAGGCCTCAAAAGCTATACAAATACAATCAATGATGCTTCCTCCCTTGACAAAATCTCTTTGGTTATTAAAAATCAGCTTAGGAGTAATTTAGGCCAATCTACTTGTGACGATTTTAGAGATAATCTTAAATTGGAAATTACCCAGAGCAGTGGGTCTGAAGTTCTCTATTCTATCCTCTTATGGAAATTTAGGAATAAAGGCAAAAAATGTTTGATTTAAATCCAAGGAGAAGCCAATTCTTTTGAAAAAAGTTGAAGGACAAAATTATAGACAACCTTTGAGATAATTTCCTAGTACCTGTGGTAGAAGTGGCCTCTGAAACCATCAGGGATAGGGGAACTAGAGCTACTCATAATGAAAACTACATTTTTAATCTCACCAATAGATGGGGGGTTAGATAAAAAAAATGTTCTCTTGGGTCACCAATTGAGAGATAAGCTTGTTGATTAAATCATTGGAGGAGCATTGATTATTTCAGGAAAACAACTCTGAGTATAAAGGAGTAATGTGATGTTGAATCTAGTCCTAGGATTGAAGGATGTTGTCATATCCTAATTCTGTCTAGACAAGTTATTAAAAAAACAAAAAAAATGAAAAAAAATAAGAAAATAAAAAATGAAAAAATAAGAAGAAGAAAAAGAGAAAAAGAAAGAAAAAAAAGGAAAGAAAGAAACAAAAAAAGGAAAGGAAGAAAAAAAAAAGGAAAGTAAGAACAAAACAAAAAGCAAGAAAAAAGAAAAAAAGAAAAAAAGGAAAGAAAGAACATAAAAAGAAAATTAAAAAAAGGAAAGAAAGCAAACATAAGCAAGAAAAAAAATGAAAAAAATGAAAGGAAGAATAAAAATAATAATAAAAAGGAAAAGAATAAGGAGAACAAAAGGAGAAAGAACTCTATAAAAGGAGGAGATATGAACAAAATTACATAGAAGAAAGAATTACACAAAAATATAGAGAAAACACATAGAGAACACGCAGAAAATAAGAAAAGACATGAATCTTGAGGAGGCGAAAGAAGCTCAGTTCATTGTGTCGTCTGGCACTTGGAAAGGAGGAGAGACCTCCAAGTATCCCCTTATTCCTTTCTTCTCATCTCTTTCTATCTTTCTCTTTTATTTTCTTTCCTTCACTCTTCCTTCCCTTCTCTTCTTTCTTTTGGTCTTCTATTTGATTCGTTTTAACTCGTCGGTGAACCCTTAGCCATTGGTGAGACTCTTAGAAGTTTTTTTTTTGTAAATGTTTTGTTCCCCATCTTTTTTTATAATGATAAAAAAAACGAAAAAAGAAAAACAATAAAAATTGCTATTAACACCACCTTTTTCACATATACAGTTTTTTCTTTCATTTTGGGCCTGACCTGTTTTCAAAAAACAGCCATACATAAAATAAATACCACTAGTCACATCTCCATTTACACACACACCCTTACTCCTTTTGGGCATAGCCCATATAAAGTAAAAAATGTTATTTACACCACCTTTTTTCCGATTTGGCTATATTATTCATTTTTTATTTATAATTGTTTGGTTAGTTTATAATGTATTATAAATATTCCGTAACTTATTTATTTTCCCCATCTTTTAACCCCACACCCTTAATTATTAACTGTATTCCTCACTTCTATTATATCGCTTTCTATTCCCATTCAATTTATTTGTGTGTGTCTCGTCTATTGATTACTTAACACTACATTAATCATTTTGAAATTCTATGTTAGTACTCTTTAGTACGCGCTTACATTCTATGCACTTCATGTTGGGTCTCCGACTTGCTTGGTGGTGTTTTAATAAACGTGTGGGTAAATTTAGCGAATGTCATGCTGGGTCTCTGACTTGGTTGACTTCACAAAGTTTACCGCAAACCCGAAATCTTTTTCACATTCTATTCACTCCATTCTAGGTCTCTGACTTGCTTGGTGGTGTTTCAATATCGTGCGAGTAAATTTTGTGAATGCCATGTTGGGTCTTTGACTTGCTTGACTTTACAAAGTTTACCACAAACCTGAAATCTTTTTTTCACATTTCATGCACTCCATGTTGGGTCTCCGACTTGCTTGGTGGTGTTCCAATAACGTGTGAGTCAAATTTCGTGAAAGACATGTTGGGTCTCCGACTTGCTTGACTTTACAAAGTATACTTGAGATTCTCCCTTTTCTCCACAAACAAACAATCACTCAATGAATGTCCTGTGAATGATTAGTAGTGTATGTATGTTTTATACTTGTTACGCGCTTTGGCTTTTTGTTGATGCCAAAGGGGGAGAGAAATAGGGATTAAATCAAGAACTCACATAAGTAATTAACTTAATCTCAAGTGAAGCTTAAACTCAAAAACAAAGGGGGAGAATATGGAAAATTAAGTGAGTGATCAACTAGGAAAAAATGTGTGTATGTGTTTCTTGATTTCAAGGTTGTCATCATCAAAAAGGGGGAGATTGTAGAAGCAAGCTTCACGATGTTGAATCAAGATTGATTCAAGTTGTTTTGATGATAACAAAGATGATGACAAAAAGCCCAAGAGAATGATTTCAAGATTGAGTCAAGAACAATTCAAGAATCAAGAGAAATTTGATTTCAAGATTCAAGAAAAGATGAATTCAAGATTCAAGAGAAGAAATCAAGAAGACTTCACAAGGGAAGTATTGAAAAGATGTTTTAAAAAACAAACATAGCACAATTTTGTTTTTCAAAAGAAGTTTTCACCAAATTTTCTAAGTTACCAGAGTTTTTACTCTCTGGTAATCGATTCCCAGATTCTTGTAATCGATTACCAGTGGCAAAGTTTGTTTTCAAAAGCTTTCAATTGAATTTACAACGTTCCAATTAATTTCAAAATGGTGTAATCGATTACAAGATATTGGTAATCGATTACTAATGTGTTTGAACGTTGAAATTCAAATTCAATTGTGAAGAGTCACATCCTTTCACAAAAATGCTTTGTGTAATCGATTACAATGATTTGGTAATCGATTACCAGTGATAAGTTTTGAACAAAAATCAAAAGATGTAACTCTTCCAATGGTTTTCAAGTTTTTCTAAAGGTTATAACTCTTCTAATGGTTTTCTTGACCAGACATGAAGAGTCTATAAAAGCAAGTCCTTAACTTGCATTTTCAAAAACAATCATTACAATCCTTTACAACCTTTTGAATCTCTTTGAGCATCTACTTAAATTTCTTCTTCTTCTTCCTTTGCCAAAAGCTTTCTAAAGTTTTCTGGTTTTTCCAAACCTTGAAAACAAAAGTATGCTATTCATTTTTCTTTCTCTTCTCCCTTTGCCAAAAAGAATTCGCCAAGGACTAACCGTCTGAATTCTTTTTGTGTCTCTCTTCTCCCTTCTCCAAAAGAACGAAGGACTAACCGCCTGAATTCTTTTGTGTCTCCCTTCTCCCTTGTCAAAGAATTCAAAACGACACAGTCTGAGAATTCTTTTGATTCTTCCCTTTCCCATAAACAAAAGATTTCAAAGGACTAACCGCCTGAGAATTCTTTTGTTTCCCCTTTCACAAAGTTTCGAAGGACTAACCGCTTGAGAACTTTGTCTTAACACATTGGAAGATACATCCTTTGTGGTACAAGTAGAGGGTACATCTACTTGGGTTATTGTAACTGAGAACAAGAGAGAGTACATCTCTTGTGGATCAGTTCTAGTGGAGGGAACATCCACTAGGTTGTTCAAAGAGAACAAGGGAGGGTACATCCCTTGTGGATCTTTGCTTGTAAAGGATTTGAGAAGGTTGAAAAGAAATCTCAAGGACCACAAGTCACTTGGGGATTGGATGTAGGCACGGGTTATTGCCGAACCAGTATAAAACTCTTGTGTTTGCCTTCTTCTTCCCTACACTCTTTAATTTCCACTGTGCACTTTAATTACCGCTTTTACTTTTGGTGAAGTTTATATTTCTGTTCTTTACTTTCTTAACAACATAGTAAAAGCCTAAGAAGGGTAAATTTTAATTAGTAAAGGTCCAGTAATAATTAATTCAACCCCCCGTTCTTAATTATTTTGAGGCCACTTGATCCAACACAAACCTTTTGTCGACCTAAAAAACTAAAAAAACATATAAAAATAAAATTTTTCTTTCTTTTTCTAAATAAAAAAATATAACAAACATAATTAATGTTCTCAAGGGAAGATAAATAATTAATAAGTCATTTTATTTTTAGTACACTCGATTAAAGGTTGTCGTCTTTATGACGAGGCGCGTGGGGTGCTAACACCATCCTCGTGCGTAAACAACTCTCAAATCATTTTTCTCAAATCGTAGACCATTCCTTATCTTTTTTTGTTTTTCCAATGTTTTCCTTAAATAAACATCGATGACGACTCCCCCAGTTCTCTTTTTTGGAAAACTCCCTCTCTATCTTTTCTTTATCATCGTCCCTTTGTGGCCTACGTTGCGACATATGGTGACTCCACTGGGGACTAGTAAGAGAGTTAAGCCATTTAATCGAGTGTGCAATTTTATCGTGACTTTTTCTTTATTTATTTTCCCTTCTTTTATCTTTTCGTCGTGCTCCTGTTCGTTGTCGTTTCATTTTACAACCGTTCTTTTCATGGTTTTGCTTTGATCTCATTTCTTTTATTCTTTGTTTCGCTCATGCTTGTATATATCCTTTGCTATGTTGTTACTTCTTTGTGTCTTTCTATCACTTTCATAGTTAGAAGTAAATTGTGCCATTGAATCCTAGGGTAGACAACATGTGCTATATTTGTTGTATCCGTCTGGGAATTTTCTGGTCGTTTTGTAGGAGGGGTTGGGTAGTTCTTAGGTTGCTTCGTTCACACATGAAACATACACTTTTTGCATACACTTTGAGATATTAGGCCTTATACTCCGGTCTGTGTGAGCCATAGGTAACGGAGGTCGATTTGTGGTCATGCTGGGTCTTTGACTTGCTTGATGACAGTTAAAAAGTGCCTGGGTCTCTGACTTACGGGTCATGTGAGCGAGCAAAATGGGAGCGTACATTCATACCCAACGACGATAAAAAGTGCAAAAGACACACATTAGAGAGAGATACAAAATAATCAATCTATATTTATTAATGTTGCAATTTATTGTTTACAATGATATCCTAAAACATGAAGATCCTAATGAGTCCTTGGGGAGGCCCAAACAACGAGCCTTTAAACTGCCCCAAGCATTATGCATAGTGTCACAACCTACCTCATGACAGGACAGTGAAGGAAAATAAATGATGCATCTTCTAAAAAAAGAAAACGAGTGGAGTCGCCATCAATGTTTATTCGAGGAAAACATTAGAAAAACCAAAAAGAGGTCTACAAATTTCGAAAATAAGGGTTCGAGAGTTGTTTATGCATGGGGAAGGTAGTAGCACCCCATGCACTCGTCACAAGGGACGACAAACTTTAATCGAGTGTGCACAATGTGACTTTAAAATTATTTATTTTCCCAAGAGCGGTGAATTACTTTTATTACATTATATTATTATATTTTTTATTTTTTTCGAGTCAACAAGGGTGTTGCCCTTGCTTCCACGTATCCCCAGGTGCGATGAGGAAATAAGACCTACGTAGTTCTTTAAGTCTGAATGTTTGTGTGTTAAATTGATTTTATGCTTTTGAAAGATTTATTTTATTTGTGAACAAAGAGTCGTTAAGGCATTGGACCTTGAAACGACGTTTTAAATTTTGAAACGCGGAGAGAATCGTTAAGGCGTTAGACCTTGAAATGATCTCAAGTGATATTTGATAAAAAGAAGTTTGGTTGTGAATTGATTTCCTTTATTTGTTTTTTTTGGTTTATTAGTCTCTAGTCTTATAATGGAAAAGAAAACGATTCCACGACACTGGGGGTCGACTAGAATTAAACCTTACAAATAAAATGAAATTACCAATGATAAAGGGGAGAAGATGAATACCCACATAATATCAGAGAGGACCCATACGGTACGTGGATTACATTCAACTCTTAAGAAAAGAAAAGAAAAGGAAGAAGAACTAACCGGCTGTTGCATAGGGTACAAGGCTAGCAAGAGGAGCGATGTAGGGAATGATCCTCAATTGCGATTCGGCAGCGCCTCAACTTCGCTTTTCTTCTTTTTCCTTCCTCTCCCTTCGTTTTTCTCCCTCTCTAAACTTTCTAAACCCCCAAAACCATTCCTCTGCATGGCTATTTATAGAAAAAGCCATTTGGGGTAGGGGCAGCTCGCCCAGGCGAGCTAGTTGCTTAAGATTGAAGGTATTTCATGGCCTAGGCGAGCTAGATGCTAGCTTGGGTGAGCTAGGGTCCAAAAAATTCCAAAAAATGACCATTTTGCCCCCTCCTGGTGGCTTTTGTTTCCGGAACTGACAAACAACCATCTAAACCCTGCATGACCCCTTGGCCTTGCTCTTTAACCGGTGCCAAACACCGTAATTTGACTAGCAATGATCAAAACATCATATTTGAATGATAAAACATCATACCTAGACGAAATTAGGGTCTGATAGCTACCCCTCTTCACTTATCTTTTATTGAAAATAAAAGGTAAGTAAAGATAAGGTAAGGACCCTAATTTCATACTAGCGATCTTGCTTTTCAAAATCGAACGCCAGAGAAAAAAGAAGTGAAACCAAAAAAACAAAAGGACATTGAAGTCCTATAACACTAAACAGAGGACCTTGAAGTCCTATAAAACATAAAATGGAGGACATTGAAGTCCTGTAGAGCATAAAAGTAAAGGACATTGAAGTCTTGAAAGTATCAAACATAAGACATTGTAGTCTTGTAAAACATAAAGCAGAAGATATTGAAGTCTCTGGAAGCGTAAAAGACTGAAGACATTGTAGTTTTTGAAAGTGTAAAAGACAAAAGACATTGAAGTCTTTGAAAGCGTAAAAGACTGAAGACATTGTAGTCTTTGAAAGCATAAAGAAAAAGACATTGTAGTCTTGGAATAATAAAACAAAAGACATTGTAGTCTTCAAAAGCGTAAAAGACAAAAGACATTGAAGTCTTTGAAAATGTAAAAGACTGAAGACATTACAGTCTTTGAAAATGTAAAAGACTGAAGACATTGTAGTCTTTGAAAGCGTAAAAGACTGAAGACATTGTAGTCTTGGAAATCATAAAGCAGAAGACATTGTAGTCTTTGAAGGTGTAAAAGACAAAAGACATTGAAGTCTTTGAAAATGTAAAAGACTGAAGACATTGAAGTCTTTGAAAATGTTAAAGATTGAAGGCATTGTAGTCTTTGAAAGCATAAAGCAAAAGACATTGTAGTCTTGGAATCATAAAACAGAAGACATTGTAGTCTTCAAAAGCATAAAAGACAAAAGACATTGAAGTCTTTGAAAGTGTAAAAGACCAAAGACATTGTAGTCTTTGAAAATGTAAAAGATTGAAGACATTGTAGTCTTTGAAAAATAAAGCAAAGGATGTTGAGTCCTACGAAAAAAGCAAAGGACATTGAGCCCTATGAATCATGCAATTGGATTTTTGAAATTGGTATATAATAAGAAATCTATGGACTCATAGCCTGATGTGAAACATGAGTTTTGGAATGTATGGACATGCAAACTTCGCCCTAAAATGAAGTAAATGTAGGTTTTGTACACAACAATGCAATGCAATGAAAAATTGTGCAATGTTCATGACATTCTTTCCTCTTTTGGTGACCTTAATTTTGTTTTCTTTTTTTACTTTTTTTTGTGTGAAAAAAAAACACAGATTGACTGTCTCTTTCTAAAAGACATGATAACTCATGTAACCTCAACCTATCTTTTGCAAATCTCCTCGGCGACTCCCTTAGAGTGTATGTTTTGATTTAATCACTTGACAGTTTTGGGCGACGACAGTGGAGTAGTTTGACATTTAATCAATCAACTGAAATATTGATCCTAAGGTTTGTCCCTTTCTTTTTTGTTTAAAAACTTTGATTATTCTGCACAACAAGAAAATATATGGCTTTGGGACCAATCACATGCACCATTAAAGGATGGCAATGGATTGTTACACTTTGGTATATGATCAAGTGAAACTTTCCTGATTTAATATCATAGAGTGATGCCTTGGGTCAGTTGATCCCGCTAAAACTTGATGACATGGGCAGATCCTGAAAGAATTTATATAACGAAGGCTACCATTGGATCCAAAAGGAATCCTAAGGAGTTTGCATGAGAGACTCACATCAGATGTACCCTACTATCACAATTATCTTTGGGCATTTGAATGATTTTTCTTCTCAAATGTGCAAGTGCGAAACCTCGAGGATTCTCTTTTTTTAATATATATATATACATACATATATATATATATATATATATATATATATATATATATATATATATATATATTTATATATATATTCAACAATCACAAGCGTGTGTGGGTTCCATTCTAGAATCCAAACTTAAAAGCAAAATTAGTCATTCCTTGATCCACAAGGGCTTTATTGGTCTTGCAACGTGGTTAGGGGTAAGAGGGCTATGAAAGAAAGGATTAGAGAGGCTCAAAGTGTGTTTAAGGGTTATATTGAGTAAGAACCTTGAGAGCGTTGCTTGTACTTTTATTTATTTCAACTTTTGGGTTGGACTCTACTCCTTTTGTCTTATACATTAATCCTTATTGCACTTTTGTGCCTTCCTTGTAAAATCTGGAGATCTTTTGTCTCTCTTTCTTTCTTCACTTGCCTTTGGTGGATTTTATTTTCTTTTTATTTTTATTGTTGCCCAACTTCATGCATGTGTTGTTTGCATTGCTCTTCCCATTGGTTTAGTGGTGGTTCCTACTCAGGGTTTTATTTTGTTTTTGTTGTTTTTAGAAAACAAACATTCTTGGCTCGGAGGGGGTAGCAAGGGATAAATTGGTGTTTGGGATGTTGAAACACGACCATGTGTCATTTCAAATCTTGACTAGATATTTTTGTAGTTTGGATTTTAAGACCAAACCTCTGATAAACACGCTCCTTATTCTTTCTTCTTTTTATTTTTTTATTACCCTAATTTTTGCCTAGGCTGTCCTTTCGGGTTTTCAACCTACCGGGTGAGAACTTCTGATCTGCCCCTAGGTTCGCTCGAGGCTCATGCTGTTGGACCTTGTTGCCTCAATAATCTTAAGAGGGATAGGCTTAGAATGCAGAAGAAGCAACAACAATCAGTTTAACAATGTTCTTTAAACATGCAAGACACAATTGATTGCAACAAAATAAACAAGATAAGGGAAGAGAGAATGCAAACACAGTTTTATACTGGTTCGGCCACAACCTGTGCCTACGTCCAGTACTCAAGCAACCCACTTGAGATTTCCAGTATCTTTGTAAAATCCTTTACAAAGTCTGAACCACACAGGGACAACCCATCCCTTGTGTTCAGATGCTTTACAACAAGAGACTCATAGTTTCTTAGTCAATCTCATTGAATAAGAAGAATGGAAGAAGAATTCTCTGTTCAAGAGAAGAATATTACAATGAAGATCATGTAAGAATCCTTATAGATTTTGCAAGTGTTTGGCCAAGAATTTCTTTTGAGAGAGCATTTGACAATGAAGTTCTTTTGGAATCTCTCTCATTGTCTTTTGAGAGGATAAGACATTTTTGCCAAGCAAAACTCTCACTTTAAAATTCGTGCCCAAGTCACCTATTTATAGGCCTTTGATGGCCATTCACAAATCTAATGAAAAGATGTGACTGTTGGCAGATTTTTTGAAAACTTTCCACTGGTAATCGATAACAATGTTTGTGTAATCGATTACACAATTATAATTTGAAGGGTTATGACTTTTGAATTTGAATTTCCAAAGTTCCGTTGCTGGTAATCGATTACATGTTGAAAATTCAAATTCAAAACCTTTTTCAAGAGCTATTTCTCAACCCTGTCTTCTGGTAATCGATTACATTGCCTGGTAATCAATTACAGAGTCTTTCATGTCTTGGAAACACTTTGTTTTGAGGCAAGGCTTCATCTTAAAGAAATCTTGAAGCAAGGCTTTGTTTGTTGAAGCAATCTTGTATTAATCTTGAAGCAAATGCTTATCCTTTGAAGCAACCTTGTTTGATTCTTCTTTGGCATCATCAAAATCATGTATACATACATTCACACATGCATGGTGTCTCTCATTGCCCCAATGTAGGGCTCTGAGGTATCTATTGTTGTCTTTTGTCATGACCTTACAACAAGGAAAAATGAAAGAAACTGTGCAGGTTCTCGAAGATGAATTTTCAAGGATGAGAAATATGTAAAGGATTTTCAATTGACAGATTAAGTCGAATGACTCTTCTTGACAACTCACTTTTCTTTCAAAAAGACAACTTTTAAGAATGATAAAATAGGTCACATGAATGTCTGTACTTCTTATTTTTCATTTGAAACATAGTCAATCAAACATTTTTTTTTACTTTACTCGTCGTTCATGGCACCCTCACCGAACATGTAGAACGATCAATTTCTGATTGAACAGACTTGGAGAACAACTCAGGAGCGCAAGTCACTTGAGCAAACAAGCCAACGACGTACATTCGCATTCCAATGAATGTTAAATAAATATGCAAAGATGTAATTGTGAGAGAATGAGAGACAAGGACATCAAACTTATCCACATTATTAGCATTGTGACTGTTGTTTACAGTAATGGCATAAACTTGATAATCCTAATGAGTCATTGGAGACATCTAACAACAACCTTCAAATTTCCCCAAGTATCATGCATAGCATCACTCGACAACGTCAGAATTCATAAGCGATTATCCTCCTCAAATTTTAGCTAGCCTGCATCAATTAGACTTTGCACCTTATGTTTCAGGGTCATAAAATGCTCAATGGAATGCCCCAGAGCTCCTCCATGATAAGCACATGTTGCATTCGAGTTGTATCCTTGGGAAAATGGAGGTTGAGGAATCTTTGTTGGGATTATGGCTACCATTGTATTATTGAGTAGATATGGGAGTAAGTTAGCATACGACACCGGAATTGGGGTGAATTCTTCAGGCTTCTTTTCTGGAAAATTCCTTCCCTGATTGGTGTTTTGGTTCGTATTAAGGGTGGTGTTTTGCCTCGGATGAGCACCAGGTGGGTTTTGTGGCTGATTTAGGGGCAACCTTTATGGATGATTGGGTGTTCTTGACTGGTAGGGTGTTCTTGACTGGTAGGGTGATGGGTAATAAGAAGGACTGATATTGGTAGAGTATTGATATTGTAGAGCTAGTGGGAAATTTGGCCATGTAGGAACGATGGTCACAACATGGGTTTCTCCCTCATTCTTATTCTCTCAATTTGCCCCAGGCTTCTTATTCATTAAAGCAACATAATCAAATTTGCCTCTTCTCAGACCCACTTCGATCCTCTCGCCAGCAAACACTAAATTTGCAAAGCTTGAAGGCATGTAACCCACCATCTTCTCATAGTAGAATACCGGTAACGTGTCCATTATCATTGTTATCATCTCCCTCCCCATCATTAGGGGCGCTACTTGAGCTGCCAGATCTCTCCACCTTTGGACGTATTCTTTGAGAGATTCATGCTCCCTTTTAAACATGTTCTGCAGCTGCATTTTATCCGGGGCCATATCAGAATTGTATTAATACTACCTGAGGAAGGCAACCATTAGGTCTTTCCAGGAACGGACTTGGGAAGATTCTAGATTGGTGTAGCAAGTGATAGCCGCCCCAGCCAAACTCTTGAAAAAAATGCATCAAGAGTTTTTCATCCTTCGTGTATGCCCCCATTTTCCTGCAATACATCTTTAGGTGATTCTTGGGGCAAGTAGTCCCTTTGTACTTGTCAAAATCCGACACCTTGAACTTTGGAGGTATGATGACGTCGGGCACTAGGCACAGCTCTGCCATGTTAGCAAAAGTATAATCTCTGGCTCCGTTAATGGCCCTCAACCTTTCTTCTATATGATCAAATTTTTCCCTTTCCACCATGGCAGGAGGCACTCTTCCCCCCCGAAAATGCAGGGGTTGTGGTTGTGGGCGATACTGAGGGCCCCCGAAAGTGTTTGGCAGGGGTATGCCACAAATGCTTGCCCTTTAGTGGCTTATCCGAGGTGAGGCTTGAAATCGGCCAGAGTATGGTCTCGGGGTACTTCATGTGTCTCCCCCAAGGGTTGAGGGACTTGTGCATGACCAGATTGGGGATGTTAGCTCTCAATGGGTATGGGAGCAGAGTTACTGACATTCTCATCGGGAGCGTGTGCAACATTGGGTGGTGTATAGTTGGGAGGCAAACCATATGGTGGGAAAGAATGCTTGTTTTGGACTTACACAAAACGGGGCCCTCCCGTACTTCCCAATGCTTCGCCTCCCTGACCGACCTTATCCGAGACTGTGCGATTTAGTTGATTGAGGCCAGATGGGTGAGTCGGGTCCACCTCAATGGCGATACTTGCGGCAACGACTGTAGATGTGTTAACCTCCATCATTTTTCTCATACTCATCTTGGCTTCAGCTTCCATCATTGTGGTCATTTGCTCTTTCATGGCCTCCATGTCGGCCTTCATCTGTTCCTGTACCTCCTCTATTTCACTCATCACTCTAGCTTTGGCATGGATTCGGTAAAGGCGTCGTAAAGCACGTTCTTTCCTTTTGATTATAGTTCTGATTTTCAAGGAAAGAATGCAATGAGCAATGCAATCAATGTGAAAGGAAAAATAAGCATGGATGTAGGTGAACGATACATTGTTGAAGTATTGCAAATTTTACACAGGACATTCAATAGAACATAGGGTCGAATCAATTTAGATTTTCATTAAAACAATATTGTTCATCACATCCTGTCAAAGTCAAAATGCAACTGGAAATAAAACATAGACATCAATAGTCCCTAATTTTGTAAATTATTTAGTTCAATCATGTTGTCATACCCTAATTTCGTCCAGGGACTATCATTCATTGATCTTTCGATCCTTGCCAGTCGACTTACGGTGTTGAACGCCAGTTACAGTGCAAAGCAAGGAACCATTTAGTGTTTCGATCAGGAATGCAAAAAATACCAAAAAAGAGGGAAAAATGATCTTTTCATTGAGTTTCCTAGACCCTCGCTCACCCAGGCTAGCCTCTAGCTCGTCTGGGCCCCCAAATTACTTCAGGATGAAGGAACCAGCTCACCTGGGCGAGCCAGTTACTTCAGGAGTAAGCATCATCTCGCCTGGGCGAGCAACCATTGCCCTAAGTGCCCATTTTCCTATAAATAGGTGTGCTAGGGAGGCTGAGGAGAGGTTCCAAGGTTCAGTACTTGAGGGAATTGAGAAAATTAAGAGAGAAGAATCAGAAAGAAGAGGAAACGAAGTTGAGGCGCTGCTGAATTGCGACTGTGATCAATCTCTACATCGTTCCTCCTTCGATGTTCTTTGTGCTACCGTCGGTTAGTTTTGTTTTTGAGGATTGAATGTGATCTATGTACCCTTAGGGGTCTCCCTTGTTTCTTTGTGCACATTCATCTTCTCCATCTATCATCGGCTATCTCATTTTTCTTTGTAAAGTTTAATCTTAACCGATCACTAGTGTTGTAAAGTTGTCTGTAAAGAGATTGAAAGTTAATAAACAAAACCAAGATAAAACCAACTCATAACTAACTTCTTTTTATCAAATATCACTTGAGATCGTTTCAAGGTCCAACACCCTAATGATTCTCTCCGCTTTTCAAATTTTAAAAGATCGTTTCAAGGTCCAACCTTAACAATTCTCTCTGCTTTTCAAAATGTAAAACATTATTTCAAGGTCCAACGCCTTAAATGACTTCTTGTTCGCAATTAAAATGAATCTTTCAAAAACATAAAAAATCAATTCAAGCAGAAATATTCAGACTTAAAGAACTACATAGGTCTGAATTCCTTATCGCACCTAAGGATACGTAGGAGCAAGGCAACACCCTTGTCGACCCAAAAAAAAAAATATAAAAAGGGAAAATACACAATTTTGAAGTTATGTTTTGCACACTCGATTAAAGGCTTCCGTCCCTTGTGATGGGCGCATGGGGTGCTAATACCTTCCCCATGCGTAAACAACTCCCGAACCCTTATCTTCAAAATTCACAGACCTTCTTTTTGGTTTTTCTACCATTTTCCTCGAATAAACGTTGGTGACGACTCCTACGCATTCTCCTTTTTGGAAGACGCACCTTTGCTTTTCTCCTCGCCCTCCCGTCGTAGGGTAGGTTGCAACAGATGGCGACTCCACTAGGGACGTTGTTAAAGAGTTAAGCCATTCGATCAGTGTGCAATGTTTATTGTGACTTCTTCTTTATTTATGTTCCATTTTTCTCTTTTATCTTTTATTTTGTCCATATTTGTGTACAACCTTTGCCATGTTATTGCCTTTTGGTGTGTGTCTATCCATCTATTACATTCGTTGTTAGAAATATTTTTGTTCTATGCACACATGGCACCTACACCTTTTGTTCGCTTCCGGCAAGTGCACCAGATCGCGTAAGTAGTATAAAATGGTAAGAACCGAGTATCGAACTCTCGGGAAACTTGTGTTACTTGGTAAAGCTATTTCAGTGAATAGGTGTCTAGTGTGAACAGAGATGTGTTAACTATGAACAGGTGTGTAAACTAACTATTAAAAGGGAAAATCACGTGAGTAATGATGCGTAAAGACAAGTAGATAACACGTTGGTCTTCCTAACAGGTGTCTGATGTTAGAAGGATATTCTCTACATAACAATGCTCATGCATTCTATGGTGTCTCCTGAAATGCTAAACCCCGATTCCTCATGATAGTCTAGCCTAATCCTGATCAAGCATCGTCCGCAGATTTCTCTTGTTGGACTAAACTCGGCCAGCACCGCATTAAGACAAACATACAACAACTAGGTTACCGTACCCCGATTCCTCATGAAAATACGACAAACTAGCCCCGTCCTATCAAGTTCTAAGAATCAGACCAGTTTCCACTATTGAATGATCCTAAAAACACATGCATCTACATGATCAAGGCAAAAGCATGGTAGAATGAAGTTTTGATAGCACACTGAACACACAAAACATCATTAAATAGATAAAAAAGATATTTACATCAAGTACTTACAAGGAAGATCCAACAGAGGATTTAGCTTTCCATAACTGGAAAGCTTCCTTTACAACAAAGAGAAGAGAAAGATGAAAGATTGTAGAAATACAAGTAGTGGGGATGTCTCCTCCACCTCTAGGACCTCACAATTACTCACAAACTCATCTCAAGCTCCCAGGACGGCTTCCTCTTCAAGCTCTGGTCTCTACAGATCTTCACACAACAAAATCTCTCAAACTCTTTGGAACTTGGACCTTTCTCTCTCTAGAACTCTCTAGACATGCAGAAGCTTCAAGAAAAGGCCAAACTCCACTTCAAAATCTGATTTCAAGCTTAAATAGGTGTCTTTGTTCGTGCTCGTGTGCTTAGCGCACTTCTGAACCGCTTAGCGCGTGTCATACCCTAATTTCGTTCGGGGACCATTGTTTGATGGCATGCAACCTTTGCTTGACCGCTTCGAGGTACTTGGCACCCATTGTTGCACAATACGTGAAGTTCCATAACGTGCCAGAAGTCAAAAGAAAGCATTGTTGCACGATCCGTGAAGTTCCGTAACATGCCGAAAATCAAAAGGAAGCATTGTTACACAATCCGTGAGGTTCTGTAACATTCCGAAAGCCACAAAGGGGATGATTACGTAATCCGTAAGGTTCCATAAACATTACGGAAGGAAAACAAGTATCGTTACGAAATTCGTAAAGTTCCATAACGTTACGGAAAAAGAATCAGCAAAAAAAGGCAGGGGGTGCATTTAGCAAATAGGGGGTGCAAATAGCAACCAGGCCCACTTGGGCCTTCCAGAAAGTTCCTCCAGAAGGCAGCTCGCCTGAGCGAGTTGGGTGGCAAGCTTCTCCTTCTTTTCCCTATAAATAGGGAGAGGAGGGAAGAACAAAAACGTTCAACCCTCCTGGTATCTGAGGATCACTTGAAATTAGTGAAAAAAATCATTTCCATGAGGAAAATCTGAGCCGAGGCGCTTCTGTAACGCGTCCGAAAGGTTTCCGTGGGTGATTCCGTGAAGATTTTCCGCCATCTTTCGTTCGTTCTTCGTCGTTCTTCGGTCTTCAACTGGTAAGTTCCCAAAATTGAACTTTTTAATTCATTCTATGTACCCTTGGTGGTCCCCACTTGTTTCGCGTACTTTTATTTTCATTTCATTTACTTTCCGTTCCCCCTTTTGACGTGCTTTAGTCATTTATTTACGTCATTTTTTCGCCTAATCAAAAAATAAAATAAATTTCCATCGATCATTTGAATTGTAATATCTGTTAATTTCTGTTAAAATGAAATCCGACCGTTCGGTCATGCCTTAACCACGTTGGAAACCAAAAAAGAGGTAAAATAATAATATAATAATAAAAAATATCTTTTAGTAAAATAAAACAAAAAAAATCAATCGGACGTTTCTCTTTGGGATTTTTCTTTCTTAAATGAATTGACTAATAACTAAGTGAAACTAAGGCTAAAATCAACTCACAAAATCAAGCTTTGTCCACAAAAATCACTGAAAAAATGTTTTAAGGTCCAACGCCTTAAATGACCCCCTTTCAAGTAAAAAGAATCACTTGATTCGCCCCTTTTAAAAGAACTATGTAGGTCTGATTTTCTCTTCGATGGAGGGTACGTAGGAGCAAGAGCCTCGCTTTTGTCGACCTCAAAAATAAAAAAAATAAATAAAAGTTTAGTCACATAATTTCACACAATTCTAATCTAAGGCTGTTGTCCTTTGAGACAAACGTGAGAGGTGCTAATACCTTCCTCAAACGTAAAGATAACTCCCAAATCTGGAATATTATTCATGACTGGTTTCCTTTTGTTTTTTCTAACGTTTTCCTTTCAATAAACGTTGGTGGCTACTCCGCACCTTTTCCTCCTATGGAAGACGCACCCGTGAGCCTCGCCTCGCTCTCTCGCAAAAGGGTAGGTTGCGACAACGCGCATTAGTGAATTTTGGCTTAGCGCGGCTTTTATCGCTCAGCGGATGGACTGAAGCAATGTGCTTAGTGAGATGCCCCTTCGCTTAGCGAATAGGCACAGCTCATCCTTCTTCCAGATTCTTCCTCGCGTTTTAATTATTGTAATCAAAAGGAAAGAACGCACTTTACGGCGCCCTTACCGAACGCGTGCCAGAGCTAAAGTGATGAGGAAATAGAAGAGATGCAAGAGCAGATGAAGGCTGACATGGAGGCCATGAAAGAGCAAATGACCATAATGATGGAAGCCATGATGAGTATGAAAAGGATGATATAGGTCAATGCGGCTACAGTTGTTGTCGCAAGTACCACCACAGAATTGGACCCGACTCACCCACCTGGCTTTAATCAAGTAAATTATCCAACCTCGGATACGGTAGGTCAGGGAGGCAAAGTGTTGGTACGGGCGACCCTCATTTTGTGTAAGTCCAGAGCAAGCATTCCTTCCCACCATATGGCTTGCCTCCCAACTATACACCACCTAATGTTGAACAAACTCCCGATGAGAATGTCGACAACTCTGCTCCCAAACCCATTGAGATCCAACACCCCGAGACCACAATCTAGTCGACTTCAAGCCTCACATTGGATATGACACCGAGGGGCAGGCGTTTTGCAGCGTACCCTTGCCAAACACTTTGGGGGGCCCTCAGTATCGCCCACAACCACAACCCTTGCATTTTGCGGTGGGAAAAGTTCCTCCTACAATGGTGGAAAGGGAGAGATTTGATCATATAGAGGAGAGGCTAAGGGCTATTGAAGGAGGCGGAGATTATGCCTTTGCTGACATGGCAGAACTGTGCCTAGTGCCCGATGTCATTATCCCTCTGAAGTTCAAGGTGCCGGATTTTGATAAATACAAGGGGACTACTTGCCCCAAGAATCACCTGAAGATGTACAACAGGAAAATGGGGGCATACTAGAAAAATGAAAAATTGTTGATGCATTTCTCCCAGGAAATTCTTATTGGGACAGCCGTCACCTGGTATACTAATCTGGAACCTTCCTAAGTCCATTCTTGGAAGGACCTAGTGAGTGCCTTCATTAGGTAGTTTTAGTATAATTCTGATATGGCTCCAGATAGAATGCAACTATAGAACATGTGTAAGAAGGAGCATGAATCTTTTAAAGAATACGCCCAAGGATGGAGGGATCTAGCAGCTCAAGTAGCGCCCCAAAGGATGGAGAAGGAGATGATAACAATGATAGTAGACACGTTACCGGTATTCTACTATGAGAAGATGGTGGGTTACATGCCTTCAAGCTTTGCTGATTTAGTTTTCGATGGTGAAAGGATCGAAGTAGGTCTGAGAAGAGGAAAATTTGATTATCCTGCTTTGATGAATAGGAAGCTTGGGGAAAATGGAGAGAATAAGAAGAAGGGAGAAACCCATGTTGTGGCTGCCGTTCCTACATGGCTAAATTTCCCATTAGCCCAACAATATCAATACTCAGCCAATATCAGTTCTTCTCATTACCCACCACCCTACTAGCTAAGAACGCCTAATCATCCACAAAGGCCATCCCCAAATTGGCCACAAAATCCACCTGATGCACGTCCAAGATCAAACACCACCCCTAATACCAATCAAAACACCAACCAGGGCGTTAGACATGTGGCCTCAGAAATCTTAAGAAAGGGTGAATTAATTTCCCACTAACAAACTTTTAACCCCCTTCTAAAAGAGATAGGCTCAAAATGCAGAAGAAGCAACAATCAATTTAATAATGTTCTTTAACCATGAAAGACAAAATTGATTGCAACAAAATAAATGAGATAAGGAAAGAGAGAATGCAAACACAGTTTTTATACTGATTCAACAAAGTCCATGCCTACGTCTAGTACTCAAACAACTCACTTGAGATTTTCCACCCCCTTTGTAAAAATCCGTTTACAAAGTCTGAACCACACAGGGACAACCCATCCCATGTGTTCAGGAATTTTTACAACTTAAGAGACCCTCATTCCCTTAATCAATCTCTTTGGATAAGAAGAAAGAAAGAATAATTCTCTCTTGAAGAGAAGGATATTACCATTGAAGTCCATGGAGAAACTCTTAATGGATTTGCAAGTGTTTGCCCAAGAGTTTCTTTTGAGTGAGCATTTGGCAATGAAGTTCTCTTGGAATCTCTCTCATTTAATTTTGAGAGAATAAAACATTTTGAACAAGCAAAACTCTTTCTTCAGAATTCGTGCCCAAGTCACATATTTATAGGCTTTTGATGGCCATTCACAAATCCAATCAAAGGATGTGACTGTTGGCAGATTTTCTAAAAACTCTCCACTGGTAATCGATTACAATGTTTGTGTAATCGATTACATAGTTATAATTTGAAGGGTTATGACTTTTGAATTTGAATTTCCAGAGTTCCATTGCTGGTAATCGATTACAAACATATGGTAATCAATTACATGTCCTGAAATTCAAATTCAAAACCCTTTTCAACAACTCTTTTTCAACCTTCCCTTTTGGTAATCGATTACCAGAGCCTTGCATGACTTTGAAACCCTTTGTTTTGAGGCAAGGCTTGATCTTTAGTGAATCTTGAAACAAGGCTTTGTTTGTTGAAGTGATCTTGAATTAATCTTGAAGCAAATGCTTATCCTTCGAAGCGGCCTTGTTTGATTCTTCTTTGGCATCATCAAAATTCATGTATTCATACATTCACATTCTCCCCCATTTGATGATGACAATCAAGTGATTTCATTTCGACATCATCAAGATATGCATGATTCACATTCTCCCCCTTTATCAAGCAAATTCTTTTTTACATCATCGAAACCTGCATGATTTACATTCTCCCCATTTTTGATGATGAAAATCATTATCCAAGGCTTGATCTTTTTGACATCATCAAAATCTTCATGATTTACACAGGGAAGGAATTTTTCAGAAAAGAAGCCTGGAGAATTCACCCCAATTCCAATGTCGTATGCTTACTTACTCCCCTATATGCTCGATAATGCAATGGGATTTATAAGACTAGAAAAGATTTCTCAACCTCCGTTTCCCAGAGGATACAACCCCAACGTGACATGTGCTTACATGGGGGAGTTACGGGGCATTCCATAGAGCATTGTATGACCCTGAAACATAAGGTGCAAAGTCTGACTGATGCAGGCTGGCTGAGATTTGAGGAGGAAAATCGCTCGTAAGTTCTGATGTCATCAAGCAATACTTTGTATGATGCTTGGAGCAATTTGAAGGTTGTTGTTAGATGTCTCCAATGACTCATTAGGATTTTCAGGTTTATGTCATTACTGTAAACAACAGTCACAATGCTAATAATATGCATAAATTTGATGTCCTTGTCTCTCATTCTCTCACAATTACATCTTTGCTTATTTAACTTTCACTGGAATATGAATGTAAGCCGTTGGTTTGTTTGCTCAAGTAACCTACACTCCTGAGTTGATCTCCAAGTCTTTTCAATCAGAAAAGTGAGTTATTTAACTTTCACTGGAATGTGAATGTAAGTCGTTGGTTTGTTTGCTCAAGTGACCTGTTGTTAGATGTCTCCAATGACTCATTATGATTTTCAGGTTTATGCCATTACTATAAACAACAGTCACAATGCCAATAATATGAATATATTTGATGTCCTTGTCTCTCATTCTCTCACAATTATATCTTTGCTTATTTAACTTTCACTGGAATGTGAATGTAAGTCGTTGGTTTGTTTGCTCAAGTGACCTGTGCTCCTAAGTTGATCTCCAAGTCTGTTCAATCAGAAATTGCTCGTTCTCCATGTTTGGTGAGGGTGCTGTAAACGACGAGTAAAGTTAAAAGTTAAAAAAAAATATGTTTGATTTGCTGTGTTCCAAATCAAAAATAAGAAGTGCAGACATTCATGTAACCTCATTTTATCATTCTTAAAAGTTCTTTTTGAGAGAAAAGTGAGTTATTAGGAACATGAGTCATTTGACTTAATCTGTCAATTGAGAATCTCTTAAATACTTCTCTTCCTTGAAAATTCATTTTCGAGAACCTGTATAATTTCTTTTATTGCTACAAGGTCATGACAAAAGACAACAATAGATACCTCAAAATGGTGGCCTAGGAAAACATTAGGGTTAATAAAAAATAAAAAAGGGAAAAATAACTAGGAGTGTATTTATTAGGGGATTGGTCCCGAAATCCAAACTGCTAAAGGATCTAAGTCAAGATTTAAAATGACATATGGCCGTGTTTCAACATCCCAAACACTAATTGATGCAATCCTACCCCCCAAGGGCATTGGATAGAAGACTCCAAGAAGATTGAGCCAGATATGCAAGAGAAGACCCTAGGGTTCTCATGGGCCTTAGGCTAGATTTTGGGCCCATGGACTCAGTATGAGCTCACTTATCTTTGTACATATTAGATTAGGATTTCATTATTTTTGGGCCTTGTATTTAGGGCTCCATAGTGTAGGTAGGGTACCCTAGAAATGTAGGATTTTTTAGCCCTTGTATTTTAGGGCACCTAGACTAGTTTTTGTATTAGGGGCAATTTTGTAATTTCACATGCATTAACTGAATATTTGATGTGTGTGTTGAGAAATAAATTTAATTGAATTGGGAGAAGTCCAATCCAATTAAATTTTAGAGGGGGGGGGGGGGAGGTGAGCATTTGCTTACTACACCCCATTGCCACATCATAAAGTCACACTTTGTGCATGTCCTTCATGCTTTACATGTCTCACGACACCTAAGCACACTTAGTAGAGAATCTTGGACTTGATCTTGGATTAGTGGGCTAAGCCATAGCTAAAATTCACTAATCATAATTAGTAAAATTTTGGCTCCAAAATTTGGCTCCACAAATTCAATTTCAAATTCAAGTGAAATTTGAATAGAAATTCTAATTTCCCTCCAATTTTGTGTGACACTTAGGCTATAAATAGAGGCCATGTGTGTGAATTTTTACAATTTTGATCATTTGAGAATTACACTTCAAATTTTAGACCTCATTTGAGGCACAAAATTTTGTGCCCCTTCTCTCTCTCCCTCCACTCATCTTCTACTTTCAATCTCTTATCCTTGGCTTCCTATGGTGGTGAGCTTCTTCTTGACTCATCTTCTCCTTGAAGTGGTGTCTCCAATCATCTTTCTTCCTTCTCCATTATGCTGCCATGATTTTCAAGAAGCAAAGGACTCCATTGATGAAGAAGATCCAAGGCCTACAAGCTCCACATGGAGCTACATCATGTGGTATCAAGAGCATCTTCGTCTAGGTGATGTTCTTTTGCTTCCTCTATCTTTTTGTTCGGTCAATTCACTTTAATTCCTTGTTCTTCATCTTATTATCCATGCATATCCTCCATTGTCTTGTGGTTTGATTCTGTTTATAGTAGATTCAAAAAAATAAACCGATTAAATCTTAGATCTACACTTGTTCTTGCATTTCTATGGTTCAAATTTTATAGATCTACTCTTGAATCATGTTTTTGTGTTGATTTTAGATTTTATCATTTTTCAGTCATAACCTTCTTGTGCTGAACCTTTAGATCTAAATTTTTTTCCAAAATGTTGAATAGAAAAAAGAACACAAAAATCTAAGTGTAAATCACTTAATCCTTGTTGTCTTAGAGTCATGTTTAGTCATAATAATTGTCACATTATGTTCTAAGTTTGTGTTGAATTGTGATTTTCTTGATTGAATTCTAGATACATTTGTTCATGTATTCTCGTCATTCTTAGCCTATCTTTTTAATTTTGAGTCTAATTCATGCATGTTATTGAGTTCATAACATGTTCTAAATCAATTCCTAGAAGTAGTCTTGTTGTTGAACTTTTTTTTTGTTTTCTAAGTTTCCTATATTATGCCTATGAAGAAATTGAGTTGTGGTGCTGAGTTGTGGCTAAATTTGTGAATCAAAATAATTCTTAAGATCTCTTGAATTGTGTTATTCAAGACATTTGAGCATAAGCTAACACAAATTGTAATTATCTAAGCCTTAAGCAACATAAACACTACTCTTGATTTCTAGGTTGAAAACGCTGGTGCTGGCAGCTTGAACATACGAACTTGTAAAATTTACTGCGAATTTTGAGCTGAAATTTTTTCTAAATTTTCTATACATCTGGAACAAAATTAGAAAAAAATAACAAAGTTATTTGGATGAAAGAAAAAAATACGAAAAATCACACAATTTGGCAGGAAAATCAATGTCCAGGAAAAAAAAAGTGAAAGGGAAGTGTGCTTGTTGTTTTGGTTATAAATTTATTCTATAATTGGTGCCAATTTTATACCAATCTTAGTTATGACATTTTAATTTAAAATTAGTGTGAAAGAAATTTCCAAAACTAGAGGTTTCTTGAGTCTTATTGTTATAGTTTTTTTTTACTCTAGAGCCATTCTAGGTTTCTCTTTGAGTCCTAGCTTGCTTTTGTGTGCTTTTCATTGCTTAAATTGTTGAATAATCCTTGAAAATTTGTCTTGTTAAAACTCTATTGGTTTAGCTTTCATTTCATTTTTTGTTCTTTGTTTATTGCTTGTCTCTTTGTTTCCTTGTTTATGAGTTGCCATATAGGGAATTGGAAAGGAGGATTGGTGTCATCCCTTGAAGAATTTGAGTCAAGAAGCAAGGGGCCAACCACCGTAAGAGCTATTGGACTAAGAAACACTCCAAATTGAGTGAATCACCAAAGAGAGAACAACCACCAAAATTGAGGACTGTTTTGAAATTTTGAAATTGACAATTTACTTACCTTCATTGCTTTCAAGTTTTGTAACAAAAAGGTCTTTCATTGGAAGTTTGTTGGGAGCCTCCAATAGGTTACCAAACATCCATTTGTGTGTAACAATTTTAGGCAATTTTTCCTTAGGATAGTGAGTGTTTTGTTGGGAACCTTAAATGTGGTCATCCATACACTCCTAGGATCCGCCTAGTTTACATTTCTTGCACTTTGATTTCTTGCTTACTTTCATAGCTTATTTTCTTTACTAGTCACGCCTAGTTTATCTTGTTATTGCATAATACTTTCTTCTTGCATATCACACTTATCTTGAGTTCATTTGGAACCCTAGCTTTTACCTTTTTGCAAACCCCCAACAAGAAAGAACCAAAACTTAGGAACCAACATGAGTCATCATTCATCTAGTGATAATAGTGAGGGTACTAGTCATAAGGACCCTTTATCTAGAATCTTAGATGAGTTGAGTTCCCTCAAGTTATGGAAAGAAAAACTAGAAAAAAAAGAAAAAGGAAAGGAGAGGGTAGAAATAAATTAAGATGAGAGGGAAAAATAAGGGAAGAAGAAAGAAGGAAAATACTAAAAGAGTTGAGAAAAGAAAAACATGTCACTTATAGTAGTCATAACTTTTGTAAGAGCCTAAGTGAAGAACTTCATGACTATTACGAAGGAAGGCATAGGTCACATCTTAGACCTCACTCCAATAGGAGATAAAAGGAAAGAAAACCTCAAGAGGCTAACATTAACCTCCCATACTTCCATGGGAAGGAAAATGTAAAGGCTTAATTAGATTGGGAAATAAGGGTAGAGGAAAACCTTAAAAGAAAGTCTACTTTAAAATCTTATGGTCTCACTCTAATGTAAATGCTTACTTAGATTGGGAAATAAGGGTAGAGCAACACTCTTTGGGCCTCTCTGATCTTTTCTTTCATAGTCTTCTTACCCCTGACCACGTTACAAGCCCAATAAAGCCTATGTGGATCAAGGAATGACTAATTTTGCTTTTAAGTTTGGATTCTGGAATGGAACCCGCACACACTTATAATTGTTTATATATATATATATATGAAAAAAAACACCGAGGTTCACACTTGCACGTTTGAGAAGAAAACTCATTTGACCAGGAGCTCATGGAAGATGCCCAAAGACAATTGTGATAGTAGGGTACATCTAATGTTAGTCTCTCATGCAAACTCTTTGGGATTCCTTTTGAATCCAAGGGTAGCTTCGTTATATAAATTCTTTCATGATCAGCTCATGTCATAAAGTTTCAGTGGGATCGACAGACCCTTGGCATCACTCTATGACCTTAAATCAGGAATGTTTCACTTGGTCACATACCAAAGTATGACAATCCATTGCCATCCTTCAATGGGGCGCATGATCGATCCCAAAGCCTTATGTTTCCTTGCTGTGCAGAATAATGAAGGTTTCAAACAAACAAAGAAAGGGACTAAATCAAACATAACATACACTCTGAGGGAGTCCCCAAGGAGATTTGAAAAAAGATAGGATGAGGTCTCATGAGTTATCACGTCTTTCAGAAAGAGATAGTCAATCTGTGTTTTTCACAAATAGAAAAAAAAGCAAAAAAGAAAATCAAATCAAAATCATAAAAATAGGAAAGAATGTCATGAGCATTACAAAATTTTCATGATTCAAAACCTTTTACATTTTGCTGCATTTTAAGATGAAGGTTGCATGCATCTGCATCCCAAAAATCATGTTAGGTTATAAGTGCATAGATTTCTCTTTATATACCCCATTCCCAAATCATGTTAGGTTAACCTCTTGCTTTCTCATAAGGTTAAGCCCTTTGGTACTAGTACCTATTGGCTTGTTTCATAGGACTCAACGTCCTTTCCTTTATCTTTCATAGGACTCAAAGTCATCGCTTTTATCTTTCACATGACTCAAAGTCCTCATTTTTATCTTTCATAGGACTCAAAGTCCTCACATTTATCTTTCACAAGACTCAAAGTCCTCGCCTTTATCTTTCACAGGACTCAAAGTCCTCACCTTTATCTTTCATAGGACTCAAAGTCCTCGCCTTTATCTTTCATGGGACTCAAAGTCCTCGCCTTTATCTTTCATGGGACTCAAAGTCCTCTATCTTTATGCTTTCATAGGACTCAAAGTCCTCTATCATTTACATTTCAAAGACTTCAATATCTTCAGTCATTTACGCTTTCAAAGACTACAATGTCTTCATGTACATTTCAAAGACTCCAATGTCTTCTGTCTTTTACATTTCATAACACTTTAATGTCCTCATGTTTTTTCGGTTTCACTTCCTTGGTTTTTGCCAGTTGCTCGGTCGAATAGCAAGATCGCTCGAACGAAATTAGTTTCCTTATCTTTAATTCCCCTTTATTTCCAATAAAAGGTAAGTAAAGAAGGGCAACTGTCATTCACTAATTTCATCCGGGGACTATCATTCATTGATCTTTTGATCCTTGCTAGTTGACTTATGGTGTTGAACGCCAGTTACAGTGCAAAGCAAGGAACCATTCAGTGTTTCGATCAGGTATGCGAAAAATACCAAAAAAAAAGGGGCAAAAGGGTCTTTTCATTGAGTTTCCTGAACCCTAGCTTGCCTAGGCTAGCCTCTGACTCGCCTGGGCCCCCAAATCGACTTACGATGTAGAACGCTAGTTACAGTGCAAAGCAAGGAACCATTCCATGTTTCGATTAGGAATGCGAAAAATACCAAAAAAAGAAGGGCAAAAGGGTCTTTTCATTGAGTTTCCTGGACCCTAACTCGCCCAGGCTAGCCTCTAGCTCGTATGGGCCCCCAAATTACTTTAGGGTGAAGGAACCAGCTCAATTGGGCGAGCCAGTTACTTCAGGAGTAAGCATCAACTCGCCTGGGCAAGCTGCCATTGCCCTAAGTGCCCATTTTCCCATAAATAGTCATGCTAAGGGGGTTGAGGAGAGGTTCCAAGGTTCAGTACTTGAGGGAATTGAGAGAAATAAGAGAGAAGAAGAAGAAAGAAGAGGAAACGAAGCCGAGGCGCTGTTGAATCGCTACTGTGATCAATCTCTACATCGTTCCTCGTTTGGTGTTCTTAGTGCTACCGTCGATTAGTTTTGTTTTTGAGGATTGAATGTGATCTATGTACCCTTAGGGGTCCCCCTTGTTGCTTTGTGCACATTCATCTTCTCCATCTATCATCGGTGATCTCGTTTTTCTTTGTAAAGTTCAATCTTAACCGATCACTAGTATTGTAAAGTTGTTTGTAAAGAGATTGAAAGTTAATAAACAAAACCAAGATAAAACCAACTCATAACTAACTTTTTTTTTTTATCAAATATCACTTAAGATCATTTCAAGGTCCAATGCCTTAACAATTCTCTCCGCTTTTCAAATTTTAAAAGATCGTTTCAAGGTCCAACGCCTTAACGATTCTCTCTGCTTTTCAAAATTTAAAGCATCGTTTCAAGGTCCAACACCTTAAATGACTTTTTGTTCGCAATTAAAATGAATTTTTCAAAAAACATAAAAAATCAATTTAACCACAAACATTTAGATTTAAAGAACTACGTAGGTCTGAATTCCTCATCGCACCTAAGGATATGTAGGAGCAAGGGAAACACCCTTGTCGACCCAAAGAAAAAATATAAAAAGGGAAAATACACAATTTTGAAGTCATGTTTTGCACACTCAAATAAAGGCTGTCGTCCCTTGTGACAGGCGCGTGGGGTGCTAATACCTTCCCCATGCGTAAACAACTCCCAAACCCTTATCTTCAAAATTTGCAGACCTTCTTTTTGGTTTTTGTAATGTTTTCCTCGAATAAACATTGGTGGCGACTCCCATCCATTCTCCTTTTTAGAAGACACACCTTTGCTTTTCGCCTTGCCCTCCCATCGTAGGTAGGTTGCAACACATGTGTTGGCAGTAGCCAAAGAAGCTATGTAAACTCGATCCATCTTCTGCCCCAACTTTTGTAAGTTGGTTACTTTCACACTTGACCTTGACTTGATGAAAACCTTTTCTTAAAAGCATGTGCTTGGTTCGACCCCATAATCCAAGGAATAGAAATTTTGATTGTCAATACTTTGACAACCTATCATAGAGATGAATGATTAGGGCATACTTATGCTATGCATGACAAATGTAATTATGAGATCGACATGAGACGTTGAAGAACCATTATTTCCTAGTTAACAATGCATTAGGTACCATGTTCACGTGATTTTCAATCATTCTTCAAGAGAAATGAGTGTATAATCCCAACATGGTCTGTTTATAGTTATCTGTTAAACAAGTGGCCTCAATAACTTAAGAAAGGGGGGTTGAATTAAATTTAAAAAATTTCCCCTAATCAAATTTTAATTCTCTCTTGAAATAGAATATGCAGACTTAATATGAACGAAGTAAAGAACAAATCAATTCATACTTCTTTAAAATAAGCAAAGCAAAAATAAAATGCAATAAATTAAAGAAGTTTAGGGAAGAAAGAAATGCAAACTCAATTTTATACTGGTTCGGCCACACCCTGTACCTATGTCCAGTCCTCAAGAAAATCACTTGAGATTTCCACTAACTTGTAAGTTCCTTTTACAATTTCTGAACCAGATAGGGACACCCTTCCCTTGTGTTTAGAGAACATTACAAATCAAGAGACCCACTGTCTCTTGAATAACAATTGTTTTCTTTGAAGTAAGAAGAATAATATTTCTCTCTTATAGAGAAGAATGTTACAAGATGAAGATCTTATAAGAATCCTTAATGATTTTGCAAGTGTTTGGCCAAAGGTTTTCTTTTGAGAGGATAGGACAATTATTGTTCTGAAAAAATCTGAATAATTTCGAACACAAGCCACATATTTATAGGCCTTTGGTGGCTTTTCAAAAACTTATGAACAGTTGTGACTTTTCAGAGTTATTTTCAAAATTTCCTTACTAGTAATCAATTACATATATGTGGTAATCGATTACACAGTTAATTTTGATGAGTTATAACTCTTCAGATTTGAATTTCAAAATTTTGTGACTGGTAATCGATTACACAATTTAAAATTTAAATTTAAAACTTTCTGAAAGTTGTTTTAAAATAGTTTTACCTCTGGTAATCGATTACACATTCAAAATTTAAATTCAAATTTTCTAAAATTGTTTAAAACTTATTTTTGCTTCTAGTAATCGATTACAACCTCCGATAATCGATTACCAGAGAGAAAAACATATTTTCAAAAACAATTTTACTTAAAAACTTTTGTAAGATGTTTTGAAGAATTAACATAAGGCCAAACCTTTGTTGTCTCTTTTAAGGAATTCTTTTAATATACCATGGACTAATTTTTAATCGTTTCTCTTGAATTCTTGATCTTGACTTTGATCAATCTTGAATAGTTTTCATCTTTTTGGCATCATCAAAAGCTTCATACAACATATGCTTCTACACTATCATCATGGTATGCAACACATGTAACTAGGAATGTGGTGTAAACTTTCATGCTTCATTGTGACTCTTTTTTTGTTTTTTGTTTTTGGAAAATGCAAGGCATGAGCAACTATGTGTCAGGATCATTCATGAGTGAACATAACATGCGGATGATGAAAATAGAATGTATGCAATTGGAAGAACAAAAACATGCTAAATGAAGATCAGAGATGCCCAAAGAGTGTAACGTGGTCAGGGGTAAGAAGACTATGAAAGAAAAGATCAGAGAGGCCCAAAGAGTGTTTAAGGGTTATATTGAGTAAGATCCTTGAGAGCGTTGCTTGCACTTTTATTCATTTCAACTTTTGGGTTGGGTTCTACTCCTTTTGTCTTATACATTAATCCTTATTGTAATTTTGTGCCTTCCTTGTAAAATTTGGAGATCTTTTGTCTCTCTTTTTCTTCACTTGCCTTTGGTGGATTTTCTTTTCTTTTTTTTCATTGATGCCTAACTTCATGCATGTGTAGTTTGCATTGCTCTTGCCACTAGTTTAGCGGTGGTTCCTACTTGGGGTTTCTATTTTGTTTTTGTTGTTTTTTGTGTTGTTTTTAGAAAAAAAATATGCTTTGGCTCGGAGGGGTAGCAAAGGATAAATTAGTATTTTGGATGTTGAAACACGATCATGTGTCACTTCAAATCTTGACTTAGATCTTTTTGCAGTTTGGATTTCGGGACCAATCCCCTGATAAGCACGCTTCTAATTGCTTTTTACTTTTTTTTTTTATCTTTTTATTAACCCTAACTTTTGCCTAGGCCGCCTTTTCGGGTTTTCGACCTACCGGGTGAGAACTTTTGGTCTTCCCCTAGGTTTGCTTGAGGCTCATGCATGGTGTCTCTCATTGCCCAATGTAGGGCTCTGAGGTATCTATTGTTGTTTTTTATCATGACCTTGTAGCAATAAAAGAAACTGTGCAAGTTCTCGGAAAATGAATTTTCAAGGACGAGAAATATTTAAAAGATTTTCAATTGACAGATTAAGTCAAATGACTCATGTTCTTGATAACTCACTTTTCTCTTAAAAAGAAAACTTTTAAGAATGATAAATTGAGGTCACATGAATGTCTATACTTCTTATTTTTCATTTGGAACACAGTCAATCAAAGGTTTTTTTTTGAACTTTTTACTTTACTCGTCGTTTATGGCACCCTCACCAAACGTGGAGAACGAGCAATTTCTGATTGAACAGACTTAGAGATCAACTCAGGAGTGCAAGTCACTTGAGCAAACAAACCAATGGCTTACATTCACATTCCAGTGAAAGTTAAATAAGTAAAGATGTAATTGTGAGAGAATGAGAGACAAGGACATCAAATTTATGCATATTATTAGATGTGCATCAGGTGGATTTTGTGGCCGATTTGGGGATGGCCTTTGTGGATGGGCATTCTTGGCTGGTAGGGTGGTGGGTAATGAGAAGGACTGATATTGGCCGAGTATTGATATTGTCAGGCTAATGGAAAATTTGACCATGTAGGAATAGCAACCACAACATGGGTTTCTCCCTCCTTCTTATTCTCTCCATTTGCCCCAGGCTTCCTATTCATCAAAGCAGAATAATCAAATTTGCCTCTTCTCAGACCCACTTCGATCCTTTCACCGGCAAAAACTAAATCGACAAAGCTTGAAGGCATGTAACCCACCATTTTCTCATAGTAGAACACTGATAACATGTCAACTATCATTGTTATCATCTCCTTCTCTATCATTGAGGGCGCTACTTGAGCTGCCAGATCCCTCCACCTTTGGGCGTATTCTTTGAAAGATTTATGCTCCTTCTTACACATGTTCTGTAGCTACATTCTATCCGGATCCATATCAAAATTGTACTGATACTGGCTAATGAAGGCAACCATTAGGTCCTTCCAAGAATGGACTCGGGAAGGTTCCAGATTAGTATACCAGGTGACGGCTGCCCCAGTAAGACTTTCCTGGAAGAAATGCATCAACAATTTTTCACTTTTCGAGTATGCCCCCATTTTCCTACTGTACATCTTCAAGTGATTCTTGGGGCAAGTAGTCCCCTTGTATTTATCGAAATCCGACACCTTGAACTTCAGAGGGATAACAACGTCGGGCACTAGGCACAGTTCTGCCATGTCAACAAAGGCATAATCTCCGCCTCCTTCAATAGCCCTCGGCCTCTCTTCTATATGATCTAATATTTCGCTTTCCACCATAGCAGGAGGGACTCTTCCCACCACAAAATGCAAGGGTTGTGGTTATGGGCGATACTGAGGGCCCGCCAAAGTGTTTGGTAGGGGTACACCGCAAAACGCCTACCCTTTAGCGGCATATCCGATGTGAGGCTTGAATTCAACTAGATTGTGGTCTCGGGGTGCTTCATGTGTCTCACCCATGGGTTGAGAGACTTGTGCATGACCAGATTCAAGATGTTGGCTCTCAATAGGTATGGGAGCAGAGTTGTCGACATTCTCATCAGGAGTGTGTGCAACATTGGGTGGTGTATAGTTGGGAGGCAGGCTATACGGTGGGAACGGATGCTTGCTCTGGACCTGCGCAAAATGGGGGCCGCCCGTACTTCCCAATACTTTGCCTCCCTGGCCTACCATGTTCGGGACTAGATGACTTACTTGATTCATACCAGATGGGTGAGTCGGGTCTACCTTAGTGGTAGCACTTGTAGTGGCGACTGCAGCTGCGTTGACCTCTATCATTTTCCTCATGCTCATCATGGCCTCCATCATGGTAGTCATTTAGTCTTTCATGGCCTCCATGTCAGCCTTCATCTGTTCTTGCACCTCCTCTATTTCATTCATCACTCTTGCTCTGGCACGGGTTTGGTAAGGGCACTATAAAGCGTGTTCTTTCCTTTTGATTACTATGATTATAGTTCTAATTTCAAGGAAAGAATACAATGAGCAATGCAACCAAAAAGAAAAATAAGCATGGATGCATGTGAGTGATGCATTGTTGAAAATTGCAAATTTTATACAGGACATTGAGTAGAACATAGGGTCGAATCAATTCAGATTTTCATTAAAACAACATTGTTCATTACATCTTATCAGAGTCAAAGTGCAACTGGAAACGAAACATGGACATCGACAGTCCCTAATTTTGTAAATCATTTAGCTTAATCATGTGTTGGCAGTAGCCAAAGAAGCTATGTAAACTCGATCCCTCTTCCGCCCCAACTTTTGCAAGCTGGTTACTTCCAAACTTGACCTTGACTCGATGAAAACCTTTTCTTAAAAGCGTGTGCTTGGTTCGACCCCATAATCCAAGGAATAGAAATTTTGATTGTCAATACTTCGACAACCTATCATAGAGATGAATGATTAGGGCATACTTATGCTATGCATGACAAATGTGATTATGAGATCGACATGAGACGCCCGAAGAACCATCATTTCCTGGTTAACAATGCATTAGGTACCATGTTCACATGATTTTCAATCATTTTTAAGAGAAATGAGTGTATAATCCCAACATGGTTTTTTTATAGCTATCCTTATGGTACCCAACACATGTAACTAAGGATGTGGTGTAAACTTCATTCTTCATTGTGACTTTCTTTTTGTCCTTTCTTTTGTTTTTGTTTTTTTTTACAGAGGAAAATGCAAGGATCATGCACGAGTGAAAATAACATGCGAATGATGAAAATAGAATGTATGTAGTTGGCAAAACAAAAGCATGCTAAATGAAGATGTGTGACAATGCAATGACTTATGCAAATGCAATGCATGAATATGATAAATGATAAATGCAGGAATGATATGTCCATTACGATGCCTTGAAGAGATGCATGATGTGATCAAGGAACAAACCAGAGTGAGTTTGCTATCTGGCCCCCTAATTTAGGAACCTAATGGAAAGGATCCAAAAGTCCACTTCTAGTGATAACTCCCAAGGATACTTTTATGTAACCTTACCGGTCTTTAGAGATATCATCCTCTTAGATAATACATTGTGGCAATAGGGACTATCAGCAACAATGCATCACCAAAAGAGGAAAACTCTAGATGAGACTTCACTGCTATCAAGCAAGTCGGAGACCCAGCATGATCACAAATCGACCTCCACTCCTTATGGCTCACATAGACCTGGGTATAGTGCCTAATATCTCAATGTGCGTGCGAGGTGTAGGTGCCATGTGTGCATAGAAAAAATATTTCTAACTATGAATGTAATAGATAGACAGACACACACCAAACACAACAACATAGCAAAGGTTATATACAAATATGGATAAAGCAAAAGATAAAAAGAAAAAGGAAACATAAATAAAGAAGAAGTCACGATAAAAACATTGCACACTGATTGAATGACCTAACTCTCTAACAAGTCCCCAATGGAGTCGCCATCTGTCGCAACCTACCCTACGACGGGAGTGCGGGCAAAAAGCCAAATGAGCGTCTTCCAAAAGGAAAAATGCGTGGGAGTTGCCACCAACGTTTATTTAAGGGAAAACGTTAGAAAAACCAAAAAGAGGTATGCAAATTTAGAGAATAAGGGTGCAGGAGTTGTTTACGCATAGGAAAGGTATTAGTACCCCACGCGCTCGTCACAATGGACGACAGCTTTAATCGAGGGTGCAAAAATGTGACTTCAATATTATTTATTTTCCCTTTTTATATTTTTTTTTTCATTTTTTTGGGTCGACAAGGGTGTTTCCCTTACTCCTACGTATCCTCAGGTGCAATGAGGAATTCAGACCTACGTAGTTCTTTAAGTCTAAATGTTTGTGTGTTAAATTGATTTTTATATTTTTGAAATATTCATTTTAATTGCGAACAAAAATTTGTTTAAGGCATTGGATCTTGAAACAATATTTTAAATTTTGAAAAGCGAAGAGAATCGTTAAGGCATTGGACCTTGAAATGATCTTTTAAATTTGAAAAGTAGAGAGAATCATTAAGGCGTTGAACCTTGAAACGATCTCAAGTGATATTTGATAAAAAAAATATTAGTTATGAGTTGGTTTTATCTTGATTTTGTTTATTAACTTTCAATCTCTTTTAAGACAACTTTACAACACTAGTGATCGGTTAAGATTGACAAAAAATGAGATTTACTGATGACAGAATGAGGAGAACATGCACAAAACAAGGGAGACCCCTAAGGGTGCATAGATCACATTCAAATCTTAAAAACAAAACTAACTGGCAGTCGCACGAAGAACACCGAACAAAGAACGATGTAGAGATTGATCCCAGTCGTGATCCGGTAACGCCTCGACTTTGTTTCCTCTTCTTTTTTCTTCTTCTTTCTCTCTTTCTCAATTCCTTCACTACTAAATGTTGGAACCCCTTCCTCAGCTCCCCTTCACGCCTATTTATAGAAAAAAAGGCATTTAGGACCATGACAGCTCGCCCTGGTGAGCTGAGACTTAGTCCTGAAGTCTTTTGAGGGCCCAGGCGAGCCATGGTCCAGAAAACTCAGTAAAAGACCCTTTTGCCCCTCCTTTTTGGTATCTTTCGCATTTTCGATCAAAACATTGAACGATCTCTCGTTTTGTGCGATAACTGGTGTCGAACAACGCAGTTCGGCTAGCGAGAATCAAAACATCAGTAAATGATGGTCCCCGGACGAAATTAGGGTCTGACAATAATTAAAGGTATTTTTTTTCCATGCATTAAGGTTATTCAACTCATCTTTCACAATTTTTTACTTGAGCAAATGTGGTAATATGAATCAATGTTAAAAGGAAAAATTGAGTTAAAATTTGATTAAATTAGTTTTTTCCCTCTAATTTATTATTTAGATTCAATTTGATCCTCTAATTTTTAAAATCGATTCAATTTGATAATTTATTTTTTGGTTCAATTCGATCCTCTAATTTGTTAAACCAATTCATTTTTTTTAGGAAATATGCATTTTGAGACGGTTTTGAACTATTACAAAGTGTGATTTCTTACAATTTAAATTGAAGGACCAAATTGAATCAATTTAAAAAATTAGAGAACTAAATTAAACCTGTAAAAAACTAAGGGGGTGTTTGGTTTGGTTGTTTTCTGTTTTCATTTTCACTGAAAACAGAAAACGGTGATGAAAATGTGTTTGGTTTGATTTCTGAAAACATTTTCAGTGAAAATGAAAACAGGAAACAATTAGAAAATGAAAACAATAAATTTTCATTTTCAGTGTTTTTAGTTGAGTACAGAAACCTCATTTCGGTTAAAATGAAATTGCGGTGACAATGAATGTAGTTTTAAGCAAATCTAAAAATACAAAAAGACAATAAATCAATATATCATAAATTTTCAGTATTTTTATTTCATGAAAACAGAAAATAAGAAATCAAACCAAACATGTTTTCAGAATTCAAATTTTTTGAAAATGAAAACAGTTTTTCAAAAAATGGAAACAGAAAATGAAAATGCAAACCAAACACACCCTAAAAGATCAAATTAAATCTAAAAAATAAATTAAAGGACTAAAAGACTCATTTAACCTTAAAATTTTACTAAGATAATAAATCAAATGCCTAGATGCAACAGAGCTAAAGGTGTGACCAAAATGATAAGATTAGTGAAATTCAAAGTGCCAGACGAATCATGTTTACGATCTCAAATTATTTCCTCGAAGAAACGAAGAACAGATATTCCATGAAAAACTCTGAGAAACCCAAGGATTTTTCTTATAATCCCTTGCCTATAGCTTATTTGTATAAAGACTTTTTTACAACTGATTGCGATGCCTGTTCAGGTGTTTTCAGTGTTCATAGTTCAAACAGAGAAGCTTCAAAATCCACCAAGCATTGTTGGGGGAGAGAGTCATAAAGGCTCGATTGGGAAGTTGGTGCTACTTTTACAGGTTTGAGTAACTCGCTTGAACTTTCACTCGATGCCATGAAGTGTTTAAAATACCTCTAAGGTTCCAAATGTCTTCAACCTTTTCAGGTTGGACATTTGCAGCAGAATCTACCTGCAAATTAGACAAAGATATTAATTATTAAATAGAGATGCCACAAAATGTGCCCAACTCAATTAGAGGGGTGATCCCTCTGAACCATAATGAAAATGTACCAGAGAAGAAATAAAACAATAGTTTAGAATTAAAAGGAAATGAACAAGAGCAACTTCTATGTTAGAAAAGCCATCTAAATTGTGGTCACCCCTAAATAGAGGGGTGTGTTGTAAGTCCCACATGGCGGGTAGCCGTGGGCAAAAGGGAGACATGTTGAAGTCTCACATTGAGTAAAGATAGTGACGAGATAAACAATATAAGTTGGATTTTGTAGGGTTAATGTAGACTCATAACTCACTTTCTAACATTATATATAGTCCAAGCCAAGGTAGTGAAAATGGAGAAAGTAAGAAAGTCTATATCCCACCTAGAAATTTAAGCCATACAATATCTACCTTAGAAAGATATTGATCATTTATCTAGTTCATTGAGTTCTAGTTTTGATAGACTCATCAATAAGTACTTATTATAAGAGAAGAAAATAAGAAGGTAAAATGAATTAAACTCCCTTGACTTAAAATCAACTTATGCATTGCAACTTCTATAGAAGTCCTCTCTCATAACTTTTCCCAAAATTGAGAAGCATGAGTTAATTTTAACTTATGAAAGAAATTTGATTCATTTTGCTTTTTATTTTCTTCTCTTATAAAATGCTTATTGAGAAATTTATTCAAACAAGACTTAAGTCATTAATAGAAATGAAGCCCAAAATATTTCCAAAGCCAAGAGTATATGATAATAATGAAAAGTACTTGTCATTTCCTCATTCTTTGATCATAACAAAAAGCAAAACAGAAAAGGTAACATGTACTTTAGTAATTTCATTTCCCATGTTTTTCTATCTACTAAGGATTGATTGAAAATGGAACCCTCTTTGCATAGCTCAACCAATCTTCCCTCCTGCATTTTGGTTTCACTACCGCTACAATGGTTTTGTAAGTTCCAAAGTTAACATGGATTATTGATGAGTCTATCAAAATTAGAACTCAATGAACTAGATAAATGATCAATAGCTTTCTAAGGTAGATATTGTATGGCTTAAATTTCTAGGTGGGATATAGACTTTCTTACTTTCTCCATTTTCACTACCTTGGCTTGGACTATATATAATGTTAGAAAGTGAGTTATGAGTCTAAATTAACCCTACAAAATCCAACTTATATTGTCTATCTCGTCACTATCTTTACTCAATGTGAGACTTCAACATGTCTCCCTTTTGCCCACAGCTACCCACCATGTGGGACTTACAACACACCCCTCTATTTAGGGGTGACCACAATTTAGGTGGTTTTTCTAACATAGAAGTTGCTCTTGTTCATTTCCTTTTAATTCTAAACTATTGTTTTATTTCTTCTCTGGTACATTTCCTTTTAATTCCTGCATTTTGGTTTCACTACCGCTACAATGGTTTTGTAAGTTCCAAGGTTAACATGGATTATGGATCTCAAATCTCTTAAAGGGGTCATATTTGAGTACCCAACGATGTCAATTTCTTCTCAAAATGTTTTATTCTTTCATTGTTATGTGATCTATAGGGAAGTTCTATTGATATGACAGTTTAATTATTTAAAAGGACATTAAGAGTCAAGGTAGCAAATTGATTCTATTGCTTCAGCATTTAAGATGAAAGAAGCCACACATCAACTGAAAAGTGGACAAAACATTTTATTCCTATTAGAATAGGATTAGGCTTAACTAAACTCCAAATGTTAAATCAAGAAGAAGAAATTGCCAAGTTTTATAAGGATTACTTTGACCGATGCGGGACATCTTTGACCCAACATCAAGATTGGATTATCATGAACCAATGATACCAAAAAGCTTAAGCTGTTTCATAAAGAGTAAAGACACATGAAAGATTCTGTTATTTTCTAACATGCCCCACTATGTCAGGGTCTTTAGGTTTGAAGCGTGGATGAAGCATAGGTTGTCTTAAATTCAACTTTATTAGAAGCTTTGATATCACGTCATGAATTAACTATCTCAAAAGCTTAAGCTGTTAGGTGAAGACACATAAATAATTTTATAATATTTCTAGCAATTGCATTCATAAAGCAGCTAATCTGGAATAGATAGCACTTTAAACCACTTTACAATTTGAATGACCAATATCATACCATCATGATCTTAAATGATACATTAATACAGACTATCAACCATCATAACAGATTTACAGACTCATTAGTTTCATTAAAAGATATTAGAATTATGTTGATTAGAAGAAGGTACATGACATACCGCTTTTGCAATTATCTCAGTGCTGTGAAGGATATCAGCTGTGACTTCAAACAGCACCCATGCCCATTTGTCACTGCTGGCATGTTCTGATATATAAGGAACCCCACTTTTCTGAATTCTTGAGGCTTCCATCCATGTTTTGCCTCCATCAACAGACACATCTACTCTCTCAATGCCTCTGCCACCTCCTGATGCTGCATATCCACTAATTTTTACCTGCACACAATATGCAAGAATTAAGATTTGAGTTAATTACCAAATGGACAAAACATGTAAGGAAAAAGAAAGAGGTAAAAATCATCAAAAGGAACATATGCCAAAATTTGAGAGTTCAGGAGGATAGGTGTGTATTGAAAATTCATTTCTGCAAAGAAAGGTTGTGTTTTCATTTTCAGGAAACATAAATTTAAAATATTATTTGAATTTACTTTTGAGGAAATAAAAAATAATTTTCTCAGTACTGGAAATAGATTTGCTAACATCAAAATATATTTTGGAGCAAATGTCACAGAGTGATGATAATTGAACACTTGTAAAGCTTAGTCAAAGTTCCCAATGTGCATGCCATGTAAATGAGATCAAGAAAAAACTCATGTTTTGGAATTTCTGATTATAAAAACACATTCATGTAAATTAAAAGCAAAGGAGAAATAATGCTCCCCACAGACATTCATGCATGAATAACCCATTATAAGCATGATTAAATAAACTAACCTTCCCAGGCTTTATTGTGCTCACGTCTTCAAGAGAACATATAACACACTGCCACGAAAAGTTATAAGTTTTAGTTACAAAAGGTTTGCGTAAAAACACATAAATTTGTTCTGCTTGGTTCATCATGGCCTGATTACTCAGCCTGTAATAAATTAAATGTACAAAACTTGCTTTAAAAATACTAATTGATAGGTTTTTGTTTGTTAACAATTAAGTTAGATAAAGCACAAAGAGTAAAATAATCAACATACCTGAACTGGGAAATCCATTTGGGGTCTCCGGGTAGACCAATCAATATTATCCCAATTCACTGATGGTGGAAACATTTTGTAGTCCTTTTGCATGAAGAAACCCTGATACATGATAATGTGAAGTTATAGGCCACTTTGAAAGGAAATTTTGAAATATCAATACCATTTTACGTCATATATATTAGACCTGACATTCTTCTTCAATGATATTGATATCTTCCAGCCATTTAACAGACCGGGCTCCAATGACACCAGGAACAACCACACGTAATGGATACCCATGATCCCTGTTAAGAGGCTAATGAAAGGGAATGGGTTATTAAACTAAACTGAAAACACTAACTAATATAATGTCATAATTCACCAACCAAAGCCAAAAGAAACATCCAGTTGTAATTTCACACTGAAAGAACAATGGATAATTTTTTACAAAGAATGGACAGATTAAAGATGTTTCTGGTTCGATCAACAAAGCTATGATCATTACTACTCATGAATCTCCCTAGATCTTCATCTCTTTACCCCTGAAGAGAGTAATTGTTTTTAATTTTGAGTATTCTATTTGATAGCTAATCTTATTTATCCTAGTGTGAATTTATAGGCTATATGTGAAAAAGTAGGAAAAGAGAAAAAGGTAGGAATCCTCTACAAACCATTCGAGCTAAAATTGAATTTATAGGGTAAATGCAGGAAATATGTCTTTTTTGTTCTTCCGGTATCACTCCATCAATCATTGTAGCTAGTATATTACTTCCATATGTGGTGTTTAATAGAATTAGTTAATTAATAGAAACCAAACTGTCACTTGGCATATTTGAGATTACATGTCACATTTTTTGACAAGCCCTTTTGATAAATTTGTCAACTTAAGTTAGGGGCCTCAATAAAGAGAGAGACCTAAAATTGTTGGTCCTGTTTGGTTTGAAAGATTGTCTTTTGTTTCCAACTTTCCATAAATAATTATAAAAATGTCACATTGTTTTCACTCTATCTTTTATTTTCATATATTTGTACAAAAATTAGTGAAAACAAGGTGGCATTTTGTGTAATCACATGTGAAAACAACAAATGGAAACAAAATGTTTTTCTAAGACTAAATAGACCCCTAAATAACTAGCTCCTTGTAATTTAGTAGATTAAAATAATGTATTTTGCCTCTCATTCAAATAGAATCATACAATGCTAGAATACAAAGGCAGAGTTGGTTAAACAAAACCAAACCAATCAGCTACAAATAAGGAAAATATAAAGGAAAAAAATAGAGGGAAAAAACTAAAACCTAAATCAGATCTGAATTCTGAAGTGGACATTGCAGATCTTATCCTAATGCAGACTATCAAATTATACCAATTCAAACCTATCATATCTTATCCTAATTCACACTATTCTTCCTATTTTTTTCCAACAAACTTGACATTTATTTATTTTCTTCTTTCAGGGGGAAAGGGTTGTGTTTGTAGCATACATGAGGATGTCTGCACATAGTTTATTTCTGTTAGATTTATGTATGTAGTTTTTAAGTTATTTTATATTTTGGTGTCTTGTCTCTCTGCTGTAGTCATCTGTTATAGAAAGACAGCTTGTACTTTAACTCTCAATATATAAATACATTTCAGCTGTGCGTGAGTGTGCGAGACACTCAAGTATTATTATTCAAAATATCTGAGTCTCAACTTGGTAGCAGAGCAGGTCAACTCTGCCTGTTGTCCACTGCCGGCTGCCATCTCTGGCCACTGTCCGCCGCTGCCATTTTTCAGGCGAACACCGGATTTGGAGTGCCTTTCTGAGCGAGGTTTCTGTACACTGCCTTGTAAGGCGCATGCAGTTCATGTGCCATCTGTCCATTGTTGGAACGCCACCAGACCACCGCCATAGTACTCGCCGGAGGCTCCTGGTCCCTTTTTAGGCCCCGATTCGTCATTCCTTCTGTGTTTGGTTTGTGGGTTTGAACATAACCCTTTCTTTGTCTTGGGTTTGTACTTTGTTTCTAGGAAATACTTGAGTTGTTGGTTCTACTGTCACTGGAAAGTTGTGTTGCTGCCACCAGCTGCTTGTCGTTGCCAATTGGCCCTATTTTAAGTCTCCTCTCCAATTTGCCTCAGCTTGAAGACTCTGTTGAACATCTTTTTTATTTCTCTCTTGAGTCTTATTCTTTCTCCTGCTACAGAAAAATGACCATGTCTGATCTGTTCCTCACCATGCCTAACATGAGGATTGGTAGAAAAGACCATACTGAATGCACATTTTGCATGACAACTGGGCATACTTGGAAAACATGCTTCAATTTATTTGGTTTCCCTAACAAGACAACAGATGCATCCAAATTCAAGAGAGGTGAGCCTATATTCTCTGATGAAGATTATCAAGAGTATCTAAGGTTAAAAGCCAGCAGACAAGCTCAACCTCCTTTAACCTCTAATATTTCAACAGCTTGCATTTCTCAATCCAAGGACATTCAAGGTCCATGGGTGATTGACTCGGGTGCTTCTGATCATATTTCTGGTGATGCATCTTTATTTACCACCATGTCTTCCCAAAAGTTTCCTTATCTTATAAGTTTATAACCTTAGCAAATGGATCCAAGGTGGCTTCTAAAGGAATTGGTAAAATCTCTCTTCCGTAACATTTTGTGATGATTCCTTTAATATACAGGAATGTGGTACGAGTCGTACAATTGGAGTAGAATGTGAGTCAAGAGGACTCTACTATTTAGAAACAAGTTCTTCCTCTGTGTCTTGTGTAGCTGCTCCATCTCCTAAACTTCTTTGTGATCGCTTAGGTCATCTGAATTTGTCAAAGTTAAAGCAAATGGTTCCTAATCTTAGTAGATTACAAGTGTTAGAGTGTGAATCATGCCAATTAGGTAAACATACAAGGTCTTCCTTTCCAAAACAAACTGAACCAAGATGTAACACTCTTTTTTCTATCATTCATTCAAACATTTGGGGTCCCAATCGTGTTACATCTTTTGGGTTTAGATATTTTGTCGCATTCATTGATGACTACTCTCATTGCACTTGGGTATATTTGATGAAAGATAGATCTGAACTTTTGCCTATTTTTATATCTTCAATGAAATCAAGAACCAGTTTGGCAAAGTCATTAAAATTCTTCCAAGTGACAATGCTAAAGAATATTTTTCTTCTACTCTTTCTTCCTTTTTATCCTTATAGGGAATCTTACATCAATCTACTTGTCCTCAAAGAAAAAATAGACATTTGGTTGAGATAGCACGCACCTTATTGTTTAATGTGAAAGTCCCTGTTCACCATTGGGTGATGCCGTTCTCACTACTTGTTTTTTAATAAATAGAATGCCCTCCTCAACACTTGATAATAAAATTCCTATTTCCATTATCTCTCCACGTGAACCTCTATATCATGTTCTTCCTCGTATCTTGGGTTGTACTTGTTTTGTCCATGATATTTCCCATGGTCTTGACAAGCTATCTGCAAGGGCAATCAAATGTGTTTTTCTTGGGTACTCTCGTCTTCAAAAAAGGGTATCAGTGCTATTCTCTAGAAACTAGGAGGTACTACAAGTCTGTTAATGTTACTTTCTTTGAAGAAACTCCTTCTTCTCATCCTCCAAGCAAGATATCAACTCAATACAACATGTCTTACCTATCCTATCCTTCAGCCCAATAGTATTTCCTATCTGTGAGAACTCCAACCAAGAAGAAAATCATTCTCACCCTTCAATGAACAGTCTAGTCGAGTTATCTTCACCACCTCCTATGATATCTCAACACAGGACACACAAGAGTATGCCCTTCTTTGTTGGCTTCCCCTATGATGAATCCTTCTACATCATCATCACCTCCTCATGATGATGACTCCGATTGGCCCATTGTTCTTCGGAAAGGCATTCGATCTACTCGGAATCCTCATACTATTTATCTGAGTTATCATCGTTTATCTTCTTCTTCGCATTTCTCTTTTGTTTCCTCTTTATCTCCTCTTACTATTCCCAAAAATGTTCATTAAGCACTTGATCATCTTGGATGGCGACAAGCCATGATTGTTCAAATGCAGGCTCTTGAACACAGTGGTACATGGGAGTTGGTTCTTCTTTCTCCTAGGAAGAAGGTGGTTGGTTGTAGATGGGTATATGCTATTAAAGTTGGTCCTAATGGTGAAGTTCATAGTCTTAAGGCTCGATTAGTGGCCAAAGGATATACCCAAATCTATGGTCTTGACTATGGTGTGGTACTTTCTCTCCTGTGGCCAAAATCACTACTATTTGGCTCTTATTTGCCATGGCTGTTATTGGTCATTGGCCCCTACATTAGCTGGATATTAAATATGCCTTTCTTCACGGAAAAACTAGATGAGAAGATTTACATGGAGCAACCTCCTGGGTTTGTTGCTTAGGGGGAATCTGGTCTAGTTTGTAAACTTCGCCGGTCCCTCTACAGGCTCAAACAATCTCCACAAGCTTAGTTTGGAAAATTCAATCACGTTCAGAATTTTGGGCTGAAACGGAGTTAAGCAGATTATTCACTTTTTTATTGTCATACATCTCCTTGAAAATTTTATCTTGTTTATGTGGATGATATAGTCATCACAGGAAGTGATAATGCTAAGATTTCCTAGCTAAAAGAATACTTGTCCAGTCATTTTCAGACCAAAGACCTTGGGAGTCTTAAATACTTTCTTGGTATTGAGGTAGCTCAATCAAATGAAGGCATAGTGGTTTCCCAAAGAAAGTATGCTCTTGATATTTTAGAAGAAACAAGCATGACTAATTGTAGATCCATTGATAGTCCTATGGACCTGAATCAAAAGTTAATGGCAGACCAAGGTGAACCATACTTAGATCTAGAAAGATATAGAAGACTGGTTGGAAAGCTCATTTATCTCACAATTACTAGACCTGACATTTCCTTTGCAGTTAGTGTGGTTAGTCAATTTATGCAGGCTCCTCATGTTGATCCTAGAAGGTTGTGATTCACATTCTTGGGTACATTAAAAAGACTCCAAGACAAGGATTGTTATATGAGGACAAAGAAAATACCCAAATCTTTGGGTATTGTTATGCTGATTGGGCTGGACACCCCATAGACAAAAGATCTACTACTGGATATTTTGTATCCATTGGAAGCAATATTATCTCTTGGAGGAGCAAGAAACAAAACATTGTTGCTCGGTCTAGTGCAGGAGCAGAATATAGGACTATAGCCACAACCACTTGTGAGTAAATTTGGATCAAACAACTTCAAGAGTTGAAGTTTTGTGAAGTTAAACAAATGAAGTTGTATTGTGACAACCAGGCAGCTCTTCATATTGCTTCCAATCCAATATTTCATGAAAGAACCAAACATATAGAGATTGACTACCACTTTGTTAGGGAGAAACTGTTGTCCAAGAGTCCTGAATTTGTCAACTCAAATGATCAGCTTAGAAAATGTGTTTAAAATGACCAAAAAACACAAACAAAAAATGGAAACCATTCCTGTAATAAACATGCACTATATTTGTTCTACATCCTATAGACAAATTAAACAATGAAAAATGCTGTATTTCTAGTAAAAATATGAGAAACTAACAGTGTGGCATGAATCACAGAGAATATTTTTTATACTTGTTTCTTATAGAAAGTAATGAAATCTCCGAAACAAAAAACTCGAAAAACTTTAGTGCTGCAAGAAGATAGCATACAAAAAGTCAAATTCACTTACTTCACCATTCATTTCATAAGCTAGTAGAACATCTGCTTCAGGATTTGTGGCCTGACTGAGTGGTATTGAAGCCTTGTATGGGCCTCCATTTTCCTCCTACGAGTTTTTTAATATTGAAAGTAATAATCAGAACACTTTCAACTGAATGGTACAAATAATCAAAATGAATTCAAGGTCTCTAGAGTAAACATACAAGCCATAGTCATCACCTTGCACTTATCAATGCTTACGAATTCCACATGTCTTCCACCAAATTCAGTGACACTAGTCAACTTTGGAATTCCAATGAGTTCAAGAACATCAGACAATTTGGCTCCACCCCAAATAGCTGAGAAAGGCAAATATAATGAAATAAGGATTAGAATACGAGACCTATTATATTAAAAAATTTAGTTTGTAGCTAAGCAATCAAGGGGCTTCTGAGTTGCTTTGTGAAATACTTAATCCAGGGATTCGATCCTAGAAACACTTTGCTTACATGTTGGTCTCCTGTCTCCCCTTCTCATACCAGGCCTTGGACTTCCTTCCCAAAAAGAAAAGGTCCATCCAGACTCAAGGTGAAACATAAATAACTAAAGCTCCTTCACTCCTTGATCACATCAATTTTCATCTCATTAATCCAACAGAGTTGACAATACTAACCATTTCCAATAGCAGAAACATCCCAGCCAACTCCCTTCACTGTTTTGGTCTTGCTCATAGCAGTCCTTCGATTACCTGCACACTGAGATAATACATTGCAGGATGCAACCATCCCATCAACAACAAAAGAACCAAAATAGCCATGGCTCCAATTCAATCAAATTTCAGCAAAAGAACACACACCTGCAACGTGGCAGTGACATTATACTTTGGAAGCATCCTGTCATCATATAACATGGTCATGTCCTTGCATAATAACAAAAAAACTAAAAATCCAGAATTATTTTTGCAGAACAGATTGGTGTTGTTATTAACTCTTGGAAAATGAGAGGCCGCTATCACTTTGACTTATCCAACTTCCACAAAGTAAATAGTCAAATAAGTCTTGAAGAAAGGTTATTGAATCATAATTCAAATCATGACCTGTCCTAATATTTAATTGTGAAACATAATTAGTATCGAATCACAAACTTTATAGACACAATGAAAAACAGCTTGGAATATATCATAAAAATAATGTATGGTGCTCAATGTAATAATTATAACTAAAAAATGACCATATACAAGCCTTGTGAAAAAGAAGCCTCTACTTCTGAAGACTAAAAACAGAAAAAATAGAATAGCCAAATACAGGGCATGGAATGCAGGAGTGATAGTATGAAATCTTTGTTTAAGAAGAATTAGAATAGAGCATTTCAATAATCAAACTGTGTTCAACACCACTACTTTTGTTCCTTTTCATTTAACAATTGAAGCTCACCTAACTTTTCAATTTCTTTGATAAGATACGGCCAACCAAAGTAAAAAATAAAAAAGCTTCAAATTGCTGAATTGTGTGATTCATATTGGTGACAGGGACTCAGATGAATTCATCCACGTACCACACGATTCAAAAACCATCCCTAATTCAATACATGGTTGCCAGCCAAATTGCATTCAAACCTTATTGTGAATCATAAAACTCTAACAACCATGCTTGAAAGATAAAGTCAAAGACAAATTAGTCCCCGGTAGTTGAAAATTACCCCTGTGGTCTCTAAGAATGCATTTAGCCATCAACAATTATGGCCACAAAGTCAAAGTTTTTGAAGTTTCTGCAACCACAACCATGGCTGCATGGCCACATAGGTCTGCAATTTCCCACAATATAAGGAATACGACAAAACTGCAACCACGACCACAACCACAATTTAAAACCTTGAATCACAAACCTTAGGCATAATTCACATCATTCAAGGAAAAATTTGACAATTATTAATTCAAGCTTCAGACTCGAATTGTAGCAAATCCTATCTGAATCACGAAATTTACAGTACAAGTGCAGCAATTGGCAATTGAATTCCAAACACGCACGCACTCACTAACCATATATCTTTCATGAAGAGCTGTTTGGGACGCTCCACCAAGCCGGACACGTTCACGGAATATCTGCTCCACGCAACCAAACGCGTCACAAAACGAGTTAAACTTCAATTTTAAACCCACACGGTTAAAGCACAGAGAAGAAGGTTAAAGAGAAAAAAAGAAAAGAAAAGAAAGAAAGAAACCTGTTGATGTTCTCAACGATGGGGATTGGACCGTGGTTCCTCTTATAGAAGAAATCGGAAGGGGTGACGTAGGAAGCAACCAACGCAGCACGCGGTGGCTCCGCATTGAAAGGTTCCTGAGAAAAAAAACCAAACAGAAAAAAAAAGAAACATGGTAATTAACTAATTAATTATAGTAATTAGCTTTTGGAGAATAAAGGAGAGAGAGGAAGAGATAGTTGTTGGGGTTGCCTTGGCGTTGATGAGAAGAGAAGAGTGGCGGGGGGGTTCTTGGGAGTAATCGGAAGGTGCTGTGAGTCCTGGCATTTTCTGTTTCGTGTCTCAATCTTGTGTAATGTTTGTGATGGCTATTATTGCTTATATATACTCGTCGAGTGTGTGTTCCACCAATCAATGTAGTGAAGGTGACGATAATGGACACATGAAATGAAGTGTAATTAATGGCTTAATGCGTTCGCTGTGGAATATTTTCGTAAAAGGGTAAGCGTTCGATCTTTGTCCCATTTGAAGTATTTAAGAATTTAATGTTCATCAACTGGCATTGTAAAATAATTTGTCTTTTTTTTTTAAGGATAAAATAATTTGTCTAATCACAAATAAATGATTTTAAGTAATTATTATAATAATAAATAAATTTAATAATTATCATACATGATAAGTTCTAATTAAATGATCGCATAATTTTTTTTTATAAAAGTAATGTATAATGTTTTTCTCTTAATCCCTAAAGATAATAAGATGACAAAAAGGTTTATGAAAGTTTATGTGTTATCACTCTAAATCTTTTAATTAATTCCTCCCTTGGTTTCTATATATAAGACCCAACTCATAATGTCCCATGTATTAATTATTTTAGACTAATATATCTCTAATTAAATTTGTTTTTCTTAATTTAATAACTTTGGCGGAATACGTTATTTATATAAGAGGGAGTAGCGTCTTTAAAGTCCAGAGACTCAAATTTTGCCTCTTCATATACTCAGCTTTGGGAACCATTGTAAACATTTTATGTTTCCCATGGAATTAAAGCTTAAATTGAAATGTTGTACCCATTCTCTTGTAAATATTCAGAATGGAGATATGAAAAGCCTCAAACGAAAGTGTTGCAGTGGAGATAGTGAATGATTCTTTTGAAGGTCTTGCAATGGAGGTAGTGGATAACTTTAACGAAAGTCTTATAGTGGAGGTAGTGGAGGATTCGTTTGAAGGTCTTGGAATGGAGGAAGTGGATGACTTTTACGAAAGTGTTGCAGTGGAAGTTGTGGAGGATTCATTTGAAGGTCTTGAAATAGAGGAAGTGGATGACTCTTATGAAAAGTGTTGCAGTGGAGGTAATGGAGGATTCGTTTTAAGGTCTTGCGATGGAGGAAGTAGAGGACTCTATTGAAAGTGTTGCAATGGAGGCAATGGAAGATTCTTTGAAGGTCCTTCAATGGAGGAAGTGAAGGACTCCACTGAAGGTGCTTACAAAGCTAATGACTCACTTTATCAGGCCAGTGAAGGTGTGGTTGTTCAGAAAGAATATTCAATAATCAACTTAAACAAGCTTCCTGAAGACCCACTCATCAACTTAAACAAGTTTTTGAAAAAAGATAATGGAACTCACTTTTTTATCTCACAAGTAATTCATAACTCACTTTTTACCATAAGAGCTTAAAAAAAACAAAGTCTAGAAGTTGTGAGTCGCACACTTATTTTAAGCATTTTTTCTTCTATCTTCTTCCTCCTTTTTAAAAGTGAGAACACAAGGTGGTTATTTATAGAGAAAATAGTTATAACCGCCTGTAATCGATTAAATATCCAATGTGATTAATTATTTCGAAGAAGTAATCGATTATATTATTATTTCAATCGATTAAAGTGTTCTTCCCAACATCTGGAAAACTTTCAAGAACAATATAATTGATTAGATTCCTGATGTAATCGATTAAAGTGTTCTTGATCACTTTTGGGAACATCTTTAAAAACGAAATAATCGATTACGATCACCTAGTAATCGATTAAAGCAGAGACTCATGAAAAACTAGACATCGTCTCAGCTGAACTATGTAATCAATTACAATTAACTAGTAATCGATTAAATCGAAAACTAGAATCTCTCTGCAAGCTACAAACACATGTATAATCGATTACGAACAACCTTGTAATCGATTAAAATAGAGAGTTTTATGCACTGAAGAAGTTTCTAACTTTAGAAGCAATCTTCCTACCTCTACATGATGATGCATGGTGTACATATCAAAAGATGGAGACTAAGATGCAACAATCTATACAAATGCCACTCATAGAGTTGGGCATGTAAAAAGACAAAACTTCTTCATGCTCAAACACTCAGTCTTCATGTTACTCTCCCTATGTCTAACAATCTCCCCCTTTTTGGATTTGATGATGCCAAACTTGAATTGTCATTTGAGTGCATTTGGAGAATCTTGAGAGTAGAGACTTTTCTTAAAAAACCTGAAAGTTTCTAAACACTAAGGGAGGTGTCAAATCATATCATCATCATCATCATCATTAAGTAGAGTTGTATACGAATGTATGTATGCAATGCACTACTTCTTCCTAAATGCAATGCTAATGCAATGTTTCTCCCCCTTTTGGCATAACAAGGCCAAAAAGTCATAACTATTCATAGAGTAAACAAATAAATATATGATGTGAATAGGGAAAAGATCATAGCATATCATTAGCATTGCATTTAGCATAATCAGAAAGGACAATCAAACAGCAAAATCAAGCACTCAAAACACAATTAAGCTTCACCCTCATTAGGGTTAAGGAGGTTGCTAAGGGTCAACCTAGTCTCAATGTTTTCCAATCGGGTAGTATGTAGATGGGCTAGTGGATTTAGCAGCGATCGACGCTTTTCTTGCTTATCACCACAACAAGTAAAGCCCAGTCATTGTTGTTTTGGCTGATGCCTATGCCACATTCGACCTGAGATGCGAAAAGAGTAGTGCAAGAATTGTCTGTTGTACACCTGCTCTTTATGTATGGTTGGTCTCCCACATTTTTTGTCATGAAGGTAGGCCTATATGTCCCCTACAAGGTCATCACATGTGTGCCAAGAAAGGAAAAGCAAATTGGGAGGAACTCTTGGCAGGTATGGTAGGAGCGTCCGTTAGTTGGTTCCCCCGATGGAAGGAAGGAGGGGCCAGAGTTTTGTGCTCATGTGAAGGATTCCCAAACATCCCCCTGATTGGAACAAGGGGTTGTATTAATTATAATCCCATACTGGCCATAAGACAACTAGGCTACCCTATGAGAGGGGCACCGTCAGAAGAGATCATCGCACTTTTCGTCACACGGGGTTTCAGTGAAGGCAATGCAAACATGCTTCAGAGAATCCGAAAAGCGTGGAATATAGTGGAAAGAAAATATAAGGAGCTTAGGGGAAGTAGCAACAGTGTCATCGGCGGCTATCATAAATGGTTGAAGGCTCGGACGCAAGGGATAACTTGGCTCTCGAAGCTAAAGAGTCCAAGTGGGGAAGAAGCTGAAGTCCCTGAGGAGAGTGAAGAAGTGCAAGCCTTGAAAGCAGAGCTTGAAAGAATGAGAGTGGCCAAGGAAAACTAAAGATGACAGTCACTAGGGTTAGGAAAGAGTGTGACGAGCTAAGGGATGTCAACATGACCACGGCCGAGCGTTAGAGCGGGAAACAAAGAGAGCCCGAAAAGAAGAATAGGGCAGAAACAAGTTTCGAGGGGCTCTATAGGGCAGCAACAACGAGCTCAAGCTTTGAAGGGCCGAAAGGGACAAGTCAAGGGTGGAAAGTATGATATTAGAGGATAAATTGAAGGCTTATCAAAGGTCAAAGAGAAGTTTAACCAAACAGCTGAGTAGGATGGAAGAGAATATGTTGACAATCATTGACCAGTATAAAGAGAAGCTAAATCTAACTACTAGCCATGAGCAGAGACTAGAGGATGAGCATGCGAAGGTATCGGCTCTGTAAGTGGAAAGGGAAGCAAGACAGAGGGTGATAGAATCATTGCCCGGTGAAGCTGTGAAATGGATGGATAGATTCACTCTCACTCTAAATGGGAGTCAAGAGCTTCCAAGGTTGTTAGCCAGAGCCCAGGCAATGGCGGATGTATACTCAGCTCCCAAGGAAGTTCATGGGCTCTTCGATTATTGTCAAAACATGGTCGAGTTGATGTCCCACATAATTAGGAATCACTAAGGCATTTGTATTTATGTTTTGGCTTTGGCAAGATAAACAATGTTGTTTCTTAATGAAAATGAGTTTTGATTCAATCCTATGTCTTTGCTGAAATTTCTACGTGGGTTCAATACTTCAGCAACTTATCATTATCATGCATTCATGTTTATTTCGTTGTTGCGTTACTCATTGCATTTTGTTCTTTTTAGCATTCAAAAAGTAAACACAATAACCAAAAAGAATGAACACGCTTTACGACACCCCTACCAAACACATGCCAAAACCAAAATCATGAGTGAAATAGAGGAAATGCAAGAACAAATGAAGGCCGACATGGAGGCCATGAAGGACCAAATGACCTCCATGATGGAGGCCATGTTGAGTATGAGAAGGATGATGGAGGACAACATGGCCGCAGTTTCCACCACCAGTGTCGCCGCTGAGGCGAATCTGACTCACCCATCCGGGATAAACCAAACAAGTCGTCCAGCCCCAGACATGGTAGGTCAGAGAAGAGAAGTGTTGGGCAATACGGGCGGTCCCCATATGGTGCAAATTAATAATTCTTTCCCACCGTACGGCTTGCCACCTAACTATACACCACCTAATGTGGTGCACGTGCCTGGCAAGAACGCCAACCACTCTGTTCCAGTTCTCCTTGAAGGCCAGCAACCCCAATTGGGGCATGCACCCTTTGCTCAACTTATGGGAGAAGCCCGTGAGGAGCCTCGGGACCACGCTCTGGGTGAGTTCGAACCTTACCCTACATATGCCGCTGAGCGTTTGGTGGCATGCCTCAGCCTAATGCCGCAGAGGCCCCTCAACATCACTTGCTGCAACCCTTGCACTTCTCGGTAGGGAGGCTACCTCCGACCATGGAAGAAAGAAAGAAGTTTGATCTCATAGAGGAAAGGATGAGGGCCATTGAGGGGATTAGTGATTATCCATTTGTTGACATGACGGAGCTATGCTTAGTACCCGACATCATCATCGCTCCCAAATTCAAGGTGTCGGACTTCGACAAGTACAAAGGGACCACTTGCCCCAAGAACCACTTAAAGATGTATTGTCGGAAGATGGGGCATACTCAAGAGATGAGAAACTCTTGATGCACTTTTTCCAAGAGAGTTTGGCCGGGGCGGCAATCACTTGGTATACTAACTTGGAAACTTCCCAAATCCGTTCTTGGAAAGACTTGATGGCTACTTTCATAAGGCAATATCAATACAACACTGACATGGCTCCCGATAAAACCCAATTGTAAAACATGTGCAAGAAGGAGCATGAGTCTTTCAAGGAGTACGCCCAGAGGTAGAGGGATTTGGCAGCCTAAGTAGCACCCCCATGATGGAGAGAGAGATGATAACCATGATAGTAGACACATTGCCAGTGTTCTACTATGAGAAAATGGTAGGTTATATGACCTCTAGTTTTGCAGATTTGGTGTTTGCGGGCGAGAGAATTGAAGTGGGCTTAAGAAGAGGGAAGTTCGATTACGCCGCTTTAACAAGTACAAGAAATAGGAGGTCCAAAACGGCCAAGAAGGAGGAGGGAGACACCCATGCCGTAACTTCAGCTCCCACATGGCCTAAATCCCAACAAACCCCTCACAACCCCACCTACGAATATTCCCCGCATCAACCAAATTATTCAACCAACGTCGAAACCCCTCCCAATTCGGCTCTCGTCCAACAAAGATTGCCCACTCAACCACAAAGGCCTCCCCCAAAAAAATCGTTTCCCGCACAATCTTGACCCACCGAAAACACCAATCCCAACACGAACACCATCCCGAGGAGGAATTTCCCAGAAAGAAAGCCCTCGGAATTCACCTCGATACCAATGCCTTATGCTGACCTACTACCATTTTTAATCAGCAACCAGATGGCTATGGTGAACCCCAGGAAGGTCTATCAATCTCCATTCCCCCAATGGTACAATCCTAATGCAACCTGCGCCTATCACGGTGGTGTTCCAGGGCCTTCTATAGACCAGTGCATGGCCTTCAAGCACAAGGTACAAAGCTTAATTGATGCGGGATGGCTAACGTTTCAAGAGTACAGTCTAAATGTGAGGACTAATCCACTTGCCAATCATGGAGGCTCGATGGTTAATATAGTGGAAGAGTGGGAGCCTCGAGGGCTGAAGCAGATGGGAGACGTGTTAACCTATAGAAGGTTCATTTTGGAAGCACTGTGCGAAGCTAGTATTATTTGCCTTGATGATGACAAAAGAGATTCCTGTTTGATGCATCCGGGGGCATCGCACGATGTGGAGGCGTGCTCAATGGCGGAAGAATTGCTACAAGGGATGATGGATAAGGGCCAAATTGAAGTCTGCAGTGCGAGAAAAGGGAAGGGGGATGTGTGCATGCAGTCAGATAATAAAAAACCAAGCAAGCCCAAGCCTTTGGTGATCCACTTCACTAGGGATGTTGCCACTCAAAAGCCCCGAGGTTTCCAGCCCATCACAGTTAAGAAGCCTACGCCTTTCCCTTACAAAAGTGATAAGGCGTTGCCATGGAAGTACGCTGCACAAGGGCCCGACGGAAGGAATGATGCGTTCATCATAAATGTTAAGAATGATCTATCCTTTGCTAAAGTCATAAACATATTCAGTATGAGTGGCATGACTCGTAGTGGGCGGTTCTTCGTAGCACCCAAACTATCGATGTGGTCCAAAGACCCAAAAGGGAAAAGCAAAGGCAGATGTGGGCGAGAGCGATAAGGCGGGCGTGACCCCAAATGACAAGGTCTCGACTGGAAGGATTGTCGAGGAAGGGAACAACTTTAGCAAAAAGGGAATATCAACTGAGGAGGCAACCAAGTTCCTGAGGATCATCCAATAGAGTGAGTTCAAGGTGATTGAACAATTAAACAAAACCCCAGCTAGGATTTCTCTGTTGAGGTTGCTTATGAACTCCGAGCCTCATCGGGCGTTGTTGGTCAAGATTTTGAATGAGGCCCACGTAGCACAAGACATATCCGTGGAGGGTTTCGGGGGTATAGTCAATAACATCACGATCAACAACTACCTGTTGGATCGAGTGGCCTCAGAATAATTAAGAGGGGGGGGGGGGTTGAATTAATTATTCCTAAACCTTTACCAATTAAAAAATTACTCTTTTAAGGCTTTTACTAAATTGTTAAGAGAATGAGGAGTAGAAGAGAATCTTAACAGAAAGTAAAAGCAGAAATTAAATGCACAGCGGAAAGTAAAAGAGTAGGGAAGAAGGAAACAAACACACAAGAGTTTTTATACTGGTTCGGCAACAACCCGTGCCTACATCCAGTCCCCAAGCGACCTGCGGTCCTTGAGATTTCTTTCAACCTTGTAAAAATCCTTTTACAAGCAAAGATCCACAAGGGATGTACCCTCCCTTGTTCTCTTTGAACCTAGTGGATGTACCCTCCACTAGAACTGATCCACAAGAGATGTACCCTCTCTTGTTCTCAGTCAAACCCAAGTAGATGTACCCTCTACTTGTACCACAAAGGATGTACCCTCCAAAGTGTTGAGACAAAGATCTCAGGCTGTTAAACCTTTGATACTTTGTGAATGGGGATACAAAAGAATTCTCAGGCGGTTAGTCCTTTGAACACTTTTGTATTAGGGAAAGAGAAGAATCAAAAGAATTCTCAGACTGTGTCGTTTTGAATTCTTTGACAAGGGAGAAGGGAGACACAAAAGAATTCAGGCGGTTAGTCCTTTGTTCTTTTGGAAAAGGGAGAATAGAGACACAAAAAGAATTCAGGCGGTTAGTCCTTGGCGAATTCTTTTTGGAAAAGGGAGAAGAGAATGAAAAGATGAATATCACAAGTTTTCAAGGTTTGGAAAACTAGAAAACTTCAGAAAGCTTTTGGTACAAAGAAGAAGAAGTTCAAAGAGATTCAAGGCTTGTAAAGGATTGATTGGAAAAGTAAAAGTATTGAATGTATTAAAATGCAAAACAAAGCCTTGCTTTTATAGACTTTTCATGTCAAGTCAAGAAGACCATTTAGAAGAGTTATAACTTTTAGAAAAACTAAAAACCAATTTGAAAAGGTCAAAAACCTTTTGAAGAGTTATATCTTTTGATTTTTTTTAGAAACAGTCACTGGTAATCGATTACCAAATTAGTGTAATCGATTACACAAAGCTTTTAAGTGAAAGGATGTGACTCTTCACTTTTGAATTTGAATTTCAACGTTCAAGGGCACTGGTAATCGATTACCAAAACATTGTAATCGATTACAGCCTTTTGAAAATAATTGGAACGTTGTAAATTCAGTTTGAAAACTTTTTCAAACTTATTTTGCTACTGGTAATCGATTACAACAATATGGTAATCGATTACCAGAGAGTAAAAACTCTTTGGTAAAGGTTTTGTCAAAAACTCATGTGCTATTCAAAGTTTTGAAAAAACTTTTTAATACTTATCTTGATTGAGTCTTTTCTTAATTCTTGAATCTTGAGTCTTGAATCTTGATCTTGATTCTTGAGATCTTGAATCTTGAATCTTGATTCTTGATTCTAGGCTTTCTTCTTGAGTCTTGAATTCTTCTTGAACTCTTGAATTGTTCTTGATTCACTTGAGTTGTTCTTTGATTGATATTTGAGTTGTTCTTTGATCTTTGAGCTTTTTGTTCATCACCTTTGTCATCATCTTTTGTTGTCATCATTGTTATCATCAAAACACATTTGAATCACATTCACCATGAAGCCTTGCTTCTACACTACCTCACTTTCGCTGACAAAGAGATACCCATCAAGGGTAGGGGACACAACAAAGCCTTGCACGTATTTGCCAAATGTTTGGACCACATAGTGGCCAAAGTGCTTATCGAAAATGGCTTTTCCCTCAATGTCAGGCCCAAGACTACTTTGGACAAGCTGCCTTTTAATGTATTGCACCTAAGACCAAGCTCCATGGTAGTGCGGGCTTTCGACGGCAGTCGCCGGGATGTAAGGGGGGAGATCGATCTCCTGATTCAAATCGGACCCCACGTGTGCCAAATTACCTTCCAAGTAATGGACATAAATCCTGCCTACAACTGCTTATTAGGCTGACCTTGGATTCATTCGGTTGGGGTGGTCCTGTCAACACTGCACCATAAGTTAAAATTTGTGGTGGAAGGACAACTGATTATAGTTTCGAGAGAAGAAGACATACTTGTAAGTTGTCCATCTTCTACGCCTTATGTTGAGGCTGCAGAGGAGTCATTAGAAACATCCTTCCAGGCATTGGAAGTTGTGAGCAATGCTTATGAGGAGTCTCCCCTAGTGCAGCCACCCTCATCTGATGCCGCTTTGATGGTGGCTCAAGTGATGTTGGGGCACAGATATGAGCCCGAAATGGGTTTGGGCCAAAACGGGAATGGCATAGCAAGTCTGGTGGAGTTCACAAAGAATCACGGAAGGTTCGGGTTGGTTTATGAGCCTACGCGCACCGACAAGAGGAGAATCACCTTAGAAAGGAGGGAGAGAAGCTCGGCTCAGCCACGAGGGCCACAAGTGGAAAGAATTCCCTTTTGTCACATCGATGAAAGCTTCATCAGTGCGGGGTGGATGTGCGAGGGACGAGTTGCCGTGATAAATGAAGAAACCCCTCAAGACCAATCAATTTGGGTGTGGCCATGTCCTCTAGAGTTTGAATTGGGGAATTGGCAAGTTGGCAAACAACCCGGGATTTCCATGGCAAATTCAATGTAATTCGTTAGTTCCAACCCTATTGCTGGGCCTAGGCTTTAGGGTTTGCTTCCTGTTTGGGCATACCTTTTTGTTCCCACAAATTATAAATACACAACCCTTCTTCATTTGATGAGTTCAATCTTGCACTTTTGTCTATTTTCATTCTTCTGCATATTTATTTTTGTTGCAATTAAATGATTTGATACAGATCCAACAATGATTCCTGTGAAGGTAGTGATATCGAGGACCTAGATGTTGATTTTGAGCAACTAATAAATCAAGCCGAAAAAGGGGAAGATGAGGATTGGGGGCTTCCTCCAGAGTTGAAAAGAATGGTCGAGCAAGAAGAAAGGGAAGTGAAGCCACACCAAGAGGAAACAAAACTTAAGTGTTGGCAAAAAAAAGAAAGGAAGTCAAGGTCGGCACTAGCATGTCTGAAAACGTTCGAGATGAATTGGTAGCTCTGTTGCGAAACTACCGAGACATCTTTGCTTGGTCCTACCAAGATATGCTTGGTTTGAGTTCTGATATCATACAACACATATTACCTCTAAATCCCGAGTGTTCCTCGGTAAAGCAAAAGTTGAGGAGGATGAAGCCTGAGATGTCCCTGAAAATAAAAGAAGTAGTAAAGAAGCAATTCGATGCTGGCTTCTTGGCCGTTGCTCAGTACCCAGAATGGGTTACCAACATTGTGCTAGTCCCTAAATAGGCAGAAAGGTGCGAAAGTGCATGGACTATTGGGATCTAAACCGAGTCAGTCCAAAGGATAACTTTCCTTTGCTGCACATCGATATCCTTGTAGATAACATGACCAATTTTTCCTTGTTTTCTTTCATGGATGGGTTCTTGGGCTATAATCAAATAAAGATGGCACCAGAGGATATGGAAAAGACAACCTTCATCACCCTATAGGGGACTTTCTGCTACAAGGTGATGTCCTTTGGGCTCAAGAACGCTGGGGCAACTTACCAGCGGGCTATGGTAGCGTTATTCCATGACATGATGCATAAGGAGATCGAAGTCTACGCGGATGACATGATCGCTAAATCAAAGACCGACAAAGAGCACCTTGTCAACTTGCGAAAGTTGTTCAAGCGGCTGCGTAAATACTGATTGAGGTTGAATCCCACAAAGTGTACTTTCAGGGTCAAATCCAGAAAGTTGCTCGGTTTTATCATGAGTCAGAAAGGAATAGAGGTAGACCCAGACAAGGTAAAGACCATCCTTGAAATGCCTGAACCACGCACTGAGAAGCAGGTCTGAGGTTTCTTGGGATGATTGAACTACATAACAAGGTTCATATCACAGCTGATCGCCACTTATGAGCCATTCTTCAAGTTATTGCGTAAAAATCAATCCGTCCAATGGGAGGATGATTGTCAAGTGGCATTCGAAAGGATTAAATGGTGCCTCATGAATCTTCCTATGCTCATTCCACCGGTGCCTGGAAAGACCCCTTATCCTATATATGATCGTGTTAGATGAGTCAATGGGGTGTGTGCTAGGACAACATGACGAGTCTGAGAAAAAGGAACGGGTTGTCTATTACTTGAGCAAGAAGTTCACGGCATGAGAGATGAACTTCTCTTTGCTAGAAAGGAGGTGTTGTGCCTTGGCGTGGGTAGCTCACCGTTTGAGGCATTACATTCTAAATTACACCACTTGGTTGGTATCCAAAATGGATCCAGTCAAGTACATTTTTGAAAAGCCCGCTCTCACTGGATGGATCGCTCGGTGGCAGGTTCTATTGTTAGAGTTTGATATTGTTTATGTCACTTAGAAGGCGATAAAGGGAAGTGCCTTGGCAGATTACATGGCTCAACAGCCCATCAATGACTATCAGCCTATGCATCTAGAATTCCCTGATGAGGACATCATGACCTTGTTTGGGGAGAAAGTAGAGGATGAAGACAGGGACAAATGGATCATGTGGTTTGAGGGCGCATCTAATGCACTAGGCCATGGAGTTGGGGCAGTATTGGTTTTCCTAGATGAACAATATATACCTTTCACGGCTAGGTTGGGTTTCGATTGTACAAACAACATAGCTGAGTATGAGGTGTGTGCCTTTGGGATCCAAGCGACAATTGACTTCAAGGTCAAGTTGCTCAAGGTATGGTTGGGTTTCGACTGTACAAACAACATAGCTGAGTATGAGGCGCGTGCCCTTGGGATCCAAGTAGCAATCGACTTCAAGGTCAAGTTGCTCAAGGTATACGAGGACTTGGCATTGGTAATTCACCAGTTGAAGGGTGAATGGGAGACCAGGGACCATAAGTTGGTGCCTTACTAAGCTTACATTAGGAAGTTGATGGAATTCTTTGGTGACATATCTTTTCATCACATTCCTAGAGAGGAAAATCATATGGCCGATGCCCTTGCCACACTAGCATCCCTGTTCTAGCTAAGCCCGCATGGAGATTTGCTGTATCAAATTCAAATGTCGTGGAAAGCCTTACACATTGCTACTTAATAGAGGAAGAGAAAAATGGTAAGCCTTCGTACTTTGATATCAAATGATACATCGAAGACAAGGAATACTCGCATGAGGCCTCTGACAACAACAAGAGAACGTTGCGAAGGTTGGCGGCAGACTTCTTCCTGAGTGGGGATATCCTATACAAGAGGAACCATGACATGGTACTGCTTCGATGTGTGGATGCCAAAGAGGTTGAGCAAATGCTGGTAGAGGTGCATGAGGGATCCTTTGGAACGCATGCCAATGGACATGTCGTGGCCTGGAAAATTTTGAGAGCGGGGTATTACTAGCTCACTATGGAGAGCGATTGTTGTGCTCATGTGAGGAGATGCCATAAGTGCCAGGCCTTCACTAATAATGTTAATGCCCCACCCATACCCTTGAATGTCTTGGCAGCACCTTGGCCATTCTCTATGTGGGGCATAGACATGATCAGAGCCATTGAGCTTAAGGCTTCAAATGGACATCGCTTCATCTTAGTCGCCATTGACTACTTCACCAAATGGGTTGAAGCAGCTTCATATGCTAGTGTGACTAGGAGTGTGGTGATTAGATTCATCAAAAGGGAGATAATTTGCCGATATGGGTTGCCCAAGAAAATTATCACCGATAATGTCACCAATCTAAACAACAAGATAATGAAGGAGATGTGTGAGAATTTCAAGATCCAACACCATAATTCCACACATTACAGGCCTAAGATGAATGGGGCAGTTGAGGCTACTAATAAAAATATCAAGAAGATAGTCCAGAAGATGATCGTGTCATACAAGGATTGGCACGAGATGCTCCCCTTTGCATTGCATGGTTATCGAACTTTGGTGCGCACGTCTACAGGGGCAATCCCTTTCTCTTTGGTGTACGGGATGGAGGTTGTGCTCCCATTTGAAGTGAAGGTTCTTTCTTTGAGAATCCTAGCATAGTCGGAGTTGGAATAATCAAAATGGGTCCAAGCTCGCTTTGATCAGTTGAATCTTATCGAGGGTAAGAGATTGGCCGCCATGAGTCATAGGCAACTATATCAAAGCAGGGTGAAGAATGCTTTTGACAAGAGGGTGCACCACGCAAGTTCAGCAAGGGAGATCTTGTCCTAAAGAAAGTATCACAGGCTCAAAAGGACCACAGAGGGAAATGGGCCCCCAACTATGAAGGACCATTTGTTGTGAAGAAGGCTTTTTCGGGAGGAGCATTGTTTCTTACAAACATGGATGACGAAGAGCTGCCTTCGCCTGTGAACTCCGACATCGTCAAGCGATATTATGCATAACGCCTGGGGCAATTAGAAGGCTCAACGTCTGGTCGTCCTCAAGGACTCATTGGAATCTCCAAGTCTTGAAATCTTTTTGTAAACCAAATCGCAGCATTAATAAATGTGGGTTAATGATTTGCATTTCTACCTCCAGTGTTGTGTCCTTTACTTTTAGTGTCTTTAAGAACATACACTCGATCTTGCTCACTAAATCTGGAGCCATTCGGCTTGATCAATGGGGTGCCACAAGCGTTTAAGTAAAATTGAACACGATAACACCTGATGCAATCCTACCCCGTAAGGGCATTGGATAGAAGACTCCAAGTAGATTGGGCCAGAGATACAAGAGAAGGCCCTAGGGTTCTCATGAGCCTTAGGATAGATTTCGGGCCCATGGGCTAAATATGAGCCCACTTATCTTTGTACATATTTGATTAAGGTTTCATTATTTTTGGGCTTTGTATTTAGAGCTCCATAATGTAGGTAGGGTACCCTTGAAATGTAGGATTTTTCAACCCTTGTATTTTAGGGCACCTAGACTAGTTTTTGTATTAGGGGTAGTTTTGTAACTTCACATGCATTGAGTGAATATTTGATGTGTGTGTTGGTAAATAAATTTAATTGAATTAGGAGAAGCCCAATCCAATTAAATTTTAGAGGGGGAGGTGAGCATTTGCTTGCTACACCTCATTGCCACATCATATAGTCACACTTTGTGCATGTCCTTCATGCTTTACTTGCCTCATGACACCTAAGCACACTTAGTGGAGAATCTTGGACTTGATCTTGGATTAGTGGGCTGAACCATAGCTAAAATTCACTAATCATAATTAGTGAAATTTTGGCTCCACAAATTCAATTTCAAATTCATGTAAAATTTGAATAGAAATTCAAATTTCCCTCTAATTTTGTGACACTTAGGCTATAAATAGAGGTCATGTGTGTGCATTTTTTGAACTTTGATCATTTGAAAATTAAACTTCAGATTTTAGAGCTCTTTTAGAGCACAAAATTCGTGCTCTTCTCTTCCTCTCCCTTCATTCATCTCCTTCTTCCTCCAAGCTCTTATCCATGGTCTCCTATGGTGATGAGCTTCTTCTAGACTCATCTTCTCCTTAAAGTGGCGTCTCCTCTCTCTCCTCCTTCTCCATTCCGCTGCCATTCATCTTCCAAGAAGCAAAGGAATCCATTGACGAAGAAGATCCTAGGCCTACAAGATCCAATGGAGCTTACATCAACACCTATTTAATTGTTACGTTTTTTTTACCTTCGATCATAAACATGCATGCATTTGCATCTTGTCATCCGAGATCCTTCAAATCGAAAGATGAATAATAGTCATTTTGAGTGATGGTTAACACCACACCAATTTGAGTAAGCACTAGGGGAAGTGAAAGGTAATGCAAGCATCTTGTATTATTGTTTTGCATGTTTTGCATAATGCCACTTTCTTTGTCCCAACTTAGGGGCAAGTACGAATAGGTGTTAGGCCCATGATCGATTGATCATCACCCTGCGTTCGGCTAAAGACATTAAAGAAGCGCTCCTAGGAGGCAGCCTAGTATCTCTAAATTTGCTCTTTAATTTCCTTTTTCATACTTGTTCGTTTTCTTGAATTATATCCTGAATTCGCCTAAGTTTATATGCAATTATAGGATTTTTAGAGAGAAAATATAACAATGAATAACACAACTTTGCAAAAAATATTTTTGCAAAAAAAAAATTGAAATCAGCTCGCTTGGGCGAGCGTGGTTTGATGAGAAAACTTAAAGGGGGGGGGGGGGGTGAAGCCATTTTCACCCCATTTCTTTCCCAAAGCTCAAGAACCTTCAACAAGCTTACGGGAGCCACCATTGGCAGCAGCCCCAAGCTTCCTTTGTGCACTTTTGCTTTCATTTATTTCATCTCAAGCAAGTAAGTACCATCTCCATTCAAATTTTACCTTTCCATTGTGGTATCTTGGTGCTTTATTTGTTATGTTCTTTGCAATTTTGTGAGACAAATTGTTTGTGAATCCGTGACTTGAATGCTTGATTAGGGGCTGCGATGGATGGCCCTAGGCCTATCCTTGATCCTATTGTAGATTGGCATGTCGTATTGTTCTCCATTCCTCATTTTTACATGCTTGAACATGCGCCCACCAACCGTTCGATGAAATGCCTCAATAACCATTTCATGTTTTGTCTTGGAATTTAAGTGTGAAATGAGTTTATGCATGTATAGCCATCATTTAGAATGTGTGAGTAACTTAGGTTGTTAGATCAAAATGCCAAGAGCATGAGCTAGGCTTAGAAATCTAGAATTTGTTTTGAATGCAAAATACATAAATTACATGAATATGTAAAAGTGATTGGTTGGAACTAGCCTAATTATTGGTTGAGCTTGCTACACTATGATAGGCACTTTGCAATGGAGTATGATTGGTTTTAATTAGTTGCATGGTAACACTTGCGATTAAGAAAAAAAAAAGAAAAAAGAAACATACACCATCCAAAATTGGTTGGCTTTTGCTTGCTTAAGATAAATGAAATAATGGTTGTGGATTTCGTGCAAGCTAACTTTTTATGGTTGTGCCTTTGCAGGCAATGGCTCCAAAGAAGCTTCTTTCTAAGAGGGCAGGGAAGGACGCCACGGGAGAAGGATCCAGTGCGACTCCACAAGCAGACATAGAATTTGATGGACACTGGTTCCAAAGTGAGTAACACCAATGCCACTTTGAAGCGATCAAGAGTTGGTCTTTCCTCAAGGAGAGACGGGTCCAACTGAGGGAAGGAGAATACACTGAGTTTCAAGAGGAAGTTGCTAGGCGGCAATGGACTCAACTCACAGGGCCCATGGCTAAATATGACCTGGAAATAGTCATGGAATTCTACACTAATGCATTGCCCACAGAGGAGGGAGTTAGGGATAAGCGCTCCTGGGTCCGAGGCCAATGGGTCCCTTTTGATGAAGATGTCATTAATTAGTTCTTGGGGCATCCGTTGGTCCTGGAAGAGGGGCAACATTGCGAGTTCAGCGAGAGGAGGAGCCAGGCTTCAGGGTTTGATGAGGAGGCCATAGGCCAGCTGCTATGCATTCTGGGATAGGACTTCACGCGCAACATGACGGGAAGGCGGGTGCGGATCATGAGCACTAGCATGACCACCTTGACACAGATCTGGATGACACTGCTTCTCAGCAACATCCTCCCCAGCGATCATAGTTCTGATCTTCCCTTGGCGAAGTGCCAGCTGGTCTACGCCATTTTGACTCAGGTTAGTATTCATGAGGCCCAACTAAACTCGGACGCCATTTACCAATTTGCAGGGATCGCACCTCCAAGACACCCAGTGGACCCAGAAAAGTCCAATAGAGCACTAGGGTTTCTGGCCTTGATCACGGGTCTCTTCTAGTTTAATGGGTTGTTGGTTACGCCCACAAAGCTTATCCGACCTCCCATTAATAGGTCTTTCATAGAAAAGTACTGCATGCCAAGGCAAGCACAACAGCAGGGGCAGAACCATTAGCTAGCCGCAGATGCACCACCGCCGCCTCTACAGTAACCACCGCCGCCTCTATAGTAGCCACCATCCCTAGAGTCCATCTCTGGTCACATGTAGAGGATGGAACTCTATATGCAGCATGTGGCTGACCAGCAGGCGGCCAATCATAGGGGTCAAGTGTAGTTGAATGAGAGTTTTTACTAGTACATCCTGCATCAGTAGGGCCAGGATCCCAATCCTTACTTGTGGCCTACTCCCGAGCAGTTCGGGGCCACAATTGCATGGCCTGGAGATAGGCCCAATTTTCAGGCAGGGGCAGGACCCGCAGGGGCCCCAGGAGATGAAGATAGATCTTAGGAAGACGATGACATGGCCGATGTGATGGACTTCTTCCTTTGAGGAGGCTGAGCCGCTTGACCAGGATCGCTTAAAATTGTAAACTCATCTTTATTTTGTTTTTACCGCTTTCAGTATTTGTTTGTTATCTCATTGTGATGGAACTTGACTTTATCGCTTCCAGTATGTTGACATATTATTTCATTGTGATGGAACTCGTCTCTAGTTTATCGCTTCCAGTATGTTGTCGTGTTATTTCATTGTGATGGGTTGTCTGAAACAGACAAAAAACTAAACAAAAAAGGGATTTGTGTATGGTTTCTTTTTGTTCATGAGCCATTTGTTCCTTTGATAAGTATAATCATCTCGGGTGATAACTTTGCCTAGGATTCAAACCTTTTCTAAAAAAAACTAAACAAACATGCTTTTGGAAAAGAAATGATCACCAATTTTCTTTGGAAAATTCGCGGATAAAAACACAAAAGGTTTTTTTTAAAAAAAAAAAAGAAATGTGCGCCTAGAGGGTGAAAACAATAAAAGACTTTCCCGAATGCCAAAATGGACTCGGATGTTTTGTATGACTTGATAAAAAAGCAATCGTTGAAACACTGGTTGGCTTGAATGTGGAAACGAACCCTAAGCCTTAGTGTTTGTGTGGCCACAAAGCCTTATATTTGAGTGTCCGCATGGAATGTTCTATGGTTAATTTTGCATGAATTTCTAATTATCTTAATATGCATTTTGTGGAAATGATTTGGGCATTCCCTTCTTTCTGAGTCATTGGCCAAACAAATATCCCAACATACATTATGTCCCACCATTTGCAGGACTTTTGAGCCAAACATCAACTTTTTGCCATAACCTTGACCTAGGATGGAAATTTCCAACCTTACCTTAGGATGAGAAAGCAGGAGGGTCTTCCAAGCGAAGCTTATATTATCTTGGGTTAGAGGTGTTTGTCAAAACGAAAAAAAAAATAGCAAAAGAAAACCATAAAGAACAAGAACACCAAAGGAAAGAAAAAAGAAAGAAAATGAAAGAGAAAGAATCAATCAATCAAGATAGAAGAAAAGTAAAGGAAAATAGGAAAAAAAAAACAAGTTCTTTGGACTAGACAATATCTGAACAATGTGCAGAATTGTCGGAAAGGAAATAATATAAGAAAAAAAAAGAGCAATAATAACTTGGTTAAAACCCGGGGGATGTGTAAAGTGATCGCCTGCTTTAGTTACTAACCAAATCTTTGTGTCCGCTCTCTTGTTTTGCCACCAAACCAAAGAGAAAAGGAAACAGAAAGGGGAAAAGGCCAGAACAACCAAAGCCAAATTTCCTACCAGATTCCGACCTTATAAAGTCCTATTGATCCATGATGATTATGCATATTATCCTTGATTTGATGGGAAATGACTTGCAAAGTCAATATATGACATATATGTGGTTTGGAATTAAGATGAAACACTTGCATGTGTGATACTTTATACACCTTGAGCGGTTTTCCTCTATTCGGTTAGAACCGATGTTTCTTCTAATGTTCTTTCAGAAACGAAATGCTAATGTCTTACATCTCATTTTTGGTTATGAGAAATTCTATCTGCGTGCTTTCATTTCCAATTAGTCACATTATTTTTCTTCAAAAAACTGTATGTTGTTCAGATCGGTTTGGGCGTTTGTCTCTTTGCTAAGCATGTTCACGTTTTAGTGAAAGATTTCAAAGACTATCAAAGTTTTTTGTCTTGCAGAGACTTCAATGTCTTCTGCCTTTACTTTTCAAAGACTATCAAAGTCTTTTGTCTTGCAGAGACTATCAATGTCTTCTGCCTTTACATTTCAAAGACTATCAGAGTCTTTTGTCGAGACTTCAATGTCTTCTTTACATTTCCAAGACTATCAGAGTCTTTTGTCAAGACTATCATTGTCTTTTTTACATTTCCAAGACTATCAGAGTCTTTTGTCAAGACTATCAATGTCTTCTTTACATTTCAAAGACTATCAAAGTCTTTTGTCAAGACTTCAATGCCTTTTGTTGAGACTTCAACGTCTTCTTTACATTTCAAGACTTCAAAGTCTTTTGTTTGGTGCACTTGATACTTCATACATTTTTTTCTTTTGACAGGTCTCACTGCTTTGGTTCTCGCTAGCTGTCAGTTGGATAGCAAGACTGCTGGGATGAAATTAGTGTCCTTATCTTTACTTACCTTTTCATTTTCAATAAAAGATAAGTAAAGAAGGGCAACTGTCAGACCCTAATTTCGTCTGGGGACTATCATTCACTAACATTTTGATTTTCGCTAGCCGAATTGAGCTGTTCGACACTAGTAGCTGCGCAAGACAAAAGATTATTTGATGTTTCAGTAAAGAATGCGGAAAATACCCAAAAGGGAGGGCAAAAGGGTCATTTTAAAGCTTTTTCTTACCCCTAGGTGAACAAGTGATGTGAACCTTACGGGGAGGAACATTTGATACAGGCTATGGAGTTCTGGATGACACCACTTCCAAAAAGGGAAGATAAGTCAGGGTAGACGCCACAAGGATTACCTTGATAAGTTTGAGATTGGTTCAACAAGGAACCCAGAGAGAAGCTCTCACCAAATTTTATGAAAATGCCAAAAGTCCTTTTATTGAAAACAAAAACCAATACTTATAGTGTATCTGAACAAAAAGATAAAAATAGACATGGACCTTCAAAACAGTATGGGCCAAAAAAATTATAAATAAAAAAATAGAACATATTTATTGTGGGCCTTCAAATTAATCTGGGCCTTCAGCAACAATTAATAATCTTGATAGTGTCTTTGCCTCTAGACCTTCATCCTTCTCCACTTGGGCCTTCATCCTTCTCCATTCGGGGGCTTTGTCCTTCTCCACTTGGGCCTTTAGCCTGTATTTGGCTAGTTTCAGGATTCTCATCATTCCCTCCTTCTTGGAAAGCATTTGCCCTCAAATGTCCAAGATCATCACCGGGTTCAAGTACCACTTCCTTCCTATTCTTGGTGGCTTGCTTGGCATAGCTTTCATTCTTCTTTGCAATTTACACCTTCACTTGGTCATACAATCTTTTCACATACTCAACTTTGGCCTATGCATCCTTATGCTGAGTCTCTTGGGGCTTGCTATTGTAAGTTGGCTTGTTAGGCAATGAAGCTTCTGGAAGGAGATCAACTTGATGTTCTATGCTACTTGAAGGTGGCAGTCCATGAGGAATCTCCTTGGGAAAGACATCTACAAATTCCTGCAATAAGGGTTGAACACTAGGAGAAACATAAATAGTTAACTGAATAGAATTATCACTCTCTCTCTTGTGTATCACTCCATCTCTCAAGTGTATCACTCTTCCTTTTTCTATTCCTCTGTGGTGCCTCACTATTTTTTTTCTCTCGTTCTCTCTTTTCTCTCCTTCTGATTTGGTCATCACACACTTCTCTAAGGGATAGAGGTTTAAGAATAATTTTATGGTCATGGTGCTGGAAAGAAATCTTGTTGGTGAATCCATCATGCACTGCTTTGGTGTCCTCTTCAATGTTGGCCCTCACTAGTGCCATCTCCATCTCCTTGTCCTCAACAATCAAACTTCCCTAGGATAACATCTGGAGTTTCTGTCGCATGGTTCTACTGTAGCTAGTTGGAACATACCTCTTTCGCATAACCCTTCTCATCTCAGTCCATGTATCTATCTCCCGCCCTTCTTCTCTCTTCATCTCTCTTTGATTTTTCTTCCACCAAACAAGGGCATAGTCTGAGAATGTAGTTGCTGCTAACTTCTCCTTCTGCTCTTCCAGATAATCATTGTAGGAGAATGCATGCCGAATCTTCATCTCCCAGGTAAGGTAGGCGTCTGGGTCACTCCTGCCTTTAAAAGAGGATACATTGAGTTTTACTCCCTCAATTCTATCTTGCCCCTCTATTCGGTTCGATCCATCATTGACCCTTCTACTGCCACCATAAGGTCTCCCAGCATTTGGATTCATTTGGTGCTCTAGTCCTCCTATTCGCCTGTAGAGCTCTTCATTGTTACGTTTCAACAAACGTTGCATTTGTGTAGTCATCGCGTCCAGTAATAAGCGCTGAAATCTGTCCAGTTGATGATATACACCACCATTGTCACCAGCTCCTGCCATGATTAAGGAACAAAGAATTTGGCAGTAATTTAAAAAAAGATTCAGGACCTCACCACACTCTACTCACGTGTTTCTCTCTTTGATGGTAGTTCACTCGTGTTTGATGCTCTCAATATAGGCTTTTGTGTAATGTATTCCCTCTTGCCTTTTATCACTCGTGTTCCCTCTTAAGTTCCTGGATGGACCAAATTAGACACACAAGGTAATATAAAATAAAAGGAAAGACAATATAATTATCACAAACTGAGTAACGAATTTGATTTGGGACAACAACTTGGATAGTCTTGATAGTGTATTTGCCTCTGGGCCTTCATCCTTTTCCACTTGGGCCTTCATCCTTCTCCACTCGGGGGCTTTGTCCTTCTCCACTTGGGCCTTTAGCCTGTATTTGGCCAGTTTCAGGATTCTCATCAGCAAGGTTACTTCAGGTTGAAGCAACAGCTCGCCTGGGCGAGCTACAAATCCACCAAAACCCCCTAATTTCCTATAAATAAGCATGATGGGGGATGAAGAAAGGGTTCGGCTTTCAAATATTGAAAGGATTTAGGGAAATTTGAAGAGAAGAAGAAGAAAGAAAAGAAAAACTAGGCCGAGGCGCTACTGAATTGCGACCGTAATCGACTTCTACACTGTTCTTCATTGGGTGTTCTTCGTTCGTCATCTGGTTAGTATTTATTTTAAGTATTTGGATACAATCTATGCACCCATAGGGGTCCTCTTTGTTGATTTGCACATCTTCATCTCATTCTTCTACCATCAGTAATCTCTTTTCTTCTTGTAAAGTGAGTTTTGACCGATCATTTACATCACAAATCATCTTTTTAATGAGATTGAAAGTAAATAAGTGAAACCAAGATGAAATCGACATGTAATTGAGTTTTTATCCACAAAAGTCATTTGAATCCGTTCAAGGTCCAACGCCTTAACAGTCTCTTTTATTTTTGTTAGTTAAAATGAACCTTTCAAAAGTTTAAAATCAACTAAACACACAACTTTCTTGTTTTTAAAGAACTACGTAGGTCTGAGTTCCTCATCGCACTTGAGGATACGTAGGAGCAAGGGCAACGCTCTTGTCGACCCCCAAAAAAGTAAAAACATAAAAAAGGGAAAATAAATAAATATTGAAGTCATGATTTTTCACACTCGATTAAAGGTTGCCGCCCCTTGTGATGGAAGCGTGGGGTGCTAATACCTTCCCCGTGTGTAGACAACTCCCGAACCCTTTTTCTTTGAAATTCGTAGACCCTTTTTTTTTGTTTTTTTCTAACATTTTCCTCAAATAAACTTTGGTGGCAACTCCTACGCGTTTTCTTTTTTGGAAGACGCATCCGTGAAGCTCGCCTCGCCCTCCCGCCGAAGGGTAGGTTGCGACAAACACAAAGATGAAGCGTTTGATATGTTCTTATCTCATATAGCCAAAGTTGAAAATCAATTGAATAGAAAAATCAAGAGGCTAAGATCCGATAGGGGTCTTGAGTACACTTTGTTTAATGACTTTTGAGAAAAGAAAGGTATAATTCATGAATTAACCCTACCATATTCACCCGAGTCAAATGGAGTAGCTGGAAGGAAAAATAGAACCCTTAAGGAAATGATGAATGCTTTACTTGTTAGTTCCTTTGCTCCCAACAGCCTTTGGGAGAAGCCTTTTTGACTGCTTGTTTTTAACAAAATAGAATTCCGCATAAGAAAATAGGTTTGAGCCTTTATGAGTTATGGAATGGATATAAACTAAACCTGAAATATCTGAGAGTGTGGGGGTGGCTAGCCAAAGTGATGTTACCTGATCCAAATAAAAGGAAAATAGGATCTAAGACTTCTAATTGCTTGTTTATTGGTTATGATGAACATAATGCTGCCTATAGGTTTCTAGTTCTTAAGAGTTATATGATTGAGTGGGACACCATCATGGAGACTAAGAATGTCGAATTCTTTGAGGACGTTTTAATTTCTTCTACATATTTACTACAACATTTACATGAATTTACTTTTTCATTAGTCATAGTAGAAACATAATCTTTATCACTAGATTTAGAGATAGAAACTTCATTTTTAAGAATATCTATTTCTTTGTTTAATTTTGAAATTTCTTTCTCTAATTATGAAATTGTTTTCTTAGATGAAGAGACAAGTTTTGCTAGTTTAATTGATTCACTATGTAATTAAGCAAATGCATCTTGTAACTCATCAAAAGAAATAGATTTGTTAGAAGATGTTACCTCTTCGTCGCTTTCATAATCTTTGCCCATTAGACATAGATTAACCATTTCTTTTTCAGAATCATCAGACGATTCTAAGTCATTGTCATCCCATGTGATATAGGCCTTCTTTGCCTTCTTATCTCCAATAGTTTTCTTTTCAGATTTCTCTATCTTCTTCTTAAAGATTGGACAATCAGCCCTCAGATGTCCGGGTTGATTACACTCAAAGCATTTTGGGATTTGAGATGACTCTTCAGTTCTTCTTTTAGATTTGAAGTTTTGTCTTCTTTGATTTCCTCTCATTCTAATAAATTTGTTGAATCTTTTGACAAAGAGGCTAAGATCTTCATCTTCATCTAAATCAATTGAATCTTCTATGTCACTTTCCTCTTGGATTGAAGATGAGGCTTTAAGAGCAATTCCATTCTTCTTCTTATCATTTTAGTCTTTGCAACTCCATCTCATGTTCCTGTAATTTTCCAAACAGAGTAGCAAGAGACATAATAGACAAATCTCTAGATTCTGTAATGGCTGTTACTTTTGGTTGCCATTCTCTACTTAAACATCTTAATACTTTATTTATAAGATCCTCATTTTGAAAAGTTCTTCCTAATGAAGCAAGATGGTTAACAATATGTGTGAATCTTTTCTGCATATCATGTATACTTTCATTTGTCTTTATCCTAAATAATTCATGCTCATGAGTTAGAGTATTTATCCTAGATCTTTTGACATCAGTTGTTCCCTCATGTGTAACTTGTAGAGTGTCCCACATATCCTTAGCACTCTTACAATTTGACACCCTAAAATATTCATCCATTCCTAGGGCAGAGGTAATGATGTTTTTAGCCTTTAAATTGTACTGCACTAATCTTCTTTCTTCTTCAGATCACTCTTCTCTAGGTTTCTCTATTGTTGTATTACCAGCCACCATGGTGGGTACATAAGGTCCAACTTCTATGGCTTCCCAAATGTTTAAATGTATTGCCTCAATAAAAATTTGCATTCGGGTTTTCCAGTAGTGGTAACCCTCTCCATTAAAAATAGGAGGCCTATTTATTGAGTTTCCTTTTGGGAATTTATATCTATTAGGAGTGATCATGGGGGTGAGTTTGAAAATAAAGAATTTGATTTATTTTGTGAAAAGCATGACATTGAACATAATTTTTCTGCACCTAGAACCCCTCAACAAAATGGAAGAGATTGCTAGAACCTTATTGAATGATACTCCTCTTCCAAGATATTTTTGGGCTGAAGCCGTTAATACTGCATGTTATATCATGAATAGGGCTTTAATAAGACCTATTTTAAAGAAAACTCCATATGAACTGTTTAATGGTAGAAAACCCAACATTTCACATCTTCATGTTTTTGGTTGCAAATGCTTTGTATTAAACAATGGTAAAGAAAACTTAGGAAAATTTGATGCTAAGTCAGATGAAGGAATTTTCCTTGGATATTCCTTGCATAGTAAAGCTTATAGAATATATAATAAAAGAACTATGACTATTGAAGAATCTATTCATGTTTCCTTTGATGAGTCTAATGCTATTTCTCCGAGAAAGGATATTTTAGATGATGTTGCAGAATCTTTAGAATGAATGCATATTCATGGACAAGATTCTAAAGGGAAAGGGAAAGGAAGCAATGAAGATCCTCCCGAAGAAGATCATCCCCTTGACAACATTATTGGTGATATCTCAAAAGGGGTAACAACTAGACATTCTCTTAAAGATTTATGCAATAATATGGCTTTTTTATCTATGATTGAACCTAGAAATATAAATGAAGCCATATTAGATGATCATTGGATAGTTGCTATGCAAGAAGAACTAAATCAGTTTGAAAGAAACAATGTGTGGGAATTAGTAAAGAAACCTGAAAATTGCCCTATCATAGGAACAAAATGGGTATTTAGGAATAAGTTAGATGAACATGGCATAATCATTAGGAATAAGGCTAGATTAGTTGCAAAAGGATACAATCAAGAAGAAGGTATAGATTATGAAGAAACATATTCTCCAGTTGCAAGATTAGAAGCCATTAGAATGCTTTTAGCCTATGCATCTATAATGAATTTTAAGCTTTATCAAATGGATGTTAAAAGTGCTTTTCTAAATGGCTTAATTCAAGAAGAAGTATATGTTGAACAACCTCCAGGATTTGAAATATCATATAAGTCAAATCATGTTTATAGATTGAAAAAGGCTTTATATGGTTTGAAACAAGCCCCAAGGGCATGGTATGAACGTCTAAGTAAATTTCTTTTAGAAAAATATTTTTCTAGAGGAAAAGTGGGTACCACACTATTCATAAAGAGAAAGTATGATGATATTCTGTTAGTTCAAATATATGTTGATGATATAATATTTGGATCTACTAACGATTCATTGTGCAAGGAGTTTTCTCTTGATATGCAAAGCGAATTTGAGATGTCAATGATGGGAGAACTAAATTACTTCCTGGGGTTACAAATCAAGCAAACTAAAGAAGGTATATTTGTCAACCAAGCAAAATACTGCAAAGAATTGATCAAAAGATTTGATATGGAAAGTGCAAGACACATGGCTACACCTATGAGTACTGACTGTTATTTAGATAAAGATGAATCCGGTCAGTCTATAGACATGAAACAATATCGAGGTATGATTGGATCTCTTCTCTATTTATCTGCTAGTAGACCTGATATCATGTTTAGTGTATGCATGTGTGCTAGGTTCCAATCTAATCCCAAACAATCACATTTGAGTGCAGTAAAAAGGATCATAAGATACCTAGTAGGAACAATCAATTTAGGATTATGGTATCCTAAGAACTCAACTTGTAACTTAATAGGATACTCTGATTCTGACTTTTCCGGATCCAAAACTGATAGAAAAAGCATTAGTGGGACATGTCAATTTATTGGATCTGCCCTTGTATCATGGCATAGTAAGAAACAAAATAGTGTTGCTTTATCTACTCCTGAAGTGAAATATATTTCTGTTGGCAGTTGTTGTGCCCAAATTTCATGGATGAAGCAACAACTATCTGACTATGGAATCCTTCTTGATCATATACCAATTAGGTGTGATAATACCAGTGCAATAAATTTATCCAAAAATCCAGTTCAACATTCTAGAACCAAACATATAGAAATTAGGCACCATTTTCTAAAAGATTATGTTCTAAAAGGAGATTGTGTGCTAGAGTTTGTTGATACAAAGAATCAACTTGCTGATATCTTCACAAAACCTTTCCCCAAAGAAACATTCTTCTCTATTAGAAGGGAATTAGGCCTCTTAGATATTAGTGATTTTGGATAAATAAGGATTAATTGATTGAATAATCTATTCTTAATGATTGATTGTTTGTGTTAAGTATGTTACTTTGCTTGATTTTGCTTAAATTCTTGTTATTATGTTTGATTGATGCATTATTGTGTGTTTGATGTTTGAATGATTGAATTAAATACATATTAGTAGTGATGATTGATATTGTTAGATGTTTTTAGCATGGACATAGATAATTTTTAGAACTAGCCTAGTTTGTGTTCTGGTAATCGATTACCATTAAGTGTAATCGATTACACAAGAATAGATAGCCTGTAATCGATTACAATAATCTGTAATCGATTACCAGAAGGCTTACTACTCCTGTAATCGATTTCCAAACCTTGTAATCGATTACATCACGTCCTCCTCTATAAATACTTACGAAAACTAGTCACGCTGCGCAGCCAACCTCTCCTCTTCGTGCCTCCTTCATCCCTAATCTTCAAACCTTCATATCTTCTTCAATTCTTAACCAAAACACGTCCCGCAAAGCCCAATCTTCATCATTTTCACTCCTCTTTCAATTCTACTGATTGAAATTCACTAAAACTTCATCAAATGGCAGAATCGTCAAAGAAGCAAAAGGGATCATCCTCCACCACTACTGTTGCTGGCCATCGCCGCCACGGACCATCTGAAGCACCCACAACACCAATTCATCCTTCCTTATCATCTCCATGATCATCAACTCTATTTTCTTCAGATGATCAACGTTTATGGTACATTTCTCAATTTTCTTCTTGGATCATTCTAGACCCTAAGTACCTAGACACAAATTTCTTTAATGATGAGACATTTGACTGTTATCAAGTGTTTCAAAACTCTGGATTGATTGATTTTATGTCTTTAAAATTGCCTTACTATCCTGAACTTGTTAAAGTCTTTTACAACAATTTAAAAATTCAGGATGGTATTATTTCTTCTAAGGTGCATGGCATTTCTATGATCATTGATCAATCTTTGTTCTTTTCATTGACACAATTACCCAGTCAAGGCGCACCTTTTGAGGGCACCATTGTTGATGACTGGAAATTCAATTATTCTAGTCATGATGCTCACCGTATGGTTTGTAATGACCAGGCTGAAATGACCGGTAAATTGCTGGCCGGATCATTGACCTTTGATAATCGCATCATGCACTATATTATTGTTAGAATTTTGCTTCCCCGGTCTTCAAATTTGGCTCAAGCCTCTGAGGAGGACTTGATTTTGATGTGGGCTTTCCTTACCGGTCGTCAGACCGACTAGGCTCACTTGGTTCGGTACCGAATGCATAAGGCATTACGGGCCAATGCACCTCTTCCATATCCTCAATTGGTCACCCTCTTTCTCCGTCATTTTCAAATTCCTCTTGATGATGAACCTTTTGTTCAAGTCAAGCGTTCCTTTGCTATAGGTGCTGGTGCAGTCACTTCATTTGGTTACCATAAGGATCATAATGGTCAATGGCTGAAGAAAGATGCACTCCTTCCACAAGACGAGCGTACTCCTTCTCCTCCTCCTCAGCGAGATGATTCAACTCTTATGACTGAAGTTCTTACAGAGTTACGGGGTCTTCGCACTTATGTTGGTGAACGATTTGATTCTTTGGATGGTCGCTTTGCAGGAATGGATATCCGTCTCACGCAACTTGAAGAGGATGTGGGTTATATTCGTCAGAGCTTCGATCTTCCACCACCACCACCACCTTCTTAGTTTTTAGATTATTATTATCTTTTCTTATAAGCCGTGTATTTAGCTATGATTTTTACGCTATCTTTTTCTGAACTTTAGTTATCTTTTGATAATTAGCACTTAGTCTTTTATGCTCGGATAATATGTGGTTTTGAATTATGACTGTTTGGATTATCTTTATCTTATGAATGTTTGGTTTATATTTGGTTTTAATGATTCTGTGATCTTTAGTTCTATTAAATTATATGAATGTTCTTGTGTTGTTCTTATCGCGTACTTTGGCTTTTTGATGTTGCCAAAAGGGGAGAGAAATGGGGTGGTATAGTATAGAAGCTTAGAAGCTTAGAAATCAAGTGATCATCAATTCCAAAACATAGGGGGAGTATGAAATGAGTGAACGCAATATATCTTGTATGTACATTGCTTGTATCTTGATTTCAGGAATTAAATTGTCATCATCAAAAAGGGGGAGAATGTAGAAGTAAAGACTTTGACTTTGGTGTTTTGATGATGCCATATGATCATGACGTTTTGATGCCTTATGGAAATACGCTTCTCAAGTTTAATTCAAGACAACAATCCGAGAATACAAGATACAACATCAAGAAGATGTCTAGTATTTTAGGAAGGGAATTCCAAATTGAAATAGCAAAAGGTTTGGCCAAGAAATTTAAGATAAAAAGTCTTTTTCAATAAATTTACTCTCTGGTAATCGATTACCAAAGGATGTAATCGATTACCAGTGGCCTAAAATGATTTACAACAGCCATTACAAATTTGAATTCAAACTTTACACTATGTAATCAATTACACATGGATGGTAATCGATTACCAGCAATTACTAAACGTTATTGTCATACCCTAATTTCGTCCGGGGACCATTGTTTGATAGCCTGCAACTTTGCTTGACCGCTTCGAGGTAGTTAACACCCATTGTTAGGTAATCTGTGAAGTTCTGCGGCATGCCGGAAGTCAAAAGGGAGCATTGTCGCACAATCCATAAATTTCCGCAACATTCCAGAGGTCAAAAAAGAGAATGTTGCATAATCTGTAAGGTTTCACAACATTATGGAAAGAAGATAAGTGTCGTTACGTAATCCGTAAAGTTACGAAAAAAGAATCAGCAAAAAAAAGAAAAAGGGGGGTGTATTTAGTAAAATGGGGGTGCAAATAGAAATTATCAAATCTGGGCCCTTCTAGAGGATTCTGGGAATTTCCTTGCTTAAGGTGGAAGCAACCTAGCTCGCCTGGGCAACCTGGGCGGCAACCACCACCCCCGTTTTGTTAAAATTTGGCTTCCGGGACTTCTGTAATGCTTCCGTAAAATTCCCATAACCCTAAATAAGCATATTTCACTTAATATGGGTGAGAAGGAAGAGAAAAAAAAGAAGAAAGTCAAGTCCTATATGCTTCCATAAGGCTTCTGTAACTTTTCCGTAAATTACGAAAGAAGGGGGTGAACTTATCAAAATAGGGGGGTGCAAATAGAAATTTTCAAAATTTTGAAATTGGGCCTTCCAAAACAGTGTCAAAGCAGGGTTGCTTCCAGAAGCAACCCAGCTCGCCAGGGCGAGCTGGGCGGCAACCTCCTGCTCCCTTTTCCTATAAATAGGCGAAGGGAGGCTGCTCCAATGATCCCTCATCCCCCTGGCTATGCATTTCAGCTGTTTTGGGTGAAAAAAATTGTTTCCGTGAAGAAAATCCAATCCGAGGTGCTTCCGTAATGCTTCCGAGACGTTTCCGTGAGCAAATCTATGAAGGTTTTCCGTTGTTCTTAGCCGTTCTTGATCCGTTCTTCGTTCTTCAACGGGTAAGTTTTCGAATCCGAGACTTTGAATTCATTTCTTGTTTTTTTAGCTTTCATCTTCATTTCGTTCATTTTCGGTTTTCTTTTCTTCCATTTTTAACGAGCTTTAATCGATGGTTTAAGCCGTTATCTCGCCTAATAAATGATAAAATGAATTTCAACCGATCATTTGTGTTGTAATATCGTTTAATCACTTTTAAAACAAAATCTAACCGATCGTTCACGCTGTAACCTCGGTTAAACCATAAAAAGGCAAAATAATAATAAAATAATCAAAAAAATCAATCGGACGTTTTTCTTTGGAAGTTTCCTTGAATGAGTTGACTAATAACCAAAGTGAAACTAAGGCTAAAATCAACTCACAAATCAAGCTTTGCCCACAAAACACTTAAAAACTGTTTTAAGGTCCAACGCCTTAAATGGTCCTCTTTGCTTTTATCGGTTAACATGAACCGTTCAAAAGCATGAAATCAACATGTAACTTTACCGCTTTTGCAAGAACTACGTAGGTCTAATTTCCTCATCGCCATTGAGGATACGTAGGAGCAAAAGCCCCGCTTTTGTCAACCAACCCAAGAGATCGTTAATGGTCCAACGCCTCAACGTTTCTCTCCTTTCAAAAACAAGAGATCGTTAATGGTCCAATGCCTTAACGTTTCTCTCCTTTCCAAAAAAAATCAAAAGATCGTTTAATGGTCCAATACCTTAAACGACTTTTGTCTGGTCAAAATATATCTTGTGAAAAAAGATAAAAACAACTTAACCAACGTTTAGTTCTCAAAGAACTACGTAGGTCTGATTTTTGTATCACGATTGAGGAATACGTAGGAGCAAGGGAAACACCCTTGTCGACCACAAAAAGATAAAAAATACAAAAGGCATAAAAAAGACATAAAGACATAAAAAAGGGAAACATCTTAAAGTCATATTTGCACACTTGATTAAAAGGCTGCCGTCCCTTGTGACGGACGTGTGGGGTGCTAATACCTTCCCCGTGCGTAAATACAACTCCCGAACCTTTCACGCTTAAAGTTCGTAGACCACACCTTTCCGGTTTTTCTGATGTTTTCCTTGAATAAACGTTGGTGGCAACTCTGCGCGCCTTCCTCCCTTGGAAGATGCACCCGTGAGCCTCGCATCACCCTCCCACCGAAGGGTAGGTTGCGACAGTTATGATTCAAATTTTAAAGCATGTAATCGATTACACAAGTCTTGTAATCGATTACCAGAGGAGATTTTCAGAAAATTATTTCCAAGAGTCACAACTTTTCAAATGGCCATCAAAGGTCTATTTATATGTGACTTGGAACACGAATTTGCTCAGAGTTTTTCAGAACAAAACGGTCTTATCCTCTCAAAAAGAAAAATTATCTTATCCTCTTAAAAATTCCTTGGCCAATACACTTGCAATTCAATAAGGAATTATCTGAGTGCTCAAATTGTTCAATCTATCTCTTTCAAGAGAGATTTCATCTTCTCTTCACTTTAACTCTCAAAAAGGGATTAAGAGGCTGAGGGTCTCTTGTTGTAAAGAAATCTGAACAAATGTGAATGTATGAATACATGAATTTTGATGATGCCAAAGAAGAATCAAACAAGGCCGCTTCAAAGGATAAGCATTTGCTTCAAGATTAATTCAAGAATGCTTCAACAAACAAAGCCTTGTTTCAAGATTCACTAAAGATCAAGCTTTGCCTCAAAACAAAGGATTTCAAAGTCATGCAAGGCTCTGGTAATCGATTACCAGGAAGTGTAATCGATTACCAAAAGGAAAGAATGAAAAAGAGCTGTTGAAAAGGGTTTTGAATTTGAATTTTGAACATGTAATCGATTATCATATGTTTGTAATCGATTACTAGCAACGGAACTTTGAAAATTCAAATTCGAAAGTCATAACCCTTAAAATTATAACTGTGTAATCGATTACACAAATATAGTAATCGATTACCAGTGGAGAGTTTTCAGAAAATCAGCCAACAGTCACATCTTTTCAAAGGCCTATAAATAGGTGACTTGGGCACGAATTAAAGAGAGAGTTTTGCTGGTCCAAAATGTCTTATCCTCTCAAAAGGAAATGAGAGAGATTCCAAAAGAATTTCATTGCCATATGCTCTCTCAAAAGAAACTTTTGGGCAAACACTTGTAAATCCATTAAGAGTTTCTCCATGGACTTCAATTGTAATATCCTTCTCTTCAAGAGAGAATTCTTCTTTCTTTTCTTCTTACTCAATGAGATTGATTAAGGGACTGAGGGTCTCTTGAGTTGTAAGGATTCCTGAACACAAGGGATGGGTTGTCCCTGTGTGGTTCAGAAGTTGTAAAGGATTTTACAAAGATAGTGGAAATCTCAAGTGGGTTGCTTGAGTATTGGAAGTAGGCACGGAATTTGCCGAACTAGTATAAAATTGTGTTTGCATTCTCTCTTCCCTTATCTTATTTATTTTGTTGCAATCAATTGTGTCTTGCATGTTCAAAGAACATTATTAAATTGATTGCTGCTTCTTCTGCATTCTAAGCCTATCTCTTATTTTAGAAGGGGATTAAAAGTTTGTTAGTGGGAAATTAATTCACCCCTTCTTAAGATTTCTGAGGCCACATGTCCAACAACATCAAGGGGAATGGGAATTTAGCCACTTGAAAACAAACAAGTGATGGTAACCCAACCTTTGTGATTGGAGATCCCATGAAGAAGGCTCATATGGGTAAAAATAAGTCACTTGTCAATTTTGCTAACACTCAAATTGATTTCTATCAATTTCCTTTTAGTTCCTTCCTATGGTGTGAGAAAGTGTTAGAGCTGCATTAATGTGAGGGTAAACTTTATAGTAAACTTTACATGTTTGAGAAAGCTTTATATCTTATAAAGGTTTTAATTTAATGATTTTCATATCCCTTATGGGCAGTGTATGATTTGCAGCATACACTTGATGAAATCACCTATATGAGTGCCAAGTAGGGCCACTTGCATGAAATCTTGGCAAGATCTCTAGAGCACTCATGAATATCGGGCACGCATATGGCCTAGTAGTGCAACACAGTGATAAAAACAAAGACTGTGGGGGTGTCTTGTGATTGGTAGACCACTATCACACACCAAGTATTTTTGGTTCATATAGCTTGCTACACCAACTACACTATGTGTTAAGTCTTATTAGTCTAGGTCTGGTTCATATAGCTTGCTATACCAGGTTCGATGCATTACACCTCATGATAACTAATGAATTTTCTTTCAATTATTAAATGTAATTTATTCTTTTGAAATATGTTGGGGATTGTTGTAATTTTAATGTTTATTTCAAAAGAATTTTTTTAAAGATTTAACTAAATGGAAATCATAAGGCAAACAAGAAAAGTTATCACATTTATTTTCAAGAATTTGAAATTCAAATCTCCTATAATTAAGCAATAAGTTACATATCCTATTAATGCCAATAAAAGTGGTATCAAGAGGGGGAAAATGAAAATTGTAGGCTCATAATTAGTGATAAAAAGAAAGGTTGGCAGAAACTAATGGAAGGAACAAATTTTTGAATGTGAATTCAAAAGTGATTTGTGGGCCAATTGTTTTGTTCCTCCTCTTTGCTTCTATTAATCTCTCTCCCTCTTTACTTCTGGGTTGTTTTTTCCGTGCGAGTTCTGTAACCTTAGCTCTGCTAAGACGTTCTTATTGTATCCTGGGAGGTTTGTGTGGGACACCACGGATAAACCTTTTAGGTCAGTGACTACCACGCCTCAGGAAGTTCAACCGCGTTCGTGACTTTTGACTTCAACAACAACATATTTTGCTATTTCAAGGTACCAACTTCAATGATTTATTATTTTATAACTTATTTTCAAATTGGGTTTGTTTCATAACATTACTAATATGGGTTTATTTGTTTTTACCAAGGGATAAGTGAACTAGCATTGACTTGCTGTTTTATTGCCATGTAATTTTTTGTTAAAAAAGTTAAGGAGAAAGAGAATGTGACTTCCATGTAAACTAGCAACTAGAAATTTTTGTTTCTTTTAGTATTGTATCTAACCAACAGATAGAAATTGCTAGTTGCATAAAGCTATAAGAAATATTGAACACGTTAAATATATCATCTATTATGATAGATCCATTCTTCCATGAAATTTATAAAATTTAAAGATGAATGCATGCATTAGCAGATTATCCCATCCAACCATTAAATTACTATTTATTGATGCTATATAAATAAAGTAATGCAATAAGCAATACCCATACCATACTTAAATCTTACTTAAACAAATTATGATGGCCATTCAATAGAAATTATGTGGAAACCAAGTGGCCTCGGAATAATTAAGAAGAGGGGGTTGAATTAATTATTACTAGACCTTTACTAATTAAAATTTACCCTTCTTAGGCTTTTACTATGTTGTTAAGAAAGTAAAGAACATAAATATAAACTTAACCAAAAGTAAAAGCGGTAATTAAAATGCACATTGGAAATTAAAGAGTGTAGGGAAGAAGAAGACAAACACAAGAGTTTTATACTGGTCTGGCAACAACCCGTGCCTACATCCAGTCCCCAAGCGACTTGCGGCCCTTGAGATTTCTTTTCAACCTTGTATTACAAGCAAAGATCCACAAGGGATGTACCCTCCCTTGTTCTCTTTGAACAACCTAGTGGATGTACCCTCCACAAGAACTGATCCACAAGAGATGTACCCTTTCTTGTTCTCAGTTACAACAACCCAAGTAGATGTACCCTCTACTTGCACCACAAAGGATGTACCCTCCAATGTGTTAAGACAAAGTTCTCAGGCGGTTAGTCCTTTGGAACTTTGTGAAGGGAGAAACAAATGAATTCTTAGGCGGTTAGTCCTTTGAAATCGTTAGTTTATGGGAAAGGGAAGCATCAAAAGAATTCTCAGACTGTGTCATTTTGAATTCTTTGACAAGGGAGAAGGGAGACACAAAAGAATTCAAGCGGTTAGTCCTTCGTTCTTTTGGAAAAGGGAGAAGAGAGACACAAAAAGAATTCAGGCGGTTAGTCCTTGGCAAATTCTTTTTGGCAAAGGGAGAAGAGAATGAAAAAGATGAATAACACACTTTTGTTTTCAAGGTTTGGAAAAACCAGAAAACTTTAGAAAGCTTTTGGCAAAGGAAGAAGAAGAAGAAATTTAAGAAGATGCTCAAAGAGATTCAAAGGTTGTAAAGGATTGTAATGATTGTTCTTCAAAATGCAAGTGAAGGACTTGCTTTTATAGACTCTTCATGTCTGGTCAAGAAAACCATTAGAAGAGTTATAACCTTTAGAAAAACTTGAAAACCATTGGAAGAGTTACATCTTTTGATTTTTGTTCAAAACTTATCACTGGTAATCCATTACCAAATCATTGTAATCGATTACACAAAGCATTTTGGTGAAAGGATATGACTCTTCACAATTGAATTTGAATTTCAATGTTCAAACACACTGGTAATCGATTACCAATATATTGTAATCGATTACACCATTTTGAAATTAATCGGAACATTGTAAATTCAGTTGAAAGCTTTTGAAAACAAACTTTGCCACTAGTAATCGATTACATGAATCTGGTAATCGATTACCAGAGAGTAAAAACTCTGGTAACTTAGAAAATTTTGAGAAAAACTCTTTTGAAAAACAAAATTGTGCTATGTTTGTTTTTTGAAAAATCTTTTCAATACTTCCCTTGTGAAGTCTTCTTGATTTCTTCTCTTGAAACTTGAATTCATCTTTTCTTGAATCGTGAAATCAAACTTCTCTTGATTCTTGAATTGTTCTTGACTCAATCTTGAAATCATTTTCTTGGGCTTTTTGTCATCATCTTTGTTATCATCAAAACAACTTGAATCAATCTTGATTCATCATCATGAAGCTTGCTTCTACACTTTGTTCTAGCATTATTAATTGTCTCACACAATTCAATTTTAACTGATTCTATTTCTATACAGTGTTTTGGTTAGGTTACCATGTGTGTAGTTTTTAACTTATGGAATCTGCATTTGCGATTTCAGTGCAATTGCCATGTGGTGTGGACAGGGAGGCTTTGATGTGCTGACAAATTCCACAATGTAGATCTAGAGATTAAGTAATGTCCCAGTTGATCTTCTTAGAAGAGTCTTCGAATGCAAAACCAAGTTGGTGGCTACACTCACTTGGAGGTTTGCTACCAACAATGGAAACACCCTTGCTACTAATGATATGGTACTTCTTCATGTTTTTCATTATTTCTCCTTTTTTTATGTCTTCACATCATCATTACTAGTAGGGGAAAAATGTTTGAGTATTAGTATAAATAAGTAGTTTATGAATCCTTATAGTTGCCTATACATATTGGATATATACTCTTATGATTGCTTGCTAGTCATCTATGATTTTAAATTTTGGTTGTGTTTATGTTGTGATTATAGACATTGCAGACAATGGAAGGTAGATGCAACAACAATTGACCAGTTGTTGTTTGGAGACCATGGAAGTCTAAAGAGGCTTTGTGGTTTCATTTTTCTATCTGTTTCTTATCTCCTATTGGAACATACTTGCCATCATTCTTTAAATTTAGATGCTTATGGTTTTATAAATATTATGAAGTTGATGAGAAATATTCTATTTTAGATGGAAAGCATTATTTTAGCCATGCACTTTACCATCATTTGCTATATGCTTCTACATATCCTTGCCACTAGGATTGGGTGTAGGGTAAGCGCTAAATGTGTCATATATGCTAAAGAAGGTAGCCACAAATTTTTTTTCTTTCTGATTTTGTTGTTCACTTCAAGTTTATCTCATTTAAACAACATTGAAAGAATTATGTACCCACAGAGAGTTGAAAGTGCATTTTATTGTGATTAGTCTAGCAGGTTTCTATGGCAATAGTACCTTGTCTGCATAGAATAAGGGTTGAAACATGTACAATCTCATTTTGATAATGTTCTTTAGAATAAGGGTTGGCATCGATATTGCTTCTAAACCAGGTGTTCACTTGTAACAACAACAATCATGTTTAACACTTACACTCAATGTTACACTTAGGTATATGTCCCCTTATAACAATTGGACCTACTTCATTTTCTGTACATTACACTCTAATTTCCTCTACTTAGTAACTCTGATGAAGCTAGCATCATTTAGTGCTCTAAGTTGTGATCCTTGTCAAGTGCTTTTAATTCAACTCCTTATTTTCTTAAAGGATCAATTTCCATTACTTAAAGCACAAGGGAATGGATACCCTTAGGTTAAAAAAATGATTGATGTGGTGTAATTATAGGAAAATATGATTGTTGTGTCGACTTTTTCCATTAATTTAGTAATTTCTTAAAAAACATTGCTTACTTCTTTGTCATGTTTAAAATTATTGAAGTTTTGTAACTCTAGTCCTTCATAATTTTCTCGCCCATTTGAGTAGTGTGTTTTTGTATTAATGGGAATAAGTATTAATTTATTTGGAAATCAAGACTTACATAATACTAATGTTATGTCATAATTCAAACTTGAACAATGGGGTAGCACTCAATTTTTTAAATGAAAGTCTCTAAGTTTTCTCTATGATTATACTAATTTGTTTTCTATTTTTATTCTTATAAGTGGGGTATCCCTTCTTGAACAAAGCTTGGCCTTCCTATTTTCATATCTGATTTTTTGTTCCTATAAAATTGAAAGCAATAATTTGGTAAAAATGATGAAGTGGAGACATCTCCTCCTCTAGGGAACTTTGTTATTGACCTCAACAAACCTCCTCTTGGATACAATAATGTTGGCAACTAATCCTGAGAAATGAGCAATTATATAGCAGGTGTACTTGATGATTAGTCAATTTTTGTTTTTGTTTTTAATTTTTTTTCTAGAATAATTTTTAAAAACTAGTTCTTAGAGAGTGAGAATGGGAGAGACTTTATTAGTTAGTTGCTTGGTGTAGGTTGTAATAACTCTTTTGGGTATTAATTAGTTGTAAATATCAATAGTTTTTTATCTATTGGGATATGGATTATAAAATATATGTTCATGCTTTCTTATTGAGATATTAAGAATGTTCTTGTCAATTTAAGTGCAATTTAGACATTGACATATTAATATTAGTTGTATCAATAGTTATTTATGATTTGGTTTGGATTTTCTAGGTCTATTTTTAATATCTATTTGTGATGGATTGCTTGGGTCTGTTCTATATCAAATTACAGGTTGGGTTGGTTGTAAGACAAATTTTTTTTTTTAAAAAAATCAAATCTACATTGGTTCCCAAAAACCGTCATAAAACATGCAATTTTAACATTGGTTTTCTTAAAAGTCATAGAAAGAAGGACTTTCTATGACGGTCTTGTGAAAAACCATCCTAGAACATAAATTTTTTATGATAGTTTTTAAGAAAGCCATCATAAAAATAGACATAGATAAGACTTTTATTGTAAAAATGCAAAAACTTCCACATCAATTTTTAAAAACCATCATAGAAATGCATGTTCTATGACAATTTAAAAACCATCATGGAAAGGGATGAGCTTTCTATGACAATGACTTCCATGACAGTTTTTATGAAAGGCCCTAAATAACCATCATAAAATCTCTTATTTGTAGTAGTGTCTGAACTTAATGTACACCATTTAATTCTAAACTCTTGAAAATATTATAGTTGAGATTTTAATAGTTTTATAATTAGAGAAAAAAAGGTTATTATGCATTGATATAAAATAATTTCACACTGTCATTTTGTTAAGTCGAGACGGTCCATTATCACAACTGGACGATCCATCATTGCTCATGATTTTGACAATTACAAAGTTATAAATTGTTGATGGACTAATGAGTTATTATTAAGGGAAACAAGACCTACTACATATGAGCAAACATGGTAATTATTTTGCATCCTAAAGCTCTTATTACTATGCATCCATTCACAAGTGGAACTTGTTTTATTAAATAGTAATATCCTGCGTCCAACTAACTATTACAAACTAGCGTCCACTTTGTGAAAACCGGCGTTTATACACTGTGTTCTTTTTACTCATGTCCAATGGACTTATTCACTTATAGAAACTAATTTATATTTACTATAAGGGACGTCCAACCATGTATTGGATTCATGTTAGCTATGAACGGAAGTGCATGAACTCAACTTCCATAATTTTTTTTGCCTTTCTTATTTTGAATTGCTAATTTTTGAATTTCAAGTATGAAATGACAAAATAAAAGGGAACAGAAGATTTCACAAGAATATTCCTAAGAGGTTGTTTTCACTATGGAGAGAGCAACACATGTTGTTGTTTGTACTTTTATTCCTTCTCTATCCACAAGAACGCACCACGTTGCAATTTGTTGGACAATAGTCACATCAAGGCAAGCACTAATCCCATAACAAATCTCTTCCTTGAAGGCTATAAAAAGGCAACCCAAGCTCTGCTATCATAAGCAAAAAAAAATACGAAGAGAAAAACAAGCAAGAGCATTTTGAAGTGAGAATCTGCCAAGTCATTGGATGATACATAACAATGCTTAATTATTTCATCATTTCCTTAACAAAGTTATTCATTGTATTTGAGCTTAAATGTTTATCCACTCTATCGTGTGATTTGAATTTGTGTATTCATTCAAACATCTTTATTTGTGAAAGTTTGGAGTGACTAATGTTAAACAATGCTTAGGTGTCTTAGATTTAGGGGGAGCCTACAGGTGTGCTAGAAGTAGCCTAGAGAATATTGCTGTAGCTAGGAGTGACAAGACAAAATACTTGTCTTAAATTAGTGGAACCCTTCACAGGTTTGTGAAGAAGAACTATACATAGCTTTGATTGAGTGAACCGGTATAAACGTTAAGTGTTTCTTTTTCTCTCTTAAGTTATTTGGCTAGTATTCTCTTATGCTTATTTTGACACACTTAGTCACACAAGTGTTCATTTGAAAACCATTGTGAAAACTTTGTTTTATCTAGATTGGACGATGGTATGTTGTTTGCATCAAAAACTATTTTTCACTTACTGGACGACACATTCAGTGCCTTGGCTTTTGCATATCTAGTGAAACATATCTCTTTGCGAAAAAGTTTGCATATTTATCTAACACACTATTCACATCTCTCTTCTCATGTGATATGTGTTGTTTCACATTCATTACAAACTGTCATGTATGATATGTTTATTGACATTTACAAAACTACCTCAAAAGTTATACAATGGTGATTTGAGATTGAATAATAATATAAAATTGTTTTACTAAATGCATCACCATCAAACTCTTATAATTATTATATAATTATAAGTTGATTACAGTATGAACAAATGATCTTTTATTGAGTGATTATAATTGTATTTTATTTTATAAAGTGTACTTACTTTATTTTTAGTTGTTGATTGGAGGTGGTTATGTATCTAACCTAATTTGTGAACCCAATTCAAACATAATCGTAATAGTTTAGACATATCATATGTGGATTAGATTGCATCATTTAAAAAAGTAATACAACCATTATCAGATTGTGAGCGGATAGTATACTCTTAATCCTAATGAATCGGACCCTAATGCAAACTACTTAAATTTTTTTTCCTTATTATTTCTATTTATTTTAATATTCTTATTTTTTAAAATTTAAAGAGAAAAGTGTAAATATATGAATATTATAAAATTCCATTTTTTCTTTAATATTATTCTGATTTTTATAAAAAAAATCGCTTACAAAATTTGTAAAATAAATAAATATAAACTCGGTCACCTAATTCCAACCGAATAAAAAATTTGATTGATTAGTTTATGGGCTAGGTTTTTTTTACAAATTTAACTCAAATCATCCTGATTAAATTTTATTTATTTTTTAAATCAAACGTAATCTAATAGTGACCCAGGTTAAAAATGCTTTTACCCTTTTTCAATTGTCTCATAGGCTTGAATTATTTGGGGTGTATTTGTTTGTTCTTTTACGTTCTGCATTGCCCAATTTGACTTGTTAAGGTAATTTACTTCTCTCTTTCCAACTCAAAGAAAAAAATAATTAACTCACTATTTAAAAATGATAGTTCATTTAATCCTTTCAATCTCATTTAAAAAATGAGCTTCATTCTCTACCTTTGCATGCTAACTAACGGAAACTTTAATTTTACAGGAACTTGTTTCAAATGGTGTCAACTACTAGTGCCAATGTTTGCTTAAAAACATAATTTGAAATGTTATTAAATATAAAATTTAAAATAATTATTTATTTAAAACTATATATTAATCATAAAGTTTTTATTATGAAATATATGTAAGCATAAAAGTAAAAGACTCAATGTCACCGTTCCTCTTATTAAGTTTTTATATACTCAAAGTTCAAACCATAATTTAAATGTTTAAAAGTTAAGCCAATTAATATCCACGCACTCATACAACTTAAATAACGATCAGAGTACAAGTTGTCTCTGCTTTCACGCCTTGCACTTTGTTAATTTCAGCCACAAAGTATGAGTATGGTTGGTATCGTTTTCTATATTTTATTTTTGTTCTTATTCTTTTTGTTTATTGTTTGATACTCTTCAAACGAGCCATAAGAAACGACAGAAAATAAAATTAAAGAACACTGTAACTAGTTGTGCTCAACACATAAAACCAGGTGCTAGCACATAGCAAAAGACCGACCAATTAATGTATAACCGTACTTCATATTGGAACAAGAACCTCGTATCACCATGTTGTTTTTATTTATATGTGGATGTATAATTTTTTTTTCTCTTAACCACAAATATTTTTTATATATTTGGATGTATATTTTTTTTCTCTTAACCACAAATACTTTTTTTTATATTTGGATGTATAATTTTTTCTCTTATCCACTGTTAGTCGCTTTATACGATTAACTTTTGTATAGAAATCATTTTCCAAAACTTGTATAGTTCCCCAATTTATGGTTATTTTATAGTGATTTTTGTAAATAAATTTTGTTTTATGGATAAAGCTGTCTCTAGAATATGTTCATTAGATTTAATGATGAAATATGTGCAATTTCAGGTGAAAAAGAAACTAAGTCACGAAGTATCAAAAGTGATAGTTGAGCTTAGCTCAGCAGTTGGGCTAAGCGTGCATCCACCGCTAAGCGCGACAGAAGAATCTGGCAGGGCATCAATATCAAGGCCGCGCGCTAAGCGCGAGATCAGTGCGCTAAGTGCAGCAGGTGCCTTCAGCTAGGCTAAGCGTGAGACTGGCGCTAAGCCCAATTTCACTTACCCGCGCTAAGCACGAGGGTGGCACTAAGCACAATGTCGCGATTTCAGAGCCTATTTAAAGCTTGTTTTGTGCAAAATTAGGGTAAGCAAATGATTGGCACAGATTCCAGAGCAGCCATAGTGCCTAATTCGAGAAAAGAGCCCTAGAACTTGATTGAAGCAGGACCGAAACTTAGTCTTACATGAGGGATTTGCGGGTTAAGTTTTGGTTTTAATTATGCTGTTACAATAATGCTGTTTAGTTTAGGCCTAGTCTTACATGAGGGATTTGCGGACGAAGCTTAGGCTAAATTAGGCTAAACTTTCGTAAGCTACTTGAGCTGAGTCTAGTCTTACATGAGGGATCAGTAGATGAAACTCAATTTAAGTTAGTCTAAATCTAAGAAGGCTGTCTAAATCGGGTCTAGTCTTACATGAGGGATCTGTGGACGAAGCTTGGATTAATTCGGCCTGACAAGGGATTGAAGGTTTAGTAATTTAGGCTACAACATAGAACACAAGAGCACGATTGATTAGAGAAATATATTTCTATGCATCAGCTTGTTTGTTAGAAAGACCCAACTTTTCTACCTACTATTGTCACTTTTACTTACTTTGCATTTTATAATTTTTAGCATAAAAGTTAGTTTAAATTCTGTTTGAAATTATCAATCATACATGTTCTCTCAATAATGCTTCATTTCTGAACTTAATTCAGGCTAACATTAGTTCCCTGTGTTCGATACTCGGATTCATCCATTTTAATTTTTAAATACTTGACAATCCGATGCGCTTTCCGGCAAACCGAATTTCCCTTGAATATATTTGAACGAAGAAAAAGTGGAACAAAAAGTAACCGTAGGGGAAATCCAACAAAGTATTTATGGCATCGTTGCCGGGGAACTAAACTGTTAGTAGAGTTTAGTTCAGTTTGCAACATTGCTTTAATTTTACTTTTTCAATATTTGATTCTTTTGACTAACATAGTAGTTTTAGTACATTCATTGTTCTTTTGAATTGGATAACTGTTGTACTGTTCGTGTATGCAAAGAAGATCTTCGGCAGATGATTTGATTCCCATTGATTTGGAGATTAACACCACTTGTAGAAGGCGTAATCAAGAGAGAATTAGAAATTTTTTGCAGGAGTTAGAGGCAGCAACAATTCCAGAGGAATAACCTCAATCTTCTGAGGCATCTTCTAGTTTTCCTATTTCTGAACATTCTCATTTAGATCCTAGTGAAGACTACATCATGGTTGAAGAGCCAAGAAGAGTTACTCTGGAAGATTATTCAAGTTCTAATGTGCTACAATTTTTTACCAGCATTGCACAACCAGAAGTTCAAGCACAAACCATTACTTATCCACCATCATTGATTCAGCTGATTCAGAATAATTTGTTTCATGGATTACCAAATGAAGACCCATATGCACACTTAGCCACTTACATAGAAATATGCAATACTATTAGGTTGGCTAGAGTGCCTAAAGATGCAATCCGACTGAGCTTGTTTTCATTTTCTTTATCGGGAGAAGCCAAGAGGTGGCATCATTCATTCAAAGGTAATAGTCTTAAGACATGGGACAAGGTTGTGGAGAAATTTCTGATGAAATATTTCCCTGAGTCTAAGATTGCAGAAGGCAAAGCTGCCATCTCTTTTTTTCACCAATTTCCGGATGAATCTTTGAGTGAGGCCTTGGAAAGATTCTGTGGTTTATTGAGAAAGGCTCCCACTCATGGATTCTTAGAATTGATACAACTCAATATCTTTATAGATGGGTTAAGACTACTGTCCAAACAACTATTAGACGCTTCTGCAGGTGGGAAAATCAAATTGAAGACCCCTGAAGAAGCCATGGATCTTATTGAAAATATGGCTGCAAGCGACATTGCTATTTTGAGAGATAGAGCTCAATTTCCTACCAAAAAGAGTTTATTGGAGTTAACCTCCCAAAGATGCATTGTTGGCAAAAAACAAATTGCTGTCTAAGCTACTAGAAGCCTTGACTGAAACACTAAGTAAGTTGCCAACTCAATTTCATTCTGCACCTACTTCACATGCTTCTGTTTTGCTGGTTGCAGGATGTACCATCTGTGGGGTAGCTCATGAATCTGGATGCTGTATTCCTATTGAAGAACACCCCACTCATGAAGTCAATTACACGGAAAATCAGCCCAGAAACAATTTTAATGCAGGAGGATTTTCTGGATTCCAACATGGCCAACAATATAATCAACAGCAGGGACAATGGAGGAACCACCCTGGAAATCAGTTCAATAGAGATCAAGGTGGACCATCCACAAGGCCACAGCAACAAGGGCCTAGTCTTTATGGTCGCACATCGAAGTTGGAAGAGACTCTAGCTCAGTTTATGCAAGTTTCTATGTCCAATCAGAAGAGCACAGAGTCCGCCATAAAGAATCTTGAGGTCCAAGTGGGATAGCTTTCAAAGAAATTGGCAAATAGATCATTAAGCAGTTTTACAGCTAATACAGAGAAAAATCCCAAGGAGGAATGTAAAGTTGTGATGACTATAAGTAGAATGGCAATCCAAGGAAATGATAGTGAAGCTGGAAAGAAGATGGAGGAACATAAACAACAGCTGGCACCTAAGCCAGCCCTTGAACCTGTTTCTGATTTTGTAGAACTTGAAAAGATTAATGAGGAAACTGAAGATAATAAGGATGAAGAGACACCAATAAAAAAGAAAGAAAAAGAAAGAATAAAAGAAAAAGAAAAAGAATTGAAAAATGAAAAACAAAAAGAGAAAGTTGTGGATGATGAGATGAGGAAAGGCAAGAGTGAGGCAAACACTGGTAAGAAGGATACTACTCCAAATAAAGGCAAGGAAGTACCTTATCCTTTGGTACCTTCCCAGAAAGAGAAAGAAAGACATTTGGCCAGATTTCTTGATATCTTCAAGAAATTGGAAATTACTTTACCCTTTGGAGAAGCACTTCAACAAATGCCCTTATATGCCAAATTTTTGAAAGATATGCTGACAAAGAAGAACTGGTACATCCATAGTGACAAAATTATGGTAGAAGGCAATTGTAGTGTTGTGATTCAACGCATTCTTCTACCTAAGCACAAAGATCCTAGAGTTGTCACGATACCGTGTTCCATTGGTGAGGTTGTTGTAGGAAAAGCTCTCATAGACTTGGGAGCTAGTATCAACTTAATGCCTCTCTCCATGTGCCGGCGACTTGGAGAGATAGAGATAATACCTACACGCATGACCCTCCAGTTAGTTGATCGCTCCATCGCAAGACCATATGGAGTGATTGATGATGTTTGGTGAAGGTGAAACACCTTATATTTCCAGCTGATTTTGTGGGGATAGACATAGAAGAGGATGTTGATATTCCTCTCATTCTTGGCCGCCCATTCATGTCTACTACAAGTTGTGTAGTAGATATGGGAAAGAAGATGTTGCAAATGGGCATAGATGATCAGAAAATCAGCTTTGATCTATTTCATGAAGATAAAGAACCACCTGACCGGAATGTCTGTTTTAAAGTTCATGTGATGGAAGAAAGAAGACCTGAGAAGAAGGTCCTTGAAGTGGGAACATTATTGGATCCTGGATAACAGGATGATGCATCAAGCTAGTGACGTTAAAGAAGCGCTTACTGGGAGGCAACCCACCTTTTCTTTCCCTTCTCTATCTTCATTTTTATTTCTTGCATGTAGTTAGGACATCTTGCTTGTGATTGTGATTGATTTCAGCTTGTTTAGTAATGAACAAAAAAGGTTTTTAAATTATTTGTGAAGAGATAAGAAGAAAATGACTTAGAGAAATTTTCAGATTGCTTATCCACTAAGCACAAACCTTGCGCTAAGCGCCATCTCTTCACGCGCTAAGCCGAGCTTGCTCGTGCTAAGCACAGAGACCCCTGATTGATTTGGCTGAATGGTTCAGCTAAGCGTACATTGCTATGCTAAGCCTAACATCTTCACTGTAAGTTGCACCTTAAGCAGTGGGCTTAGCGTGGATGATGCGCTAAGCCCCACTTCCTCTCTGTGAAAATTTATTATAGTTGCGCTAAGTGTACCATTCTGCGCTAAGCCCCAAATTCATTCTGTAAGTCGAGCTTTCAAGTTGAGCTTAGCGGGAAAGGATGCGCTAAGCACCAACATCATTATATTTTGAAGTCATTGGAAGTGCACTTAGCGCAGGTAGTGGCACTAAGCCTGAATCACTCAATGTAAGTTGAAGCTTGATGTATGCTAAGCCTCACATCTCAGGCTAAGCGCATATTGCAGAAAGATTTTTGGTGTTGCAGAAAGTGCTAAGCGCTGCTGTTGCGCTTAGCCCAAATGCTTACTGGATTTTACAACTTCAAGTTGGGCTTAGCGCGAGGCTAGGCTAAGCGCTAGTGTTTTAAACTCAAACGTCACGTTGGCACACTAAGCATAGCTGCGCGCTAAGCCCGACATACGAATTTCAGTTTTTAAAAAGTAGAGGCAGAGCCACTTGGGTTGCTACCTTTGCACCCAAACCTCTGCAACCTCTCATCTCTGAGCATTCTTTTGTTTCTGCTGTGTGCTTACTACTCTTCTGCATCCTTTACTTCCTTATACTCTGCATTACACATCCAAGTAAGTTTCTGGATTTCCTTTTGCTTTGTATTTCATGCTTCACACCTTAGGATAGAGGATTTATGTTTTCTTAGCTAGTATTGTTGTAGGTTAGGTTACCTAGTTTTATGGTTAGGTATTTTAGGACTTTAGGTAGTTTAGAAGCCCATTAGGGGCAATGTGGTTAAAAAGGGGTGAAAACCCCTATGTATCTTTCTGGAATTCGCAATGATTGTGTTGTTCATTGTAATTGTTAAATTTTTACGATTTTTGATGATCGCGCTAAGCGGACCATGTCGCACTAAGCGCGTTCATCTTGGCTGTTGAACCAAAATGTTGCAGGCGCTAAGCACGCCTGTGCGCTAAGCGTCAATAGTATATTGAGATACCCAGTGTAGTTCAGGCGCTAAGCCCAGCTTGCTGAGCTAAGCGCCACTTAGGTTCTGTTTCTTTACCTTTGTAATAAGGCTAAGCGCTCCTGTGCGCTAAGCCTCAGTGTCTTTCTATTGAGGCTGAGCTAAGCCCCAGTCCTTTACTGTTTCTAAAATTGTGGACTTAGGCTAAGCACCCTTGTGCGCTAAGCCTATTTTGCAGAAAAATATGTTTTCTGTGTCCTCAAGCTAAGCGCCAGCTCGTTGCGCTTAGCGCTTGTGTTAATTTCATAAGGCGCGCTAAGCTCAGCATGCTGCGCTAAGCGCCCAACTCTGTTTTCAGTTTAATTTTTCTGTTTTCTTGAGAATAAACCTGCACTAATCTCTTATGCTTTGCAGATGGCTTCTAGGAAAAGAAAGGCACCCTTTACACCTACTCAAGTCAGATTTAACAGACCAGATTCGTTTCTCAAGAGGCTTGGGAAAGATACACAGATGTCATTGTGCCTCATAAGCATTTACCAGAGAGGAACATGGTAGTTTACTATACAGAGTTTGATGAGTTCAAGGAGGAACTTGAGAGACGCCATTGAGGAGTTGACTAACTTTGTGGACGGCAACATTGATATTGCCATTGTAAAAGAATTCTATGCAAACCTCTATGACCCCGAGGATAAATCACCTAAACAGGTGAGGGTGAGAGGTCATCTGATTAAGTTTGATGAAGACACACATAACACTTTCTTGAAGACCCCTGTTATTGTGGAAGAGGGAGAATCACTCTGTGCTTATTCTAGATTTGCACTTCTGAGGCCTGATCCTCAGGAGTTGGCTACTAAGCTCTGTATCCCAGGGTGGGAATTTGAACTTAATGCTGACGGGCAGCCCTTGAAGATTCTGAGGAAGAACATGACTACACTAGCTCAAACATGGAGCGGTCTTTCCTTCTCGAACTTGATTCCCACCTCCCACACTTTTGATGTCACTCTTGACAGGGCCAGACTCATCTATGGCATTATTATGAAGATGGACATGAACGTGGGGTACCTCATCTCCCACTAGATCTCCCTCACTGCTCAGCATGACACATCCAAACTTGGATTCCCAGCCTTGATTACAACTTTGTGTAAGGCTAGGGGAGTTCAGTCTAACTCGAGATCCTTGGAGAGCCTGAGTCGTGCCATTAATTTGGCATACATTAAGAAGAACTGTTGGAATCTTGATGATCCAACAGTAACATTCAGAGGACCCAGGAAGGCCAAAGAAAAGAGATCTGAGGTCCCTTCCACTTCAGCACCAGAGACAAGAGGTCCTTCTTCTTCTACACTTCCTCCCTCTTCCTCCACAGAGATCCCAGTGATTCCTCCAGCACCTTCAGAGATTCCACTTTCGGCTCCTCTCTCTGTAGGTCCAGCATATTTTATTTTTACTCCACAGATGCTGCATTCCATGCTCCAGAGCATCCATTGGGGGCAGGCCATCATCATGCAGAGCCTTCAGGGCTTGGGCTTGCCCTCCATTATTAGCATGGATGAGTTTGATTCTCATGTGGCCTGGCCAGGAGACCAGCCCTCTTCCTCTGGAGGGGGTGGGGCCTCTACAGCCCAGGAGCCTGTGACTGAGGAGCCTCCAGCAGCAACAGAGGATGAGGATAAGCTCACTCCTGCTGAGCCTTTTGATTTTGATGCAGGTAGACATACGACTCAGGAGGAGGAGGCTATTCCAGAACTGATTCCAGAGCCATCTCCAGCCCCTGCGCATGCACCTGATGATGCCACACTAGTGGTGGAGCCTGAGCAAACTATTCATGATTCTTTAGCAGCTCCAGCACTGGATCTTAATGAAAACCAGCCACAGGAGGAGCAGGACGTTTAAATTTTTTGCATTATGAACACTTTATTTATTCTTAGTTATTTTATGATTATGTTATTTAAATTTCAGCTTTTATGTTTCCATTCTTTAAATTTCAGCATTTAAATTTTAGTAGCATAGTTGTTTGTTTGCTTGTACAAAAAGCTTGATTGAACAGTGAATTGATTGAACATTGTATGCAGTGACTTGTTTGGTATGGAATGAGTGTTTAAAAGTGATTGATTGAGAAAATGTATGAAATGAATGGATTTGGATGATGAGATGATTCTTTTGATCAAGTTTGCCGTCATTAGAAGAGAATGAACATATGATTGGAATTATGTCTGAAAATGTTAGTCGGTTGTCAGATTGATTGTGAAGGAATGCATTAACCGTATCCCGATAAGGGTGTGATCTTTAAAATTTTGAGAGAAACGACTATCATTTAGTGATGATTTTTGTGTGAATCTCTGAAGTATGGATTGGATGCATGAACTTGAGGATGATGAAGGCCATGTTTGATTATGAATAACGACTTAGCCAAAAAGCTAACCTTGTGATTGAATGAATTATCCCTTGCACCCAGTTTGAGCTGAATGAATTGATTGATTGATTGAACCTCGAGCCTATTTAGTTGTATCTTCTGTTACCTTATTTTAGGTTGTAGGAGAGCATCATCCACAGAAGATGGTTCAAGGCAAATTTGTCCTAAATTTGGGGGAGTTATTATCAAGGTAAATTTGTTCAAAATTTGGGGGAGGCACTGGGTAAGGATTGAAATGGTCAAAGAAAATAGTATATACACTGTTTCTGTTCTTTGTGTTAAAAAAACATGTAAGTATAAATAAAGTTAATAAGTGTGTATGCTATAATTCCAGGTATGAAAGCTAAGTGCCTAAGAAAAAAGGCAAGTATGGGGAAGGAATGAATGAAAAAGTAAAGGTTATTCTATGGATGAATGCTCTCCTAGAACCTAAGCTTTTGAATCCTAGAAAAACCATGAATTGTTGGCAGCCTAACCCCATTACAAGCCTAGAAAGTCCTTCGGATTCATTTTTGTGTGTTCATTACTGTATGATAGGAGATGAAATGCAAAGGTTGGAACTTGTGTTGGTTGTTTATGATGGAATAAGCCTAAACACTTGAGTTTGAGTGAAACAATGACTGTGAGGTTTTGGTTGATGATCCTTCCTTGATTTTTGTCATGCTTGCTAGCTTATTTCAGCTGCGACTCTAATACTTGTGCTCTTATCTTTGAAAAACTGCATGCTTGTGAGAAGTAATTTATTTAAGCATTCCATGGTATTCAGTTCATATGGTTGATATCCTTCATGAATCAAACACCATTTTCTTTTGATTGGCCACTATCTTTATCACTTGAGGACAAGTTAACTGTTCTTTCTTTGCTTGAGGACAAGCAAAACTGTAAATTTGGGGGAGTTTGTTAGTCGCTTTATATGACTAACTTTTGTATAGAAATTATTTTCCAAAACTTGTATATAGTTCCCCAATTTATGGTTATTTTGTAGTGATTTTTGTAAGTAAATTTTGTTTTATGGATAAAGTTGTCTTTAGAATATGTCCATTGGATTTAATGATGAAATATGTGCAATTTTAGGTGAAAAAGAGGCTAAGTCATGAAGTGCCAAAAGTGACAGTTGAGCTTAGCTCAGCAGTTGGGCTAAGCGTGCATCCACCGCTAAGCGCAGCTTCAGTGTGCTTAGCGCAACAGAAGAATCTGGCAGGGCATCAATATCAAGGCCGCACGCTAAGTGCGAGATCAGTGCACTAAGCAGAACAGGTGCCTTCAACCAGGCTAAGCACGAGATTGGCGCTAACCCCAATTTCACTTACCCGGGCTAAGCGCGAGGGTGGCGCTAAGCGCAACGTCGTGATTTTAGAGCCTATTTAAAGCCTGTTTTGTGCAAAATTAGGGTAAGCAGATGATTGGCACAGATTCCAGAGAAGCCACAATGCTTATTTTGGGAAAAAAACCCTAGAAGTAGCATAGAGGAGCAGCTTTTGCAGAGATACCTAGGTTTTGTAAGCTTATTATTATTAGGGTTTCTTCTGTAATGGTTGGCTAAACACCCTAGTTGAGGGTTTCTAATGAATAGCTGATGTAAATACCTAATATCTAATTGATTGTGTTTTCTGTGTTCAATGCATCATTCAATGCTTAATGTTTGTATGTTGTTGGTCTGATCACCCATTTGTGTGCATAGTTAGGTGACTTTAGCATTGGGAAATGTACTGTTGCCTTAGAACTTGATTGAAGCAGGATCGAAACTTAGTCTTACATAAGGGATTTGCGGGTTAAGTTTTGGTTTTAGTTATGCTGTTACAATAATGCTGTTTAGTTTAGGCCTAGTCTTACATGAGGGATCTGCGCACGAAGCTTAGGCTAAATTAGGCTAAAATTTCGTAAGCTACTTGAGCTGAGTCTAGTCTTACATGAGGGATCTACGGTTGAAACTCAGTTTAACTTAGTCTAAACCTAAGAGGGTTGTCTAAATCGGGCCTAGTCTTACATGAGGGATCTGCGGACGAAGCTTGGATTAATTCGGCCTGACGAGGGATCGAAGGTTTAGTAATTTAGGCTACAACATAGAACACAAGAGCACGATTGATTAGAGAAATATATTTCTATGCATCAAATTGTTTGTTAGAAAGACCCAACATTTCTACCTACTGCTGTCACTTTTACTTACTTTGCATTTTATAGTTTTTAGCATAAAAGTTAGTTTAAATTCTGTTTGAAATTATCAATCATACATGTTCTTTCAACAATGCTTCATTTCTGAACTTAATTCAAGCTAACATTAGTTCCCTTTGTTCGATTCTCAGATTTATCCGTTTTAATTTTTAAATACTTGACGATCAGGTGCGCTTTCTGGTAAATCGAATTTCCCTTGAATATATTTGAACGAAGAAAAAGTGGAACAAAAAGTAACCGCAAGGGAAATCCAACATCCACCCATATATTTTTCCGGAGATAATACTCGGTCAAATCCGAAACTTCTGATTAAAAATGTGTTTGATAAAATATTTTAATTAACTTTTAATTTTTTTTTGCTAGCCAAAAGAACTTACTTAAGTGTTTAGTAAATGAGCTTTTTTTAGCTTCTAACATTTCTTTTGAAATGCAACTTTAAGTAGTGTTCTTCAAAACATTGACTTCTAACTTCTAACTTTTTATATTTTATTCTCTTTTTGTCATTGAATATTTATTAGATTTTCTTTTTAATCTTTTCTATTTAAGGTAAACTTTTATTATTTTTATCATTTATGTAATATTATATTTTTAGCTACTTCAAAAGATAATCTGACTATTTTCGGCAAGACATTTCAACTAGCTTCTAGGTTTTTTACTAGCTGAAGAACTTGTTTGATTATTCGGTAAACAAGTTTTTTAGTAGCTTTTTAGTAGTTTCTAACACTTTTTGAAACCCTACTTGAAATAACATTTTTTAAAAGGCTGGCTTCTAGCCTTTTATATTTCCCCCCCTTTTATCTTTAATATATTTATCAAATTTCCTTATTATCCTTGTTAAATAAATAATGATTTTATTGTTTTTTTCTCATTTTACACTTTTCAACTACTTCAACAACTAATTTTACCGAACACTAATCATTTATACGATAGCTTTTCAACTTCCAGCTAGCTTTTCAACTTTTAGTTAATTTTTCAACTAGTTGTGCCAAATATAGCTTTTACCAAACTCTTAGATTTAGTAAGATAGCTTTCCAACTTCCTGCTAACAAATAGTTTTTTAGATTCCAACCAGCTTTTTAGCTAGTTTTGCCAAACCTAGCATAAGTTAGTGTTGAATCTACATCCTTGGTTTTAATTAGGACAAACCATTAGTCATTCAAATCAATATATTTTTTAGTCGGCCAATACGACTAACTTTTGTGTAAGAAACTGTTGTAAATTGTATATGACTCCTCCCATTTATAGTTGTTTTTGGTAGTATTGTAATTACTTTTTGTTAATTTAAGTAATAGGTACTCAGTATCCCAATTTTGTGTATTAAATGATCATTCCTTTTCAATTTTAGGAAAAATGGGCAAGATTGGTGAAGTGTAGAATTTATGAACTCGCTGAGCCACGCCACGCGCTGGGCGAGCCATCCGCTAAGGGCACTATCCTCTAGCTAAGCACGCAGAAGAATCCGGAAGAAGGATGAGCTGTATAGAGGCGATGAGCTAGTGTCAACTTGCTAAGCGCGCCTCCTTTAACCCTTAGGCTAAGCGAGAAGACTGGTGCTAAGCCAGAAGTCACTTACACGTGCTAAGCGAGCTCATCTTCCGCTAAGTGCGCACCCACCGATAGGATTGCCTATTTAAAGCTGAAATCTCGATTTTGGAATGGTTGTTGAGTTTTTTGAGAGTTTTTGGCTGTGGAGAGAATGAGAGAGAGCTGAGCTTGATGAGGAAGCCATCTTGTGGAGCTTTGGATGAGATTTTGAGAGATTGTGAGGTTTCTAGAGGTGGAGGAGACATCCCCACTACTTGTATTTCTTCTATCTTTCATCTTCTCTTCTCATTGTTGTAAAGGAAGCTTCCTTGCTATGGAGAGCTAAATCCTCAGTTGGTTCTTCCTATGGGGTACTTGATGTAAATATTTTCATATCTATCTAATGATGTTTTATGTGTTCACTGTGCTATCAATACTTAATTCTAGTGTGTCTTTGCCTTAATCACGCAACTGCATGCTTAGTTAGGGTCACTCAACATTGGGAAATGGTTTGATCCTTAGAACCTGATAAGACAGGGCTAGCTTATCGTATTTTCACGAGACATCGGGGGTATGATAACCTAGTTTTTGTTATGTTATGTCTTAATGCGGTTCTGGTTAAGTTTAGTCCAACAAGAGACATCTGAGGATGACGCTTGATTAGGATTTGACTAAACATGCACGAGACATCGAGGTGTAGTAGTCCAGGAGACAACATAGAACACATGAACATTGTTAGGTAGAGAACATCCTTAATAACATCAATCACCCAATAAGACCAACACGTTGTCTATCTGTCTTCACCCACCACTACTCACGTGATTTGCTTTTGAATAGTTTAGTTTACATATTTGTCAATACTACACACCAAACTTTCATCCCAAGACACTTATTTACTGAACCACAACTTTACCAAGTAAAACAAGTTCCCCGAGAGTTCGATACTCGATATTCACTTACCGTTTTATACTACTTGCATGATCCGGTGCACTTACTATCCGTCGAACAAGTTTATGGCGCCGTTGCCAGGGAACTTCTTTCTATTTGGAAAAGTTTAGTTCAGTTTTAAGTGTCTATTTGTTATTCTTTTATTATTTGTGAATATTTGTTTTTGTTTATATTTGATTTCTTCTTGAATTGGATAACCGCTATTTCTGTTAGTGTTTTGCATGCATAGATCTCCTACAGATAATTTAGTTCCTCTGGACTTGGAAATTGAAGCCACTTTAAGAAGGAATCGAGCCGAAAGGAGAAGGAAATTGTTGCAAGACAAGACAATAGCTTCCATTTTAGAAGAAGAAGCTCAATCCTCTGATTATGCATCATCTTATTCACCGTCATCAAGGGAATCCACTACAGATTTACCAGAAGCCTCTGTCATGGCTGAAGAACATCAACACAGGGTTACCCTTGAAGATTACTCCAATAGTTTTGTGCCTCAATTCTTTACAAGTATTGTGCAACTAGAAGTCCAAGCACATAATATAAACTATCCTCATTCTTTGATTCATCTGATAGAGGGGAACCTATTTCATGGATTACCAAACGAGGACCCCTACGCACACTTAGCAACATACATAGAGATTTGTAACACTGTAAAGATTGCAAGAGTGCCAGACAATGCCATCAGACTCAGTTTATTTTCATTTTCTTTGGCAGGAGAAGCCAAGAAGTGGCTCTATTCATTCAAAGGCAACAGTCTGAAGACGTGGGAGGAAGTTGTTGAGAAATTTCTGAAGAAATACTTCCCCGAGTCAAAGAATGCAGAAGGGAAGGCTACTATTTCATCATTCCACCAGTTCCCTGATGAGTCCTTGAGTGAAGCATTGGAGAGATTTCGTGGTTTGTTATGAAGGACTCCCACTCATGGATTATCTGAGCCAATTCATTTGAACATGTTTATAGATGGGCTGAGACCGTAAACCAAGCAATTATTAGATGGTTTAGCAGGATGGAAGATAAAGTTGAAAACCCCTAAAGAGGCAATTGAATTGATTGAAAATATGTCTACTAGTGATCATGCTATCCTACATGATAGAGTACATCAACCCACCAAGAAAAGCTTGTTGGAGTTATCATCACAAGTTGCTTTGCTGGCACAAAATAAATTGCTCTCTAAGCAACTTGAAATCTTAACAGAAGCACTTGGTAAGTTGCCAACTAAACTATCTACTGGTCAACCTTCACATTCTTTGGTTTTGCAGGTTACAGGTTGTACCATTTGTGGTGAGGCTCATGAATCAGGTCATTGCATTCCCATTGAAGAACACACTCAGGAAGTTCATTACATGGGAAATCAACAAAGGCAAGGATACAACCAAGGAGGATTTTCAAGTTTCCAGCAAGGTCCCTACAATCAGTAAGGGCAATGGAGATCACACCCTGGCAATCAATTCACTAAGGACCAGGGTGGACCTTCCAACAGGCCACCCCAACAAGGGCCAAATATTTTTCAGAGGACCACCAAACTGGAGGAGACACTAGCTCAGTTTATGCAAGTGACCATGTCCAACCATAAGAATATTGAGTCAGCCCTGAAAAACCTTGAGATCTAGGTGGGTCAACTAGCTAAGCAGTTAGCTGAGAAGTCATCCAACAACTTTGGAGCAAATACCGAGAAAAATCCCAAAGAAGAATGCAAAGCTATTATGACAAGAAGCATGAAGCTTGTGGCGGCTGAGGATGAGGATATTGTCACTTTGAAGGAGCAAGTTGTTTTGAAGGACACTGCTGATAAAAAGAATGATGAGGTAGAAGATGAGAGGAGTTAGTGGAGAGAAAAACCAATAATTGTCGAAAGGAAAGAAATAAAAGACAATGAAAAAGAAATAGAGGGAGAAAAAAAGAAGAAAAAGAAAAATTTGAAAAAAATAAAGAAGAGGAAAAAAGTAAGAGTGAAAAATCAAGAGAAAAGAGAAAAGAAACAGCTTCAGATGAGGGAAAGGAAGTGCCATACCTTTTGGTACCTTCCAAGAAAGATAAGGAACGCCACCTGGCGAGATTCCTAGACATTTTTAGGAAATTGGAGATAACAATGCCCTTTGGAGAAGTTCTACAACAGATGCCACTGTACTCCAAGTTTTTAAAAGACATGTTGACAAAGAAGCACAAGTACATTCACCAGGAAAATATAGTTATGAAAGGTAATTGCAGTGCGGTGATCCAGAAAATCCTTCCACCGAAGCACAAAGACCCTGGGAGTGTGACCATTCCTTGGTCAATAGGTGAAGTCACAGTGGGAAAAGCTCTCATTGACTTGGGAGCCAGTATCAATCTGATGCCACTCTCCATGTGCAGAAGACTGGGAGAGTTGGAAATCATGCCCACTAGAATGACTTTACAGTTGGCTGACCGCTCCATTACCATACCATATGGAGTAATTGAAGATGTTTTGGTCAGAGTAAAACATTTTATCTTCCCAGCAGACTTTGTTGTAATGGATATCTGTGAAGATAATGACATTCCCTTAATCTTGGGAAGACCATTTATGTTAACTGCAAGCTGTGTAGTTGACATGGGAAGAAAGAAACTAGAAATGGGCTTTGAAGATTAGAGGATCGATTTTGATTTATTTGTAGAAGACAAGCTTATGCTAGATCAAAATGTTTGCTTGCAGGTAAGGGAAGTTGAACAGGAGGTCCTAAAGGTGAGGGCCAAATTTGATATCACCCATTGAGGCATATGCGTCAAGCTAATGACGTTAAAAGAGCGCTTCCTGGGAGGCAACCCAGTTCTAATTTCTTTCATTTGTTTTTCATGCATTGCATAAGTTGGAATTTGCTTTATGATCATTGAAAAAGGGGTATATCAGCTTATACTAAGTTATAGATATTGGGGTTTGATCTAAATGTTTTGAGAAAGTGGACTGAAAATAACTGAAAAAACATTTTCTTGAAAATAGTCCACTCGCTAAGCGTATATCACGCACTGAGCGCATCTCCTCCATGTGCTAAGTGAGGCTAGCCTACGCTAAGTGCTCAAATCCCTGCATCTCAAGCTGATTGGGCTCACTAAGCTGGCCATGGGTGAGCTTAGCCCAATTCAATTCAATCTGAATTGGGCTAAGCGAGAGTGTACCTGCGCTAAGCCCAATTCCTTGCTGTCAAATTACTGGTTTAATTGAGCTAAGCGTGACCCATTCGCGCTAAGCCCAATTCCTTGCGGCCTGAATAACGCTAAGCTAGCAACAACTCGCTAAGCGCATACCCCCTCTATATGTAGGATGCAGCCGGCTTAGCAAGAGTTGCAAGATTCCTTATCTACACAACTCGCTTAGCGTGCTTCTTTGTGCTAAGCGCAGTTCAAAAATATGTTTGAATTTGAAATTGGGCCCAACATGTCAGCCCGCCAAGAGAGAAGGTGAGAAGCCAAACGTCTCTCTTTCACTTAACGGGTTGACTCGCTAAGCGAGTTGGTCAAAAAATGGATAAGTAAAGTGTAACACCAGTTACACTTACACTTACCCCAAATATTTCAAAAGTTTTCTTGCAACCTCTCCCTTCTGAAATTCACACATTGCATCTTCGAGCTTCAATCTTGCATTTTTCATCCAATCTTCACTGAGCATCTTCGATCCAAGTAAGTTCCCAACTTCATTTATGTTTCTTCTCTTATTAATACCTTAGGATAGAAGACATTAGGTTAGCAATTTAATTTTTAGGGGTAGATTGCAAGTAGAAAAAATAAAAGTTAGGATTTTGTTAAGAGTTGTAAGTGGTAGCTAATTTCGATTATGTTGCATGTCTGATAGGGGCCTATTAGAGGCCTAAAAGAGGAAGTCGAAAGACTTCTTCGTCTGCATTTTTTCTGGAAAATGCAATGAACTCGCTAAGCGCGTCTGATGCGCTAAGCGAGTTCATCAATTAAGTCTTGAATATATGCATTTCCAGACAAACTCGCTTAGCCAGCATGCATGTGCTAAGCGAGTTCATCCATGTTGTTGAATGTTCATCATCTTTAGGAACATCGTGGCTAAGCGGCATCTGTGTGCGCTAAGCCCCTGAACACATCATTAATGACATACCTGTGGCTAAGCGAGTGCTTCTCGCTAAGCCCAGGTACCTTAGACAGATTTATTTTGTTGACTGCCTCGCGCTAAGCCCAACTTGTCTGAGCTAAGCGCTATTCGTTGCGGCAGTGATTGGGCTAAGCGAGTCTTATCGCTAAGCCCACATAACTTAGTCAAATTTTTGAAGTGTTGCTTGCGCTAAGTGCCACCCCCTTGGGCTAAGCACTATTCGTTGTGGCATGCATAAGGCTAAGCCAATGTTGCTCGCTAAGCCATTGTTTGAAATAAAAGTGCTCTAGGCTAAGCGAGTGCCTATCTCGCTAAGCCAATTATGCAGAGAATTTTTTTTTGTCATAACTGGCTAAGCGCACCCCTGTTACGCTAAGCTAGTGTGTTGTTTTTCCTAAGGCGCGCTAAGAGAGCTGCGTCTCGCTAAGCGCACGTTGCCAATTTCAGTTTTTATTTTCTGTTTCAATTTTGATAACTTCTGGTCTAATAAACTGATGGGTTCTTTTTATTGTAGATGGCATTCAGGGAGAGAAAGAGCACTGCTTATAGACCTGCAGCTCAGTATAATACCAGGCGATTCCAATCTTTGGAAGTTTGGAATAGATGCACAGACAATATTGGAATAGAAGTATAGACGTGGCTGTGGTTAAGGAATTCCATGCTAATTTATACACCCCAGAGGACCAAGCTCCAAAGCAAGCCAGAGTAAGAGGACACCTGATCAAAATAGATGCAGACAACTTGAATGAGTTTCTTCAAACTCTTGTGGTATTAAAGGAGGGGGAATCTTTACCCACCTACTCTAGATTTTGCAGGTTGAGGTCTAATCCTCAGGAGATTGAAGCTAGACTCTGTATTCCCCACAAGGGGTTTGTTCTGAATGCTGAGGGCCAACCATGGAAACTCTTTAGAAAGGATCTGACTACACTAGCCCAGACATGGAGTGTCTTCTCTTACTCTAACTTAGCTCCCACATCCCTCACCTAAGATTTAAACATGGACAGAGCCAGGTTGGTTTATGGCTTGGTAACCCACATGGATATGAACATCGACACCCTGATCTCAGGTCAAATCTCTTCTGTTGCTCAGAGTAACTCCTCTAGGCTCAGATTTCCAGCCTTGATCACTACCCTCTGTAGAGCTAGAGGAATTACCTCTGATAGTCTGACTTATGAGAGCCTGAGCCCGGCCATTAACTTGGCCTACATTAAGAAAAACTGTTGGAATATGGATTATCTGATAGTTAACTTCAGAGGGGCAAGGAAAGCAAGGGCTCGACCAGTTGATGTTCCTTCTTCTTCTACTCCACCAGCTCCTTCCACTTCTGCTACTCCTACACTAGCTCCTCTAGACCCATCTGCCCAGGACTCTCAGCGCTTTGAGTCCATGCTTCAGAGTCTTTATCAGGGAAAAGTATTGTTAATGTAGAGCCTACAGGTTGTGGCTCCACCAGGTACCATCTTGACAGTTAAGCAGTTCGTGGAGAAGGTAGCCTGGCCAGAAAATCAGCCTTTTCTTGTGAGGGAAGGTGGAAGTCCCAGTGCTCAGGTACCTCAGTAGGTTCAGGATGCATCTTCAGAGGCCACCATCCCTAAGCCATTTGTTTTTAAGGCAGGAGGGACACAGGTAAGGCAGGAGGCTGCTACTCCAGAGAGGTCAACACAGATTTCACCAGATCCACCTACACCAATGCATGAGATGCCAGCAGACCCTTCTACTCCATTACTGGAGATTCCAGAGGACCCTGCCTCACTAGTCCTGGGACTGACTACCACTCCTCTAGCCACTCTTGTGCTACATTTTACAGATGAGGAAGGCACTCAGGATCAAGATAACCAACAAGATGACCAGTCACAGGAGTTTTAAATTCCTATTCTTGTTTTTTTATAAATATTATAATTATTATACTTATGTCTTTAGTACAATTTTTGTTGTGATATTGGTTTACTTTTGATTGAGGATAGTAGTATGCATGTCTTGAAGCATACTTGATGTGTCATTATTTTCTCCTATTTCTTAACCCTTTCTGTCACCAATTTAATTACTGATTTACTCTAATTGTTAAGTTTATTATTCAGTTTTATCAATTGGGCCCACTTGACTAATTTGATGTTTTTAATTCAATTTCAGGATAATTATAAGCAATTGGGCCGAGCCAAATTGGACTTGAAGAGAGAAGACAATTTTATTAGATTTTGTCTAGTTTCATTTTATGGCGTTCAATTATTTTTATTTCGTTTTAGGCCAAAATAATGTAATAGGGCCCAGTGACTTTGAGTGACCCTTATAAATAGCAGCCTTGGGATTCATGGAGGCTATTTTGTTATGCTATTATTGAGGAGTTTTAGGGTTTTACGTTTTGGAGCTTTGTATTACTGTTCACGTGAATGCAATTTCGTTTCTGTTCCTTCTTCTGCCTTTAGCTTCATTTTCGTCTTCTGCCTTTAGCTTCATTTTCGTTTTCTGCCTTTAGCTTCATTTTCATTTTTTGCCTTTAGCTTCCTTTATGTTTTCTACTTTTGTTGAACTTATGGAAGGCTAAATTTCTAGTGTTGTTTCCCTCTGAGGATGAATCATAATTCTCTTTGAGGTTCTGTTTTTATTGTTGCTCTCCTATCGGTTTTCCCTTCACCAATTAACCCACATGCGTTCTGTTAATCTGTGCACGCTTCGTGTTCGATTAATTGCCACTGGGCTTAAATTACGTTCGTGCTTAATGAACAAGGGGTTAATTGGTGTATGTGTTGCTTAATCACATATTGACAACCTTAAATTGATTTTCACTTAGTAAATTAAACTAGGGTTGGATTAAGTGGTTAAATGCCAGGGGTGAAATCCTCATAACCTAGGATAAGAGAATGGCTTCTGAATCAGAGGAAACAACATGTTTTTAATACTATTAATTTCGTATTCCAATCTACTTGTTCTTAAATTCACAAAGAAACACCTCCAATTGTTACTGTTATAACGAAGCATATTATGAACATTTGGTCAGTCATTGCTCATTGGGAAACGACCTAGGATCACTTCCTAGTTGCTGCATTTTAATGTTTATTTGATTCGGGTACGGCCTCGATCAATACTGAACAGTTTGACTTGATTATTTGAGTATGCAGTGCAAACATAATTATTTTATTTTTTTGTGAAATTGGTGTTGTGAATTGATTGCATGAATGGGTGAAGCATGTGTTAAAATCATGAGTTTTGAATGAGCATGTATGAAGATGAGAAAGAACAAGAGAGTAGGATCAGAATTAGAAATATTAGTCAGTGGACATATTAACTGAGAAAGAAAAGCTTGAACCATAACTCGGGGACAGTGTGAACTTAATTGTTGAGAGAACGACTAGCATAGAGCAATGAGTTTTGTATCAATCTCTGAATTTTAGAATGAAATGCATGAATTTGGATATGATGAAGGCTATTGTTGTATATACAAGCCACTTGACCAAAAGCTTACTGTCATACCCTAATTTCGTCCGGGGATTATTACTTGATGACATGCAACCTTTGGTTAGCCGCTTTGAGATATTTGGCGTCCTTTGTTGCACAATAAATGAAGTCCCGAGAGGTCTCAGAAATCTAAAGGAAGCAGGGTTGCGCGATCCGTGAAAATCCGTAATGTGGCGGAAGTCGAAAAGAGGTGTTTTTGCGCAATCCGTAAGTTTCCGTAACTTCTTCGAAAGCTAAAAAAGAGTAAATACATAATCCGTAAGGATCCGTAACCTTGCGGAAGGAAAATAAGTATCGTTACGAAATTCGTAAAGTTTCGTAACGTTACGGAAAAAGAATTACAAAATAGAAAGGGGGGCGCATTTAGTAAATAGGGGGGGTGTAAATAGCAACCAGGCCCACTTGGGCCCTCCAGAAGATTCCTCCAGAAGGCTGTTGCTTCTAGAGGAAGTGACCTTGCTCGCCTGGGCGAGCTGGGCGGCAAGCTTCTCCCCTATTTTGCTATAAATAGGGGAAGAAGTGAAGAAGAAAAGGGTTCAGCCCCTTAGGCACTTCTGTCTCTTTCGAATTTGCTGAGGAAAATTATTTCCGTGAAGAAAGTCCAAGCCGAGGCGCTTCCGTAACGTTTCCGTGAGTAATTACGCGAAGATTCTCGACCGTTCTTCAAGATCCATCGTTCGTTCTTCGTTTTCTTCAGTCTTCAACGGGTAAGTACCTCAAACCAAGCTTTTCAATTCATTATATGTACCCGTGGTGGTCCACATTGTGTTTCATGTATTTTCATTCTCGTTTTCATTTACTTTCCGTACCCCCTTTTGACATGCTTAAGCCATTTATTTAAGTCATTTCTCGCTTAATCTAAAAATAAAATAAATTTCCACCGTTCATTTTAATTGTAGTATTCGTTAATTTCTGTTAAAATGAATTCCGACCGTTCGGTCGTGCCGTAACCACGTTGGAAATCAAAAAAGAGGTAAAATAATAATATAATAATAAAAAAAATATCTTTTAGTAAAATGAAGCACTAAAATCAATCGGATGTTTTCTCTTTGGGATTTCTCATTATTAATTGAATTGACTAATAACTAAAGCGAAACTAAGGCTAAAATCAATTCGCCAAGTCAAGCTCGTCCACCAAAAAGTCACTAAAAAAGAGATTTTGAAAGTTTATCATTTCAGTTTCTTACCAAGTAAAATGGATCATTTTTAAGGTCCAACGCCTTAAAATGATCACCCTTCAAGTAAAAGAATCACTTGATTCACGCATAAGGAAGAACTACGTAGGTCTGATTTCCTCTTTGATGGAGGGTACGTAGGAGCAAAAGCCCTGCTTTTGTCGACCTCAAAAAATAAAAAGAAATAAAAGTTAAGATAACACAATTCCACAATTCTAAAAAATAGACTGTTGTCCTTTGGGACAAACGTGAGAGGTGCTAATACCTTCCTCAAGCGTAAATACAACTCCCGAACTTAGAATTTTCCTTTTGACCAGTTTCCTTCGGTTTTTCCGACGTTTTCCACAAATAAACGTTGGTGGTGACTCTGCGCATCTTTCCTCCTTTGGGAAGCGCACCCGTGAGCCTCGCCCTCGCTCGCCCGCGTAGGGCACGTTGCGACAGTTGGTGACTCCACTGGGGACTTTTTTTGTGAGTTAGGCCTATTTTAAGGAATTGTGGAATTGTGAAACTTTGTGTGTGCTTTTATTGAACTGTGTAAAATGTAAATAACTGTTGTCTGTTTCGCATTCTTTACACTGCATTCTAAGCACCCACGGGTTTGAGTATAAAAAAGGGCCCTACACTCGGGTTCATGGGGATTTAAGGAGTGGAGGTGAATCTATCATCATGCTAGGTCTCCGACTTGCTTGATAATAGTGAAACCCCGTATAGAGCTTTCTCTCTTTATAATGTGTTGTCGCTGGTATTCCATACCGCCACAATATTATTATCTTGAGTGATGATACCTCTAGAAAACAGCCATGTGAGTTATGAATTGTTGGGGAGTAGTTATTAGAGACCCCTAGATATTGTCCTATAGGTTCCCAAATAGGGGCAAAGAGCAAACACGCTCCGTGCCATTCGTTCTCATGCATTTTTTTGGTAAATAGCACTAGTTTATAGTTTTGCTAGTGATGTTTGGTTTCTTTAGAGTAATACGTAACCTTTTTAATACTACGTTGAGGCGCCATCATGCCCAAAACGTAGCATTAAAGTTGGATCTCTGCGGTATCGTATGTGTGAATTACCCCTTTGTGTTGTTTTCTTTCCGTTTCATGCATGCGCATCTGCATCATACCGTCACACATGCGTTGTATGTGGGTCTTGTCTTTTGTCATGGGAAGCCGAAAGATCCATATCGTCTTCTTAACTGCACACATGGGGCACTGCGCCCCCAAATGCGCAGTAAGGAGAGATGATTTTCCGGGCTCTCGTGTCCGTAAATGCATTCATATCATGCACCGCATAAACATCTCTTCAGCATCATAATGAACATATCGTTCCTGCATTTGTCCGTTATCACATTCCCATTTTGCATGAGTCATTGCATCATCATGCATATGCGTTCAACATACTTTTTGTTCTACATGTTTGCTCATACATGATCCTTGTATTTTCCTCTACAAAACAAAAACAAAAAAAAAAGGGAAGCATGAAAATTCATGATGCATTCTTAGTTGCATGTGTTAGGTACCATGAGCCAACCATGTTGGGATCATAAACCCATTTCTAAAAAAAAACACAAACAACAAAACAAAATGATTGAACATGGTACCTAATGCATGTTTAACTAAGAAAGGATGTTTCTTCGGGCATCTCAATCTCATAATTACATTTTCCATGCATAGCATGCATATTCCCGAGTCTTTCATCCCTATGAAATGTTGATGAAGTATTGGCGATCAAAATTTCCATTCCCTGGGTTATGGGGTTGAACCAAGCTCGTGCTTTTACGAAAAGGTTCATCGAGTCAAGTTGAAGTATGGAAGTAACCATCTTGAAAAAAAAATGGGGCAAAAGATCGTGTTACATCGCCGCTTCGTCTACTGCCAAACACATTTAGGGCTGCTGATGTCCCTGTTACTTCCAGTTTCACCTTGACGAAGATGTCATGGACCATGTTGAAAATCTAAATTGTTCAACCCCATATCCAGTGTACAAATTCGCAATACTTCAACTGTGCATCATTCGCATACATCTATGTTGTTCATTGGTTGCATTGCTCATTGCATTCTTTCCTTGAAAAAAAAAAAGAAGAACTTAATCATTGTTATAAAAAAGAAAAAAAACATGCTTTACGGTGCCCTCACCGAACTTGTGATAGAGCTAGAGTAATGGGTGAAGTAGAGGAGATACAAGAGAAGATGAAGGCCAACATGGAGGCCATTAAAGAGAAAATGGCCACAATGATGGAGGCCATGATGAGCGTGAAGAAGATAATGGAAGCCAATGCGGTTGCAATTGCCGCTACCAGCGTTGTTGCTAAGGTGAACCCGACGTCCCCATCTGGCCTCAACCAAATGAATCATCCGACCTTAGATATGGTAGGCAAAGATTTGGGAAGTAGGGATGGCCTCCATGATGTGCAAAATTCAAAACGAGCACGCCTTCCCGCCATATGGTTTGCCTCTCAACTATACGCCACCCAATATGGCGTACACTCCCAGTAAGAATGTCAATAACTCCACTCCTATACCCATTGAGAGCCAATAAACCCCAAACTAATCATGCACATGTCTCTTAAACCGTGGGGGAGACACATGAAATTCCCCATCACAATCTAGCCGACTTCGAGCCTCGGCTCGAATATGCCACTGAAGGGCAAGCAGTTGGTGGTATACCCCTTGAAAACACTTCGGAAGGCCCTCAGTATCACCCCCAGCTACACCTCTTGCATTCCACAACAAGTAAAAACCCTCATGCTATGGCAGAAATGGGAAAGCTGGATCATCTAGAGGAAAGGCTCAGGGCCATTGAAGGAGGTGAAGATTATTCCTTTGCTAACCTAGGAGAGTTGTTCCTAGTACCCAATATCATCACCCCTCCCAAGTTCAAGGTGCTGGACTTTGACAAGTACAAGGGGACTACTTGCCCTGAGAACCATCTAAAGATGTATTGTCGGAAGACAGGGGCATACGCAAAAGATGAGAAATTGCTGATACATTCCTTCCAAGGAAGTCTTACTGGGGGTAGCTGTTACCTGGTACACTAACCTGGAACCTTCTCGAGTCCACTCTTGGAAGGACCTAATGGTTGCCTTCATTAGGCAGTATCAGTACAATTTTGATATGGTTTTGGATAGGATGCAACTACAAAATATGTGCAAAAAAGGGGGCACGGATCTTTCAAAGAATACGCCCAAGGTGGAGAACCTGGCAGCTCAAGTGGCACCTCAATGACGAAAAAACGATGACAATGATAGTAGACACATTACCAGTATTCTACTATGGAAAATGGTGGGCTACGCACCTTTAAAGCTTTGCGGATTTGGTCTTTGCCAGTGAAAGGATCGGTGTGGGTCTGAAAAAAGGCAAATTTAGTCATCCTGCTTGGACGAATGAGAAAACTAGGGCAAATGAAGAGGGTGAGGATGAAGGAGAAACCCGTGCTGTGACTGCCATTCCAATACAGCCAAGTTTCCCACCAACCCAACAATGTCATTACTCAGCCAATAACCAACCTTCTCCTTACCCACCACCCAGTTATCCACAAAGGCCATCCCTAAAACAACCACAAAGTCTACCTACCGCACTTCTAATGACAAACACCACCTTTAGCATAAACCAAAACACCAACCAAGAAATGAATTTTGCAGTGAGAAAGCCTGTAGAATTCACCCCAATTCCAGTGTCCTATGCTGACTTGCTCCCATATCTACTTGATAATTCAATGGTAGCCATAACCCCAACCAAGGTTCATCAACCTCCATTTCTCCTAGAATACGACTTGAACGCAACATGTGCTTGTCACGGAGAAGCCCCGGGGCATTCCATTCAGCATTGTAGGGGCCTGAAGCGTAAGGAGCAAGGTCTAATTGATGCGGGCTGGCTGAAATTTGAGGAGAATCGCGTGTAAATCCCGAAATTGACAAGAGATGCCACACATGAGGCAATTTTGAAAGCTGTTGTTAGATGTCTCTAATGACTCATCAGGATTTTCAACTTTCATCGGAATTGGGTGCAAGCCATTGGTCTATTTGTTCAAGCGACCTGTGACCATTCAATCAGAGGTTACTCGTCTTGCACGTTGGTGGGGCGCCGTAAAACAACGAGTAAAGTTCAAAACCAATAAGTTTCAAAATAAAAAAAAGTTCAAAAAGAAAAAAGAAGCATTTGATTGACTGTGTTTTCAAGACGTTCATGTGACCCCATTTTATCATTCTGGAAAGTTTGTTTTTTAAGAGAAGTGAGTTATCAAGAATAGGATGTTGGACAAATGGCCTCAGTTACCTTAAGGAAAAAAAGGGTTTGAATTAAGATACAAAGGCTATTCCCCAATTAAACTTTCACTCTCTCTTTTTGGATTAACAATGCACCCTTAACATGAATTACTCAAAAGACAATTCAAAATAAACTTCTTTAAAGTAAAAGATAAATGGCAATAAATAAAAGAAGTTTAAGGGAAGAGAGGAATGCAAACTTGATTTATACTGGTTCGGCCACTTCCCGTGCCTACGTCCAGTCCTCAAGCAACCCACTTGAGATTTTCCACTCTCTTTGTAAAACTCCTTTTACAAAGTCTGGACCACATAGGGACAACCCTTCCCTTGTGTTTAAGAATCCTCTACAACAAGAGACCCACGGTCTCTTAATCCCTTTTCAGAAATAAGAAGAAGAGAAGAAGATATCTCTCTTAAAAGAGCTAGATTGCACAAGAAGATCAATCAAAATTCCTTATTGAATATGCAAGTGGTTGACCAAGGAATCTTTTTGAGAGGATAAAACATTTCAGTTCAGAAAAACTCTTAATCTTTTGAGAGGATAAAACATTTTGGCAATGAAAACTCTCTTTAAATTCGTGTTTCCAAGTCACATATAAATAGACCTTTGATGGCCATTCATAAACCATTTGAATAGATGTGACTCTTGGGAATTATATTCTGAAAATCCCCTCTGGTAATCAATTACAAGACTTGTGTAATCGATTACAGATTTTAAAAATTTGAATTAAAACATTTTTCAACTGCTGGTAATCGATTACCAGAGAGCAAATCTCAATTTGAAATGATAGAATTCTTTGGTCAAACCTTTTGTATTTTCAATTTGGAAACTTCTTCCTAAAGATTCTAGAGATCAACTTGATCATATATCTTGATTTTCTTGGATTCTTGTCTTGAATAAAACTTAGAAGCACTTGATCCTTTAGCATCATCAAGACATCAAAACATCTTGCTTCTACATAGGAGTCATTTGACTTAATCCATCAACTGAAAAATCCTTCAACTATTTCTCGTCCTTGGAAAATTCTTTTTGCAAGAATCAACTGCTTCTTTCATTCTTCCTCACTACGAGGTTGTGAAAACAAGACAACAATTGGTACCTCTAAGCCCTACACTGGGGCAACGAAAGGCCCCATGCAAAAACATCAAGCGAACCTAGGGGCAGATTAGAAGTTTTCACCCAATAGGTTCCCAGCTACAAGGTCATGACGAAAGATAACAATTGGCACCTCAAAGCCTTACACTGGTGCAATGAGGGGCATCGTGCATGAGCCTCAAGTGAACATAGGGGCAGATCAAAAGTTCTCACCCGTCGATGTTTTTAACAGAGAAAAAGGGTGAGGGGGAGACAAACCCTGGAATTGCAATAGATTGATTAAATGTGAAACGACTCCATTGCCGTCACTCCAAAATGGTCAAGTGACTAAGTCAAACAGAACATACACTCTGAGGGAGTTCCCGGAGAGATTTGCAAAAGATAGGATAAGGTTGCATGAATTATCATCTTTTTCAAAAGGACAGTCAATCTGTGTTTTCCAAAAAAATTAAATCAAAATCAAAATCACAAAATAGGGAAAGAATGTCATGAACATTGTACAACTTTCCATTGCATTGCATTGTTTCATATGAGGTTAGCGTTACCAAATTTCACAACAAAGGTTGCATGCGTCTGCATCCCTAAAAATCATGTTAACTGCATAGATTTCCTACATCTCGTGTCCAATCTTGTTGGATGACCGACCCTCTCGATGGGCCGACCTCTTGTTTTCTCATAAAGGTGGACCCTTGGGTACTAGTACCTATCTTCTTCAAAGGACTACATGTCCTTGCCATCAGAGGACTACACGTCCTCGCCTTCAGAGGGCCGCACGCCCTCGCCTTCAGAGGACTACACGTCTTCAACTTCAGAGGACTACACGTCCTCGTCGTCAAAGGGTCATGTACCTTCACCTTTGTAGGGCTACACGCCCTCACCTTCAGAGGACTACATGTCCTCGCCTTTAGAGGACTACACGTCCTCGCCATCAGAGGACTACATGTCCCCCATTTTCAAAGGGCGACACGCCCTCACCTTTAGAGGACTGCACGTCCTCGCCATCATAGAGCTACACTCCCTCGCCTTCAAAAGGCGGCACGTCCTGAACTTCAGAGGGCTGCACGCCCTTGCCTTTAGAAGGCTACGCGTCCTCATATTCAGTGTGCTCCATATCCACACCTTAAGAGAATATAAGGTCCGTTGCCCTTAGATGCTTAACCGAGACTTGCGCTCCCGGTTAAGGGCCGGTAGTTTCCTTTTATCAGTTCCTGGGCCACCCCCTGATATTAGAGGGCGACCAACTATGCGAGCACATCCAGAGAAGGAGGCTATCACGCATCTACTATGCATACCGGGGCAAGATTTCACTCGTGCCGCTGCAAAAAGACGAGTGTGGATCATGCGCACCAACATGACCACTTTTACATGAATATGGATGACGTTGCTATTTAGTAACATTCTGCCCGGCGACCATAATGCCAATCTCCCCCTGCAGATGTATCGGTTGGTCTGTGCCGTCATGACATAGGTAAGTATGCACATGGTTCAATTGATTTCTGATGTCATCTATTTGTTTGCAGGAGTCACACCCACAAAGACACCCAGTGGACCCGGAGAAGTCCAACAGGGCCCTGGGGTTTCCAGCTCTGGTTACGGGCCTCTGTAGTCCTACAGGGTGCCCGTTCCCCCCGGCAAGGTCACGTCATCATAGGTAAGTATGCACATCACTCAACTGATTTCTGATTTCATCTATTGTTTGCAGGGATCGCGCCTGCAAGACACCCAGTGGACCCGAAGAAGTCCAACAGGGTCTTGGAGTTGTCAAGCTCTAATTACGGGTCTCTGCCAGTTCTACGCAGTACCTGTCACCTCCAGCAAGGGCATCAGGCAGGCGCAGGGCGAAACACCACAGCAGCCTGGGGATGGCCGGCAGCGGGCAACAGACGCACCGCCATCACCTCTAGAGTTCACCTCAGCTCATCCACAAAAAGATTAGAGCGTTGCTTACGACCCATGGCCGACCAAGTCCAAAGTCAAAGGTAAGCAAAGTACTAGGTCCGTGACCGACAAGCCATCACGTGTCCAGCTCAAGACGTTAAAGAAGCGCTACTAGGAGGCAACCTAGTAACTTTTAAATCTCTGCTTGTTATTTGATCACCTTTGTTTCTCAGGTAATGGTAGGACATACCTAGTTGCTCATGATCCTAGGAAATTAAATAAAATGAGCACAAGCTCAGAAGGTAGTCATACCTCACAAAAAATATATATATGTATGTTTAGGTAGAAAGATACCTTGGATATGCATGTATGTAGCAAAAATACTTCACAAAATATATATATGTATGTTTAGGTAGCAAGATACCTTGGATATGCATGTATATAGCAAAAATATCTCACAAAACATATATATGTATGTTTAGGTAGAAAGATACCTTGGACACGCATGTATATAGCAAAATATCTCATGGAAGAAAAGAGAGCAAAAAGAGAGCGAGCAAGAAAAGAAAAAAGAAAAAGAAAATAGAAAATAAAAAATAATAAAGGTTGTCTAGCTAAAAAACAACATGTTTGTGAAAAGAGATAATTTCCAACTTTTCTTTGAAAGATTTTACTGATCTTAACCGGTTTTTGAAAAAAATGTGTGTACACATTTGAAGGGTAAATGTTGTGAAAAGTTTTTCGAACACCCAAGATAGACTCGGATGAATGCACAAATTGATAGAAGAACATATTTCGGAAATACTGGATTGACTTAAAATAGGAAAATGAATCCTGAGCCCTAGTGTCACGTGACCATAAAAAACTTGATGCTTGAGTGTCCACATGGGTACATGCATGATCAGTTTTGCATAAAATTTCCTAATCATCATTGTTGCATGTGTATCATGGAAATAATGTGGGACATCCCCTTCATCCCCGAACCGCTGGCCAAACCCTAACATATATCATGACCAACCGTTCTACAAGCCTTGAGCCAGAATCCCAACTTACCATAAACCTTGACCTAGGGTGAGAATGTCAATCCTTGCCCTCGGAAGAAAACACAAAAAAAAGGAGAGAGAATTCCCAATCCAAGAAAGGGAGGAGACACAAAACAGAAAGAAAATTCCCAATGAAAGAGTGGGAGAAAGCAAAAAAGAAAGGAAAATTCTCGATCAAGGATCGAAAGAAAAAGAAATATGCAGAAAGGTCTTTAGACCAGACAATATCTGAACAATACAGAATTGTCACCAAGTAACTAAGAAAAAGGAAACCACGACCTAAAGTGGTCCTCTCCCTTTGATTGCCGACAAAATCCTGTGCGCTAGCGACTTTCTCGCCACGCACTAAACAAGAACAGAAAAGGAAAAGGCAAAAACACTCAAAGCCAAATTCCCCACCTAAAAACCATTCCCAAAATAAGTCCTATTGATCCATGATCACGCATGTAATCTTTGATTTGATAGGAAATGATTTGCAAAATCAAGTCATGACATATCTATGGTTCGGAATTAGGATGAAACACTTACCTGTGCGAGATTGATACACTTTGAGTGATTTTCTTCTATTTTTGTTGGACCCAGTGTTTTCTCTAAATGGTCGTTTAGAAACGAAATGCTAACATCCAAAATCTCATTTACGGTTATGAGAAAATTTCATCAGCATACTCTTCTTCCCCGGCAGACACATTGTTTTTCATCCAAAAGCATATGTTGCTCTAATCAGTTGGAAGTTTTGTCTCTTTACTAAAGCATGTTCGCATTTTAGTAAAGAAAACACCGAGACTATTTTTAGTCTCACAATTATCAAGAACTACGTAGGTCTGAGTTCCTCATCACAAATTGAGGATACGTAGGAGCAAAAGCCCTGCTTTTGTCGACCACCCCACTTTTTGTTACCGTGTCCCAAGAGTCCGGTGGCATGCGGAGCTACATGACCATGGGATCCCCAAATCCGTATGTTCCATCATTTATCATTCTTATGTTATCTTGTTTCTATGACTTAAGGGACTAATGTTTGTTTTGTTGTTGCGATTGTCGTTTGTTTTGTGCATATATTTTGTTTGGACTATTGCGTTAGTGCTTACTTCGTTGTTGTCAATAGTGTTTGTTGAAATTCCGAAACCATGTAGAGTTTTTCATTTAGGAACGTCGTCCTAAAAATAAAATGAACCAAAAATCCTAATAAAAAGAAAGAAGCGTTGTGAATAAAAGTCATGTTCATAAAGAAAAGAAAAAGGTTTTTATATATATACATGTATGTAAAAGGAAAATGTGTATAGAAGGTTTTTGTGTAAATGATGCGTGGAAAGGAATTCTTGTGTGTGTGAGCAACGAGTGTATATGAAGAAACTTTTGTGTGAACTATAAGTGTGTGTTGAAAAAAAATGAAAAATCTTTGAATGTGAATAGGGTTTGTATATAGACTGTGTGACGTAAAGAGAAGAGTTCTAATGCGTGTACAGAAACAGTTTGTCATGTATAAAAATATAGATGTACAAAGAAAGGTTTTCCTCATAAAGGACCACAGGTTTATAGTTTTAGTGAATATATAAAAATAAAACAAAAAGTAAAGAGAAAGAAAGACCGCGAACGTCGACATGTTATAGTTAAGAAGTATAAATCATTCGTAAAGAGCAAACGCATCTTCTGGAAACAAGGGACCGATGCTAAGAGTTTATTTTTCGGAATGAACCGAGATAAGGATGGATGAATGCATTGAACTGATGAAAGAACATAATTTGGAAACGTTGGGTCTGTCTGTATAAATTCCCAACCGTAGTATCACAATGCCATAAACGGGATGCTCGAGTGCCCACCTGGCTGTAGCCATGACTAATTTTGCACGTAGTTTCCAAATCATCATTGTCACGCGTGCCTTATGGAATAATGTGGAAGTTCGGCCCGAGACCGACACCTCGTCACCCAAATTTGTTTTGCCCCAGATATCAAGATTGGGTTCCCACGATGAAAGACTCCATCAAAACACAACCTTAGACCTTTTTGAACCTTGGCCTGTAAAAAAGGGAATCCTCATTCTTTCCCCCGAAGCAAAGGACAACGGAATCTCCTCAAGGGAGAGCGAATAGAATGCTAAAACCCGATTTCCCAAAGAAAGGGATGAGGAAAAAAAAGTGAAAAGAAAGAAAAGGAAGAAATGGAAAGAAAGAAAAGAAAAAGATGAAAATAAAGAAAAGAACAAAAGAAAGAAAAGGAAAGGATTCCCGATCAAAGATCGAAAGGAAGTGAAAAGGGAAAAGAAGCAATTCTCGATCAATGAAAGAAAGAAGACAGAAATTCTTCAAAGCCAGATTGCCACTCAGAATCATTCTCGACTGGCAATATCCCACCCCACATGAACAAAGAGGAAAAGACCGAAACACCCAGCTCCCTCTCCAAAAAACGCTGACCTCGAGAGAATCCTATTTGGTCCGTGATCGTACGTTTGATCTATGATTCGATAGGAAGTCCCGTGCAAAATAGAGTCATGGTGCAGTTATTGGTTTGGGAATAGGATAAGACACTTGCCTTGTGAGTTTTATACACTATGAGTGATTTATTTTCAGCTTAGCCCGATGTTTCCCCTGCGTGTTCGTTTGAAAGCTAGAAGTTGACATCCTACCCTTCATTCTTGGTTACAAGGAAGATTACCCTTGACACGAGTATATTGTTTCTCTAAGATGTGGTGCTCTCGCGAATGATTTATTTTTCTTTACAAAAAGCATGTTATCCTTTTAGGTGGAAAAACCCGGTGGACCATTCGGTCCTGCCAAACACCCTTTTTCGGAGCCACATGAATGAACTGCGTTGTCGTTCATGTGTCCTCCATTTTCGAGTTTGGAGCTGTGTTTCATGATTGCCTAAGAGAGGAACCTCAAGGCAATCCTCCATTCTCGTCCTTTTCCGGAGCCACATGAATGTTATTGCTTAGGGTTGTTCATGTGTCCTCCACTTTTCGAGTTTGGAGTTGTGTTCCATGATTGCCTAAGAGAGGACCCTCAAGGCAATCCTCCATTCTCGTCCTTTTCCGGAGCCACATGAATGAATTGCGTTGTCATTCATGTGTCCTCCACTTTTGAGTTTGGAGTTGTGTTTCAGGATTGCCTAAGAAAGGAACCTCAAGGCAATCCTCCATTCTCATCCTTTTCCGGAGCCACATGAATGAATTGCGTTGTCGTTCATGTGTCTTCCACTTTTGAGTTTGGAGTTGTGTTTCATGATTGCCTAAGAGAGGAACCTCAAGGCAATCCTCCATTCTCATCCTTTTCCGGAGCCACATGAATGAATTGCATTGTCATTCATGTGTCCTCCACTTTTCGAGTTTGGAGCTGTGTTCCATGATTGCCTAAGAGAGGACCCTCAAGGCAATCCTCCATTCTCGTCCTTTTCCGGAGCCACATGAATGAATTGCGTTGTCATTCATGTGTCCTCCACTTTTGAGTTTGGAGCTGTGTTTCATGATTGCCTAAGAGAGGAACCTCAAGGCAATCCTCCATTCTCATCCTTTTCTGGAGCCACATGAATGAATTGCGTTGTCATTCATGTGTCCTCCATTTTCGAGTTTGGAGCTGTGTTTCATGATTGCCTAAGAGAGGAACCTCAAGGCAATCCTCCATTCTCGTCCTTTTCCGGAGCCACATGAATGAATTGCGTTGTCATTCATGTGTCCTCCATTTTCGAGTTTGGAGCTGTATTCCATGATTGCCTAAGAGAGGAACCTCAAGGCAATCCTCCATTCTCGTCCTTTTCCGGAGCCACATGAATGTTCTTGCTTAGGGCTATTCATGTGTCCTCCACTTTCGAGTTTGGAGCTGAGTTTCATGATTGCCTAAGTGCGGACCCTCAAGGCAATCCTCCATTCTCGTCCTTTTCCGGAGCCACATGAATGTTCTTGCTTAGGGCTGTTCATGTGTCCTCCACTTTCGAGTTTGGAGCTGAGTTTCATGATTGCCTAAGTGCGGACCCTCAAGGCAATCATCCATACTCCACCTGTGTTCGGAGCACCATGAATGTTATTGCCTAGCGTTGTTCATGTGTTCTCCCTTATCAAGTGCGAAGCTTCTGGTGACTGGGAAGCACGCCATTCTGTTGTTTTCCAGATCGGTTCCTTCGCCAAGTATGTGTATATGTGTATTATATTCGTTGTTCTAGTTGTTGTTTGTATTTTGTTTTGTGCAGAAGAAAAAAAAGAAGAAGAAGCGGAGATGAGAGTCGTCATCACAGAAAGGGCAGGGCGGACGAAATCAGTGTCCTATCTTTGCTTTCCTCTTATCTCTGATGAGATGTAAGTAAAGAGGGGCAACTGTCATACCCTAATTTCGTCCAGGGATTATTACTTGATGACATGCAACCTTTGGTTAGCTGCTTTGAGATATTTGGCGTCCTTTGTTGCACAATAAATGAAGTCCCGAGAGATCTCAGAAATCTAAAGGAAGCAGGCTTGCGCAATCCATGAAAATCCGTAATGTGGCGGATGTCGAAAAGAGGTGTTTTTGTGCAATCCGTAAGTTTCCGTAACTTCTTCGAAAGCTAAAAAAGAGTAAATACATAATCCGTAAGGATTCGTAACCTTGCGGAAGGAAAATAAGTATCGTTACGAAATTCGTAAAGTTTCGTAACGTTACGGAAAAAGAATTACAAAAAAATAGAAAGGGGGGTGCATTTAGTAAACAGGGGGGTGTAAATAGCCACCAGGCCCACTTGGGCCCTCTAGAAGATTCCTCCAGAAGGCTGTTGCTTCTGGAGGAAGCGACCTTGCTCGCCTGGGCGAGCTGAGCTCGCCTGGGCGAGCTGGGCGGCAAGCTTCTCCCCTATTTTGCTATAAATAGGGGAAGAAGTGAAGAAGAAAAGGGTTCAGCCCCTTAGGCACTTCTCTCTCTTTCGAATTTGCTGAGGAAAATTATTTCCGTGATGAAAGTCCAAGCCGAGGCGCTTCCGTAACGTTTCCGTGAGTAATTACGTGAAGATTCTCGACCGTTCTTCAAGATCCATCGTTCGTTCTTCGTTTTCTTCAGTCTTCAACAGGTAAGTACCTCAAACCAAGCTTTTCAATTCATTATATGTACCCGTGGTGGTCCACATTGTGTTTCATGTATTTTCATTCTCGTTTTCATTTACTTTCCGTACCCCCTTTTGACGTGCTTAAGCCATTTATTTAAGTCATTTCTCGCTTAATCTAAAAATAAAATAAATTTCCACCATTCATTTTAATTGTAGTATTCGTTAATTTCTGTTAAAATGAATTCCGACCGTTCGGTCGTGCCGTAACCACGTTGGAAATCAAAAAAGAGGTAAAATAATAATATAATAATCAAAAAAATATCTTTTAGTAAAATGAAGCACAAAAATCAATCGGACGTTTTCTCTTTGGGATTTCTCATTCTTAATTGAATTGACTAATAACTAAAGCGAAACTAAGGCTAAAATCAATTCGCCAAGTCAAGCTCGTCCACCAAAAAATCACTAAAAAAGGGATTTTGAAAGTTTATCATTTCAGTTTCTTACCAAGTAAAATGGATCATTTTTAAGGTCCAACGCCTTAAAATGATCACCCTTCAAGTAAAAGAATCACTTGATTCACGCATAAGGAAGAACTACGTAGGTCTGATTTCCTCTTTGATGGAGGGTACGTAGGAGCAAAAGCCCTGCTTTTGTCGACCTCAAAAAATAAAAAGAAATAAAAGTTAAGATAACACAATTCCACAATTCTAAAAAATAGACTGTTGTCCTTTGGGACAAACGTGAGAGGTGCTAATACCTTCCTCAAGCGTAAATACAACTCCCGAACTTAGAATTAATAAATTGTTTTATAAAAAAAGGGGAAAGAAGAGTTTAAATAAGTGTGTGTTGTTAAAACAAAGTCAAGTGAAAGGCTAGTGAATGGGCTAAGTGGATTGAAAAGACAAATTGGGTAAGTCTTGGATTTGTGCTCTCTTAGAATTCAAGCTTTTTCATCCTAGAAAAACCAATATTTTTTTTTGGTAGCCAAGCCTCACTACAAGCTAATAAAAGTCCTTCTGATTCAATTTGTGCATTTCTAACTTTATGGCATGAGATGAAGTACAAAGATTGGACCTCTTGTTAGTTGTTATTGCTAAATTGCTTATGTGCTTGAGTGAAACAGTGGCCGTGAGACTTTGGTTAAGCATCTTTCCTTGAAATCTGTCTCCTGCCTAGCTTCATTTAGTTGTGTTGCTTACTAACATGTTCTTTTCTCTGAAAAACTGCATGCCTTGTGACAAGCAATTGATAAAGGCATTATGTTTCATTTGTTATCATGTGATTAATATTTTGTGATCCACTCACCTTTGTACATAATCACTGCATGTTTTTATCACTTGCGGACCAATGAGTTGTTCTTTATTTGCTTGAGGACAAGCAAAATTGTAAATTTGGGGGAGTTTGTTAGTCGGTTAATACGACTAACTTTTGTGTAAGAAATTGTTGTAAATTGTATACAACTCCTCCCATTTATAGTTCTTTTTGTAGTATTGTAATTACTTTTTGTTAATATAGATAATCAGAACTCAGTATCCCAATTTTGTGTATTTAATGATTATTCCATTTCAATTTCAGGTAAAATGGGCAAGATTAGTGAAGTGCAGAATTCATTGACTTGCTAAGCTGTTTCACGCGCTGAAATGAATGGCAGATAATGCTTCAATCATAGCTTCTCACAAGACATGCAGCTTTTCCAAGATGTGAACATGATTATTAAGGAACACAACTAAAATAAGCTAGTAAGAATGACAGATATCAAGGAAGGATCATTAACCAAAGCCTCACAGCTACTGTTTCACTCATGCACAAGTGTTTAGGCTTATCCATCAATCAACAACCAACATAAGTCTCAATCTCTGCACTTCATCTCATATCATATAGTCAAGAACACACAAACTGAATCCGAAGGACTTTACTAGGCTTGTAACGAGGCTGGGCTGCAATCAATTCATGGTTTTTCTAGGATGCAAAAGCTTAGGTTCTAAGAGAGCATTCAACCATAAATCAACCTTTTTCTTTTTATTCTAGCTCTATTACTTGCCTTTCCGTACTTAGCTTTTCTTTTTCTTAAATAGCAGCACACACACTTTTATTTTATACTTTCAGTTTTTTTTTTAACACTTGCTGCTTATTAGATGACTATGTTTTGCTCTTTTATTACCATTACAAGCTTTCACCCCATAATTCCCCCAAATTTGGGCAAATTTGCTTTGAACCAAAATTTCCTTTTATGAATGATGCTCTCCTACAACCTAAGATAGGGTAAAAGGAGATAAACTGTACAAGCTCAAGGTTCAATCAAACAATCATACTTTCAGCTCAAAATGGGTGCAAGGGATAAATCAATCATGCACAAGGTAAGCTTTTTAGCTAAGTGGCTATCTTCAATCAAAACATGGCCTTCATCATCTTCAATTTCACACATTCATTCCATACTCAGAGATCCATGCAAAAACCATTACTTAACATTAGTCGTTCTCTCACAATTAAAGATCACACTCTCACCGGGTTGTGAGCAATGCGTTCCTTCACAATCAACCTGACAAACCAACTAACATTTCCAGTCATGATCCTAATTCCATGTTCTTTCTCTTCTAATGACTGCATGCTCATTCAAGGCATATGATCCACACATTTCAATTCACTCACATCATACAATTGATCAATTCAAACCAATCACAAACACTGAATTCCAAAATCAAATATCAACCACTGGATAATATAAATGCATTGTTCAATCAAGCTTTGTACAAGCTATCAACCAAATGAAAACTATAAACTAAAATTTAAAAGCTGAAACATAAACATAAATCTAAATTATAAAATGTACTAAAGACGAGATAATAATAAAACTGTTCAAAAAACAAGGAAATAAAAATCCTGATCCTGTCAATGATCCTGTGCAGAGTCCATGGCATGCTCATTCAGGTCAAGTGTAGGAGTGCCTGATGGTGAATCCTAAGGAAGGGTCAGGTCTGGCACTGGTGCAGATGACTCAGGCTGAGAAGAAGACATGTCCAGCACTACAGTGGAAGGCTCTGGTGTCACCTGTGGGGTAGCTGCTACTGGATCAGTCTTAAAAATGAAAGACTCGGGTGGAGTGGGCTCTGAGGCCTCCAGAATGTCGTCCTCCTGGTCTGGCTGAGGCTCCTGGGCTGTAGAGGCCTCACCCCCTCCCAAAGGAGAAGGCTAGACTCCTGGCCAGCCCACCTTCTACAGAAACTCCTCCATGCTCATAACTGGTCGTTGCTGGACCACATCCTGCAAACTCTGCATGATCAGGAGTTGGCCCTGATGCAGGCTCTGCAACATAGACACAGAAGGCTTTGACCTCTAAGCGGAGGGACCTGGAAGAACTGGAGCTGCTGGTGGTGACGGAAAAGCAAAAGTAGATGGAGGCCTCAGATCTTCTAGCCCTAGATTTTTGGGTCCCTGGAAAAGTGACTGAAGGTTCATCCAGGTTCCAACAATTCTTCTTAATATAAGCCAAATTAATGGCTGGGCTGAGTGACTCAAAGGTAAGAGAATCTAAGGTGACTCCTCGGGCCTAGCACAAACCAATAATCAGGGCTGGAAATCCAAGCCACGAGGAGTTGGACTACGCAATGAGTGAAATCTGACCAGAAATAAGTGAACCTAAGTTCATGTTCATCTTCATTACAAGCCCGTACACTAACTTGGCCCTATCCAGATTAAGATCAAAAGTATGGGATGTCGGGGCCAAGTTAGAATGAGATAGAACACTCCAGGTTTGGGCCAGAGTGGTAAGATCTTTCCTCAAGAGCTTCCACGGCAGACCCTTGACATTAAGAACAAATCCCCTCCCAGGGATACACAGTCGGGCTACAAGCCCCTGAGGATCAGGCCTCAATCTAACAAACTTGGAGTAAGAGGGCAAGCTCTCCCCTTGCTCCATAACCACTGGAATCTCCAAAAAGGTGTTGAGGGAATCAACATCAAATTTTATCAGGTGCCCTCGAACCCTAACTTTCTTAGGAAATTTGTCATCTAGGACATATAGATTTTGATAAAATTCCTTCATAATTGCAACATCAATGCTTCCCTCAGTCAAGTTGGTCAGCTATTTATATTAGTTTCTTCTAATTAATTCTTTTTTGAAATCATCAAACTCATTGATATATAGTTTGACATTTCTTTCTGGCAGAATGTTTCTGGCAAGCTCATTATCGGAGTAACGGTCCCAGGCCTCCTGTGATACAAATCGTGATCTATCATAACCGGCCTGAGACACTAAAGTTGTGGTTTTTCTCTTACGGGAAGCCATCTGCAATACAAAAGAATCAAAACACAAGATTAGACAAGAATTTATTCAAATTAAAAAGCAGAAAATAAAACTAAAAATTAGACTGGGCACTTAGCGCGCCTTAGGAAAAATGACTCATGCGCTAAGCGCGATAGCCATGTGCTTTGCGAGTGAACACAAATCCAATTTTTTTTTCAAAATTGGCTTAGCGAGCAAGCTCACTAAGCCAAATTCCAGGAATTTTCAAAACAGAGAAGGATTTGCGCTTAGCACGGCAATGCGCACTTAGCGTGACTACTCAACTGAAAGCAATTTGAAAAATAGAGAGATAATTGCACTTAGAGTGACAGGGCATGCTTAGCGCATTGCAAAACACAAAAATTTCTAAGTGTCTGAGAACACATTACTCACTTAGCGCACATATGCGCTTAGCGAGTTCATAAGCAATTGCATTTTCAATCAGAGAAGATGAGCGCACTTAACAGGATAGGGCTACGGTTAGCGAGTTCATTTGGAAATCCAGATGTTCAACAGAAATGATAAACTCGCTTAGCGTTTAGCACGCTCATCGCGATTTCTAGAAAAAGAAGGGGCTTCTCACCCCTCCACTTAGGCCCCTATTAGGCCATGTAACCCTAATCAAAACAAGCACATTGTATCCACAATAAAACCCTACTTCGAGTCTAACAAAAAACTATCCTAACTGAACTAAGTATTAACAGAAATTCAACCTAACACTACTAAGTTAACTAGCCTAAAGTTTGAAATTTAGAAATAAAATGAACAAAGTTAAGAAGCTTACTTGTGCTGTTGAATATGAGTGCAAAGAGGGAGCAAAAAGGTAGGCAATGCAGGGAGATTGAAGTACTGTGCAGAGGGTGAAAATGCTCAAAGGAAGTAAAATGGCAACTGCGTAAGGTAGTTGCCTTATTTACTGGCAGTTTCAAATGACTCGCTTAGCACATGGACTCACTAAGCGAGTCAACATGACGTTTGAATTTTAAAGCTCATGCACTTAGCGGATCTGCTCGCTAAGCCCAATACACAAATTATGAAATTCCAGAGAAGTTTTTGGGCCTAGCACGAAGGTATGTGTTGGGCAAGTTCTGCAGCTTTGATCGGTCCTGCAACTATCGCTTAGTGGGCCAAGGCTGCGCTTAGCGAATAAACTACTCCTTAAATGAAGTAGTGGCCTGTGCTTAGTGCCTTCGTTTCGCTTAGCGTTATTCCAAACAGAGAAGGAATTGGGCTTAGCGAGAGCACTCGCTTAGCACAATTCTTGAAATTAATCAGACAGAGAAGAATAGCGCTTAGCGAGACCAGACTTGTGCGCTTAGCGAGATAACTCGCTTAGCCCAATTCCCAAAATTAAATGGACAGAGAGCTTATTGGGCTTAGTGCACAAGTCACGCGCTTAGCGGGACCATACAGCCAATGATCAGGGGTCAATGCGCGTAGCGCGAACAACAACTCGATTAGCGCATGAAGAAGATGGCGCTTAGCGCGAGGAGTGCGCTTAGCGAGTGGATGTTAGTCATCGCTTACGACTTACTTTTGTATAGAAAATTTTTCCAAAATGTATATAAATCTCCCAATTTATGGTTCTTTTTAGTAGGATTGTAAATAAAATTTCTTTGTTTTGATCTCTTCTCAGTAGAAGCCTCTTTACATGGAATTACTGTTAAATTTTCTTTAATTTCAGGTAAAAAGGAGCTATTTTGAAGAAGTACCAAAGGAGTCATCGCGCTAAACGAGCTCAATGTGCTTAGCGCGCATCAACGGCTAAGCCCAGCACCAGCGTGCTTAGTGAGTAAAGGGGAATCAAGAAAGACATCTGCTACGCAAGCACACGCTTAGGGCGTTATCAGCTCGCTAAGTGAGTCGTTTGTCGCTTTCCAGGCTTAGCGCGAGATTTGTGCTAAGCCAAATTCACTTACTCACGCTAAGCCCGAGAATGGCTCTAAGCGCGACATCGAGATCAGGAAGCCCTTTTTATGCCTGATTTTCACATAGCGTAAAGGAGAGCCAAGAGAACTGTTCACTACTCAGAGGCCTGAAGAGTGTGAATTTCAAAGAGCGTAGAGCAGAGCAAGGGGCCAAGTTTTCATCTTTTATAGAGATTAGTGAGTTTTTGAGTGATTGTGAGATTCCTAGAGGTGGCGGAGACATCCCCACTCCTTTGTAAGCAAGCAATTTCTCTTGATTCCTCTTCTTCAGTGTAAAAAGAGCTTCCTTGCCATGAAAGGCTAAAACCCTCAGTTGGGGATTCTTATTGAGTAGTTGATGTAAACTCTTTTTCATATCTAATTAAGGCTATTTTATGTGTTCACTGCTTCTATCTATGCTTATTGTATGCATGCTTGTGGCTTGATCACCCATTTGTGTGTGCTGTTAGGGACTTTAGAATTGGGAAATGTATTGTTTCCTTAGAACTTGATAAAGCAGGGACTGAATAACTGCATTGCTAGGGATAGTGTGCAGGGTTTTAGTTTTCTTTATTATGTTGTGAGTATAATGCTGTTTAAATTAGGCTAAGTTCAACAAGAGGGATTTTCGAACAAAGTTTGATTAAAATTAGTCCAAACTCTGGAGGAATTGATGTTTGGTATTTTTGTCCTCAGCATGGAACACAAGAACATCTTTTATTAGAAAAACATCTTTAATTGCATCAACTTACTCAGTAGGAGGACCCAACGCCTTTAGATATCTGTTTTCACACTTACTTGTTCTCGTTTGTTACTTTTACTTAGGATAGAACATACTTTTGCTTTAATTCACAATCATTAATTTCTGTTTGCAAATGCCTGCTTACTTAACAAAACTTTGCTAAATGAACAAGTTTCCTTTGTTCGATACTCGATTCATTCCATTTTAATTATTTTACTTGGCAACCTGGTGCGCTTTCCGGTAAGACCACTCCCATATAAAAACAAGTAATACCAATTTGGAAGAGGGATAAACAAGTATTCTAGTCGAACAAGTAATTTTGGCACCGTTGCCGAGGAACTTTTTCCATTTGGAAAGTTAAGTTCAGTTTGAAGGCACTAATTCATTATTCTTTGATTTATTAATTTTTGTTTTTGTTAATATTTGTTTAGTTCAAAATTTATTTTCTTCTTGAATTGGTTAACTGTTGTTCCTATTAGTGTTTGCATGTAGATCTTTGTTAGTCGTCTTATACGACCAACTTTTGTATAGAAAACATTTTCCAAAACTTGTATAGTTCCCTAATTTATGGTTATTTTGTAGTAATTTGTAAATAAATCTTGTTTTCTTGTTATAGCTGTCTCTAGAATACTTTCCATTGGATTTAATGATGAAATCTGTTCAATTTCATGTTAAATGAGGCTAAATCTTGAAGTGCTAAAAGTGGTAGTTGAACTCAGCTCACCATTTGGGCTCTGCGCGCATCCATTGCTAAGTGCAACTAAAGTTGTGCTTAGCACGACAGAAGAATTTGGCAAAGCATCAATATCAAGGTCGTGCGCTAAGCGCGAGATCAGTGCGCTAAGCGCAGCGGTTGTCTTAAGCCAGATTCAAGCATGAATGGCGCTAAGCTCAAATCCACTTACTCGCGCTAAACGCGAGGGTGGCGCTAAGTGCAACATCGTGAATTCAGAGCCTATTTAAAGCCTGTCTTGTGCAGAATTAGGGTAAACAGGGCACAAATATTTTTACAACAATCCAAAGAATCACTATCACAGAGCACACCACAATGCCTATTTCAAGAACCTATTTCGAGAAAAAAGCTCTGGAGGCAGCAAGAGGAGCAGCTTTTGCAAAGAGACCTAGGTTTTGTAATTAGAGAGAGATTAATGAGTTGCAGAGTGATTGTGAGATGAGGAGAAGAGGAGGGATCCCCCTTCTTGTGTAAGGAGCAATTATTCTCTACTCTTAATCTCATTTGTGTTAGGGTTTTTTTGTATGGCTGGCTAAACACTCTTGTTAGGAATTTCTAAGGAACAACTGATGTAATTACTTTAATATCTAATTGATTGTGTTTCCTGTGTTCAATGCTTCTTTCAATGCTTAATTTCTGCATGCTCTTGGTCTGATCACCCATTTGTATGTCCAGTTAGGTGACTTTAGCATTGGGAAATGTACTGTTACCTTAGAACAACAAAAGGGATTTGAGGATTAAGTTTTAGCTTTCTTAATATGCTGTGATGATAATGCTATTTAATTTAAGCCTAGTACAACAAGAGGGATCTGCGGACGAAGCTTAGGTTAAATTAGTCTAAGCTTACGTAAGCTGGTTAAGCTGAGCCTAGTCTTAAATGAGGGATCTGCGGATGAAGCTTTGTTTAAATTAGTCTAAACCTACAAGGGCTACTTAAGTTGAGCCTAGTCCAACAAGAGGGATCTGAGGATGAAGCTTGAGTTAAGCTAGCCTAATAAGGGATCATGGTTTAGTACTTTAGGCTACATCATAGAACAGAAAAGCATGATTGATTAGAGAAATATCCTTATATGCATCAGCTTGTTTGTTAGAGAGACCCAACACTTTTACCTACTACTGTCAATCTTACTTATTTGCATTTTTACTCAAGTACTTCGGTGCCGCAATATTTCTCAAGCCTAACAGTCATGGCTAAAGAGCAACCTCGATGAGTGACCTTGGAAGATTACTTAAGTACTTCAGTGCCGCAATATTTCTCAAGTGTTGCACGGCCAAAGGTTCAGGCACAAAACTTAACTTACCCACCTTCATTGATACAGCTAATACAGAGCAATTTGTTAGACAAGTGGCCTCAGATATCTTAAGAAGGGGGGGTTGAATTAAGATATTCCAAACTACTTCCCCAATTAAAAATCTATTTCACTTTTTTTTTCAAGTTATGAATTCCCTTAATGACAATCTTCTTAAATATTGATTCAAATAAAACAATTTGAATATGAAAATAAAGCAATAATAAATAAAGGAGATTAAGGGAAGAGAAAGTGCAAACTCAGATTTATACTGGTTCGGCCACACCCTTGTACCTACGTCCAGTCCCCAAGCAACCCGCTTGAGCGTTCTACTATCTTGTAAATTCCTTTTACAAGTTCTAAACACACAAGGACAATCCTTCCTTTGTGTTTAGAATTCCTTTACAACAAGAGACTCACGGTCTCTTAATCCCTTAGAGAATGAGGAGAAGAAGAAGAATAAATCTCTATAGAAAGAGATGGATTTTACAGATTGAGCACTCAAATAATTCCTTAATGAATTGCAATTGAATTGGCCAAGGAATTTTTAAGAGGATAAAATGATTTTTGCTCTTTGAGAGGATAAACACTTGTTGTTCTGAAAATCTCTGAGCAAATTCATGTTTAAGTCACATATTTATAGACCATTGGTGGTCATGAATAAAGCCTTTGAAAAGTTGTGACTCTTAGAATTATTTTTCTGAAAATCCTGTCTGGTAATCGATTAGAGGAATTGTGTAATCGATTACAGCTTTTAAAATTTGAATTAAAACGTTTATTAACTACTGGTAATCGATTACCAAAATTGTGTAATCGATTACACAGTCTAAAATTTTGAATTCAAATTTCAGTAGCTGTTATAAAATATATTTGGCTACTGGTAATCGATTACATCCTCTGGTAATCGATTACCTGAGAGTACAACCTTTGAAAAACACTTTTTAATTTAAATTACTTGGCCAAACCTTTTGCTAATTCAATTAGGAATTCCCTTCCTAATTTACTAGTGATCATCTTGATGTTGTGACTTGTAATCTTGAAGTATTGTCTTGAATTTAATCTTGAAAAGCCCATTTGCATCAATTTCATCATATCATCATAATCATCATCAAAACACCAAAGGCAATTGCATCTACACAATTTGTTTCATGGTTTACCAAATGAAGATCCGTACTCACACTTGGCAACATATATTGAGATTTGTAATACTGTCTAGCTTGCCGATGTACCTGAAGATGTTGTTAGGCTTAGCATGCTTTTATTTTCTTTATTTGGGGAGGCCAATAGATGGTTGCATTCATTCAAGGGCAATAGTTTAAAGACCTGGGATGAGGTTGTTGAGAAGTTTCTAAAAAAATATTTCCCAAAGTCTAAAACTGCAGAGGGAAAAGCTACAATTTCTTCATTCCATCAGTTTCCCGATGAATCTTTGAGTGAGGCATTAGAAAGATTTCATAGCTTTCTGGGGAAAACTCCTACTCATGGTTTTTCAGAGCCTATACAGCTGAACATCTTCATTGATGGGTTACGGCCACAATCAAAGTAGTTACTCGACACTTCTACAGGAGGAAAAATTAAGTTGAAGATACCTGAAGAAGCCATAGACTTAATTGAAAATATGGCTGCCAGTGACGATGCAATTTTGCATGATAGAGTTCATATTCTTACCAAGAAGAGTTTATTGGAGCTTTCATCACAAGATGCCTTGTTGGTGCAAAATAAGTTGTTGTCCAAGCAACTTAAAGCTTTAACTTAAACACTAAGTAAGTTGCCAATTAAACGAGCGCTTACTAGGAGGCAACCCAGCCCTTTTTAATTTTGTTTTTCTTGCATTCTAGTTCTGTTAAATTGCTTGTGATTGTGTGTTTTCAGCATGTTTAGTATTGAAAAAGGGGTTCATAAGTTTTGTGAAGAGATGGATAGAAAAAAATAACTTAAGAAAATTTTTTGTGGTCCACGCGCTAAGCGCAACCCTTGTGCTAAGCGCCATTTCCTTCACGCGCTAAGCGAGCTGTTGTTCGCGCTAAGCGCCTTGACCCCTGATCATTGGTTGGATGGTACTGCTAAGCGAGTGCTAAGCGCTAAGCCCAAAAACCTCTCTGGATTTTAATTCTTTCGAATTAGGCTAAGCATGGACCACTACTGCATTTAATGAGCATTAATTCGCTAAGCGCAAGTTGCAGGACCAATCAAAGTTGTTGTACCCACTAAGCGCGACCTTGCACGCTAAGCCCAAAAGCTTCTCTGGAATTTTAACATTTGAATTGGGTTAGCAAGCAGATGTGCTAACCGCATGGGTCTTTAAAACTCAAACATCATATGGACACGCTAAGCGCAGCTGTGCGCTAAGCGCACCATACGAAAATGGAAAAAATTTTAAGGTACTTGCCTTAGGCAGTTACCATTTCACTCTTGTTGTGCATTAAGGCCATTCATTGCATCTGCCCTCACCTTGCTTCATCTCCCTGCATTCCTGCACCTTTGCTATTCTTTGCATTCATCTACACAATCCAAGTAAGTTTCTTTACTTTACTTCATTTTTGTTCTAAGTTTTCAACCTTAGGATAGATAACTTGGTGATTGTTAGGTATAATTTATGTTTATGCTTAGTGTTAGGTTAGTTGTTAGTTAGAATAGCTTTATCTCCTTCTGCTGATCATCTTCTGCTTCAACTTCTTCCTCAGTCTCACTCAAAGGTTCCACCACTGGGTCAATTTCTGGTTCAGTCACCAGCTGTTGTTGTTCTTCACCTATCCTCTTCTCACCTTCATTCATGCTCACCATTTTGCTTCTAGGCATAACAGCCTTGCACTCCTCCTTATGATTCTTCTCTATGTTGGCTCCAAAGCTGCTTGACAGTCGGTCTGCCAAATGCTTTGCCAATTGTCCCACCTGGACTTCTAGATTCTTGATGGCTGACTCGATGCTCTTTTGATTGGACATGGATACTTGCATGAACTGAGCAAGATTCTCTTCCAGCTTCGTCGATCTGTCATAGAGACTAGGCCCTTGTTGTTGTGGCCTGTTAGATGGCCCACCCTGGTCTTTATTGAACTGATTACCTGGGTGAGTTCTCCACTGTCCCTATTGTTGATTATATCACTGGCCATGTTGAAATCTAGCATATCCACCAGCATTAAAGGTTGGTCTTGGCTGGTTCCCCATGTAGTTCACTTCATGTGCTTTATCTTCTGTGGGAATGAAACAGCCAGAATCATGTGCTCCACCACATATAACACAACTTGCAACCTACAAAACAGAAGAGGGTGAAGGTTGTCCAGCATGCAATTGAGTTGGCAACTTACTTAGTGTTTCAGTTAAAGCTTCAAGTTGCATGGATAGCAACTTGTTTTGGGCCAACAAAGCGCCCTGCGATGAAAGCTCAATAGGCTTCTTTTGGTCGGGATGTGTGCTCTATCATGCAAGATTGCATGGTCACTAGCAGCCAAATTCTCAATCAATTCCATGGCTTCTTTAGGGGTCTTCAATTTTATTTTTCCCCCTGCAGAAGCAACTAAAAGCTGCTTGGATTGTGGCCTTAATCTGTCGATGAAAATATTGAGCTGGATTGGTTCTGAAAATCCATGAGTAGGCGTCTTTCTTAATAACCCATGAAATCTTTCCAAAGCCTCACTCAAAGACTCATCTGGAAATTGATGAAAGGATGAAATGGTAGCTTTTCCTTCAGCAGTCTTGGACTCTAGGAAGTATTTCTTCAAGAATTTTTCTACCACTTCATCCCAATTCTTAAGACTATTACCTTTAAATGAATGGAGCCATCTTTTCGCCTCTCCAAACAAAGAAAATGAAAACAAGCTCAATCTAACAACATCCTCAGGCACCCCAGCCAGTCTGATAGTGTTGCAAATCTCAATATAAGTGGCTAGATGTGCATATGGGTCTTCATTGGGCAGACCATGAAACAAATTATTTTAAATCAACTGAATTAATGAATGTGGATAAGTTATATTCTGTGCTTGAACCTCCGGCCGTGCAATGCTAGTAAAGAACTGTGGCACAGATGTACTTGAGTAATCTTCCAGGGTCATTCGTCGAGGTTGCTCTTCAGCGATGACTTCGGCTTCAAATTTTGTTGTTTGAGATTCCCTGGATGTAGGTGAATTAGAAGATGATGACTCAGAAAAGTGAGCCTCTTCAAGGATTGATGCTACTGTTCTGTTGTGCAAAAGCTTTCTTTTTCTCTTTGCGTTGTTTCTTCTGAAGGTTGCTTCAATTTCTAAATCCAATGGAACCAATTCACCTGCAGAAGATCTACGCATGCAAACACTAACAGGAACAATAGTTAACCAATTCAAGAAGAAAATAAATTCTGAACTAAACAAATATTAACAAAAACAAAAAATTAATAATTCAAAGAATAATGAATTAATGCCTTCAAACTGAACTAAGCTTTTGATGCAAGCTCCATTGGAGCTTGTAGGCCTAGGATCTTCTTCATCAATGGATTCCTTTGCTTCTTGGAAGATGAATGGCAGTGGAATGGAGAAAGGAAGAGAGAGAGGAGACGCCACTTCAAGGAGAAGATGAGTCTAGAAGAAGCTCACCACCATAGGAGGCCATGGATAAGAGCTTGGAGGAAGAAGGAGATGAATGAAGGGAGAGGGAGAGAAGAGCACGAAATTTTGTGCTCTAAATGAGCTTTGAGATCTGAAGTTTAATATTCAAATGATCAAAGTTGAAAAAAATGCACACACATGACCTCTATTTATAGCCTAAGTGTCACACAAAATTGGAGGGAAATTCAAATTTCACTTGAATTTGAAATTGAATTTGTGGAGCCAAACTTTGGAGCCAAAATTTCACTAATTATGATTAGTGAATTTTAGTTATGGTTCAGCCCACTAATCCAAGATCAATTCCAAGATTCTCCACTAAGTGTGCTTAGGTGTCATGAGGCATGAAAAGCATGAAGGACATGCACAAAGTGTGACTATATGATGTGGCAATGAGGTGTAGTAAGCAAATGCTCACCTCCCCCTCTAAAATTTAATTGGATTGGGCTTCTACCAATTCAATTAAATTTATTTCCAACCACACACATCAAATATCCACTTAGTGCACGTGAAATTACAAAACTACCCCTAATACAAAAACTAGTATAGGTGCCCTAAAATACAAGGGCTGAAAATTCCTATATTTCTAGGGTACCCTACCTACATTATGGAGCCCTAAATACAAGGCCCAAAAATAATGAAACCTTAATCTAATATTTACAAAGATAAGTGGGCTCGTACTTAGCCCATGGGCCCGAAATCTACCCTAAGGCTCATAAGAATCCTAGGGCCTTCTCTTGCATCTCTGGCCCAATCTACTTGGAGTTTTCTATCCAATGCCCTTGCGGGGTAGGATTGCATCAGCTTTCCAAATGGAAAAAGTTCTCCAACAACAGTGCCAAAATACTTGTTTCGCCCTTTGGGATACTACTTGTTTGTGTAGATGTGAAATCTACCAGCAAGTGCACTGGGTCATCAAGTAAATAATTAAAACGGTGTGAACCGAGTATTGAACTCAGGGAACTTGTTCATTTGGTAAACGTTTATTCAATAAGTAGGCATTTGCAAACAGAAATCATGATTGTGATTGAAAGTAAAAGTATGTTCTATTCTAATTACAAAGCAATAAACGTGAACAAGTGTGAAAACAAATATCTAAAGGCGTTGGGTCCTCTTACTAAGAAAATTGATGCAATTAAGGATGTTTCTCTAATTAAAGATGTTTTTGTGTTCTATGCTGAAGGCTCAAGTGCTAAACACCAATGTCTCTTGAGTTTAGCCTAATTCTAATTAAACTTCATTCCTAGATGTCTCTTGTTGAACTTAGCATAATTGAAGAACTTTATGATCACAGCATAATAAAAACTAAATTACCGCACTCTGTGTCTAGACATGCGGTAACCTAATCCTGCTCTATCAAGTTCTAAGGAGACAATACATCTTTCAATGCTAAAGCCCCTAATAGTACACACATATAGGTGATCAAGCCACAAACATGTAATAATAAAGTACTGATAGAAACAATGAACACATCAAACAACCTTAATTAGAAAGGGAAAGAGTTTACATCAATTACTCAGCAAGAATCCCCAACTGAGGATTTAGACTTCCATAGCAAGGAAGCTCCTTTTACAATGAAGAAGAGAAATTATGATAAATTGCTTGCTTACAAAGGAGTGGGGATGTCTCCTCCACTTCTAGGAACCTCATAATCACTCAAAAACTCACAAATCTTCCTAAAAGATCAAAACTTGGCTTCTCTACTCTCTTCCTTGCCTCTGTGTATTTCACTATTCAAGCTCCTACGACTATTCAGTGCTCTCTCCAGACCTCCTTTCATTCTCTACAAGTCAGGCTTAAAAAAAGGGATCACTGACCTTGACGTCGCGCATAGTGCCATTCTCGCGCTTAGCACGAGTAAGTGAACTTTCGCTCAACGCCAAACTCGCGCTAAACCTGGAAGGTGACAAACGACTCGCTGAGCGAGCTGATGACGCACTAAGTGCATGCCTGCGTGACAGATTCCCTTCCAGATTCCTCCTATCCGCTAAGCACTTTGATGCCTCGCTTAGCGGATGACACTAGCTAAGCGCATTGAGCTCACCTAGCGAGACATCAACTTTAGCAGTTCTTCAAAATAACTCCATTTTGTCTGAAATTGAAGATAATTTGACATTAATTCCATACACAAGGCTTCTACTGAGCACAGATAAAAACAACGCAAAATTTATTTACAATCCTACAAAAAGAGCCATAAATTGGGGAAAATATATACATTTTGTAAAAATTTTCTATACAAAAGTTAGTCATATAAGATGACTAACAACCTTCAATCAGGTGTAGCTTACACTAACTCCTCATACCCATCAGAGGAGAAACTCAACAGGTCAAGCGTCCTACCCCCCCTCACTGGTTGGCAAGACCTTCAACCAGGGGCAAGTCAAACTCACTCCTCACAACCATTAGGGGAGAAGCTCCACAAAATAGAAGAAAGATAGGTGACAAGATCTTTAACTAGGTTGGAATCAAACCTGAGATGACCCCACATCATTCTACTCTTTACAAGACCATCATGGTCCTACCTCTTCATCAACAAGGTCTTCCTTCCTACGTTATCAAATAGTCTACATCACGACAACCTATTCATACAACCACAAGTACAAAGCGTTGCAAAGACAAAGGCAATATACATTATATACACACAAGACAAACAGTTCAAAATTAATCATCGAAGGAAAGCATATGCATCGAAGAAAAATAATTGTCATAGTTACAAGACCTATGTGGTCAAATTCCAACAAAAAGAAGAAAAAAGATAAAGACGAGCAGTAGCCCTCTACTTGGCGACCTCTGCCTCCACGGATGCCACCTTCTGCATAGCCTCTTGGTGTCGTAGTCTATTCTCTTCTAGAATTGCAAAACTCCTTCGGAGAAACACTTTGGTAGAGTCAGTAGCATTCTGCACCCCAATCGACCTAATAAGCTTGTTGTCAAAGGCTGACACAAAGCCAACCGGGGTCTTCTGCTCCAGCTTATAGGTTGCACCCCACAGTGAGTCAGCCTCACTAGAGGTGTACAAGTGATCAAGCGAGACGTGAGAGGACGAAGAAGGCGACACAACCGCTGCCAAAACCACAAAAGGAGAAGCCACCAAAGACATAAAGCAAGGAGGTAGTACCATGGGAGCACCAGTGGCTGCCACACCAACACTTAATAAAGGTGTCATGATGGTGGACACAACACCACAGTAGAATCAAACTAAGTGGCTGGCACAATAGCTTTAACAGTTGCAGGGGTAACCTCTTGAGCAACAACAACGGGAGGAGGTGAAGGAGCAGGAGTAGCAGCGATAGTAGTAGGAGCCTCAATGGCTGGTGGAGCTGGAGGCACATCTTGCACAGTCAAAAGCTGACTCGCAGTAGGCATCACAAAGCCTTATAGGGGCTTTCGACTTCTTGCGGCCAGACAACCCAACACTATTATCCCTCTTCCTATTAGCCAAAACAGAGGAAGCAACACTGAGGGTGACCTCAGCAATGACAACAATAGGGCAAACCTCACCTGAAGGTTGACCCTCTTCTCCAACAATGGCATGATCCCACCTACAGGCCCGACCTGCTTCACAAGTGGCCTCCAGATGAAGTCACCCATAATACCTGCAAAACAAGCAAGACAATAACACAAACACGTGTTAGTCATTTCCTAACACTAACCTCAGACTCAAATAAGGGAAAGGTTAGGCACTTTACCATCTAAGGCAGCGAGAGGATCGCTCGCCGAAGGAAGAGCCAAAATGGTCCACTAAGGCCAGCAACTGCTCCAAAATTGCTTTGTTGACCCTCTCCATAAGGGTCAACAAATCCTTGTCATACAATTTGAACTTGGTGGGGTTAGACTGCCAGTAGAATGGAAAGCGAGGCTCCCCAAGGGCATTGGATAGAAGACTCCAAGAAGATTGGGCCAGAGATACAAGAGAAGGCCCTAGGGTTCTCATGAGCCTTAGGTTAGATTTCAGGCCCATTGGCTGAGTATGAACCCACTTATCTTTGTACATATTAGATTAAGGTTTCATTATTTTTGGACCTTGTATTTAGGGTTCCATAATGTAGGTAGGGTACCCTAGAAATGTAGGATTTTTCAACCCTTGTATTTTAGGGCACCTAGACTAGTTTTTGTATTAGGGGTATTTTAGTAATTTCACATGCATTAAGTGAATATTTGATGTGTGTGTTGGGAAATAAATTTAATTGAATTGGGAGAAGCCCAATCCAATTAAATTTTAGAGGGAGAGGTGAGCATTTGCTTGCTACACCCTATTGCCACATCATATAGTCACACTTTGTACATGTCCTTCATGCTTTACATGCCTCATGACACCTAAGCACACTTAGTGGAGAATCTTGGACTTGATCTTGGATTAGTGGGCTTAACCATAGCTAAAATTCACTAATCATAATTAGTGAAATTTTGGCTCCACAAATTCAAGTGAAATTTGAATAGAAATTCAAATTTCCCTCTATTTTTTGTGACACTTAGGCTATAAATAGAGGCCATGTGTGTGCATTTTTTCAACTTTGATCATTTGAGAATTACAATTGAAAGTTCAGAACTCATTTGAGGCACAAAAGTTCGTGCTCCTTCTCTCTCTCTCCCTCCACTCATCTTCTCCTACCTTCAAGCTCTTATCCATTGCTTCGTATGGTGGTGAGCTTCTTCTTGACTCATTTTCACCTTGAAGTGGCGTCTTCAATCATACTTATTCCTTCTCCATTCCACTTCAATTCATATTCAAGAAGCAAAGGACTCCATTGATGTAGAATATCCAAGGCTTACAAGCTCCACATGGAGCTACATCATGTGGTATCAGAGCATCTTCGTCTAGGTGATGTTCTTTTGCTTCCTCTATCTTTTTGTTCGGTCAATTCACTTTAATTCCTTATTCTTCATATTATTCTCCATGTATATCCTCCATTGTCTTGTGGTTTGGTGCTGTTTAGAGTACATTCAAAAAAATAAACCGATTGAATCTTAGATCTACGCTTGTTCTTGCATTTCTATGGTTCAAATTTTATAGATCTACTATTGAATCATGTTTTTGTGTTGATTTTAGGTTCTATAATTTTTCAGTCATAATATTCTTGTGCTAAACCTTTAGATCTAAATTTTCTTCCAAAATATTTGTCGGAACCTACCCTTCGGCGGGAGGGCGACGCGTGACTCGCGGGATGCGTGTTCCACGAAAGGAATACGCGTGGAGTCGCCACCAACGTTTATTTGAGGAAAACGTCGGAAAAACCGGAAAAGACGCGATCTACTAATTTTTAAGTGAAAGGCTCGGGAGTTGTATTTACGCACGGGGAAGGTATTAGCACCCCACACGTCCGTCACAAGGGACCGCAGCCTTTAATTGAGTGTGCAAACATGACTTTAATTTTTACGTTCCCTTTTATGTCCTTATATCCTTTATACCCTTTTTATATATTTTTTTCTCTTTTTGTGGTCGACAAGGGTGTTTCCCTTTGCTCCTACGTATTCCTCAATTGTGATGAGGAAATCAGACCTACGTAGTTCTTTCTTATGCGTGAATCAAGTGATTCTTTTTACTTGAAAGGTGATCATTTTAAGGCGTTGGACCTTAAAAATGATCCATTTTACTTGGTAAGAAACTGAAATGATAAACTTTCAAAACCCTATTTTTTGTGGAAGAGCTTGACTAGGCGAGTTGATTTTAGCCTTAGTTTTACTTTAGTTTTTAGTCGATTCAATTAAGAATGAGAAACCCCAAAGAGAAAACGTCCGATTGGTTTTTCGCTTTATTTTACTAAAAGACATTTTTTATTATTATATTATTATTTTATCTCTTTTTTTGATTTCCAACGCGGTTACGGCACGACCGAACGGTCGGAATTCATTTTAACCGAAATTAACGGATGATACAATTCAAATGATCGGTGGAAATTTATTTTATTTTTTGATTAGGCGAGAAAATAACTTAAGCAAATGACTAAAGCACGTCAAAAACGGGTACGGAAAGTAAATGAAATGTAAATGAAAGCACATAAAAACAAATAAGGACCACTAAGGGTGCATAGAATGAATTGAAAAGTTCGATCTAGAGAACTTACCGGTTAAAGACCGAAGAACGACGAAGAACGAATGAAGAACGTCGAAGAACGGTCGAAAACCTTCGCGTAATCACCCACGGAAACGTTACGGAAGCGCCTCGGCTTGGATTTTCTTCACGGAACCAATTTTTCTCACTAATTTTAAGTGATTCTGAATTACCAGGAGGGCTGAACCCTTTTCAACTTCACTTCTCCCCCTATTTATAGAAAATTGGGGGAGAAACTTGCCACCCAGCTCGCCCAGGCGAGCAAGGTGGCTTCCTCCAGAAGCAACCGCCTTCTGGAGGAATTTTCTGGAGGGTCCAAGTGGGTCTGGTTGCTATTTGCACCCCCATTTTTACTAAATACACCCCCTGCTTTTTTTTTGTGCTTCTTTTTTCGTAAAGTTACGGAAACTTACAAATTTCGTAACGATACTTGTTTTCTTTCCGTAATGTTACGGAACCTTGCGGATTACATAATCATCCCTTTTTTGACTTACGGAACGTTACGGAACCTCACGAATTGTGCAACGATGCTTCCTTTTTGATTTCCGGTATGTCACGGAACCTTACGGATTGTGCATCAATACTTTCTTTTGATTTCCGGCATGTCCCGGAACTTCACAAATTGCCTAGTGACGGGTGCAAGCACCTCACAAGGACCAAACAAAAGTTGCATGCCACCAAGCAAAGGTTCCCGGACGAAATTAGGGTATGACAGTTGCCCCTCTTTACTTGTCTTTTATTGGAGATAAAAGGGAAGTAATGATAAGACACTAATTTCGTTCCTCTCGGTTGACGAGAGTCGCAGGTGACTATAAAATATCTCTGCATGCAACTGACTTGTTGTCCCCGGGGGAACAAAGGGTGTAGAAGACGATGTCAGTCTCTGCATGCTATCAGGCTTTTCGTCTTACAGATAGCAAAAAGGATGTTTATACGGATAACCACTCGGGTATTTCCGCCCGTCAGCGTGACTCAAATGTCAGTATGACAGATCTTGTGAGCACGGAAGATGACGTAAATCTCCGCGTGTCAACGGGCTTGTCGGCCGCGATTGACGAAGGATGCAGAAGACGACGTTAGTCTCTGCGTGCTATCAGGCTTTTCGTCTTACAGACAGCAAAAGAAAGTTTATACGGATAACCACTCGGGTATTTCCGCCCGTCAGCGTGACTCAAATGTCAGTATGACAGATCTTGTGTGCGTGGAAGATGACGTAAATCTCCGCGTGTCAACGGGCTTGTCGGCCGCGATTGACGAAGGATGCAGAAGACGACGTTAGTCTCTGCGTGCTATCAGGCTTTTCATCTTACAGACAGCAAAAGAATGTTTATACGGATAACCACTCGGGTATTTCCGCCCGTCAGCGTGACTCAGATGTCAATATGACAGATCTTGTGTGCGTGGAAGATGACGTAAATCTCCGCGTGTCAACGGACTTGTCGGCCGCGATTGACGAAGGATGCAGAAGACGACGTTAGTCTCTGCGTGCTAACAGGCTTTTCGTCTTACAGACAGCAAAAGAAAGTTTATATGGATAACCACTCGGGTATTTCCGCCCGTCAGCGTGACTCAAATGTCAGTATGACAGATCTTGTGTGCGCGGAAGATGATGTAAATCTCCGCGTGTCAACGGGCTTGCCGGCCGCGATTGACGAAGGATGCAGAAGACGACGTTAGTCTCTGCGTGCTATCAGGCTTTTCGTCTTACAGACAGCAAAAGAAAGTTTATACGGATAACCACTCGGGTATTTCCGCCCGTCAGCGTGACTCAAATATTAGTATGACAGATCTTGTGAGCGTGGAAGATGACGTAAATATCCGCGTGTCAACGGGCTTGTCGGCCACGATTGACGAAAGATGCAGAAGACGACGTTAGTCTCTGCGTGCTATCAGGCTTTGCGTCTTACAGACAGCAAAAGAATGTTTATACGGATAACCACTCGGGTATTTCCGCCCGTCAGCGTGACTCAAATGTCAGTATGATAGAACTTGTGAAGGTGGCCGACAAAAGCGAGGCTCTTGCTCCTACGTATCCTCCAACGAGGAACTCAGACCTATGTAGTTCTTGATAACTTGTGAGACTTGAAAAAGTCTCCACCGAAAGATGCTGACATCTCCGGAAAGGGCGCAGATGACCACATTGGCCTCTTCTCATGAATCACACTTGGGGTCACTGAATGACAAGGTGCAGATAGCCGTAAGGTGTCTCCGCGGGCTACCAGCTCTTGGGTCATGGTAACAAAAAGCGGTGCGGTCGACAAAAGCGAAGCTCCGTCTCCTACGTATCCTCAAATGAGGAACTCAGACCTACGTAGTTCTGGATAACTTGTGAGACTTGAAAAAGTCTCGGTGTTTTCTCCACTAAAATGCAAACATGTTTTAGTAAAGAGACAAATATTCCAACTCATTAGAGCAGCATATGCTTTTTTGAGTGAAAAACAATGCGTCTACCGGGGAAGGAGAGTCTGCTGATGAAACCCCCCCATAACCATAAATGAGATTTTGGATGTTAGCATTTCATTTCTAAATGACCATTTAGAGGAAACACTGGGTTTAACAAAAATAGAAGAAAATCACTCAGAGTGTATCAACCTCGCACAGGTAAGTGTTTCATCCTAATTCCAAATCATAGATATGTCACGACTTGACTTTGTGAATTATTTCCAATCAAATCAAAGATTACATGCGTGATCATGGATCAATAGGACTTCCCTTGGAAATGGGTTCTTTTGGTGGGTTTTTCGGCTTTTGATTTTTTTTTTTGGCTTTTTCCTTTTCTGTTCTTGTTTGACGTGAGGCGAACAAGTCACCGACGCACATGTTTTTTTGGTTGGTAATCAAAGGGAGAAGAACACTTTAGATCATGGTTTCCTTTCCTTCTTTTTGTTCATTTGGTGACAATTCTGTATTGGTCAGATATTGTCTGGTCCAAAGACCTTTCTGCACATTTCATCTGGTTTCTTTCGATCCTTGATCAGGAGCTTTCTTTCCTTCCTTTTTTACTTTCTCCGATTCTTTGGTTGGGAATTTTCTTTCTTTTCTTTTCGCTTTCTCCCACTCTTTGACTGGGAATTTCCTTTCCTTTCTTTTTTTTTGCTTTCTCTTTGATTGGAAATTTTCCTTCTCTTCTTTTTTTGCTTTCTCTTTGATTGGAAATTTTCCTTCTCTTCTTTTTTTGCTTCCTCTTTGATTGGAAATTTTCCTTCTCTTCTTTTTTTGCTTTCTCTTTGATTGGAAATTTTCCTTCTCTTCTTTTTTGCTTCCGGGGGTAAGGATTGACATTCTCACCCTGGGTCAAGGTTTATGGTGAGTTAGGATTTTGGCTCAAGGCTTGAAGAATGGCTAGACATGATACATGTCAGGGTTTGGTTTGGTTCAAGGATAAAAAGGGATGCCCCACATTATTTCCATGACACAAATGCAAAAATGATGATTTGGAAACTTTATGCAAAACTGGTCATGCATGCACCTATGTGGACACTCAAGTGTCAAATTTTATGGTCATGTGATGCTAGGGCTCAGGATTCATTTCCTCTATTTTTAGTCAACCCAACGTTTCCAAAACATGTTCTTTTATCAACTTGTGCATTCATTCGAGTCCATTTTGGACGTCTGGGAAAATTTTCACAGCATTCACCCTTCAGGTGTATACACATTTTTTAAAAAAAACTAGTTATGATCAGTGAATTTTTTCAAAGAAAAGTTGGAAGTTATCTCTTTCAAAAGCATGTTGGTTTTTTTAGCTAGATAACTTATTTTCTATTTTTCCTTTCTTCCTTTTTTATCATTTGTTTATTTCTTTTTCTTGTTTGTTTTTCTTTTTTTTTCATGAGGTATTTTGCTACCTAAACATGTGTATATTTTTGTGAGGTATTTTTGTTATATACACGCATATCCAAGGTATCTTGCTACCTAAACATACATATATATGTTTTGTAAGGTATTTTTGCTATATATATGCATATCCAAGGTATCTTTCTACCTAAACATACATATATATATTTTGTGAAGTATTTTTTGTTTACATACATGCATATCTAAGGTATCTTTCTACCTAAACATACATATATATATTTTGTGAAGTATTTTTTGTTACATACATGCATATCGAAGGTATCTTTCTACCTAAACATACATATATATATTTTGTGAGGTATGACTACCTTTCGAGCTTGTGCTTGATTTATTTAAATTCCTAGGATCATGAGCAACTAGGTGTGTCCTACTATGACTTGAGAAACAAAAGGTGATCAAATAACAAGCAAAAATTTAAAAGTTACTAGGTTGCCTCCTAGTAGCGCTTCTTTAACGTCTTGAGCTGGACGCCTTATGACTTGTCAGTCACTGACCTAGTACTTTGCTTACCTTTGGCTTTGGACTTGGTCGCCTATTGGTTGGCCACGTGCCATAGGCAACGCTCTAACCTTTTTGTGGACGAGCTGAGGTGAACTCTAGAGGTGGTGGCGGTGCGTCTGTTGCCCGCTGTCCGCCCTCCCCAGGCTGCTGTGGTGTTTCGCCCTGTGCTTGCCTAGGGGCGCAGTACTTCTTGATGAAAGCCCGGTTAATAGGGGGCCTGATGAACTTGCTGGGGGCAACGGGCACTCCGTAGGACTGACAGAGGCCCGTAACCAAAGCTGGAGACCCCAAGGCCCCGTTGGACTCCTTTGGGTCCACCGGGTGTCCTGCGGGTGCGATCCCTGCAAACAATAGATGACATCAGAAATCAATTTGAACCATATGCATACTTACCTATGTCGGGATGGCATGACCTTGCTGGGGGGTACGGGCACCCTGTAGGACTGATAGAGGCCCGTAATCAGAGCTGGAAACCCCAGGGCCCTGTTGGACTTTTCCGGGTCCACTGGGTGTCTTGTGGGCGCGATCCCTGCAAATAGTAGATGGCATTAGAAATTAGTTGGAAATAATGCATACCTACCTATGTCGGGATGGCACAGATCAACTGATACTTCTGCAGGGGGAGATCGGCATTACGGTCGCTGGGTAGAATGTTGCTAAGTAACAACGTCAGTTATATCTGTGTAAGAGTGGTCATGTTGGTGCACATAATCCACACTCGTCTCTTTGTAGTGGCATGGGTGAAATCTTGCCCCGGTATGCATAGTAGCTGTGTGATAGCCTCCCTCTCTGGTTGTGCTTGCACAATTGGTCGCCCTCCAATATCAGGGGGGTGGCCCAGAAACTGATAAAAGGAAACTACTGGCCCCTTAACCGGGAGCGCGAGTCTCGGTTAAGCTTTTAAGGGCAGAGGACCTTAATTTATCTTAAGGTGTGGATATAGGGCCCACTAAGAGTGAGAACGCGTAGCCCTCAAATGGTGAGGGCGTGCAGCCCTTTGAAGGCGAGGGCGTGTAGCCCACTGAAGGTAAGGACATGTAGTCCTCTAAAGGCAAGGACGTGTAGTCCTCTAAAGGTGAGGACATGTAGTCCTCGGAAGGTGAGGGCGAGGACATGTTGTCCTCTGAAGGTGAAGGCATGTAGCCCTATGAAGGTGAGGGCGTGTAGCCCTATGAAGGCGAGGGCGCGTAGCCCTCTGAAGATGAGGACGTATAGTCCTCGGAGCCGAGGGCGTGTAGCCCTCTAAAGGTGAGGACATGTAGTCCTCGGAAGGTGAGGGCGTGTAGCCCTCTGATGGTGAGGACATGTAGTCCTCTGAAGGCAAGGGCGTGTAGCCCTTTGAAGGCGAGGACGTGTAGCCCTTTGAAGGTGAGGACGTATAGTCCTCTGGAGACGAGGGTACTAGTACCCAAGGGTCCATCCTTATGAGAAAGCAAGAGATCGACTCATCGAGAGAGCCGGTCATCCCAAATTCAAAAGATTTGGACATTTAGATGTAGGGAATCTATGTAGTTAACATGATTTTTAGGGATGCAGATGCATGCAACCTTTGTTGTGAAATTTGGTAAATGCGGACTTCATATGAAATAATGCAATGTAATGGAAAGTTGTACAATGTTCATGTCATTCTTTCCTTGTTTTGTGATTTTGATTTTGATTTAATTTTTTTTGGAAAACACAGATTGACTGTCCTTTTGAAAAAGGTGATAATTCATGCAACCTCATCCTATCTTTCTGCAAATCTCTCCGGTAACTCCCTCAGAGTGTATGTTCTGTTTGATTTAGTCACTTGACCGTTTTGGAGTGACGGGAATGGAGCCGTTTGATGTTTAATCAATCTATTGAAATTCCAAGGCTTGTCTCCCTTTTTTTTTTGTTTAAAAACATCGACGGGTGAGAACTTTTGATCTGCCCCTATGTTCACTTGAGACTCATGCACGATGCCCCTCATTGCCCCAGTTTAAGGCTTTGAGGTACAATCGTTGTCTTTCGTCATGACCTTGTAGCTGGGAACCTATTGGGTGAAAACTTCTAATCTGCCCCTAGGTTCGTTTGAGGTTTATGCATGGTGCCCCTCATTGCCCCACTGTAAGGCTTTGAAGTAACAATTGTCGTCTTGTTTTCACAACCTCGTAGTGAGGAAGAATGAAAGAAGCAGTTGATCCTTGCAAAAAGAATTTTCCAAGGACGAGAAACAGTCGAAGGATTTTTCAGTTGATGGATTAAGTCAAATGACTCCTATCAAGATGTTTTGATGTCTTGATGATGCTAAAGGATCAAGTGCTTCTAAGTTTTACTCAAGACAAGAATCCAAGATAATCAAGATATATGATCAAGTTGATCTCTAGAATCTTTAGGAAGAAGTTTCCAAATTGAAAATTCAAAAGGTTTGACCAAAGAATTCTATCATTTCAAATTGAGATTTGCTCTCTGGTAATCGATTACCAGCAGCTGAAAATGTTTTAATTCAAATTTTTAAAACCTGTAATCGATTACATAAGTCTTGTAATTGATTACCAGAGGGGATTTTCAGAAAATAATTGCCAAGAGTCACACCTATTCAATTTTTTTATGAATGACCATCAAAGGTGACTTGGAAACACGAACTTAAAGGGAGTTTTCATTGCCCAAAAAGTTTTATCCTCTCAAAAGATTAAGAGTTTTTCCAAACTGAAATGTCTTATCGCCTCAAAAAGATTCCTTGGTCAACCACTTGCATATTCAATAAGGAATTTTGATTGATCTTCATTGTACAAGCTATCTCTTTTAAGAGAGATATCTTCTTCTCTTCTTCTTATTTCTGAAAAGGGATTAAGAGACCGTGGGTCTCTTGTTGTAGAGGATTCTTGAACACAAGGGAAGGGTTGTCCCTGTGTGCATTGTTAATCCGAAAAGATAGAGTGAAAGTTTAATTGGGGAATAATCTTCGTATCTTAATTCAACCCCTTTTTTTCTTAAGGTAACTGAGGCCAACATCCTATTCTTGATAACTCACTTCTCTCTAAAAGACAAACTTTCTGGAATGATAAAATGAGGTCACATGAATGTCTTGAAAACACAGCCAATCAAGTGCTTTTTTTTCTTTTTGAACACCTTTTTTTTTTATTTTTGAAACTTATTTGTTTTGAACTTTACTCGTTGTTTTACGGCAGCCCCACCAACGTGCAAGGCGAGTAATCTCTGATTGAATGGTCACAGGTCGCTTGAGCAAATAGACCAATGGCTTGCACCCAATTCCGGTGAAAGTTGAAAATCCTGATGAGTCATTTAGAGACATCTAACAACAGCTTTCAAAATTTCCCCATGTGTGGCATCTCTTGTCAATGTCGGGATTTACACGCGATTCTCCTCAAATTTCAGCCAGCCCGCATCAATTAGACCTTGCACCTTACGCTTCAGGCCCCTACAATGCTCAATGGAATGCCCCGGGGCTTCTCCGTTGCGTTCGAGTCGTATTCTAGGAGAAATGGAGGTTGATGAACCTTGGCTAGGGTTATGGCTACCATTGAATTATCAAGTAGATATGGGAGCAAGTCAGCATAGGACACTGGAATTGGGGTGAATTCTACAGGCCTTTCGCTGCAAAATTCATTTCTTGGTTGGTGTTTTGGTTTGTGCCAAAGGTGGTGTTTAGCATTGGTTGTGTGGTAGGTGGGTTTTGTTGTCGATTTAGGGATGGCCTTTGTGGATAAATGGGCGGTAGGTAAGGAGAAGGGTTGGGTAATGACATTGTTGGGTTGGTGGGAAACTTGGCCGTACAGGAATGACAATCATTGCATGGGTTTCTCCGTCATCCTCACCCTCTTCATTTGCCCCAGTTTTCTCATTCGTCCAAGCAGGATGATTAAATTTGCCTCTTTTCAGACCCACTTCGATCTTTTTGCTGGCGAAGACCAAATCTATAAAACTTGAAGGTGTGTAACCCACCATTTTTCATAGTAGAACACCGGTCACGTGTCTACTATCATTGTGATAATCTCTTTCTCTGTTATTGGGGGTGCTACTTGAGTTGCCAAGTCTCTCCATCTTTGGGCGTATTCTTTGAAAGATTCGTGCCCCCTTTTTGCACATGTTCTGTAGTTGCATCCTATTCGGAGCCACATCAGAATTGTACTGACACTGCCTAACGAAGGCAACCATTAGGTCTTTCCAAGAATGGACTCAGGAAGGTTCCTAAGTTAGTATACCAGGTGACAGTTGTCCTAGTAAGACTTTCTTAGGAAAAATGTATCAGCAGTTTCTCATCTTTTGCGTATGCCCCCATCTTCCGAAAATATATCTTTAGATGGTTCTTGGAGCAAGTAGTCCCCTTGTACTTGTCAAAGTCCGGCACCTTGAACTTGGGAATGACCATGTTTGGGTATTAGGAACAACTCTTCTAGGTTAGCAAAGGCATAATCTTCACCTCCTTCAATGGCCCTGAGCCTTTCCTTTAGATGATCCACCTTTCCCTTTTCAGCCATAGCAGGAGGGGCTCTTCCCACCGCAAAATGCAAGGGTTATGGTTGTGGGCGAAACTGAGGGCCCTCCAAAGTGTTTGGCATGGGTATACTACCAACTGCTTGCCCTTCAGTGGCATATCCGAGGCAAGGCTCGAAGTCGGCTAGATTGTGGTGGGGAATTTCATGTGTCTCCCCCATGGGTTGAGAGACATTTCAATGAGTATGGGAGCGGAGTTATTGAAATCCTCATTGGGAATGCATGCCACGTTGGGTGGTGTATAGTTGGGAGGCCAGCCATATGGTGGGAAGGCATGCTTGTTTTGAGTTTGCGCATAATGGGGGGCCGCCCGTACTTCCCAAATCTTTGCCTACCATTTGCTCTTATCTGCTCTTGCACCTTCTCTACTTCACCCATTATTTTAGCTCTAGCACGGGTTTGGTAAGCCGCACTGACCTCCACTATCTCCTTTATGCTCATCATGGCCTCTACCATTGTGGCCATTTTCTCTTTCAAGGCCTCCGGGTCGGCCTTCATTTGCTCTTGCACCTTCTCTATTTCATCCATTACTCTAGCTCTAGCACAGGTTCGATAAGGGCGCCATAAAGCGTGTTCTTTTCTTTTTTATAACAATGATTAAGTTCGTTTTTCTTTTTTCAAGGAAAGAATGTAATGAACAATGCAACCAATGAAAAGCATGGATGTATGTGAATGATGCAAGTTGAAGTATTGCAAATTTTTATGCAGGACATGGGGTTGAATCAATTTAGATTTTTCAACATGGTTCATGACATCTTGGTCAAGGTGAAACTGGAAGTAACAAGGACATCAACAGTCCTAAATGTGTTAGGCAGTAGACGAAACAGTGATGTAACTCGATTCAGCTTTTGCCCCAATTTTTGCAAGGTGGTACTTCCATACTTCAACTTGACTTGATGAACTTTTTTCGAAAAAGCATGAGCTTAGTTCAACCCGGTAATCCAAGGAATGGCAATTATGATCGCCGATACTTCAACAACCTTTCATACAGATGAATGACTCGGGCATACTTTAAGCTATGCATGGAAAATGTAATTATGAAATTGAGATGCCCGAAGAAACATCATTTCCTAGTTAACCATGCATTAGGTACCATGTTCACTCATTTTGGTTTTAAGTGAAACGGGTTTATGATCCCAACATGGTTGACTCATGGTACCGAATGAATTTTCATGCTTCTATTTTAGTTTCGCAGAGGAAAATGCAAGGATCATGCATAAGCGAACATGAAAACAAAAGGTATGCAGTTTGTAGAACAAAAAGTATGTTGAACGCATATGCATGATGATGCAATGACTCATGCAAAATGTGATGCTGGAATATGATAACGGACAAATGTAGGAACAATATGTTCATTATGATGCCATGAATAGATGCTTATGCATGCTAGAGATAAAATGCGGGATTGATTTGATTCGCACTGATTTTTTTGAGTAAAAACGTGGGATAAACTCATTTTATTCAGAAAGTTATAACTAGTCAAGATTTGAGCGACAATACAAACTTCCTAGTGGTTTCTAATCATATGGGCCATTAAGTCTATCGTATGCTGACAATAGCTGAGAAGTTCGTGGATCTCCTCGGGGCAGAGTAGGTGTTCGCCACTGCTTTGGCCTTGGCTAGCAATCGGGAAAGTTCTTGGCTTCCGTTCAAGGTAAGAGCAAATCGGTCCATCTACATTGTTGCCTCTTGATGTAACGAGTCGATCACCCTTCCTCTAGCCTCCTTTTCCGCGTACACTTGGGCATACTCGTCCGCCACTCTATGCTCGTGGGCCGTGGCTAGACTTAGTTCCTCTTGGTACTTGGTGATGATAGCTAACATGTTGGTCTCTGTCTTGCATAACCGCTGAAACAAACTTCTTTTGGACCTCGAGCAAGCCTTCAATTCATCTTTCAAGATCAAACTGTCTACTCGCGATTGGTCCCTTTCCTCCCTCCGGAGTTTAAGCTCGTTGTTACTACCCCCACAGAGCCCCTCGGAATTTGTTCCGGCCGTGCTCTTCCCTACGAGCCCTCTTGGTCTCTTGTTCAAGGGCTCTTGTGGCAGTTGCATTCTCTTCTCGTAATCCAGCACACTCTTTCCGGATGTCTGTAGTGGCTAACTTGAACTTCTCCTTGGCAAGTCTCGCCTTTCCTAACTCGTTTTTGAGAGCTTGGACTTCTTCGTCCTCTTCCGGTGCTTCGAAACTCTCTTCGCTAACAACCTTTAGCTTGGCGAGCCAATCTAAACCTCGTGTATGAACTTTCAGCCATTCATGATAACCACCAATAATGCCATTATGAATGCCCCTAAGTTCTTTATCTTTTCTTAATGGGGTTTCCCACGCTTTATGGATCCTTTGTATAGCCTTGAAATTTTGCGTGCTGAAATCTCTCACAATGAAAGGAGACATGCTTTCTTCCATCGGTGCTCCCCTCATGGGGTACCCTAGTTGTCTTATAGCGAGCGCGGGATTGTAGTTAATACAACCCCTCGTTCCTATCAACAGAATGTTTGGGTACCCTCCACATGAGAAAAGGACTCCCTCCTTTCCTTCCTTCCATCGGGGGAACCAACTGATTGTTCTACCTCCTATCCCAGCCAAGAGCTGGTCCCAATCCATTCTTCTATTTTCATCACACGAGCGATGGCTTCGGAGCGGACATGGATGCCTCATGTCTTGTTGGAACAGGTGTGAAACCAACCAAACACAGAGATCGGGCAAGAAATAGATGATCCGTGCGCTACTCTTCTCACACCTTCGGTCAAATGTATCAAATAAATCTGCCAAGACAGCTACCATCGGGCTCTCCTTGCTATGGTGGTATGCAAGGAAAGCGTCGATTGCGGCTAGGTCCACCAAACCATCCACGTTTGGAAAGAGGACGACCCCAAAGATTAGCAATGCTAACACATCCATAAACGGGACCCACTCTTCTTGATTTGCCATATCCCTCGCCTTGTCTTCTAGGTACTTCCGTGGTAGGCCCGCTATGCCGTTTCGAGTTTGTTTTACGCGGTCCAAACCTCTTGCTGAATCCTTGACCACAGTTGCAATTCTGCTCAAGGAGGGGAGAAACCCGGAAAAAAGATATGGTTTTCTCCCCCCGAGAGGACATCCCAGAATCTCCTCAAATTCTTCAATGGTCGGTACCAATTGGAAGTCTCCGAACGTGAAGCATCTCAAAGGCTGGTCGTAGTATTGGGTGAGTGATGCAATGGCTTCTATGGATACCTCTGCTATGGTCAAATCTAAGATTTTTCCGTAAGTCTTGCGGAAGGCTTGCATTTGGAGAGGTCCCATCAACCACCCCAATTCCTTAATGCTGGTAACATCTAGGCCTTTAACCTTGACTTGATAAAACCTTTTGCCAGTTTGATTTGTCCCCATGTTTACTAAAGTGAGACAAAAAAGCTGTGCGAATCAAAAACTCCGATATCTCATGGGTGGAATGGATGAATGCATGGAGGAATGCATATGACACAGATGTAATTTAGGAATGCGGGAGCCCGGGGAACTGTCTCCTTCTTAGATATAACGTCTAGGGGTAGCAAAGTGCCCCAACGTATGTATTTAAGAAGGTGACACGGACCCTCCATTGGTTTGTTTACAGAGGGGATCAAGACAGAACCCGTGTGTGATGCATATGCGAAAGGCGCAACACGGGAATGTACATAGTATGGCAATACTCACTGAATATAAGCAAAAGGGTATATGACACTCATGCATGGCAGTGTGAAAAATGGCACGCAGCGTGTTTGCTCCGTGCCCCTATTTAAGGGACCTATAAGGGAGAGAGCTAACTAGGCTTTTAGTGATAATCCCCAAGGTAGTCATATCTCTCTTGATGGTTTCTAGAGGTATCATCCTCTTTGAAGAACATACTGCAACAGTAGGGACTACTAGCAACAATATGTTTTCAAAGAGAAAAACTCTAGATGAGCGTTCACTGCAATCAAGCAAGTCGGAGACCTAGCATGATCACAGATTCACCTCCACTCCTTATGTTCCCACGAACCCGGGTATAGGGCCCCCTTTTTTTTTCAACTCACCGTGTGTGCAAATAGTGTTAGTGTTTGTGTGCATCAAATGAATAAATATTTACCTCAAGCATACACTTAAAAATGCACTAAAACCATCAAGGATTTATATATACAAGAACATAATGAAGGGAAACCCAACAAAGGAGTAAGTCACGGTAAAACATTGCACAAGATTAAATGGCCTAACTCTCTAAAAAACTGTCCCCAGTGGAGTCGCCAACTGTCGTAACCTACCCTTCGGCGGGAGGGCGACGCGTGACTCGCGGGATGCGTGTTCCACGAAAGGAATACACGCGGAGTCGCCACCAACGTTTATTTGAGGAAAACGTCGGAAAAACCGGAAAAGACGCGATCTACGAATTTTTAAGTGAAAGGGTCGGGAGTTGTATTTACGCACGGGGAAGGTATTAGCACCCCACACGTCCGTCACAAGGGACCGCAGCCTTTAATCGAGTGTGCAAACATGACTTTGATTTTTACGTTCCCTTTTATGTCCTCATATCCTTTATACCCTTTTTATATATTTTTTTCTCTTTTTGTGGTCGACAAGGGTGTTTCCCTTTGCTCCTACGTATTCCTCAATTGTGATGAGGAAATCAGACCTACGTAGTTCTTTCTTATGCATGAATCAAGTGATTCTTTTTACTTGAAAGGTGATCATTTTAAGGCGTTGGACCTTAAAAATGATCCATTTTACTTGGTAAGAAACTGAAATGATAAACTTTCAAAACCCTATTTTTTGTGGAAGAAATTAGGGTATGACAATATTGATTAGGAAAAAAAAACAAAAATCTAAGTGTAAATCACTTAATCCATGTTGCCTTAGCGTCATGTTTAGTCATAATAATTGTCACATTATGTTCTAAGTTTGTGTTGAATTTTGATTTTTGTTGATTTAATTCTACATAAATTTGTTCATGTATTCTTATCATTATTATCCTATCATTTGAATTTTGAGTCTAATTCATAACATGTTCTAAATCAATTCCTAGAAGTAGTCTTGTTGTTGAACTTTGTTTTGTTTTCTAAGTTTCCTATATAATGCTTATGAAGAAATTGAGTTGTGGTGCTGAGTTGTTGCTGGATTTTTGAATCAAAATAAGTCTTAAGCTCTGTTGAATTGTGTTATTCAAGACATTTGAGCATAAGCAAACAAAAATTGTAATTATCGAAGCCTTAAGCAACATAATCACTACTCTTGATTTCTAGGTTGAAATCATTGGTGCTGACAGCTTAAACATGCGAGCTTGTAAAAATTACTGGGAATTGGTCACTGCGAATTTTGAGCTGAACTTTTTACTGAACTTTCTAGGCATATGGAAAAAATTGTAAAAAAAGAACCAAGTGATTTTGATAAAAGGAAAAAACACGAAAAATCACACAAGTTGGCAGGAAAAAAAAGTGAAAGGGAAGTGTGCTTGTTGTTTTGGCTCGAAATTTGTCTATAATTGGTTCCTATTTTATACCAATCTTAGTTCTGAAATTTCAATTGAAAATTAGTATCAAAACAAGTGCCAAAACTAGAGTTTTCTTGAGTCTTATTCTTTTAGTTTTTTTTACTCTACTCTAGAGCCATTCTAGGTTTCTCTTAGAGTCCTAGCTTGCTTTTGTGTGCTTTTCATTGCTTTAATTGTTGAATAATCCTTGAAAAATTTTGTTGTTAAAATTCTATTATTTTAGCTTTCATTTCATTTTTTTTGTCTTTGTTTATTGGTTGTCTCTTTGTTTCCTTGTTTGTGAGTTGCCATATAGGGAATTAGAAATGAGGATTGGTGCAATCCCTTGAAGAATTTGAGTCAAGAAGCAAGGGGCCAACCACCTTAAGAGCTATTGGACTAAGAAGTACTCCAAATTGAGTGAATCACCAAATAGAGAACAACCACCAAAATTGAGAACCGTTTTGTAATTTTATAATTAGCAATTTACTTACCTTCATTGCTTTCAAGTTTTGTAACAAAAAGGACTTTCGTTGGAAGTGTGTTGGGAGCCTCCAATAGGTTACCAAACTTCCATTTTTGTGTAATAATTTTAGGCAATTTTCCCTTAGGATAGTGAGTGTTTTGTTGGGAACCTTAAATGTGGTCATCCAAACACTCCTAAGATCCGCCTAGTTTACATTTCTTGCACTTTAATTTCTAGCTTACTTTCATAGTTTATTTTCTTTACTAGTCATGCCTAGTTTATCTTGTAATTGCATAATACTTTCTTCTTACTTATCACGCTTAGCTTGAGTTCTTTTGAACCTTGTCTTTTTCCTTTTACAAACCCCCAACAATAAAAGACCACAACTTAGGAATCAACATGATTCATCATTCATCTAGTGTTAATGGTGAGGGTACTAGTCATAAGGATCCTCTATCTAGAATCTTAGTGTTGGATCGAGTGGCCTCAGAATAATTAAGAAGGGGGGTTGAATTAATTATTCCTAAACCTTTACTAATTAAAAAATTACTCTTCCAAGGCTTTTATTAAATTGTTAAGAGAATGAGGAGTAGAAGAGAAACTTAACAGAAAGTAAAAGCGGAAATTAAATGCACAATGGAAAGTAAAAGAGTAGGGAAGAAGGAGACAAACACACAAGAGTTTTTATACTGGTTCGGCAACAACCCGTGCCTACATCCAGTCCCCAAGCGACCTGCGGTCCTTGAGATTTCTTTCAGCATTGTAAAAATCCTTTTACAAGCAAAGATCCACAAGGGATGTACCCTCCCTTGTTCTCTTTGAACCTAGTGGATGTACCCTCCACTAGAACTGATCCACAAGAGATGTACCCTCTCTTGTTCTCAGTCAAACCCAAGTAGATGTACCCTCTATTTGTACCACAAAGGATGTACTGATGCAATCCTCCCTAGGAAAGGACCAGTTACCAGAGCCATGAGCAAGAGGCTCCAAGAGGATTGGGCTAGAGTTGATAAAGAAGGCCTTAGGGTTCTCATGAACCTTAGGGTAGATTTTTGAGCCCATGGGCCAAGGTTGGGTCCACTCTTCTTTGTAAATAGTAGAATAGGTTGTTTTCTTCTTTTGGGCCTTGTATTTTGGCCATTCTAGTAGTATAGGGTTTTAGCCTTGTATTTCAGGGCATTTTGAGTAGTCTTTGTAGTAGGATTTTTTTTTGTATTTTCATGTTTTTTTGTCATGGGGGTGAGCTTAGCTATTATAGGGGTGTGTAGCTAAGCTCTAGCTTCTCAAGGAAGCTTCTCAAGGAGGTGAGCTTAGTTTTTAGATGGGTGTGTGTAGCTAAACTCTAGCTTCTCAAGGAAGTTTTCTCAAAGAAGCTTCTCAAGGAAGTTTTCTTAAGAAAGCTTCTTAAGGAAGTTTTCTTAAGAAAGCTTCTCAAGGAAGCTATCTAGTCTATAAATAGAAGCATGTGTAACACTTGTTGTAACTTTGATGAATGAAAGTCTTATGAGATACACTTCAAAGTTCCACTTCTTTCCCTCTTTTATTCCTTCAATTTCGTGCTCCCCCCTTCTCTCTTTCTTTTCCTCCATTAAAGCATCCTCTTCAAGCTTCTTATCCAAGGCAATTCTTGGTGGTGAAGCTCCTTCTTCCTTGGCTTATTCCCTAGTTGATGGTGCCTCCCCTCTCCTCTTCTCCTTTGCCTTCCGCTGCATCTCCATGGTGAAAAATCACCATTGAAGCTCAAAGATCCAGCCTCCATAGAAGCCCCACAAGCAAGCTTCCATCATGTACCCTTCAATGTCTTAAGACAAAGATCTCAGGCTGTTAAACCTTTGATACTTTGTGAATGGGGATACAAAAAAATTCTCAGGCGGTTAGTCCTTTGAACACTTTTGTATTACGGAAAGGGAAGAATCAAAAGAATTCTCAGACTGTGTCGTTTTGAATTCTTTGACAAGGCAGAAGAGAGACACAAAAGAATTCAGGCGGTTAGTCCTTTGTTCTTTTGGAAAAGGGAGAAGAGAGACACAAAAAGAATTCAGGCGGTTAGTCCTTGGCGAATTCTTTTTGGCAAAGGGAGAAGAGAATGAAAATGATGAATAGCACAATTTTTCAAGGTTTAGAAAACCAGAAAACTTCAGAAAGCTTTTTGGTACAAAGAAGAAGAAGAAGTTCAAAGAGATTCAAGGCTTGTAAAGGATTGATTGAATAAGTGTAAAAGTGTATTGGAAAGCAAATCAAAGCCTTGCTTTTATAGACTTTTCATGTCTAGCCAAGAGGACTATTTAGAAGAGTTATAACTTTTAGAAAAAAAAACTTAAAACCAATTTGAAAAAGTCAAAAACCTTTTGAAGAGTTACATCTTTTGATTTATTCAGAAACAAACACTGGTAATCGATTACCAAATTAGTGTAATCGATTACACAAAGCTTTTGTGTGAAAGGATGTGACTCTTCACATTTGAATTTGAATTTCAACGTTCAAAGGCACTGGTAATCGATTACAGCTTTTTGAAATTAATTGGAACGTTGTAAATTCAATTTGAAAACTTTTTCAAATCCATTTTGCTACTGGTAATCGATTACAACAATCTGGTAATCGATTACCAGAGAGTAAAACTCTTTGGTAAACATGTTTTGAGAAAAATCATGTGCTACTCAATTTTTGAGAAAAAACTTTTCATACTTATCTTGATTAAGCCTTCTCTTGATTCTTGAATCTTGAGTCTTGAATCTTGATCTTGATTCTTGAGATCTTGAACCTTGAATCTTGATTCTTGACTCTAAACTTTCTTCTTGAGACTTGAATTCTTCTTGATTCTTATCTTGAACTCTTGAATTGTTCTTGATTCACTTGAGTTGTTCTTTGATTGATCTTTGATTCACTTGAGTTGTTCTTTGATTGACCTTTGTCATCATCTTTTGTTATCATCATTGTTATCATCAAAATACCTTTGAATCACCTTTGATTCACCATGAAGCTTTTCTTCTACACTTAGATGAGTTGAGTTCCCTCAAGTTATGGAAAGAAAAACAGGAAAGAAAAGAAAAAGGAAAAGAGAGGGTAGAAATAAATGAAGATGAGAGAGAAAAAATAAGAGAGGAAGAAAGAAGAAAAATAATGAAAGAAATGAAAAGAGAAAAACATGTCTCTTATAGAAGTCATGACTCTTGCAAGAGTTTATGTGAAGAACATAGAGACTATTATTGAGGGCACCATAGATCACATACTAAACATCGTTCCAAAAGAAGAGAAAAGGATAGAAGGCCTCAAGAGATTAACATTAGCCTCCTATATTTCCATGGAAAAGATAATGTTGAGGTCTACTTAGATTGGGAAATGAAGGTTTAACAACTCTTTGCTTGCAATCATATTGCCAAAGAGAGAAAAGTTCTATTGGCTACCCTTAGCTTTCAAGGGTATGCCCTCTATTGGTGGACTTCCGTTGTTAGGGAACGAAGGATTCATGGGATCCTTCAGTAGAGTATTGGAATAATCTTAAGAGTGCACGTAGGAAGAGGCACATTCCCTCCTACTATGAAAGGGAGCTTATGGACAAGCTCCAAAGGCTTAGACAAGGGAGTATGAGTGTTGAAGAATATAGACAACAAATGGAACTACTGTAACACCCTGAGATATTATAAGTTATAAATCGATGTCTAATTTTATTTATTGTGTTGTTTGACTATATGATAGACTTGAATGAGTTGAAGTATGCCTTGAACTAGTCATGGGTGAATTTCTTGATATGGATGTTGAATTATGTGGAGTTTTGTTGAGCTAAGTTGATAGTATGAGATTTTTTATTTTACCAAAACCTAGTTCAGTGAAATCGCAATACCAGATTAGTTAACCGTTGGATCGTCTTCATATTTTTCCTGGATATCCCTAAGATATATTTCTACAGTCTGACCGTTGGGATCTTGAAAATAATAACTTTTGGTCTCCCGCTAAGCGAGAAAGGCGCACTAAGCGCAATTCCAACCGAGGGGAATTGCACTGAGGGGCCCAAAGTTGTGCTAAGCCCATTTCCAGCCAACAGCCAAGAGGAAGTGCGCTGAGCACCCAGAAGACCCCCTAAGCAAAAGTTGCAGGTTATAAATATGTCCTTAGCATGAAAAACACGATTTTCACTCGCTTCTTCTCCCAAAAACGTCCCCCAAACCCTAAAACCTTATTTTCCACCACCCAAGACCATCGGTGGCCATCGTGAGCCGCCGTTACTTTCCGTTGAACCCCCACACCAAGAGGAACACTTTAATCAGAGCGGAATCCTCAGAATCCTCCTCGAAGATTCGGTGGAGAAAATCCCTCAATCCTTTATTTCAAAGTTTCTTTGAGGTAACCTTGACGTCTAAGCCTTCTCCTAGCTAGTTTAAGTTCTTCTTAGTGTCTCTTATGTGTTGGGTACTGTAATAGGGTGTTTTTACGCTTCCTTTGAAAAAGACCGTAGAGAATGAGACATTGTAAAAGTTATCTTTTAATAACCTTGAGGTTGTTTTTGCGGCATTCACTGAACCTCGGTCGCATTGGCGTGATCGGAATTTCAAAGAGATGTTTCTTTTTTGTAGAACTCGAAATACTCCTCAGCCCTTAATGTTTTGACAGTGGTATTTGACCCCAAATGTTGCCTTTGACCTTGTTTTTGAAGCTTATGCTAAAATTCCTTTCGTTTTGGCATAATAGAGACTTGCGTTGGACCGACAAGCGCAAACAAGAGAGAGACCTCTAAGTGTCGCAAAGAGAAACCGACGGAGAGCTCACGATAGGGTAGGGGAGTTATTATAAAATTTACCGTTTTGACACCATAGTTAGGGTCAGGGAACCTAGCTATGAGAATATCTGTCTGTCCCTGTTGCATGCTGATTTTCTTTCAAGAAAAACTATGTTTTTAACGAATGGGATGCGATATATCTATTGTTGATGAATAACACTATTGTTTATTAAACTTGTGTTGTTTGAAGACCTGGGGAGTGTGAACCTCAGGCATGGAAAATATATATTTACGTGCGGAATGCGACTCATTGTTGATGTTGCTATTGGTGACTTTAATTGATATGTGGTGATGTTGATATTTATGATGATATTGATTTCAGATGACGTTGTTAATAAAGACCATGTCACCATGAATTGATGGTATTGTTGATGATTATGTGAATATGAAATGAGGTTGTTGTTGTTGTTGATAACGTTAGTGAGACGAGATGATGTCTATGTTAAGAATGATGTGAAAATGGAATGCTGATTAATGTTGAAAATGCTTTGGCATGTGCATGTTGTGTATGTTCGTGGGGGGCGAAGTACACAACATGCACATGCCAAAGCATGTTGATTAATGTTGAAAATGCTTTGGCATGTGCATGTTGTGTATGTTCGTGGGGCGCGAAGTACACTGGCCTTCCAGGGTCTTTGGCACTTTCTTTGGGCCACATTTATACGTTGGATGTTGTGTATGTTCGTGGGGGGCAAAGTGCACTGACCTTCCAGGGTCTTTGGCACTTTCTTTGGGCCACGTTCATACATCGTATGTAGTGTATGCCATGGGGGGTTAAGTGCACTAACCTTGTCGAATCGCCTAGACGTGGGTGACAAGCATGGTTAAAGAATCTAAGCATTTCTGAGGGGATGCTTAGGCGCTTTAATTGGTCCATGGTCTTTGGCACTTGCTTTTGGCCATGTTCGTAGCTCATACAACATAGTAAATATAATAACTGTGGCAGAGTGTACTTTGTACTGAGGGGGCTTGTCGCTTGGTAGGGAACTCCTTTTGGCCCCAGGCTGATCACCTATGGGGGGGGGGTAGTTACGTGCATAACCGGGTGGTCTCAACGAACTCTGCATGGTTTCCTAAGTGAGAGTGTCGTGTGGACTCGCTTAGGCTATTTCTTGGGATTTGGTTGTTGGTACGTACCACATTGCATCTGAGAGTTGAGTCAGGTGCATGCCTCATTCTATGCAGTCTTGATTGGATCCATGGATGGATGATGAGTAATTGTTGAATATGGATGATGAGTAATTGTTCAATGTGGACAATGAACAATTGTTGGATGTGAGTGTTGGATAATAAATATTGTGTAAGCTCATGATGTTTGCTTGTTTTCTGGCTAATTGTGATTATTTGAATTTAACATTGGTTCTTTTTATAATGAACTCACCCTTGCAATTTTGTATCGTGTGGTTGATACCTGTGATGATCGTGAACCTTGTTTGTGGGAGCAGAATGATAGCAGTAGGGTGCAGGGATGAGATTCTATGGAGGAGCCGTCAAACCAACGTGATGACGTTGAGATTATTTTGGGTAGAGAGTTGTGTTTTGTTAATCAACTCCTCCATAGTGGTTCATGATTTCTTTTGTTGGATTAAGGATGTAAATCACAAATTTAATTATATCTACGAATTGATTTAATCTTCATTATATGTATGATGTGTACTGAACTACTATATTAATATTCATGTATTCGGTTAAACATTGGTGCGTGTTTGGGAACATATATATATATATTTGCGAAATTTAAATTTACTATGATTTTCATAAACAAAATAATGGAGTTTTCATAAAAGAAAGAAAAAGAATTTAATTTCTTGAGTTATTAGAGTGGTGATATCGTAGCGACGAGGCGGTTACAACAACTCCTTTTAAGAGCTAGACTTAGGGAGGAGGAGAGAACAAGCATAGCTAGGTTCCTTAGTAGGCTTAATATGGAAGTAAGGGATAAGGTTGAACTCCTTCCATATAGGGACCTAGATGAGCTAGTCTAACTTTCTATAAGAGTGGAGCAACAACTTAAAACAAAACCTTCTTCAAAATCTTATGGCTTTCACTCTTATCCAAGGAAGGACCAAGCCCAAGGAACTTTGGGGGTTGCACCTTCAAAACCCAAGGAAGATAAGGGTAAGACCATAGAGAAATCCACCCCTAAGACTAGTTCCCAAGAAAGGAATAGCAACATTAAATGCTTCAAATGTCTTGGGAGAGGTCACATTGCCTCTCAATGCCCCACAAAGAAAACCATGATTATGAGGGGTCAAGACATTTATAGTAGTTAAGAAGAGACTACTTCTTCCCCTTCTTTCAGTGGAAGTGAAGATGAAGTAAGGGGTGAAGAGTATAGTGAGGAAGTCTACACCCATGAAGAAGGTGACCTCCTAATGGTTAGAAGGCTCCTTGGAGGTCAATCTTGTGATCTATCTCAATCAGTCATACCCTAATTTCGTCTGGGGACTGTCATAACCTACCCTTTTGCGGGCGAGTGAGGCGAGTCTCACGGGAGTGTCTTCCAAAGGAGGAAAATGCGCGGAGTCGCCACCAACGTTTATTTGTGGAAAACGTCGGAAAAACCGAAGGAAACCGTTCATAAAGAATATTCCAGATTTGGGAGTTGTATTTACATTTGAGGAAGGTATTAGCACCTCTCACGTTTGTCCCAAAGGACAACAACCTTAAATTAGAATTGTGTGAAATTGTGTATCTAAACTTTTATTTCTTTTTTATTTTTGAGGTCGACAAAAGCGGGGCTCTTGCTCCTACGTACCCTCCATCGAAGAGGAAATCAGACCTACGTAGTTCTTTCTATAGGGCAAATCAAATGATTCTTTTTACTTGGAAGGAGGTCCTTTTCAGGCGTTGGACCTTAAAATGACCCATTTTTACTTGGTGAGAAAAACTGAGGTATCGAACCTTAAAATCCGTTTTAGTGATTTTTTGCGGACGAGCTTGACTTTGCAAGTTGATTTTAGCCTTAGTTTCACTTTAGTTATTAGTCAATTCAATTAAGAAAGAGAAATCCCAAAGAGAAACGTTCGATTGATTTTTTTGGTTTATTTTACTAAAAGATATTTTTTGATTATTATATTATTATTTTACCTCTTTTTGGTTTCCAACGTGGTTACGGCATGACCGAACGGTCAGATTTCATTTTAACAGAAATTAACGGATATTACAAATCAAATGATCGGTGGAAATTTATTTTATTTTTTGATTAGACGAGAAAATGACTTAAGTAAATGACTAAAGCACGTCAAAAGGGGGTACAAAAAGTAAATGAAACGAGAATAAAAGTACGCGAAACAAATGGGGACCACCAAGGGTACATAGAATGAATTGAAAAGTTCGATTTTGGGAACTTACTGGTTGAAGACCGAAGAACGACGAACGACGAAGAACGGTTGAAAATCTTCGCGAAATCTTCCACGGAAACGATACGGAAGCGCCTCGGCTAGGATTTTCTTCACGCAAACAATTTTTTTCACTAATTTTAAGTGATCTCGAAATACCAGAAGGGTTGAACCCCTTTCTCCTTCACTCCTCCCCCTATTTATAGGAAAATAGGGGAGGAGCTTACCACCCAACTCGCCCAGGCGAGCTCAGCTCACCCAGGCGAGCTCAGCTCGCCCAGGCGAGCCAGGTTGCTTCCTCTAGAAGCAACCGCCTTCTGGAGGAACATCCTGGAAGGCCCAAGTGGGCCTGGTTGCTATTTTCACCCCTTTTTTTTTACTAAATACACCCCCTTTGCTTTTTTGGTGATTCTTTTTCCGTAACGTTACGAAACTTTACGAATTTCGTAACGATACTTGTTTTCTTTCCGTAAGGTTACGGGACCTTACGGGTCACGTAATTACTCCTTTTTTGGCTTTTGGAATGTTACAGAACCTCACGAATTGTGTAACAATGCTTCCTTTTGATTTCCGGCATGCTACGGAAACTCACGGATTGTGTAACAATGCTTCCTTTTGATCTCCGGCATGTCACGGAACTTCGTGTATTGTGCAACAAAGGGTGCCCAGTACCTCGAAGCAGTCAAACAAAGGTTGCATGCCATCAAACAATGGTACCCGGATGAAATTAGGGTATGACAGTTGCCCCTCTTTACTTACCTTTTATCGGAGATAAGAGGAAAGCAAAGATAAAATACTGATTTCGTCCATCTTCGCCCTCTCCGTGATTAGTCTATGATGACTCCCGCCTCTCTTTCTTCTTTCTCTGCACAACACAAAACAAACACAAACAAAAGACACCAATAACATAATATATACATATACACATGTTTGGCGAAGGAACCGATCTGGAAATAACAAAAAAATCACATTTCCCAGTCACCGGAGGCTCCACGCTTGATAACGGAGGGCGCATGAACAGCGCTAGGCAATCAATTCATAGGGCTCCGAATAGGACAGTGGAGGATACACGAACAGCGCTAGACAATCAATTTGTGGGGCTCCGGACTTGATGGTGGAGGACGCATAAATAGCGCTAGGCAATCAATTCATGGGGCTCCAAATAGGACGGTGGAGGATACACGAACAGCGCTAGGCAATCAATTCGTGGGGCTCCGGACTCGATGGTGGAGGATGCATGAATGACAATCAATTCATGGGGCTCTGGATAAGATTTGAGGGTGGAGGATAGACGAACAGCAATAGGCAATCAATTTGTGGGGCTCCAGACTCGATGGTGGAGGATGCATGAATGACAATCAATTCATGGGGCTCCGGATAAGATTTGAGGGTAGAGGATAGACGAACAGCGCTAGGCAATCAATTCGTGGGGCTCCAAACTCGATGGTGGAGGATGCATGAATGACAATCAATTCATGGGCTCCGAATAAGATTTGAGGGTGGAGGATAGAAGAAAAACGCTCGGCAATCAATTCATGGGGCTCCAAACTCGATGGTGGAGGATGCATGAATGACAATCAATTCATGGGGCTCCGAATAAGATTTGAGAGTGGAGGATAGACGAACAACACTAGGCAATCAATTCGTGGGGCTCCAGACTCGATGGTGGAGGATGCATGAATGACAATCAATTCATGGGGCTCCGGATAAGATTTGAGGGTGAAGGATAGACGAACAGCAATAGGCAATCAATTCGTGGGGCTCCAGACTCGATGGTGGAGGATGCATGAATGACAATCAATTCATGGGGCTCCGGATAAGATTTGAGGGTAGAGGATAGACGAACAGCGCTAGGCAATCAATTCGTGGGGCTCCAAACTCGATGGTGGAGGATGCATGAATGACAATCAATTCATGGGCTCCGAATAAGATTTGAGGGTGGAGGATAGAAGAAAAACGCTCGGCAATCAATTCATGGGGCTCCAAACTCGATGGTGGAGGATGCATGAATGACAATCAATTCATGGGGCTCCGGATAAGATTTGAGGGTGGAGGATAGACAAACAGCGCTAGGAAATCAATTCGTGGGGCTCCAGACTAGATGGTGGAGGATGCATGAATGACAATCAATTCATGGGGCTCCACATAAGATTTGAGGGTGGAGGATAGACGAACAACAATAGGCAATCAATTCGTGGGGCTCCAGACTCTTTGGTGGAGGATGCATGAATGACAATCAATTCATGGGGCTCCGGATAAGATTTGAGGGTGGAGGATAGACAAACAGCGCTAGGAAATCAATTCGTGGGGCTCCAGACTAGATGGTGGAGGATGCATGAATGACAATCAATTCATGGGGCTCCACATAAGATTTGAGGGTGGAGGATAGACGAACAACAATAGGCAATCAATTCGTGGGGCTCCAGACTCTTTGGTGGAGGATGCATGAATGACAATCAATTCATGGGGCTCCGGATAAGAGTTGAGGGTGGAGGATAGACGAACAGTGCTAGGCAATGAATTCGTGGGGCTCCAGACTCGATGTTGGAGGATGCATGAATGACAATCAATTCATGGGGCTTCGGATAAGATTTGAGGGTGGAGGATAGACGAACAGCGCTAGGCAATCAATTCGTGGGGCTCCAGACTCGATGGTGGAGGATGCATGAATGACAATCAATTCATGGGGCTCTAGATAAGATTTGAGGGTGGAGGATAGACGAACAGTGCTAGGCATTCAATTTGTGGGGCTCCAGACTCGATGGTGGAGGATGCATGAATGACAATCAATTCATGGGGCTCCGGATAAGATTTGAGGGTGGAGGATAGACGAACAGCGCTAGGCAATCAATTCGTGGGGTTTCAGACTCGATTTGTTGGCAGGACCGAATGGTCTACCGGGTTCTTTCACCTAAAAGGTGAACATGATTTAGCATGGAAAAATAAATCATTCACGAGAGCACCATATTTTAGGGAAACAATACCCATGCCAAAAGTAATTTTCCTTGTAACCGAAAATGAAGGGCAGGATGCCAACATTTAGCTTTTAAATGAACATTCAGGGGAAACGTTGGGTCAAACTGAAACTGGGAATAAAATCACTCATAGTGTATAAAAACTCACACAGGCAAGTGTTTTACCCTAATCCCAAACCATAGCTGCACCATGACTTTATTTTGCACATGATTTCCTATCGAACCAAAAGATCACACGCACAATCATGGATCAATAGGATTTTCTCGAGGGTAGTGTTTTTGGAGAGGAAGCTGGGTGTTTCGGTCTTTTCCTCTTTGTTTATGTGGGGCGGGATATCGCCAGTCAAGAGCAACTTTGAATGGCAATCCCAAAGGAAGAACTACTTCAAAAATGGGTTTTCCTTTGCCGGCAGTCATTTACCCAGCCGAAAATTTATCTGGTCAGAAGATCTTCTGTTCTCTTTCCTGGTTTCCTGTATTGATTGGGAATTATTCTGTTTTTCCTTCGATCCTTTTTTTTTACTTTCTTCCGATCTTCGATCAGGAATCCTTATTTTCCTTTTCTTTTCTTTCTTTTCATTTCTTCCTTTCCGATCTTTGATTGGGAATTCGGGTTTTAGCATTCGTTATTCGCTCTCCGTTGAGGAGATTCTGCTGTCCTTTTCTTCAGGGGAAAGAATGAGGATTCTTTTCATGGGCCAAGGTTCAAAGTAGCTTAAGGTTGTGTCTTAACATGGTCTTTTCATCGTGCGAGCCCGATTTTGATATCTGGGGCAAAACAAATTCGTGTGTCAAGGTGTTAGTCTCGGGTTGAATTTCCATATTATTTCCACGAGGCACGCGTAACAGTGATGATTTGGAAACAACGTGCAAAATTAGTCATGGGTACATGTCATACCCTAATTTCGTCTGGGGACCTTTGCTTGATGACATGCGACCTTTCTTTGGTCCTTGTGAGGTGCTTGGCATCCATCATTAGGCAATTTGTGAAATTCCAGGACATGCCGGAAAACCAAAAAATATTGATGCACAATCCGTAAGTTTCCGTGACACACCAGAAATCAAATGGAAGCATCGTTGCTTAATTAAGTGAGGTTCCATAACATTCCGTAAGTCAAAAAGGGGATGATTATGTAATCCGCAAGGTTCCGTAACATTACGGAAAGAAAACAAGTATCGTTACGAAATTCGTAAGTTTCTGTAACTTTACGAAAAAAGAATCACCAAAAAACAGCAGAGGGGGGTGTACTTAGTAAAAATGGGGGTGCAAATAGCACCCAGGCCCACTTGGGCCCTCCAGAACATTCCTCCAGAAGGTTGTTGCTTCTGGAGGAAGCAACCTTGCTTGCCTGGGCAAGCTGAGCTCGCCTGGGTGAGCTGGGCGGCAACTACCTCCCCTATTTTGCTATAAATAGGGGAGGAAGTGAAGAAGAAAAGGGTTCAGCCCCTGAGGCACTTTTCTCTCTTTCGAATTTGCTTGGAAAAATCGTTTCCGTGAAGAAAATCTAAGCCGAGGCGCTTCCGAAACGTTTCCGTAACGTTTTCCGTGAGGAATTTCGCAAAGGTTTCAACCGTTCTTCGACGTTCTTCATTCGTTCTTCATCGTTCTTCGATCTTCAACGGGTAAGTACCTCGAACCAAGCTTTTCGATTCATTCTATGTACCCGTGGTGGTCCACATTGTGTTTCGTGCATTTTTATTCTCGTTTTGTTTACTTTTTATACCCCCTGTTGACGTGCTTAAGCCATTTTACTTAAGTCATTTCTCGCTTAACTTAAAAATAAAATAAATTTCCACCGAACGTTTGAATTGTATTATCCGTTAACTTCGGTTAAAATAAATTCCGACCGTTCGGTCGTGCCGTAACCACGTTGGAAATCAAAAAAGAGGTAAAAATAATATAATAATCAAAAAACATCTTTTAGTAAAATAAAGCGGAAAATCAATAGGACGTTTTCTCTTTGGGATTTCTCATTCTTAATCGAATTGATTAATAACTAAAGTGAAACTAAGGCTAAAATCAACTCGCCTAGTCAAGCTCGTCCACAAAAATAGGCTTTTGAAGTTTGTCATTTCAATTTCTCACTAAGTAAAATGGATCATTTTTAAGGTCCAACGCCTTAAAATGATCACCTCTTAAAGTAAAAAAGAATCACTTGATAAAAAAGAACTACGTAGGTCTGATTTTCTCATCCCAAATTGAGGAATACGTAGGAGCAAAGGGAAACACCCTTGTCGACCACAAAAAGAAAAAATATAAAAAGGGTATAAAGGATATAGAGACATAAAAAGGGAACATAAAAAATCAAAGTCATGTTTGCACATTCGATTAAAGGCTGCCGTCCCTTGGGGCGGACGTGTGGGGTGCTAATACCTTCCCCGTGCGTAAATACAACTCCCGAACCTTTCACTTAAAAGTTCGTAGATCGCGTCTTTTCCGGTTTTTCCGACGTTTTCCTCAAATAAACGTTGGTGGCGACTCCGCGCGTATTCCTTTCGTGGAACACGCATCCCGCGAGTCACGCGTCGCCCTCCCGCTGAAGGGTAGGTTGCGACAGTTGGCGACTCCACTGGGGACTGTTTAGAGAGTTAGGCCATTTAATCTTGTGCAATGTTTTACCGTGACTTACCCCTTTGTTGGTTTCCTTTCATTATGTTCTTGTGTATATAAACTATTTGTTGCTTTTAGTGTGTTTTAGAATGTATGCATGAGGTAAATATTTATTCATTTGATGCACACAAACACTAACACTATTTGCACACACTGTGAGTGAAAAAGGGCCCTATACCCGGGTTCATGGGAGCATAAGGAGTGGAGGTAAATCTGTGATCATGCTAGGTCTCCGACTTGCTTGATTACAGTGAACCCTCATCTAGAGCTTTTCTCTTTGAAAACCTATTGTTGCTAGTAGTCCCTACTGCTACAATATGTTCTTCGAAGGGGATGATACCTCTAGAAACCATCAAGAGAGATATAACTACCTTGGGGATTATTGCTAAAAACCTAGTTAGTTCTCTCCCTTATAGGTCCCTTAAATAGGGGCACGGAGCAAACACGCTGCGTGCCATTTTTCACACTGCCATGCATGAGTATCATATACCCTTTTGCTTATGTTCGATAAATATTGTCATACTGTGTACATTCCCGCATTGTGTCTTTTGCATAGGCATTGCATATGGGTTCTGTCTTGATCCCTACTGTAAACAAACCAACGGAGGGTCCGTGTCGCCTTCTTAAAAACGTGCGTTGGGGCATTTTGCTACCCCTAGACGTCGTATCTAAGAAGGGGACAAATTCCCCGGACCCCCGCATTCCTAGATTGCATCTGTGTCATATGCATTCCATCATGCATTCATCCATCCCACCCATGAGATATCGGAGTTTTGATTTGCACCAGCTTTTGTCTCAATTTAGTAAGCATGGGAACAAATCAAACCGGCAAGAGGTTCTACCAAGTCAAGGTCAAAAGCCTAGATACCACCAGCATCAAGGAATTAGGGCGGTTGATGGAACCCCTCCAAATGCAAGCCTTCCGCAAGACTTACGGAAAGATCTTAGAGTTAACCATAGCAGAGGTGTCCATAGAAGCCATTGTATCACTTACCCAATACTACGACCAGCCTTTGAGGTGCTTCACATTCGGGGACTTCCAATTAGTCCCAACCATTGAAGAATTTGAGGAAATTCTAGGATGTCCTCTCGGGGGAAGAAAACCATATCTTTCCTCCGGGTGTCTCCCCTCTTTGAGCAGAATTGCAACTGTGGTCAAGGATTCAGCAAGAGGTTTGGACCGCATAAAATAGACCCGGAACGGCATAGCGGGCCTACCACAGAAGTACCTAGAAGACAAGGCAAGGGGTATGGCCAATCAAGGAGACTGGGTCCCGTTTATGGATGTGTTAGCTTTGCTAATTTTCGGGGTCGTTCTCTTTCCAAACGTGGATGGTTTGGTAGACCTAGCAGCAATCGACGATTTCCTTGCCTACCACCATAGCAAGGAAAGTCCGGTGGTAGCTGTCTTGGCAGATCTATTTGACACATTTGACCGAAGGTGCGAAAAGAGTAGCGCACGGATCATCTGTTGCTTACCCGCCCTCTGTGTTTGGTTGGTTTCGCACTTGTTTCAACAAGACACAAGACATCCATGTCCGCTCCTGAGCCATCGCTCGTGTACTGAAAAGAAGAGAATAGATTGGGACCAGCTCTTGGCCGGGATAGGAGGTAGAACAATCAGTTGGTTCCCCCGATGGAAGGAAGGAAAAGAAGGAGTCCTTTTCTCATGTGGAAGATACCCAAACATTCCGCTGGTAGGAACGAGGGGTTGTATTAACTACAATCCCGCGCTCGCTATAAGACAACTAGGGTACCCCATGAGGGGAGCACCGATGGAAGAAAGCATGTCTCCTTTCCTTGTGAGGGATCTCGGCGCACAAAATTCCAAGACTATACAAAGAATCCATAAGGCATGGGAAACCCCGTTAAGGAAAGATCAAGAGCTTAGAGGCATTCGTAATGGTATCATTGGTGGGTACCACGAATGGCTGAAAGTTCATATACGAGGTTTAGATTGGCTCTCCAAGTTAAAAGTCGTCAGCGAAGAGGATTTTGAAGCACCGGAAGAGGACGAAGAAGTCCAATCTCTCAAAAGCGAGTTAGGAAAGGCAAAACTTGCCAAGGAGAAGATCAAGTTGGCCGCTACACACGTTCGGAAGGAGTGTGCCGGGTTACGGGAAGAGAATGCAATTACCGCAAGAGCCCTTGAACAAGAGACCAAGAGGGCTCGCAAGGAAGAGTATGGCCGGAACAAATTTCGCGGAGCTCTATGGGGTAGCAATAGTGAACTCAAGTTGCGGAGGGAAGAAAGAGACCAGTCGCGAGCACATAGCATGGTTCTGAAAGAGGAGTTAATTGCTTGTTCAAGGTCCAAAAGAAGCTTGTCTCAGCGTTTATGCGAGACGGAGACCAACATGCTAGCTATCATCGCCAAGTACCAAGAAGAGTTAGGTCTAGCCACGGCCCACGAGCATAGAATCGTGGATGAGTATGCTCAAGTATATGCGGAAAAAGAGGCTAGAGGAAGGGTGATCGACTCTTTACACCAAGAGGCAACCATGTGGATGGACCGGTTTGCTCTTACCTTGAACGGGAGTCAAGAACTTCCCCGATTGTTAGCCAAGGCCAAGGCGATGGCAGACACCTACTCCGCCCCCGAAGAGATTCATGGGCTTCTCGGCTATTGTCAGCATCTGATAGACTTAATGGCCCACATAATTAGAAATCGTTAGGAAACTTGTATGGTCTCTAAGACCTTGACTAGATACGACTTCCTTTTTGAAATAAAATGAGTTGGTCCCATGTTTCTACTCCAAAAAGCTTGTGCAAATCAAATCACTCCTACATTTCATCTCTAGCATGCATTTTCTTTCTTTACCCACTCCTCACGTTTGGTTTTTTAGGGAAAAACACCATAACTAAACGCGCCGCAAGGGATCCCTATCGCACCAGATCCAAATCTAGAACGATGGGTGATCAAGAGGAGACGCAGGAACAGATGAAAGCCGACATGTCGGCTCTGAAAGAACAAATGGCCTCCATGATGGAGGCCATGTTAAGTATGAAGCAGCTCATAGAGAAGAACGCGGCCACCGCCGCCGCTGCCAGTTCGGCTGCCGAAACAGACCCGACTCTCTTGGCAACTACGCACCATCCTCCCTCAAACATAGTAGGACGGGGAAGGGACACACTGGGGCACGATGGCAGCCCTCACCTGGGATACAACCGAGCGGCTTACCCTTATGGATTGCCGCCCAACTATTCACCACCCGTCTTGCAAGAAGATGCGGGCCACATTGCTTCTCCCGTCCATGAAAGAGAGCCTCCTCAGCAGCCCGACGAAGTCCACAAAGACCCTCAAGATTATGCTCGGAGGGATGTCGAGTTCTATCCCCCGATCCCCGAAGGGCCGGCACCAGGCACGTTGCCTCAACCCAACATCGCAGTACCACCAATAGTTCTGTCCACGGAAGGGCCGCCCCCAGCAACTGAAGAAAGGAGGAAGCTCGATCTCCTTGAGGAAAGATTGAGGGTCGTAGAAGGATTTGGGGACTATCCGTTCGCAGACATGACGGATCTTTGCTTAGTACCCGATGTTGTCATTCCCTCGAAGTTCAAAGTGCCGGACTTCGACAAGTATAAAGGGACGACTTGTCCCAAAAACCATCTCAAAATGTACTGCCGTAAGATGGGCGCCCACTCTAAAGATGGAAAGCTGTTGATACACTTCTTTCAGGATAGCTTGGCCGGAGCTGCGGTAGTGTGGTACACTAATTTGGAAGCTTCCCGTATCCGTACTTGGAAGGATCTGATTACCGCCTTTCTAAGGCAGTATCAGTACAATTCTGATATGGCTCCTGACCGTACTCAACTGCAGAATATGTTCAAGAAAGAGGGTGAAACCTTTAAAGAATATGCGCAGCGATGGAGGGATTTGGCGGCACAAGTAGCTCCTCCCATGGTTGAGAGAGAGATGATCACCATGATGGTAGACACTCTGCCAGTGTTCTACTATGAGAAGCTAGTGGGTTACATGCCGTCCAGCTTTGCGGATCTGGTGTTTGCCGGGGAAAGAATCGAGGTTGGATTGAAAAGAGGAAAGTTTGATTATGTTTCCTCCACAAACGTGAATGCCAAAAGAATCGGGGCAACAGGGGCAAAAAGGAAGGAAGGAGATGCCCATGCCGTCTCTTCAACACCCGCGTGGGTCAAACCCCAGCAAACACCTCATGGTACCCATCAGTACGCGCAACATCACCCAAGCTTCTCGGCTCATGCTGGGAACGCCTCTAGTTCAACACCCGTGCAGCCTAAGGCAGCCACCCAGAGGGAAGCTCCCCAAGTTCCAACTCCGAACACGACTCGACCGGCCGGTAATTCCAACACGACAAGGAACTTCCCTCCGAGGCCATTGCCGGAATTCACCCCGCTCCCAATGACGTACGAAGATCTTCTACCATCCCTCATCGCCAATCATTTGGCCGTGGTAACTCCCGGAAGGGTCCTCGAACCCCCTTTCCCGAAGTGGTATGACCCTAACGCGACTTGCAAGTACCATGGGGGTGTCCCGGGGCATTCCGTCGAAAAATGCTTGGCCCTTAAATACAAGGTCCAACATTTAATGGATGCTGGATGGCTGACTTTCCAAGAGGATCGGCCCAATGTGAGAACCAACCCGCTCGCCAATCATGGAGGGGGAGCAGTTAATGCAGTTGAATCCGATAGGCCGCACAGGTCTAAACCTTTAAAGGATGTGGCAACCCCTAGGAGGTTTATCTTTGAGGCCCTACAAAAGGGAGGTGTGATTCCCCATAGTGGGTGTAAGGAGGATTCCTGTCTGCTACATTCCGGCGAGATGCATGACATGGAGACGTGTTTGGAAGTAGAGGAATTGTTACAGCGGATGATAGATCAAGGTCGACTGGAAGTCGGCATTGAAGGAAAAGAAGAGCAGCATATATGCATGCAATCTACGGAGGGGAGCGGTGTTGCGAAGCCCTAACCCTTGGTGATATACTTCACTAAAAGCGCAGCTTCGCAAAAGCCCGGACACCCCTTAATGGCCAAACTTGTTCCTTTCCCGTACCAAAATAGTCACGCGGTCCCGTGGAGATATACACCTCCGGGGAAGAAGGAAGAAGAAGTCACTGACGTCAGCTCGCTGTCAGCTAAAGTAACAAATATCACGGGACTGAGTGGTGTGACCCGTAGTGGTCGTGTGTTCGCACCTCCGGACCTACCAGTCCAACCCGCCGACGTCAAGGGAAAAGGAAAAGTGGTGGAGGAACAAGGTGGCGAAGCACCCCACGCTTCGAATAAAGATATTCCAGCAAAGGGGCCCCCGGAGAAAAAGGATGGTAGAAAGGAGGTGTCGCTAGAGCAAGCCAGCGAGTTCCTTCGGATAATTCAGCAGAGCGAATTCAAGGTTATCGAACAGCTCAACAAAACCCCGGCTAGGGTCTCGCTGTTGGAGTTACTTATGAGCTCCGAGCCTCATCGGGCTCTGCTAGTAAAAGTGCTGAACGAGGCTCACGTGGCCCAAGATATCTCGGTAGAAGGTTTCGGAGGGCTGGTCAACAATATCACTGCCAACAACTATCTTGCCTTCGCCGAAGAAGAAATCCCCGCCGAGGGGAGAGGGCATAATAAGGCTTTACACGTATCAGTCAAGTGTATGGACCATATCGTAGCCAAGGTGCTCATCGATAATGGTTCCAGTTTAAACGTGATGCCTAAGAGCACTTTGGAGAAGTTACCATTCAATGCTTCCCACTTAAAACCAAGTTCAATGGTGGTTCGGGCCTTCGACGGCACTCGCCGAGAGGTTAGGGGAGAGATCGATCTCCCAGTACAAATAGGCCCTCACACCTGTCAAGTCACCTTCCAAATAATGGATATTAACCCCCCCTACAGCTGCCTGTTGGGGCGCCCGTGGATCCACTCAGTGGGAGTTGTGCCTTCTACACTCCACCAAAAGCTGAAATTCGTAGTGGAGGGGCACTTGGTCATCGTGTCAGGCGAGCAAGATATCTTGGTAAGCTGCCCATCCTCCATGCCTTATGTGGAAGCCGCAGAAGAATCGTTAGAAACTGCTTTCCAGTCTTTTGAGGTGGTCAGCATTTCCTCCGTGGACTCCCTCTTTGGGCAGCCTTGTCTGTCCGATGCAGCGGTAATGATGGCCCGAGTTATGTTGGGGAACGGTTATGAACCCGGGATGGGTTTAGGAAAAAACAACGGCGGCATAACTAGCCTGATAAATACCCAAGGAAATCGTGGGAAGTATGGTTTAGGCTATAAGCCCACTCAGGCGGACATGAAAAGAAGCATCGCAGGAAGGAAGAACATTGGTCAAAGTTCGCGTTGGAGACAAGAAGGTGAAGGAAGCCCGCCCTGCCACATAAGTAGAAGCTTTATAAGCGCGGGTTCGGGAGACAAAGGTCAAGCGTTCGCGATATGCGAAGATGATATTCCGAGTACTTTGGATTTGGTACGACCATGCCCTCCTGATTTCCAGCTGGGAAATTGGCGAGTGGAGGAACGCCCCGGCATTTACGCAACAAGCATAATGTAAACCTTTACGGTTTTAAAAGCTCTATAGTTGGGCCTAGGCTTTAGAGTTTTTTTCCTTTTGTTAAGGCTTTGTGTCTTTTGTTTTTGAATTTATAATACAAGGATCTTTCTTCATCTGTTCCTGGTCTCTACTCATTCTCATTCATTTGCATGTTTACTTCTTTTTCTGAAACGGCAGATCCGATGACGAGTCCCCCGAAGGTACTAATACCTGGGACCCGTCTATCGACTTCGAGCAAGAAATGAATCAAACGGAAGATGAAGGAAATGAGGATGTGGGACTTCCCCCAGAACTAGAAAGAATGGTCGCCCATGAGGACCAAGAAATGGGGCCTCATCAAGAAGAAACAGAGCTAATAGACTTAGGAATTGGCAGTGGAAAGAGGGAAGTAAAGATAGGTACAGGTATTACCGCACCTATCCGTGAAGAATTAATAATCCTGCTAAAAGACTACCAAGACATCTTTGCTTGGTCATACCAAGATATGCCCGGTTTGAGTTCTGACATTGTACAGCACCGATTACCTCTAAATCCCGAGTGTTCCCCGGTAAAACAGAAACTGAGGAGGATGAAGCCCGAAACATCCTTGAAGATAAAAGAAGAAGTGAAGAAGCAATTTGACGCTGGATTTCTGGCCGTCGCTCGGTATCCAGAATGGGTTGCCAACATCGTACCAGTTCCTAAAAAAGATGGGAAAGTACGAATGTGTGTAGATTATCGGGACCTGAATCGGGCCAGTCCCAAGGACAATTTTCCTTTACCACACATCGATATCCTCGTAGATAACACGGCCAATTTCGCTTTATTTTCCTTCATGGACGGTTTCTCTGGTTACAATCAGATAAAGATGGCGCCCGAGGATATGGAAAAGACTACTTTCGTCACCCTGTGGGGAACGTTCTGTTACAAGGTGATGTCCTTTGGACTCAAGAATGCCGGGGCAACTTATCAACGGGCCATGGTAGCTTTGTTCCATGATATGATGCATCAAGAGATCGAGGTCTACGTGGACGACATAATTGCTAAATCTAAATCCGAGGAAGAACACCTTGTCAACCTGCGGAAATTGTTCGAAAGGCTTAAGAAATATCAATTAAGGTTGAACCCTGCTAAGTGTACCTTTGGGGTCAAATCAAGGAAATTGCTTGGTTTCATTGTAAGCCAGAAAGGGATAGAGGTAGACCCCGAAAAAGTGAAGGCTATCCTTGAGATGCCAGAACCCCGTACAGAGAGGCAAGTCCGAGGTTTCCTGGGGCGCTTGAATTATATTGCCAGATTCATATCGCAGCTCACCGCCATTTGTGAGCCGTTGTTTAAACTCTTGCGCAAAAACCAAACTGATCGGTGGAATGAGGATTGCCAAGAGGCTTTTGGAAGGATCAAAAAGTGCCTAATGAATCCTCCCGTGCTTATGCCACCAGTACCTGGAAGGCCTCTCATTTTGTACATGACAATCTTGGACGAGTCAATGGGGTGTATGCTGGGGCAACATGACGAATCCGGGAAGAAAGAGCGCGCTGTTTACTACCTAAGTAAGAAGTTCACGACCTGTGAGATGAATTACTCCTTGCTCGAAAGAACGTGTTGTGCTTTAGTATGGGCATCCCATCGCCTAAGGCAGTACATGCTGAGCCATACTACCTGGTTGATATCCAAAATGGACCCGGTTAAGTACATCTTTGAAAAGCCAGCTCTCACAGGACGAATCGCCCGGTGGCAAGTCTTGCTATCTGAGTTTGATATAGTCTACGTCACCCAAAAGGCGATAAAAGGAAGCGCTTTGGCAGATTATTTGGCTCAACAGCCTCTTAACGACTACCAGCCCATGCATCCGGAATTCCCGGATGAGGACATCATGGCCTTGTTCGAGGAAAAGTTGGACGAAGATCGGGACAAATGGACTGTATGGTTTGACGGAGCGTCAAACATTCTAGGTCATGGCGTTGGGGCAGTGTTGGTCTCTCCGGACAATCAATGTGTACCTTTCACAGCCAGGCTAGGATTCGACTGCACCAACAACATGGCCGAATATGAAGCATGTGCCCTAGCCGTCCAGGCAGCAATTGACTCCAATGTCAAACTACTCAAGGTGTACGGCGACTCAGCGTTGGTAATCCATCAGCTGAGAGGGGAATGGGAAACTAGAGATCCCAAGCTGATACCCTACAAAGCCTATATCAAGGAATTGGCTAAGACTTTCGATGAGATCTCCTTCCATCATGTTCCCCGCGAGGAAAATCAAATGGCGGATGCACTTGCTACGTTGGCGTCTATGTTCCAGCTAACACCGCACGGGGATCTACCCTACATTGAATTTTGGTGTCGTGGCAAACCCGCACATTGTTGCCAAGTGGAAGAGGAACGGGACGGAAAGCCTTGGTATTACGACATCAAGCGATATGTCGTAAGCAAAGAATACCCGCCAGAGATTGCCGACAACGATAAAAGGACATTGAGGAGGTTGGCAGCCGGTTTCTTCATGAGCGGAAGCATACTGTATGAAAGAAATCACGACATGACACTCCTGCGGTGTGTGGATGCCAAGGAGGCAAATCACATGATCGAAGAAGTCCATGAGGGCTCGTTTGGAACGCACGCCAACGGACATGCTATGGCCAGGAAGATCCTAAGAGCAGGTTATTACTGGCTTACCATGGAAAGTGATTGTTGTGTCCATGTGAGGAAGTGCCACAAATGTCAAGCGTTCGCAGATAATGTCAATGCCCCACCACATCCTCTGAATGTCATGTCCACCCCTTGGCCTTTCTCCATGTGGGGAATAGATGTCATCGGGGCCATTGAGCCCAAGGCCTCGAATGGTCATCGCTTCATCCTCGTAGCGATAGATTATTTCACCAAGTGGGTCGAGGCGGCTTCATATACCAATGTCACGAGGAATGTAGTGGTCAGGTTCATTAAGAAAGAGATCATCTGCCGATATGGTTTGCCAAGGAAGATTATCACGGACAACGGCACCAACCTGAATAATAAGATGATGGCAGAAATGTGCAAGGAGTTTAAAATCCAGCATCACAATTCCACGCCCTACCGGCCAAAGATGAATGGAGCCGTGGAAGCGGCCAATAAGAATATCAAAAAGATTATCCAAAAGATGACCGTGTCATACAAGGATTGGCACGAGATGCTCCCATTCGCGTTACACGGTTACAGGACTTCAGTGCGAACGTCAACTAGGGCAACGCCGTTCTCATTGGTATATGGGATGGAGGCTGTGTTACCGTTTGAGGTAGAAGTCCCGTCATTAAGGATCTTGGCAGAATCCGGATTAAAGGAATCAGAGTGGGCTCAAACACGCTACGATCAGCTCAACCTCATTGAGGGTAAGCGCTTAACGGCCATGAGTCATGGGCGCTTATACCAGCAAAGAATGAAGAGTGCATTCGACAAGAAAGTACGCTTATGCAAGTTCCATGAGGGAGACCTTGTGCTAAAGAAAATGTCCCATGCTGTCAAGGACCATCGAGGGAAATGGGCCCCGAACTACGAAGGGCCTTTTGTTGTGAAGAGGGCTTTTTCCGGAGGAGCCCTGGTGCTTACCAACATGGATGGCGAAGAGCTACCTTCACCCGTGAACTCTGATGTCGTCAAACAATATTATGCATAGAAGCTGGGGCAATTAAGGATGTCGCTGCATGTTCTTTATCTTTATGCGTTTTCTGGATTTCCCCCAGGGATTTCCTGTCTGTTGTATCTCTCGTTACAATCTTTCAAAGAAATGAACGTGGATTCGAGGCTTTTAGTCCTCACGTTAGTTTCACACCTTGCGTTAATCTGTGATCACCTGAGCCCTTCCGCTCAGTTCATGGGATCCCCCAAGCGCTTAATTAGAATTGAACCTGAACCAACTTTCCCTAAATTTTCTGCGTTTGAAAACATTCATGCATACGCATACGCATACGCATGTATATTGTTGTGGTAAAACAGGGGCAGGATCACCTTGGGCTACCTTCTGGAGTAGAGACAAAACATGAACGGCAGAAACCAATCAAGGTAGGGTAATGACGCGGTCAAGATTGGCCATACCTGGTTGTTTATTACTTGCAGGTACTTAAGGACGAACGCAAGTGGGGATGGGGTCACGACCGACCGATCGTTGCCCTTCTCTGTGCGAAACAAGCAGAGAATGTCGTTGCAAGGCAGCCCCGTATCCTTTGTATTTTGCAGCTTTCTTTTACTTTTTGTTTGTTTTAAAAAGTAAAAAAATAAGTAATCAACGCCTAATTCTAACCTAAGTAAGTTCAAGTTAGGCAAGATGCTAATCCATGAGAAGGGAGGGGACATGGTTAATATTCCCCTCAGAAAAAAAAAAAAATGTGCAGGTTAGCTGGGCGAGCTGGGCTCGCCTGGGCGAGCCACCCCTGCACCAAATTATAAGAATGACGAAAGGGGGGGCGTTTTAACATTCAAAAACTTCTTTTCCCCCCTTTCAAAAGCCATACCCACGGGATTGACGAGTTTGCAGCCCTAGGGCCATCCTTTTTCGCATTTTTGATTCCGTTTTGCGCTTTTGTTCATCACCAACAAGTAAGTGTTCCATCCCTAAGCTTTCTAGCTTTTCATTGGTGTATTTTGATCTCCTTTTGGTGCTCTAAATTGTGGGAGTATGCTCAAATATATAGGGCAATTTTGGTTTGTTTTCTTGCTTGATTAGGTTGAATTAGGGGTGTGTATGGGATGGCCCTAGGCCTATAATGCATTTTTGAACAATGGGACATGCCACATTGTCCCCGTTCTCTTGCTATTGACGCCTAAACGCGCGCCCACCAAGTGTTCGGTGAAATGCCTCAATGGCATTAGCGCGTGACTTTTGTAAGGAAACAACCCATGGGGCATTTTGGTTTGTACACATTTTCTTTTTTTGGAATATGTATTCATTCCTGAAAAAGGCTAGAGTAATTGCCCCGCATATATCCTAGGCCTAGGAACTAAAATTTTTATGCAAAAAGAACACAAGAGGAGGTGCATATTGGGTAAAGTTACCCTTTTTGGCCAGCAATCAGCTCTGGGCCACACTACAATATTTTCCCTACGCCTAGATGTTTAGGAATTGTGCTCGTCATGAATGTGTAGGTTTAGAATAGGTAGCAAGATACCTTTGGCAATTTACACTTTGGGTATGATAGCAAAATACTTGGATGTATGTATATATAATTTTTGGTAGTCAAAATGTCTCACAAAAAATATATATAAATGTGTTGCATGTTATGTGAAGAAAACATATTACAAAAAAATATATACCTTCTAATTTGAATACAATTTTAGTCAGCAAAGGAAAATATGCTTGAATTTGCATGTGGCTTTAGGTAGCAAAAACAGAAAAAAAAAAAAAAAAAAAAAAGCATGAAATGTAGCACCTTATTGCGTAGGTAGTCAAGATTCATCATGAAGTTTGTATATGTATAGGTATTAGAAATACCAAGATGAGCGCATGTGCAATTTTTGGTACCCCGAAATGCTTTGAGTATGCATGTATGTAAATTTAGCCAAGGAGGCGTGTGTGATGTAAATAACAAATACACCTTGGAAGTACATGTAAATAATCTAGGTAATGAAGCTACCTTGATTGTATATGGGTGCATTTTTCTTAGTTAATAGGATGTCTTGTGCAAGTGAACGTTCGTAGGGAAATATGCGCATAAGCTTGCTCTAAATTTACATTGATGTTTATGGGAAGAGGTTGTATGCCATTTTCGTTTTAAGAGTAGTGTCCCACTGGTAAAACTAACTTTCCAAATGTTTGCCTTCGCAGGAAATGGCCCCGAGGAAGCTTGCCTCAAAGAGGTCCAGGAAGGACAAGGCAGCCGAAGGAACTAGTTCCGCTCCGGAGTATGATAGTCACCGCTTTAGGAGTGCTGTACACCAGCAGCGCTTCGAGGCCATCAAGGGATGGTCGTTTCTCCGGGAGCGACGCGTCCAGCTCAGGGACGACGAGTATACTGATTTCCAGGAGGAAATAGGGCGCCGGCGGTGGGCATCACTGGTTACTCCCATGGCCAAGTTTGATCCAGAAATAGTCCTTGAGTTTTATGCCAATGCTTGGCCAACAGAGGAGGGCATGCGTGACATGAGATCCTGGGTAAGGGGTCAGTGGATCCCGTTTGATGCCGACGCTATCGGCCAACTCTTAGGATATCCGTTGGTGTTGGAAAAGGGCCAGGAATGTGAGTATGGCCAGAGGAGGAACCGGTCTGACGGGTTCGATGAGGAGGCCATCGCCTAGCTGCTATGTATACCGGGACAGGATTTTGCCCGGACTGCTGCAGGGAGGCGAGTGCGAATCATGCGCACCAACATGACCACCCTGACCCAGATATGGATGACGTTGCTCCTCAGCAACATCCTGCCCACCGATCATAATTCCGACCTCCCCATGCCGAAGTGCCAGCTGGTGTACGCCATCCTGACACGGATGAGCATCCATGTGGCTCAGTTGATCGCTGATGCCATCTATATTTTTGCAGGTATGGCGCCCACTAGGCACCCTTTGGACCTAGATAAGTCCAACAGGGCCCTGGGATTCCCCGCACTGATCACAGGACTCTGCCAGTCGTTCGGAGTCCCCATTGCACCTACCAAGGTGATTCGGCCGCCCATCACCCGGGCTTTTATTGAGAAGTACTGTACCCAGAGACAGGCTCAGGGTGATGCTCCACAGGCCGCAGGCGCGCCCCCACCACCTCATCAGGCTGGCCAGGCTGGGGCATTTGACATGGAGCAGTATTTACGGCATTTGGTTCGCCAGCAGGCGGCCAACCACCGAGCACATGTACGGACCCATGATTGTCTGTACCAGATGAGCCTTAGCATCAGAGCCAGGGCTTCGCTTCTTTTTCATGCCCTACTCCAGACCAGTTCAGGGTAGAGGTTGCATGGCCCGGAGATTGGCCCGAGGCCCAAGCAGGAGAGGCACCCCCAGAAGCTCCCGGCGATGGAGAAGAGGCCCACGAGGATGAGGAGATGGCCGATTTGCTTGACTTCTTGGGAGGGAGTGGAGATACGTGACTGGGAGATCCCCAGATTCATGTTTTCTTTCATATTTCTTTTGTCATTTTTATTCTATGTTATTGTTTTGACTTGAGAGACTAATGTTTGTTTTTGTTGTTTCGATTGTCATTTGTACAGCGCATACATTTTTGTTTAGATTGTTGCGTTAGTATTTATATATCATTACTATCGATGATGTTTGAAATTATGGAACCGTGTAGAGTTCTTCGTTTAGGAACATCGTCCAAAAGTATATATGTAAAATAAACAAAAAAAATCATGATAAAAATAAAAATAGAAAAGAAAAGAAAAAGTAAAGAAAAAGAGAGCAAATAAGAAAAAAGAAGAGGGCAAGTAAAGAAAAAGAGAGCAAATAAGAAAAAAGAAGAAGGCAAGTAAGGAAAAAGGTGGAAAAAGATAAAATAAGTTGTCTAGCTAAAAACCGACATGCTTTTGAAAAGAGATGATTTCCAACTCTTCTTCGCAAAAAAAATTCATTGATCATAACCGATTTTTGAAGAGAAAAAAAACGTGTCTACACCTGAAGGGTGAATGCTGTGAAATTTCCCCGAACGCCCGAAATGGACCCGGATGAATGCACAAATTGATAAAAGAACATATTTTGGAAACATTGGGTTGATTTAAAATAGAGGAAATGAATCCTGAGCCCTAGCATCACATGACCATAAAAGTTTGACACTTGAGTGTCCACATAGGTGCATGCGTGGCCAGTTTTGCATAAAATTTCCAAGTCATCATTTTTGCATTTGTGTCATGGAAATAATGTGGGGCATCCCTTTTTATCCTTGAACCAAACCAAACCCTGACATGTATCATGTCTAGCCATTCTACAAGCCTTGAGCCAAAATCCTGACTCACCATAAACCTTACCCTCGGAAGAAAAAAAAAAAAAAAAAAAAAAAGAAGGAAAGGGAATTTCCAATCAAAGAGAAAGCAAAAAAGGAAGGAAAGGAAATTCCCAATCAAAGAGTGGGAGAAAGAGAAAAAAGAAAAGAAAGGAAATTCCCAATCAAAGAGTGGGAGAAAGAAAAAAGAAAGGAAAGAAAATTCCCAACCAAAGAATGGGAGAAAGTAAAAAAGAAGGAAGCTCCTGGTCAAAGAAACCAGAAGAAATGTGCAGAGAGGTCTTTGGACCAGACAATATCTGAACAGTACAGAATTGTCACCAAATGAACAAGAAGAAGGAAAGGAAACCACGACCTAAAATGGTCTTCTCCCTTTGATTACCAACCAAAATCCCGTGCGCTAGCGACTTTTTTTTTTCTCGCCCCGCACTAAACAAAAAAAAAAACAGAAAAAAGAAAAAGCCAGAAAAATCAAAAGCCAAAAACACACAAAAGCCGAAAAAAAAACCACCAAAAGAACCCATTCCCAAGGGAAGCCCTATTGATCCATGATCACGCATGTAATTTTTGATTTGATAGGAAATAATTTGCAAAGTCAAGTCATGACATATCTATGGTTCGGAATTAGGATGAAACACTTACCTGTGCGAGATTGATACACTTTGAGTGGATTTCTTCTATTTTTGTCGAACCCAGTGTTTCCTCTAAATGGTCATTTAGAAACAAAATGCTAACATCCAAAATCTCATTTATGGTTATGGGAGATTTCATCAGCAGACTCTCCTTCCCCGGTAGACGCATTGTTTTTCACTCAAAAAAGCATATGCTGCTCTAAATCAGTTGGAATATTTGTCTCTTTGCTAAAGCATGTTTGCATTTTAGTGGAGAAAACACTGAGACTTTTTCAAGTCTCACAAGTTATCCAGAACTACGTAGGTCTGAGTTCCTCATTGGAGGATACGTAGGAGCAAAAGCCTCGCTTTTGTCGACCATACCGCCTTTTGTTGCCATGACTCAAGAGCTAGTAGCCCGCGGAGACACCTTACGGTTATCCGCACCTCGTCATTCAGTGACCCCAAGTGTGATTGACGAGCAGAGACCAATATGGTCATCTGCGCCCTTTCCGGAGATGTCATCATTTTCCGATGGAGACTTTTCAAGTCTCACAAGTTATCCAGAACTACGTAGGTCTGAGTTCCTCATTGGAGGATACGTAGGAGCAAGAGCCTTGCTTTTGTCGGCCGCCCCATAATCTTTGTCATACTGACCCTGAGGTCATGTGACGTGCACCCTCGTATCATCCAGAGGCGGCGGGCTCGATGATACGCGGAGATACCTTACGGTTATTCGCACCCTTTTGTCATCCAGAGGCGGCGGGCCCGATGACAAGCAGAGACCAAGTTTGGTCATTCTGCACCCTTGTATCATCCAGAGGCGGCGGGCCCGATGATACGCGGAGATACCTTACGGTTATCCGCACCCTTTTGTCATCCAGAGGCGGCGGGCCCGATGACAAGCAGAGACCAAGTTTGGTCATTCTGCACCCTTGTATCATCCAGAGGCGGCGGGCCCGATGATACGCGGAGATACCTTACGGTTATCCGCACCCTTTTGTCATCCAGAGGCGGCGGGCCCGATGGCAAGCAGAGACCAAGTTTGGTCATTCTGCACCCTTGTATCATCCAGAGGCGGCGGGCCCGATGATACGCGGAGATACCTTACGGTTATCCGCACCCTTTTGTCATCCAGAGGCGGCGGGCCCGATGACAAGCAGAGACCAAGTTTGGTCATTCTGCACCCTTGTATCATCCAGAGGTGGCGGGCCCGATGATACGCGGAGATACCTTACGGTTATCCGCACCCTTTTGTCATCCAGAGGCAGCGGGCCCGATGACAAGCAGAGACCAAATTTGGTCATTCTGCACCCTTGTATCATCCAGAGGCGGCGGGCCCGATGATACGCGGAAATACCCGAGTGGTTATCCGTATAAACATTCTTTTGCTATCTGTAAGACAGAACGCTTGATAGCATGCAGAGGCTGACATAGTCTTCTGCACCTTTTGTTCCTCCGGGAACAACAAGTCATTTACATGCGGAAATTTCATGGTCACCCGCGACTCTCGTCAACCGAGAGGAGCGAAATTAGTGTCATACACTGATTTTCGTCCGGGGACCTTTGCTTGATGACATGCGACCATTCTTTGGTCCTTGTGAGGTGCCTGGCATCCATCATTAGGCAATTTGTGAAATTCTAGGAACGACAAGTCATGGTCACCCGCGACTCTCGTCAACCGAGAGGAGCGAAATTAGTGTCATACACTGATTTTCGTCCGGGGACCTTTCCTTGATGACATGCGACCATTCTTTGGTCCTTGTGAGGTGCTTGGCATCCATCATTAGGCAATTTGTGAAAATCCGGGAACGACAAGTCATGGTCACCCGTGACTCTCGTCAACCGAGAGGAGCGAAATTAGTGTTGTACACTAATTTTCGTCCGGGTACCTTTGCTTGATGACAGGCAACCTTTCTTTGGTCCTTGTGAGGTGCTTGGCACCCATCATTAGGCAATTTGTGAAATTCCGGGAGCAACAAGTCATTTGCATGTGGAGATTTTATGGTCACCCGCGACTCTCGTCAAATCGAGAGGAACGAAATTAGTGTCTTATCTTTACTTTACTTTTATCTCCAATAAAAGACAAGTAAAGAGGGGCAACTGTCATACCCTAATTTCGTCCGGGGACCTTTGCTTGATGACATGCGACCTTTCTTTGGTCCTTGTGAGGTGCTTGGCATCCATCATTAGGCAATTTGTGAAATTCCAGGACATGCCGGAAAACCAAAAAATATTGATGCACAATCCGTAAGTTTCCGTGACACACCAGAAATCAAATGGAAGCATCGTTGCTTAATTAAGTGAGGTTCCGTAACATTCCGTAAGTCAAAAAGGGGATGATTATGTAATCCGCAAGGTTCCGTAACATTACGGAAAGAAAACAAGTATCGTTACGAAATTCGTAAGTTTCCGTAACTTTACGAAAAAAGAATCACCAAAAAAACAGCAGAGGGGGGTGTACTTAGTAAAAATAGGGGTGCAAATAGCACCCAGGCCCACTTGGACCCTCCAGAACATTCCTCCAGAAGGCTGTTGCTTCTGGAGGAAGCAACCTGGTTCGCCTGGGCGAGCTGAGCTCGCCTGGGCGAGCTGGGCGGCAACCACCTCCCCTATTTTGCTATAAATAGGGGAGGAAGTGAAGAAGAAAAGGGTTCAGCCCCTGAGGCACTTTTCTCTCTTTCGAATTTGCTTGGAAAAATCATTTCCGTGAAGAAAATCTAAGCCGAGGCGCTTCCGAAACGTTTCCGTAACGTTTTCCGTTTTCCGTGAGGAATTTCGCAAAGGTTTCAACCGTTCTTCATTCGTTCTTCATCGTTCTTCGATCTTCAACGGGTAAGTACCTCGAACCAAGCTTTTTGATTCATTCTATGTACCCGTGGTGGTCCACATTGTGTTTCGTGCATTTTTATTCTCGTTTTGTTTACTTTTTATACCCCCTGTTGACGTGCTTAAGCCATTTTACTTAAGTCATTTCTCGCTTAACTTAAAAATAAAATAAATTTCCACCGAACGTTTGAATTGTATTATCCGTTAACTTCGGTTAAAATAAATTCCGACCGTTCGGTCGTGCCGTAACCACGTTGGAAATCAAAAAAGAGGTAAAAATAATATAATAATCAAAAAACATCTTTTAGTAAAATAAAGCGGAAAATCAATCGGACTCTTTGGGATTTCTCATTCTTAATCGAATTGATTAATAACTAAAGTGAAACTAAGGCTAAAATCAACTCGCCTAGTCAAGCTCGTCCACAAAAATAGGCTTTTGAAGTTTGTCATTTCAATTTCTCACTAAGTAAAATGGATCATTTTTAAGGTCCAACGCCTTAAAATGATCACCTCTTAAAGTAAAAAAGAATCACTTGATAAAAAAGAACTACGTAGGTCTGATTTTCTCATCCCAAATTGAGGAATACGTAGGAGCAAAGGGAAACACCCTTGTCGACCACAAAAAGAAAAAATATAAAAAGGGTATAAAGGATATAGAGACATAAAAAGGGAACATAAAAAATCAAAGTCATGTTTGCACATTCGATTAAAGGCTGTCGTCCCTTGGGGCGGACGTGTGGGGTGCTAATACCTTCCCCGTGCGTAAATACAACTCCCGAACCTTTCACTTAAAAGTTCGTAGATCGCGTCTTTTCCGGTTTTTCCGACGTTTTCCTCAAATAAACGTTGGTGGCGACTCCGCGCGTATTCCTTTCGTGGAACACGCATCCCGCGAGTCACGCGTCGCCCTCCCGCCGAAGGGTAGGTTGCGACAGTACAGCTAGGTGGGTACTCAAGCATCCAATTTATGGCATTGTGATACTAAGGCTTAGGATTTACACAAGTAGACCCAATATTTCCAAATTATGTTCTTTCATCGGTTTAATGAATCCATCCATTCTTATCTCGATTATTTCGAAAAATAAACTCTTAGCGTCAGTCTCTTGTTTCCAAAAGATATGTTTGTTCTCTGTGAATGATTTATGCTTCCTAGGACCATAACATGCCGACCTTCAAGGCCTTTCTTTCTTTTTTCTTTTTTGTTTCATTTTTTTATGTTTGCAAAAACTATACATCCATCGCCATCTATGAGAAAAGCTTTTCTTTGTACACCTACATTCCTATACACGACAAACTTTTTCTGTATACACACGCATTAAAAACTCTTTCTCTTTATATCAACACGGTCTATATAAAAACTCTATTCCTGTTCAAAGATTTCTTTTTCGTTTTTCAACATACAACTCGTGGTTTATACAAAAACTTCTTTATATACACTCATTTCTCACACACAAGAATTTCTTTTCACACCTTATTTACACACACAAAATCTTTCCATACATTTTTTACATATAAAAACTCTTTTCTTTATATATAGACACGACATTTGTTCACAATGCCTCTTTCTTTTTTATATTTTTGGCGTTATCATGATTTTTGTTCATTTTACTTTTAGGACGACGTTCCTAAAGGAAAACTCTACAAGGTTCCGGAATTTCAACAAACATTATCGACAATAACGAAGTAAGCACTAACGCAATAGTCCAAACAAAATGTATGCACAAAAAAAAAAGAAAATTGAAAAACAAAACAAACGTTAGTCCCTCAAGTTATAAAAAAACAAAATAATATGTAACAGATAAAAGAGGAAACATAAAAGAGAATATGAATCTAGGGATCCCTTGGTGATGTGGCTCCACTCCCCCCCAAGAAACCAAGTAAATTTGTCATCTCCTCATCCATGCGGGCCTTCTCTGCATCGCTGGGAGCCTCTACGGGCGCCTCCCCTGCCTGGGCCTCAGGCCAATCTCCGGGCCATGCAACCTCAGCCCTGAACTGATCTGGAGTAGGGCACGCAAAAGGAGTGAAACCCTGGTTCTACTGACTGAGGCTGAGCTGGTAGAGACACTCATGTATCTGCACCTGCCCCCTATGGTTGGGCGCCTGCTGGTGAACCAAGTGTTGTAAATACCGCTCCATGCCACAAGATCCGCACCCGTCTCCCGGCAGCGGTCCGGGCAAAATCCTGACCCGGTATGCATAACAGTTGGGCAATGGCCTCCTCGTCAAATTCATCGGCCCGGTTCCTTATCTGACTAAACTCGCACTCCTGGCCCTCCTCTAACACCAGCGGGTCACCCAGGAATAGGCTGAGGGTGTCTGCATCAAAAGGAATCCACTGGCCCCTTACCCATGACCGCATGTCCTCCTCCGTGGGCCAAGCATTAGCATAAAACTCTAGAACTATATCTGGGTCAAACTTAGCCATGGGACTGACCAGCGACGTCCAATGCCGGCGAGCAATCTGTTCCTAAAAATCCGTGTACTCATCATCCCTGAGCTGGACGCGTCTCTCTCAGTGGAACGAAACGCTGCTGGTGCTGGTGCTGGTGCTCAGCGCTCCTGAAACGATGGCTGTCAAACTCGGGAGCGGCATTGGTCCATTCGGCCGTGGCGTCCCTCCTAGATCTCTTTGCAGAAAGCTTCCTTGGAGCCATATCCTACGAGGACAACATTTGGAAAGTTAGTCTATAAGAAATATACCAATCATTACAAACAAGAGCCAAACAACACTTCATATGGCGCGAGTGTCAACATGCACTTTATAAAATAATCATATTGGGGTCGTGCTATTTTATGACACATATGCATTTGCACGTACATAAAAATTTGGTGAGGCATTTTACGACACGCATCCATGTATATATTTTTTGACAAACCTTTTCAGGCTACATCCTATATATATACACACATTTTTTTTGGAAGGCTTCTTTTGCTACCTACTCACAAATACACATATTTTGAAAAACACTTTTACGCTACCCATCCAAACACTTTGTAAGGCACTTCATGCTATATATACATATTATGCAAGGCATTTTTATGCTATATATATATATTCATATTTTGCAAGGCATTTTATTCAACATTTTGCAAGGCATTTTATTCAACATTTTGCAAGGCCTTTTATTCAACATTTTGCAAGGCATTTCATGCTACATATTTACATACATACATATTATCGAAGGGTTTTTTCATGCTATCTAAGCGCAAGGCATTCCTCATGAGGCAGCAAGCTTTGAATTCTAGTCAAAAAATTCCTCAAACATGTTCTAATACTCATGCATTTTTTAAATTCAAAACCGGAAACTTAGATTCCTAGGCATGAGTCCTCCTTTTGGCACTTTAGTCTAGCTTCTACAAACTACCCACACACTCACAATGTGTACAATTTGTTTCGCAAGCTAAGTTCCACAAAATTATGCGCAAATGCCATTGAGGCATTTCACCGAACACTTGGTGGGCGCATGTTTAAGCATGAAAATCAAGGGAATAGGGGCAATGTGGCATGCCCCATTATCTCAGAATGCACCCTAGGCCTAAGGCCATCCCTTACAACCCCTCAATTCAATAAAAACAAGCAATAATTCAAGGATAAATCCCTCACGTTTTAAGCAAATACATACTTAGAGCACCACCAAAATATATCAATGGAAAGCCAGAGAGCCCAAGAATGAGGTAATTACTTGTTGGAGATGAATAATTGAGAAAAATGGAATCAAAAGCATGAAAAATGGTGACATAGGGGCTGCAAAATTGGTGATTCCCATAGCTTTCTTTTTGAATGGGGGGGGGGGGGGAATTTTTGGTGCAGAAACCTTCCCCCTTCCCCCTTTTTAACCCATTTCGTGCAAGGGTTGCTCGCCCAGGCAAGCTAACCTGCATTTTTTTTGGGAGGAAATAAGTAAGACTCCTAAGGGCCAGCATTCGCTTACTCGAAACCCCTCAGGGTAGATTAGGCATCTAATACTTACTTTATAGACACAACAACAATAATTACTGGAGATTTTTAAAGGATACTAGGCTGCTTTGCAGCGGCGCTTTCCGTTTGTCCCGGGCTAGGCAAAGGATGACGACCTATTGGTCGTGACCCTAGCCTCTCCTTGCGTCCGTCCCTAAGTACCTGAATGTAGGAAACAACAATGCGTGGCAAATCGTGACTGCGTCGTCGTCTTACCTTGATTGGTTTCTGCCTTTAACCTTGTCTCGACCTCTGACCATTGCCTAAGATGATTCTGCCCCTGCTTATCACAAAATATGCATGCGTGTGGGTATGCATGAATGTTTTCAAATGCAATAATCTTCTTAGTGAAAGCTGGTTAGGTTCAGTTTTAATTAAGCGCTCAGGGCACCCCATGAACTGAGCGAAAGGGCTCAGGTTATTACAAATTGTATGTGGTTTAAAACCAAAGTGAGGACTGAAACCTCAGACGCATGTTCTCTTCTTTTAAAGAACTGTGACGAGACAATTACAACGGACCGGAATCCCTGGAGGAAACCAAGAAGAACACAACAACACAAAAATAAAAAGAACATGCAACGGTTTCCTCAATTGCCCTAGATTTCAAGTGTAATATCGCTTAACGACATCTGAGTTCACGGGCGAGGGTAGCTCCTTGCCATCCATGTTGGTGAGCATCAGAGCCCCCCCCCCAGAAAAAGCCCTTTTCACAATGAAAGGTCCTTCATAATTCGGGGCCCACTTCCCTCGATTATCTTTAACAGCGTGGGATATCTTTTTCAGCACAAGGTCCTTCTTTATGAATCTGACCACCACACTCCTCGTGACATTGGTACAAGAAGCCGCTTCGACCCATTTGGTGAAATAATCTATCGCCACGAGAATGAAGCGATGACCGTTCGAAGCTTTGGGTTCGATGGCCCCAATGACATCTATCCCCCACATGGAAAAAGGCCAAGGGGAGGACATGACATTCAGAGGATGTGGCGGAACATTGACATTGTCCGCGTACGCTTGACATTTATGGAATTTCATTACATGGGCGCAATAATCGCTTTCCATTGTGAGCCAGTAATAACTTGCTCTAAGGATCTTCCTGGCCATAGCATGCCCATTGGCATGTGTCCCAAATGAACCCCCGTGGATTTCCTCAATCATGTAGTTCGCCTCTTTGGCATCTACGCATCGCAGGAGGGTCATGTCGTGGTTTCGTTTGTACAGGATGGTACCACTCACAAAGAAACCAGTAACCAATCTCCTTAACGTTCTTTTGTCATTGTCGAAAATCCCTGGTGGATATTCTTTGTTCTCGACATACTGTTTGATGTCGAAATACCACGGTTTCCCATCTCGCTCTTCCTCTATCGCACAACAATGTGCCGGCTTGCCCCGAGATCTGAATTCAATGTACAGCAGATCCCTGTGTGGAGCAAGTTAAAACATGGATGCCAAGGTGGCCAATGCATCGGCCATTTGGTTCTCTTCTCGAGGTATGTGGTGGATAGAAATGTCGTCAAAGAATTCGGCTAACTTCAAGATATGAGTTTGATAGAGTATCAACTTTTGATCCATAGTTTCCCATTCTCCTCTCAACTGGCGTATTACTAAAGCCAAGTCTCCATACACTTTGAGTAGCTTTACGTCAAAATCAATGGCCGCTTGAATCCCAAGGGCGCACGCTTCATATTCGGCCATATTGTTGGTACAATCGAAACCTAGCCTGGCCGTGCAAGGAATACATTGATCATTTGGGGATACAAGGACTGCCCTTACTCCATGGCCCAAAGCATTAGATGCCCCATCGAAACAAACAATCCATTTGTCTATATACTCGTGCGTCCGCTTCTCCTCGAATAGGGCCATGATGTCTTCATCCGGGAACTCGGGGTGCATCGGCCGGTAATCTTGGAGGGGTTATTGGGCCAAATAATCTGCCAAGGCGCTCCCCTTTATCACCTTTTGGGTGACATACACAATATCAAATTCAGATAGTAGTACCTGCAACCTAGCGATTCGTCTCGTGAGGGCCGACTTCTCAATGATGTATTTCACGGGATCCATTTTGGAAATAAGCCACGTGGTATGACTGAGCATATACTGCCTAAGACGATGTGACGCCCATACCAAGGCACAACACGTCCTTTCCAACATTGAGTAATTCATCTCACAGGCGGTAAACTTCTTGCTTAAATAGTGAATGGCTTGTTCCTTTTTCCCAGAGTCATCGTGCTGACCCAACACGCACCCCATAGACTCGTCTAACACAGTCATGTACAGGAAAAGAGGTCTTCCTGTTACAGGTGGCATGAGCACCGGGGGATTCGCGAGGCTCTGTTTGATTTTTTCGAAGGCCTCTTGGCAGTCGCTGTTCCACAGAACCACCTGGTTCTTATACCCTGAGAAACCATCAATAAAGGGGAAAAGGGCGAACTTGGCTGTATTATCTACCAGTATATCAATGTGTGGCAAGGGAAAATTTTCTTCAGGACTGGCTCGATTTAAGTCCCGATAGTCTATGCACATTTGCACTTTGCCATCCTTTTTTGGGACCGGGACAATGTTGGCTACCCACTCTGGGTATCGAGCTACAGGCAAGAAACCCGCATCGAACTGCTTTCTCACTTCTTCTTTAATTTTCAAAGACATTTCGGGTCTCATCCTTCGTAGTTTTTGCTTAACCGGGGAAGTCCCAGGATTCAATGGCAACTTATGTTGCACAATGTCGAGGTCCAGACCTGGCATGTCTTGATACAACCATGTGAAGATGTCTTGTTATTTTTCAAGAAGGGTTACCAAACCTTGGCGGATAGGTGCAGTCATATTGGTTCCTACTTTCACTTCTTTCTTTCCCTCTCCGGCCTCTAGGTTTATCAGTTCGGTTTCCTCTTGGTGAGGCTTTATTTCACGTTCTTCCTGAGCGATCAACCTCTCCAACTCTGGGGAAAGGATGTCCTTTTCCTCTTCTTCGTTTATTGTTTGACTTACTTCTCGGTCAAAATCGATTATCAAACCCTCGTTGTTAGGATCCTTAAAGAATCGACCCTCACATCTATACCATTCAAGACAAAAAACAAAAACATGCAAAATGATATGAAAAAAGGTGGAATCGCAAGAACAGATGAAACAAGATCTCTTTGTTATTTAATAAGGTAGATTTCACAAAACAAAAGAGAAAGGAATCTATAGCCTCTAATTACATTGAATCAGCGGTATAGACTTCCGACTGGCTCATCACGCGCCAGTTCCCCACTTGGGAATTGGGATGGCACGGTCGTACGAAACTCGGCGGATCTTGTGGAGACTCCTCTCCTATTGCCGCCACCTCTTCCTCAAACATTATCCCGGCACTTGTGAAACACTGGCTAATATGGCCGGGCCATGCCCTATCTACCCGGAATCTTGACGGTGCATTCTTTCTTCCCAGTTTCCCGGGTTCATACCCCAACCCATATTTGTACGGGTTCCCCCTAATGTCGACCACATCGGCATTCTCGTGGCTGTCCTTGCCCAGACCCATTCTGGGCTCATAACCGTGCTTGAGCATTACCCGTGCCACCATTAGGGCTGCATTAGACAGACAAGGTAACAACGGACTCGTTTCCACAGAGGCACAACTCACCACCTCGAAGGATTGGAAAGCTGTTTCCAATGATTCCTCCGCTGCTTCTACATATGGTGCGGAGGAGGGGAAGCTCACCAACATATCTTCTTCGCCTGACACTATCACCAAGAGTCCACCAACCGCGAATTTCAAGTTCTGGTGAAGCATCGAAGGGACCACTCCTAGCGCGTGAATCCAGGGTCTCCCCAAAAGGCAGTTGTAGGCGGGATTTATGTCCATCACTTAAAAAACCACGTTGCAAGTGTGGGGGCCTATCTGAATGGGGATGTCGATTTCCCTCATCACCTCCCGCCAACTACCGTCAAAGGCTTGTACTACCATCGAACTTGGTTTTAGACGTGACGCATTAAAAGGAAGTTTCTCCAAGGTGGTCTTTGGCATCACATTTAAACTTGAACCATTGTCGATGAGTACCCTAGCGACGACATGGTCCATGCATCTGACAGACACATGTAGAGCTTTGTTGTGCCCTTTCCCCTCAACTGGAATCTCTTCTTCCGCGAACGCGATATAGTTATTGGTAGTTATATGATTAACAATGCCTTCAAAACCCTCGACTGAGATGTCGTGTGCTACGTGGGCTTCGTTAAGGACCTTTACCAATAATGCACGATGAGGCTCGGAGTTTATGAGCAGTTCGATCAAAGAGATCCTTGCCGAAGTTTTATTCAGTTGCTCAACTACTCTAAACTCACTTTGTTGGATGAGACGAAGGAACTCATGAGCCTCTCCCAAGGTCACCGCCTTTCCTTGAAGGCCTTCTTTCTTTTCAACACCTTTTACCACTGGGGGATCCACTTCTTTTGAGGGGGTGGCCACATCTGCGGGCTCTTGAATCATGGGTGCTTTCCCCTTGGAGGGCAATTCCACTGAGTAAGGGCGAGCAGACACCCGGCCACTATGGGTTATGCCACTAAGGCCGGTGATGTTGGTCACCTTGGCTGTCAAGGAGTCAACCTCGGTTGCAGCTCTTTCTCCAAAAGCGAGAGGGGTATACTTCCATGGAACGACCTTATTGCTTTGATAGGAAAACGGCGTTGGCTTGGGCGCTGTCAGGGGGGGGGGTACATGGACCTGGAGCCGGTCACATTCCTAGTGAAACATATTACTAGGGCTTTGGGGGTTGGGGGAATCGTCCTTTCTGCAAACCACATGCAAATCTGCGGTTCTTCCCTATCTCCCTCGGACACTTCGAGCTGCCCCCAGTCCATGAGCCGTTGAAGTAACTCTTCCACCATGGGGCAAGTTTCCATGTCGTGTGATTCCCTGAGGTGAAACAGACATTCATCACTTTCGCCTCCGCCACGAGAGACCATGCATGCTGCCTGCAGCGACTGGTAGATGAATCGTCTAGACGTAACCACCTCTTTTAATCTCTTTGACCCTGACGGCCTATCCTTTTCGATGGCGTTTACGGTAGCCCCTCGATGATTGGCTAGTGGATTGGTTTTAACATTGGGGCCCTCCTCTTGGAATGATAGCCAGCCGACATTTATTAGGTGTTGCACCTTATACATGAATGGGAGGCAAGAGTCAATGTTATGTCCGGGGGCTCCACTATGGTATGCACATGTGGCATTCGAGTTGTACCACTTGGGGTATGGTGGCTGGAAGACCTTCCCGGGTTATGGCCACCACCAAATGATTTTCCAATAATGAGGGTCACAACTCGAAATATGCCATGGGAACAAGAGAGAACTCGTCTCTCGGGGGGCGTCGTGCATTGTTATAGCTCGCGCCAGGAGTTGTATTATTGGCTGGCCGGGGAGTGGCTGGAGTTGTGTGTTGGGCAGGCATTTTTTCTGTTGCGGGAGGCCCTTCCACTTGAGTTGGGAGGGAACTTCCGGCTCGGATCGAAAAGTTCGGGTGGTTGTGTTGGTATGAGTTTTGGGCATTTTGGGGTGTTTTCATCCATGTTGGGGCGGTGGTGACCGCATGGGTATCTCCTTCCTTTTTCCGTGTGCCCACCACTAGGGCTCTTCTATTTTTGTTGGGGGCGACGTTGGAGGCATATTCAAACTTGCCTTTTCTCAATCCAAACTCGATTCTTTCTCTGGCGAAGACGAGGTCTGCAAAGTTAGCCGGCATATATCCTATCAGCTTCTCATAGTAGAACGTGGGCAACGTATCTACCGTAATCGTGATCATTTCCCTTTCAGTCATAGGCGGGACGACTTGGGCTGCTAGGTCTCTCCACCTTTGAGCATATTCCTTGATGGACTCATGTTCCCGTTTGCTCATGCTCTGAAGTTGGTTCCGATCGGGAGCCATATCTGTGTTGTATTGGTACTACCTAATGAAAGCAGTTGCCAAGTCTTTCCACGACCAGACCTGAGAGGCTTCCAGATTTGTGTACCATGCCACTGCTGCTCTGGCTAAGCTATCTTGAAAGAAGTGCATTAACAGCTTTTTGTCCGTAGAATATGCCCTCATCCTTCGGCAGTACATCCGAAGATGACTTTTTGGACACGTCGTCCCTTTATATTTATCAAAATCTGGTACTTTAAACTTGGGAGGAATGATGATGTCAGGTACCAGACACAGATCCGCTAAATCCGAGAACGGATAGTTGCCGAGGCCTTCTACCGCTCTCAGCCTCTCTTGAAGTAGATCAATCTTTCCCTTGTCTTTTGCAAAGGGAAGGAGTTCCTTAAAGGGTGCGGATGGAGACGGGACGTGGCGGACTATGTTTGGTTGGGGCAACTCATTGGGGGCTGGTTCCTTGAGGGGAAGTAGAGGGCCTAAATGGGCATCTCCTTCATCATCTTCTTGCAGAGAATAGTTGGCATGAGGAGGGAGCTGCCCCTCGAAGGTAGGGGCTTGGCTCAAATCGTCTGGAGCGGTACGGGGAGTGAAGTCTGGAGGCAAACCATAAGGGTAGGCTTAAGGATTATACCTCCGATTGAAACCCGTCACGTTTCTGTCTCGGCCCAAGTTTATTGCGGGCTGCAGCACCGGTTCCGCTTCCCTAGCTGTATTGGAAGCGGCCGCTGTAGCATTATCTTCTATAGTTTTTTGAATCTTTAGCATGGCCTCCGTGATAGAAGCCATCTGATCTTTTAAGGCCAATAGGTCGGCCTTCATCTGTTCTTGCACTCCCTCTTCGTTATCCCTCTTACTTCTGGATCGGGTGTTATAGGGGTGCCTTTGCGCTTTTTTAGTTATGGTGAGTTCCCTAAAGAAACAAACAATGGTGAGTATGCCACCAAAACATGAATATGCTAATGAATGATCAGAGCACTTGGATCCATTTCAAGGCCTTTCTAGGCAACGTGATGAGTTTTAGAACTTCTCTTTTTATAAAAAGGAACAAAAGCTTTTATCTAGCCAAGATCATACAAAAGTGTTACAACAGAACCTAACAGTTTCTAATTATATGGGCAATTAAATCTATCATGTGTTGACAGTAATTGATTAGCCTGTGAATTTCCTCTGGGGCTGAACACACTTCGGCGATGGCTTTTGCTTTGGCTAGTAGTCGCGGGAGGTCTTGACTTCCATTTAAGGTCAAGGCGAACCTATCCATTCACATGGTCGCTTCTTGATGCAATGCATCAATCACCCTCCCTCTTGCTTCCTTCTTGGCGTACGCTTGTGCGAAGTCCTCTACTAGTTTTTGTTCATGGGTCAAAGATTGGTTTAACTCTTCTTTGTACTGACCTATTATAGCTAGCATGCTTTGCTCCGTGGCTTCTAAGTGTTGGACCAAACTCCTCTTGGATCTTGAGCAAGCAGCTAACTCCTCCTTTAAGACCAAGCCATGTACTCGTGATTGGTCTCTTTCCTCTCTCCGGAGCTTGAGCTCATTGTTGCTTCCCCACAAAGCTCCTCGGAATTTATCTCGGCCATATTCTTCCTTGCGAGCCCTCTTGGTTTCTCGTTCGAGGGCTCTTGCAGTAGCCACATTTTCTTCTCGTAATTTGGCACACTCTTTCCGGATGTGTCGCAACCTACCCTTCGGCGGGAGGGCAACGCGTGACTCGCGAGATGCGTGTTCCACGAAAGGAATACGCGCGGAGTCGCCACCAACGTTTATTTGAGGAAAACGTCGGAAAAACCGGAAAAGACGCGATCTACGAACTTTTAAGTGTAAGGTTCGGGAGTTGTATTTACGCACGGGGAAGGTATTAGCACCCCACACGTCCGTCCCAAGGGACGGCAGCCTTTAATCGAATGTGCAAACATGACTTTGATTTTTTATGTTCCCTTTTTATGTCTTTATATCCTTTATACCCTTTTTATATTTTTTCTCTTTTTATGGTCGACAAGGGTGTTTCCCTTTGCTCCTACGTATTCCTCAATTGCGATGAGGAAATCAGACCTACGTAGTTCTTTTTTATCAAGTGATTCTTTTTTACTTAAAAGGTGATCATTTTAAGGCGTTGGACCTTGAAAATGATCCATTTTTACTTTAGTAAGAAATTTAAATGATAAACTTCAAAACCTATTTTTATGGACGAGCTTGACTAGGCGAGTTGATTTTAGCCTTAGTTTCACTTTAGTTATTAGTCAATTCAATGAGAAATCCCAAAGACAAAACGTCCAATTGATTTTCTGCTTTATTTTACTAAAAGATGTTTTTTATTATTATTATATTATTTTTTACCTCTTTTTGATTTCCAACGTGGTTACGGCACGACCGAACGGTCGGAATTCATTTTAACCGAAGTTAACGGATAATACAATTCAAACGATCGGTGGAAATTTATTTTATTTTTAGGTTAAGCGAGAAATGACTTAAGTAAAATGGCTTTAGCACGTCAAGAGGGGGTATAAAAAAGGTAAATGAAACAAGAATAAAAATACACAAAACACAATGTGGACCACCACGGGTACATAGAATGAATCGAAAAGCTTGGTTCGAGGTACTTACCCGTTGAAGATCGAAGAACGATGAAGAACGAATGAAGAACGTCGAAGAACGGTTCAAACCTTTGCGAAATTCTTCACGGAAGACGTTACGGAAATGTTTCAGAAGCGCCTCGGCTTAGATTTTCTTCACGGAAACAATTTTTCCAAGCAAATTCGAAAGAGAGAGAAGTGCCTAAGGGGCTGAACCCTTTTCCTTCTCACTTCCTCCCCTATTTATAGCAAAATAGGGGAGATGGCGAGCAGGGTTGCTTCCTCCAGAAGCAACAGCCTTCTGGAGGAATCTTCTGGAGGGCCCAAGTGGGCCTGGTTGCCATTTGCACCCCCATTTTTACTAAGTACACCCCCCCTCTGCCTTTTTTTGGTGATTCTTTTTTCGTAAAGTTACAGAAACTTACGAATTTCGTAACAATACTTGTTTTCTTTCCGTAATGTTACGGAAACTTGCGGATTACATAATCATCCCCTTTTTGACTTACGGAATGTTACGGAACCTCACTAATTATGCAACGATGCTTCCATTTGATTTCCGGTGTGTCACGGAACCTTACGGATTGTGCATCAATATTTTCTTTTGTTTTCCGGCATGTCCTAGAATTTCACAAATTGCCTAATGATGGGTGCCAAGCACCTTACAAGGACCAAACAAAGGTCGCATGTCATCAAGCAAAGGTCCCCGGACGAAATTAGGGTATGACAGGATGTCTGTAGCGACTAACTTGAATTTTTCTTTGGCGAGTCTTGCCTTTCCTAGCTCTGATTTTAGAGCTTGGACTTCTTCATCCTCTTTCGGAGCTTCGAAGTTCTCCTCGTTGATAATTTCCAACTTGGAGAGACAATCTAACCCTCGTGTATGAACTCTTAGCCATTCATGATAACCACCGATGATGCCATTACGGATGCCCCTAAGTTCTTTATCTTTCCTTAACGGGTTTTCCCACCCCTTGTGGACTCTTTGTACAATCTTGAAACTTTCCGCGTCGAAATCTCTCACAAGGAAAGGCGAGAGGCTCTCTTCCGTCGGTGCTCCCCTCATGGGGTACCCTAACTGTCTTATAGCAAGTGCGGGGTTGTAGTTAATAAAACCCCTCGTCCCTATCAACGGAACGTTTGGGTAGTCCCCACATGAGAAGAGAACTCCCTCATTTCCTTCCTTCCATCGAGGAAACCAGTTGATTATTCTGCCTCCTATCCCAGCCAAGTATTGGTCCCAATCTACTCTTCTCTTTTCAATGCACGAGCGATAACTTTGGAGCAGACATGGGTGCCTTATGTCTTGTTGGAATAGGTGCGAAACCATCCACACACAAAGAGCGGGTAAGCAATAGACAATCCGTGTGCTATTCTTCTCGCACCTTCGGTCAAATGTATCAAATAAGTCCGCCAAGATAGCTACCACCGGACTCTCCTTGCTATGGTGATATGCAAGGGAAGCATCAATTGCGGCTAGGTCCACCAAACCGTCCACGTTTGGAAAGAGGACAACCCCAAAGATTAGCAAAGCTAGTATATCCGCAAACGTGACCCACTCCTCTTGATTCGCCATATCCCTTGCCTTGCCTTCCAAGTATTTCCGCCGTAGGCCCACTACGCCGTTTCGAGTTTGCTTCCTACAATCCAACTCTCTCGCTGAATCTCCGACCATAGCTACAATCTTGCTCAAGGAGGGAAGAAACCAGGAGAAAAGATACGATTTTCTTCCCCCAAGAGGGCATCCTAAAATCTCCTCAAATTCTTCAACAGTCGGTACTATTTGGAAGTCCCCAAACGTGAAGCATCTCAACGGCTGGTCATAGTATTGGGCGAGGGATACAACGGCTTCCGTAAATACCTCCGCTGTGGTCAAATCTAAAATCTTTCCGAACATTTTGTGGAAGGCTTGCCTTTGGAGGGCTCCCATCAACCATCCCAACTCTTTAAGGCTAGTAACATCTAGGCCCTTAATCTTGACTTGATAGAATCTTTTTCCATTTTGATTTGTCCCCGTCATTTACCTAATAAGGGGTGAATCAAGGCTCCGATATGAATGATGCAATGTGCATGCATGAAACGAAAAGAAAAACAAGTGGTAATTTACATATACGAGACCGAAAAAGATCCATCTTTTTAATACTACGTTCTAGGCATTGCGGCGCCCCATCGTATGCATTAAAAAGTGACGCATTACTCTAATGAGACAAGATATCGCTAGCTATACAGCAAAACTATAATTTATGTGCTATATGCAGAAGAATGCATGAGAACAAATGGCACAGAGCATGTTTGCTCCATGCCCCTATTTGGGGACCTATTGGATAATATCTAGGGGTCTCTAATAACTACTCCCAACGATCCATATCTCACATGGCTGTTTTCTAGAGGTATCATCACTCAAGATAATAATATTGTGGCGGTATGGAATACCAGTGACAACACATTATAAAGAGAGAAAGCTCTAGACGAGGTTTCACTATTATCAAGCAAGTTGAAGACCTAGCATGACCATAGATTCACCTCCACTCCTTAGATTCCCATGGATCCGGGTATAGGGCCCCTTTTTTACTCAAACCCTTGGGTGCTTAGAATGCAGCGTAAAAATGTGGAAAAGACAACATTTATTATATTTACACTATTCAAAAGAATGCACACACAAATTTTCACAAATCCACACTTTCCTAAAATAGGCCTAACTCACAAAAAAAGTCCCCAGTGGAGTCGCCAACTGTCGCAACCTACCCTTTTGCAGGCGAGGCTCACAGGAGCGTCTTCCAAAGGAGGAAAATGCATGGAGTCGCCACCAACGTTTATTTGTGGAAATCGTCGGAAAAACCGAAGGAAACCGGTCATAAAGAATATTCCAGATTCAGGAGTTGTATTTACGTTTGAGGAAGGTATTAGCACCTCTCACGTTTGTCCCAAAGGACAACAGCCTTAAATTAGAATTGTGTGAAATTGTGTATCTAAACTTTTATTTCTTTTTTATTTTTGAGGTCGACAAAAGCGAGGCTCTTGCTCCTACGCACCCTCTATTGAAGAGGAAATCAGACCTACTTAGTTATTTCTAAAGGGCAAATCAAGCGATTCTTTTTACTTGGAAGGAGGTCATTTTAAGGCGTTGGACCTTAAAATGACCCATTTTTACTTGGTGAGAAAAACTGAGGTATTGAATCTTAAAATCCTTTTTAGTGATTTTTTGCGGACAAGCTTGACTTTGCGAGTTGATTTTAGCCTTAGTTTCACTTTAGTTATTAGTCAATTCAGTTAAGAAAGAGAAATCTCAAAGAGAAACGTCCGATTGATTTTTTTGGTTTATTTTACTAAAAGATATTTTTTGATTATTATATTATTATTTTACCTCTTTTTGGTTTCCAACGTGGTTACGGCATGACCAAACGATCGGATTTCATTTTAACAGAAATTAACGGATATTAGAAATCAAATGATCGGTGGAAATTTATTTTATTTTTTGATTAGGTGAGAAAATGACTTAAGTAAATGACTAAAGCACGTCAAAAGCGGGTATGGAAAGTAAATGAAACGAGAATAAAAGTACGCGAAACAAATGGGGACCACCAAGGGTACATAGAATGAATTGAAAAGTTTGATTTCGGAAACTTACCGGTTGAAGACCAAAGAACGACGAAGAACGGTTGAAAATCTTCGTGAAATCACCCACGGAAACGTTGCGGAAACATTACGGAAGCGCCTAGGCTTGGATTTTCTTCACGGAAATAATAATTTTCACTAATTTTAAGTGATCTCGAAATACCAGAAGGGCTGAACCCCTTTCTCCTTCACTCCTCCCCTATTTATAGGAAGATAGGGGAGGAGCTTGGCACCCAGCTTGGCACCCAGCTCGCCCAGGCGAGCCAGGTTGCTTCCTCCAGAAGCAACCGCCTTCTAGAGGAACATCCTGGAAGGCCCAAGTGGGTCTAATTGCTATTTGCACCCTCTTTTTTACTAAGTACACCCCCATTTGCTTTTTTGGTGATTCTTTTTCCGTAACGTTACGAAACTTTACGAATTTCATAACGATACTTGTTTTCTTTCCATAAAGTTACGGGACCTTACGGGTCATGTAATTACTCCTTTTTTGGCTTTCGGAATGTTACGGAACCTCACGGATTGCGTAACAATGCTTCCTTTTGATTTCCGGCATGTTACAGAAACTCACAGATTGTGTAACAATGCTTCCTTTTGATCTCCGGCATGTCACAGAACTTCACGTATTGTGCAACAAAGGGTGCCCAGTACCTCGAAGCAGTCAAACAAAGGTTGCATGCCATCAAACAATGGTACCCGGACGAAATTAGGGTATGACAGGGACTATCGTTTGTTGATCTTTTGATCCTTGCTAGTCGACTTACAGTGTTGAATGCCAGTTACAGTGCGAAACAAATGATCATTCAATGTTTTGATCAAGAATATGAAAGATACCCAAATGGGAGGGCAAAAGGGTCATTTGGAAGCTTTTTCTGACCCCTGGCTCACTCAGGCTAGCCTCTAGCTCGCCTGGGCCCCCAAATAACTTAGGGGTGAAGTAACTAGCTAGCCTGGGCGAGCAAGGTTACTTCAGGTTGAAGCAACAACTCGCTTGGGCGAGCTGCAGATCAACTAAGTCCCCTCATTTCCTATAAATAGGAGGGAGGGGGCTGAAGGAAGGGGTTCAACCTTCATATATTGAAAGAAATTGAGAGAAATCAGAGAGAAGAAGGAGAAAGAAGAGAAAAATGAGGACGAGGCGCTACTGAATTGCGTCCATAATCGACTTTTACATTGTTCTTCATTCATTCTTCATTCTTCATCGGGTTAGTGTTTGTCTTTAAGGTTTTGGACATGGTTTATGGACCCTTAGCGGTCCTCTTTATTGTTTTGTGCATCTTCATCTCCTTCTCCTATCATCGATAATCGCTTTTCTCTTGTAAAGAGAGTTTTAACCGATCATTAGTGCCACAAATTATCTTTGAAAGAGATTGAAGGTTAATAAACAAAACTAAAATAAAACCAACTCACAAACTCCTTCATTGCATCAAATATCGCTTGAGATCGTTTCAAGGTCCAACGCCTTAACGATTCTCTCCGCTTTTCATCAAACATCACTTGAGATCGTTTCAAGGTCCATTGCCTTAAACGACTTTTGTTCGCAATTAAAATCAATCTTTCAAAAAACATAAAACCAATGTAACACACAAACTTTTAGACTTAAAGAACTACGTAGGTCTGAATTCCTCATCGCACCTGAGGATATGTAGGAGCAAGGGCAACACCTTTATCGACCCCAAAAAATAAAAAAATATAAAAAGGGAAAATACACAATTTTGAAGTCATGTTTTGCATACTCGATTAAAGGTTTTCGTCCCTTGTGACAGGCGCATGGTGTGCTAATACCTTCCCCATGTGTAAACAACTCCTGAACCCTTATTTTCAAAATCCGTAGACCTTCATCTTTTTGTTTTTCCTAACGTTTTCCCTCAAATAAATGTTGGTGGCGACTCCACGCATTTATTCCATGAGAAGACGCTCCTTTGGCTTTTCGCCTCGCCTTCCCGCCAAAGGGTAGGTTGCGACAGTTGGCGACTCCACTGGGGACGGTAATAGAGTTAGGCCATTCAGTCAGTGTGCAATGTTTTTATCATGACTTCTTTATTTATGTTCTCTCTTCCTGCATTTGTCATTTACCATATTCATGCATTGCATTTTCATAAATCATTGCATTATCATACATCTTCATTTAGCATGCCAACTACATACATTCTATTTTCATCATTCGTATATTATGTTCACTCATGCATAGTTTCTCATGCCTTGCATTTTCATCTGCAAAACCAAAAATAAAAAAAAAATAACAAAAGAAAGTCACAATAAAGCATGAAAGTCTACACCACATTCTCAGTTACATGTGTTGGGTACCATGATGATGGCTATAAACCAACCATTTTGGGATTATGCACTCATTTCTTTTTTAAAAAAATATGATTTAAAATCATGTGAACATGGTACCAAGTTCATGGTTAACTAGGAAATGATGGTTCTTTGGCATCCCAATCTCATAATTACATTTTCCATGCATAGCGTAAGTATGTCCTAGTCATTCATCTCTATAATAGGTTGTCGAAGTATTGTCAGTCAAAATTTATATTCCTTGGATTATGGGGTTGAACCAAGCACATGTTTTAAGGAAAGGTTCATCAAGTCAAGGTCAAGTATGGAAGTAACCAGCTTGCAAAAGTTGGGGCAGAAGATGGATCGAGTTACATCGTTTCTTTGTCTACTGCCAACACATAATTGTTTCAATTTACAAAAATTAAGGACTATTGACGTCCATGTTTTATTTCTAGACAATATGTGATGAACCATGTTGTTTTAATGAAAATCTTAATTTATTCCACCCTATGTCCTATGTAAAATTCACAATACTTCAACAATGCATCATTCACATGCATCCATGCTTATTTTTCTTTTCACATTGGTTGCATCGCTCATCGCATTCTTTCCATGAAATAAAAAATGTAATCAGTTTAATAAAAAAGGAAAGAACACGCTTTATGGCACCCTTACCGAACTCGTGCCAGAGCTAGAGTAATGAGTGTAATAGAGGAAGTTTAGGAGCAAATGAAGGTTGACATGGAGGCCATGAAAGACCAAATGGCCACCATGATGGAGGCCATGTTGAGCACGAAGAAAATAATGGAGGTTAATGCGGCTGCAGTTGTCGCTACCAGCGCCACCGTTGAGGTGGACCCGACTCACCCATCTGGCCTCAATCAAGTAAATCCTCCAGTCTCGAATATAGTAGGGCAGGGAAGCGAAGCGTTAGGAAGTATGGGCGGCCCTCATTTTGTGCAATTTCTGAACAAGCATTCCTTCCCACCATATGGCTTGCCTCCTAACAATACACCACCCAATGTTGCACACGCTCCCAATGAGAATGTCAATAACTCCACTCCCATACTCATTGAGAGCCAACAACCTCAATCTGATCATGCACATGTCTCTCAACCTATGGGGGAGACACATGAAGCACCCGAGACCACATCCTAACCGACTTCGAACCTCACCTCGGATACGCCACTGAGGGGCAAGCAGTTGGTGGTGTACCCATGCTAGAAACTTTGGGGGGCCGTCAATTTCGCCCACAACCACAACCACAACTCTGGCATTTTATGGTGGGAAGAGTCCCTCCTGCTATGGTGGAAAGGGGAAAATTTGATCATATAGAGGAAAGGCTGAGGGCCATTGAAGGAGGTGGAGATTATGCTTTCGCTGACTTGGTAGAGTTGTGCCTAACATCATCATCCCTCCGAAGTTCAAGGTGCCAGACTTCAATAAGTACAAGGGGACTACTTGCCCCGAGAATCACCTAAGGATGTACTGTAGGAAAATGGGAGCATATGCATAAGATGAAAAATTATTGATGCATTTCTTCCAAGAAAGTCTTACTGGGGCAGTCGTCACCTAGTATACTAATCTGGAACCTTCCCGAGTCCATTCTTGGAAGGACCTAATGGTTTCCTTCATTAGACAGTATCAGTACAATTCTGATATGGCTCCGGATAAAATGTAGCTACAAAACATGTGCAAGAAGGAACATGAATCTTTCAAAGAATACGCCCAAAGATAGAGGGATCTGGCAGCTCTAGTAGCACCCCCAATGATGGAAAGGGAGATGATAACAATGATAGTAGACACGTTACCGGTGTTCTACTATGAGAAGATGGTGGGTTACACGCCCTCAAGCTTTGCTAATTTAGTTTTCACTGGCGAAAGGATCGAAGTGGGTCTGAGAAGAGGCAAATTTGATTATCCTGCTTTGATGAATGGGAAGCCTGGGGAAAATGGAGAGAGTAAGAATGAGGGAGGAACCCATGTTGTGACTACCATGCCTACATGGAAAAATTCCTCACCAGCTCAACAATATCAATACTCAGCCAATATCAGCCCTTCTCATTACCTACCACCCTATCAGCCAAGGACACCCAATCATTCACAAAGGCCACCCCTAAATCAGCCACATAGTCTGCCTGCTGCACATCAAATACCAAACACCACCCTTAACACAAACCAAAACACCAACCAGGGAAGGAATTTTCCAGCAAAGAAGCCTGTAGAATTCACCTCAATCCTGGTGTCGTATGCTAACTTACTCCCATATCTACTCAATAGTGCAATGGTAGCCATAAGCCCAGCCAAGGTTCCTCAACCTCCATCTTTCTGAGGATACAACTTGAACACAACATGCGCTTATCATGGAGGAGTTTCGGGGTATTCCATTGAGCATTGTATGACCCTGAAACATAAGGTGCAAAATCTGATTGATGCAGGTTGGCTAAAATTTGAGGAGGATAATCGCTTGTGAGCTCTGACATTGGCAAGCGGCACTATGCATGGGGAAGTTTGAAGGTTGTTTTTAGATGTCTCCAATGACTCATTAGGATTTTCAAGTTTATGCCATTACTGTAAACAACAGTCACAATGCTAACAATATGGATAAATTTGATGTCCTTATCTCATTCTCTCATAATTGCATCTTTGCTTATTTAACTTTCACTGGAATGTGAATGTAAGCCATTGGTTTCTTTGCTCAAGTGACTAGCACTCCTGAGTTGAACTCCAAGTCTGTTCAATCAGATACTGCTCATTCTATACGTTTGGTAGTGGTGTTGTAAACGACATGTAAAGTTAAAAAAGACAAAAAATTGTTTGATTGACTATTTTTTAAATCAAAATAAGAAGTACAGACATTCATGTGACCTCATTCTTAAAAGTTTTCTTTTTGACAGAAAAATGAGTTATCAAGAATAGGAGTCATTTGACTTAATCTGTCAATTGAAAATCCTTTAAATATTTCTCGTCCTTGAAAATTCATTTTCGAGAATCTGCATAGTTTCTTTCATTTTCCTTGCTACAATGTCATGACAAAGGACAACAATAGATACCTCAGAGCCTTATACTAGGGCAATGAGAGGCACCATCCATGAGCCGCAAGTGAACCTAGGGACAAATCAAAAGTTCTCACCCGATAGGTTGAAAACCCGAAAGGGCGGCCTAAGCAAAAATTAGGGTCAATATAAAATAAAAATAATAATAAAAGCAATCAGGGGCGTGCTATTATGGTTGTTTCCCAAAATCCAAACTACAAAAGGATCCAAGCAAGATTTGAAATGACACATGGCCATGTTTCAACATCCCAAACACTAATTTATCCCTTGCTACCCCCCTCCGAGCAAAAGCATATTCATTTTCTAAAAACAACAAAAACAAAATAGGAACCCTGAGTAGGAACCACCGTTAAATCGGTGGGAAGAGCAATGCAAACAACACATGCATGAAGTTGGGCAACAATGAAAAGAAAAAAGAAAATAAAACCCACCAAAGGCGAGTGAAGAAAAAGAGAGACTAAAGATCTCCGAATTGTACAAGGCACAAAAGTGCAATGAAAGATTAATGTACAAGACAAAAGGAGTAGAGCCTAACTTAAAAGTTGAAATGAATAAAAGTACAAACAAGACTCTCAAGGTTCTTACTCAATATAACCCTTAAACACTTTTTGGGCCTCTCAAATCCTTTCTTTCATAGCCCTCTTACCCCTGATCGCGTTACAAGCCCAATAAAGCCCATATGGATCAAGGAATGACTAATTTTGCTTTGAAGTTTGGATTCTAGAATGGAACCAGCACATGCTTGTGATTGTTGAAAAAAAACAAAAAAAAACCCTGAGGTTCGCACTTGCACATTTGAGAGGAAAACTCATTTGACCAGGAGCTCGTGGAAGATGCCTAAAGACAATTGTGATAGTAGGGTACATTTTATGCTAGTCGCTTATGCAGACTTCTTAGGATTCCTTTTGAATCCAATGGTGGCCTTTGCTTCGGGATCAGCCCGTGTCATTAAGTTTCAGCGGGATCAACAGACCCATGGCATCACTCTATGACCTTAAATCAATAAATTTTCACTTGGTCATATACCAAAGTGTAACAATCCATTGCCATCCTTCAATGGTGCATGTGATTGGTCCCAAAGCCTTATATTTCTCTTGTTGTGCAGAATAATCAATGTCTTTAAACAATAAAAGGGGGACGAACCCTAGGATTTCAATTGATTATTTAAATGTCAAATGGCTCCATTGTCGTCACTCCAAAATTGTCGAGTGACTAAATCAAACAAAACATACACTCTAAGGGAGTTCCTGAAGAGATTTGCAAAAAAGATAAAATGGGGTTGCATGAATTATCATGTATTCCAGAAAAAGACAATCAATCCGTGTTTTCCACAAAAGAAAAAAAGAAGCAAAAAGAATCAAATCAAAATCAAAATCACAAAAATTAGAAAGAATGTCATGAGCATTACACAATTTTCATGATTCAAAACCTTTTGCATTTCAAGATGACGGTTGCATGCATCTGCATCCCAAAATCATGTTCATATTAGGCTACGAGTGCATAGATTTCTCTTTATATACCACTTTCCCAAATCTAATCTTTCAAGTTTAGGATGAGAGACCCTCTCAAAGAGTCAACATCTTGCTTTCTCGTAAGGTTAAGACCTTTGGTACTAGTGCCCATTGGCTTGTTTCATAGGACTCAACGTCCTTTGCTATATGATTTCATAGAACTCAAAGTCCTCGCTTTATCTTTCATAGGACTCAACGTCCTCTGCTCTTTACATTTCAAAGCCTATCAAAGTCTTTTGTCTTTCAAAGACTTCAATGTGTTCTGCCTTTACATTTCAAAGACTTCAATGTCTTTTGTCAAGACTATCAAAGTCTTCTTTACATTTCAAAGACTTCATCAAGACTATCAAAGTCTTCTTTACATTTCAAAGACTTCATCAAGACTATCAAAGTCTTCTTTACATTTCAAAGACTATCAGAGTCTTTTGTCAAGACTATCAAAGTCTTTTTTACATTTCAAAGACTATCAGAGTCTTTTGTCAAGACTACCAAAGTCTTCTTTACACTTCAAAGACTATCAGAATCTTTTGTCAAGACTATCAGAGTCTTCTTTAAATTTCAAAGACTTTAATGTCTTTTGTCAAAAGACGACAATGTCTTCAGTCATTTACGCTTTCAAAAGACGACAATATCTTCATTTACATTTCAAAAGACTTCAATGTCTTCAGTCATTTACGCTTTCAAAAGACGACAATGTCTTCATTTACTTTTCAAAAGACTTCAATGTCTTTAGTCATTTACGCTTTCAAAAGACGACAACGTCTTCATTTACATTTCAAAGACTTCAACGTCTTTTGTCTTTTATAGGACTCAATGATGCAATCCTCCCTAGGAAGGGACCAGTCACTAGAGCCATGAGCAAGAGGCTCCAAGAGGATTGGGCTAGAGCTGCTGAAGAAGGCCCTAGGGTTCTCATGAACCTCAGGGTAGATTTCTGAGCCCATGCGCCAAGGTTGGGTCCAATTATCTTTGCACATATTAGACTAGGATGTCATTATATTTGGTCCTTGTATTTAGGGCTTCATATTGTAGGTAGGGTACCCTAGAAATATAGGATTTTTCAGCCCTTGTATTTTAGGGCACCTAAACTAGTTTTTGTATTAGGGGTAGTTTTGTAATTTCACATGCACTAAGGGAATATTTGATGTGTGTGGTTGAACATAAATTTAATTGAATTGGTAGAAGCCCAATCCAATTAAATTTTAGAGGGGGAGGTGAGCATTTGCTTACTACACCCCATTGCCACATCATATAGTCACACTTTGTGCATGTCCTTCATGCTTTACATGCCTCATGACACCTAAGCACACTTAGTGGAGAATCTTGGAATTGATATTGGATTAGTGGGCTGAACCATAACTAAAATTCACTAATCATAATTAGTGAAATTTTGGCCCCAAAGTTTGGCTCCACAAATTCAATTTCAAATTCAAGTGAAATTTGAATTGAAATTCAAATTTCCCTCCAATTTTGTGATACACTTAGGGTATAAATAAAGGTTATGTGTGTGCATTTTTTTCAACTTTGATCATTTGAATATTAAACTTCAGATTTCAGAGCTCTTTTAGAGCATAAAATTTCGTGCTCTTCTCTCCCTCTCCCTTCATTCATCTCCTTCTTCCTCCAAGCTCTTATCCATGGCCTCTTATGGTGGTGACCTTCTTCTAGACTCATCTTCTCCTTGAAGTGGCGTCTCCTCTCTCTCTTCCTTCTCCATTCCACTGCCATTCATCTTCCAAGAAGCAAAGGAATCCATTGATGAAGAAGATCCTAGGCCTGCAAGCTCCAATGGAGCTTACATCATGTGGTATCAAGAGCATCTTCATCTAGGTGATGTTCTTTTGCTTCCTCTATCTTTTTGTTCGGTGAATTCTCTTTAATTCCTTGTTCTTCATCTTGTTCTCCATGTATATCCTCCATTGTCTTTTGGTTTGGTTCTGTTTAGAGTAGATTAAAAAAAATGATTAAATCTTAGATCTACACTTGTTCTTGCATTTCCATGGTTCTAATTTTGTAGATCTACTCTTGAATCATGTTTTTGTGTTGATTTTAGGTTCTATCCTTTTTCATTAATAATATTCTTGTGCTAAACCTTAGATCTAAATTTTCTTCCAAAATATTGATTAGAAAAAAAACACAAAAATCTAAGTGTAAATCACTTAATCCATGTTGTCTTAGAGTCATGTTTAGTCATAGTAATTGTCACATTATGTTCTAAGTTTGTGTTGAATTTTTATTTTGTTGATTGAATTCTAGATTCATTTATTCATGTATTCTTGTCATTCTTAGCCTATCTTTTGAATTTTGAGTCTAATTCATGCATGTTATTTAGTTCATAACATGCTCTAAATCAATTCCTAGAAGTAGTCTTGTTGTTGAACTCTTTTTTTTGTTTTCTAAGTTTCCTACATGATGCCTATGATGAAGTTGAGTTGTGGTGCTGAGTTGTGGCTGGATTTGTGAATCAAATAAGTCTTAAGCTCTCTTGAATTGTGTTATTCAAGATAATTGAGCATAAGAAAACACAAATTGTAACTTTCCAAGCCTTAAGCAACATAAACACTACTCTTTATTTCTAGGTTGAAATCGCTGGTGCTGACAGCTTAAACATACGAAATTGTATAAATTACTGGGAATTGGTCACTACGTTTTTTTTTGCTGAAATTTTTACTGAATTTTCTAGACATCTAGACCAAAATTAATAAAAAAAGAACCAAGCGATTTGGATTAAAGGAAAAAATAATAAAAATCACACAAGTTGGCAGAAAAATCAGTGTCCAGGAAAAAAAAAGTGAAAGGGAAGTGTGCTTGTTGTTTTGGATCAAAATTTGTTCTATAATTGGTGCCTATTTTATACCAATCCTAGTTCTGGAATTTCAATTGAAAATTATTGTGAAAAAATGTGCCAAAACTAGAGGTTTCTTGAGTCTTTTCTTTTTAGTTTTTCTACTCTACTCTAGAGCCATTCTAGGTTTCTCTTTGAGTCCTAACTTGCTTTTTTGTGCTTTTCATTTCTTTAATTGTTGAATAATCCTTGAAAATTTGTCTTGTTAAAACTATATTGGTTTAGCTTTCATTTCATTTTTTTTTTTGTCTTTGGTTATTGCTTGTCTCTTTGTTTCCTTGCTTGTGAGTTGCCATATAGAGAATTGGAAAGGAGGATTGGTGCTATATCTTGAAGAATTTGAGTCAAGAAACAAGGGGCCAACCACCTTAAGAGCTATTGGACTAAGAAGCACTCCAAATTGAGTGAAACACTAAAGAGAGAATAACCACCACAATTGAGGACTTTTTTCTTTGTAATTTTGTAATTGGCAATTTGCTTTGCTTTCAAATTTTGTAACAAAAAGGCCTTTCATTGGAAGTAAGTTGGGAGCCTCCGCTAGGTCACCCTACTTCCATTTGTGTGTAATAATTTTAGGAAATTTTCCCTTAGGATAGTGAGTGTTTTGCTGGGAACCTTAAATGAGGTCATCCAAACACTCTTAGGATCCGCCTAGTTTGCATTTCTTGCACTTTAATTTCTTGCTTACTTTCATAGCTTATATCCTTTACCCTCCATTGTCAAACCGCCTAGATAGCTTGCCTTTTACCAATTAGTTTTTACCTTATCTTTCACACCTCTTTTAGTGTTTATTTTGGCTAGTTTCAACCATAGTTTCTTTTACCTTTTGTTTTCAAACCCCCAACAAGAAAGAACCATAACTTAGGAACCAACATGAGTCTTCATTCTTCATCTAGTGTTAATGGTGAGGGTTCTACTCCTAAGGACCCCTTGTATAAGATATTAGATGAGTTAAGATCCCTTAAGTTGTGGAAAGAAAAACAAGAGAGAAAAGAAAATGGTAAAAAAAGAGTGGAAGAAATAAGTCAAGATGAAAGAGAGAAAATAAGAGAGGAAGAAAGAAGAAAAATAATGAAAGAAATGAAAAGAGAAAAACATGCCTCCTTTAGTAGTCATGACTCTTGCAAGAGTTTAAGTGAAGAACTTAGCGACTATTATAGAGGGCGCAATAGTTCACATAGTAAACATCACTCCCAAAAAAGAGAAAAGGATAGAAGGCCTCAAGAGGTTAACATTAGCCTCCCATATTTCCATGGAAAAGATAATGTTGAGGCCTACGTAGATTGGGAAATGAAGGTTGAATAACTCTTTGCTTGCCATCATATTAGCGAAGAGAGAAAAGTTCCATTGGCTACCCTTAGCTTTCAAGGATATGCCCTCTATTGGTGGACTTCCCTTTTTAGGGAACGAAGGATTCATGGGGATCCTCCAGTAGTATTGGAATGATCTTAAGAGTGCCCTTAGGAAGAGGCACATTCCCTCCTACTATGAAAGGGAGCTTATGGACAAGCTCCAAAGGCTTAGACAATGGAGTATGAGTGTTGAAGAATATAGAAAACAAATGGAACTACTCCTTTTAAGAGCTGGACTTAGGGAGGAGAAAAGAACAAGCATAGCTAGGTTCCTTAGTGGGGTTAATATGGAAGTGAGGGACAAGGTTGAACTCCTTCCATTTAGGTACCTAGATGAGCTAGTCCAACTTTGTATAAGAGTGGAGCAACAAATTAAAAGAAATCCTTCTTCCAAATCTGATGGCTTTCACTCTTATCCAAGGAAGGACCAAGCCCATGGAATTTTGGGGGCTGCACCTTCAAAACCCAAGGAAGATAAGGGTAAGACCATAGAGAAATACACCCCTAAGACTAGTTCCCAAGAAAGGACTAGCAACATCAAATGCTTCAAATGTCTTGGGAGAGCTCACATTGCTTCTCAATGCCCCACAAAGAAAACCATGATCATGAGGGGTCAAGACATTTATAGTAGTCAAGAGGAGACTACTTCTTGCCCTTCCTCTAGTGGAAATGAAGATGAAGTAAGGGGTGAAGAGTCTAGTGAGGAAGTCTACCCCCATGAAGAAGGCGACCTCTTAGTGGTTAGAAGGCTCCTTAGAGGTCAATCTTGTGATCTATCTCAATCCCAAAGAGAGAACATCTTTCATACAAGATGCAAAATTTTAGATAAATCTTGTTCTCTCATTGTGGATAGTGGATCTTGTTGCAATTTTTGTAGCACAAGATTAGTTTCCAAGTTGAACCTCACTATCATTCCCCACATAAAACCTTATAAACTTCAATGGCTCAATGAGCAAGGGGAAATGATTGTTAACCAACAAGTGAAGGTACCTTTCTCCATTGGGACATATAAGGATGAAGTTAATTGTGATATAGTTCCCATGGAGGCAGGACATATTCTTTTAGGAAGTTCGTGGCAATTTGATAGGAAGATCATTTATAATGGCCTAACTAATGAGATTACCCTCACCCATCTTGGCACTAAATTTGTGTTGCATCCTCAAACACCTTCACAGGTGGCCAAAGATCAACTAACTATGAAAGATAAGAGGGATGAGGAAGAAAAATTAGAAAAACAAAAGAAAAAGAAGTGTAGAAGCAAGGCTTCATGGTGAATGTGATTCAAAGGTGTTTTGATGATAACAATGATGACAAAGGTGATGAACAAAAAGCTCAAAGATCAAAGAACAACTCAAGTGAATCAAAGAACATCTCAAGTGAATCAAGAACAAGTCAAGAGTTCAAGAAAAGAATCAAGAAGAATTCAAGACTCAAGAAGAAAGCCTAGAATCAAGATTCAAGGTTCAAGATCTCAAGAATCAAGATCAAGATTCAAGAATGAAGAAAAGACCCAATCAAGATAAGTATTAAAAAATTTTTTTCAAAACTTTGAATAGCACATGAGTTTTTGACAAAACCTTCACCAAAGAGTTTTTACTCTCTGGTAATCGATTGCCATATTGTTGTAATCGATTACCAGTAGCAAAATGAGTTTGAAAAAGTTTTCAAACTAAATTTACAATGTTCCAATTATTTTCAAAAGGCTGTAATCGATTACAATGTTTTGGTAATCGATTACCAATGCCCTTGAACGTTGAAATTCAAATTTAAATGTGAAGAGTCACATCCTTTCACTCAAAAGCTTTGTGTAATCGATTACACTTATTTGGTAATCCATTACCAGTGACTGTTTCTGAAAAAATCAAAAGGTGTAACTCTTCAAATGGTTTTTGACTTTTTCAAATTGGTTTTAAGTTTTTCTAAAAGTTACAACTCTTTTAAATGGCCTTCTTGACCAGACATGAAGAGTCTATATAAGCAAGGCTTTGTTTTTCATTTCAAAAATCTTGAATACTTTTCCAATCAATCCTTTACAAGCCTTGAATCTCTTTGAACTTCTTCTTCTTCTTTGTACCAAAAGCTTTCTGAAGTTTTCTGGTCTTGAAAACTTGTGTTATTCATCTTTTCATTCTTTTCTCCCTTTGCCAAAAAGAATTCACCAAGGACTAACCGCCTGAATTCTTTTTGTGTCTCTCTTCTCCCTTTTCCAAAAGAACAAAGGACTAACCGCCTGAATTCTTTTGTGTCTCCCTTCTCCCTTGTCAAAGAATTCAAAACGACACAGTCTGAGAATTCTTTTGATTCTTCCCTTTCCCTAATACAAAAGTGTTCAAAGGACTAACCACCTGAGAATTCTTTTGTATCCCCATTCACAAAGTATCAAAGGTTTAACAGCTTGAGATCTTTGTCTCAACACATTGGAGGGTACATCCTTTGTGGTACAAGTAGAGGGTACATCTACTTGGGTTTGACTGAGAACAAGAGAGGGTACATCTCTTGTGGATCAGTTCTAGTGGAGGGTACATCCACTAGGGTTTCAAAGAGAACAAGGGAGGGTACATCCCTTGTGGATCTTTGCCTGTAAAAGGATTTTTACAAGGTTGAAAGAAATCTCAAGGACCGCAGGTCGCTTGGGGACTGGATGTAGGCACGGGTTGTTGCCGAACCAGTATAAAAACTCTTGTGTGTTTGTTTCCTTCTTCCCTACTCTTTTACTTTCTGCTGTGCATTTAATTTCTGCTTTTACTTTCTGTTAAGTTTCTCTTCTACTCCTCATTCTCTTAACAATTTAGTAAAAGACTTAAAAGAGTAATTTTTTTAATTAGTAAAGGTTTAGGAATAATTAATTCAACCCCCCCTTCTTAATTATTCTGAGGCCACTCGATCCAACAAGAAGGATAGTAAGGCCTTGTCTTCAAAGGCCAGGGGGGAAGGAAAAAGAGGGAAAGGATTCCTCCAAGAAGATTGTTAAGAAGGAAAATCATTTTGCAATAAAAGGTGATATTAAAAGAGCACTCCTTCTTAAACAATCTTTCTACTTTCTCCTATCAAGGGAAACATCCCTTAGCACTGCCACAATTCCTATATTTGAGACCTTACCCCCAAAGGTCCAAGAACTCTTACATGAATTTGGTGATATATTTCCCAAAGAGATACCCCCTGGACTACCTCCTTTAAGGGGAATAGAACACCAAATAGATTTAGTCCCAGGAGCAAGCCTTCCTAATAGGACTAACCCTCAGGAGACTAAGGAGATAGAGTCTCAGGTTAAAGAATTGTTGGAGAAGGGTTGGGTCCAAGAGAGCCTAAGCAAATGTGTTGTGCCAGTGTTGTTGGTGCCCAAAAAGGATGGTGCGTGGAGAATGTGTATAGATTGCAGGGCCATCAACAACATCACTATAGAGTATAGGCACCTCATTCCTAGACTTGATGATTTGCTTGATGAGTTGCATGGTGCCAATATTTTTTCAAAAATTGATCTTAAAAGTGGTTATCACCAAATCAGGATGAAAAAGGGTGATGAGTGGAAACCGCTTTCAAGACCAAGTTTGGTTTATATGAATGGCTAGTGATGCCTTTTGGGCTCACTAATGCACCAAGCACCTTTATGAGGCTTATGCATCATGTCTAAAGGGATTTCATAGGTAGATTTGTAGTTGTTTATTTTGATAATATTTTAGTGTATAGTAGGAGCCTAGATGACCACTTAGGACATCTCAAACAAGTTCTTTCAGTCCTTAGGAAAAACACCCTCTATGCAAATATAGAGAAGTGTACCTTTTGTGTAGATAATATAGTTTTCTTAGGTTTTGTAGCTGGTAGAAATGGGGTCCAAGTGGACCCTGACAAAATCAAGTCCATCCAAGAATGGCCCACCCCAAAAAGTGTAGGAGATATTAGGAGCTTCCATGGGTTAGCAAGCTTCTATAGAAGGTTCATTCCTAATTTCTCTACAATTGCATCACCTCTCAATGAGTAGATGAAGAAGAACGTGGCATTTACCTGGGGTGAAAAACAAGAGCAAGCCTTTGCTTTGCTCAAAGAAAAGCTTACTAAGGCACCTATTCTAGCTCTTCCTGACTTTTCTAAAACTTTTGAGCTAGAATGTGATGCCTCTGGAGTGGGAGTTGGAGTTGTATTGTTACAAGGTGGGCACCCTATTGCTTATTTTAGTGAAAAACTTCATAGTGCCTCCCTCAACTACCCCACCTATGATACAGAGTTTTATGCCGTAATAAGAGTCCTCCAAACTTGGGAACATTACCTTATTTCCAAGGAATTTGTCATTCATAGTGATCATCAATCACTTAAGTACATTAGAGGGCAAAGCAAGTTAAACAAGAGGCATGCAAAATAGGTAGAGTACCTAGAGAAATTTCCATATGTTATCAAATACAAAAAGGGAAAAACAAATGTGGTAGTTGATGCCCTCTCTAGGAAACACACATTGTTTTGCTCCCTAGGAGCTCAAATTTTAGGATTTGATAATATCAGGGACTTGTATGCTTTAGATGAAAATTTCTCTCCCATTTACAAGAGTTGTGGGAAAAAGGCCCAAGATGGATTCTATTTGGCTGAGGGGTATTTGTTCAAAGAGGGAAAGCTTTGCATACCCCAAGGATCCATTAGGAAATTACTTGTGAAAGAGAGCCATAAGTGACAAAAAAATCGTATCTTCCCCTCACCGGAGGCTCCGTACTTGATAACGGAGGATGCATGAATGACAATCAATTCATGGGGCTCCGAATAAGATGGTGGAGGATGCATGAATGGCAATCAATTCATGGGGCTCCGAATAAGATTTGATAGTAGAGGATGCACGAGCAGCGCTAGGCAATCAATTCGTGGGGCTCCAGACTCGATGGTGGAGGATGCATGAATGGCAATCAATTCATGGGGCTCCGAATAAGATTTAATGGTGGAGGATGCACGAACAGAGCTAGGAAATCAATTCGTGGGGCTCCGGACTCGATGGTAGAGGATGCATGAATGGCAATCAATTCATGGGGCTCCGAATAAGATTTGATGGTGGAGGATGCATGAACAGCGCTAGGCAATCAATTCGTGGGGCTCCAGACTCGATGGTGGAGGATGGATGAATGGCAATCAATTCATGGGGCTCCGAATAAGATTTGATGGTTGGACCGAATGATCCATCGGATTCTTTCACCTAAAAGGCAAACATGCCTTAGCAAGGAAAAATAAATCATTCACGAGAGCACCATATTTTAGAGAAACAATATGCATATGCCAAAATAGTTTTCCTTGTAACCGAAAATCAAGGGTAGGATGTCCACGTTTAGCTTTTAAATGAACATTCAGGGGAAACTTTGGGTCAAACCGAAACTGGGAATAAAATCACTCATGGTGTATAAAAAACTCACACAGGTAAGTGTTTTACCCTAATTCCAAACCATAGCTGCACCATGACTTTATTTTGCACATGATTTCCTATCGAACCAAAAGATTACACGCGCGATCACGAATCAATAGGATTTTCTCAAGGGTGGTGTTTTTGGAGAGGAAGCTGGGTGTTTCAGTCTTTTCCTCTTTGTTTATGTGGGGCGGGACATCACCAGTCGGGAGCGACCTTGAATGACAATCCCAAAGGAAGAACCACTTAAAAAAAATGGGTTTTCCCTTTGCCGGCGGTCATTTACCTCACCGAAAATTTATCTGGTCTGACGATCTTCTGTTCTCTTTCCTGGTTTCCTTTATTGATCGGGAATTATTCTGTTTTCCTCCGATCCTTCCCTTTTTGCTTTCTTTCGATCTTCGATCGGGAATCCTTCTTTTCCTTTTCTTTTCTTTCTTTTCATTTCTTCCTTTTCTTTCTTTTTTCTTTTTCTTCCGATCTTTGATTGGGAATTCGGGTTTTAGCATTCGTTATTCGCTCTCCCTTGAGGAGATTCTGCTGTCCTCTTCTTCGGGGGAAAGGATGAGGATTCTCTTCATGGGTCGAGGTCCAAAGTAGCTTAAGGTTGTGTCTCAACATGGTCTTTTCATTGTGCGAGCCCGATTTTGATATTTGGGGCGAAACAGATTCATGTGTAGGGTGTCAGTTTCGGGTTAAACTTCCATATCATTTCCACGAGGCATGCGTAACAATGATGATTTGGAAACAACATGCAAAATTAGTCATGCATACAACTAGGTGGGTACTCAAGCATCCAGTTTATGGCATTGTGATACTAAGGCTTGGGATTTATGCAAGTAGACCCAACGTTTCCAAATTATGTTCTTTCATTGGTTCAACGAATCCATCCATTCTTATCTTGGTTATTTTGGAAAATAAACTCTTAGCATCAGTTTCTTGTTTCCAAAAGATATGTTTGCTCTCTACGAATGATTTGTGCTTCCTATGATCATAACATGCCGACCTTCGAGGTCTTTCTTTCTCTTTCCTTTTTGTTTCATTTTTCTTAAGCATGTTTGCAAAAACTATACATCCATCGCTATCTATGAGAATTTTTTTTTTCTCTGTACACCTACATTCCTATACACGAAAAACTTTTTCTATATACACACGCATTGAAAAACTCTTTCTCTTTATATCGACATGGTCTATATAAAACCTCTATTCCTTTTCAAAGATCTCTTTTTCCTTTTTCAACATACACTCGTTGTTTATACAAAAAATTTCTTCATATACACTCATTGCTCACACACGAGAATTTCTTTTCACACATTGTTTATACACAAAAAATCTTTTCATACACTTTTTATATACAAAAACTCTTTTATTTTCTTTATATACAGATATGACATTTTGTTCACAACGCCTCTTTCTTTTTCTATTCTTGGTGTTATCATGATGTTTGTTCATTTTATTTTAGGACGACATTTTGTTCACAACGCCTCTTTCTTTTCCTTTTTCAACATACACTCGTTGTTTATACAAAAAATTTCTTCATATACACTCATTGCTCACACACGAGAATTTCTTTTCACACATTGTTTATACACAAAAAATCTTTTCATACACTTTTTATATACAAAAACTCTTTTATTTTCTTTATATACAGATATGACATTTTGTTCACAACGCCTCTTTCTTTTTCTATTCTTGGTGTTATCATGATGTTTGTTCATTTTATTTTAGGACGACATTCCTAAATGAAAACTCTACACGATTCCGGAATTTCAACAAACATTATCGACAATAACGAAGTAAGCACTAATGCAACAGTCCAAACAAAATGTATGCATAAAACAAATGACAATCGAAACAACAAAAACAAACATTAGTCCCTCAAGTCATAGAAATAAAATAACATGTAAATGATAAAGGATGAAACATAAAAGGGAATATGAATCTGGGGATCCCATGGTCATGTGGCTCCGCTCCCTCCCAAGAAACCGAGCAAATTCGTCATCTCCTCATCCATGCGGGCCTCCTCTGCATCGCCCGGGGATCCTGCAGGCGCCTCCCTTGCCTGGGCCTCGGGCCAATCTCCGGGCTAGGCGAACTCAGCCCTAAACTGCTCTGGAGTAGGGCACGCAAAAGGAGAGAAACCCTGCCCCTGCTGACTAAGGCTGAAGCAGTAGAGACACTCATGTATCTGTACCTACCCCCGGTGGTTGGCCGCCTGCTAGCGAACCAAGTGTTGTAGATAACGCTCCATGCCTAGTGACCCAGCGGGATCGGCCTGATGAGGTGGCGGTGGTGCGTCTGCGTCCTGAGGTGCATCACCCTACGCCTGTCTAGGCGTGCAATACATCTCAATGAAAGCCCGAGTGATCGGCGGTCGGATCACCTTACTAGGGGTGACGGGAACCCCGAATTACTGGCAGAGGCCCGTGATCAATGATGGAAACCCCAGGGCCTTGTTAGACTTATCCAGGTCTAGAGGGTACCTGGTGGGTGGCATACCTGCAAACAAATAGATGGCGTCAACAATCAGCTGAGCCACGTGAACGCTCATCCGTGTCAGGATGGCATACACCAGTTGACACTTCGGTAGAGGGAGATCGGAGTTATGATCATTAGGCAAGACTTTGCTGAGCAGCAACGTCATCCACATCTTGGTCAAGGTGGTCATGTTGGTGCGCATGATCCGCACCTACCTCCCGGCAGCGGTACGGGCGAAATCCTGCCCCGGTGTGCACAATAGTTGGGTAATGGCCTCCTCGTCGAACCCGTCGGCCCTGTTCCTCCTATGACTGAACTTGCACTCCTGGCCTTCCTCCAACACTAGCAGGTCACCCAGGAATTGGTTGAGGGCATCTGCGTTAAAAGGAATCCACTGACCCCTCACCCATGAACGCATGTCCCGCACTCCCTCCTCTGTGGGCCAAGCATTAGCGTAAAACTCCAGGACTACCTCAGGGTCAAACTTAGCCATGGGAGTAGCCAGCGACGTCCAATATCTGCGAGCTATCTCCTCCTAAAAATCGGCGTATTCATCTTCACTGAGCTGGACGCGTCTCTCTCGGTGGAACGATCATCCTTTGATGGCCTTGAAGCGCTGCTGGTGCACGGCGCTCCGGAAACGGTGACTATCAAACTTGGGGGCGGCACTCGTCCCTTCAGTCGTGGCGTCCCTCCTATATCTCTTCGCGGAAAGCTTTTTCGGAGCCATTTCCTGCGAGGACAAACATTTAGAAAGTTAGTTTACAAGAAAATACCAATCATTATGAACAAGAGCCAAACAACACTTATATGGTGCGAGTGTCAACATGCACTTTACAAAACAATCACATTGGGGCATGTGCTATTTTATGACGCATATCTATATACATGCATTTACACACGCACACATAAAATTTTTTGGTGAAAGGCATTTTATGACACACATCCATGTATGTTTCTGACAAGCGTTTTCATGCTACATCCCACATATATGCACATTTTTTTAAAGGCTCCTTATGCTACCTACTCACAAATATACATATTTTGAAAGACATTTTTACGCTACCTATCCAACATATACAAATTTTTGAAAGGCATTTTTTTTTTTGCTAAATATTCGCACACTCTGTAAGGCATTTTCATGCTATATATTCACACACTTTGCAAGGTATTTCATGCTATATATTCACATATATACATACTATTGAAAGGTATTTTTCATGCTATATATTCACATATATACATACTATTGAAAGTTATTTTTTCATGCTATATATTCACATATATACATACTATTGAAAGGTATTTTTTCATGCTATATATTCACATATATACATACTATTAAAAGGTATTTTTTCATGCTATATATTCACATATATACATACTATTGAAAGGTATTTTTTCATGCTATATATTCACATATATACATACTATTGAAAGGTATTTTTTCATGCTATATATTCACATATATACATACTATTGAAAGGTATTTTTTCATGCTATATATTCACATATATACATACTATTGAAAGGTATTTTTCATGCTATATATTCACATATATACATACCATTGAAAGGTATTTTTTCATGCTATATATTCACATATATACATACTATTGAAAGGTATTTTTCATGCTATATATTCACATATATACATACTATTGAAAGGTATTTTTCATGCTACCTAGGCGCAAGGTATTCCTCATGAGGCAGCAAATTCAAATTCTAGTAAAAAAACCTCTCAAACATGTTCTAATATTCATGCATCTTTTACATTCAAAACCAAAAAGTTAGATTCCTAGGTGTAAGTCATGCTTTTGGCACTTTAGTCTAGCTTCTACAAAACTGCCCACACACTCACAATGGCAGCCATATGTGCATAATTTGTTCCACAAGCTAAGTTTCACAAAATCATGTGCAAATGCCATTGAGGCATTTCACCGAACACTTGGTGGGCGCATCTTTAGGCATGAAAATCAAGGGAATGGGGGCAATGTGGCATGCCCCATTACTCCAGAATACAACCTGGGCCTAAGGCCATCCCCTACAACCCCTTAATTCATCAAAAACAGGCAACAATCCAAGGATAAATCCCTCACATTTTTGAGCAAATACATGTAACTTAGAGCACCAAAATACATCAATGGAAAGCTAGAGAGCTCAAGAATGAGGTACTTACTTGTTGGAGATGAATAATAGAGCAAAATGGAATCAAAAACGTAAAAAATGGTGACCTAAGGGCTGCAAAACTCGTGAATCCCGTGAGCCTTTGTTTTTTGAATGAGGCGGGGAGAGTTTTTGGTGCAGAAAACTTCCCCCTCCCCCTTTTTAACCCCCTTCGTGCAGGGGTTGCTCGCCCAGGCGAGCTAACCTGCATTTTTTTGGGTATCAAATAAGTATGGCTTCCTACGGGTCGGCGTTCGCTTACTCGAACCCCCTCAGGGTAGATTAGGCATCCAATACTTACTTTAAAGACACAATAGTAATAATTACTGGGAATTTAAAGGATACTAGGTTGCCTTCCAGTGGTGCTTTCCGTTTGTCCAGAGCTGGGCAAGGGACGATGATCTATCAGTCGTGACCCTAGCCTCTACTCGCATTCGTCCCTAAGTACCTGAAAGTAGGAAACGACATCGCGCCGCAAACTGTGGCCGTGTTACCATTTTACCCTGATCGGTTTCTGCCTTTAGCCCCATCCCGACATTTGACCACTGCCTAAGACAATTCTGCTCCTATCGTAAAAAAATATGCATGTGTATGCGTATGCATGAACTTTTTTCAAATGCAACAATCTTTTTTAGTGAATGATGGTCAGGTTCAGTTTTAATTAAGCGCTTGGGGCACCCCATGAACTGAGCGAAAAGGCTCGGGTTATCACAAACTGCACACGGTTTAAAACCAAAGTGAGGACTGAAGCCTCAAACCCATGTTCTCTTCATTTAAAGAACTGTGACGAGAAAGTTATAGCGGATAAGAATCCATGGGGGAAACCAAGAAGAACACATGAAAATAAAACAACATGCAATGATTTCCTCAATTGGCCTAGATCCTAAGCGTAGTATCGCTTGACAACATCGGAGTTCACGGGTGTGGGTAGCTCCTCGCCATCCATGTTGGTGAGCACCAGAGTCCCTCCAAAAAAATCCCTTTTAACAACGAAAGGCCCTTTATAGTTCGGGGTCCACTTCCCTCGATTATCTTTAACAGCGTGGGATATCTTTTTCAGCACAAGGTCCTCCTCGTTGAACTTGTGTGGGCGCACCTTCTTGTCGAACGCGTTCTTTATCCTTTGTTGATACAGGCGCCCATGGCTCATGGCCATCAAACGCTTACCTTCAATAAGGTTGAGTTGGTCGTAGCGTGTTTGAGCCCACTCTGATTCTTCCAGGCCCGATTCCGCTAGTATCTTCTGGGAAGGGACCTCTACCTCAAATGGGAGTACCGCTTCCATCCCATAAACCAAAGAGTACGGCATTGCCCCAGTAGAAGTTTGTACCGAGGTTCGATATCCATGCAGGGCAAAAAGCAACATCTCCTGCCAATCTTTGTATGACACTGTCATCTTCTGAATAATTTTCTTAATATTTTTATTTGCAGCCTCCACAGCCCCGTTCATCTTCGGCCGATAGGGGGTGGAGTTATGATGCTGGATCTTGAAATCCTCGCACATTTCCTACATCATTTTGTTATTCAGATTGGTGCCATTGCCAGTAATGATTTTTCTAGGGAGTCCATATCGACATATCAATTCCCTCTTTATAAATCTGACCACCACACTCCTCGTGCCATTGGTATAGGAAGCCGCTTCGACCTATTTGGTGAACTAATCTATCGCCACAAGAATGAAGTGATGATCGTTCGAAGCCTTGGGTTCGATGGCCCCTATGACATCTATCCCCCACATGGAAAAAGGCCAAGGGGCGGACATGACATTCAGAGGATGTGGCGGAACATTGACATTGTCTGCGAATGCTTGACATTTATGGCATTTACTTACATGGGTGCAGCAATCGCTTTCCATAGTGAGCCAGTAATAACCTGCTCTAAGGATCTTCCTGGCCATAGCATGCCCATTGGCATGTGTCCCAAAGGAACCCTCATGGACTTCCTCAATCATGTAGTTCACCTCTTTGGCATCTACGCATCGCAGGAGGGTCATGTCATGGTTTCGTTTGTACAGGACGGTACCACTCACAAAGAAACCAGTAGCCAATCTCCTTAACGTTCTTTTGTCATTGTCAGAAATCCCTGGTGGATATTCTTTGTTCTCGACATATTGTTTGATGTCAAAATACCACGGTTTCCCATCTCGCTCTTCCTCTATCGCACAACAATGTGTCGGCTTGCCCCGAGATTTGAATTCAATGTACGGCAGATCCCCATGTGGGGCAAGTTGAAACATGGATGCCAAGGTAGCCAATGCATCGGCCATTTGGTTCTTTTCCCGAGGTATGTGGTGGAAAGAAATGTCGTCAAAGAATTCGGCTAACTTCGAGATATAAGTTTGTTAGAGTATCAATTTTTTATCCCTAGTTTCCCATTCTCCTCTCAACTGACGTATTACCAAAGCCGAGTCTCCATACACTTTGAGTAGCTTTACATCAAAATCAATGGCAGCTTGAATCCCAAGGGCGCACGCTTCATATTCGGCCATATTGTTGGTACAATCGAAACCCAGCCTGGCCGTGAAAGAGATACATTGATCATCTGGGGATACAAGGACTGCCCCTACTCCATGGCCCAAAGCATTAGATGCCCCATCGAAACAAACAATCCATTTGTCTATATCCTCGTGCATCCGCTTCTCTTCGAATAGGGCCATGATGTCTTCATCCGGGAACTCAGGGTGCATCGGCCGATAATCTTGGAGGGATTGTTGGGCCAAATAATCTGCCAAGGCGCTTCCCTTTATCGCATTTTGGGTGACATACACAATATCGAATTCAGATAGTAGTACCTGCCACCTAGCGATTCGTCCCATTAGGGCCAGTTTCTCAAAGATGTATTTCACGGGATCCATTTTGGAAATAAGCCATGTGGTATGACTGAGCATGTACTGCTTAAGACGATGTGACGCCCATACCAAGGCACAGCACGTCCTTTCCAACATTGAGTAATTCATCTCACAGGCGGTAAACTTCTTGCTTAAATAGTAAATGGCTTGTTCCTTCTTCCCAGAGTCATCGTGCTGACCCAACACGCACCCCATAGACTCGTCTAACACAGTCATGTACAGGAAAAGAGGTCTTCCTGTTACAGGTGGCATGAGCACCAGGGGATTCGCGAGGCTCTGTTTGATTTTTTCGAAGGCCTCTTGGCAATCGCTATTCCACAGGACCGCCTGGTTTTTACGCAAGAGTTTGAAGATGGGCTTGCAGGTAGGGGTGAGTTGCGAGATAAATCTCGCGATGTAATTCAACCTGCCCAAGAAACCTCGAACCTGCTTCTCCGTGCGTGGCTCTAGCATTTCAAGAATGGCCTTCACTTTCTCGGGATCTATCTCTATCCCTTTCTGTCTCACGATAAAACCCAACAACTTTCTCGACTTTACCCCAAAGGTGCACTTGGCGGGGTTTAGTTTGAGTTGGTATTTCCGCAGCCTTCCAAACAGCTTATGCAGATTGATGAGGTGTTTGTCCTCGATCCGAGATTTGGCAATCATGTCATCTACATAGACTTCTATCTCTTTATGCATCATGTCATGGAATAAAGCTACCATGGCACGTTGATAGGTTGCCCCAGCAATTATTTTTCCCGAAGGCCATCACTTTGTAGTAGAATGTTCCCCATAGGGTGACGAAAGTGGTCTTCTCCACATCTTCGGGTGCCATTTTTATCTGGTTATACCCTGAGAAACCATCCATAAATGAGAAAAGGGCGAACTTAGTTGTATTATCTACTAGTATATCAATGTGTGGTAAGGGAAAATTGTCTTTAGGACTGGCTCGGTTTAAATCCCGATAGTCTACTCACATTTGCACTTTGCCATCCTTTTTTGGGACAGGTACAATGTTGGCTACCCACTCCGGGTATCGAGCCATAGCCAAGAAACCCGCATCGAACAACTTTTTCACTTCTTCTTTAATTTTCAAAGACATTTCGGGTCTCATCCTTCGTAATTTTTGCTTAACCGGGGAAGACCCAGGATTCAATGGCAACCTATGCTGTATAATGTCGAGGTCCAGACCTGGCATGTCTTGGTATGACCATGCGAAGATGTCTTGATATTCTTCAAGAAGGGTTACCAAACCTTGGCGGATAGGTGCAGTCATACCGGTTCCTACTTTCACTTCTTTCTTTCCCTCTCCGGTCTCTAAGTCTATAAGTTCGGTTTCCTCTTGGTGAGGCTTCATTTCGCGTTCTTCCTGAGCGATCAACCTCTCCAACTCTAGTGAAAGGACGTCCACTTCCTCTTCTTTTTTTATTGTTTGACTTACTTCTCAGTCAAAATCGATTATCAAACCCTCGTTGTTAGGATCCTCAAAGGATCGATCCTCACATCTATACCATTCAAGACAAAAAACAAAAGCATGCAAAATGATGTGAGAAAAGGTGGAATCACAAGAACAGATGAAACAAGATCTCTTTGTTATTTAATAAGGTAGGTTTCACAAAACAAAAGAGAAAGGAATCTATAGCCTCCAATTACATTGAATCAGCGGTATAGACTTCCGACTGGCTCGTCACGTGCCAATTCCCCAGTTGGAAATTGGGATGGCACGGTCACACGAAACTCAGCGGATCTTGTGGAGCCTCTTCTCCTATTGCCGCCACCTCTTCTTCGAACATTATCGCGGCACTTGCGAAACACTGGCTAACATGACCGGGCCATGCCCTATCTGCCCGGAGTCTTGATGGTGCATTCCTTCTTCCAGGTTTCCCGGGCTCAGACCCCAACCCATATTTGTGTGGGTTACCCCTAACGTCAACCACATCGGCATTCCCGTGGCTATCCTTGCCCAGACCCATTCCGGGCTCATAACCGACCCGTGCCACCATCAGGGCTGCATTAGAGAAACAAGGTAGCAATGGACTTGTTTCCCCAGAGGCACAACTTACCACCTCAAAGGATTGGAAAGCTGCTTCCAATGATTCCTCCGCTGCCTCTACATATGGTGCCGAGGAGGGGCAGCTTACCAACATATCCTCTTTGCCCGACACTATCACCAAGAGTCCACCAACCGCGAATTTCAATTTTTGGTGAAGCGTCGAAGGGACCACTCCTAGCGTGTGAATCCATGGCCTCCCCAAAAGGCAGCTGTAGGCGGGATTTATGTCCATCACTTGGAAAACCACATTGCAAGTGTGGGGGCCTATCTGAATGGGGATGTAAATTTCCCCCATCACCTCCCGCCGACTACCGTCGAAAGCTCGTACTACCATCGAACTCGTTTTTAGACGTGACGCATTAAAAGGAAGTTTCTCCAAGGTGGTCTTTGGCGTCACATTTAAACTTGAACCATATCGATGAGTACTTTAGCAATGACATGGTCCATGCATCTGATAGACACATGTAGAGCTTTGTTGTGCCCTCTCCCTTCAACTGGAATCTCTTCTTCTGCGAACGCGAGATAGTTATTGGTAGTTATGTGATTAACAATGCCTTCAAAGCCCTCAACTGAGATGTCGTGTTCTACGTGGGCTTCCTTGAGGACCTTTACCAATAGTGCACGATGAGGCTCGGAGCTTATGAGCAGTTCGAGCAAGGAGATCCTTGCTGGAGTTTTATTCAATTGCTCAACCAGTTTAAACTCACTTTGTTGGATGAGACGAAGGAACTCATAAGCCTCTTCCAAGGTCACCGCCTTTCCTTGGAGACCTTCCTTCTTTTCAGCTCCCTTTACTACCGGGGGATCCACTTCTTTTGAGGGGGTGGTCGTGCCTGCGAACTCTTGGGTCATGGGTGCTTTCCCCTTGGAGGGCAATTCCGTCGAGTGAGGGGGAGCGAACACCCAGCCGCTGCGGGTTACGCCACTAAGGCTGGTAATGTTGGTCACCTTCTCTGACAAAGAGTCAACCTCGGTTGCAACCCTTTCTCCAAAAGCGAGAGGGGTATATTTCCATGGGACGACCTTATTGCTTTGATAGGAAAATGGCATCGGCTTGGGCACTGTCGGGGGGTACTCAGACCTGGGGCTGGTCATATTCCTAGTGAAACATATTACTAGGGCTTTGGGGGTTGGGGGAGCCTTCCTTTCTACCGACTGCGTGCAAATCTGCGGTTCTTCCCTACCTCTCTATGACACTTCGAGCTGCCCCCAAACCATGAGCCGTTGAAGTAGCTCTTCCACCGTGGGGAAGGTTTCCATGTCGTGTAATTCCCTGAGATGAAACAGACATTCGTCGCTTTTGTCTCCGCCACGAGAGACCATGCATGCTGCCTGTAGCGACTGGTAGATGAATCTTCTGGATGTAGCCACATCTTCTAATCTCTTTGACCCTGACGGCCTATCCTTTTCGATGGCGTTTACGCTAGCTCCTCCATGACTGGCTATTGGATTGGTCTTAACGTTGGGGCCCTCTTCTTGAAATGATAGCCAACCGACATTTATTAGGTGTTGCACCTTATACTTGAATGGTAGGCAAGAATCAATGTTGTGTCCGGGGGCTCCACTATGGTATGCGCACGTGGCATTGAGTTGTACCACTTGGGGTATGGTGATTGGAAGACCTTTCCGGGTATGGCCACCAGCAAATGGTTTTCCAATAATGAGGGCCATAACTCGGAATATGCCATGGGAATAGGAGAGAACTGGTCTCTCGGGGGGCGTCGTGGATTGTCATAGCTCATGCCAGGAGTCGTATTATTGGCTGGCCGGGGTGTGGCTGGAGCCGCGTGTTGTGCAGGCGCTTTTTCTATTGTGGCAGGCCCTTCTACTTGATTTGGGAGGGAACTTCCAGCTCGGATCGAAAAGTTCGGGTGGTTGTGTTGGTATGAGATTTTAGCATTTTGGGGTGTTTTCATCCACGTTGGGGCGGTGGTGACCACGTGGGTATCCCCTTCCTTTTTCTGTGTGCCCACCACTGGGGCTCTTCTATTGCTGTTGGGGCCAGCGTTGGAGGCGTATTCAAACTTGCCATTCATCAGTCCGGACTCGATTCTTTCTCCGGCGAAGATGAGGTCTGCAAAGTTGGCCGGCATATATCCTATCAGCTTCTCGTAGTAGAACGTAGGCAGCATATCTACCATAATCGTGATCATTTCCCTCTCAGTCATAGGTGGGATGACTTGGGCTGCTAGGTCTCTCCACCTTTGAGCATATTCCTTGATGGACTCATGTTCCCGTTTGCTCATGCTCTGAAGTTGGTTCCGATCGGGAGCCATATCTGTGTTGTATTGGTACTACCTAATGAAAGCAGTTGCCAAGTCTTTCCACGACCAGACCTGAGAGGCTTCCAGATTTGTGTACCATGCCACTGCTGCTCTGGCTAAGCTATCTTGAAAGAAGTGCATTAACAGCTTTTCATCCATGGAATATGCCCCCATCCTTCGGCAATACATCCAAAGATGACTCTTTGGACACGTCGTCCCTTTGTACTTATCGAAATCTGGTACCTTAAACTTGGGAGGAATGATGATGTCAGGTACCAGACACAGATTGGTTAAATCCAAGAAAGGATAGTTGCCGAGGCCTTCCACCGCTCTCAACCTTTCTTCAAGTAGATCGATCTTTCCCTTGTCTTTTGAAATGGGAATGAGTTCCTTAACGGGTGCGGATTGAGACGGGGCATGGCGGATTATGTTTGGTTAGGGCAACTCATGGGGGGCCGGTTCCCTTGGGGGAAGTAGAGGGCCTAAATGGGCATCTCCTTCATCATCTTCCTGCAGAGGATAGTCGGCATGAGGAGGGAGTTGCCCCTCGAAGGTAGGGGCTTGACTCAAATCGTCTGGATCGGTACAGGGAGTGAAGTCTGGAGGCAAACCATAAGGGTAGGCTTGAGGACTATACCTCCGACTGAAACCCATCGCGCTTCTGTCCCGGCCCAAGTTCATTGCGGGCTGTAGCACCGGTTCCGCTTCCCTAGATGTATTAGAAGCGGTCGCCGTAGCATTGTCTTCTATTGATTTTTGAATTTTTAGCATGGCTTCCGTGATAGAAGCTATCTGATCTTTTAAAGCTGACATGTCGGCCTTCATCTGTTCTTGCACTCCCTTTATTTATATGGGCCATTAAATCTATCATGTGTTGACAGTAATTGATTAGCCCGTGAATTTCCTTTGGGGCTGAACACACTTCGACCATGGCCCTTGCTTTGGCTAGTAGTCGCGGGAGGTCTTGACTTCCATTTAAGGTCTAGGCGAACCTATCTGTCGCAACGTGCCCTTCGCGGGCGAGCGAGGGCGAGGCTCACGGGTGCGCTTTCCAAAGGAGGAAAGGTGCGCGGAGTCGCCACCAACGTTTATTTGAGGAAAACGTCAGAAAAAAAACTGAAGGAAACCGGTCAAAATGAAAATTCTAAGTTCGGGAGTTGTATTTACGCTTGAGGAAGGTATCAGCACCTCTTACGTTTGTCTCGAAGGACAACAGCCTATTTTTTAGAATTGTGGAATTGTGTTATCTTAACTTTTATTTCTTTTTATTTTTTGAGGTCGACAAAAGCGGGGCTTTTGCTCCTACGTACCCTCCATCAAAGAGGAAATCAGACCTACGTAGTTCTTTCTTATGCCTGAATGAAGTGATTCTTTTTTACTTGAAAGGTGATCATTTTAAGGCGTTGGACCTTAAAAATGATCCATTTTACTTAGTAAGAAACTGAAATGATAAACTTTCAAAAAACCTATTTTTGTGGACGAGCTTGACTAGGCGAGTTGATTTTAGCCTTAGTTTCACTTTAGTTATTAGTCAATTCAATTAAGAATGAGAAATCCCAAAGAGAAAACGTCCGATTGATCTTTCGCTTTTATTTTACTAAAAGGTATTTTTTTTATTATTATATTATTATTTTACCTCTTTTTTGATTTCCAACGTGGTTACGGCACGACCGAACGGTCGGAATTCATTTTAACCAAAACTAACGGATGATACAATTCAAACGATCGGTGGAAATTTATTTTATTTTTAGATTAAGCAAGAAATGACTTAAATAAATGGCTTAAGCACGTCAAAAGGGGGTATAAAAAGTAAATGAAAACGAGAATAAAAATACATGAAACAAAATGTGGACCACCACGGGTACATAGAATGAATTGAAAAGCTCGGTTTGAGGTACTTACCCGTTGAAGACTGAACAAAACGAAGAACGAATGATGAATCTTGAAGAACGGTCAAGAATCTTTGCGTAATTACTCACGGAAACGTTACGGAAGCACCTCGGCTTGAATTTTCTTCACAAAACTAATTTTCCTCAGCTATTTCGAGAGAGAGAGAAGTGCCTAAGGGGCTGAACCCTTTTCTTCTTCACTTCTCCCCCTATTTATAGCAAAATAGGGGAGAAGCCTGCCGCCCAGCTCGCCCAGGCGAGCAAGGTTGCTTCTGGAGGAAGGGTCTGGAAGGCCCAAGTGTGCCAGATTGCTATTTGCACCCCCTTTTTACTAAATGCACCCCTTTCTATTTTTTTGGTAATTCTTTTTCCGTAACGTTACGAAACTTTACGAATTTCGTAACGATACTTATTTCCCTTCCTCAAGGTTACGAATCCTTACGGATTATGTATTTACTCTTTTTTAGCTTTCGAAGAAGTTACGGAAAGTCACGGATTGCGCAAAAACATCTCTTTTCGACTTCCGCCACAATACGGAATTTCACGGATCGCGCAAGCCTGCTTCCTTTTGATTTCCGAGATGTCTCGGGACTTCATTTATTGTGCAACAAAGGACGCCAAGTACCTCAAAGCGGCTAACCAAAGGTTGCATGTCATCAAGTAATAATCCCCGGACGAAATTAGGGTCTGACAGTTGCCCCTCTTTACTTACCTCTCATCGGAGATAAGAGGAAAGCAAAGATAGGACACTGATTTCGTCCGTCCTGTGCTTTTCGTGATGACGACTCTTGTCTCTACTCCTTCTTTTTCTTTTGCACAAAACAAAATACAAACAAAAACAAGAACAACGAACATAATATACATATACACACATACACATATACACATATTTGGCGAAGAAACCGATCTGGAAAACAACAGAATAACGTGTTTCCTAGTTACCAGAGACTTCGTGCTTGATAATGGAAGACACACGAACAGCGCTAGGCAATAACATTCATGGAGCTCAGCAAACGGGTGAGAATGGAGGATTGCCTTGACGGTCCTCACTTAGGCAATCATGAAACACAGCTCCAAACTCGAAAATGGAGGACACATGAACAGCCCTAAGCAATAACATTCATGTGGCTCTGAAAAAGGGTGAGAATGGAGGATTGCCTTGAGGGTCCTCACTTAGGCAATCATGAAACTCAGCTCCAAACTCGAAAGTGGAGGACACATGAACAGCCCTAAGCAATAACATTCATGTGGCTCCGAAAAAGGGTGACAATGGAAGATTGCCTTGAGGGTCCTCACTTAGGCAATCATGAAACATAGCTCCAAACTCGAAAATGGAGGACACATGAACATCCCTAAGCTATAACATTCATGTGGCTCCGAAAAAGGGTGAGAATGGAGGATTGCCTTGAGGGTCCTCACTTAGGCAATCTTGAAACTCAGCTTCAAACTCGAAAGTGGAGGACACATGAACAGCCCTAAGCAATAACATTCATGTGGCTCCGAAAAAGGGTGAGAATGGAGGATTTCCTTGAGGGTCCTCACTTAGGCAATCATGAAACACAGCTCCAAACTCGAAAGTGGAGGACACATGAACAGCCCTAAGCAATAACATTCATGCGGCTCCGAAAAAGGGTGAGAATGGAGGATTGCCTTGAGGGTCCTCACTTAGGCAATCTTGAAACTCAGCTCCAAACTCGAAAGTGGAGGACACATGAACAACCCTAAGCAATAACATTCATGTGGCTCCGAAAAAAGGGTGTTTGGCGGGACCGAACGGTCCATCGGGTTTTTCCACGTAAAAGGATAACATGCTTTTTGCAAAGAAAAATAAATCATTTGCGAGAGCACCACATCTTAGAGAAACAATATACTTGTGCCAAGGGTAATCTTCCTTGTAACCGAGAATGAAGGGTAGGATGTCAACTTCTAGCTTTCAAATGAACACGCAGGGGAAACATTGGGCTAAGCTGAAAATAAATCACTCATAGTGTATAAAACTCACAAGGCAAGTGTTTTATCCTACTTCCAAACCATAACTGCACCATGACTCTATTTTGTATGCGACTTCCTATCGAATCAAGGATCAAACGTACGATCAAGGACCAATAGGATTTTCTCAAGGTCAGCATTTTTGGAGAGGAAGCTGGGTGTTTCGGTCCTTTCCTCTTTGTTCATGTGGGGTGCAATATTGCCAGTCAAGAATGATTCTGAGTGGCAATCTGGCTTTGAAGAATTTTTGTCCTCTTTTTCATTGATCGAGAATTGCTTCTTTTCCCTTTTCACTTGTTTTCGATCTTTGATTGGGAATCCTTCTTTCCTTTCTTTTTTGTTCCTTTCTTTATTCTCATCTTTTTTCTTTTTTCTTTCTTTCCATTTCTTCCTTTTCTTTCTTTTCACTTTTCCTTCCCCATCCCTTTCTTTGGGAAATCAGGTTTAGCATTCTATTTGCTCTCCCTTGAGGAGATTCCGCTGTCCTTTGCTTCGGGGAAAAATGAGGATTCCCTTTTTTACAGGCCAAGGTTCAAAAAGGTCTAAGGTTGTGTTTCAATGGGGTCTTTTATCGTGGGAACCCAATCTTGATATCTGGGGTGAAACAAATTTGGGTGTCAAAGTGTCGGTCTCGGTACGAGCTTCCATATTGTTCCATAAGGCACGCGTGACAATGATGATTTGAAAACAATGTGCAAAATTAGTCATGGCTACAGCCAGGTGGGCACTCAAGCATCCTGTTTATGGCATTGTGATACTACGGTTGGGAATTTACACAGACAGAACCAACGTTTCCAAATTATGTTCTTTCATCAGTTCAATGAATTCATCCATCCTTATCTCGTTTCATTCCGGAAAATAAACTCTTAGCATCAGTCCCTTGTTTCCACAAGATGCGTTTGCTCTTTACGAATGATTTATACTTCTTAACTATAACATATCGACCTTCGCGGTCTTTCTTTCTCTTTACTTTTTTTGTTTTATTTTATATACGTTCACTAAAACTGTACACATGTGGTCCTTTATGAGGAAAACCTTTCTTTGTACATCTATATTTTTATACACGACAAACTGTTTCTGTACACGCATTAGAACTCTACTCTTTACGTCACACAGTCTATATACAAACCCTATTCACATTCAAAGATTTTTTCATTTTTCCCAACACACACTTATAGTTCACGCAAAAGTTTCTTCATATACACTTGTTACTCACACACATAAGAATTCCTTTCCACGCATCATTTACACAAAAACCTTCTATACACATTTTCCTTTTACACACATGTATAGATAAAAACATTTTTCTTTTCTTTATGAACATGACTTTTATTCACAACGCTTCTTTCTTTTTATTAGGGTCTTTGGTTCATTTTATTTTTAGGACGACATCCCTAAATAAAAAACTCTACACGGTTCCGGAATTTCAACAAACACTATTGACAACAATGAAACAAGTACCGACGTAACAACTCAAACGATATGTATGTACAAAACAAAAGTCAAAACATGAAACAAACGTTAGTCCCTTAGTTAAACAAAAATAAGATGATATGTAACAGAAAAAAACAAATGGAAACAAAAAGAAATATGAATCAAGAGATCTCCCAATCATGTGGCCCCACTCCCTCCTAAGAAATCCAGTAAATCAGTCATCTCCACATCCTCGCGGGCCTCATCTGCCTTGTCGGGAGCCTCTGCTGGTGCCTCCACTGGTGCCTCTCCTGCCCGGGCCTCAGGCCAATCTCCAGGACATGCGACCTCTGCCCTGAACTGGTCCGGAGTAGGGCACGGAAAAGAAGTAAAGCCCTGGCTCTGCAGACTGAGACTCATCTGATAAAGACAATCGTGGGTCTGTACATGTGCCCGGTGGTTGGCCGCCTACTGGCGAACCAAATGCCGCAAATACTGCTCCGTGTCAAATGATCCGACTGGACCAGCCTGATGTGGTGGCGGCGCGTCCGCGGCCTGTGGCGCATCACCCTGGACCTGTCTCTGCGTGCAGTACTTCTCAATAAAAGCTCGGGTGATGGGCGGCCGAATCACCTTGCTAGGTGCGACGGGGACGCCAAACGACTGGCAGAGTCCTGGGATCAAGGAGGGAAATCCCAGGGCCCTGTTGGACTTATCCGGGTCCAGAGGGTGCCTGGTAGGCGCCATACCTGCAAATGTGTAGATGGCATCAGCAATTAGCTGAGCCACGTGAATGCTCATCCGTGTCAGGATGGCGTACACCAGCTGACACTTCGGCAGGGGGAGGTCGGAATTATGATCACTGGGCAGGATGTTGCTGAGCAGCAAAGTCATCCATATCTGAGTCAGGGTGGTCATGTTGGTGCGCATGATCCGCACCCATCTCCCGGCAGCAGTCCGGGCAAAATCCTGCCCCGGTATACATAGCAACTGGGCGATGGCCTCCTCATCGAACCCATCGGACCGGTTCCTCCTCTGGCCATACTCGCACTCCTGGCCCTCTTCCAGCACTAAAGGATATCCCAGGAGTTGGCTGATCGCATCTGCATCAAACGGGATCCACTGACCCCTCACCCAGGACCTCATATCACGCACGCCCTCCTCTGTAGGCCAAGCATTGGCATAAAATTCGAGGACTATGTCTGGATCAAACTTGGCCATGGGGGTGACCAGCGATGCCCACCGCCGGCAAACTATCTCCTCCTGGAAATTGGTGTACTCGTCGTCCCTGATCTGGACGCGTCGCTCCCGGAGAAATGACCATCCCTTGATGGCCTCGAAGCGCTGCTGGTGTTCAGCGCTCCTAAAGCGGTGGCTGTCATATTCGGGAGCGGAACTGGTTCCTTCAGCCGCTTTATCCTTCCTAGATCTCTTTGAGGCAAGTTTCCTCGAGGCCATCTCCTGCAAGAACAAACATTTGGAAGTTAGTTTTACAAGATAATGCTTGTCTTAACGCAAAAAATGTCATGGTAATCCCTCCGGTTTAGAACGAACTCATGCGCACGTTTAAAGTAACACATTTATGCACATGCGTATGTGTAGAATATCCTACTATTCATATCAACATAGAGGCCATCCAACTCATTCTAATTGTCATACATATATATGCATTTTGAAAAGAACACACATTCTCACGCTTAAGGCCTTGCGTCAAAATTTAGACTTAACTATGTCCTAAACATTTGCTATCACAAACTACCTATACACACTTCAAAATATATATATACCATACAAAAAAGCTCTTTTCACCAGAAAGGTCCTTCATAATTCGGGGCCCATTTGCCTCGATTATCTTTAACAACGTGGGACATCTTCTTCAACACGAGGTCACCCTCGTTGAACTTGCGTGGGCGCACCTTCTTGTCGAATGCGTTCTTTATCCTTCGTTGATACAAACGCCCATGGCTCATGGCGGCCAAACGCTTACCTTCAATAAGGTTAAGTTGGTCGTAGCGTGCTTGAGCCCATTCTGACTCTTCTAGGCCTGACTCCGCCATTATCCTCTGAGAAGGAACCTCTACCTCAAACGAGAGTACTGCCTCCATCCCATAAACCAAGGAATACGGCGTTGCCCCAGTAGAAGTTCGCACCGAGGTTCTGTACCCGTGTAGGGCAAAAGGCAACATCTCATGCCAATCTTTGTATAACACCGTCATCTTTTGAACAATCTTCTTTATATTCTTATTTGCAGCCTCTACAGCCCCATTCATCTTTGGCCGATAAGGGGTAGAGTTATGATGCTGGATCTTGAAGTCTTCGCACATCTCCTGCATCATCTTATTGTTCAGATTGGTGCCATTGTCAGTAATGATCTTCCTGGGGAGTCCGTATCAACAAATCAACTCCTTCTTTATGAATCTAACTACCACATTCCTTGTGACGTTAGTATAAGAAGCTGCTTCTACCCATTTGGTGAAGTAATCTATCGCCACAAGAATGAAGCGGTGACCATTCGACGCTTTGGGTTCTATGGCCCCAATGACATCTATTCCCCACATAGAAAAAGGCCAAGGGGCAGACATAACATTCAGAGGATGTGGCGGAACATTGACATTGTCCGCGTATTCCAGACATTTATGACATTTCCTGACATGAACGCAGAAATCGCTTTCCATGGTGAGCCAATAATAACCAGCCCTAAGGATTTTTCTGGCCATAGCATGCCCATTGGCATGTGTCCCAAAGGAACCCTCGTGGATCTCCTCAATCATGAAGTTCGCCTCTTTGGCATCTACGCGTCGTAGGAGGGTCATGTCGTGGTTTTGTTTGTACAGGATGGTACCACTTACAAAGAAACCAGTAGCCAATCTCCTCAACGTCCTCTTGTCATTGTCAGAAATCCCTGGTGGGTATTCTTTGTTCTCGACATACTGTTTGATGTCGAAATACCACGGTTTCCCATCCCGCTCTTCCTCTATTGCATAACAGTATGCCGGCCTGCCTTGAGATTTGAATTCGATGTATGGCAGATCCCCGTGTGGGGCAAGTTGAAACATGGATGCCAGGGTGGCTAGTGCATCAGCCATTTGATTCTCTTCCCGAGGTATGTGGTGGAAGGAAATGTCGTCAAAGTACTTGGCTAACCTCAAGATGTGAGTTTGATAGGGTATCAACTTCGAATCCCTAGTTTCCCATTCTCCTTTCAACTGGCATATGACCAAAGATGAGTCTCCATACACCTTGAGTAGTTTTACATCAAAATCAATGGCCGCCTGAACCCCGAGGGCGCATGCCTCGTACTCGGCCATATTGTTGGTACAATCAAAACCTAGCCTAGCCGTGAAAGGAATACATTGATCATCCAGGGATACAAGGACTACCCCTACTCCGTGGCCCAAAGCATTAGATGCCCCATCGAAGCAAACAATCCATTTGTCTATGTCCTCGTGCGTCCGCTTCTCTTCAAACAGGGCCATGATATCTTCATCTGGGAACTTGGGGTGCATCGGCCGATAATCCTGGAGAGGTTGCTGGGCCAAATAATCCGCTAAGGCACTTCCTTTTACCGCTTTTTGGGTGACGTAAACGATATCGAATTCAGATAATAGTACCTGCCACCTAGCGATTCGTCCCGTGAGGGCCGGTTTTTCAAAGATGTATTTCACGGGATCCATTTTGGAAATAAGCCACATGGTATGGCTGAGCATATACTGCCTAAGCCGATGTGATGCCCATACCAGAGCACAACATGTCCTTTCCAGCATTGAGTAATTCATCTCACATGCGGTAAACTTCTTGCTCAGATAGTAGATAGCTTGCTCCTTTTTCCCAGAATCATCATGCTTACCCAGCACGCACCCCATAGACTCGTCCAAAACGGTCATGTACAGGAAAAAAGGTCTTCTTGTTACGGGTGGCATGAGCACCGGGGGATTTGCGAGACTCTGTTTGATCTTTTCGAAGGCCTCTTGGCAGTTACTGTTCCACAGGACCGCCTGGTTCTTACGTAATAGCTTAAAAATAGGCTCACAGGTAGGGGTGAGTTGCGAGATAAATCTCGCGATATAATTCAACCTGCCCAAAAACCCTCAAACCTGCTTCTCCGTGCGGGGTTCTGGCATTTCAAGGATGGCCTTCACTTTCTCGGGATCTATCTCTATCCCTTTCTGACTTACGATAAATCCTAGCAGCTTGCCCGACTTCACCCCAAAGGTGCATTTGGTTGGGTATAGTTTTAATTGGTATTTCCGCAACCTTCCAAATAGCTTACGCAGATTGACAAGGTGTTCGTCCTCAGTCCAAGACTTGGCGATCATGTCATCTACGTAGACCTCTATTTCCTTATGCATCATATCATGGAACAACGCCACCATGGCACGCTGATAGGTTGCCCCAGCATTTTTCAGCCCGAAGGCCATCACTTTATAGCAGAATGTCCCCCATAGGGTGACAAAAGTGGTCTTCTCTACATCCTCGGGTGCCATCTTTATTTGATTATACCCCTAGAAACTATCCATAAATGAGAAAAGGGCGAATTTGGCTGTATTATCTACCAATATGTCAATGTGTGGCAGGGGAAAGTTGTCTTTAGGACTGGCTCGGTTCAAGTCCCGGTAGTCTACACACATTCGAACCTTGCCGTCCTTTTTCGGGACTGGGACAATGTTGGCCACCCACTCCAGGTACCGGGCCACAGCTAAGAAACCTGCATCAAACTGCTTCCTTACTTCTTCTTTAATTTTTAAAGACATCTCGGGTCTCATTCTTCGTAACTTTTGCTTAACCGGAGAAGACCCAGGATTCAAAGGCAACTTATGCTGCACAATGTCGGAATCCAGACCGGGCATGTCTTGATATGACCACGCAAAGACATCTTGATACTCTTCAAGAAGGGTTATCAAGCCTTGGCGGATAAGCGGGGTCATGCCGGTTCCTACCTTTACTTCCTTCTTTTCCTCCGTGGTCCCCAAGTTTACCAATTTGGTTTCTTCTTGGTGAGGCTTCATTTCACGTTCTTCCCGAGCGACCAGCCTCTCCAACTCTGGTGACAGGACGTCCTCTTCCTCTTCCCCGTTTATTGTTTGGCTTATATCTCGATCGAAATCGATGGTCAAACCCTCGTTGTTAGGATCCTCAAAGAATCGATCCTCATATCTATACCAAACAAGACAAAAGAAACAAAAACATGCAAAATGATATGAGAAAAGGTGGGATCGCAAGAACAGATGAAACAAGATCTCTTTGTTTATTTAATAAGGTAGGTTTCACAAAACAAAAGAGAACGGAAATCTATAGGCTCTAATTACATTGAATCGGCGGTATAGACTTCTGACTGGCTTATCACGCGCCAGTTCCCCACTTGGGAATCGGGGTGGCATGGTTGCACAAAACTTGGTGGGTCTTGAGGGAACTCCTCTTCTATTGCGGCCACCTCCTCCTCGGACACCATTCCAGCGCTGGTGAAACACTGGCTAATACGGCCGGGCCACACTCTGTCCGCCCGAAATCTTGACGACACATTCCTCCTCCCCGGCATCCCGGGTTCATACCCTAATCCATACTTGTATGGATTTCCTTTGATATCGACCACGTCGGCATTCCTGAGGCAGTCCTTGCCTAGACCCATTCCGGGCTCAAATCCGTTCCTGAGCATAACACGCGCCACCATTATGGCCGCTTTGGAGAGAGAAGGTAGCGACGGACTTGGTTCCACAGAGGCGCAGCTCACCACCTCAAAGGATTGGAAAGCCGTTTCCAATGATTCTTCCGCCGCTTCTACGTATGGTGCGGAGAAGGGGCAGCTCACTAACATGTCCTCTTCACCCGACACTATCACTAAAAGTCCACCCACTGCGAACTTCAATTTTTGGTGAAGCGTCGAAGGGACCACTCCCAGGGCATGAATCCATGGTCTTCCCAAGAGGCAGCTATAGGCGGGATTTATATCCATTACTTGAAACACCACATTGCAAGTGTGAGGGCCTATCTGAATGGGAATGTCGATTTCCCCCATTACTTCCCGCCGAGTACCATCAAAGGCTCGCACCACCATCGAGCTCGGTTTTAAGCGTGACTCACTAAAAGGAAGCTTTTCCAAAGTGGTCTTTGGCATTACATTTAAACTCGATCCATTGTCGATAAGTACCTTTGCGACGACGTGGTCCATACATCTCACCGACACATGTAGAGCCTTGTTGTGTCCTCTCCCCTCAACGGGAATCTCTTCTTCCGCAAACGCGATGTAGTTGTTGGTGGTTATATGATTAACGATGCCTTCGAAACCCTCCACTAAGATATCATGTTCTACATAGGCATCGTTAAGGACCTTCATCAACAGCGCACGATGAGGCTCGGAGTTTATGAGTAGTTCAAGCAAGGAGATCCTTGCTGGAGTTTTATTCAGTTGCTCGACTACCTTAAACTCGCTTTGTTGGATGAGGCGGAGGAACTCATGGGCCTCTTCCAAAGTCACTGTTTTTCCTTGAAGTCCTTCTTTCTTTTCAGCCCCTCTTACTACTGGAGGATCTACTTCTTTCGAGGGGGTGGCTATGTCTGTGGGCTCTTGGACCATGGGCGCTTTCCCTTTGGAGGACAATTCCGCCGGGTGAGGGGAAACGAACACCCGACCACTGCGGGTTATGCCACTGAGGCCGGTGATGTTAGTTACCTTAGCTGATAGGGAGTCAACTTCGGTTGCAACTCTTTCACTGGACGCGGGAGGGGTATACTTCCACGGAGCGGCCTTATTACTTTGATATGCAAATGGCGTTGGTTTGGGCGTCGTCCGGGGGTATATGGGTGTGGAGCCGGTCCCTTTCCTAGTAAAGCATATCACTAGGGCCTTGGGGGTTAAAGGAACCTTCTTCTCTTCCGACTGCATGCAAATTTGTGGTTCTTCCCTCCCTCCTATGGACACTTCTAGCTGCCCGTAATCCATGAGCCGCTGAAGCAATTCTTCCACCACGGGACAGGTTTCCATGTCATGCGACTCCCCGAGGTGAAACAAACATTCTTCCCTTTCGTCTCCACCTTGGAGGACCATGCATGCCGCTTGTAGTGTTTGATAGATGAAGTGTCTAGAAGTAACCACCTCTCCTAACCTCTTTGCCCGTGATGGCCCGTCCTTTTCGACGGCGTTCACGCTAGCCCCTCCATGACTAGCTAGCGGGTTGGTTTTAACATTTGGGCCTTCCTCCTGAAACGCTAGCCAACCGGCACTAATCAGGTGCTGCACCTTATACTTGAACGGGATGCAGGAGTCAATATTGTGTCTGGGAACTCCACTATGGTACACACACTTGGCACCCGGGTCATACCACTTGGGGTAGGGTGGCTGGAGAACCTTCCCGGGTATGGCCACCACCAAATGATTCTCCAATAATGAAGGCCATAACTCGGAGTACGCCATGGGAATAGGAGGGAAGTTGTCTTTCGGGTGCTGTGCATATTTATAGGTCGTGCCGGGGGCTGTATTATTAACTGGCCGGGGTGCGGCTGGAGCTGTGCGTTGGGCCGGTGCTCTTTTTGTTGCGGGTGGTCCTCTTACTTGAGTCGGGGGGGAATTCCCTGCTCGGATTAAAAAATTTGGGGGATTGGGCTGGTATGAGCTTTGGATATTTTGGGGTGCTTTCATCCATGTTGGGGCGGTGGTGACTGCGTAGGCATCTCCTTCCTTTTTCCTCGCGCCCACTACTGGGGCTCTTCTGTTGTTGTTGGGGGCCATATTGGCAGCATATTCGAACTTGCCTTTTCGTAGCCTGGATTCAATCCTTTCTCCGATGAAGACGAGATCCGCAAAGTTAGCTGGCATGTAGCCTATCAGCTTTTCATAGTAGAACGTGGGTAACGTATCTACCATAATTGTGATCATCTCCCTCTCCGTCATGGGCGGTACGACTTGGGCTGCGAGATCTCTCCATCTCTGGGCATATTCCTTAATGGACTCATGCTCTCGTTTAGTCATACCCTGAAGCTGGTTTCGATCGGGAGCCATGTCCGTATTGTACTGGTACTGCCTAATGAAGGCAGTTGCCAAGTCCTTCCATGATCGGATCTGGGAAGCTTCCAGATTGGTATACCATGCTACAGCTGCCCCGGCCAAGCTATCTTGAAAGAAATGGACCAACAACTTTTCGTCTGCAGAATACGCCCCCATCTTCCGGCAATACATCCGGAGATGCCCCTTTGGACATGTCGTCCCTTTGTACTTATCAAAGTCTGGTACTTTGAACTTGGGAGGGATGACGATGTTGGGCACGAGACATAAATCTGCTAAATCCGAGAATGGGTAATTGCCGAGGCCCTCGACTGCTCTCAACCTCTCTTCAAGCGCCTCAATCTTTCCCTTATCTTCTGTGAAGGGAACAGATTCTTTTACGGGTGTGGGTGAGGCCGGGGTATGACGGACTATGTTCGGTTGGGGTAGTTCATGCGGGGACAGATCTTTGAGGTGGAGCAGGGGGCCAAGATGGGTATCTCCTTCCCCATCGTCTTGCCCGGGATAGTCTTCATAAGGTGGGAGTTGCCCCTCAAAAGTAGGGGCTTGGCTTAAATCTTCCGGGGTGGCACGGGGGGTGAAGTCCGGAGGCAGGCCATAAGGATAAGCTTGCAGACTATACCTTCGACTGAACACGGCCGTGTTTCTGTCTAGGCCCGGATTCAAGGCGGGCTGCAGCACCGGCTCCGCTTCCCTAACTGTACTGGAGGCGGTTGCGGTGGCTTTATCCTCTATGGTTTTTGGAGTTTTAACATGACCTCCAAGATGGAAACCATTTGATCTTTTAAGGCCGATAGATCGGCCTTCATCTGTTCCTACACGCCCTCTTCATTATCCATTTTTCTGGATCAAGTGTTATAGGGGTGCCTTGGTGTTTTCTTAGTTATGATGAAATTCCTAAAGAAATAAACAACGGTGAGTATGCCACCAAAACATGAGTATGCAAATGGATGATCGGAGCACTTGGATCCACCCCAAGGTTTTTTAGATAACGTAATGAGTCTAGAACTTCTCATTTTATAAAAAGAACAAAGCTTTCATCTAGCCAAGATTATACAAAGGTGTTACAAGAGAACCTAACGATTCCTAATTATATGGGCCATCAAATCTATCATGTGCTGACAGTAATTGATTAGCCCATGAATCTCCTCGGGGGCAGTGCACACTTCGGCCATGGCTTTTGCTTTGGCTAACAGACGCGGGAGGTCTTGACTTCCATTCATGGTCAAGGCGAACCTATCCATCCACATAGTCGCTTCTTGATGCAACGCATCAATCACCCTCCCTCTTGCTTCTTTTTCGGCATACACTTGTGCAAAATCCTCCACTAGCTTTTGTTCATGGGCCATGGACTGGTTCAATTCTTCCTTGTATTGCCCTATGATAGCTAGCATGCTTTGCTCCGTGGCTTCCAAGTGTTGAGCCAAACTCCTTTTGGACCTCGCGCAAGCAACTAATTCTTCTTTTAAGATCATGCCATGCACCCGTGACCGATCTCTCTCCTCTCTTCGGAGGTTGAGCTCATTGTTACTACCCCACAGTGCTCCTCGGAATTTCTCTCAGCCATATTCCTCCTTGCGGGCCCTTTTGGTTTCTTGTTCAAGGGCTTTTGCAGTGGCCGCCTTTTCCTCTTGTAACTCGGTGCACTCCTTCCAGATGTGTGTAGCAGCTGACTTGAACTTCTCCTTGGCGAGTCTTGCCTTCCCTAGCTCTAATTTTAGAGCTCGGACTTCTTCATCTTCCTCCGGAGCTTCGAAGTTCTCCTCATCGATAACTTTCAACTTGGAGAGCCAATCTAACCCTCGCGCATGAATTCTTAGCCATCCATGATAACCTCAAATGACGCCATTTCGGATGCCCCTAAGCTCCTTGTCTTTCTTCAACAGATTCCTCCACGCCTTGTGGATTCTTTGTATAACCTTGAGACCTTGCGTGCCTAGATCCCTCACAATGAAAGGCGAGAGACTTTCTTCGGTTGGCGCTCCCCTCATGGGGTACCCTAGCTGTCTTATGGCGAGTGTGGGATTATAATTAATACAACCCCCAGTCCCTATCAGTGGAACATTAGGGTAGTCCCCACACGAGAAAAGAACTCCTTCCTTGCCTTCCTTCCAACGAGGAAACCAATTGATCGCGCTGCCCCCTATCCCAGCCAAATGTTGGTCCCAATCAAATCTTCCTTTTTTGGCGCATGAGCGATAGCTTTGAAGTGGACACGGGTGTCTCGTGTCTTGTCGGAATAGGTGGGAAATCAACCATACACAGAGAGTGGGTAAACAACAGACAATCCGCACGCTGTTTTTCTCACACCTCTGGTCAAAGGTGTCAAACAAATCTGCCAAGATAGCCACCACTGGACTTTCCTTGCTATGGTGATATGCGAGGAAAGCATCAATGGCGGCTAGGTCTACCAAACCGTCAACGTTCGGGAAGAGGACAACCCCAAAAATCAGCAAGGCTAAAATATCTGCAAACGAGCCCCACTTCTTTTGGCTCGCCATATCCCTTGCTTTACCTTCCAAGTATTTTCGAGGCAAGCCCACTACGTCGTTCCGAGTTTGCTTCGTGCGATCCAACTCCTTTGCTGAATCCCCAACCACAGCCGTAATCTTGCTCAAGGAAGGAAGAAAACCGGAGAAGAGATACGGTTTCCTCCCCCCTAGAGGGCATCCTAATATTTCCTCAAACTCTTCAATAGTTGGGACCATTTGGAAGTCCCCAAACGTGAAACACCTCAACGGCTGGTCATAGTATTGGGCGAGGGATATGACAGCTTCCGTAAATACCTCCGCTGCGGTCAAATCTAGAATCCTCCCGTACACTTTGCGGAAGGCTTGCCTTTGGAGAGGTCCCATCAATCGTCCCAATTCCTTGAGGCTAGTGACATCTAGACTTTTAAGCTTGACTTGATAAAACCTTTTGCTGTTTTGATTTGTCCCCATCATTTACCTAAAAAAGGGGTGGATCAAGACTCTGACATGAATGATGCAGTGCGTATGCATGAAACAGGAGGAAAACAACACAAAGGGGTAATTTATACATACGAGACCGCAGAGATCCAATTTTAATGCTACGTTTTGGGCATGATGGCGCCTCAACGTAGTATTAAAAAGGTTACGTATTACTCTAAAGAAACCAAACATCACTAGCAAAACTATAAACTAGTGCTATTTACAAAAAATGTATGAGAACGAATGGCACAGAGCGTGTTTGCTCTTTGCCCCTATTTGGAAACCTATAGGACAATATCTAGGGGTCTCTAATAACTACCCCCCAACAATTCATAACTCACACGGATGATTTCTAGAGGTATCATCACTCAAGATAATAATATTGTGGCGGTATGGAATACCAGCGACAACATATTATAAAGAGAGAAAGCTCTAGACAAGGTTTCACTATTATCAAGCAAGTCGGAGACCTAGCATGATGATAGATTCACCTCCACTCCTTAAATTCCCATGAACCCGGGTGTAGGGCCCTTTTTTTACTCAAACCCGTGGGTGCTTAGAATGCAGTGTAAAGAATGCGAAATAGGCAACAATTATTTACATTTTACACAGTTCAACAAATGCACACACGAAGTTTCACAAATCCACAATTCCTTAAAATAGGCTAACTCACAAAAATATCCCCAGTGGAGTCGCCAACTGTCGCAACGTGCCCTTCGCGGGCGAGCGAGGGCGAGGCTCACGGGTGCGCTTTCCAAAGGAGGAAAGGTGCACGGAGTCGCCACCAACATTATTTGTGGAAAACGTCGGAAAAAAACTGAAGGAAACCGGTCAAAATGAAAATTCTAAGTTCAGGAGTTGTATTTACGCTTGAGGAAGGTATTAGCACCTCTTACGTTTGTCTCGAAGGACAACAGCCTATTTTTTAGAATTGTGGAATTGTGTTATCTTAACTTTTATTTCTTTTTATTTTTTGAAGTCGACAAAAGCGGGGCTTTTGCTCCTACGTACCCTCCATCAAAGAGGAAATCAGACCTACGTAGTTCTTTCTTATGCGTGAATGAAGTGATTCTTTTTTACTTGAAAGGTGATCATTTTAAGGCGTTGGACCTTAAAAATGATTGTCATACCCTAATTTCGTCCGGGGACCTTTGCTTGATGACATGCGACCTTTCTTTGGTCCTTGTGAGGTGCTTGGCATCCATCATTGGGCAATTTGTGAAATTCCAGGACATGCCGAAAAACCAAAAAAAATATATTGATGCACAATCCGTAAGTTTCCGTGACACACCGGAAATCAAATGGAAGCATCGTTGCATAATTAAGTGAGGTTCCGTAACATTCCGTAAGTCAAAAGGGGGATGATTATGTAATCCGCAAGGTTCCGTAACATTACGAAAAGAAAACAAGTATCGTTACGAGATTCGTAAGTTTCCGTAACTTTACGAAAAAAGAATCACCAAAAAAGGTAAGGGGGTGAACTTATCAAGATAGGGGTGTAAATAGAAATTCAAATCTAGGACCTTCCAGAACATTTTGGAAGTTGGGTTGCTTAAGGAGGAAGCAACTGGGCGGCAAGCTCCTCCACGTTTTTGAAAAATGGTTTTCGGGGCTTCCGCGGCTTCCGTAATACTTCCGTAAAATTTCCGAAAACCTTGGGTAAGCATATTCCACTTAACATTGGTGAAAGGGAAGAGAAAAAAGATGAAAATCAAATTCAAAAACAGTTCCGTAAGGCTTCCGTAACTTTTCCGTAAAATACGAAAAGGGGGGTGAACTTAGTAATTCGGGTGCGCTTAGAAATCTTCTTCATTAAGTCTTTGGGCGGCAAGCACCTCCCTTTTTTCTATAAATAGGGGAGGGGGGAGCTGTTTCAAAATGTTCAGCCCCTTTGGCACTTCTCTCTCTTTCGAATTTGCTTGGAAAAATCGTTTCCGTGAAGAAAATCTAAGCCGAGGCGCTTCCGAAACGCTTCCGTAAGCGATTCTGTGGAAATTCTTCATCGTTCTTCACCGTTCTTCATCCGTTCTTCGTTCGTTCTTCGTTCTTCAACGGGTAAGTTTTCGAATCCGAGACTTTCAATTCATTTCTTGTTTTGTGTACTTTCACTTTAATTTCGTTTACTTTCAGTTTTCTTTTCTTCAGTTGTTAACGTGCTTTAACCATTTATTTAAGCCGTTTTCTCGTCTAATAAATGATAAAATGAATTTCAACCGATCATTTGTGTTGTAATCTCGTTTAATCACTGTTAAAACGAAATCTAACCGATCGTTCACGCTATAACCTCGGTTAAACCAAAAAAAGTAAAATAATAATAAAATAATCAAAATATCTTGAAAAATAATAATAAAATAATCAAAATATCTTTGAATAAAATAATAAAAAAAATCAATCGGACGTTTTTCTTTGGAAGTTTCCTTGAATGAATTGATTAATAAACCAAAGTGAAACTAAGACTAAAATCAACTCACAAATCAAGTTTTTTTCCGAAAAATCACTAAAAACCGTTTTAAGGTCCAGCGCCTTAAACGGTCCTCTTTGCTTTTATCGGTTAACATGGACCGTTCAAAAGCATAAAATCAACATGTGACTTTACCGCTTTTGAAAGAACTACGTAGGTCTGATTTCCTCATCACAAATTGAGGAATACGTAGGAGCAAAGGGAAACACCCTTGTCGACCACAAAAAAGAAAAAAATATAAAAAGGGTATAAAGGATATAAGAACATAAAAGGGAACATAAAAATCAAAGTCATGTTTGCACATTCGATTAAAGGCTGCCGTACCTTGGGACGGACGTGTGGGGTGCTAATACCTTCCCCGTGCGTAAATACAACTCCCGAACCTTTCACTTAAAAGTTCGTAGATCGCGTCTTTTCCGGTTTTTCCGACGTTTTCCTCAAATAAACGTTGGTGGCGACTCCGCGCGTATTCCTTTCGTGGAACACGCATCCCGCGAGTCACGCGTCGCCCTCCCGCCGAAGGGTAGGTTGCGACAGTTGGCGACTCCACTGGGGACTATTTTTAGAGAGTTAGGCCATTTAATTTTGTGCAATGTTTTACCATGACTTATCCCTTTGTTAGTTTCCTTTCATTATGTTCTTGTGTATATAAACTCTTTGTTGCTTTTAGTGCGTTTTAAAATGTATGCATGGGGTAAATATTTATTCATTTGATGCACACAAACACCAACACTATTTGCACACACTGTGAGTGAAAAAGGGCCCTATACCCGGGTTCATGGGAACATAAGGAGCGGAGGTGAATCTGTGGTCATGCTAGGTCTCTGACTTGCTTGATTACAGTGAACCCTCATCTAGAGCTTTTTTCTTTGAAAACTTATTGTTGCTAGTAGTCCCTACTGCTGCAATATGTTTTTCGAAGAGAATGATACCTCTAGAAACTATCAAAAGAGATATGACTACCTTGGGGGTTATTACTAAAAGCCTAGTTAGCTCTCTCCCTTATAGGTCCCTTAAATAGGGGCACGGAGCAAACACGCTGCGTGCCATTTTTCACACTGCCATGCATAAGTGTCATATACCCTTTTACTTATATTCAGTGAGTATTGTCATACTATGTACATTCCCGTGTTGCGCCTTTCGCATATGCATCGCACATGGGTTCTGTCTTGATCCCCTCTGTAAACAAACCAACGAAGGGTCCGTGTCACCGTTTTAAATACATACGTTGGGGCACTTTGCTACCCCTAGACGTTGTATCTAAGAAGGAGACAGTTTCTCGGGCTCCCGTATTCGTAAATTGCATCTGTGTCATATGCATTTCTTCATGCATTCATCCATTCCACCCATGATAGATGTCAGAGTTTTGATTCGCACTATATTTTATTTCACTTTAGTAAAACATGGGATCAAGTCAAAAGCCTTCGCTTAAAAAGAGGTTCTATCAAGTCAAAATCAAGAGCTTAGAGGTCACTAGTTTAGGAGAGTTGGGGCAATTAATGGGTCAACTTCAACAGCAAGCCTTCCGCAAAGCCTATGGTAAGATTTGGGACCTAGCTAGGGTAGAAGTCTCCATGGAACCGATTGCATCCCTTTCCCAGTATTATGACCAACCCCTAAGGTGCTTCACATTTGAGGACTTCCAGCTAGTGTTGACTGTGAAAGAGTTTGAAGAAATCCTGGGATGCCCACTGGGAGGAAGGAAGCCATATCTTTTCTCTGGGTTCTATCCCTCCACGACAAGAGTTGCCAAGGTAGTGAAAATCTCAGCACAAGAGTTGGAACGTCTAAAGCAAAACAGAAATGGAGTAGTCGGAGTACCAAGGAAGTGTTTGGAGGAAAGGGCAAAGGCCTCGGAAAATCAAGGCGAATGGGCTTTCTTTTATTGACATCTTGGCGTTTTTTATCTTTGGAGTTGTCCTCTTTCCGAATATGGAAGGGTTAGTGGACCTAGCAGCGATTGACGCTTTCCTCGCCTTTCATCATGGCAAGGAAAGCCCGGTCGTCGCCATTTTGGCCATGTATGACACGTTCGACCGGGGATGTGAAAAGAGCAGCGCAAGAATTGTTTGTTGTGCATTGGCTCTCTATGTGTGGCTGGTTTCACACCTTTTTTCTCCAAGAAGGTAGGCCCGTCTATCCGCTACAAGGTCACCGCTCGTGCGTCGAAAAAGGGAAAGGGTAATTGATTCATTGCACCAAGAGGCAACAATGTGGACGAACTGATTTGCTCTTACTTTGAACAGGAGTCAAGAACTTCCCCGATTGCTAGCCAAGGCCAAAGCAGTGGCGGACACCTACTCCGCCCCCGAGGAGATCCACGGACTTCTCAGCTATTGTCAGCATATGATAGACTTAATGGACCATATGATTGGAAACCGCTAGGAAGTTTGTATTGTCGCTCAGATCTTGACTAGTTATAACTTTTTGAATAAGATGAGTTTATCCCACGTTTTTACTCCAAAAATCAGTGCGAATCAAGTCACTCCCGCATTTTATCTCTAGCATGCATTGTATGTTGGTCTCGTCCTTTGTCACGGGAAGCCGGAAGGTCCATATCACCTTCTTAATTGTACATATGGGGCACTACGCCCCCAAATGCGCGAGTAAGAAGAGATAATTTTCCGGGCTCTCGTGTCCGTAAAATGCATTCATATCATGCACCGCATAAACATCTCTTCAGCATCATAATGAACATATCGTTCCTGCATTTGTCCGTTATCACATTCCCATTTTGCATGAGTCATTGCATCATCATATGCGTTCAACATACTTTTTGTTTGCTCATACATGATCCTTGTATTTTCCTCTACAAAACAAAAACAAAAAAAAAGGAAGTACGAAAATTCACGCTGCATTCTTAGTTGCATATATTCGGTACCATGAGCCAACCATGTTGGGATCATAAACCCATTTCACTTAAAAACAAAATGATTGAACATGGTACCTCATGCATGTTTAACTAAGAAAGGATGTTTCTTCGGGCATCTCAATTTCATAATTACATTTTCCATGCATAGCTTAAAGTATGCCCGAGTCATTCATCCCTATGAGATGTTGTTGAAGTATTGGCGATCAGAATTGCCATTCCTTGGATTACGGGGTTGAACCAAGCTCATGCTTTTACAAAAAGGTTCATCAAGTCAAGTTGAAATATGGAAGTAACCGTCTTGCAAAATTGGGGCAAAAGATGAATCGAGTCACATCACTGCTTCGTCTACTGCCAAACATATTTAGGATTGTTTATGTCCTTGTTACTTCCAGTTTCACCTTGACAAAGATGTCATGGACCATGTTGAAAATCTAAATTGATTCAACCCCATATCCTGCGTAAAAATTCGCAATACTTCAACTGTACATCATTCGCATACATCCATGTTTTTCATTGGTTGCATTGCTCATTGCATTCTTTCCTTGAAAAATAAAATAAAATAAAATAAAATGAACTTAATCATTGTTATCAAAAAAAAAAAAAAAAACACATGCTTTACGGCGTCCTCACCGAACTTGTGCTAGAGCTAGAGTAATGGGTGAAGTAGAGGAGATACAAGAGAAGATGAAGGCCGACATGGAGGCCATCAAAGAGAAAATGGCCACAATGATGGAGGCCATGATGAGCGTGAAGAAGATAATGGAAGCCAATGCGGTTGCAATTGCCACTACCAGCGTTGTTGCTAAGGTGAACCTGATGTCCCCATCCAGCATCAACCAAATGAATCATCCAACCTCAGATATGGTAGGCAAAGATTTGGGAAGTACGGGCAGCCCCCATAATGTACAAATTCAAAACGAGCACGCCTTCCCGCCATATGGCTTGCCTCTCAACTATACGCCACCCAAAGTGGCGTACACTCCCAATAAGAATGTCAATAACTCCACTCCTATACCCATTGAGAGCCAACAACCCCAAACTGATCATGCACATGTCTCTTAAACCGTGGGGGGGACACATGAAATTCCCCACCACAATCTAGTCGACTTCGAGCCTTGCCTCGGATATGCCACGGAAGGGCAAGCAGTTGGTGGTATACCCCTACAAAACCCTTTGGAAGGCCCTCAGTATCACCCACAACTACACCTCTTGCATTCCACGACAAGTAAAAACCCTCATGCTATGGCAGAAATGAGAAAGTTGGATCATCTAGAGGAAAGGCTCAGGGCCATTGAAGGAGGTGAAGATTATGCCTTTGCTAACCTAAAAGAGTTGTTCCTAGTACTCAATATCATCACCCCTCCCAAGTTCAAGGTGCTGGACTTTGACAAGTACAAGGGGACTACTTGTCCCAAGAACCATCTAAAGATGTATTGTAGGAAGATAAGGGCATACGCAAAGATGAGGAATTGCTAATACATTTCTTCCAAGAAAGTCTTACTGGGGTAGCTGTTACCTGGTACACTAACTTGGAACCTTCCCGAGTCCATACTTGGAAGGACCTAATGGTTGCCTTCGTTAGGCAGTATCAGTACTATTCTGATATGGTTCCGGATAGGATGCAACTACAGAACATGTGCAAAAAGGGAGACGATGATCGTGATGGTAGACACATTATCGATACTCTACTATGAAAAGATGGTGGGCTACGCACCTTCAAAGCTTTGAGGATTTGGTCTTTGCCAGTGAAAGGATCAATGTGGGTCTGAAAAAAGGCAAATTTAGTCATCCTTCTTGGACGAATGAGAAAACTGGGGCAAATGAAGAGGGTCAGAAAGAGGGAGAAACCCATGCTGTGACTGCTATTCCTATATGGCCAAGTTTCCCACCAACCCAACAATGTCATTACTCAGTCAATAACAAACCACCTCCTTACCCACCACCCAGTTATCCACAAAGGCCATCCCTAAATCAACCACAAAGCCTGTCTACCGCACTTCCAATGACGAAGACCACCTTTAGCACAAACCAAAAAAAACACCAACCAAGAAATGGATTTTGCAGCGAAAAGCCTGTAGGATTCACCCCAAATTCCGGTGTCATATGCTAACTTGCTCCCATATCTACTTGATAACGCAATGGTAGCCATAACCCCTGCTAGGTTCCCTCAAACCCCCATTTTTCTGAGGATATGACTCGAACGCAACATGTGCATATCATGGGGGAGCCCTGGGGCATTCCATTGAGCACTGTATGACCCTCAGGCGTAAGGTGCAAGGTCTAATTGATGCGGGCTGGCTGAAATTTGAGGAGAATCGCGTGTAAATCCTGACATTGACAAGAGATGCCACACATGGGGCAATTTTGAAAACTGTTGTTAGATGTCTCTAATGACTCATCAGGATTTTCAAGTGCAAGCCATTGGTCAGTTTGCTCAAGCGACCTGTGCTCCTGAGTTTGGACTTCCAAGACCGTTCAATCAGAGATTACTCGTCTTGCACGTTGGTGGGGTTGCCGTAAAACAATGAGTAAAGTTCAAAACAAATAAGTTTCAAAATAAAAAATAAGTTTCAAAATAAAAAAAAATAAAAAGGCATTTGATTGACTGTGTTTTCAAGTAAAAATATAGACGTTCATGTGACTTCATTTTATCATTCCAGAAAGTTTGTCTTCTTAGAGAAGCGAGTTGTCAAGAATAGGATGTTGGACAAATGGCCTCAGTTACCTTAAGAAAAAGGGGGGTTGAATTAAGATGCAAAGACTATTCCCCAATTGAACTATCACTCTTTCTTTTTGGATTAACAATGCACCCTTAACATGAATTACTCAAAAGACAAATCAAAATAAACTTCTTTAAAGCAAAAGATAAATAGCAATAAAAGAAGTTTAAAGGAAGAGAGGAATGCAAACTTGATTTATACTGGTTCGGCCACTTCCCGCGCCTACATCCAGTCCTCAAGAAACCCACTTGAGATTTTCCATTCTCTTTGTAAAACTCCTTTTACAAAGTCTGAACCACACAGGGAAAACCCTTCCCTTGTGTTCAAGAATCCTCTACAATAAGAGACTCTCAGTCTCTTAATCCCTTTTCAGAAGTAAGAAGAAGAGAAGAAGAAATCTCTCTTAAAAGGGATAGATTGTACAATGAAGACCAATCAAAATTCCTTATTGAATATGCAAGTGGTTGACCAAGGAATCTTTTTGAGAGGATAAGACAGTTCAGTTCAGAAAAACTCTTAATCTTTTGAGAGGATAAACTTTGTGGGCAATGAAAACTCTCTTTAAATTCGTGCTTCCAAGCCACCTTTGATGCCCATTCATAAACCATTTGAATAGATGTGACTCTTGGAAATTATTTTCCGAAAATCCCCTCTGGTAATCAATTACAAGACTTATGTAATCGATTACAGGTTTTAAAAATTTGAATTAAAACATTTTCAAACTGCTGGTAATCGATTACCAGAGAGCAAATCTCAATTTGAAAGGATAGAATTCCTTGGTCAAAACTTTTGCTTCTTCAATTTGGAAACTTCTCCCTAAGATTCTAGAGATCAACTTGATCATATATCTTGATTTTCTTGGATTCTTGGATTCTTGCCTTGAATAAAACTTGGAAGCACTTGATCCTTTGGCATCATCAAAACATCTTGCTTCTACATAGGAGTCATTTGACTTAATCCATCAAAAAATCCTTCAACTATTTCTCGTCCTTGGAAAATTCTTTTTGCAAGAATCAACTGCTTCTTTCATTCTTCCTCACTACGAGGCTATGAAAACAAGACAACGATTGGTACCTCAAAGCCTTACACTGGGGCAATGAGGGGCATCGTGCATGAGCCTCAAGTGAACCTAGGGGCAGATTAGAAGTTCTCACCCAATAGGTTCCCTCCTACAAGGTCATGACGAAAGACAACGATTGGTACCTCAAAGCCTTACACTGGGGCAATGAGGGGCACCGTGCATGAGCCTCAAGTGAACATAGGGGCCGATCAAAAGTTCTCACCCATCGATGTTTTCAACAAAAATAAAGGGGGGACAAACCCTAGGATTTCAATAGATTGATTAAACGACAAACAACTCTATTGCCATCACTCCAAAATGGTCAAGTGACTAAATCAAACAGAACATACACTTTGAGGGGTTCCCGGAGAGATTTGCAAAAGATAGGATGAGGTTGCATGAATTATCACCTTTTTCAAAAGGGCAGTCAATCTGTGTTTTCCAAAAAAAAAAAATCAAATCAAAATCAAAATCACAAAATAGGGAAAGAATGCCATGAACATTGTACAACTTTCCATTACATTGCATTGTTTCATATAAAGTCCGCATTTACCCAAATTTCACAACAAAGGTTGCATGCATTTGCATCCCTCAAAATCATGTTAACTACATAGATTCCCTACATCTAAATGTCCAAATCTTTTGAATTTGGGATGACCGGCTCTCTCGATGAGTCGATCTCTTGCTTTCTCATAAGGATGGACCCTCGGGTACTAGTACCCTGGTCTTCAGAGGACTACACTCCTCGCCAACAGAGGGCTGCACGCCCTCACCTTAAGAGGACTGTGTGTCCTCAACTTCAGAGGGCTACACGCCCTCGCCATCAGAGGACTGTGTGTCCTCACCTTCAGAGGGTTACACGCCCTCGCCATCAGAGGACTGCATGTCCTCACCTTCGTAGGGCTACACGCCCTCACCTTTAGAGGACTACACGTCCTCGCCAACAGAGGGCTGCACGCCCTCACCTTGAGAGGACTACACGTCCTCGCCAACGTAGGGCTACACGCCCTCACCTTTAGAGGACTACACGTCCTCGCCTTCAGAGGACTCCATGTCCTCACCATCAGAGGGCTGCACGCCCTCACCTCCAGAGGACTACACGTCCTCGCCTTGAGAGGACTACATGTCCTCACCATCAGAGGGCTGCACGCCCTCACCTCCAGAGGACTACACGTCCTCGCCTTGAGAAGGCTACTCGCCCTCGCCTTGGGTACTAGTTACCCTCACCTTGAGAGGACTAAACGTCCTCGCCTTGAGAGGACTACATGTCCTCACCATCAGAGGGCTGCACGCCCTCACCTCCAGAGGACTACACGTCCTCACCTTGAGAGGACTACATGTCCTCACCATCAGAGGGCTGCACGCCCTCACCTCCAGAGGACTACACGTCCTCGCCTTGAGAGGGCTACTCGCCCTCGCCTTGGGTACTAGTTACCCTCATCTTCAGAGGACTACATGTCCTCACCTTCGTAGGGCTACACGCCCTCACCTTTAGAGGACCACACGTCCTCACCTTCAGAGGGCTACACGCCCTCGCCATCAGAGGACTGCATGTCCTCACCTTCGTAGGGCTACATGCCCTCACCTTTAGAGGACTACACGTCCTCGCCAACAGAGGGCTACACGCCTTCACCTTTAGAGGACTACACGTCCTCGCCAACAGAGGGCTGCACGCCCTCACCTTGAGAGGACTACACGCCCTCACCTCCAGAGGACTATACATCCTCGCCTTGAGAGGGTTGCACGCCCTCACCTTTAGAGGGCTACGTGTCCTCATTTTCAGTGTGCTCCACATCCGCACCTTAAGAGAATTTAAGGTCCTCTATCCTTAAATGCTTAACCAAGACTTGCACTCCCGGTTAAGGGACCAGTAGTTTCCTTTTAACGGTTCCTGGGCCACCCCCTGATATTGGAGGACGGCCAACTGTGCGAGCACAACCAGAGAGGGAGGCTATCACACAGCTACTATGCATACCGGGGCAAGATTTCACCCGTGCCGCTGCAAAGAGACGAGTGCGGATCATGCGCACCAACATGACCACTCTTACACAGATATAGATGACATTGCTACTTAGCAACATTCTGCCCAGCGACCGCAATGCCAATCTCTCCCTGCAAAAGTATCAGTTGGTCTGTGTCGTCCCGACATGGGTAAGTATGCATATGGTTCAATTGATTTCTGATACCATCTATTGTTTGCAGGGATCGCACCCACAAAGACACCCAGTGGACCCGGAAAAGTCCAACAGGGCCCTGGGGTTTCCAGCTCTGGTTACGGGCCTCTATCAATCCTACAGGGTGCCCGTACCCCCCCAGCAAGGTCACATCATCATAGATAAGTATGCACCTCCCCCAACTGATTTCTGATTTCATCTATTGTTTGCAGGGATCGCGCTTGCAAGACACCCAGTGGACCCGAAGAAGTCCAACAGGGTCTTGGAGTTGTCAAGCTCTAATTACGGGTCTCTGTCAGTTCTACAGAGTACCTGTCACCTCCAGCAAGGGCATCAGGCCCCCTACTAATCGAGCTTTCATCAAGAAGTACTGCGTCTCCAGGCAGGCGCAGGGCGAAACACCACAGCAGCCTGGGGATGGCCGGCAGCGGGCAACAGACGCACCGCCATCACCTCTAGAGTTCACCTCAGCTCATCCGCAAAAAGGTTAGAGCGTTCCTTACGACCCATGGCCGACCAATAAGCGACCAAGTCCAAAGCCAAAGGTAAGCAAAGTACTAGGTCAGTGACTGACAAGTCATAACGCGTCCAGCTCAAGACGTTAAAGAAGCGCTACTAGGAGGCAACCTAGTACCTTTTAAATTTCTGCCTGCTATTTGATCACTTTTTATAGTAGGACGCACCTAGTTTCTCATGATCCTGGGAATTTAAATAAAACAAGCGCAAGCTCGGAAGGTAGTCATACCTTACAAAACATATATATGTATGTTTAGGTAGTGAAAATACCTTAGATATGCATGTATGTAAACAAAAAAACACTTCACAAAATATATATATGTATGTTTAGGTAGAAAAATACCTTAGATATGCATGTATGTAAACAAAAAACACTTCACAAAATATATATATATGTATGTTTAGGTAGAAAGATACCTTAGATATGCATGTATGTAAACAAAAAATACTTCACAAAATATATATGTATGTTTAGGTAGAAAGATACCTTGGATATGCATGCATATAGCAAAAATATCTTACAAAACATATATATGTATGTTTAGGTAGCAAGATACCTTGGATATGCATGTATATAGCAAAATACCTCATGAAAAAAAAAAAGAAGAAAAAAAAGAGAGAAAAAAGAAAAATAAGTTATCTAGCTAAAAAACCAACATGCTTTTGGAAAGAGATGACTTCCAACTTTTCTTTGAAAAAATTCACTGATCATAACTAGTTTTTGAAAAAATGTGTATACACCTGAAAGGTGAATGCTGTGAAAATTTTCTCGGACGCCCGAAATGGACTTGGATGAATGCACAAATGGATAAAAGAACATATTTTGGAAACATTGGGTTGACTAAAATAGAGGAAATGAATCCTGAGCCCTAGCATCACATGACCATAAAAATTTGACACTTGAGTGTCCGCATAGGTGCATGCATGACCAGTTTTGCATAAAGTTTCCAAATCATCATTTTTGCATTTGTGTCATGGAAATAATGTGGGGCACCCCTTTTATCCTTGAGCCAAACCAAACCCCGACATGTATCATGTCTAGCAATTCTACAAACCTTGATCCAAAATCATGACTCACTATAATCCTTACCCTCGGAAGCAAAAAAGGAAAGAAGGAAAATTTCCAATCAGGGAGAAAGAGAAAAAAGAAAAGAAAGGAAATTCCCAATCAAAGAGTGGGAGAAAGAAAAAAGAAAAGAAAGAAAATTCCCAACCAAAGAATGGGAGAAAGTAAAAAAGAAGGAAGCTCCTGGTCAAAGAAACCAGAAGAAATGTGCAGAGAGGTCTTTGGACCAGACAATATCTGAACAGTACATAATTGTCATCAAATGAACAAAAGAAAGAAAAGGAAACCATGACCTAAAGTGGTCTTCTCCCTTTGATTACCAACCAAAATCCTGTGCGTCGGTGCCTTGTTCGCCTCGCGCAAAACCAAAACAGAAAAGGAAAAGGCAAAAAAAAACATACAAAAGCCAAAAAAAAACCCATAAAAAAAAAAACCATTCCCAAGGGAAGTCCTATTTGATCCATGATCACGCATGTAATTTTTGATTTGATAGGAAATAATTTGCAAAGTCAAGTCATGACATATCTATGGTTCGGAATTAGGATGAAACACTTACCTGTGCGAGATTGATACACTTTGAGTGGATTTCTTCTATTTTTGTCGAACCCAGTGTTTCCTCTAAATGGTCATTTAGAAACAAAATGCTAACATCCAAAATCTCATTTATGGTTATGGGAGATTTCATCAGCAGACTCTCCTTCCCCGGTAGACGCATTGTTTTTCACTCAAAAAAGCATATGCTGCTCTAAATCAGTTGGAATATTTGTCTCTTTGCTAAAGCATGTTTGCATTTTAGTGGAGAAAACACCGAGACTTTTTCAAGTCTCACAAGTTATCCAGAACTACGTAGGTCTGAGTTCCTCATTGGAGGATACGTAGGAGCAAGAGCCTCGCTTTTGTCGACCACACCGCCTTTGGTTGCCATGACTCAAGAGCTGGTAGCCCGCGGAGACACCTTACGGTTATCCGCACCTCGTCATTCAGTGACCCCAAGTGTGATTCACGAGCAGAGACCAATATGGTCATCTGCGCCCTTTCCGGAGATGTCAGTATTTTCCGATGGAGACTTTTCAAGTCTCACAAGTTATCCAGAACTACGTAGGTCTGAGTTCCTCATTGGAGGATACGTAGGAGCAAGAGCCTTGCTTTTGTCGGCCGCCCCATAATCTTTGTCATACTGACCCTGAGGTCATGTGACATGCACCCTTGTATCATCCAGAGGCGGCGGGCCAGATGATACGCGGAGATACCTTACGGTTATCCGCACCCTTTTGTCATCCAGAGGCGGCGGGCCCGATGACAAGCAGAGACCAAATTTGGTCATTCTGCACCCTTGTATCATCCAGAGGCGGCGGGCCCGATGATACGCGGAGATACCTTACGGTTATCCGCACCCTTTTGTCATCCAGAGGCGGCGGGCCCGATGATGCGCGGAGATACCTTACGGTTATCCGCACCCTTTTGTCATCCAGAGGCGACGGGCCCGATGACAAGCAGAGACCAAGTTTGGTCATTCTGCACCCTTGTATCATCCAGAGGCGGCGGGCCCGATGATACGCGGAGATACCTTACGGTTATCCGCACCCTTTTGTCATCCAGAGGCGACGGGCCCGATGACAAGCAGAGACCAAGTTTGGTCATTCTGCACCCTTGTATCATCCAGAGGCGGCGGGCCCGATGACAAGGAGAGACCAAATTTGGTCATTCTGCACCCTTGTATCATCCAGAGGCGGCGGGCCCGATGATACGCGGAAATACCCGAGTGGTTATCCGTATAAACATTCTTTTGCTATCTGTAAGACATAACGCTTGATAGCATGCAGAGGCTGACATAGTCTTCTGCACCTTTTGTTCCTCCGGGAACAACAAGTCATTTACATGCGGAAATTTCATGGTCACCCGCGACTCTCGTCAACCGAGAGGAGCGAAATTAGTGTCATACACTAATTTTCGTCCGGGTACCTTTGCTTGATGACATGCGACCTTTCTTTGGTCCTTGTGAGGTGCTTGGCACCCATCATTAGGCAATTTGTGAAATTCCGGGAACGACAAGTCATGGTCACCCGCGACTCTCGTCAACCGAGAGGAGCAAAATTAGTGTCATACCCTAATTTTCGTCCGGGGACCTTTGCTTGATGACATGCGACCTTTCTTTGGTTCTTGTGAGGTGCTTGGCACCCATCATTAGGCAATTTGTGAAAATCCGGGAACAACAAGTCATTTGCATGTGGAGATTTTATGGTCACCCGCGACTCTCGTCAAATCGAGAGGAACGAAATTAGTGTCTTATCTTTACTTTCCTTTTATCTCCAATAAAAGACAAGTAAAGAGGGGCAACTGTCATACCCTAATTTCGTCCGGGGACCTTTGCTTGATGACATGCGACCTTTCTTTGGTCCTTGTGAGGTGCTTGGCATCCATCATTGGGCAATTTGTGAAATTCCAGGACATGCCGAAAAACCAAAAAAAATATATTGATGCACAATCCGTAAGTTTCCGTGACACACCGGAAATCAAATGGAAGCATCGTTGCATAATTAAGTGAGGTTCCGTAACATTCCGTAAGTCAAAAGGGGGATGATTATGTAATCCGCAATGTTCCGTAACATTACGAAAAGAAAACAAGTATCGTTACGAGATTCGTAAGTTTCCGTAACTTTACGAAAAAAGAATCACCAAAAAAGGTAAGGGGGTGAACTTATCAAGATAGGGGTGTAAATAGAAATTCAAATCTAGGACCTTCCAGAACATTTTGGAAGTTGGGTTGCTTAAAGAGGAAGCAACTGGGCGGCAAGCTCCTCCACGTTTTTGAAAAATGGTTTTCGGGGCTTCCGCGGCTTCCGCGGCTTCCGTAATACTTCCGTAAAATTTCCGAAAACCTTGGGTAAGCATATTCCACTTAACATTGGTGAAAGGGAAGAGAAAAAAGATGAAAATCAAATTCAAAAACAGTTCCGTAAGGCTTCCGTAACTTTTCCGTAAAATACGAAAAGGGGGGTGAACTTAGTAATTCGGGTGCGCTTAGAAATCTTCTTCATTAAGTCTTTGGGCGGCAAGCACCTCCCTTTTTTCTATAAATAGGGGAGGGGGGAGCTGTTTCAAAATGTTCAGCCCCTTTGGCACTTCTCTCTCTTTCGAATTTGCTTGGAAAAATCGTTTCCGTGAAGAAAATCTAAGCCGAGGCGCTTCCGAAATGCTTCCGTAAGCGATTCTGTGGAAATTCTTCATCGTTCTTCACCGTTCTTCATCCGTTCTTCGTTCGTTCTTCGTTCTTCAACGGGTAAGTTTTCGAATCCGAGACTTTCAATTCATTTCTTGTTTTGTGTACTTTCACTTTAATTTCGTTTACTTTCAGTTTTCTTTTCTTCAGTTGTTAACGTGCTTTAACCATTTATTTAAGCCGTTTTCTCGTCTAATAAATGATAAAATGAATTTCAACCGATCATTTGTGTTGTAATCTCGTTTAATCACTGTTAAAACGAAATCTAACCGATCGTTCACGCTATAACCTCGGTTAAACCAAAAAAAGTAAAATAATAATAAAATAATCAAAATATCTTGAAAAATAATAATAAAATAATCAAAATATCTTTGAATAAAATAATAAAAAAAATCAATCGGACGTTTTTCTTTGGAAGTTTCCTTGAATGAATTGATTAATAAACCAAAGTGAAACTAAGACTAAAATCAACTCACAAATCAAGTTTTTTTCCGAAAAATCACTAAAAACCGTTTTAAGGTCCAGCGCCTTAAACGGTCCTCTTTGCTTTTATCGGTTAACATGGACCGTTCAAAAGCATAAAATCAACATGTGACTTTACCGCTTTTGAAAGAACTACGTAGGTCTGATTTCCTCATCACAAATTGAGGAATACGTAGGAGCAAAGGGAAACACCCTTGTCGACCACAAAAAAGAAAAAAATATAAAAAGGGTATAAAGGATATAAGAACATAAAAGGGAACATAAAAATCAAAGTCATGTTTGCACATTCGATTAAAGGCTGCCGTACCTTGGGACGGACGTGTGGGGTGCTAATACCTTCCCCGTGCGTAAATACAACTCCCGAACCTTTCACTTAAAAGTTCGTAGATCGCGTCTTTTCCGGTTTTTCCGACGTTTTCCTCAAATAAACGTTGGTGGCGACTCCGCGCGTATTCCTTTCGTGGAACACGCATCCCGCGAGTCACGCGTCGCCCTCCCGCCGAAGGGTAGGTTGCGACAATGATCCATTTTACTTTGTAAGAAACTGAAATGATAAACTTTCAAAAAACCTATTTTTGTGGACGAGCTTGACTAGGCGAGTTGATTTTAGCCTTAGTTTCACTTTAGTTATTAGTCAATTCAATTAAGAATGAGAAATCCCAAAGAGAAAACGTTCGATTGATCTTTCGCTTTTATTTTACTAAAAGGTATTTTTTTTATTATTATATTATTATTTTACCTCTTTTTTGATTTCCAACGTGGTTACGGCACGACCGAACGGTCGAAATTCATTTTAACCAAAACTAACGGATGATACAATTCAAACGATCGGTGGAAATTTATTTTATTTTTAGATTAAGCAAGAAATGACTTAAATAAATGGCTTAAGCACGTCAAAAGGGGGTATAAAAAGTAAATGAAAACGAGAATAAAAATACATGAAACAAAATGTGGACCACCACGGGTACATAGAATGAATTGAAAAGCTCGGTTTGAGGTACTTACCCGTTGAAGACTGAAGAAAACGAAGAACGAACGATGAATCTTGAAGAACGGTCGAGAATCTTCGCGTAATTACTCACGGAAACGTTACAGAAACGTTACGGAAGCGCCTCGGCTTGAATTTTGTTCACTGAACTAATTTTCCTCAGCTATTTCGAGAGAGAGAGAAGTGCCTAAGGGGCTGAACCCTTTTCTTCTTCACTTCTGCCCCTATTTATAGCAAAATAGGGGAGAAGCTTGCTCCAGAAGCAAGGTTGCTTCCTCCAGAAGCAACAGCCTTCTGGAGGAAGGGTCTGGAAGGCCCAAGTGGGCCAGATTGCTATTTGCACCCCCCTTTTACTAAATGCACCCCCTTCTATTTTTTTGGTAATTCTTTTTCCGTAACGTTACGAAACTTTACGAATTTCGTAACGATACTTATTTCCCTTCCGCAAGGTTACGAATCCTTACGGATTATGTATTTACTCTTTTTTAGCTTTCGAAGAAGTTACGGAAAGTCACGGATTGCGTAAAAACATCTCTTTTCGACTTCGGCCACATTACGGAATTTCACAGATCGCGCAAGCCTGCTTCCTTTTGATTTCCGAGATGTCTCGGGACTTCATTTATTGTGAAACAAAGGACGCCAAGTACCTCAAAGCGGCTAACCAAAGGTTGCATGTCATCAAGTAATAATCCCCGGACGAAATTAGGGTATGACACTAACCATCCACATGGTCGCTTCTTGATGCAATGCATCAATCACCCTCCCTCTTGCTTCCTTCTCGGCGTATGCTTGTGCGAAGTCCTCTATTATAGCTAGCATGCTTTGCTCCGTGGCTTCTAAGTGTTGGGCTAAACTCTTCTTGGATCTTGAGCAAGCAGCTAACTCTTCCTTTAAGGCCATGCTATGTACACGTGATTGGTCTCCCTCTTTCCTTCGAAGCTTGACCTCATTGTTGCTGCCCCACAAAGCTCCTCGGAATTTATCTCGGCCATGCTCTTCCTTGCAAGCCCTCTTGGTTTCTTGTTCAAGGGCTCTTGCGGTAGCTGCATTTTCTTCTCGTAACTCGGCACACTCTTTCCGGACGTCTGTAGCGACTAACTTGAATTTTTCTTTGGCGAGTCTTGCCTTTCCTAGCTCTGTTTTTAGAGCTCGGACTTCTTCATCCTCTTCTGGAGCTTCGAAGTTCTCCTCGGTGATAATTTTCAACTTGGAGAGCCAATCTAACCCTCGTGTATGAACTTTCAGCCATTCATGATAACCACCGATGATGCCATTACGGATGCCCCTAAGTTCTTTATCTTTCCTTAACGGGTTTCCCACGCCTTGTGGACTCTTTGTACAATCTTGAAACTTTGCGCGCCGAAATCTCTCACAAGGAAAGGCGAGAGGCTCTCTTCCGTCGGTGCTCCCCTTATGGGGTACCCTAACTGTCTTATAGCAAGTGTGGGATTGTAGTTAATATAACCCCTCGTCCCTATCAATGGAATGTTTGGGTAGTCCACACATGAGAAGAGAACTCCCTCCTTTCCTTCCTTCCATCGAGGAAACCAGTTGATTGTTCTGCCTCCTATTCCAGCCAAGTATTGGTCCCAATCTACTCTTCTCTTTTCGACACACGAGCGATAACTTTGGAGCGGACATGGGTGCCTTATGTCTTGTTGGAATAGGTGCAAAACCAACCACACACAAAGAGCAGGTAAGCAGCAGACAATCTGTGCGCTGTTCTTCTCGCAACTTCAGTCAAATGTATCAAATAAGTCCGCCAAGATAACTACCACCGAACTCTCCTTGCTATGTTGATATGTAAGGAAAGCATCAATCGCGGCCAGGTCCACAAAACCATCCACGTTTGGAAAGAGGACAACCCCAAAGATTAGTAGAGCTAGTACATCTGCAAACGGGACCCATTCCTCTTGATTCGCCATATCCCTTGCCTTGCCTTCCAAGTACTTCAGCGGTAGGTCCACTACACCATTTCGAGTTTGCTTTATACGATCCAACTCTCTCACCGAATCCCTGACCACAACTGCAATCTTGCTCAAGGAGGGAAGAAATCCGGAGAAAAGATACGGTTTTCTTCCCCCAAGAGGACATCCTAGAATCTCCTCAAATTCTTCAACAGTCGGTACTATTTGGAAGTCCCCAAATGTGAAGCATCTCAATGGCTGGTCATAGTATTGGGTGAGGGATACAACGGCTTCCGTGAATACCTCTGCTATGGTCAAATCTAAAATCTTTCCGTACGCCTTGCGGAAGGCTTGCATCTGGAGGGGTCCCATCAACCGTCCCAACTCCTTAAGGCTAGTGACATCTTGGCCCTTAATCTTGACTTGATAGAATCTTTTTCCGATTTGATTTGTCCCCATCATTTACCTAAAAAGGGGTGAATCAAGGCTCTGATATGAATGATGCAATGCACATGCATGAAACGAAAAGAAGAAAAACAAGTGGTAATTTACATATACGAGACCGAAAAAGATCCATCTTTTTAATACTACGCTCTAGGCATTGCGACGCCCCAACATATGCATCAAAAAGTGACGCGTTACTCTAAAGAGACAAGATATCACTAGATATACAGAAAAACTATAATTTATGTGCTATTCGCAAAAGAATGCATGAGAACAAATGGTACAGAGCGTGCTTGCCCCATTCCCCTATTTGGGGACCTATAGGATAATATCTAGGGGTCTCTAATAACTACTCCCAACGATCCATATCTCACATGGCTGTTTTCTAGAGGTATCATCACACAAGATAATAATATTGCGGCGGTATGGAATACTAGCGACAACACATTATAAAGAGAGAAAGCTCTAGACGAGGTTTCACTATTATCAAGCAAGTCGGAGACCTAGCATGACTATAGATCCACCTCCACTCCTTAGATTTCCATGAACCCGGGTATAGGGCCCCTTTTACTCAAACCTGTGGGTGCTTAGAATGCGGTGTAAAAATGTGGAAAAGACAACATTTATTATTTTTACACAGTTCAAGAAAAAATGCACACACAAAGTTTCATAATTCGACACTTTACTAAAATAGGCCTAACTCACTAAAGGTCCCCAGTGGAGTCTCCAACTGTCGCAACCTACCCTTTTGCAGGTGAGCGAGACGAGGCTCACGGGTGCGTCTTCCATAGGAGGAAAATGCGTGGAGTCGCCACCAACGTTTATTGAAAGGAAAGCGTTAGTGTCGCAACCTACCCTTCGGCGGGAGGGCGACGCGTGACTCGCGGGATGCGTCTTCCAAGAAAGGAATACGCGCGGAGTCGCCACCAACGTTTCCTTTTTAGGATCTTATGTCTTTTTATTCCTTTTTATATTTTTATCTTTTTTTGGTCGACAAGGGTGTTTCCCTTTGCTCCTACGTATTCCTCAATTGTGATAAGGAAATTAGACCTACGTAGTTCTTTTGTGAACAAAGCATTTTGGTTAAGTTATTTTTTATCCTTTTTTGCAAGATATGTTTTTATTGAATGAAAGGTCATTTAAGGCGTTGGACCATTAGACAATCTTTCGATTCTTTTGAAAAGTGAGAAAACATTAAGGCATTGGACTATTAATGATTTCTTTATTTTTGAAAGAGGTAACAAAGTTACATATTGATTTTCGGCCTTTCAGAAATCTACCCTTAACCAATAAAAGTGGAAAAGACCATTTCAAGGCGTTGGACCTTTGAAAATGGCTTTTTTAGGCGATGACAAAAGTTTGGTTTATGAATTGATTTTAGCCTTAGTTTCACTTTGGTTATTAGTCGATTCGATTAAGAAAGAGAAATCCCAAAGAAAAAACGTCTGATTGATTTTTTTGATTTATTTTACTAAAAGATATTTTTGATTATTATATTATTATTTTACCTATTTTTGGGTTCCAACGTGGTTATGGCATGATCGAACGGTCGGATTTCATTTTAACAGAAATTAACGGATGTTACAATTCAAATGATCGGTGGAAATTTATTTTATTTTTTATTAGGGGAGAAAATGACTTAAGTAAATGACTAAAACACGTCAAAAGGGGGTACGGAAAGTAAATGAAATGAAAATAAAAGCACGTGAAAACAAATGAGGACCACTAAGGGTACATAGAATGAATTGAAAAGTTCGATTTCGGGAAACTTACCGGTTGAAGACCGAAGAACGACGAAGAACGTCGAAGAACGGTTGAAAATCTTCGCGAAACCACCCACGAAAACGTTACGGAAGCGTCTCGGCTTGGATTTTCCTCACGGAAACAATTTTTTTCACAAATTTTAAGTGAATCTCAGATACCAGGAGGGTTGAACATCTTTCTCCTTCACTCCTCCCCCTATTTATAGGAAAATAGGGGAGGAGCTTGCCACCCAGCTCGCCCAGGCGAGCAAGATTGCTTCCTCCAGAAGCAACCGCCTTCTGGAGGAACATCCTGGAAGGCCCAAGTGGGCCTGGTTGCTATTTGAACCCCCATTTTTACTAAATACACCCCCTGCTTTTTTTGGTGATTCTTTTTCCGTAAAGTTACGGAAACTTACGAATTTCATAACGATACTTGTTTTCTTTCCGTAATGTTGCGGAACCTTACGGATTACGTAATCATCCCTTTTTTGCTTTCCGGAACGTTACGGAACTTTATGGATTGCACACTAACACTTCCTTTTAATTTCCGGCATGTCATGGAACTTCACGAATTGTGCTGCAATGCCTTCTTTGACTTCCGGCATGTTACAGAATTACACGAATTGCCTAACGATGGGTGCCAAGTACCTCGAAGTGGTCAAACGAGGGTCGCATCCCAACAACGGATGGTCCCCGGATGAAATTAGGGTATGACAGTTGCCCCTCTTTACTTGTCTTTTATTGGAGATAAAAGGGAAGTAAAGATAAGACACTAATTTCGTTCGAGCGAAACACCATTCGGCCAGTGAATCTCCCTGCCAGCGGAACCTGCAAAAATTTGAAAATGATCAGTACCGACATATCATCCTGATACTGTCGAATTTGTTCCTCTTGGTTGATACAAGACATAGAATGAGCATAATTTGTCTCTGCGTGTTGTTGGACACGATCGAGCTTGGGCGGCAAGACACGGAATGACCATAATTTGTCTCTGCGTGACACCGGGCACGATCGCCTCTGGATGGCGAAAAGGTGCACGGAATGACTATAATTTGTCTCCGCCCACCTCTCGACTTACTGTCCCTGAATGACAAAGGGCGCATAATCTGTCTCTACGCGTGTCATACCCTAATTCCGTCCGGGGACCTTTGCTTGGTGGCATGAAACTTGTGTTTGGTCGTTTTGAGGTGTTTGGCACCCATCATTAGGCAATTTGTGAAATTCCGTGACGTGCCGGGAATCAAAAGAAAATATTGATGCACAATCCGTAAGGTTCCGTGACACACCGGAAATCAAAAGGAAGCATCGTTGCACAAATAGTGAGGTTTCGTAACATTCCGTAAGTCAAAAAAAGGGGGATGATTATGTTCCGTAACATTACGGAAAGAAAACAAGTATCGTTACGAAATTCGTAAGTTTCCGTAAATTTACGAAAAAAGAATCACCAAAAAAAAGGCAGAAGGGGTGTGTTTAGTAAAAATGGGGGTGCAAATAGCAACCAGGCCCACTTGGGCCCTCCAGAAGATTCCTCCAGAAGGCTGTTGCTTCTGGAGGAAGCAACCTTGCTCGCCTGGGTGAGCTGAGCTCGCCTGGGCGAGCTGGGTGGCAAGCTTTTCCCCCAATTTTCTATAAATAGGGGGAGAAGTGAAGTAGAAAAGGGTTCAGCCCCTTAGGCACTTCTCTCTCTCTCGAAATAGTTGAGGAAAATTAGTTCCGTGAAGAAAATCCAAGCCGAGGCGCTTCCGTAACGTTTCCGTAACGTTTCCATGAGTAATTACGCGAAGATTCTCGACCGTTCTTCAAGATTCATCGTTCGTTCTTCGTTTTCTTCAGTCTTCAACGGGTAAGTACCTCAAACCAAGCTTTTCAATTCATTCTATGTACCCGTGGTGGTCCACATTTTGTTTCATGTATTTTTATTCTCGTTTTCATTTACTTTTTATACCCCCTTTTGACGTGCTTAAGCCATTTATTTAAGTCATTTCTCGCTTAATCTAAAATTAAAATAAATTTCCACCGATCGTTTGAATTGTATCATCCGTTAATTTCGGTTAAAATGAATTCCGACCATTCGGTCGTGCCGTAACCATGTTGGAAATAAAAAAAGAGGTAAAATGATAATATAATAATAAAAAATACCTTTTAGTAAAATAAAGCGAAAAATCAATCGGACATTTTCTCTTTGGGATTTCTCATTCTTAATTGAAATTGACTAATGACTAAAGTGAAACTAAGGCTAAAATCAACTCGCCTAGTCAAGCTCGTCCACAAAAATAGGATTTTGAAAGTTTATCATTTCTGTTTCTTACTAAGTAAGATGGATCATTTTTAAGGTCCAACGCCTTAAAATGATCACCTTTCAAGTAAAAAAGAATCACTTGATTCACGCATAAGAAAGAACTACATAGGTCTGATTTCCTTACCACAATTGAGGAATACGTAGGAGCAAAGGGAAACACCCTTGTCGACCACAAAAAGAGGAAAAATATAAAAAGGGTATAAAAGATATAAGAACGTAAAAGGGAACGTAAAAGTCTAAGTCATGTTTGCACATTTGATTAAAGGCCGCCGTCTCTTATGACGGACGTGTGGGGTGCTAATACCTTCCCCGTGCGTAAATACAACTCCCGAGCCTTTCACTTAAAAGTTCGTAGATCGCGTCTTTTCCGGTTTTTCCGACGTTTTCCTCAAATAAACGTTGGTGGCGACTCCGCGCGTATTCCTTTCATGGAACACGCATCCCGCGAGTCACGCGTCGCCCTCCCGCCGAAGGGTAGGTTGTGACAGTTGGCGACTCCACTAGGGACTTTTTTTAGAGAGTTAGGCCATTTAATCTTGTGCAATGTTTTATCATGACTTTCTCCTTTGTTGGTTTCCCTTTATTTGTCTTATGTTCTTGTGTATATAAACTCTTTGTTGCTTTTAATGCGTTTTAAAATGTATGCATGAGGTAAATATTTATTCATTTGATGCACACAAACACCAACACTATTTGCACACACTGTGAGTTGAAAAAGGGCCCTATACCCGGGTTCATGGGAACATAAGGAGTGGAGGTGAATCTGCGATCATGCTAGGTCTCCGACTTGCTTGATTACAGTGAACCCTCATCTAGAGTTTTCCTCTTTGAAAATATATCGTTGCTGGTAGTCCCTACTGCTGCAATATGTTCTTCGAAGGGGATGATACCTCTAGAGACCTTCAAGAGAGATATGACCACCTTGGGAATTATCACTAAAAGCCTTGTTAGCTCCCTCCCATATAGGTCCCTAAAATAGGGGCACGGAGCAAACACGCTGCGTGCCATTTTTCACACTGCCATGCATGTAGTCCTAAGTGCCATGTACCCTTTTGCTTATATTTGATTGTGAATATTGTTGTGTTATGTACGTCCTCGTGTTATGCCTTTCGCATATGCATCATGCACGGGTTCTGTCTTGATCCCCTCTCTTTGGCAAACCAACGGAGGGTCGTGTCACCTTCTTAAATACATACGTCGGGCACTGTACTACCCCAAGACCTTGTATCTAAGAATGAGACAATTTCCCGGGCCCCTGTATTCATAAATTACATCTGTATCATATGCATTTCTTCATGCATTCATCCATTCCTCCCATAATAGATGTCGGAGTTTTAATTCGCACTGGGTTTTGTTTCACTTTGGTAAAACATGGGATCAATTCAAAAGCCTTCACTTAAAAAGAGGTTCTATCCAGTCAAGGTCAAGAGCCTAGGGATCACCAGTCTAAGAGAGTTAGGGCAATTGATGGGTCAGCTCCAGCGGCAAGCTTTTCGTAAAGCTTACGGTAAAATCTGGGACCTAGCCATGATAGAAGTCTCTACAGAGGCCATTTCCTCCCTCGCCCAGTATTATGACCAGCCGTTGAGGTGCTTCACCTTTGGGGACTTCCAGCTATCACCCATGGTGGAAGAATTTGAAGAGATCCTAGGATGCCCTCTAGGGGGGAGGAAACCATACCTCTTCACAGGGTTCTATCCCTCATTAGCTAGAATTTCCAAGATAGTCCAAATCTCGGCGCAGGAATTAGACCACAGGAAGCAAGTCGAAAATGGGGTGGTCGGAATACCGAGAAAATATTTGGAGGTAAAAGCAAGAATCTTGGCAGATAAAGGCGAGTGGATCCCGTTCATAGATATTCTCACACTGTGGAGTCGGAGACGTCCAACAGTGAATCTCGTTCATAGATATTCGGGGAGGTCCTCTTTCCGAACGTGGATGGGTTGGTGGACCTGGCAGCGATCGATGCTTTTCTCGCCTATCATAACCACAAGGAAAGCCCGGTTGTCGCTATGCTAGCCGATCTATACGACACCTTCGACCGAAGATGTGAGAAGAGCAGTACGAGGATTGTTTGCTGTACTCCAGCTCTTTATGTATGGTTGGTTTCACACCTTTTTCGCCAAGAGGTGAGGCATGCTTGCCCGCTAGAAGGTCACCGTTCATGCACAGAGAAAGGAGGCGCAAATTGGGACCAACTCTTAGCAAACAAAGAAGAAGCGTCTACCAACTGGTTCCCTTGATGGAAAGAAGGAAGAACCGGAGTTCTTATTTCATGCGGAGGATTTCTGAATGTTCCCATGATGGGGACGAGGGGTTGCATCAGTTACAATCCCGTTCTTGCTATAAGATAACTTGGCTACCCTACGAGAGGGGCACCACTAGAGGAAGAGATCGCGCCTGTCATTTCATGAGGTTTCAATAAGACCAACGTGGAGATGCTTCAGAAGGTCCGCAAGGCATGGGGGGTGGTACAAAAGAAGGACAAAGAGCTCAGAGACAATGGGCCCATTGGTGGCTATCATGAGTGGTTGAAAGCCCACGTGCAAGGTTTGGATTGACTCCCAAGTCTGAGAACCGCTAAGAGGTAGGAAGATGAGGCACCAGAGGAAGACGAAGGGGTGCAGGCCCTTAGGACGGAACTCAAGCAAGCTCAAACAGTCAAAGAAAGGTTCAATTTAGCAACTCTTAAAATCCGAAAGGAGAATGCCAAACTGAGAGATATAAATATAGCTACCACCAAGGCTTTGGAACAAGAGACCAAGAGGGCTCGTAGGGAAGAGCACGGCCGAAACAAGTTCCGAGGGGCTCTGTGGGGTAGTAACAACGATCTTAAACTCCGGAGGGAGGAAAGGGACCAATCGCGAGTAGACAGTTTGATCTTGAAAGATGAATTGAAGGCTTGCTTGAGGTCCAAAAGAAGTTTGTCTCAGCGGTTATGCGAGACAGAGACCAACATGTTAGCTATCATCACCAAGTACCAAGAGGAAGTAAGTCTAGCCACGGTCCATGAGCATAGAGTGGCGGACAAGTATGCCCAAGTGTACGCGGAAAAGGAGGCTAGAGGAAGGGTGATCGACTCGTTACATCAAGAGGCAACAATGTGTGTCGCAACCTACCCTTCGGCGGGAGGGCGACCCGTGACTCGCGGGATGCGTGTTCCACGAAAGGAATACGCGCGGAGTCGCCACCAACGTTCATTTGAGGAAAACGTCGGAAAAACCGGAAAAGACGCGATCTACGAACTTTTAAGTGAAAGGTTCGGGAGTTGTATTTACGCACGGGGAAGGTATTAGCACCCCACACGTCCGTCCCAAGGGACGGCAGCCTTTAATCGAATGTGCAAACATGACTTTGATTTTTACGTTCCCTTTTATGTCCTTATATCCTTTATACCCTTTTTATATTTTTCTCTTTTTTGTGGTCGACAAGGGTGTTTCCCTTTGCTCCTACGTATTCCTCAATTTGTGATGAGGAAATCAGACCTACGTAGTTCTTTCTTATCAAGTGATTCTTTTTTACTTAAGTGGTGATCATTTTAAGGCGTTTGACCTTAAAAATGATCCATTTTACTTAGTGAGAAATTGAAATGACAAACTTCAAAAGCATATTTTTGTGGACGAGCTTGACTAGGCGAGTTGATTTTAGCCTTAGTTTCACTTTAGTTATTAATCAATTCGATTAAGAATGAGAAATCCCAAAGAGAAAAACGTCCGATTGATTTTCCGCTTTATTTTACTAAAAGATGTTTTTTTGATTATTATATTATTTTTTACCTTTTTTTGATTTCCAACGTGGTTACGGCACGACCGAACGGTCGGAATTCATTTTAACCGAAGTTAACGGATAATACAATTCAAACGTTCGGTGGAGATTTATTTTATTTTTAAGTTAAGCGAGAAATGACTTCAGTAAAATGGCTTAAGCACGTCAAGAGGGGGTATAAAAAGTAAACAAAACGAGAATAAAGATGCACAAAACACAATGTGGACCACCATGGGTGCATAGAATGAATCGAAAAGCTTGGTTCGAGGTACTTACCCGTTGAAGATCGAAGAACGATGAAGAACGGATGAAGAACGTCGAAGAACGGTTGAAACTTTTGCGAAATTCCTCACGGAAAACGTTACGGAAACGTTTCGGAAGCGCCTCGGCTTAGATTTTCTTCGCGGAAATAATTTTTCCAAGCAAATTCGAAAGAGAGAGAAGTGCCTAAGGGGCTGAACCCCTTCCTTCTTCACTTCCTCCCCTATTTATAGCAAAATAGGGGAGGTGGTTGCCGCCCAGCTCGCCCAGGCGAGCCAGGTTGCTTCCTCCAGAAGCAACAGCCTTCTGGAGGAATATTCTGGAGGGCCCAAGTGGGCCTGGGTGCTATTTGCACCCCCATTTTTACTAAGTACACCCCCCTCTGTTTTTTTTGGTGATTCTTTTTCCGTAAAGTTACGGAAACTTACGAATTCCGTAACAATACTTGTTTTCTTTCCGTAATGTTACGGAACCCCGCGGATTACATAATCATCCCCTTTTTGACTTACGGAATGTTACGGAACCTCACTTAATTATGCAACGATGCTTCCATTTGATTTTCGGTGTGACACGGAAACTCACGGATTGTGCATCTATATTTTTTTTGGTTTTCCGGCATGTCCTGGAATTTCACAAATCGCCTAATGATGGGTGTCAAGCACCTCACAAGGACCAAAGAAAGGTCGCATGTGATCAAGCAAAGGTCCCCGGACGAAATTAGGGTATGACAGTTGCCCCTCTTTACTTGTCTTTTATTGGAGATAAAAGGAAAGTAAAGATAAGACACTAATTTCGTTCCTCTCGGTTGACGAGAGTCGCGGGTGACCATGACTTGTCGTTCCTAGAATTTCACAAATTGCCTAATGATGGATGCCAAGCACCTCACAATGACCAAAGAATGGTCGCATGTCATCAAGCAAAGGTCCCCGGACGAAAATCAGTGTATGACACTAATTTCGCTCCTCTCGGTTGACGAGAGTCGCGGGTGACCATGAAATTTCCGCATGTAAATGACTTGTTGTTCCCGGAGGAACAAAAGGTGCAGAAGACTGTGTCAGCCTCTGCATGCTATCAAGCGTTCTGTCTTACAGATAGCAAAAGAATGTTTATACGGATAACCACTCGGGTATTTCCGCGCATCATCGGGCCCGCCGCCTCTGGATGATACAAGGGTGCAGAATGACCAAACTTGGTCTCTGCTTGTCATCGGGCCCGCCGCCTCTGGATGACAAAAGGGTGCGGATAACCGTAAGGTATCTCCGCGTATCATCGGGCCCGCCGCCTTTGGATGATACAAGGGTGCAGAATGACCAAACTTGGTCTCTGCTTGTCATCGGGCCCGCCGCCTCTGGATGACAAAAGGGTGCGGATAACCGTAAGGTATCTCCGCGTATCATCGGGCCCGCCGCCTCTGGATGATACAAGGGTGCAGAATGACCAAACTTGGTCTCTGCTTGTCATCGGGCCCGCCGCCTCTGGATGACAAAAGGGTGCAGATAACCGTAAGGTATCTCCGCGTATCATCGGGCCCGCCGCCTCTGGATGATACAAGGGTGCAAAATGACCAAACTTGGTCTCTACTTGTCATCGGGCCCGCCGCCTCTGGATGACAAAAGGGTGCGGATAACCGTAAGGTATCTCCGCGTATCATCGGGCCCGCCGCCTCTGGATGATACAAGGGTGCAGAATGACCAAACTTAGTCTCTGCTTGTCATCGGGCCCGCCGCCTCTAGATGATACAAGGGTGCAGAATGACCAAACTTAGTCTCTGCTTGTCATCGGGCCCGCCGCCTCTGGATGACAAAAGGGTGCGGATAACCGTAAGGTATCTCCGCGTATCATCGGGCCCGCCGCCTCTGGATGATACAAGGGTGCAGAATGACTAAACTTGGTCTCTGCTTGTCATCGGGCCCGCCGCCTCTGGATGACAAAAGGGTGCGGATAACCGTAAGGTATCTCCGCGTATCATCGTGCCCGCCGCCTCTGGATGATACAAGGGTGCAGAATGACCAAACTTGGTCTCTGCTTGTCATCGGGCCCGCCGCCTCTGGATGACAAAAGGGTGTGGATAACCGTAAGGTATCTCCGCGTATCATCGGGCCCGCCGCCTCTGGATGATACAAGGGTGCAGAATGACCAAACTTGGTCTCTGCTTGTCATCGGGCCCGCCGCCTCTGGATGACAAAAGGGTGGGGATAACCGTAAGGTATCTCCGCGTATCATCGGGCCCGCCGCCTCTGGATGATACAAGGGTGCAGAATGACCAAACTTGGTCTCTGCTTGTCATCGGGCCCGCTACCTCTGGATGACAAAAGGGTGCGGATAACCGTAAGGTATCTCCGCATATCATCGGGCCCGCCGCCTCTGGATGACAAAAGGGTGCGGATAACCGTACGGTATCTCCGCGTATCATCGGGCCCGCCGCCTCTGGATGACAAAAGGGTGCGGATAACCGTAAGGTATCTCCGCGTATCATCGGGCCCGCCGCCTCTGGATGATACAAGGGTGCAGAATGACCAAACTTAGTCTCTGCTTGTCATCGGGCCCGCCGCCTCTAGATGATACAAGGGTGCAGAATGACCAAACTTAGTCTCTGCTTGTCATCGGGCCCGCCGCCTCTGGATGACAAAAGGGTGCGGATAACCGTAAGGTATCTCCGCGTATCATCGGGCCCGCCGCCTCTGGATGATACAAGGGTGCAGAATGACTAAACTTGGTCTCTGCTTGTCATCGGGCCCGCCGCCTCTGGATGACAAAAGGGTGCGGATAACCGTAAGGTATCTCCGCGTATCATCGTGCCCGCCGCCTCTGGATGATACAAGGGTGCAGAATGACCAAACTTGGTCTCTGCTTGTCATCGGGCCCGCCGCCTCTGGATGACAAAAGGGTGCGGATAACCGTAAGGTATCTCCGCGTATCATCGGGCCCGCCGCCTCTGGATGATACAAGGGTGCACGTCACATGAACTCAGGGTCAGCATGACAAAGATTATGGGGCGGCCGACAAAAGCAAGGCTCTTGCTCCTACGTATCCTCCAATGAGGAACTCAGACCTACGTAGTTCTTGATAACTTGTGAGACTTGAAAAAGTCTCGGTGTTTTCTCCACTAAAATGCAAACATGCTTTAGCAAAGAGACAAATATTCCAACTGTTTAGAGCAACATATGCTTTTTTGAGTGACAAACAATGCGTCTACCGGGGAAGGAGAGTCTGCCGATGGGATCCCCCATAACCATAAATGAGATTTTGGATGTTAGCATTTCGTTTCTAAATGACCATTTAGAGGAAACACCGGGTTCGACAAAAATAGAAGAAAATCACTCAAAGTGTATCAATCTTGCACAGGTAAGTGTTTCATCCTAATTCCGAACCATAGATATGTCATGACTTGACTTTGCAAATTATTTCCTATCAAATCAAAAATTACATGCGTGATCATGGATCAATAGGGCTTCCCTTGGGAATGGGTTCTTTTGGTGGTTTTTTTTTTCAGCTTTTGTGTGTTTTTGGCTTTTGATTTTTCTGGCTTTTTCTTTTTCTGTTTTTTTTTTGTTTAGCGCGGGGCGAGAAAAAAAGTCGCTAGCGCACGGGATTTTGGTGGGTAATCAAAGGGAGAAGACCATTTTAGGTCGTGGTTTCCTTTCCTTCCTTTTTTGTTCATTTGGTGACAATTCTGTTTTGTTCAGATATTGTCCGGTCCAAAGACCTCTCTGCACATTTCTTCTGTTTTCTTTCGATCCTTGATCAGGAGCTTTCTTTCCTTCTTTTCTCTTTCTCCTTTCTCCCATTCTTTGATTGGGAATTTTCTTTCTTTTCTTTTTGCTTTCTCCCACTCTTTGATTGGGAATTTCCTTTCTTTTCTTTTTTGCTTCCGAGGGTAAGGATTATGGTGAGTCAGGATTTTGGCTCAAGGTTTGTAGAATGGCTAGACATGATACATGTCGGGGTTTGGTTTGGCTCAAGGATAAAAGGGATGCCCCACATTATTTCCATGACACAAATGCAAAAATGATGATTTGGAAACTTTATGCAAAACGGGTCATGCATGCACCTATCCGGACACTCAAGTGTCAAATTTTTATGGTCATGTGATGTTAGGGCTCAGGATTCATTTCCTCTATTTTAAATCAACCCAATGTTTCCAAAATATGTTCTTTTATCAATTTGTGCATTCATCCGAGTCCATTTTGGGCATCCAGGGAAATTTTCACAGCATTCACCCTTCAGGTGTACACACATTTTTTCTTCAAAAATCGGTTATGAATTTTTTTCAAAGAAAAGTTGGAAATCGTCTCTTTTCAAAAGCATGTCGGTTTTTAGCTAGACAACTTATTTTCTCTTTTTCCACCTTTTTCCTTACTTGCTTTCTTCTTTTCCTTTTTGTTCTCTTTTCCATTTCATTCATTTCATTTTTTTTCTTTTCTATTTTTATTTTTATCATGATTTTTTTTTGTTTATTTTACACATATATTTTTTGGACGATGTTCCTAAACGAAGAACTCTACACGGTTCCAGAATTTCAAACATCATCAATAGTAATGATATATAAACACTAACGCAACAATCTAAACAAAAATGTATGCGCTGTACAAATGACAATCGAAACAACAAAAACAAACATTAGTCTCTCAAGTCAAAACAATAACATAGAATAAAAGAAATATGAAAGAAAACATGAATCTGGGGATCTCCCAGTCACGTATCTCCACTCCCTCCCAAGAAGTCAAGCAAATCGGCCATCTCCTCATCCTCGTGGGCCTCTTCTCCGTCGCCGGGAGCTTCTGGGGGTGCCTCTCCTGCTTGGGCCTCGGGCCAATCTCCGGGCCATGCAACCTCTGCCCTGAACTGGTCTGGAGTAGGGCATGAAAAAGAGGCGAAGCCCTGGCTCTGCATGCTAAGGCTCATCTGGTACAGACAATCATGGGTCCGTACATGTGCTCGGTGGTTGGCCGCCTGCTGGCGAACCAAATGCCGTAAATACTGCTCCATGTCAAATGCCCCAGCCTGGCCAGCCTGATGAGGTGGTGGGGGCGCGCCTGCGGCCTGTGGAGCATCACCCTGAGCCTGTCTCTGGGTACAGTACTTCTCAATAAAAGCCCGGGTGATGGGCGGCCGAATCACCTTGGTAGGTGCAACGGGGACCCCGAACGACTGGCAGAGTCCTGTGATCAGTGCGGGGAATCCCAGGGCCCTGTTGGACTTATCTGGGTCCAAAGGGTGCCTAGTGGGCGCCATACCTGCAAAAATATAGATGGCATCAGCGATCAACTGAGCCACATGGATGCTCATCCGTGTCAGGATGGCGTACACCAGCTGACACTTCGGCATGGGAAGGTCGGAATTATGATCGGTGGGAAGGATGTTGCTGAGGAGCAACGTCATCCATATCTGGGTCAGGGTGGTCATGTTGGTGCGCATGATTCGCACCCGCCTCCCTGCAGCAGTCCGGGCAAAATCCTGCCCCGGTATACATAGCAGCTGGGCGATGGCCTCCTCATCGAACCCATCAGACCGGTTCCTCCTCTGGCCATACTCACATTCCTGGCCCTCTTCCAACACCAACGGATATCCTAGGAGTTGGCCGATAGCGTCGGCATCAAACGGGATCCACTGACCCCTTACCCAGGATCTCATGTCACGCATGCCCTCCTCTGTTGACCAAGCATTGACATAAAACTCAAGGACTATTTCTGGATCAAACTTGGCCATGGGAGTAACCAGTGATGCCCACCGCCGGCGCCCTATTTCCTCCTGGAAATCAGTATACTCGTCGTCCCTGAGCTGGACGCGTCGCTCCCGGAGAAACGACCATCCCTTGATGGCCTCGAAGCGCTGCTGGTGTACAGCGCTCCTAAAGCGGTGACTGTCATACTCCGGAGTGGAACTAGTTCCTTCGGCTGCCTTGTCCTTCCTGGACCTCTTTGAGGCAAGCTTCCTCGGGGCCATTTCCTGCGAAGGCAAAAATTTGGAAAGTTAGTTTTACCAGTGGGACACTACTCTTAAAACAAAAACGGCATACAACCTCCTCCCATAAATACAAACATCAATGTAAATTTAGAGCAAGCTTATGCGCATATTTCCTTACGAACGTTCACTTGCACAAGACATCCTATCAACTAAGAAAAATGCACCCATATACAATCAAGGTAGCTTCATTACCTAGATTATTTACATGTACTTCCAAGGTGTATTTGTTATTTACATCACACACGCCTCCTTGGCTGAATTTACATACATACATACTCAAAGCATTTTGGGGTACCAAAAACTGCACATGCGCTCATCTTGGTATTTCTAATACCCATACATATACAAACTTCACGATGAATCTTGACTACCTACACAATAAGGTGCTACATTTCATGCTTTCTTTTTTTTTTTTTTTTTTCAAGTTTTTGCTACCTAAAGCCACATGCAAATTCAAGCATATTTTCCTTTGCTGACTAAAATTGTATTCAAATTAGAAGGTATATATTTTTTTTGTAATATGTTTTCTTCACATAACATGCAACATATTTATATATATTTTTTTGTGAGACATTTTGACTACCAAAAATTATATATACATACATCCAAGTATTTTGCTATCATACCCAAAGTGTAAATTGCCAAAGGTATCTTGCTACCTATTCTAAACCTACACATTCATGACGAGCAAAATTCCTAAACATCTAGGCGTAGGGAAAATATTGTAGTGTGGCCCATAGCTGATTGCTGGCCAAAAAGGGTAACTTTACCCAATATGCACCCCCTTTTGTATTCTTTTTGCATAAAATTTTAGTTTCTAGGCCTAGGATATATGTGGGGCAATTACTCTAGCCTTTTTCGGGAATGAATACATATTCCAAAAATAGAAAATATGTACAAACCAAAATGCCCCACGGGTTGTTTCCTTACAAAAGTCACGCGCTAATGCCATTGAGGCATTTCACCGAACACTTGGTGGGCGCGCGTTTAGGCGTCAATAACAAGAGAACGGGGACAATGTGGCACGTCCCATTGTTTCAAAATGCATTATAGGCCTAGGGCCATCCCATACCAACCCCTAATTCAACCTAATCAAGCAAGAAAACAAACCAAAATTGCCCCATATATTTGAGCACACTCCCACAATTTAGAGCACCAAAAGGAGATCAAAATACACCAATGAAAAGCTAGAAAGCTTAGGGATGGAACACTTACTTGTTGGTGATGAACAAAAGCGCAAAACGAAATCAAAAAATGCGAAAAAGGATGACCCTAGGGCTGCAAACTCGTCAATCCTGTGGGTATGGCTTTTGAAAGGGGGGAAAAGAAGTTTTTGAATGTAAGAACGCCCCCCCTTTCGTCATTCTTATAATTTGGTGCAGGGGTGGCTCGCCCAGGCGAGCCCAGCTCGCCCAGGCGAGCTAACCTGCACATTTTTTTTTTTTTTAGGGGAACCTTAATCATGTCCCCTCCCTTCTCATGGATTAGCATCTTGCCTAACTTGAACTTACTTAGGTTAGAATTAGGTGTTGATTACTTATTCTTACAAATAGTAAAAGAAAGCTGCAAAATACAAAGGATACGGGGCTGCCTCGCAGCGACATTCTCTGCTTGTCTCGCGCAGAGAAGGGGCAACGATCGGTCGGTCGTGACCCCATCCCTACTTGCATCCGTCCTTAAGTACCTGCAAGTAATAAACAACCAGGTATGGCCAATCTTGACCGCGTCATTACCCTACCTTGATTGGTTTCTGCCGCTCACGTTTTGTCTCTACCTCAGAAGGTAGCCCAAGGTGATCCTGCCCCTGTTTTACCACAACAATACACATGCGTATGCGTATGCGTATGCATGAATGTTTTCAAACGCAGCAAATTTAGGGAAAGTTGGTTCAGGTTCAATTCTAATTAAGCGCTTGGGGGATCCCATGAACTGAGCGGAAGGGCTCAGGTGATCACAGATTAACGCAAGGTGTGAAACTAACGTGAGGACTAAAAACCTCGAATCCACGTTCATTTCTTTGAAAGATTGTAACGAGAGATACAACAGACAGGAAATCCCTGGGGGAAATCCAGAAAACGCATAAAGATAAAGAACATGCAGCGACATCCTTAATTGCCCCAGCTTCTAAGCATAATATTGTTTGACGACATCAGAGTTCACGGGTGAAGGTAGCTCTTCGCCATCCATGTTGGTCAGCACCAGGGCTCCTCTGGAAAAAGCCCTCTTCACAACAAAAGGCCCTTCGTAGTTCGGGGCCCATTTCCCTCGATGGTCCTTGACAGCATGGGACATTTTCTTTAGCACAAGGTCTCCCTCATGGAACTTGCGTAAGCGTACTTTCTTGTCGAATGCACTCTTCATTCTTTGCTGGTATAAGCGCCCATGACTCATGGCCGTTAAGCGCTTACCCTCAATGAGGTTGAGCTGATCATAGCGTGTTTGAGCCCACTCTGATTCCTTTAATCCGGATTCTGCCAAGATCCTTAATGACGGGACTTCTACCTCAAACGGTAACACAGCCTCCATCCCATATATCAATGAGAACGGCGTTGCCCCAGTTGACGTTCACACTGAAGTCCGGTAACCGTGTAACGCGAATGGGAGCATCTCGTGCCAATCCTTGTATGACACGGTCATCTTTTGGATAATCTTTTTGATATTCTTATTGGCCGCTTCCACGGCTCCATTCATCTTTGGCCGGTAGGGCGTGGAATTGTGATGCTGGATTTTAAACTCCTCGCACATTTCCGCCATCATCTTATTATTCAGGTTGGTGCCGTTGTCCGTCATAATCTTCCTTGGCAAACCATATCGGCAGATGATCTCTTTCTTAATGAACCTGACCACTACATTCCTCGTGACATTGGTATATGAAGCCGCCTCGACCCACTTGGTGAAATAATCTATCGCTACGAGGATGAAGCGATGACCATTCGAGGCCTTGGGCTCAATGGCCCCGATGACATCTATTCCCCACATGGAGAAAGGCCAAGGGGCGGACATGACATTCAGAGGATGTGGTGGGGCATTGACATTATCTGCGAACGCTTGACATTTGTGGCACTTCCTCACATGGACACAACAATCACTTTCCATGGTAAGCCAGTAATAACCTGCTCTTAGGATCTTCCTGGCCATAGCATGTCCGTTGGCGTGCGTTCCAAACGAGCCCTCATGGACTTCTTCGATCATGTGATTTGCCTCCTTGGCATCCACACACCGCAGGAGTGTCATGTCGTGATTTCTTTTATACAGTATGCTTCCGCTCATGAAGAAACCGGCTGCCAACCTCCTCAATGTCCTTTTATCGTTGTCGGCAATCTCTGGCGGGTATTCTTTGCTTACGACATATCGCTTGATGTCGTAATACCAAGGCTTTCCGTCCCGTTCCTCTTCCACTTGGCAACAATGTGCGGGTTTGCCACGACACCAAAATTCAATGTAGGGTAGATCCCCGTGCGGTGTTAGCTGGAACATAGACGCCAACGTAGCAAGTGCATCCGCCATTTGATTTTCCTCGCGGGGAACATGATGGAAGGAGATCTCATCGAAAGTCTTAGCCAATTCCTTGATATAGGCTTTGTAGGGTATCAGCTTGGGATCTCTAGTTTCCCATTCCCCTCTCAGCTGATGGATTACCAACGCTGAGTCGCCGTACACCTTGAGTAGTTTGACATTGGAGTCAATTGCTGCCTGGACGGCTAGGGCACATGCTTCATATTCGGCCATGTTGTTGGTGCAGTCGAATCCTAGCCTGGCTGTGAAAGGTACACATTGATTGTCCGGAGAGACCAACACTGCCCCAACGCCATGACCTAGAATGTTTGACGCTCCGTCAAACCATACAGTCCATTTGTCCCGATCTTCGTCCAACTTTTCCTCGAACAAGGCCATGATGTCCTCATCCGGGAATTTCGGATGCATGGGCTGGTAGTCGTTAAGAGGCTGTTGAGCCAAATAATCTGCCAAAGCGCTTCCTTTTATCGCCTTTTGGGTGACGTAGACTATATCAAACTCAGATAGCAAGACTTGCCACCGGGCGATTCGTCCTGTGAGAGCTGGCTTTTCAAAGATGTACTTAACCGGGTCCATTTTGGATATCAACCAGGTAGTATGGCTCAGCATGTACTGCCTTAGGCGATGGGATGCCCATACTAAAGCACAACACGTTCTTTCGAGCAAGGAGTAATTCATCTCACAGGTCGTGAACTTCTTACTTAGGTAGTAAACAGCGCGCTCTTTCTTCCCGGATTCGTCATGTTGCCCCAGCATACACCCCATTGACTCGTCCAAGATTGTCATGTACAAAATGAGAGGCCTTCCAGGTACTGGTGGCATAAGCACGGGAGGATTCATTAGGCACTTTTTGATCCTTCCAAAAGCCTCTTGGCAATCCTCATTCCACCGATCAGTTTGGTTTTTGCGCAAGAGTTTAAACAACGGCTCACAAATGGCGGTGAGCTGCGATATGAATCTGGCAATATAATTCAAGCGCCCCAGGAAACCTCGGACTTGCCTCTCTGTACGGGGTTCTGGCATCTCAAGGATAGCCTTCACTTTTTCGGGGTCTACCTCTATCCCTTTCTGGCTTACAATGAAACCAAGCAATTTCCCTGATTTGACCCCAAAGGTACACTTAGCAGGGTTCAACCTTAATTGATATTTCTTAAGCCTTTCGAACAATTTCCGCAGGTTGACAAGGTGTTCTTCCTCGGATTTAGATTTAGCAATTATGTTGTCCACGTAGACCTCGATCTCTTGATGCATCATATCATGGAACAAAGCTACCATGGCCCGTTGATAAGTTGCCCCGGCATTCTTGAGTCCAAAGGACATCACCTTGTAACAGAACGTTCCCCACAGGGTGACGAAAGTAGTCTTTTCCATATCCTCGGGCGCCATCTTTATCTGATTGTAACCAGAGAAACCGTCCATGAAGGAAAATAAAGCGAAATTGACCGTGTTATCTACGAGGATATCGATGTGTGGTAAAGGAAAATTGTCCTTGGGACTGGCCCGATTCAGGTCCCGATAATCTACACACATTCGTACTTTCCCATCTTTTTTAGGAACTGGTACGATGTTGGCAACCCATTCTGGATACCGAGCGACGGCCAGAAATCCAGCGTCAAATTGCTTCTTCACTTCTTCTTTTATTTTCAAGGATGTTTCGGGCTTCATCCTTCTCAGTTTCTGTTTTACCGGGGAACACTCGGGATTTAGAGGTAATCGGTGCTGTACAATGTCAGAACTCAAACCGGGCATATCTTGGTATGACCAAGCAAAGATGTCTTGGTAGTCTTTTAGCAGGATTATTAATTCTTCACGGATAGGTGCGGTAATACCTGTACCTATCTTTACTTCCCTCTTTCCACTGCCAATTCCTAAGTCTACTAGCTCTGTTTCTTCTTGATGAGGCCCCGTTTCTTGGTCCTCATGGGCGACCATTCTTTCTAGTTCTGGGGGAAGTCCCACATCCTCATCTCCTTCATCTTCCATTTGATTCATTTCTCGCTCGAAGTCGATAGGCGGGTCCCAGGTATTAGTACCTTCGGGGGACTCGTCATCGGATCTGCCGTTTCAGAAAAAGAAGTAAACATGCAAATGAATGAGAATGGGTAGAGACCAGGAACAGATGAAGAAAGATCCTTGTATTATAAATTCAAAAACAAAAGACACAAAGCCTTAACAAAAGGAAAAACTCTAAAGCCTAGGCCCAACTATAGAGCTTTTAAAACCGTAAAGGTTTACATTATGCTCGTTGCGTAAATGCCGGGGCGTTCCTCCACTCGCCAATTTCCCAGCTGGAAATCAGGAGGGCATGGTCGTACCAAATCCAAAGTACTCGGAATATCATCCTCGCATATCGCGAACGCTTTACCTTTGTCTCCTAGACCCGCGCTTATAAAGCTTCTACTTATGTGGCAGGGAGGGCTTCCTTCACTTTCTTGTCTCCAACGCGAGCTTTGACCACTGTTCTTCCTTCCCGCGATGCTTCTTTTCATGTCCGCCTGAGTGAGCTTATAGCCTAAACCATACTTCCCACGATTTCCTTGGGTATTTATCAGGCTAGTTATGCCGCCGTTGTTTTTGCCTAAACCCATCCCGGGTTCATAACCGTTCCCCAACATAACCCGGGCCATCATTACCGCTGCATCGGACAGACAAGGCTGCCCAAAGAGGGAGTCCACGGAGGAGATGCTGACCACCTCAAAAGACTGGAAAGCAGTTTCTAACGATTCTTCTGCGGCTTCCACATAAGGCATGGAGGATGGGCAGCTTACCAAGATATCTTCCTCGCCTGACACGATGACCAAGTGCCCCTCCACTACGAATTTCAGCTTTTGGTGGAGTGTAGAAGGCACAACTCCCACTGAGTGAATCCACGGGCGCCCCAACAGGCAGCTGTAGGGGGGGTTAATATCCATTATTTGGAAGGTGACTTGACAGGTGTGAGGGCCTATTTGTACTGGGAGATCGATCTCTCCCCTAACCTCTCGGCGAGTGTCGTCGAAGGCCCGAACCACCATTGAACTTGGTTTTAAGTGGGAAGCATTGAATGGTAACTTCTCCAAAGTGCTCTTAGGCATCACGTTTAAACTGGAACCATTATCGATGAGTACCTTGGCTACGATATGGTCCATACACTTGACTGATACGTGTAAAGCCTTATTATGCCCTCTACCCTCGGCGGGGATTTCTTCTTCGGCGAAGGCAAGATAGTTGTTGGCAGTGATATTGTTGACCAGCCCTCTGAAACCTTCTACCGAGATATCTTGGGCCACGTGAGCCTCGTTCAGCACTTTTACTAGCAGAGCCCGATGAGGCTCGGAGCTCATAAGTAACTCAAACAGCGAGACCCTAGCCGGGGTTTTGTTGAGCTGTTCGATAACCTTGAATTCGCTCTGCTGAATTATCCGAAGGAACTCGCTGGCTTCCTCTAGCGACACCTCCTTTCTACCATCTTTTTTCTCCGGGGGACCCTTTGCTGGAATATCTTTATTCGAAGCGTGGGGTGCTTCGCCATCTTGTTCCTCCACCACTTTTCCTTTTCCCTTGACGTCGGCGGGTTGGACTGGTAGGTCCGGAGGTGCGAACACACGACCACTACGGGTCACACCACTCAGTCCCGTGATATTTGTTACTTTAGCTGACAGCGAGCTGACGTCAGTGGCTTCTTCTTCCTTCTTCCCCGGAGGTGTATATCTCCACGGGACCGCGTGACTATTTTGGTACGGGAAAGGAACAGGTTTGGCTATTAAGGGGTGTCCGGGCTTTTGCGAAGCTGCGCTTTTAGTGAAGTATATCACCAAGGGTTTGGGCTTCACAACACCACTCCCCTCCGTAGATTGCATGCATATATGCTGCTCTTCTTTTCCTTCAATGCCGACTTCCAGTCGACCTTGATCTATCATCCGCTGTAATAATTCCTCTACTTCCAAACACGTCTCCATGTCATGCATCTCGCCGGAGTGTAGCAGACAGGAATCCTCCTTACACCCACTATGGGGAATCACACCTCTTTTTTGTAGGGCCTCAAAGATAAACCTCCTAGGGGTTGCCACATCCCTTAAAGGTTTAGACCTGTGCGGCCTATCGGACTCAACTGCATTAACCGCTCCCCCTCCATGATTGGCGAGCGGGTTGGTTCTCACATTGGGCCGATCCTCTTGGAAAGTCAGCCATCCGGCATCCATTAAATGTTGGACCTTGTATTTAAGGGCCAAGCATTTTTCGACGGAATGCCCCGGGACACCCCCATGGTACTTGCAAGTTGCGTTAGGGTCATACCACTTCGGGAAAGGGGGTTCGAGGACCCTTCCGGGAGTTACCACGGCCAAATGATTGGCAATGAGGGATGGTAGAAGATCTTCGTACGTCATTGGGAGCGGGGTGAATTCCGGCAATGGCCTTGGAGGGAAGTTCCTTGTCGTGTTGGAATTACCGGCCGGTCGAGTCGTGTTCGGAGTCGGAACTTGGGGAGCTTCCCTCTGGGTGGGTGCCTTAGGCTGCACGGGTGTTGAACTAGAGGCGTTCCCAGCATGAGCCGAGAAGCTTGGGTGATGTTGCGCGTACTGATGGGTACCATGAGGTGTTTGCTGGGGTTTGACCCACGCGGGTGTTGAAGAGACGGCATGGGCATCTCCTTCCTTCCTTTTTGCCCCTGTTGCCCCGATTCTTTTGGCATTCGCGTTTGTGGAGGAAACGTAATCAAACTTTCCTCTTTTCAATCCAACCTCGATTCTTTCCCCGGCAAACACCAGATCCGCAAAGCTGGACGGCATGTAACCCACTAGCTTCTCATAGTAGAACACTGGCAGAGTGTCTACCATCATGGTGATCATCTCTCTCTCAACCATGGGAGGAGCTACTTGTGCCGCCAAATCCCTCCATCGCTGCGCATATTCTTTAAAGGTTTCACCCTCTTTCTTGAACATATTCTGCAGTTGAGTACGGTCAGGAGCCATATCAGAATTGTACTGATACTGCCTTAGGAAGGCGGTAATCAGATCCTTCCAAGTACGGATACGGGAGGCTTCCAAATTAGTGTACCACACTACCGCAGCTCCGGCCAAGCTATCCTGAAAGAAGTGTATCAACAGCTTTTCATCTTTAGAGTGGGCGCCCATCTTACGGCAGTACATTTTGAGATGGTTTTTGGGACAAGTCGTCCCTTTATACTTGTCAAAGTCCGGCACTTTGAACTTCGGGGGAATAACAACATCGGGTACTAAGCAAAGATCCGTCATGTCTGCAAACGGATAGTCCCCAAATCCTTCCACAGCCCTCAATCTTTCCTCGAGGAGATCGAGCTTCCTTCTTTCTTCAGTTGCCGGGGGCGGCCCTTCCATGGACAAAACTATTGGCGATGCTGCAATGTTGGGTTGAGGCAACGTGCCTGGTGCCGGCCCCTCGGGGATCGGGGGATAGAACTCGACATCCCTTCGAGCATAATCTTGAGGGTCTTTATGGACTTCGTCGGGCTGCTGAGGAGGCTCTCTTTCATGGACAGGAGAGGCAATGTGGCCCGCATCTTCTTGCAAGACGGGTGGTGAATAGTTGGCCGGCAATCCATAAGGGTAAGCCGCTCGATTGTATCCCAGGTGAGGGCTGCCATCGTGCCCCAGTGTGTCCCTTCCCCGTCCTACTATGTTTGAGGGAGGATGGTGCGTAGTTGCCAAGAGAGTCGGGTCTGCTTCGGCAGCCGAACTGACAGCGGCGGCGGTGGCCGCGTTCTTCTCTATGAGCTGCTTCATACTTAACATGGCCTCCATCATGGAGGCCATTTGTTCTTTCAGAGCCGACATGTCGGCTTTCATCTGTTCCTGCATCTCCTCTTGATCACCCATCGTTCTAGATTTGGATCTGGTGCGATAGGGATCCCTTGCGGCGCGTTTAGTTATGGTGTTTTTCCCTAAAAAACCAAATGTGAGGAGTGGGTAAAGAAAGAAAATGCATGCTAGAGATGAAATGTAGGAGTGATTTGATTTGCACAAGCTTTTTGGAGTAGAAACATGGGACCAACTCATTTTATTTCAAAAAAGAAGTCGTATCCAGTCAAGGTCTGAGAGACCATACAAGTTTCTTAACGATTTCTAATTATGTGGGCCATTAAGTCTATCATATGCTGACAATAGCCGAGAAGCCCATGAGTCTCTTCGGGGGTGGAGTAGGTGTCTGCCATCGCCTTGGCCTTGGCTAACAAGCGGGGAAGTTCTTGACTCCCGTTCAAGGTAAGAGCAAACCGGTCCATCCACATGGTTGCCTCTTGGTGTAAAGAGTCGATCACCCTTCCTCTAGCCTCTTTTTCCGCATATACTTGAGCATACTCATCCGCGATTCTATGCTCGTGGGCCGTGGCTAGACCTAACTCTTCTTGGTACTTGGCGATGATAGCTAGCATGTTGGTCTCCGTCTCGCATAAATGCTGAGACAAGCTTCTTTTGGACCTTGAACAAGCAATTAACTCCTCTTTCAGAACCATGCTATGTGCTCGCGACTGGTCTCTTTCTTCCCTTCACAACTTGAGTTCACTATTGCTACCCCATAGAGCTCCGCGAAATTTGTTTCGGCCATACTCTTCCTTGCGAGCCCTCTTGGTCTCTTGTTCAAGGGCTCTTGCAGTAATTGCATTCTCTTCCCGTAACCCGGCACACTCCTTCCGAACGTGTGTAGCGGCCAACTTGAACTTCTCCTTGGCAAGTTTTGCCTTTCCTAACTCGCTTTTGAGAGTTTGGACTTCTTCGTCCTCTTCCGGTGCTTCAAAACTCTCTTCGCTGACGACTTTTAACTTGGCGAGCCAATCTAAACCTCGTATATGAACTTTCAGCCATTTGTGGTACCCACCAATGATGCCATTACGAATGCCTCTAAGCTCTTGATCTTTCCTTAACGGGGTTTCCCATGCCTTATGGATTCTTTGTATAGTCTTGGAACTTTGTGCTCCGAGATCCCTCACAAGGAAAGGAGACATGCTTTCTTCCGTCGGTGCTCCCCTCATGGGGTACCCTAGTTGTCTTATAGCGAGCGCGGGATTGTAGTTAATACAACCCCTCGTTCCTACCAGCGGAATGTTTGGGTATCCTCCACATGAGAAAAGGACTCCTTCTTTTCCTTCCTTCCATCGGGGGAACCAACTGATTGTTCTACCTCCTATCCCGGCCAAGAGCTGGTCCCAATCTATTCTCCTCTTTTCAGTGCACGAGTGATGGCTCAGGAGCGGACATGGATGTCTTGTGTCTTGTCGGAACAAGTGCGAAACCAACCAAACACAGAGGGCGGGTAAGCAACAGATGATCCGTGCGCTACTCTTTTCGCACCTTCGGTCAAATGTGTCCAATAGATCTGCCATGACAGCTACCACTGGACTTTCCTTGCTATGGTGGTAGGCAAGGACAGCGTCGATTGCTGCTAGGTCTACCAAACCATCCACGTTTGGAAAGAGGACGACTCCAAAAATTAGCAAAGCTAACACATCCATAAACGGGACCCAGTCTCCTTGATTGGCCATACCCCTCGCCTTGTCTTCTAGGTACCTCTGTGGTAGGCCCGCTATGCCGTTCCGAGTCTGTTTTATGCGGTCCAAACCTCTTGCTGAATCCTTGACCACAGTTGCAATTCTGCTCAAAGAGGGGAGACACCCGGAGGAAAGGTATGGTTTTCTTCCCCCGAGAGGACACCCTAGAATTTCCTCAAATTCTTCAATGGTTGGTACCAATTGGAAGTCTCCGAATGTGAAGCATCTCAAAGGCTGGTTGTAGTATTGGGTAAGTGATACAATGGCTTCTATGGACACCTCTGCTATGGTTAACTCTAAGATCTTTCCGTAAGTCTTGCGGAAGGCTTGCATTTGGAGGGGTTCCATCAACCGCCCTAATTCCTTGAGGCTGGTGGTATCTAGGCTTTTGACCTTGACTTGGTAGAACCTCTTGCCGGTTTGATTTGTTCCCATGCTTACTAAAGTGAGACAAAAGCTGGTGCAAATCAAAACTCCGATATCTCATGGGTGGGATGGATGAATGCATGATGGAATGCATATGACACAGATGCAATCTAGGAATGCGGGGGTCCGGGGAATTTGTCCCCTTCTTAGATACGACGTCTAGGGGTAGCAAAATGCCCCAACGCACGTTTTTAAGAAGGCGACACGGACCTTCCGTTGGTTTGTTTACAGTAGGGATCAAGACAGAACCCATATGCAATGCCTATGCAAAAGACACAATGCGGGAATGTACACAGTATGACAATATTTACCGAACATAAGCAAAAGGGTATATGATACTCATGCATGGCAGTGTGAAAAATGGCACACAGCGTGTTTGCTCCGTGCCCCTATTTAAGGGACCTATAAGGGAAAAAGCTAACTAGGTGTCATACCCTAATTTCGTCCGGGGACCTTTGCTTGATGACATGCGACCTTTCTTTGGTCCTTGTGAGGTGCTTGGCACCCATCATTAGGCAATTTGTGAAATTCCAGGACATGCCGGAAAACCAAAAAATATTGATGCACAATCCGTAAGTTTCCGTGACACACCGGAAATCTAATGGAAGCATCGTTGCATAATTAAGTGAGATTCCGTAACATTCCGTAAGTCAAAAAGGGGATGATTATGTAATCCGCAAGGTTCCGTAACATTACGGAAAGAAAACAAGTATCGTTACGAGATTCGTAAGTTTCCGTAACTTTACGAAAAAAGAATCACCAAAAAAGGTAAGGGGGGTGAACTTATCAAGATAGGGGTGTAAATAGCAATTCAAATCTAGGCCCTTCTAGAACATTTTGGAAGTTGGGTTGCTTAAGGAGGAAGCAACTGGGCGGCAAGCTCCTCCACGTTTTTGAAAAATGGTTTTCGGGGCTTCCGCGGCTTCCGTAATACTTCCGTAAAATTTCCGAAAACCTTGGGTAAGCATATTCCAGTTAACATTGGTAAAAGGGAAAAGAAAAAAGATGAAAATCAAATTCGAAAACAGTTCCGTAAGGCTTCCGTAACTTTTCCGTAAAATACAAAAAGGGGGGTGAACTTAGTAATTCGGGTGCGCTTAGAAATCTTCTTCATTAAGTCTTTGGGCGGCAAGCACCTCCCTTTTTTTCTATAAATAGGGGAGGGGGGAGCTGTTTCAAAAGGTTCAGCCCCTTTGGCACTTCTCTCTCTTTCGAATTTGCTTGGAAAAATCGTTTCCGTGAAGAAAATCTAAGCCGAGGCGCTTCCGAAACGCTTCCGTAAGCGATTCTGTGGAAATTCTTCATCGTTCTTCACCGTTCTTCATCCGTTCTTCGTTCGTTCTTCGTTCTTCAACGGGTAAGTTTTCGAATTCGAGACTTTCAATTCATTTCTTGTTTTGTCTACTTTCACTTTAATTTCGTTTACTTTCAATTTTCTTTTCTTCCGTTTTTAACGTGCTTTAACCATTTATTTAAGCCGTTTTCTCGTCTAATAAATGATAAAATGAATTTCAACCGATCATTTGTGTTGTAATCTCGTTTAATCACTGTTAAAACGAAATCTAACCGATCGTTCACGCTATAACCTCGGTTAAACCAAAAAAGGTAAAATAATAATAAAATAATCAAAATATCTTGAAAAATAATAATAAAATAATCAAAATATCTTTGAATAAGATAATAAAAAAAAATCAATCGGACGTTTTTCATTGGAAGTTTCCTTGAATGAATTGATTAATAATCAAAGTGAAACTAAGACTAAAATCAACTCACAAATCAAGTTTTGTCCGAAAAATCACTAAAAACCGTTTTAAGGCCCAACGCCTTAAACGGTCCTCTTTGCTTTTATCGGTTAACATGGACCGTTCAAAAGCATAAAATCAACATGTGACTTTACCGCTTTTGCAAGAACTACGTAGGTCTGATTTCCTCATCGCAATTGAGGATACGTAGGAGCAAAAGCCCCGCTTTTGTCGACCACCCCAAGAGATCGTTAATGGTCCAAATGCCTTAACGTTTCTCTCCTTTCAAAAACAAGAGATCGTTAATGGTCCAAATGCCTTAACGTTTCTCTCCTTTCAAAAACAAGAGATCGTTAATGGTCCAATGCCTTAACGTTTCTCTCCTTTCAAAATCAAAAGACCGTTTAATGGTCCAACACCTTAAATGACCTTTTGTTCAAATAAAAAACATATTTTGCAAAAAAGACAAAAAACAAACTTAAACCAAACACTTTGTTCCGAAAGAACTACGTAGGTCTGATTTTCTCATCCCAAATTGAGGAATACGTAGGAGCAAAGGGAAACACCCTTGTCGACCACAAAAAAAAAAATATAAAAAGGGTATAAAGGATATAAGGACATGAAAGGGAACGTAAAAATCAAAGTCATGTTTGCACATTCGATTAAAGGCTGCCGTCCCTTGGGGCGGACGTGTGGGGTGCCAATACCTTCCCCGTGCGTAAATACAACTCCCGAACCTTTCACTTAAAAGTTCGTAGATCGCGTCTTTTCTGGTTTTTCCGACGTTTTCCTCAAATAAACGTTGGTGGCGACTCCGCGCGTATTCCTTTCGTGGAACACGCATCCCGCGAGTCTCGCGTCGCCCTCCCGCCGAAGGGTAGGTTGCGACAGTTGGCGACTCCACTGGGGACTGTTTTTAGAGAGTTAGGCCATTTAATCTTGTGCAATGTTTTACCGTGACTTATCCCTTTGTTGGTTTTCCTTCATTATGTTCTTATGTATATAAACTCTTTGTTGCTTTTAGTGTGTTTTAAAATGTATGCATGGGGTAAATATTTATTCATTTGATGCACACAAACACCAACACTATTTGCACACACTGTGAGTAAAAAAGGGCCCTATACCCGGGTTCATGGGAACATAAGGAGCGGAAGTGAATCTGTGGTCATGCTAGGTCTCCGACTTGCTTGATTACAGTGAACCCTCATCTAGAGCTTTTTTCTTTGAAAACTTATTGTTGCTAGTAGTCCCTACTGCTGCAATATGTTTTTCGAAGAGAATGATACCTCTAGAAACTATCAAAAGAGATATGACTACCTTGGGGGTTATTACTAAAAGCCTAGTTAGCTCTCTCCCTTATAGGTCCCTTAAATAGGGGCACGGAGCAAACACGCTGCGTGCCATTTTTCACACTGCCATGCATAAGTGTCATATACCCTTTTGCTTATATTCAGTGAGTATTGTCATACTATGTACATTCCCGTGTTGCACCTTTCGCATATGCATCGCACATGGGTTCTGTCTTGATCCCCTCTGTAAACAAACCAACGAAGGGTCCGTGTCACCATTTTAAATACATACGTTGAGGCACTTTGCTACCCCTAGACGTTGTATCTAAGAAGGAGACAGTTTCTCGGGCTCTCGTGTCCGTAAAATGCATTCATATCATGCACCGCATAAACATCTCTTCAGCATCATAATGAACATATCGTTCCTGCATTTGTCTGTTATCACATTCCCATTTTGCATGAGTCATTGCATCATCATATGCGTTCAACATACTTTTTGTTTGCTCATACATGATCCTTGTATTTTCCTCTACAAAACAAAAACAAAAAAAAGGGAAGTACGAAAATTCACGCAGCATTCTTAGTTGCATATATTCCGTACCATGAGCCAACCATGTTGGGATCATAAACCCATTTCTAAAAAAAAAAAAAAACAAAAAAAAACACACACAACAATAAAACAAAATAATTGAACATGGTACCTAATGCATGGTTAACTAGGAAATGGTGTTTCTTCGGGCATCTCAATTTCATAATTACATTTTCCATGCATAGCTTAAAGTATGCCCGAGTCATTCATCCCTATGAGATGTTGTTGAAATATTGGCGATCAGAATTGCCATTCCTTGGATTATAGGGTTGAACCAAGCTCATGCTTTTTCGAAAAAAGTTCATCAAGTCAAGTTGAAGTATGGAAGTAACTATCTTGCAAAAATTGGGGCAAAAGATGAATCGAGTCACATCACTGCTTCGTCTACTGCCAAACATATTTAGGATTGTTGATGTCCTTGTTACTTCCAGTTTCACCTTGACAAAGATGTCATGGACCATGTTGAAAATCTAAAATGATTCAACCCCATATCCTGCGTAAAAATTCGCAATACTTCAACTGTACGTCATTCGCATACATCCATGCTTTTCATTGGTTGCATTGCTCATTGCATTCTTTCCTTGAAAAATAAAATAAAATAAAATAAAATGAACTTAATCATTGTTATAAAAAAGAAAGGGACACGCTTTACGACGCCCTTACCGAACTCGTGCTAGAGCTAGAGTAATGGGTGAAGTAGAGGAGATACAAGAGAAGATGAAGGCCGACATAGAGGCCATTAAAGAGAAAATGGCCACAATGATGGAGGCCATGATGAGCGTGAAGAAGATAATGGAAGCCAATGCGGTTGCAATTGCCGCTACCAGCGTTGTTGCTAAGGTGAACCCGACGTCCCCATCCGGCCTCAAGCAAATGAATCATCCAACCTCAAATATGGTAGGCAAAGATTTAGGAAGTACGGGCGGCCCCCATGATGTGCAAATTCAAAACGAGCACGCCTTCCCGTCATATGGCTTGCCTCTCAACTATACGCCACCCAATGTGGCGTACACTCCCAATAAGAATGTCAATAACTCCACTCCTATACCCATTGAAAGCCAGCAACCCCAAACTGATCATGCACATGTCTCTTAAACCGTGGAAGAGACCCATGAAATTCCCCATCACAATCTAGCCGACTTCGAGCCTTGGCTCGAATATACCACTGAAGGGCAAGCAGTTGGTGGTATACCCCTACAAAACCCTTTGGAGGGCCCTCAGTATCACCCACAACTGCACCTCTTGCATTCCACAGCGGTTAAAAACCCTCATGACTATGGCAGGAATGGGAAAGTTGGATCATCTAGAGGAAAGGCTCAGGGCCATTGAAGGAGGTGAAGATTATGCCTTTGCTAACCTAGAAGAGTTGTTCCTAATACCCAAACATGGTCATTCCCAAGTTCAAGGTGCTGGACTTTGACAAGTACAAGGGGACTACTTGTCTCAAGAACCATCTAAAGATGTATTGTCAGAAGATGGGGGAATACGCAAAAGATGAGGAATTGTTGATACATTCCTTCCAAGAAAGTCTTACTGGGGTAGCTGTTACCTGGTACACTAACTTGGAACCTTCCCGAGTCCATTCTTGGAAGGACCTAATGGTTGCCTTTGTTAGGCAGTATCAGTACAATTTTGATATGGTTCCGGATAGGATGCAACTACAGAACATGTGCAAAAAGGGGGACGGATCATTCAAAGAACACGCCCAAAAGGTGGAGGGATCTGGCGGCCCAGGTGGTACCCCCAATAATGGAAAGGGAGACGATAATCGTGATGGTAGACACATTATCAGTACTCTACTATGAAAAGATGGTGGGCTGCGCACCCTCAAAGCTTTGCAGATTTGGTCTTCGCCAGTGAAAGGATCAATGTGGGTCCGAAAAGAGGCAAATTTGATCATCCTACTAGGACGACTGAGAAAACTGGGGCAAATAAAGAGGGTGAGGATGAGGGAGAAACCCATGCTGTGACTGCCATTCCTGTACGGCCAAGTTTCCCACCAACCCAACAATATCTTTACTCAGCCAATAACAAACTTTCTCCTTACCCACCACCCAGTTATCCACAAAGGCCATCCCTAAATCTACCACAAAGTCTGTCTACCGCACTTCCAATGACGAACACCACCTTTAGCACAAACCAAAAAAACACCAACAAAAAGGAATTTTGCAGCAAAAAGCCTATAGGGTTCACCCCAAATTCCGTTGTCATATGCTAAACTTGATCCCATATCCACTCAATAATTCAATGGTAGCCATAACCCCAACCAAGGTTCATCAACCTCCATTTCTCCGAGAATACGACTTGAACGCAACGTGTGCTTGTCACGGAGAAGCCCCGGGGCGTTCCATTGAGCATTGTAGGGCTCTGAAGCGTAAGGTGCAAGGTCTAATTGATGCGGGCTGGCTGAAATTTGAGGAGAATCGCTTGTTGAATCCTAACATTGACAAGAGATGCCACACATGGGGCAATTTTGAAAGCTGTTGTTAGGTGTCCCTAATGACTCATCAGGGTTTCCAAGTTTATGCCATTATTGTAAACCACAGCTACAATGTTAAATGAAATGGATAAAGTTGATATCTTTGTCCCTCATCCTCTCACAAACGTATGTTTGCTTATTCAACTTTCACCGGAATGTGGGTGCAAGCCATTGGTCTGTTTGCTCAAGCGACCTGCGCTCCTGAGTGTTGACTTCCAAGACTGTTCAATCAGAGATTACTCGTCTTGCACGTTGGTGGGGGTGCCGTAAAACAACGAGTAAAGTTCAAAACAAATAAGTTTCAAAATAAAATAAAATAAAAGTGTTCAAAAAGAAAAAAAAACATTTGATTGACTGTGCTTTCAAGACGTTCATGTGACCTCATTTTATCATCCTGGAAAGTTTGTCTTTTTAGAGAGAAGTGAGTTATCAAGAATAGGATGTTGGACAAATGGCCTCAGTTACCTTGAGAAGAAGAGGGGATTGAATTAAGATACGAATATTATTCCCCAATTAAACTTTCACTCTCTCTTTTCGGATTAACAATGCACATAGGGACAACCCTTTCCTTGTGTTCAGGAATCCTCTACAACAAGAGACCCACGGTCTCTTAATCCCTTTTCAGAAATAAGAAGAAGAGAAGAAGAGGTCTCTCGTAAAAGAGGTAGATTGTAAAATGAAGATCAATCAAAAATTCCTTATTGAATAAGCAAGTGGTTGACCAAGGAATCTTTTTGAGAGGATAAGACATTTCAGTTCAGAAAAACTCTTGATCTTTCGAGAGGATAAAACTGTTTGGGCAATAAAAACTCTCTTTAAAACATTTGAATGGCCGTTCATAAAAAATTTGAATAGATATGTCTCTTGGAAATTATTTTCTGAAAATCTCCTCTGGTAATCAATTACAAGACTTATGTAATCGATTACAGGTTTTAAAAATTTGAATTAAAATATTTTTAACTACTGGTAATCGATTACCAGAGAGCAAATCTCAAATTGAAATGATAGAATTCTTTGGTCAAACCTTTGTTTGTTTCAATTTGGAAACTTCTTCCTAAAGATTCTAAAGAGATCAAACTTGATCATATATGTTGATTTTCTTGGATTCTAGTCTTGAATAAAACTTAGAAGCACTTGATCCTTTAGCATCATCAAGACATCAAAACATCTTGCTTCTACATAGGAGTCATTTGACTTAATCCATCAACTGAAAGATCCTTCAACTATTTCTCGTCCTTGGAAAATTCTTTTTGCAAGAATCAACTGCTTCTTTCATTCTTCCTCACTACGAGGTCGTGAAAACAAGACAACACTTGGTACCTCTAAGCCCTACACTGGGGCAACGAAAGGCACCATGCAAAAACCTCAAGCGAACCTAGGGGCAGATTAGAAGTTCTCACCCAATAGGTTCCCTCCTACAAGGTCATGACGAAAGGCAACGATTGGTACCTCAAAGCCTTACACTGGGGCAATGAGGGGCACCGTGCATGAGCCTCAAGTGAACATAGGGGCCGATCAAAAGTTCTCACCCATCGATGTTTTTAACAAAAAAAAAGGGACAAACCCTAGGATTTCAATGGATTGATTAAACATCAAACGACTCCATTGCCGTCACTCCAAAATGGTCAAGTGACTAAATCAAAAAGAACATACACTCTGAGGGAGTTCCCGGAGAGATTTGCAAAAAGATAGGATGAGGTTGCATGAATTATCACCTTTTTCAAAAGGGCAGTCAATCTGTGTTTTCCCAAAAAAAAAAAAAATCAAATCAAAATCAAAATCACAAAATAGGGAAAGAATGCCATGAACATTGTACAACTTTCCATTACATTGTATTGTTTCATATAAAGTCCGCATTTACCCAAATTTCACAACAAAGGTTGCATGCATTTGCATCCCTCAAAATCATGTTAACTGCATAGATTCCCTACATCTAAATGTCCAAATCTTTTGAATTTGGGATGACCGGCTCTCTCGATGAGTCGATCTCTTGCTTTCTCATAAGGATGGACCCTCGGGTACTAGTACCCTGGTCTTCAGAGGACTACACGTCCTCGCCAACAGAGGGCTGCACGCCCTCACCTTAAGAGGACTGTGTGTCCTCACTTTCAGAGGACTGCATGTCCTCACCTTCAGAGGGCTACACGCCCTCGCCATCAGAGGACTGCGTGTCCTCACCTTCAAAGGGCTACACGCCCTCGCCATCAGAGGACTGCATGTCCTCACCTTCAGAGGGTTACACGCCCTCGCCATCAGAGGACTGCATGTCCTCACCTTCGTAGGGCTACACGCCCTCACCTTTAGAGGACTACACGTCCTCGCCAACAGAGGGCTGCACGCCTTCACCTTGAGAGGACTACACGTCCTCACCAACGTAGGGCTACACGCCCTCACCTTTAGAGGACTACACGTCCTCGCCAACAGAGGGCTGCACGCCCTCACCTTTAGAGGACTACACATCCTCGCCTTCAGAGGACTCCACGTCCTCACCTTGAGAGGACTACACGTCCTCGCCTTGAGAGGACTACATGTCCTCACCATCAGAGGGCTGCACGCCCTCACCTCTAGAGGACTACACGTCCTCGCCTTGAGAGGGCTACCCGCCCTCGCCTTGGGTACTAGTTACCCTCACCTTCAGAGGACTACATGTCCTCACCTTCGTAGGGCTACATGCCCTCACCTTTAGAGGACTACACATCCTCGCCTTCAGAGGACTGCACGTCCTCACCTTGAGAGGACTAAACGTCCTCGCCTTGAGAGGACTACATGTCCTCACCATCAGAGGGCTGCACGCCCTCACCTCCAGAGGACTACACGTCCTCGCCTTGAGAGGACTACATGTCCTCACCATCAGAGGGCTGCACGCCCTCACCTCCAGAGGACTACACGTCCTCGCCTTGAGAGGGCTACTCGCCCTCGCCTTGGGTACTAGTTACCCTCACCTTCAGAGGACTACATGTCCTCACCTTCGTAGGGCTACACGCCCTCACCTTTAGAGGACCACACGTCCTCACCTTCAGAGGGCTACACGCCCTCGCCATCAGAGGACTGCATGTCCTCACCTTTGTAGGGCTACACGCCCTCACCTTTAGAGGACTACACGTCCTCGCCAACAGAGGGCGACACGCCTTCACCTTTAGAGGACTACACGTCCTCGCCAACAGAGGGCTGCACGCCCTCACCTTGAGAGGACTACACGCCCTCACCTCCAGAGGACTATACATCCTCGCCTTGAGAGGGTTGCACGCCCTCACCTTTAGAGGGCTACGTGTCCTCATTTTCAGTGTGCTCCACATCCGCACCTTAAGAGAATTTAAGGTCCTCTATCCTTAAATGCTTAACCAAGACTTGCACTCCCGGTTAAGGGACCAGTAGTTTCCTTTTAACGGTTCCTGGGCCACCCCCTGATATTGGAGGACGGCCAACTGTGCGAGCACAACCAGAGAGGGAGGCTATCACACAGCTACTATGCATACCGGGGCAAGATTTCACCCGTGCCGCTGCAAAGAGATGAGTGCGGATCATGCGCACCAACATGACCACTCTTACACAGATATAGATGACATTGCTACTTAGCAACATTCTGCCCAGCGACCGCAATGCCAATCTCCCCCTGCAAAAGTATCAGTTGGTCTGTGTCGTCCCGACATGGGTAAGTATGCATATGGTTCAACTGATTTCTGATACCTTCTATTGTTTGCAGGGATCGCACCCACAAAGACACCCAGTGGACCTGAAGAAGTCCAACAGGGCCCTGGGGTTTCCAGCTCTGGTTACGGGCCTCTGTCGACCCTATAGGGCGCTCGTCCCCCCAGCAAGCTCATGCCATCATGACATAGGTAAGTATGCACCTCCCCCAACTGATTTCTGATGTCATCTATTGTTTGCAGGGATTGTGCCCGCAAGACACCTAGTGGACCCGAAGAAGGCCAACAGTGTCTTGGAGTTGCCAGCTCTAAATACGGGTCTCTATCAGTTCAAGGGAGTGCCTGTTGCCCCCAGCAGGGTCATCAGGCCCCCTACCAATCGAGTTTTCATCTAGAAGTGCTGCGTCTCCAGGCAGGCGCAGGGCGAAACACCACAGCAGCCTGGGGATGGCCGGCAGCGGGCAACAGACGCACCGCCATCACCTCTAGAGTTCACCTCAGCTCATCCACAAAAAGGTTAGAGCGTTGCTTACGACCCATGGCCGACCAATAAGCGACCAAGTCCAAAGCCAAAGGTAAGCAAAGTACTAGGTCAGTGACCGACAAGTCATAAGGCGTCCAGCTAAAGACGTTAAAGAAGCGCTACTAGGAGGCAACCTAGTACCTTTTGAATCTATGCTTGTTATTTGATCACTTTTCATAGTAAGACACACCTAGTTGCTCATGATCCTAGGAATTTAAATAAAACGAGCACAAGCTCGGAAGGTAGTCATACCTCACAAAATATATATATGTATGTTTAGGTAGAAAGATACCTTAGATATGCATGTATGTAAACAAAAACACACTTCACAAAATATATATATGTATGTTTAGGTAGCAAGATACCTTAGATATGCATGTATGTAGCAAAAAGATACCTCACAAAATATATATATGTATGTTTAGGTAGCAAGATACCTTGGATATGCATGTATGTAGCAAAAAGATACCTCACAAAATATATATATGTATGTTTAGGTAGCAAGATACCTTGGATATGCATGTATGTAGCAAAAAGATACCTCACAAAATATATATATGTATGTTTAGGTAGCAAGATACCTTGGATATGCATGTATACAACAAAAATACCTTACAAAACATATATATGTATGTTTAGGTAGCAAGATACCTTGGATATGCATGTATATAGCAAAAATACCTCGCAAAAATATACACATGTTTAGGTAGCAAAATACCTCATGAAAAAAAAAGGGGGAAAAAGAAAACAAACAAGAAAAAGAAATAAACAAATGATAATGATAAAAAAAAAAGAGAGAAGAAGGAGAAAAAAGAAAATAAGTTGTCTAGCTGAAAAACCAACATGCTTTTGAAAAGAGATGACTTCCAACTTTTCTTTGAAAAAAATTCTCTGATCATAGCTATTTTTGAAAAAAAATGTGTATACACCTGAAGGGTGAATGCTGTGAAGATTTCCCCGGACGCCCGAAATGGACTTGGTTTAATGCACAAATTGATAAAAGAACATATTTTGGAAACATTGGGTTGATTTAAAATAGAGGAAATGAATCCTGAGCCCTAGCATCACATGACCATAAAAATTTGACACTTGAGTGTCCGCATAGGTGCATGCATGACCAGTTTTGCATAAAATTTCCAAATCATCATTTTTGCATTTGTGTCATGGAAATAATGTGGGGCATCCCTTTTTATCCTTGAACCAAACCAAACCCTGACATGTAAGCCTTGAGCCAAAATCCTGACTCACCATAAACCTTACCCTCGGAAGCAAAAAAAAGAAGGAAAGGAAATTTCCAATCAAAGAGAAAGCAAAAAAGGAAGGAAAGGAAATTCCCAATCAAAGAGAAAGCAAAAAAGGAAGGAAAGAAATTCCCAATCAAAGAGTGGGAGAAAGAGAAAAAAGAAAAAAAAGGAAATTCCCAATCAAAGAGTGGGAGAAAGAAAAAAGAAAAGAAAGAAAATTCCCAACCAAAGAATGGGAGAAAGTAAAAAAGAAGAAAGCTCCCGGCCAAAGAAACCAGAAGAAATGTGCCGAGAGGTCCTTGGACCAGACGATATCTGAACAATACAGAATTGTCACCAAATGAACAAAAGAAGAAAAGGAAACCACGACCTAAAATGGTCTTCTCCCTTTGATTACCAACCAAAATCCCGTGCGCTAGCGACTTTTTCGCCCCGCACTAAACAAAAATAGAAAAAGAAAAAGCCAACAAAAAGATCAAAAGCCAAAAACACACAAAAGCCGAAAAACCCACCAAAAGAACCCATTCCCAAGGGAAGCCCTATTGATCCATGATCACGCGTGTAATTTTTGATTTGATAGGAAATAATTTGCAAAGTCAAGTCATGACATATCTATGGTTCGGAATTAGGATGAAACACTTACCTGTGCGAGATTGATACACTTTGAGTGGATTTCTTCTATTTTTGTCGAACCCAGTGTTTCCTCTAAATGATCATTTAGAAACGAAATGCTAACATCCAAAATCTCATTTATGGTTATGGGAGATTTCATCAGCAGACTCTCCTTCCCCGGTAGACGCATTGTTTTTCACTCAAAAAAGCATATGCTGCTCTAAATCAGTTGGAATATTTGTCTCCTTGCTAAAGCATGTTTGCATTTTAGTGGAGAAAACACCGAGACTTTTTCAAATCTCACAAGTTATCCAGAACTACGTAGGTCTGAGTTCCTCATTGGAGGATACGTAGGAGCAAGAGCCTCGCTTTTGTCGACCACACCGCCTTTTGTCGCCATGACTCAAGAGCTGGTAGCCCGCGGAGACACCTTACGGTAATCCGCACCTCGTCATTCAGTGATCCCAAGTGTGATTGACAAGCAGAGACCAATATAGTCATCTGCGCCCTTTCCGGAGATGTCAGCATTTTCCGATGGAGACTTTTCAAGTCTCACAAGTTATCCAGAACTACGTAGGTCTGAGTTCCTCATTGGAGGATACGTAGGAGCAAGAGCTTTGCTTTTGTCGGCCGCCCCATAATCTTTGTCATACTGACCCTGAGGTCATGTGACATGCACCCTTTTGTCATCCAGAGGCGGCGGGCCCGATGACAAGCAGAGACCAAGTTTGGTCATTCTGCACACATGATACGCGGAGATACCTTACGGTTATCCGCACCCCTTTGCTATTTAGACACAGTTGTGTCCGATGGCAAGCAGAGACCAAGTTTGGTCATTCTGCACACATGATACGCGGAGATACCTTACGGTTATCCGCACCCCTTTGCTATTTAGACACAGTTGTGTCCGATGGCAAGCAGAGACCAAGTTTGGTCATTCTGCACACATGATACGCGGAGATACCTTACGGTTATCCGCACCCCTTTGCTATTTAGACACAGTTGTGTCCGATGGCAAGCAGAGACCAAGTTTGGTCATTCTGCACACATGATACGCGGAGATACCTTACGGTTATCCGCACCCCTTTGCTATTTAGACACAGTTGTGTCCGATGGCAAGCAGAGACCAAGTTTGGTCATTCTGCACACATGATACGCGGAGATACCTTACGGTTATCCGCACCCCTTTGCTATTTAGACACAGTTGTGTCCGATGGCAAGCAGAGACCAAGTTTGGTCATTCTGCACACATGATACGCGGAGATACCTTACGGTTATCCGCACCCCTTTGCTATTTAGACACAGTTGTGTCCGATGGCAAGCAGAGACCAAGTTTGGTCATTCTGCACACATGATACGCGGAGATACCTTACGGTTATCCGCACCCCTTTGCCATTCAGACACAGTCGTGTCTGATGGCACGCAGAGACCAAGTTTGGTCATTCTGCACACATGATACGCGGAGATACCTTACGGTTATCCGCACCCCTTTGCTATTTAGACACAGTTGTGTCCGATGGCAAGCAGAGACCAAGTTTGGTCATTCTGCACACATGATACGCGGAGATACCTTACGGTTATCCGCACCCCTTTGCTATTTAGACACAGTTGTGTCCGATGGCAAGCAGAGACCAAGTTTGGTCATTCTGCACACATGATACGCGGAGATACCTTACGGTTATCCGCACCCCTTTGCTATTTAGACACAGTTGTGTCCGATGGCAAGCAGAGACCAAGTTTGGTCATTCTGCACACATGATACGCGGAGATACCTTACGGTTATCCGCACCCCTTTGCCATTCAGACACAGTCGTGTCTGATGGCACGCAGAGACCAAGTTTGGTCATTCTGCACACATGATACGCGGAGATACCTTACGGTTATCCGCACCCCTTTGCCATTCAGACACAGTCGTGTCTGATGGCACGCAGAGACCAAGTTTGGTCATTCTGCACACATGATACGCGGAGATACCTTATGGTTATTCGCACCCATTCTTTTGCTATCTGTAAGACAGAACGCTTGATAGCATGCAGGGGCTGACACAGTCTTCTGCACCTTTTGTTCCTCCGGGAACAACAAAGTCATTTACATGCGGAAATTTCATGGTCGCCCGCGACTCTCGTCAACCGAGAGGAGCGAAATTAGTGTCATACACTGATTTTCGGGGACCTTTGCTTGATGACATGTGACCATTCTTTGGTCCTTGTGAGGTGCTTGGCACCCATCATTAGGCAATTTGTGAAAATCCGGGAACAACAAGTCATTTGCATGTGGAGATTTTATGGTCACCCGCGACTCTCGTCAAATCGAGAGGAACGAAATTAGTGTCTTATCTTTACTTTCCTTTTATCTCCAATAAAAGACAAGTAAAGAGGGGCAACTGTCATACCCTAATTTCGTCCGGGGACCTTTGCTTGATGACATGCGACCTTTCTTTGGTCCTTGTGAGGTGCTTGGCACCCATCATTAGGCAATTTGTGAAATTCCAGGACATGCCGGAAAACCAAAAAATATTGATGCACAATCCGTAAGTTTCCGTGACACACCGGAAATCTAATGGAAGCATCGTTGCATAATTAAGTGAGATTCCGTAACATTCCGTAAGTCAAAAAGGGGATGATTATGTAATCCGCAAGGTTCCGTAACATTACGGAAAGAAAACAAGTATCGTTACGAGATTCGTAAGTTTCCGTAACTTTACGAAAAAAGAATCACCAAAAAAGGTAAGGGGGGTGAACTTATCAAGATAGGGGTGTAAATAGAAATTCAAATCTAGGCCCTTCTAGAACATTTTGGAAGTTGGGTTGCTTAAGGAGGAAGCAACTGGGCGGCAAGCTCCTCCACGTTTTTGAAAAATGGTTTTCGGGGCTTCCGCGGCTTCCGTAATACTTCCGTAAAATTTCCGAAAACCTTGGGTAAGCATATTCCAGTTAACATTGGTAAAAGGGAAAAGAAAAAAGATGAAAATCAAATTCGAAAACAGTTCCGTAAGGCTTCCGTAACTTTTCCGTAAAATACAAAAAGGGGGGTGAACTTAGTAATTCGGGTGCGCTTAGAAATCTTCTTCATTAAGTCTTTGGGCGGCAAGCACCTCCCTTTTTTTCTATAAATAGGGGAGGGGGGAGCTGTTTCAAAAGGTTCAGCCCCTTTGGCACTTCTCTCTCTTTCGAATTTGCTTGGAAAAATCGTTTCCGTGAAGAAAATCTAAGCCGAGGCGCTTCCGAAACGCTTCCGTAAGCGATTCTGTGGAAATTCTTCATCGTTCTTCACCGTTCTTCATCCGTTCTTCGTTCGTTCTTCGTTCTTCAACGGGTAAGTTTTCGAATTCGAGACTTTCAATTCATTTCTTGTTTTGTCTACTTTCACTTTAATTTCGTTTACTTTCAATTTTCTTTTCTTCCGTTTTTAACGTGCTTTAACCATTTATTTAAGCCGTTTTCTCGTCTAATAAATGATAAAATGAATTTCAACCGATCATTTGTGTTGTAATCTCGTTTAATCACTGTTAAAACGAAATCTAACCGATCGTTCACGCTATAACCTCGGTTAAACCAAAAAAGGTAAAATAATAATAAAATAATCAAAATATCTTGAAAAATAATAATAAAATAATCAAAATATCTTTGAATAAGATAATAAAAAAAAATCAATCGGACGTTTTTCATTGGAAGTTTCCTTGAATGAATTGATTAATAATCAAAGTGAAACTAAGACTAAAATCAACTCACAAATCAAGTTTTGTCCGAAAAATCACTAAAAACCGTTTTAAGGCCCAACGCCTTAAACGGTCCTCTTTGCTTTTATCGGTTAACATGGACCGTTCAAAAGCATAAAATCAACATGTGACTTTACCGCTTTTGCAAGAACTACGTAGGTCTGATTTCCTCATCGCAATTGAGGATACGTAGGAGCAAAAGCCCCGCTTTTGTCGACCACCCCAAGAGATCGTTAATGGTCCAAATGCCTTAACGTTTCTCTCCTTTCAAAAACAAGAGATCGTTAATGGTCCAAATGCCTTAACGTTTCTCTCCTTTCAAAAACAAGAGATCGTTAATGGTCCAATGCCTTAACGTTTCTCTCCTTTCAAAATCAAAAGACCGTTTAATGGTCCAACACCTTAAATGACCTTTTGTTCAAATAAAAAACATATTTTGCAAAAAAGACAAAAAACAAACTTAAACCAAACACTTTGTTCCGAAAGAACTACGTAGGTCTGATTTTCTCATCCCAAATTGAGGAATACGTAGGAGCAAAGGGAAACACCCTTGTCGACCACAAAAAAAAAAATATAAAAAGGGTATAAAGGATATAAGGACATGAAAGGGAACGTAAAAATCAAAGTCATGTTTGCACATTCGATTAAAGGCTGCCGTCCCTTGGGGCGGACGTGTGGGGTGCCAATACCTTCCCCGTGCGTAAATACAACTCCCGAACCTTTCACTTAAAAGTTCGTAGATCGCGTCTTTTCTGGTTTTTCCGACGTTTTCCTCAAATAAACGTTGGTGGCGACTCCGCGCGTATTCCTTTCGTGGAACACGCATCCCGCGAGTCTCGCGTCGCCCTCCCGCCGAAGGGTAGGTTGCGACACTAGGCTTTTAGTAATAACCCCCAAGGTAGTCATATCTCTCTTGATGGTTTCTAGAGGTATCATCCCCTTCGAAGAACATATTGCAGCAGTAGGGACTACTAGCAACAATAAGTTTTCAAAGAGAAAAGCTCTAGATGAGGGTTCACTGTAACCAAGCAAGTCGGAGACCTAGCATGATCACAGATTCACCTCCACTCCTTATGTTCCCATGAACCCGGGTATAGGGCCCTTTTTTCATTCACAGTGTGTGCAAATAGTGTTAGTGTTTGTGTGCATCAAATGAATAAATATTTACCTCATGCATACATTCTAAAACGCACTAAAAGCAACAAATAGTTTATATACACAAGAACATAAGACAAATAAAGGGAAACCAACAAAGGAGAAAGTCATGATAAAACATTGCACAAGATTAAATGGCCTAACTCTCTAAAAAACAGTCCCCAGTGGAGTCGCCAACTGTCGCAACCTACCCTTCGGCGGGAGGGCGACGCGTGACTCGCGGGATGCGTGTTCCACGAAAGGAATACGCGCGGAGTCGCCACCAACGTTTATTTGAGGAAAACGTCGGAAAAACCGGAAAAGACGCGATCTACGAACTTTTAAGTGAAAGGTTCGGGAGTTGTATTTACGCACGGGGAAGGTATTAGCACCCCACACGTCCGTCCCAAGGGACGGCAACCTTTAATCGAATGTGCAAACATGACTTTGATTTTTACGTTCCCTTTTATGTCCTTATATCCTTTATACCCTTTTTATATTTTTCTCTTTTTTGTGGTCGACAAGGGTGTTTCCCTTTGCTCCTACGTATTCCTCAATTTGTGATGAGGAAATCAGACCTACGTAGTTCTTTCTTATCAAGTGATTCTTTTTTACTTAAGTGGTGATCATTTTAAGGCGTTGGACCTTAAAAATGATCAATTTTACTTAGTGAGAAATTGAAATGACAAACTTCAAAAGCCTATTTTTGTGGACGAGCTTGACTAGGCGAGTTGATTTTAGCCTTAGTTTCACTTTAGTTATTAATCAATTTGATTAAGAATGAGAAATCCTAAAGAGAAAAACGTCCGATTGATTTTCCGCTTTATTTTACTAAAAGATGTTTTTTTTATTATTATATTATTTTTTACCTTTTTTTGATTTCCAACGTGGTTACGGCACGACCGAACGGTCGGAATTCATTTTAACCGAAGTTAACGGATAATACAATTCAAACGTTCGGTGGAAATTTATTTTATTTTTAAGTTAAGCGAGAAATGACTTAAGTAAAATGGCTTAAGCACGTCAAGAGGGGGTATAAAAAGTAAACAAAACGAGAATAAAAATGCACGAAACACAATGTGGACCACCATGGGTGTATAGAATGAATCGAAAAGCTTGGTTCGAGGTACTTACCCGTTGAAGATCGAAGAACGATGAAGAACGTCGAAGAACGGTTGAAACTTTTGCGAAATTCCTCACGGAAAACGTTACGGAAACGTTTCGGAAGCGCCTCGGCTTAGATTTTCTTCGCGGAAATAATTTTTCCAAGCAAATTCGAAAGAGAGAGAAGTGCCTAAGGGGCTGAACCCCTTCCTTCTTCACTTCCTCCCCTATTTATAGCAAAATAGGGGAGGTGGTTGCCGCCCAGCTCGCCCAGGCGAGCCAGGTTGCTTCCTCCAGAAGCAACAGCCTTCTGGAGGAATATTCTGGAGGGCCCAAGTGGGCCTGGGTGCTATTTGCACCCCCATTTTTACTAAGTACACCCCCCTCTGTTTTTTTTGGTGATTCTTTTTCCGTAAAGTTACGGAAACTTACGAATTCCGTAACGATACTTGTTTTCTTTCCGTAATGTTACGGAACCCCGCGGATTACATAATCATCCCCTTTTTGACTTATGGAATGTTACGGAACCTCACTTAATTATGCAACGATGCTTCCATTTGATTTCCGGTGTGACACGGAAACTCACGGATTGTGCATCTATATTTTTTTTGGTTTTCCGGCATGTCCTGGAATTTCACAAATCGCCTAATGATGGGTGTCAAGCACCTCACAAGGATCAAAGAAAGGTCGCATGTCATCAAGCAAAGGTCCCCGGACGAAATTAGGGTATGACAATGTGGATGGACCGATTTGCTCTTACTTTGAACGGAAGCCAAGAACTTTCCCGATTGCTAGCCAAGGCCAAAGCAGTGGCGAACACCTACTCTGCCCCCGAGGAGATCCACGAACTTCTCAGCTATTGTCAGCACACGATAGACTTAATGGCCCATAAGATTATAAGCCGCTAGGAAGTTTGTATTGTCGCTCAAATCTTGACTAGTTATAACTTTCTATATAAAATGAGTTTATCCCATGTTTTTACTCCAAAAAATCAATGCGAATCAAATCACTCCCGCATTTTATCTCTAGCATGCATAAGCATCTCTTCATGGCATCATAATGAACATATCGTTCCTGCATTTGTCCATTATCATATTCCAGCATCACATTTTGCATGAGTCATTGCATCATCATGCATATGCGTTCAACATACTTTTTGTTCTACAAACTGCATACCTTTTGTTTTCATGTTTGCTCATGCGTGATCCTTTCATTTTCCTCTACAAAACAAAAACAAAAAAGAAAGCATGAAAATTCATGATGCATTCTTGGTTGCATATATTCGGTACCATGAGCCAACCATGTTGGGATCATAAACCCGTTTCACTTAAAAACAAAATGAGTGAACATGGTACCTAATGCATAGTTAACTAAGAAAAGATGTTTCTTCGGGCATTTCAATTTGATAATTACATTCTCCATGCATAGTATGCGTATTCCCGAGTCTTTCATCCCTATGAAATGTTGTTGAAGTATTGGCGATCAAAATTGCCATTCCCTGGGTTATGGGGTTGAACCAAGCTCATGCTTTTTCGAAAAAAAAAAGTTCATCAAGTCAAGTTGAAGTATGGAAGTAACCATCTTGCAAAAGTTGGGGCAAAAGATGAATCGAGTTACATCACTGCTTTGTTTACTGCCAAACACATTTAGGACTGTTGATGTCCTTGTTACTTCCAGTTTCACCTTGACCAAGATGTCATGAACCATGTTGAAAAATCTAAATTGATTCAACCCCATGTCCTGCGTAAAAATTCGCAATACTTCATCTGTGTATCATTCACATACATCCATGCTTTTCATTGGTTGCATTGCTCATTGCATTCTTTCCTTGAAAAAGAAAATAAAAATAAATAAATAAATAAATAAATAAATAAAATAAAATAAAAATGAACTTAATCGTTGTTATAAAAAAAAACACGTTTTACGGCGCCCTTACCAAACCCGTGCTAGAGCTAGAGTAATGGGTGAGGTAGAGAAGGTGCAAGAGCAGATGAAGGCCGACATGGAGGCCATGAAAGAGCAAATGGCCACAATGATGGAGGCCATAATAAGCAGGAAAAAGATAAGGGAAGTCGATATGGTTGCAGTTGCCGCTACCAACGCTGTTGCTAAGGTGAACCCGATGCCCCCATGTGGCCTCAACCAAATGAATCATCCAACCTCAAATATGGTAGGCAAAGATTTGGGAAGTACGGACGACCCCATGATGTACAAATTCAAAACGAGCACGCCTTCCCATCATATGGCTTGCCTCCCAACTATACACCATCCAATGTGGCATACACTCTCAATGAAAATCTCAATAACTCCATTCCGATACTCATTGAGAACCTATAACCTCAATCTGATCAGGCACATATCTCTCAAACCATGGGGGAGACACATGAAATTCCCCACCATAATCTAGCTGACTTCGAGCCTTGGCTCGGATATGCCACTGAAAGGCAAGCAGTTGGTGGTATACCCTTTGAACCCACTTTGGAGGGCCCTCAGTTTCGCCCACAACCACAACCATTGCATTTTGCGGTGGGAAGAGCCCCTCCTGCTATGGCCGAAAAGGGAAAGGCGGATCATCTAAAGGAAAGGCTCAGGGCCATTGAAGGAGGTGAAGATTATGCCTTTGCTAACCTAGAAGAGTTGTTCCTAATACCCAAACATGGTCATTCCCAAGTTCAAGGTGCCGGACTTTGACAAGTACAAGGGGACTACTTGCTCCAAGAACCATCTAAAGATATATTGTCGGAAGATGGGGGCATACGCAAAAGATGAGAAACTGCTGATACATTTTTCCTAAGAAAGTCTTACTAGGACAACTGTCACCTGGTATACTAACTTAGGAACCTTCCTGAGTCCATTCTTGGAAAGACCTAATGGTTGCCTTCGTTAGGCAGTGTCAGTACAATTCTGATATGGCTCCGAATAGGATGCAACTACAGAACATGTGCAAAAAGGGGGCACGAATCTTTCAAAGAATACGCCCAAAGATGGAGAAACTTGGCAACTCAAGTAGCACCCCCAATAACAGAGAAAGAGATTATCACAATGATAGTAGACACGTGACCGGTGTTCTACTATGAAAAATGGTGGGTTACACACCTTCAAGTTTTACAGATTTGGTCTTCGCCAGCAAAAAGATCGAAGTGGGTCTGAAAAGAGGCAAATTTAATCATCCTGCTTGGACGAATGAGAAAACTGGGGCAAATGAAGAGGGTGAGGATGAGGGAGAAACCCATGCTGTGACTACCATTCCTGTACGGCCAAGTTTCCCACCAACCCAACAATGTCATTACTCAACCCTTCTCCTTACCTACTGCCCATTTATCCACAAAGGCCATCCCTAAATCGACAACAAAACCCACCTACCACACAACCAATGCTAAACACCACCTTTGGCACAAACCAAAACACCAACCAAGAAATGAATTTTGCAGCGAAAAGCCTGTAGGATTCACCACAAATTCCAGTGTCATATGCTAACTTGCTCCCATATCTACTTGATAATGCAATGGTAGCCATAACCCCTACTAGGTTCCCTCAAACCCCCATTTTTTTGAGGATACGACTCGAACGCAACATGTGCATATCGTGGAGGAGCCCTGGGGCATTCCATTGAGCACTGTATGACCCTCAAGCGTAAGGTGCAAGGTCTAATTGATGCGGGCTGGCTGAAATTTGAGGAGAATCGCGTGTAAACCCTGACATTGACAAGAGATGCCACACATGGGGCAATTTTGAAAGCTGTTGTTAGATGTCTCTAATGACTCATCAGGATTTTCAAGTGCAAGCCATTGGTCAGTTTGCTCAAGCGACCTGTACTCCTGAGTTTGGACTTCCAAGACCGTTCAATCAGAGATTACTCGTCTTGCACGTTGGTGGGGTTGCCGTAAAACAACGAGTAAAGTTCAAAACAAATAAGTTCCAAAATAAAAAAAGGGTTCAAAAAGAAAAAAAAATAGAGCATTTGATTGACTGTGTTTTCAAGACGTTCATGTGACCTCATTCCGGAAAGTTTGTCTTTTTAGAGAGAAGTGAGTTATCAAGAATAGGATATTGGACAAATGGCCTCAATTACCTTAAGAAAAAGGGGGGTTGAATTAAGATACAAAGACTATTCCCCAATTAAACTTTCACTCTCTCTTTTCGGATTAACAATGCACCCTTAACATGAATTACTCAAAAGACAATTCAAAATAAACTTCTTTAAAGCAAAAGATAAATAGCAATAAATAAAATAAGTTTAAGGGAAGAGAGGAATGCAAACTTGATTTATACTGGTTCGGCCACTTCCCGTGCCTACGTCCAGTCCTCAAGCAACCCACTTGAGATTTTCCACTCTCTTTGTAAAACTCCTTTTACAAAGTCTGAACTACACAGGGATAACCCTTCCCTTGTGTTCAGGAATCCTCTACAACAAGAGACTCTTGGTCTCTTAATCCCTTTTCAGAAGTAAAAAGAAGAGAAGAAGAAATCTCTCTTGAAAGAGATAGATTGTACAATGAAGACCAATCAAAATTCCTTATTGAATATGCAAGTGGTTGACCAAGGAATCTTTTTGAGAGGATAAGACAGTTCAGTTCAGAAAAACTCTTAATCTTTTGAGAGGATAAACTTTTTGGGCAATGAAAAACTCTCTTTAAATTTGTGCTTCCAAGCCACCTTTGATGGCCATTCATAAACCGTTTGAATAGATGTGACTCTTGGAAATTATTTTCCGAAAATCCCCTCTGGTAATCGATTACAAGACTTGTGTAAACGATTACAGGTTTTGAAATTTGAATTAAAACGTTAAAAAAAAATGCTGGTAATCAATTACCATCCATGTGTAATCGATTACACATTATAAATTTTGAATTCAAATTTCTAGTGACTGTTATAAACATTTTTCAGCTGCTGGTAATTGATTACCAGAGAGCAAATCTCAATTTGAAATGATAGAATTCTTTGGTCAAACCTTTTGTTTTTCAATTTGGAAACTTCTTTCTAAGATTCTAGAGATCAACTTGATCATATATCTTGATTTTCTTGGATTCTTGTCTCGAATAAAACTTAGAAGCACTTGATCCTTTGGCATCATCAAAACATCTTGCTTCTACATAGGAGTCATTTGACTTAATCCATCAATTGAAAAAATTCTTCAACTATTTCTCGTCCTTGGAAAATTCTTTTTGCAAAAATCAACTGCTTCTTTCATTCTCCCTTGCTACAAGGTTGTGAAAACAAAACAACGATGGATACCTTAGAGCCCTACACTGAGGCAATAAAAGGCACTATGCATAAACCTCAAACGAACCTAGGGGCAGATTAGAAGTTCTCACCCAATAGGTTCCTTGCTACAAGGTCATGACGAAAGATAACAATTGGTACCTCAAAGCCTTACACTGGGGCAATGAGGGGCATCGTGCATGAGCCTCAAGTGAACCTAGGGGCAAAACAAAAGTTCTCACCCATCGATATTTTTTTTAAAAGAAAAAAAAATAATAAATAAAAATAAATAAAAAAGGGGAGACAAACCTTGGGATTTCAATGGATTGATTAAACGTCAAACAACTCTATTGCCATCACTCCAAAATGGTCAAGTGACTAAATCAAAAAGAACATACACTCTGAGGGAGTTCCCGGAGAGATTTGAAAAAAGATAGGATGAGGTTGCATGAATTATCACCTCTTTCAAAAGGACAGTCAATCTGTGTTTTCCAAAAAATTAAATCAAAATCAAAATCACAAAATAGGGAAAGAATGTCATGAACGTTGTACAACTTTCCATTACATTGCATTGTTTCATATGAAGTCTGCATTTACCGCATTTTAAGATAAAGGTTGCATGCATCTGCATCCCTAAAAATCATGTTAACTGCATAGATTTCCTACATCTAATATCCAGTCGTGTGGATTTAGGATGACCGACCCTCTCGATGAGTCGATCTCTTGCTTTCTCATAAGGGTGAACCCTTGGGTACTAGTACCCTCACCTCTAGAGGACTACACGTCCTCACCTTCAGAGGGCCGCACGCCCTCGCCTTCAGAGGACTACACGTCCTCACCTTCAAAGGACTACACGTCCTCACCTTCAGAGGACTACACGTCCTCACCTTCAGAGGGCCGCACGCCCTCGCCTTCAGAGGACTACACGTCCTCACCTTCAGAGGACTACACGTCCTCACCTTCAGAGGACTACGCGTCCTCACCTTCAGAGGACTACGCGTCCTCACCTTCAGAGGACTACACGTCCTCACCTTCAAAGGGTCATGTACCTTCAACTTCAGAGGACTACACGTCCTCGCCGTCAAAGGGTCATGTACCTTCACCTTTGTAGGGCTACACGCCCTCACCTTTAGAGGGCCGCACGCCCTCGCCTTCAGAGGACTACACGTCCTCACCTTCAGAGGACTACACGTCCTCACCTTCAGAGGACTACACGTCCTCACCTTTAGAGGACTACACGTCCTCACCTTCAGAGGGCCGCACGCCCTCGCCTTCAGAGGACTACACGTCCTCACCTTCAGAGGACTACACGTCCTCACCTTCAGAGGACTAACGTCCTCGCCTTTAGAGGACTACACGTCCTCGCCATCAGAGGACTACATGTCCCCCATTTTCAAAGGGGGACATGCCCTCACCTTTAGAGGATTGCACATCCTCGCCATCATAGGACTACACTCCCTCGCCTTCAAAAGGCGACACGTCCTGAACTTCAAAGGGCTGCACGCCCTCACCATTAGAGGGCTACGCGTTCTCACTCTGAGTGGGCCCCATATCCACACCTTAAGATAATTTAAGGTCCTCTGCCCTTAAAAGCTTAACCGAGACTCGCGCTCCCGGTTAAAGGGCCAAGAGTTTCCTTTTATCAGTTTCTGGGCCACCCCCTGATATTGGAGGGGGACCAACTGTGCAAGCACAACCAGAGAGGGAGGCTATCATGCAGCTACTATGCATACCGGGGCAAGATTTCACCCGTGCCACTGCAAAGAGACGAGTGTGGATCATGCGCACCAACATGACCACTCTTACACAGATATAAATGACGTTGTTACTTAGCAACATTCTGCCCAGCGACCGTAATGCCGATCTCCCCCTGCGAAAGTATCAGTTGGTCTGTGCCGTCCCGACATAGGTAGGTATGCATTATTTCCAACTAATTTCTAATGCCATCTACTATTTGCAGGGATCGCACCCACAAGACACCCAGTGGACCCGGAAAAGTCCAACAGGGCCCTGGGGTTTCCAGCTCTGGTTACGAGCCTCTATCAGTCCTACAGGGCGCCCGTCCCCCCATCAAGTTCATGCCATTGTGACCTAGGTAAGTACGCACCTCTCCCCAACTGATATCTGATGTCATCTATTGTTTGCAGGGATCGCGCCCGCAGGACACCCGGTGGACCCAAAGAAATCCAACAGGGTCTTGGAGTTGTCAAGCTCTAATTACGGGTCTCTGTCAGTTCTACGGAGTACCTGTCACCTCCAGCAAGGGAATCAGGTTGCCCTACTGCGTCTCCAGGCAGGCGCAGGGCGAAACACCACAGCAGCCTGGGGATGGCCGGCAGCGGGCAACAGACGCACCGCCACCACCTCTAGAGTTCACCTCTGCTCATCCACAAAAAGGTTTGAGTATTGCCTACACCACATGGCCGACCAATAGGCGACCAAGTCCGAAGCCAAAGGTAAGCAAAGTACTAGGTCAGTGACCGACAAGTCATAAGGCGTCCAGCTCAAGACGTTAAAGAAGCGCTACTAGGAGGCAACCTAGTACCTTTCGAATCTATGCTTGTTATTTGATCACTTTTTATAGTAGGACGCACCTAGTTGTTCATGATCCTGGGAATTTAAATAAAACAAGCGCAAGCTCGGAAGGTAGTCATACTTCACAAAATATATATATGTATGTTTAGGTAGAAAGATACCTTAGATATGCATGTATGTAACAAAAAAATACTTCACAAAATATATATATGTATGTTTAGGTAGAAAGATACCTTAGATATGCATGTATGTAAACAAAAAAACACACTTCACAAAATATATATATGTATGTTTAGGTAGCAAGATACCTTGGATATGCATGTATATAGCAAAAATACCTCACAAAAATATACACATGTTTAGGTAGCAAAATACCTCATGAAAAAAAAAAGAAAAAAAAACAAACAAACAAGAAAAAGAAATAAACAAATGATAATAAAAAAAAGGGAGAAAAAAAAAATAAGTTATCTAGCTAAAAAACCAACATGCTTTTGAAAGAGATAACTTCCAACTTTTCTTTGAAAAAATTCACTGATCATAACTAGTTTTTTAAAAAATGTGTATATACCTGAAGGGTGAACGCTGTGAAAATTTTCCCGGATGCCCAAAATGGACTCGGATGAATGCACAAATGGATAAAAGAACATATTTTGGAAACATTGGGTTGACTAAAATAGAGGAAATGAATCCTGAGCCCTAGCATCACATGACCATAAAAATTTGACACTTGAGTGTCCACATAGGTGCATGCATGACCAGTTTTGCATAAAATTTCCAAATCATCATTTTTGCATTTGTGTCATGGAAATAATGTGGGGCATCCCTTTTATCCTTGAGCCAAACCAAACCCCGACATGTATCATGTCTAGCCATTCTACAAGCCTTGAGCCAAAATCCTGACTCACCATAAACCTTGACCCAGGGTGAGAATGTCAATCCTTACCCTCGGAAGCAAAAAAGGAAAAGAAAGGAAATTCCCAATCAAAGAGTGGGAGAAAGCCAAAAGAAAAGAAAGGAAATTCCCAATCAAAGAGTGGTAGAAAGAAAAAAGAAAAGAAAGGAAATTCCCAATCAAAGAGTGGGAGAAAGCAAAAAGAAGAGGGGAAAGGAAATTCCCAATCAAAGAGTGGGAGAAAGCGATAAGAAAAGAAAGAAAATTCCCAATCAAAGAATGGGAGAAAGTGAAAAAAGAAGAAGAAAAAGGAAGGAAAGAAAGTTCCTGATCAAAGAAGCAGAAGAAATGTGCAGAAAGGTCTTTTGACCAGACAATATCTGAACAATACAAAATTGTCACCAAATGAACAAAAGGAAGGAAAGGAAACCATGACCTAAAGTGGTCTTCTCCCTTTGATTACCGACCAAAATCCTGTGTGTCGGTGACTTGTTCGCCTCGCGTCAAACAAGAACAGAAAAGGAAGAAAGCCAGAAAAAAATCAAATCAATCAAAAGCCGAAAAACCCACCAAAAGAACCCATTTCCAAGGGAAGTCCTATTGATCCATGATCACGCATGTAATCTTTGATTTGATAGGAAATAATTCGCAAAGTCAAGTCGTGACATATCTATGGTTCGGAATTAGGATGAAACACTCTGAGTGATTTTCTTCTATTTTTTTGTTGAACCCAGTGTTTCCTCTAAATGGTCATTTAGAAACGAAATGCTAACATCCAAAATCTCATTTATGGTTATGGGGGGGTTTTATCAGCAGACTCTCCTTCCCCGGTAGACGCATTGTTTTTCACTCAAAAAAAGGCATATGTTGCTCTAATCAGTTGGAATATTCGTCTCTTTACTAAAGCATGTTTGCATTTTAGTGGAGAAAACACCGAGACTTTTTCAAGTCTCACAAGTTATCAAGAACTACGTAGGTCTGAGTTCCTCATTGGAGGATACGTAGGAGCAAGAGCCTCGCTTTTGTCGGCCACCTTCACAAGTTCTGTCATGCTGGCACTGGAGTCACGTGACATGCGGAGATACCCAAGTGGTTGTCCGCACTTTCAAAACTTTTTTGTTGTCTGTAAGACGAAAGGCCTGATAGCACGTAGAGCCTAACGTCGTCTTCTGCGCCCTTCGTCAATCGCGGCCGACAAGCCCGTTGACACGCGGAGATTTACATCATCTTTCGCGCTCACAAGATCTGTCATACTGACATTTGAGTCACGCTGACCGGCGGAAATACCCGAGTGGTTATCCGTATAAACATTCTTTTTTGCTGTCTGTAAGACAAAAAGCCTGATAGCACGCAGAGACTAACGTCGTCTTCTGCGCCCGTTGACACACGGAGATTTACGTCATCTTCCGCGCTCACAAGATCTGTCATACTGACATTTGAGTCATGCTGACAGGAGGAAATACCCGAGTGGTTATCCGTATAAACATTCTTTTTTACTGTCTGTAAGACGAAAAGCCTGATAGCACGCAGAGACTAACGTCGTCTTTTGCGCCCTTCGTCAATCGCGGCCGACAAGCCCGTTGACACGCGGAGATTTATGTCATCTTCCGCGCTCACAAGATCTGTCATACTAACATTGGAGCCACGCTGACGGGCGGAAATACCCGAGTGGTTATCCGTATAAACATTCTTTTTTGCTGTCTGTAAGACGAAAAGCCTGATAGCACACATAGACTAAGGTCGGCTTCTGCGCCCTTCGTCAATCGCGGCAGACAAGCCCGTTGACACGCGGAGATTTACGTCATCTTCCGCGCTCACAAGATCTGTCATACTGACATTTGAGTCACGCTGACGGGCGGAAATACCCGAGTGGTAATCCGTATAAACATTCTTTTTTGCTGTCTGTAAGACGAAAAGCCTGATAGCACGCAGAGACTAACATCGTCTTCTGCGCCCTTCGTCAATCGTGGCCGACAAGCCCGTTGACACGCGGAGATTTACGTCATCTTCCGCGCTCACAAGATCTGTCATACTGACATTTGAGCCACGCTGACGGGCGGAAATATTCGAGTGGTTATCCGTATAAACATTCTTTTTTTCTGTCTGGAAGACGAAAAGCCTGATAGCACACATAGACTAAGGTCGGCTTCTGCGCCCTTCGTCAATCGCGGCAGACAAGCCCGTTGACACGCGGAGATTTACGTCATCTTCCGCGCTCACAAGATCTGTCATACTGACATTTGAGTCACGCTGACGGGTGGAAATACCCGAGTGGTTATCCATATAAACATTCTTTTTGCTATCTGTAAGACGAAAAGCCTGATAGCATGCGGAGAATGATATCGTCTTCTGCACCCTTTGTTCCCCCGGGAACAACAAGTCATTTGCACGCGGAGATTTTATGGTCACCCGCGACTCTCGTCAACCGAGAGGAACGAAATTAGTGTCTTATCTTTACTTCCCTTTTATCTCCAATAAAAGACAAGTAAAGAGGGGCAACTGTCATACCCTAATTTCGTCCGGGGACCTTTGCTTGGTGGCATGCAACTTGTGTTTGGTCGTTTTGAGGTGCTTGGCACCCATCATTAGGCAATTTGTGAAATTCCGTGACGTGCCGGGAATCAAAAGAAAATATTGATGCACAATCCGCTAGGTTCCGTGACACACCGGAAATCAAAAGGAAGCATTGTTGCACAAATAGTGAAGTTCCGTAACATTCAGTAAGTCAAAAAAAGGGGGATGATTATGTTCCGTAACATTATGGAAAGAAAACAAGTATCGTTACGAAATTCGTAAGTTTCCATAACTTTACGAAAAAAGAATCACCAAAAAAAAGGCAGGGGGTGTGTTTAATAAAAATGGGGGTGCAAATAGCAACCAGGCCCACTTGGGCCCTCCTAAAGATTCCTCCAGAAGGCTGTTGCTTTTGGAGGAAGCAACCTTGCTCGCCTGGGCGAGCTGGGTGGCAAGCTTTTCCCCCAATTTTCTATAAATAGGGGGAGAAGTGAAGTAGAAAAGGGTTCAACCCCTTAGGCACTTCTCTCTCTCTCGAAATAGCTGAGGAAAATTAGTTCCATGAAGAAAATCCAAGCCGAGGCGCTTCCGTAATGTTTCCGTGAGTAATTACGCGAAGATTCTCGACCGTTCTTCAAGATTCATCGTTCGTTCTTTGTTTTCTTCAGTCTTAAAAGTAGGAAACAACATTGCATGGTAAACCGTGGCCGCGTTACCGTTTTACCTTGATGGGTTTCGGCCTCCAACTTCATCCTGGCATCTGACCATGACCAGTTGATTCTGCCCCTATTATGACAAAATATGCATGTGTATGCGTATGCATGAATGCAAAAAATTTTTAGTGAAAGCTGGTTTAGGTTCAGTTTTAATTAAGCGCTTTGCGGCATTCCGTGGACTGAGCGAAAAGGCTCAGTTTATCATAAATTGCACATGGTTTTAAAGCACGAAGTGAGGACTGAAACCTCAAACTCATGTTCTCTTCTTTTAAAAGACTGTGATGAGAAATATACAGTAGACGGGAATCCCTGGGGGAAACCAAGAAGAATACACAAAAAATAAAAGAGCATGCAGCGATATCCTCAATTGCCCCAGATTCTTAGCATAGTATCGCTTGACAGCATCGGAATTCACGGGTAAAGGCAGCTCCTCGCCATCCATGTTGGTAAGCACCAGGGCCCCTCCGGAAAAAGCCCTTTTCACAACGAAAGGTCCTTCGTAGTTCGGGGCCCACTTCCCTCGATTATCTTTAACAACGTGGGACATCTTTTTCAGCACAAGGTCCCCTCATGGAACTTGCGCAAGCGCAGCTTCTTGTCGAACGCATTCTTCATTCTTTGTTGATACAGGCGCCAACAGCTCATGGCCGTCAAGCGCTTACCTTCAATAAGGTTGAGTTTGTCGTAGGGTGTTTGAGCCCACTTCGATTCTTCTAAGCCTGATTCTGCTAGTATCCTTTGGGAAAGGATCTCTACTTCAAATGGGAGTACCGCTTCCGTTCCATAAACCAAGGAATATGGTGTTGCCCCAGTAAAAGTTCGTACAGAAGTTCGGTATCCATGTAAGGCAAAAGGAAACATCTCATGCCAATCTTTGTATGATACTGTCATCTTCTGAATAATTTTCTTAATATTGTTGTTGGCTGCTTCCACGGCTCCGTTCATCTTTGGTTGGTAAGGCGTGGAATTGTGATGCTGGATTTTGAAATCCGCGCACGTTTCCTGCATCATCTTGTTATTCAGATTGGTACCATTATCGGTAATGATCTTCATAGGGAGTCCGTACCGACAAATCATCTCCCTCTTGATGAATCTGACCACTACACTCCTCGTGACATTGGTGTAGGAAGCCACTTCGACCCATTTGGTGAAATAATCTATTGCCACGAGAATGAAGAGATGATCGTTCGAAGCCTTGGGTTCGATGGCCCCTATGACGTCTATCCCCCACATGGAAAAAGGCCAAGGAGAGGACATGACGTTCAGAGGATGTGGCGGAGCATTGACATTGTCCGCGAACGCTTGACATTTATGGCATTTCCTTACATGGATGCAGCAATCACTTTCCATGGTGAGCCAGTAATAACCTGCTCTCAGGATTTTCCTGGCCATAGCATGCCCGTTGGCGTGCATTCCGAACGAACCCTCATGGACCTCCTTGATCATGTGGTCTGCCTCTTTGGCATCCATGCATCGCAGGAGATTCATGTCATTGTTTCTTTTATATAGTATGCTCCCGCTCATGAAGAAACCGGCCGCCAATCTCCTCAATGTCCTTTTATCGTTGTCGGAAGCCCCCTGTGGGTATCCTTTGCTTTCAACGAACCGCTTGATATCGAAATGCCAAGGCTTACCGTCCCGTTCTTCTTCCACCCAACAACAATGCACGGGTCTGCCACGACACCAGAACTCAATGTATGGTAGGTCCCTGTGCGGTGTTAGCTGGAACATGGATGCCAGAGTAGCAAGCGCATCCGCCATTTGATTTTCCTCCTGGGGAACATGATGGAAGGAGATCTCATCAGAGGAATCAGCCAACTCCTTGATATAGGCATTGTAGGGTATCAGCTTGGGGTCTCTAGTTTCCCATTCCCCTTTTAGCTGATGAATCACCAATGCCGAGTCCCCGTACACTTTGAGCATTTTGACATTAGAGTCAATTGCCGCCTGGACGGCCAGGACACACACTTCATACTCAGCCATATTGTTGGTGCAGTCAAACCCCAGCCTGGCTGTGAAAGGTATACATTGATTGTCTGGAGAAACCTATACTGCTCCAATGCCATGGCCTAAAACGTTTGACGCTCCATCAAACCATACATTCCATTTGTCCCAATCTTTGTCTAGTTTTTCCTCAAACAAGGTCATGATGTCCTCATCCGGGAACTTGGGATGCATGGGCTGATAGTCGTTGAGAGGCTGCTGAGCCAAATAATCTGCTAAGGCGCTTCCTTTAATCGCCTTTTAGGTGACGTAAACTATATCAAACTCGGATAGCAAGACTTGCCACCGAGTTATCCGTCCTGTGAGAGCTGGCTTTTCAAAGATGTACTTAACCGGGTCCATCTTGGATATCAACCAGGTGGTATGGCTCAACATGTATTGTCTTAGACGGTGGGACGCTCAGACTAAAGCACAACACGTTCTTTCGAGCAGGGAGTAATTCATTTCACAGGCCGTGAACTTCTTACTCAAGTAATAGACAGCGCGCTCTTTCTTCCCGGACTCGTCATGTTGCCCCAGCATACATCCCATCGACTCGTCCAAAATCGTCATATACAAGATGAGAGGCCTTCCGGGTACCGGTGGCATAAGCACAGGAGGATTCATGAGAAACTTTTTGATCCTCCCAAATGCCTCTTGACAATCCTCATTCCAACGGACGGTTTGTTTTTTGCGTAAGAGTTTGAACAACGACTCACAAATAGCAGTGAGTTGTGATATGAATATGGCAATATAATTCAAACGTCCCAGGAAACCTCGGACTTGCCTCTCGGTACGGGGTTCCGGCATCTCAAGGATGGCCTTCACCTTTTCGGGGTCCACCTCTATCCTATTTTGGCCTATGATGAAACCTAGCAATTTCCCTTATTTGACCCCAAAAGTGCACTTAGCAGGGATCAACCTCAATTGATACTTCCTAAGCCTTTCAAACAACTTCCGCAGGTTGACAAGGTGTTCCTCCTCAGTCTTAGATTTGGCAATTAGACATAGACCTTGATCTCTTGGTGCATCATATCGTGGAACAAAACTACCATAGCCCGTTGATAAGTTGCCCCAACATTCTTAAGTCCAAAGGACATCACCTTATAACAGAACGTTCCCCACAGGGTGACGAAGGTAGTCTTTTCCATATCCTCCGGAGCCATTTTTATCTGATTGTAACCGAAGAATCTGTCCATAAAGGAAAACAAAGCGAAATTGGCCATATTATCCACTAGGATATCGATGTGTGGCAAAGGAAAATTATCTTTGGGACTGGCTCGATTCAAATCCCGATAATCCACACACATTCACACCTTCCCATCCTTCTTAGGGACTGGTACAATGTTGGCAACCCATTCTGGGTACCGAGCGACAGCCAGAAAACCAACGTCAAATTGTTTCTTCACCTCTTCTTTTATTTTCAAGGATGTCTCGGGTTTCATCCTCCTCAGTTTTTGTTTTACCGGGGGACGCTCGGGATTTAGAGGTAATCGGTGTTGTACAATGTCAGAACTCAAATTGGGCATATCTTCGTACGACCAAGCAAAGATGTCTTGGTAGTCTTTCAGCAGGGCTGTCAATTCTTCACGGATTGGTGTGGTCATACCCGTGCCTATCTTTACTTCCTTTTTCCCACTACTGGTTCCTATGTTCACTAGTTATGTCTCTTCTTGATGAGGCCCCATTTCTTGTTCCTCATGGGCAACTATCTTCTCCAACTCTGGGGGAAGTCCCACATCCTCGTCCTCTTTATCTTCCATTTGATTTGTTTCTTGCTCGAAATCGATGGTCGGGTCCTAGGTATTAGTACCTTCGAGGGACTCGTCGTCGGATCTGGTGTTAAACGTAAATAAATAAACATGCAAATGCATGAGAATGGGTAGAGACGTAGGAACAAATGAAGAAAGATCTTTTATTTTATAATTCTAGGAACAAAAGACATAAAGCCTTAACAAAAGAAAACTCTAAAGCCTAGGCCCAACTGTAGAGTTTAAAAGCCACAAAGGGTTACATTATGCTTGTTGCGTAAATGTCTGGGCGTTCCTCCACTCGCCAATTTCCTAGTCGGAAACCAGAAGGGCATGGTCGTACCAACTCCGACTCACTTGGCGAATCATCTTCACATATCGCAACGACTTGGCCTTCGTGTCCTAGACCCGCGCGTATAAAGCTCCTACTGATGTGGCAGGGCGGGCCTCCTTTGACTTCTTGTCCCAATCACGAGCCTTGACCTCCACTCTTCCTTCCTGTAATGCCTTTCTTTATGTCCGCTTGTGTGGGTTTATAGCCTAACCCAAACTTCCCACGGTTTCCTTTAGCACTTATCAGGCTGGTTATGCCGCCCTTGTCCTTGCCTAAACCCATTCCGGGCTTGTAACCATTCCCCAACATCACTTGGGCCATCATTACTGTCGCATCGGACAGGCCAGGTTGCCCAAAGAAGGAATCTACAGAGGCAATGCTAACCACCTCAAAAGACTGGAAGGCCATTTCTAATGACTCCTCCGCGGCTTCCACATATGGCATAGAGGACGGGCAACTCAACAAGATGTCTTCCTCGCCCGATACGATAACTAAATGCCCTTCCACTACGAACTTCAATTTTTGGTGGAGTATAGAAGGAACGACTCCCACCGAATGGATCCATGGGCGCCCCAATAGGCAGCTGTAAGCGGGGTTAATGTCCATTATTTGAAAGGTAACCTGATAGGTATGGGGGCCTATCTATACAGGGAGGTTGATCTCTCCCCTAACCTCTCGGCGGGTGCCGTCGAAGGCACGGACTACCATGGAACTTGGCTTTAGATGGGATGCATTAAATGGTAATTTTTCCAAAGTTCTTTTGGGCATTACATTTAAACTAGAACCGTTATCAATAAGCACCTTGGCTACAACATGGCCCATGCACTTGACTGATGCATGTAAAGCCTTGTTATGCCCTCTCCCCTCAGCAGGGATTTCTTCTTCGGCGAAGGCGAGATAATTGTTGGCGGTGATATTATTGACGAGTCCTCCAAAGCCCTTTACAGAGATATCTTGAGCCACATGAGCTTCGTTCAAGACCTTTACTAGCAAAGCCCGATGAGGCTCAGAGCTCATGAGTAATTCCAAAAGAGAGACCCTGGCCGGGGTTTTGTTGAGCTGTTCAATGACCTTGAACTCGCTCTGCTGAATAATGCAGAGAAACTCGCTTGCTTCCTCTAGCGACACTTCCTTCTTGCCGCAGCCATCCCTTTTCTCCGGAAGACCCTTTACTGTAATAACCCCATTCGGAATGGGGGTCGTCTTGTCATTTTGTTCCTCTACCATCTTGGCCTTTCCCTTAATGTTTGCATGTCATGTTGGCAGGTCGGAAGGTGCAAACATGCGACCGCTGCGGGTCACACCGCTCAGCCCCATGATATTGGTTACCTTGGCTGACAATGAGCTGACGTCGATGGTTTCTTCTTCCCTTTCACTCGGAGGTGTATACCTCCACGGGACTGTGTGGCTATTTTGGTATGGGAAAGGAACAGGTATAGTTGCTGGAAGGTATTGGGGCTTTTGTGGAGCTGCGTCCTTGGTGAAATATATCACCAAAGGTTTAGGCCTTCCAAAACTTCTCTCATCTGCGGACTGCATACATATATGCTGCTCTTCCCTCCCCTCATCATCGACTTCCATTCGACCTTGATCTATCATTCGTTGCAACAATTCCTCTATTGCCAAACATGTTTCCATGTTATGTAGCTCGCCGGGATGCAACAAACAAGAATCCTCTTTATGCCCACCGTGGGGAATCACACCTCCCTTTTGTAGGGCCTCAAAGATAAACCTCCTAGGGGTTGCCACGTCCTTTAAAGGTTTAGACCTGCGCGGCCTATCTGACTCAATGGCATTAACCGCTCCCCCTCCATGATTGGCGAGCGGGTTGGTTTTCACGTTGGTCTGATCCTCTTGAAATGTCAGCCATCCAGCATCTATCAAATGTTGGACCTTGTATTTAAGGGCCAACCAATTTTCGAGGGAATGCCCCGCGGTATTCCCATGGTACGTGCAAGTTGCGTTAGGATCATACCACTTTGGGAAAGGGGGTTGGTAGATCTTCCCGGGAGTTATTACGGCCATTTGGTTGCCGATAAGGGACGCCAAGAGGTCTTCGTACGTCATTGGGAGTGGGGTGAATTCTGGAATTGGCTTCGGGGGAAAGTTCCTCATTGCGTTGGAATTGTCGGTCAGGCGAGTTGTGGTTGGAGCCGGAACTTGGGGAGCCTCCCTCTGGATGGGTGCCTTAGGCTTCACGGGTGCTGAATTGGAGGAGTTCTAGGCGCGAGCTGAAAAGCTCGAATGATGTTGTGCATATTGATGTGTTCCATGAGAGGTTTGCGAGGGCTTAACCCATGCGGGCGCCGAAGTGACGACATGGGTATCTCCCTCCTTCCTTTTTGCCCCAGTTGTTCCGACTCTTTTAGCATGGGTACTTGTGGAGGAAACGTAATCGAACTTCCCTCTTTTCAACCCTACTTCAATTCTTTCCCCGGCAAATACCAAGTCCGCGAAGCTGGAAGGCATGTAGCCTACCAACTTCTCATAGTAAAACACTGGCAAGGTGTCTACCATCATGGTGATCATCCCCCTTTCGACCATGGGAGGGGCCACTTGTGTTACCAGGTCTCTCCACCGCTGTGCATATTCTTTAAAGGTCTCACTTTCCTTTTTAAACATATTCTATAGCAGAGTGCGATCGGGAGCCATATCGGAATTATACTGATATTGCCTTAGGAAAACAGTAATCAGGTCCTTCCAAGTATGGATGCGGGAAGCTTCCAGATTTGTGTACCAAACAACCGCAGCTCCAGCAAAGCTATCTTGGAAAAAATGTATTAACAACTTGTCATCCCTAGAGTGCGCCCCCATTTTGTGACAATACATCTTGAGATGGTTTTTAGGACAAGTCGTCCCTTTATACTTGTCGAAATCGGGCACCTTCAACAACTCTCAATCTCTCCTTGAGGAGATCGAGTTTCCTTCTTTCCTCGGTCGCCGAGGGTGGTCCTTCTGTGGACAAGAATATTGGTTGTGCTGTGAGGTTGGGCTGAGGCAAAGTGTTGGGTGTCGGCCCCTCGATGGGGATCGGGGGGTAGAACTCGACATCCCCTTGGGCATACTCTTAATGATCTTCGTGGACCTCATCGGGCTGTCGAGGAGGCTCCCCTTCAAGGATGGGGGAAGAGACATGACCTGCATCATCTTGCATGATTGGCGGCGTGTAATTAGGTGGCAATCCATAAGGGCAAGCCACCCGGTTGTATCCTAAATGGGGGTTGCTGTTGTGCCCCAGTGTGCTCCTTCCTCGTCCTACCGTATTTGGGGGAGGATGGTGCGCGGTAGCTAGGAGAGTTGGGTATGCTTCGGCAGCTGAACTAACGGCGGCTGTGGTGGACACGTTTTTCTCCATGAGTTGCCTCATTCCTAACATGGCCTCCATCATGGAAGTCATTTGTTCTTTCAGAGCCGACATGTCGGCTTTCATCTGTTCCTGTGTCTCCTCTTGATCACCCATCGTTCTAGATTTGTATCTAGTGCGATAGGGATGCCTTGGGGCGCGTTTAGTTATGGTGTTTTTCCTAGAAAAACCAAACGTGAGGAGTAGGTAAAAATAATGAATGCATGCTAGAGAAAAAATGCAGGAGTGATTTGATTCGCATTGATTTTTGGAGTAAAAACATGGGATAAACTCATTTTATTCAAAAAGTTATAACTAGTCAAGATTTGAGTGACAATACAAGTTCCCTAGCGGTTTCTAATTGTATGGGCCATTAGATCTATCATATGCTGACAATAGCCGAGAAGTCCGTGGATCTCCTCGGAGGTGGAGTAGGTGTCCGCCATTGCCTTGGCCTTGGCTAGCAATCGGGGAAGCTCTTGACTCCCGTTCAAGGTAAGAGCGAATCAGTCCATCCATATCGTTGCCTCTTGATGTAGCAAGTCGATCACCCTTCCTCTAGCCTCCTTTTATGTGTACACTTGGGCATAATCGTCTGCCACTCTATGCTCGTGGGCCGCGGCTAGATTTAGTTCTTCTTGGTACTTGGTGATAATAGCTAACATGTTGGTCTCCGCTGAGACAAACTTCTTTTGGACCTCGAGCAAGCCTTCAATTCATCTTTCAAGATCAAACTGTCTACTCGTGATTGGTCCCTTTCCTCTCTTCGGAGTTTAAGCTCGTTATTGCTACCCCACAGAGCCCCTCAGAACTTGTTCCGGCCGTGTTCTTCCCTACAAGCCCTCTTGGTTTCTCGTTCCAAGGCTTTGGTGGTAGCCACATTTACATCTCTCAGTTCGGTATTCTCCTTTCGGATTTTCAGAGCTGCTGATTTGAACCTTTCTTTAACTGTTAGGGCTTGCTCGAGTTCCACCCTAAGGGCCTGCACCTCTTCTTCTTCCTCAGGTGCCTCAACTTCCTCTCTTTAGCAGTTCTCAAACTCAGAAGCCAAACCAAACCTTGCACGAGGGCTTTCAACCACTTACGGTAGCCACCGATGGGCCCATTGTTACTGCCCCTAAGTTCTTTGTCCTTCTTTTGCAACACCTCCCATGCCTTGTGGACCTTCTGAAGTGTCTCCACGTTGGTCTTATTGAAACCTCGTGAAATGACAGGCACGAGCTCATCCTCTAGTGGCGCCCCTCTCATAGGGTAGCCCAGTTGTCTTATAGCAAGAACAGGATTGTAGCTGATGCAACCCCTCGTCCCCATCAAGGGAACATTTGGAAATCCTCCACATGAAATAAAAACTCCGGTTCTTCCTTCCTTCCATCAAGGGAACCAGTTGACAGATGCTCCTTCTTTGTTTGCTAAGAGTTGGTCCCAATTTGCCCCTCATTTCTCTGTGCATGAACGATGGCTTTCTAGCAGGCAAGCATGCCTCACCTCTTGGCGAAAAAGGTGCGAAACCAACCATACATAAAGAGCTGGAGTACAGCAAACAATCCTCGTATTGCTCTTTTCACAGCTTCAGTCGAAGGTGTCATATAGGTCGGCTAGCATAGCGACAACCGGGCTTTCCTTGTGGTTATGATAGGCGAGAAAAACATCGATTGCTGCTAGGTCCACCAACCCATCCACATTCGGAAAGAGGACCCCTTCGAAGATCAGCAGTGCGAGAATATCTATGAACAGGACCCGCTCGCCTTTACCTGCCAAGATTCTTGCTTTTGCCTCCAAATATTTTCTCGGTATTCCAACCACCCCATTTTCGACTTGCTCCCTGTGGTCTAATTCCTGCGCGCGAGATTTGGACTATCTTGGAAATTCTAGCTAACGAGGGATAGAACCCTGAGAAGAGGTATGGTTTCCTTCCCCCTAGAGGGCATCCTATGATCTCTTCAAATTCTTCTACCATAGGTGATAGCTGGAAGTCCCCAAAGGTGAAGCACCTCAACGGCTGATCATAATACTGGGCGAGGGAGGCAATGGCCTCTGTGGAGACTTCTACCATGGCTAAGTCCCAGGTTTTACCGTAAGCTTTGCGAAAAGCTTGCCATTGGAACTGACCCATTAACTGCCCTAACTCCTTTAGACTGGTGGTCCCTAGGCTCTTGACCTTGACTTGATAGAACCTCCTTTTAAGTGAAGGCATTTGACTTGATCCCATGTTTTACTAAAGTGAACAAAAATCGGTGTGAATTAAAACTCTGACATCTATCATGGGTGGAATGGATGAATGCATGAGGAAATGCATATGACACAGATGCAATTTATGAATACGGGAGCCCGGGAAATTGTCTCTGTATTTAAGAAGGTGGCATGGACCCTCCGTTGGTTTGCCAAAGAGAGGTGATCAAAACAGAATCCGTGCGTGATGCATATGCAAAAGGCGCAACATGGGAATGTACAGTATGACAATATTCACAAAATATAAGCAAAAGGGTACGTGACATTTATGCATGGCAGTATGAAAATGGCACGCAGCGTGTCCGCTTCGTGCCCCTATTCAAGGGACCTATATGGGAGAGAGCTAAAAGGGTTTTTAGTGATAATCCCCAAGGTGGTCATATCTCTCTTGATGGTCTCTAGAGGTATCATCCTCTTCGAAGAACATATTGCAGCAGTAGGGACTACTAGCAACAATATGTTATCAAAGAGAAAAACTCTAGATGAGGGTTCACTGTAATCAAGAAAGTCGGAGACCTAGCATGATCACAGATTCACCTCCACTCCTTATGTTCCCACGAACTCGGGTATAGGGCCTTTTTTTTTTCAAATCACCGTGTGTGAAAATAGTGTTAGGTGTTTGTGCGCATCAAATGAAAATATTTACCTCATGCATACATTTTAAAACACACTAAAAGCATCAAAGAGATATATACACAAGAACATAAGGAAAATAGAGGGAAACCAACAAAGGAGGATGTTATGATAAAACATTGCACAAGATTAAATGGCCTAACTCTCAAAAAATAGTCCCCGGTGGAGTCGCCAACTGTCGCAACCTACCTTTCGGCGGGAGGGCGACGCGTGACTCACGAGATGCATCTTCCAAGAAAGGAATACGCTCGGAGTCGCCACCAACGTTTGTTTGAGGGAAACGTTGGAAAAACCAGAAAAGAAGTGGTCTACAAATTTTAAGCGAAAGGTTCGAGAGTTGTATTTACGCACGGGGAAGGTATTAGCACCCCACACGTCCGTCACAAGGGACGACAGCCTTTAATCAAATGTGCAAATATGACTTCAATTTATGCTATCTTCCCTTTTTACGTTCTTATGTCTTTTTATGCCTTTTTATATTTTTATCCTTTTGTGGTCGACAAGGGTGTTTCCTTTTGCTCCTACGTATTCCTCAATTGTGATAAGGAAATCAGACCTACGTAGTTTTTTTGTGAACAAAGCGTTTTGGTTAAGTTATTTTTTATCCTTTTTTGCAAGATATGTTTTTATTGAATGAAAGGTCGTTTAAGGCGTTGGACCATTAGACAATCTTTCGATTCTTTTGAAAAGTTAGAAAACATAAAGGCATTGGACCATTAATGATTTCTTTATTTTTGAAAGAGGTAACAAAGTTACATATTGATTATAGGCCTTTTAGAAATCTACACTTAACCAATAAAAGCGGAAAAGACCATTTCAAGGCGTTGGACCTTTGAAAATGGCTTTTTTAGGCGATGACAAAAGTTTTGGTTTATGAATTGATTTTAGCCTTAGTTTCACTTTGGTTATTAGTCGATTCGATTAAGAAAGAGAAATCCCGAAGAAAAAACGTCCGATTGATTTTTTTGATTTATTTTACTAAAATATATTTTTGATTATTATATTATTATTTTACCTCTTTTTGGTTTCCAACGTGGTTACGACATGACTGAACGGTCGAATTTCATTTTAACAGAAATTAACGGATGCTACAATTCAAATGATCGGTGGAAATTTATTTTATTTTTGATTAGGGGAGAAAATGACTTAAGTAAATGACTAAAGCACGTCAAAAGAGGGTACGAAAAGTAAATGAAATGAAAATAAAAGCACGTGAAAACAAATGAGGACCACTAAGGGTACATAGAATGAATTGAAAAGTTTGATTTTGGGAACTTACCGATTGAAGACCGAAGAACGACGAAGAACAAACGAAGAACGTCGAAGAACGGTTGAAAATCTTCGCGAAATCACCCATGGAAACGTTACGGAAGCGCCTCGGCTTGGATTTTCTTCACGGAAACAATTTTTCTTACTAATTTTAAGTGAATCTCAGATACCAGGAGGGTTGAACATCTTTCTCCTTCACTCCTCCCCCTATTTATAGGAAAATAGGGGAGAAGCTTGCCACCCAGCTCGCCCAGGCGAGCTAGGTTGCTTCCTCCAGAAGCAACCGCCTTCTGGAGGAACATCCTGGAAGGCCCAAGTGGGCCTGGTTGCTATTTGAACCCCTATTTTTACTAAATACACCCTCTGCCTTTTTTTGGTGATTCTTTTTTCGTAAAGTTACGGAAACTTATGAATTTCGTAACGATACTTGTTTTCTTTCCGTAATGTTGCGGAACCATACAGATTACGTAATCATCCCTTTTTTGCTTTCCGGAACGTTACGGAACTTTACGGATTGCACACTAACACTTCCTTTTAATTTCCGGCATGTCACAGAACTTCACGGATTGTGCTGCAGTGCCTTCTTTAACTTCCGGCATGTTACGAAACTTCACGAATTGCCTAACGATGGGTGCCAAGTACCTCGAAGTGGTCAAACGAGGGTCGCATCCCAACAACGGATGGTCCCCAGACGAAATTAGGGTATGACAGTTAGAAAAACCAAAGGAAACCGGTCATGAAGAATATTCCAGATTCGGGAGTTATCTTTACGTTTGAGGAAGGTATTAGCACCTCTCACGCTTGTCCCAAAGGACAACAGCTTTAGATTAGAATTGTGTGAAATTATGTATCTAAACTTTTATTTCTTTTTATTTTTTGAGGTCGACAAAAGACGGGCTCTTGCTCCTACGTATCCTCCATCGAAGAGGAAATCAGACCTACGCAGTTCTTCCAAAAGGCAGTGATGTGTTGATTTTATGCTTTCAAACGGTCCATGTTAACCGATAACAAGCAAAGAGGACCGTTTAAGGCGTTGGACCTTAAAACGTTTTTTTAGTGATTTTTGCGGACAAAGCTTGATTTTGTGAGTTGATTTTAGCCTTAGTTTCACTTTAATTATTAGTCAATTCAATTAAGAAAGAAAAAATCCCAAAGAGAAAATGTCCGATTGATTTTTTTATTTCATTTTACTAAAAGATATTTTTTGATTATTATATTATTTATTTTACCTCTTTTTTGGTTTCCAACGTGGTTACGGCATGACCAAACGGTCAGATTTCATTTTAACAGAAATTAACAGATGTTCCAAGTGGGCCTGGTTGCTATTTGCACCCCTTATTTACTATATACACCCCCTGCCTTTTTTTTGTTGACTCTTTTTCTGTAACGTTACGGAACTTTATGAATTTCATAACGATACTTGTTTTCCTTCCGCAATGTTACGGAACCTTACGGATTACGTAATCATCCCTTTTTTGGCTTTCGGAATGTTACGGAACCTCACGGATTGTGTAACAATGCTTCCTTTTGATTTCCGACATGTTATGGAACTTCACGGATCGTGCAACAATGCTTTCTTTTGACTTCTGACACATTATGGAACTTCACGTATTCTGCAACAATGGGTGCCAAGTACCTCGAAGTGGTCAAGCAAAGGTTACATGCCATCAAACAATGGTCCCCGGACGAAATTAGGGTATGACAGAGGGGGAGTTTGGGCTTTTCCTTGAGCTTCTGTGTTTTTAGAGATTTCTAGAGAGAGAAAGGTCCAAGTTCCAAAGAGTTTTGATTGCTTTTGCTGTGCGAAGATTGGCAGAGAATCGAGAGTGAGGAGGAAGCCATCCTGAGAGCATGAGATGAATCTATGAGTGATTGTGAGGTTCTAGAGGTGGAGGAGACATCCCACTACTTGCATTTCTTCAATCCTTCATTTTTCTCTTCTCTTTATTGTAAAGGAAGCTTCTCAGATATAGAGAGCTAAATCCTTTGTTGGTTCTTCCTTGTAGGTACTTGATGTAAATACTTGTATATCTATTTAATGATGTTTTATGTGTTTTCTATGCTATTAGTACGTCATTTCAGTGTGCTTTTGCCTGATCACGCAGATGCATGCCTTGTAGGATCATTCAACAGTGGAAACTGGTCTGATTCTTAGAACTTGATAGGACAGGGCTAGTTTATCATATTATCACGAGGGATCGGGATATGGTAACCTAGTTTTTTGTATGTTTGTCTTAATGCGGTTCTGGTCAAGTTTAGTCCAACAAGAGCAATGTGAGGTTGAAGCTTGATCAGGATTAGGCTAGACTATCACAAGGGATTGGGGTTTAACATTTCAGGAGACACCATAGAACACATGAGCATTGTTAAGTAGAGAATATCCTTATAACATCAGGCACCTAATAGGAAGACCAACACATTGTCTACTGGTCTTTACACATCATTACTTACATGATTTTCCTTTTTAATAGTTAGTTTACATACCTGTTCATAGTCCACAGATATCTTTTCATACTAGACACCTATTCACTAAATATAGCTTTACCAAGTAACACAAGTTCCCTGAGAGTTTGATACTCGATTTTTACCATTTTATACTACTTGGGCGATCCGGTGCACTTGCCGGGTTCGACCAAGTTTTTGGCGCCGTTGCTGGGGAACTTCTTTCTATTTGGAAAGTTAGTTCAGTCCTAGGTGTCTATTCTTTGATTAACTATGAATATTTGTTTCCAATTCATATTTGTTTTCTTCTTGAAGTGGATAACCGTTGTTTTTGTTAGTGTTTTATATGCATAGATCTCCCACAAGCAATTTAGTTCTTTTGGACTTGGAGATAGAAGCTATGTTAAGAAGGAATAGAGCCGAGAGGAGAAGAAAATTACTGCAAGACAGGACAGTAGCTTCCATTCTAGAGGAAGAAGCTCATTTTTCTGATTCTACATCATCTGACTCACCATCATCAAGGAAATCCGTGACATATTTACTAGAAGCTGTTATCATGGCTGATGAACACCAGCAAAGGGTTACCCTTGAGGACTACTCAAACAGTTCAGTACCGCAATTCTTTACCAGCATCGCACGTCCGGAAGTCCAAGCTCACAACATAAACTACCCTCATTCTTTAATTCATTTAATATAGGGGAACTTATTCCAAGGATTACTAAATGAGGGCCCCTATGCACATTTGGCAACATTCATTGAAATTTGTAATACTGTAAAGATTGCAGGCATGCCAGATGAAGCCATCAGACTCAACCTATTTTCATTTTCCTTGGCAGGAGAAGAAAAGAGGTGGCTCCATTAATTTAAGGGTAACAGTCTGAAGACCTGGGAAGAAGTTGTTGAGAAATTTATGAAGAAATACTTCCCCGAGTCAAAGACTGCAGAAGGGAAAGCTGCAATTTCATCATTTCATCAGTTCCTTAATGAACCCCTAAGTGAAGCATTGGAGAGGTTTAGAGGTTTGTTAAGAAAGACCCCCACCCATGGACTCTCTGACCCAACCCAACTTAACATATTCATAGATGGGCTGAGGCCGCAATCTAAGCAGTTGTTAGATGCTTCTGCAGGGGGAAAAATAAAACTAAAAACCCCTGAAGAAGCAACGGAGTTGATTAAAAACATGTCTGCCAGTGATCACACCATTCAACATGATAGAGTGCATCAACCCACTAAGAAGCGTTTACTGGAGTTATCATCATAAGATGCTATGTTGGCACAAAATAAGTTGTTGTCTAGGAAACTTGAGATCTTGATAGAAACCCTGAGTAAGTTGCCAACTAACTTGTCTAATGGTCAACCTTTACAGCCTTCTGTTTTGCAGGTTACAGGTTGTACCATATGTGGTGGTACTCATGAATCTGGTCTTTGCATTCCTTTTGAAGAGCAAATGCAAGAGGTTAGCTACATGGGGAATCAACAAAAACAAGGATACAATCAAGGTGGATTCTCAGGTTTCCAGCAGGGTCCTTACAATTAACAAGGACAGTGGAGATCACACCCTGGTAATCAATTTAACAAAGACTAGGGTGGACCTTCCAACAGGCCGCCTCAACAAGGGCCTAACATTTTTCAGAGGACAACCAAGCTGGAGGAGACTCTAACTCAATTCATGCAGGTGACCATGTCAAATCAAAAAAGCACTGAGTCAGCATTGAAGAACCTTGAGATCCAGGTGGGCCAACTAGCCAAAGAATTAGCTGAAAAGTCATCCAATAGCTTTGGGGCAAACAAATAAAAGAATCCCAAAGAGGAATGTAATGTTGTGATGACAAGAAACAAGAAGCATTTGGTAGTTGAGGATGAGGATAGGGTGGCACTGAGAAAAAGAAAGAGGAGGTAACTAATGTGACAAATCATGAGAGTGAAAAACCAATAATGGTTGAGGAGAAAGAAATAAACGACCAAGAAAAGAAAAAGAGGTAGAAAAATAAAAAGAAAATGAAGAAAAAGAAAAAGTTGAAAAAAAAATAAAGAAGGGAAAGAAAAGAGTATAAGTGAGAAAACAAGAGAGAAGAAGAAAGAAAAAGCTTCAAATGAGGATATGGAAGTACCATATCTTGTGGTACCTTCCAAGAAGGACAAAGACTGTCATCTAGCGAGATTCCTTGATATTTTCAGGAAACTGAAAATAACTATGCCTTTTGGGGAAGCTTTGCAACAAATGCCACTCTACTCGAAATTTCTAAAAGATATGTTGACAAGGAAAAACAGATACATCCACCAGGAGAATATTGTTGTGGAAGGCAACTGCAGTGCTGTAATACAGAAAATTCTTCCACCAAAACATAAAGACCCTGGAAGTGTTACTATTCCTTGCTCAATCGGTGAAGTCACTGTGGGAAAGGCTCTCATTGATTTGGGAGCCAGTATCAACCTAATGCCGCTCTCCATGTGTAGAAGGTTAGAAGAGTTGGAAATCATGCTCACGAGAATGACTTTACAACTTGCTAGCCGATCCATCACAAGACCTTATGGGGTAATTAAGGATGTTCTGATAAGTGTGAAACATATGGTCTTTCCAGCTGATTTTGTGGTCATGGATGTGGAGGAAGATTATGAGGTTCCAGTCATTTTGGGATGTCCCTTTATGTCAACTGCAAGTTGCATAATCGATATGGGAAGAAAGACACTAGAGATGGGTTTTGAAGATCAGAAGATCAATTTTGATCTTTTTGAAGAAAACAAGTTGGTGCCAGAGCATAATGTTTGCTTGCAGGTGATGGAGGTTGAAGAAGAAGTCTTGAAGGTGAGGACCAATATTTGATCACCCATTGAGGTAAAAACGTCAAGCTAATGATGTTAAAGAAGCGCTTCTTGGGAGGCAACCCAGTTTTAATTTCTGCTATTCTGTTTTTTTATGCATTGCATAACGTGGAACTTGCTTCATAATCATTACATTGGGGTATATCAGCTTGTTTTTGAATGATAGATATAAGGGTTTCAAATTCTTGAGAAAAGGACTAAAATAGAACTTAGAAATTTTTTTCTGAAAATCAATCCTTTCGCTAAGCGCAAGCCTCTTGCTAAGAGCATCTTTTGTCATGCACTAAGCGAAGAGTCTCTAGCGCTTAGCGCTCAACCCTTGCATCTCAAGTTGATTTGGTCCGCTAAGCTGGCCAAGGCTGAGCTAAGCTCATTTCAATTCAATCGGAATTCAACTAAGCGATGCCCTACTGGCTAAGCGCATCGTATTCACCAGCTAAGGGCGAGACATCACCGCTAAGCCCATTTTGATGCGACCTAAATTGGGGTTCATTGAGCTAAGCGCTACTCATGCTTGCTAAGCCCAATTCCTTGCGGCCATAGCAGTGCTAAGTGGTCTATCATTCGCTAAGCGCCTGTCCCTCTGTATTCAAGATGCATTATATTAGCTAAACCGGCCCAGAGCCAGGCTTAGCAAGAGTTGCAGGTATTATGATCTGCAGAATTCGCTAAGCGCCCCTTTTGTGCACTAAGCCCAGCTTTATAAAAAAAATCAGATTTTGAATTTCAAACTTGGGCTAAGCATGCAGTTCCACTAAGCGAACCGTTTTGAGAAACCAAACGTCTCTCTGGCTCGCTTAGCACTGCGGTTCACTAAGCGAGAGGGTCCAAAATTGCTTGAGTAAGTGTAACATCAGTGTCGCAACCTACCCTTCGGCAGGAGGGCGACGCGTGACTTGCGGGATGCGTCTTCAAAGAAAGGAATACGCGCGGAGTCGCCACCAACTTTTGTTTGAGGGAAACATCGAAAAAACAGGAAAAGATGTGGTCTACGAACTTTAAATGAAAGGTTCAAGAGTTATATTTATGCACGGGGAAGGTATTAGCACCCTACACGTCCGTCACAAGGGACGACAACATTTAATCAAATGTGCAAATATGACTTCAATTTATGTTATTTTCCTTTTTTACGTTCTTATGTCTTTTTATGCCTTTTTATATTTTTATTTTTTGTGGTAGAAGAGGGTGTTTCCCTTGCTCCTACGTATTCCTCAATTGTGATAAGGAAATCAGACCTACGTAGTTCTTTGTGAACAAAGCGTTTGGTTAAGTTATTTTTTATCTTTTTTTGCAAGATATGTTTTTATTGAATGAAAGGTCATTTAAGGCGTTGGACCATTAAACAATCTTTCGATTCTTTTGAAAAGAGAGAAAATATTAAGGCATTGGACCATTAATGATCTCTTTATTTTTGAAAGAGGCAATAAAGTTATGTGTTGATTTTAGGCTTTTTTAGAAATCTATGTTTAAACAATAAAGGTGGAAAATACCATTTTAAGGCATTGGACCTTAAAAATGGCTTTTTTAGGTGATGAAAAAAACTTGGCTTATGAATTGATTTTATCCTTAGTTTCACTTTGGTTATTAGTTGATTCGATTAAGAAAGGAAAATCCCAAAGAAAACGTCCGATTGATTTTTTTGATTATTTTACTAAAAGATATTTTTTATTATTATATTATTATTTTGCCTCTTTTTTGGTTTTAAACATGGTTACGACATGACCGAACAATCGGAATTCATTTTAACAGAAATTAAAGGATGTTACAATACGAATGATTGGTGGAAATTTATTTTATTTTTGATTAGGCGAGAAAATAACTTAAATAAATGACTAAGGCACGTCAAACGGGGGTACGGAAAGTAAATGAAATGAAAATAAAAGCACACGAAACAAATGAGGACCATTAAGCGTACATAGAATGAATTGAAAAGTTCGATTTCGGGAACTTACCGGTTGAAGACCGAAGAATGATGAAGAACGAACAAAGAACAACGAAGAACGGTTGAAAATCTTCGCAAAATCACCCACGGAAACGTCACGGAAGCGTTACGAAAGCGCCTTGGCTTGGATTTCCTTCAGGGAAACAATTTTTCTCACTAATTTTATGTGAATCTCAGATACTAGGAGGGTTGAACATTTTTGTTCTTCCCTCCTTCCTCTATTTATAGGAAAAGGAAGGACAAGCATGCCACCCAGCTCGCCCAGGCGAGCTAGGTTGCTTCCTCCAGAAGGCACCGCCTTCTGGAAAACTTCCTGGAAGGCCCAAATTGACCTGGTTGCTATTTGCACCCCCTTTTTACTAAATACACCCTCTTGCCTTTTTTTGCTGATTCTTTTTCCGTAAGGTTACGGAAACTTATGAATCACGTAATGATACTTGTTTTCCTTCCGTAATGTTACAGAACCTTACGGATTACGTAATCATCCCTTTTTTGCCTTCCGAAATGTTACGGAACTTTACGGATTGTGCACTAACACTTCCTTTTAATTTCCAGCATGTCACGGAACTTCACGGATTGTGCTACAATGCTTTCTTTTGACTTCCGGCATGTCTCGAAACTTCACAAATTGCCTAATGATGGGTGCCAAGCACCTCGAAGTGGTCAAACGAGGGTCGCATCCCAACAATGGATGGTCCCCGGGCGAAATTAGGGTATGACAGTTGCCCCTCTTTACTTGTCTTTTATTGGAGATAAAAGGGAAGTAAAGATAAGACACTAATTTCGTTCGAGCAAAACACCATTCGGCCAGTGAATCTCCCTATCAGTGGAACCTGCAAAAATTTGAAAATGATCAGTACCGACACATCATCCCGATACTGTCAAATTCGTTCCTCCTGGTTGACACCAGGCACAGAATGACCATAATTTGTCTCTGCGTGTCTTTGGACGCGATCCAGCCTGGGCGGCAAGGCACAAAATGACCATAATTTGTCTCTGTGTGCCACCGGACACGATCGCCTCTGGATGGCGAAAAGGTGTACGGAATGACCATAATTTGTCTTCGCCCACCTCTCGACTTACTGTCCCTGAATGACAAAGGGTGCAGAATGACCATAATTTGTCTCTACGCGTTTATCACTCGAGTTGCGAAATCTGAATGACAAAGGGCGTAGGATTTTGTCTCTGCGCATTTATCACTCGACTTGCGAAATCTGAATGACAAAGGGCGCAAAATTTGTCTCTGCGCGTTTATCACTCAACTTGCTGCTCTTGAATGACAAAGGGTGCAGGATTTGTCTCTGCGCATTTATCACTCGACTTGCGAAATCTGAATGACAAAGGGCGCAGAATTTGTCTCTGCGCGTTTATCACTCAACTTGCTGCTCTTGAATGACAAAGGGCGCAGAAGACGTTGTTAGTCACTGCGTGTTTATCACTCATCGAGCGTGCGAATGACCGTAATTGGTCTCCGCATGTCATCAGGCCCACCGCCTCTGGATGACAAAAGGCGCAGAAGACGACGTTAGTCTCTGCGTGCTATCATGCTTTGAGTCTTAGAGATAGCAAAAGAAAGTTTAAAAGTGCGGGACCAAATGGTTCCCACATGTCATCGGGCCTGCCGCCTCTGGATGACAAAAGGCGCAGAAGACGATGTTAGTCTCTGCGTGCTATCATGCTTTGAGTCTTAGAGATAGCAAAAGAAAGTTTAAAAGTGTGGGACCAAATGGTTCCCACATGTCATCGGGCCCGCCGCCTCTGGATGACAAAAGGCACAGAAGACGACGTTAGTCTCTGTGTGCTATCATGCTTTGAGTCTTAGAGATAGCAAAAGAAAGTTTAAAAGTGCGGGACCAAATGGTTCCTGCATGTCATCGGGCCTGCCGCCTCTGGATGACAAAAGGCGCAGAAGACGACGTTAGTCTCTGCGTGCTATCATGCTTTGAGTCTTAGAGATAGCAAAATAATTTTATACGGATAACCGCTTGGGTATTTCCGCCTGTCACATGACTCTAGGGTCAGTATGACAGAGATTGTGGGGCGGCCGACAAAAGCGAGGCTCTTGCTCTTACGTATCCTCAATGAGGAACTCAGACCTACGTATTTCTGGATAACTTGTGAGACTAAAATTAGTCTCGTTGTTTTCTTCACTAAAATGCGAACATGCTTTAGTAAAGAGTCAAAACTTCCAACTAATTAGAGCAACATATGCTTTTCGGATGAAAAACAATGTGTATGCTGATGAAATCTTCTCATAACCATAAATGAGATTTTGGATGTTAGCATTTCATTTCTAAATGACCATTTAGAGGAAACACTGGGTTCAACAAAAATAGAAGAAAATCACTCAAAGTGTATCAATCTCACACAGGTAAGTGTTTCATCCTAATTCCGAACCATAGATATGTCATAACTTGATTTTGCAAATTATTTCCTATCAAATCAAAGATTACATGCGTGATCATGGATCAATAGGACTTTTTCCTGGGAATGGGGTTTTTTGGTGGGAAATTTGGCTTTGAGTGTTTTTGGCCTTTTCCTTTTCTATTTTTGTTTAGCGCGAGGCGAACAAGTCACCGAAGCACTGGACTTTGGTTGGCAATCAAAGGGAGAAGACCACTTTAGGTCGTGGTTTCCTTTCTTTTTTTCTTTGGTGACAATTTTGTATTGTTCAGATATTGTCTGGTCCAAAGACCTTTTTGCATGTTTTTTCTGTTTTCTTCCGATCTTTGATCGGCAATTTTCTTTCTTTTTTCGCTTTCTCCCACTCTTCGATTGGGAATTTCCTCTTTTTGTTTTCTCTCACTCTTTTTATTTCCTTTCTTCTTTTTTTTTGTTTTCTTTTGAGGGCAAGGATTGACATTCTCACCCTGGGTCAAGGTTAATGGTAAATTGGGATTTTGGCTCAAGGCTTGTAGCACGGCTGGACATGATATATGTCAGGGTTTGGTTTGGTTCAAGGATAAAAGGGGATGTCTCACATTATTTCCATGACACAAATGCAACAATGATGATTAGGAAATTTTATGCAAAACTAGTCATGCATGTACCTATGTGAACACTCAAGTGTCGAAAAATTTTGGGTCATGTGATGCTAGGGCTCAGTATTCATTTTCTCTATTTTAGTCAACCCAGTGTTTCCAAAACATGTTCTTTTATCAATTTGTGCATTCATCCGAGTCTATTTTGGGTGTTCGAAAAACTTTCACAGCATTTACCCTTCAGGTGTATACACATTTTTTTTCAAAAACTGGTTATGATCAGTGAATTCTTTCAAAGAAAAGTTGTAAGTTATCTCTTTTCACATGCATGTTGTTTTTTTGGCTAGACAACTTTTTATTTTTATTATTATTTTTTTTCTTCCTTCTTTTTCTTTTCTTACTTGCTCTCTTTTCCTTTTCCTCTTTTCCTTTTTTAAGTTATTTACCATTTGCTCATTTCCTCTCTCTTCTTTCTTTTTTCTCATTTTCTCTCTGAAAAGGTCGTGCAAACAAGGACGCACACTACCTACTCACGTCTAACCACAAGGTGAACGAAAAACGTACGAAAATGGTAAGTCGCAAAAACGATGACGAAATAACTGAGGACCATAACGCCAAAAATTTCTAATAGAAACGAACAATAATAATAGTAATGTTAGTAACCATATGAACAAAAACAGAAAATAATAGTGTCAACAGCAATATAGACAATAACAGAAAACGTCAACAGCAAACTAATCAAAAAACAGTAATGTCAAAAAAGTGTGGTGACCTCGGTCACGTGGGTCCGCTTCCTCCCAAGAAACCAAGCAAGTCCGTCATCTTCTCGTCCATGCGGGCCTCCTCTGCATCGCCGGGAGCTCCTGCAGGTGCCTCCCCTGCCTGGGCCTCGGGCCAATCTCCGGGCCATGCGACCTCAGCCCTAAACTGATCTGGAGTAGGGCACGCAAAAGGAGCGAAACCCTGGCCCTGCTGACTGAGGATGTGCTGGTAGAGACACTCATGTATCTGCACCTACCCCCGGTGGTTGGCCGCCTGTTGGCGAACCAAGTGCTGTAGATACTGCACCATGCCTAATGACCCAGCGGGATCAGCCTGATGAGGTGGTGGCGGTGCGTCTGCGGCCTGCGGTGCATCACCCTGTGCCTGCCTAGGCGTGCAATACTTCTCAATGAAGGCCCAGGTGATCGGCGGTCGGATCACCTTACTAGGTGTGACGGGAACCTCGAATGACTGGCAGAGGCTCGTGATCAATGCTGGAAACCCAGGGCCCTGTTAGACTTATTCGGGTCTAGAGGGTGCCTCGTGGGTGGCATACCTGCAAATAAATAGATGGTGTCAGCAATCAACTGAGCCACATGGACGTTCATCCGTGTCAGGATGGCATACACCAACTGACACTTCGGCAGAGGAAGGTCGGAGTTATGATCACTAGGCACGACATTGCTAAGTAGCAATGTCATCCACATCTGTGTCAAGGTGGTCATGCTGGTGCGTATGATCTGCACCCGCCTCCCGGCAGCGGTCCGGGCGAAATCCAACCCCAGTGTGCATAATAGCTAGGCAATGGCCTCCTCGTCGAACCCATCGGCCATGTTCTTCCTCTAACTAAACTCGCACTCCTGACCTTCCTCCAACACTAGCGGGTCACCCAGGAACTGGCTGAGGGCATCTACGTCAAAGGGAATCCACTGACCCCTCACCCATGACCGCATGTCCCGCACTCCCTCTTTTGTGGGCCAAGCATTAGCATAAAACTCCAGGACTATATCTGGGTCAAACTTAGCCATAGGAGTGACCAGCGACGTCCAATGTCGGCGAGCTATCTCTTCCTGAAAATATGTGTACTCATCGTCCCTGAGCTGGACACGTCTCTCTGTGTGGAATGACCATCCTTTGATGGCCTCGAAATGCTGCTGGTGCTTGGCACTCCTAAAATGGTGGCTATCAAACTCGGGGGTGACACTGGTCCCTTTAGTCGCGGCGTCCCTCCTAGATCTCTTCGCAGAAAGCTTCTTCGGTGCCATTTCCTGCGAGGACAAACATTTGGAAAGTTAATTTATAAGGAAATGCTATTTTAAAGCAAGAATGGCATGCTAATCTTTTCGATTTAGAACAAACTTGTGCACACATTTCCTTAAAGAAGAACATTTACCAACGTGCACACGCGCTAAGTATCCTGCTATTTATATCAATATACAAGGATATTCAAAACATTCTAGTTACCACACATATTTTTTTTAATAGAATTCATATATGCATGCTCAAGGTATTGTGCCAAAATTACAGATGTCCATTTTCAAAGTATTTTGCTATCAAAAATTACCTACACACATTTGAAGTATTTTATTAACATACAAAAAAAAAATTTGTTGTTTCATTCACATTTATTTATACATATATGCACATTGGAGCCCATCTCATGTCATGCACACACTTGCATTCATTTGAAAAGGAATTTGCATGCCATCTATCTACACTTGAGAAGCAATTCCACATCATATATTCATTTTGGGAAGCATTCTTGTGCCACATTCAAACATGTGTACATTTATAAAGCGCTTGACCTCCTATTCAACATATACACATTTTATTTGAAGGGTCTTGTCTCTAGCTACCTATCATATATATATATATATATATATATATATATATATATGTACATGGTGAATAACATCTTTACACAAACTAGGCAAACATCATGATGCAGCCCCAAAAATCAGCCGCTGGCCTAAAGGGAAATCCCTATCACAATGCCCTCATTTTTATGCTTTCTTGTATTGAAATCAAAAGCTCGGGTTCCTAGGCCTAGAATCGCATTCAGGCACTCCTTTTAACCTCTACATGTTGTCCCTATACATATAAAACAGCCCTACAATCCAAAGTTCACAAAACCATGCCCAAATGTCATTGAGGCATTTCACCGAGCACTAGGTGGGCGCATGTTTTGGCATGAATAACAAGGGAATGGGGGCAATGTGGCATGCCCCATTGCTTCAGAATGCACCATAGGCCTAGGGCCATCCCTTACAACCCCCTAACTCAAACCAATCAAGCATGAAACAAAGCCAAAATTGCTCCATAGATTTGGGCATATTCACACAATTTAGAGCACCAAAAGAAGACCAAGATACATCAATGGAAAGCTAGAAAGCTCAAGAATGATATACTTACTTGATGGAGTGAGTAACAACACTAAGAATGGAAGCAAAAGCGCAAAAATGGTGACCTAGGGGTGAAAAACCCGTAATTCCCGTGGTGTTGCCATTTTTTGAGTGAGGGGGAAGAATTTTGGATGGAGAAAAACTCCCCCTCCCTCGTTTTTTATATTTTCAGGTGCAGGGGTGCTCACCCAGGCGAGCTAACCTGTACTTTTTTTTTGGAAGAAATAAGTACGGCTTCCCACGGGTCGGCGTTCGCTTACTCAAACCCCCTTAGGGTAGATTAGGCATCCAATATTTACTTTAAAGACATAACAATAATAATTACTGGGGATTTAAAGGATACTAGGATGTCTCCTAGCGGCGCTTTCTGTTTGTCCAGAGCTGGGCAAGGGACGACGATCAATCGGTCGTGACCCTAGCCTCTACTTGCGTCCGTCCCTAAGTACCTGAAAGTAGGAAATGACATTGCGCGGCAAACTGTGGCCGTCTTACCGTTTTACCTTGGTTGGTTTCTGCCTTCAGCTTCGTCCCGGCATTTGACCACTGCCTAAGACGATTCTGCCCCTGTTATCACAAAATGTGCATGCATATGCGTATGCATGAGTGTTTTCAAATGACAATCTTTTTAGCGAAAGCTGGTTAGTTTCAGTTTTAATTAAGCGCTTGGGGCATCCCATGGACTGAGCAAAAAGGCTCAGGTTATCACAACCGCACATGGTTTAAAGCACACAAAGTGAGGATTGAAGTCTCAAACTCATATTCTCTTCTTTTAAAAGACTGTGACGAGAAATATACAGTAGACGGGAATCCCTGGGGGAAACCAAGAAGAACACGTAAGTATAAAAGAACATGCAGCGACATCCTCAATTGCCCCAGATTCTAAGCGTAGTATCGCTTGACAACATCAGAGTTTACGGGTAAAGGTAGCTTTTCACCATCCATGTTGGTAAGCACCAAGGCCCCTCCGGAAAAAGCCCTTTTCACAACGAAAGGTCCTTCGTAGTTTGGGGCCCACTTCCCTCGATTATCTTTAACAACGTGGGACATCTTTTTCAGCACAAGGTCCCCCTCATGGAACTTGCGCAAGCGCACCTTCTTGTCGAATGCATTCTTCATTCTTTGTTGATGCAGGCGCCCACGGCTCATGGCCGTCAAGCGCTTACCTTCAATAAAGTTGAGTTTGTCGTAGGGTGTTTGAGCCCACTCTGATTCTTCTAAGCCTGATTATGGTAGTATCCTCAGGGAAGGGATCTCTACTTTAAATGGGTGTACCGCTTCCGTTCCATAAACCAAGGAATATGGTGTTGCCCCAGTAGAAGTTCGTACAGAAGTTTGGTATCCATGCAAGGCAAAAGGCAACATCTCATGCAAATCTTTGTATGACACTGTCATCTTCTGAATAATTTTCTTAATATTCTTGTTGGCTACTTCCACGGCTCCGTTCATCTTTGGTCGGTAGGGTGTGGAATTATGATGCTGGATTTTGAAGTCCGCGTACATCTCCTGCATTATCTTGTTATTCAGATTGGTGCCATTGTTAGTAATGATCTTCCTAGGGAGTCCGTACCGACAAATCAGCTCCCTCTTTATGAATCTGACCACTACACTCCTCGTGACATTGGTGTAGGAAGCCGCTTCGACCCATTTGGTGAAATAATCTATTGCCACGAGAATGAAGCGATGACCGTTCGAAGCCTTGGGTTCGATGGCCACTATGACGTCTATCCCCCACATGGAAAAAGGCCAAGGGGCGGATATGACATTCAGGGGATGTGGCGGAGCATTGACATTATCTGCGAACGCTTGACATTTATGGCATTTCCTTACATGGATGCAGCAATCACTTTCCATGGTGAGCCAGTAATAACCTGCACTCAGAATCTTCCTGGCCATAGCATGCCCATTGGCGTGCGTTCCAAAAAAACCCTCGTGGACTTCCTCGATCATGTGGTTCGCCTCTTTGGCATCCACACATTGTAGGAGAGTCATGTCATGGTTTCTTTTATATAGTATGCTCCCGCTCATGAAGAAGCCGGCCGCCAATCTCCTCAATGTGCTTTTATCATTGTCGGAAGCCTCCGGTGGGTACTCTTTGCTTTCAACATATCGCTTGATATTGAAATACCAAGGCTTACCGTCTCGTTCCTCTTCTACCTGAAAACAATGAGCGGGTTTGCCACGACACCAGAACTCAATGTATGGTAGATACCCGTGCAGTGTTAGCTGGAACATGGATGCCAAAGTAGCAAGCGCATCCTCCATTTGATTTTCCTCCCGGGGAATGTGATGGAAGGAGATCTCATCAGAGGAATCAGCCAACTCCTTGATATAGGCTTTGTAGGGTATCAGCTTGGGGTCTCTAGTTTCCCATTCCCCTCCCCGTACACTTTGAGCAGTATGACATTAGAGTCAATAGCCGCCTGGACGGCCAGGGCACACGCTTCATACTCGGCCATATTGTTGGTGCAGTCAAATCCTAACCTGGCCGTGAAAGGTATACATTGATTGTCTAGAGAGACCAATACTGCTCCAATGCCATGGCCTAGAACGTTTGACGCTCCGTCAAACCATACGGTGCATTTTTCCCGGTCCTCGTCTAGTTTCTCCTCAAACAAGGCCATGATGTCCTCATCCGGGAATTCGAGATGCATGGGCTGATAGTCGTTGAGAGGCTGCTGAGCCAAATAATCTACTAAGGCGCTTCCCTTTATCGCCTTCTGGGTGACGTAAACTATATCAAACTCGGATAGCAAGACTTGCCACCGGGCAATCCATCCTGTGAGAGCAGGCTTTTCAAAGATGTACTTAACCGGTTCCATCTTGGATATCAACCAGGTGGTATGGCTCGCATATATTGTCTTGGACGGTGGGACGCCAAGACTAAAGCACAACACGTTCTTTCGAGCAGGGAGTAATTCAGTTCACAGGCCGTTAACTTCTTACTCAAGTAGTAGACATCGCGCTCTCTCTTCCCGGACTCGTCATGTTGCCCCAACATACACCCCATCAACTCGTCCAAAATCATCCTATACAAGATGAGAGGCCTTCCGGGTACCGGTGGCATAAGCACAGGAAGGTTCATGAGACACTGTTTGATCCTTCAAAACGCCTCTTGACAACCCTCGTTCCAGCGAACGGATTGGTTTTTGCGTAAAAGTTTGAACAACGGCTCACAAATAGCAGTGAGCTGTGATATGAATCTGGTAATATAATTCAAATGTCCCAGGAAACCTCGTACTTGCCTCTCGGTACGGGGTTCTGGCATCTCAAGGATGGCCTTCACCTTTTCAGGGTCCACCTCTATCCCTTTCTGGCTTACGATGAAACCTAGCAATTTCCCTTATTTGACCTCGAAAGTGCACTTTGCGGGGTTTAACCTCAATTGATACTACCTAAGCCTTTCGAACAACTTCCGCAGGTTGACAAGGTGTTCCTCCTCGGTCTTAGATTTGGCAATTATGTCGTCCACATAGACCTCGATCTCTTGAAGCATCATATCGAGGAACAAAGCTACCATAGCACGTTGATAAGTTGCCCCGGCATTATTGAGTCCAAAGGACATTACCTTGTAACAGAACGTTCCCCACAAGGTGACGAAGGTAGTCTTTTCCATATCCTCCGGCGCCATTTTTATCTGATTGTAACCGGAGAACCCATCCATGAAGGAAAATAAAGCGAAATTGGCTGTATTATCCACGAGGATATCGATGTGCGGCAAAGGAAAATTGTCTTTGGGACTGGCTTGATTCAAGTCCCGATAATCCACACACATTCGCACCTTCCCATCTTTCTTAGGGACCGGCACAATGTTGGCAACCCATTATGGGTACCGAGCAACAGCTAAAAAACCAGCATCAAATTGTTTCTTTACCTCTTCTTTTATTTTCAAGGATGTCTCGGGCTTCATCCTCCTCAGTTTTTGTTTTACCGGGGAACACTCGGGATTTAGAGGTAATCGGTGTTGTACAATGTCAGAACTCAAACCGGGCATATCTTGGTACGACCAAGCAAAGATGTCTTGGTAGTTTTTAGCAGGGCTGTCAATTCTTCACGGATGGGTGTGGTCATACCCGTGCCTATCTTTACTTCTTTTATCCCACTGCTGGTTCCTAAGTCCACTGGTTCCATCTCTTCTTGATGAGGCCCCATCTCTTGGTCCTCATGGGTGACTATCTTTTCCAACTCCGGGGGAAGTCCCACATCCTCGTCCTCTTCATCCTCCGTTTGATTCGTTTCTTGCTCAAAATCGATGGTTGGGTCCCAGGTATTAGTACCTTCGAGGGACTCGTCGTCGGATTTGGCATTTTGAACGTAAAGAAATAAACATGCAAATGGATGAGAATGGGTAGAGACATAGGAACAGATGCAGAAAGATCTCTGTATTATAAATTCAGGAACAAAAGACATAAAGCCTTAACAAAAAGGAACTCTAAAGCCTAGGCCCAACTGTAGAGTTTAAAAGCCACAAATGGTTACATTATGCTTGTTGCGTAAATGTCCGGGTGCTCTGTAGATGCAATTGCCTTTGGTGTTTTGATGATGATCATGATGATATGATGCAATTGATGCAAATGGGCTTTTCAAGATTAAATTCAAGACAATACTTCAAGATTACAAGTCACAACATCAAGATGATCACTAGTATATTAGGAAGGGAATTCCTAATTGAATTAGCTAAAGGTTTGGCCAAGTAATTTTAATTAAAAAGTGTTTTTCAAAGGATTTACTCTTTGGTAATCGATTACCAGAGGATGTAATCAATTACCAGTGGCCAAATATGTTTTACAACAGCTACTAAAATTTGAATTTAAATTTTAGACTGTGTAATCGATTACACAATTTTGGTAATCGATTACCAGCAGTTAATAAACGTTTTAATTCAAATTTTAAAAGCTGTAATCGATTACACAATTCCTGTAATCGATTACCATACAAGATTTTCAAAAAAATCTTTCTAAGAGTCACAACTTCTCAAAGGGCTTTTTCATGACCACCAATGGTCTATATATATGTGACTTATAACACGAATTTGCTCAGAGTTTTTGAGAACAAAAGTGTTTATCCTCTCAAAGAGCAAAATCATTTTATCCTCTTAAGAATTCCTTGGCCAATTCAATTGCAATTCATTAAGGAATTATTTGAGTGCTCAACCTGTAAAATCTATCTCTTTCTAGAGAGATTCATTCTTCTTCTTCTTTTAATTCTCTAAGGGATTAAGAGACCGAGGGTCTCTTGTTGTAAAGAAATTCTAGACACAAAGGAAGGATTGTCCTTGTGTGTTTAGAACTTGTAAAAGGATTTTACAAGATAGTGGAACTCTCAAGCGGGTTGCTTGGGGACTGGACGTAGGCACAAGGGTGTGGCCGAACCAGTATAAATCTGAGTTTGCACTTTCTCTTCTCTTAAACTCCTTTGTTTATTATTGCTTTATATTCATATTCAAATTGTTTTTATTTGAATTAATATTTAAGAAGTTCATTGTTAAGGGAATTTATAACTTGAATAGAAAGTGAAATAGATTTTTAATTGGGGAAGTAGTTTGGAATATCTTAATTCAACCCCCCTTCTTAAGATATCTGAGGCCACTTGTCTAACAAGTGGTATCAGAGCTTCATTCTTGTATAAAGTTTAGAAGCTTCAAGAAAAAGATGGCCTCAGCAAACTCCTTATTTCCAGAAGGGAATTCTATCAATAGACCTCCAATCTTTAATGGAGAGGGTTACCATTACTGGAAAACCCGAATGCAAATTTTTATTGAGGCAATAGACCTAAATATTTGGGAAGCCATAGAAATAGGGCCTTATATACCCACCACAGTAGAAAGAATTACAATAGATGGCAGTTCATCAAGTGAAAGTATAACTATAGAAAAACTTAGAGATAGATGGTCTGAAGAGGATAGAAAACGAGTACAATACAATTTAAAAGCCAAAAACATAATAACATCTGCCCTGGGAATGGATGAATATTTCAGTGTTTCGAATTGTAAGAGTGCTAAGGAAATGTGGGACACTCTTCGATTAACACATGAAGGAACTACAGATGTTAAAAGATCTAGGATAAATGCACTAACTCATGAGTATGAATTATTTAGAATGAATGCAAATGAAAATATTCAAAGCATGCAAAAGAGATTTACACATATAGTAAATCATCTAGCAGCCTTAGGAAAAGAATTTCAAAATGAGGATCTCATAAACAAGGTGTTAAGATGTTTAAGTAGAGAATGGCAACCGAAAGTAACGGCCATTACTGAATCAAGAGATTTGTCTAACATGTCCCTTGCCACTTTATTTGGAAAGTTGCAGGAACACGAGATGGAATTATTGAGATTACACCAACATGAAGAAAATGACAAGAAAAAGAAAGGAATTGCTCTTAAAGCATCATCCTCAATTCAAGAAGAAAGTGATCAGGAAAATGATCCAGATGATGATGATGATCTAAGTCTTTTTGTAAAAAGATTCAACAAGTTTCTTAAAGTAAGAGGAATTCAGAGGCGACCCAATTTTAAATCAAAGAGAAGGACAGAAACTTCATCCTCTACTTTAAAATGCTTTGAATGTAATCAACCTGGGCGTCTGAGGGTTGATTGTCCCATCTTCAAGAAAAAGATGGAGAAATCTGAAAAGAAAAATCTTAGTGAAAAGAAACTGAAGAAAGCATACATCACATGGGATGAAAATTATATGGAATCTTCTGAAGATTCAGAAAATGAAGAAATAAATCTCTGCCTTATGGCTAAAAGTTACGAAAGTGATGAAGAGGTGTCTTTGAGGAAGAGGTGGTACATAGATAGCGGATGCTCAAAACATATGACTGGAGATGCATCAAATTTTACACATATCTCTCCAAAGAAAAGCGGGCATGTAACATATGGTGACAACAACAAAGTTAGAATCCTTGGAGTTGGTAAAATAGGTACAAATTCTTCAAACTCCATTGAAAATGTTCTACTTGTTGAAGGCCTTAAGCACAGCCTGCTCAACGTTAGTCAATTATGCGACAAAGGCTATCTAGTATCATTTGATTCTCAAAAATGTCTTATAGAACATAAGCATGACATTAATATAAAGCATGTAGGACATAGAGTCAATAATGTTTACATGATAGAATTAAGCATAAAACTAGAAAACAATCATTGCTTTCTTAGCAAAGATGATGATCCATGGTTATGGCATAAAAGAATTGCTCACATAAACATGGATCACTTAAATAAATTAATTTCAAAAGATTTAGTAGTTAGTTTGCCTAAATCGAAATTTGAAAAAGATAAACTATGTGATGCATGTCAAAAGGGCAAACAAACAAGGGTCTCATTCAAACCTAAAAATGTTGTTTCAACCACTCAACCCTTACAGTTATTGCATATGGATTTATTTGGTCCATCTAGAACCATGAGTTTTGGAGGAAATTACTATGCCCTAGTTATAGTTGATGATTTCTCTAGATATACTTGGACATTATTTATTACACATAAAAGTGATGCATTCCAATCATTTAGAAAACTTGCTAAAGTCATACAAAACAAGAAAAATCTTAAGATTGCATCCATTAGAAGTGATCATGGGGGTGAGTTTGAAAACAAAGATTTTGACTTGTTCTGTGATGAACATGGTATTGAACACAATTTTTCTGCACCTAGAACCCCTCAACAAAATGGAGTTGTTGAGAGGAAAAATAGGTCATTGGAAGAAATTGCTAGAACTTTATTAAATGATACTTCTCTTCCAGAGTATTTTTGGGCTGAAGCGGTCAATACTGCATGTTACATCATGAATAGGGCCTTAATAAGACCCATTTTAAAGAAAACCCCATATGAGTTATATAATGGTAGAAAACCTAATATTTCTCATCTACATGTTTTTGGTTGCAAATGCTTTGTGCTCAATAATGGTAAAGATAATCTAGGAAAATTTGATGCAAAATCTGATGAAGGCATTTTTCTTGGATATTCATTACAAAGCAAAGCATATAGGGTTTATAATAAAAGAACTATGAATATCGAGGAATCCATTCATGTTACCTTTGATGAATCTAATGCTATCTTGTCAAGAAAGAATATGCTAGATGATATTGCATATTCTTTAGAACATATGAATATTGATGAACAAGATTCAAAAGGAAATGATAAAGGAAACAATGAAGATCCTCCAGTAGAAGTCAAATCCAATGATGAACTTCCAAGAGAATGGAAAGCTTCAAGAGATCATCCCCTCGATAACATCATTGGTGATATCTCAAAAGGGGTAACAACTAGACATTCTCTTAAAGACTTATGCAATAATATGGATTTTGTATCTATGATTGAACCTAAAAATATAAAAGAAGCCATAATAGATGATAACTGGATCATTGCCATGCAAGAAGAATTGAACCAATTTGAAAGAAACAATGTGTGGAAATTAGTAGAAAAACCTGAAAATTATCCTGTCATAGGAACAAAATGGGTTTTTAGAAATAAATTAGATGAACATGGTATAATTATTAGAAATAAAGCCAGGTTAGTAGCAAAAGGGTATAATCAAGAAGAAGGTATAGACTATGAAGAAACATATGCTCCTGTTGCAAGATTAGAAGCCATTAGAATGCTCTTGGCATATGCATCCATAATGGATTTTAAACTTTATCAAATGGATGTTAAGAGTGCTTTTCTAAATGGATTAATTCAAGAAGAGGTATATGTTGAACAACCCCCTGGTTTTGAAATTCCGGATAAACCAAATCATGTTTATAAATTACAAAAGGCTCTTTATGGTTTGAAACAAGCCCCTAGGGCGTGGTATGAACGCTTAAGCAATTTTCTTCTAGAAAAAGAATTCTCTAGAGGTAAAGTGGATACCACATTGTTCATAAAGAGAAAGCATAATGATATTTTGTTGGTTCAAATATATGTTGATGATATAATTTTTGGATCCACTAATGATTCATTGTGCAAGGAGTTTTCCCTTGATATGCAAAGTGAATTTGAAATGTCAATGATGGGAGAACTAAAGTACTTTCTGGGATTACAAATCAAGCAAACTCAAGAAGATATATTCATCAATCAATCCAAGTACTGCAAGGAATTGATCAAAAGATTTGGGATGGATAGTGCAAAACACATGTCTACACCGATGAGCACTAGTTGTTACTTAGATAAAGATGAATCTGGTCAATCTATAGACATAAAACAATATCGAGGTATAATCGGATCTCTTCTTTATTTATCTGCTAGTAGACCTGATATTATATTTAGTGTATGCATGTGTGCTAGGTTTCAATCCAACCCCAAAAAATCACATTTAAGTGCAGTAAAGAGAATCATGAGATATCTATTAGGAACAATCAATTTAGGATTATGGTATCCTAAGAATTCAACATGTAACTTAATAGGATATTCTGATTCTGATTTTGCCGGATCTAAAACTGATAGAAAAAGCACAAGTGGAACTTGTCAATTGATTGGATCGGCTCTTGTCTCATGGCATAGTAAGAAACAAAACAGTGTTGCTTTATCTACTGCTGAAGCGGAGTATATCTCTGCCGGTAGTTGTTGTGCACAAATTTTATGGATGAAGCAACAATTATCTGACTATGGCATCATTCTTGATCGCATACCTATTAAGTGTGATAATACTAGTGCCATAAATCTATCCAAAAACCCAGTTCAACACTCTAGAACTAAACATATAGAGATTAGACACCATTTTCTTAGAGATCATGTCCTAAAAGGAGATTGTGTATTAGAGTTTGTTGATACTAAGAATCAACTTGCTGATATTTTCACAAAACCTCTCCCCAAGGAAGTATTCTTCTCTATTAGAAGAGAATTAGGCCTCTTAGATGTTAGAGATTTAGAAAAATAAGGATTGATTGATTAATTTACTCTTATGATTGATTGTTTATAGATTATTTTGTTTGATCTTGATTGAATTCTTGTTATTATGATAGAATTTATGATTTCTTGTGTATGTAATGATTGAATGATTGAATTAAGTGCATTAGTAGTGATAATTAATCATATTGGATGTGTTTTAGCATAAACATAGATATTCTCTTAAGAAACTAGCCTAGGATAGGCTCTGGTAATCGATTACCATCCAGTGTAATCAATTACACATGAACAGGCAGCCTGTAATCGATTACAACATCCTGTAATCGATTACCAGTAGGCTTATTGGTCCTGTAATCGATTACCAATCCCTGTAATCGATTACAATTCGTCCTCGTCTATAAATATTCACAAAATCAGAGCTGCTGCGCAGCCACAGCCTCCTCTCACGTCTCCTCCATACCTAAAACTTCAAATCTTCGAATCTCACTCAATTCTTCACCAAATCACGTCCCGTAAAGCCCAATCTTCCTCTTTTTCACTCCTCTTTCACTTCCACCGATTAAAATCCACTAAAACTTCCTCAAATGGCAGAGCCATCGAAGAAGAGAAAGGGATCATCCTCCACCACTGCTGCTGCTGCCCATCGCCGCCACGGACCATTTGAAGCATCCACAGCACCTACTCATCCATCTTTATCATCTCCAAGATCATCAACATTGTTTTCTTCCGATGATCAGCATCTACGGTACCTTTCTCAGTGATCGAGGTCGTACCCGAATCAAATAAACATGAAAATGCAGTAACTAGGAAGTGATCCTAGGTCGTTTCCCAACGAGCAGTGACAAACCAAATGTTCATAATATACTTGCAGTAACAGTAACAGTAACGATTGGGGGGGTTTGTTTGTTTTGTGATTAAAGAGCAGAACAAGTAAACTGGAATGCGAAACTACTAATATTAAAAACGGGTTGTTTCCTCTGATTCAGAAGCCATTCTCTTATCCTGGGTTATGAAGAATTCGTCCCTAACAGTCAACCACTTAATCCAACCCTATTTCAATTTACTAAGCGAAAATCAACTTAGGGTTTTCAATACGTGATTAGGCACCACATACACCAGTTAGCCCTTCGTCCATTAAGCATGAACGCAAGTTAGGCTCAGAGGCAATTAATCGAACACGAAGAGTACACTGATTAATATTCACGAATTTGGGATACTGGTGAAGGGAGAACTACCAGGAAACCACATTACAAGCGAAACCTCAAAGAGAGTTGGGCTTCGTCCTCAAAAGGAAACAACACCAGAAAATCTAGCCTTCCATGGATTCAAACAGAAAACGCAATTGAAACATGAAGCAGAAACGTAAATGAACGGAAACGTAAATGAACAGAAACGTAAACGAACAGAAATGTAAAATGGAACAGAAACGTAAATGAGAGTAGAAGAAGAAGCAAGAACGAAATTGTAATTAGAAGCAAAAAACGTAAAATTGCATTACGAACTCAGAAGCATCAAAACAGAAAAACGAAAACCCTAAAACAAAGCTCTGAATAATGAATAGCATAACAGAATAGAATGCCCTGCACGAATCCCAAGGCAGCTATTTAAAAAGAGTCACTCAAAGTCACTGGGCCCTATTACAATACGCTGGCCCAAAACGAAATAAACACTGAACAACATAAAATAAAATTGCAAAATTTCCTAATTAGAAATTAACTAAGGTAAGCGCTGCTTTATTTGCCCTCTTCAAGTCCACAACCAAAATCCGGATTAAGCCCAATGTTTCATTAATTCCTGAAATTAGATTAAAAACATCAAATTAGCTAAATGAGCCCAAATAATAAATCTGCCTAATTAATTGACAATTAAGACCAATCAATAATTAAAATGGTGCAAAAAGGGTTTAGAAAATAGAAGAAAATGATGGCACATCAAAACCCCCCATACTTAGCCTTTTGCACTCCTGGGCAAAATGAAACAAAGAACAAAATACAAGGATATCAAAGGGAGACAAACAAAAACATTCACATATTTCTCAATGAACATCAAGGAATGAAAGGAATGGGTAACATCTAACATAAGGAGATCCAAAAAGTCAAGACATTCATGAAAATCATCCAAGCAACCCAATCATGGCAAAATAGTTAATCAGCTCAAGGATGAAAAGTGATAAAGCCTCACAAGATATACACTCTATCTCTCAAGTGTCTAGGCTACTATTTACCCTCAAAGCACCCATGAAAGCAAACACCACATAAACTTGGCAAGATTCTAAAATTGACAATCAACCCATAAACACAAGCACATGAGGATCAAAAGCTCTTTTAAGGTTGTAATGGGGCCAAGGACAAGGTATGGAGAAATATGGAATAAGTGGCTAAATCCCAAAGGAATAGAGGAGCAAAGGGGAATAAGTGCATATTAAGAAAAAAAATAAGAAAATAAAAAGAAGTAAAGATAAAAATTAAACATGAAGAGTAGAACCAAGAGTTTCATCATTCTTGTGCCATTTAAGATCTTATTCACTCAACTTTATTGCTTTTCTTTTTCTTTTTTCGAAATTTTTTTTTTTGATTTTTTTTTTTTACTCTTTAGCCTTTGAGAAACAACATTTCATTCAGCATGTCCAACATTTAACCAATATACAATGTACATCAAGTATGGCCCAAAATACATCATGAAGCATAGCCAACAAAACAAGTTGTCCAATGAAACAAAAACCCCCCACACTTATTCCCAAAACAATTCCAAAGCTCCAAAATTCCTTAAGGATATGGTAATATCATGGTTTTTCACTTAAGGCTTGTAGTGAGCTTCAAAACAAGGAAAGGGAAACAAGGCTCAAAAGGGCTATCAAAGGAATTAATTCAAGGTAAGTCCATTTGGCTAGAAGCTTATAAGAACAAAATTGCCTTAATCATTTCCAAATATGCATGTGAATTAGGACGCATCAACAAGAATCAAGCCAAGGCTATTGTGCAAGCAATCAATGGGGCAAAACACACCAAATGATTATAATGATGGATGGATCAAATTCTCACAAAGGTAAAATCATCACTTTCAAATTGAGCTTTCAAAACTACCATGACATGTAGAGAAGAATCAAGGATTTCAAGTCACAAAATGTCAAGAACTTTTATTTTCAAAACAATTACCCATTTCTTGAACATATCCTATGATTCAAAGAAAAACATGCAAAGTCGTACGTGTACACGAAATTGACCCAAAATATTAAACTGAAAATCCGACGAAACTAACAACATTAACAAATTAACACAACTAACAAATTAACAAAACCAACAAAACTAGCAAAACCAAAGAACACTCCCCCCCCCCCCCATACTTAAACAACACATTGTCCTCAATGTAGCACAATTAAAAGATTAAAAACAATTAAATCATCAAAGAGAATCGGACAAGTGTAATAAAAGCAAAGAAGGAGATAGGAAAAGAAAAACTCCCTAAGTCATGGTGGAGGAAGAGTAGGGTGGAGTAAGGAAGTCTCTTCCACCACTACGTCCACTAAAGAAGGGTTCGTGAGGAATGGCTTAAGTCGATGTCCGTTGACCTTGAAGCTCTTGTTTGTGGAGTCGCTTTTGATCTCAACTGTACCATAAGGAAAAACATTAGTAACAACAAAAGGACCAATCCACTTAGACCTCAACTTACCACTCATGAGTCCAAGCCTTGAATTATACAATAACACTTTTTGCCCAACCACGAAGTCTTTTTTAACTATCATGCTATCATGGAACTTCTTGGTCTTTTCTTTGTAGAACTTGGCATTCTCATAGGCTTCTAGGCGGATTTCATCTAACTCACTCAGTTGCAACTTCCTTTCCTCGCCAGCTTGATCCATAGAGAAGTTGCAAGTCTTCACTGCCCAGTATGCTTTGTGCTCAATTTCCACTAGAAGATGACATGCCTTTCCAAAGACAACCCGATAAGGAGACATTCCTATGGGTGCTTTGTAGGCAGTCCGATGTGCCCAGAGAGCATCATCAAGCCTGGTACTCCAATCTTTCCTGCTTGGCTACACAATCTTCTCTAGAATTCTTTTGATTTCCCTGTTAGAAATTTCTGCCTGTCCATTAGTCTGGGGGTGGTATGGTGTGGATACCCTGTGTACCACCCCGTACTTTTTAAGCAGGGCATGCATTGTCCTGTTGCAAAAATGGGTTCCTTGATCACTAACAATTGCTTTAGGTACTCCAAACTTGCAAAACAGATTAGACCTGACAAAGTCTGCGACAACTTTAGCATCATTAGTTCTAGTGGGCTTGGCTTCCACCCATTTTGAAACATAATCAACTGCAAGGAGAATGTAAACATAACCAAAAGAGACAGGAAAAGGACCCATGAAATCTATACCCCAAACATCAAACACCTCACAGAATAGCATAGGTTGCTGAGGCATTTGTTGTCGCCATGTAAGTGTATTTCCTGCTCTCTCACACTGCTCACAAGTGCTGCAGATCTTCCACGCATCTTTAAAGATGGTGGGCCAATAAAAACCACAATCAAGCACTTTGCGAGCTGTTCTTTGAACACCCAGATGACCTCCCGATGCGGAAGAATGACAGAACTGCAGGACTGAGTCAGTCTCATGATCTGGAATGCATCGTCTAATGACCTGATCACTGCACAATTTCCACAAGTAGGGGTCATCCCAGATAAAATGCTTAGCATCACTTTTAATTTTATCTTTTTGGGCCTTAGATGCTAAGGGAGGAAAAAAAGAGGCAACTAAATAATTGACAATGTTAGCAAACCAGGGAGTAGAAAGAGAGTCAGAAATACTATACAATATATACAAATGATCATCCAGGAAATCATCCCGAATAGGTGAATCTGCATCAGATACACGTTCGATCCGACTCAAATGATCAGCAACTAGATTTTGTGCTCCGCTCCTATCTCGAATCTCCAAGTCAAACTCTTGGAGCCACAGCATCCATCGGATCAACCTAGGCTTAGAATCAGCCTTCTTCAACAAGTACTTTAAAGCTGCATGGTCAGTATAAACAATAATGTGGGTACCAAGCAAATAAGATCGAAATTTTTCAAGAGCAAAAACTATGGCTAGAAGCTCCTTCTCAGTAGTAGTATAATTTGCTTGGGCAACATCTAAAGTCCTAGAAGCATAGTATATCACCCTGGGCAATTTATCAATTTTCTGAGCAAGGACAGCCCCCAATGCATAATTTGATGCATCACACATAAGCTTAAAAGGGGTTGTCCAGTCGGGTGCCTGGATGATGGGGGTGGTAGTCAGCGCTCTTTTGAGGCAATCAAAAGCCTCTTTGCATCTGTCATTAAAGTCAAACTCCACCTCCTTTTGCAACAAGTTGGACAATGGAAGGGCTACTTTGCTAAAATCCCTTATAAAGCGCCTGTAGAATCCTGCATGACCAAGAAAAGATCGCACCTCTCGCACACAAGAGGGGTAAGGCAATTGTGAAATAACAGAAATTTTTGTAGGATCTACTTCAATACCCTTATTGGAAATAATGTGGCCTAAAACTATACCTTGCTCAACCATAAAATGACATTTTTCAAAATTTAGAACAAGGTTAGTTTCAATGCATCTATTCAAAACTTTTTCCAAACTATTCAAACAACCATCAAAAGAGGATCCATATACAGTGAAATCATCCATAAACACCTCTATGCAATTTTCTAAAAAATCACTAAAAATACTAATCATGCACCGCTGGAAGGTACCAGGGGCATTGCACAGGCCGAAAGGCATCCTCCTATAGGCAAAAGTGCCGAAGGGGCAAGTGAATGTGGTCTTTTCCTGATCCTCAGGAGCAATAGTAATTTGCATATAACCAGAAAAACCATCAAGGAAACAGTAGTGGGATTTACCTGCCAGGCGTTCAAGCATCTGGTCAATGAATGGCAGGGGAAAATGGTCCTTTTTGGTAACCTGGTTCAGCCTCCTATAGTCAATGCAGACTCTCCAACTGTTCTGCACCGGAGTAGGAATTAGCTCCTCCTTCTCATTTTTTATCACTGTGAGGCCGGTCTTCTTCGGGACTACCTAGACGGGACTCACCCATTGGCTGTCGGAGATAGGATAAATGATTCCAGCTTGCAAAAGCTTGGTTATCTCCATCTTCACTACATCAAGAATCAACGGGTTGAGTCTTCTCTGTGGCTGTCTTACTGGTTTAGCTCCATCCTCTAAATTTATTCGATGCATACATGTGGATGGGCTAATACCAGGAATGTCCGCCAGGGTCCAGCCTATAGCCTTCTTATGCTTCTTGAGAACTGACAACAACTTCTCCTCTTGCTCATCAGCAAGGGAGGCAGATATAATCACTGGAAAACTCTTGCTATCATCCAAGTAAGCGTATTTTAAATTTGATGGCAGAGGCTTCAATTCAGGTGTGGTCGGCTGGACAGTGGTAGAAGGAGATGGTTTCTCAGCCTTTACCTCATAAAGAAAATCAGAGGTATGTGTACTTCCTGAAACATGGTTAGTCCTATCTGACTCTATAAAATCAATCTCAAGAGGTAAAACACCACCACCAGACATGCAATCAATATCACTCTCAAATTCACTTTCAGATTCACTCTCAGCATCAAATTCAGACATATGATCAAGTACAATTTCAGACTCAATGCATGAAGAGTGAGAGGCATGCAGATTAGAATAAAGATCAGTCATGTATTCATCAACAACATGGTCAATTATTTCAGCACGAAATACAAAAAGATCTTCAGATGGGTATTTCATAGCATCCAGAATATTAAAATGAACAGTTATATCACCAAACTCCATGGATAGTGTGCCTGCATAAACATCTATCTTAGTTCTAGCAATTTTCATAAAGGGTCTGCCTCGAATGATGGGAACTGATCCTTGAGAGAATCCATCTTCCATATTCAAAATATAAAAATCAACAGGGAAAATCAGTTCACCAACTCTAACTAAGACATCTTCTATGAAACCAACAGGGTAGGCAACACTTCTATTAGCTAAATGAATTACCACATCAGTTGACTGCAAGGGACCTAGAGATAGAGAATTAAAAATAGACAGAGGCATAACACTAACAGAAGCTCCTAAATCTAGCATGGCATTGTCAAACTTACTACTCCCTATAATACAAGGTATGCTGAATGTACCTGGATCTTTGCATTTTTCAGGAATTTGAGGAACAGATTTACCAATCAATGCGGAGACATTTCTGCCCATGCTAATCCGTTCACTTCCTTTAAGCTTCCGCTTATTTGTGCACACCTCCTTCAAGAATTTGGCATATCTTGGAATTTGCTTTATTGCATCCAACAGAGGTATGTTTACCTCTACTTTTCTAAATGTTTCCAAGATCTCTTTCTCTGCCTCTTCCATTTTTTGTTGGAAACTGCTCTTGGAGGGAATGGAAGAGGGGGAATGTGCTGCTTCTGAAAATCAGAATTACCTGTGGAAGAAGATTCACCTGCACAGAAATTGTTAGGTAAATTTTTGTCATCACCTTTTTCTGGAGTAGAGTGAAGTTTGGCAGGTTCATTTGTAGATGACGAAGGTGCTACAGGTTGAGGTCCTTGACACTGCTTTCCCGACCTCAATGAAATGGCACTGATATTTTTGGGATTTTGGACAGCTTGAGAAGGCAGCTTGTCAGAATTCTGGGACTGTTGTTGATTCAATTGGGTAGCCAATTGTCCCATCTGATTGGTTAAGCTCTGAATGGAGGCTCTGGTCTCTTGCTGAAACTGCATGTTTTGCATAGTCATTTGCCTCACAAGTTCTTCGAGGGAAGGTTGTGGAGGGGCCTCAACTGTTGGTTGTTTCTGGGGTTGTTGCTGTTGTTGGATTGGTGGAGGAATGTATGGTCTGCTTGGGCCAGCAGCATTTTGGAAGGAAGGAGCAGGCTGCTGTTGTTGTTGAGGGCTGGACCATCTGAGGTTAGGGTGATTCCTCCATCCAGGGTTGTATCTGTTGCTGGAGAGGTCATAATTGTTCTGCTGTGGTTGATTTTGCTGCTGAGGTTGAGGAGGTCTATTGTAAATATTTACAGCATAAGCTTCAGGCTGCTCGATTGCTCCAGGTTGCTGCATGGAAGGGCAAAGGTCTGTATGGTGGTCAGCAGAGGAGCACAAACCACAAACCCTTGCAACAGGTACAGATTTCTGATTCAAGGCCAGCTGGGTTACCAAGTTAACCAATGCATCCAGTTTGCCTTTAAGCTTCTTAGTCTCAGATGATGCAGCTGAGTTTGTAGCTACCTCATGCACTCCTCTAATGACTATGGCATCATTTCTGGCACTAAAATGCTGAGAGTTGGAAGCCATCTTCTCAATAAAATTTCTGGCTTCAGCAGGAGTCATGTCTCCAAGGGCTCCACCACTGGCAGCATCTATCATACTTCTCTCCATATTACTGAGTCCTTCATAAAAATATTGGAGAAGAAGTTGTTCTGAAATCTGATGGTGGGGGCAACTGGCACATAGTTTCTTAAATCTCTCCCAGTACTCATACAGGCTCTCTCCACTGAGTTGTCTAATACCTGAGATATCCTTCCTGATGGCTGTGGTCCTGGAAGCAGGGAAAAAGTTTTCTAAGAATACTCTCTTAAGGTCATCCCAACTCGTGATGGACCTTGGAGCAAGGTAATACAGCCAGTCCTTTGCCACTCCCTCTAATGAATGAGGAAAAGCCTTCAGAAATATGTGATCCTCTTGAACATCTGGGGGTTTCATGGTGGAGCAGACAATGTGAAATTCTTTCAAATGTTTGTGCGGGTCTTCACCTGCAAGGCCATGAAACTTTGGAAGCAAATGAATCAGTCCAATTTTAAGAACATATGGGACATCCTCATCAGGGTATTGGATGCACAAGCTTTCGTAGGTGAAATCAGGTGCAGCCATTTCCCTTAGAGTCCTCTCACGGGGTGGAGGTTGTGCCATGTTCTCAGAATGTGCAAAATCAGAATGCTCAGAATCAGAATGCTCAAAATTATAATGATCAAGATCAGGATGTTCAAAATCACCAATAACAGAATGCACAGATTCACCAGTAATGGAATGCTCAGAATGATTAAAAGGTATAAAATGATGCCTAACTAATCTATGAAATGTCCTATCTATCTCAGGATCAAAGGGTTGTAAGTCAGATGGATTGCCTCTAGTCATACACTACATTCAGCATGCACACAACTAGTTGCCTTGTCATGTAAATAAAGGTGTAGGTTTGAACTACAGCTACCCTCAAATGATATCCAAATGATTGAAATTTTGTGAGCAACCTTATAAAATGATGAGAAGATAGCACAAAAAATTTCAGACAAAAATTCAAAGTCTAACTATGAAAGCTAAAATTGGTAGGTTAAGAAAAATAAGTGAATAAAACTTGAAAAATAAAAAACTTTTGACAGAATCGCTTTTTTTGGACGATGGAGACCTCAGCTGGCCTATGGCAGGCTGCCATGGCGTAGGAAATTTTTTTCTACCCCAAATGCATATATAATAATTGCGATTCTGATAACCGGAGCAAAAGTTATGGCCGTTTGAAGTTTTGACAAACACAAAATTTGCTAGTTTTTTGGAACTTTCAAATCTGACCAAACTAAAGGCTCTAGCTATTTTTCTCACACAATATGGATTAAAAGAAGTTACCACAAAAAAATTCAGCCAAAAATAACAACCCTAGCTACTAAAACAAAAAATCTCAAATAATTCAGCATGGGTGGTCGCTAAAATCCGTCTCTAATTGATTTCTACTACTACTCTGTTTTTCTGCAAGCTGATTTCTACTACTACTCTGTTTTCAAGCACAATCTTCACAGCAAAACACCCAAGACTGAAACAGGGGAAACGCTTAATGGGAAAACTGAAACAGAACACACATTAAACAAAATACCAGGACACTAAACAACACTAACACACATACTAACACAATACTAACAATTAAACATAAAACACGAAAGGATTAAACACACAACACTAGCTAGCTATTATGAACCTTTGGACACTGCTCCCCGGCAACGGCGCCAAATTTGATCCAGGCCGTACCCGAATCAAATAAACATGAAAATGCAGTAACTAGGAAGTGATCCTAGGTCGTTTCCCAACGAGCAGTGACAAACCAAATGTTCATAATATACTTGCAGTAATAGTAACAGTAACGATTGGGGGGGTTTGTTTGTTTTGTGATTAAAGAGCAGAACAAGTAAACTGGAATGCGAAACTACTAATATTAAAAATGGGTTGTTTCCTCTGATTCAGAAGCCATTCTCTTATCCTGGGTTATGAAGAATTCGTCCCTAACAGTCAACCACTTAATCCAACCCTATTTCAATTTACTAAGCGAAAATCAACTTAGGGTTTTCAATACGTGATTAGGCACCACATACACCAGTTAGCCCTTCGTCCATTAAGCATGAACCCAAGTTAGGCTCAGAGGCAATTAATCGAACATGAAGCGTGCACTGATTAATATTCACGAATTTGGGATACTGGTGAAGGGAGAACTGCCAGGAAACCACATTACAAGCGAAACCTCAAAGAGAGTTGGGCTTCGTCCTCAAAAGGAAACAACACCAGAAAATCTAGCCTTCCATGGATTCAAACAGAAAACGCAATTGAAACATGAAGCAGAAACGTAAATGAACGTAAACGTAAATGAACAGAAACGTAAACGAACAGAAATGTAAAATGGAACAGAAACGTAAATGAGAGTAGAAGAAGAAGCAAGAACGAAATTGTAATTAGAAGCAAAAAACGTAAAATTGCATTACGAACTCAGAAGCATCAAAACAGAAAAACGAAAACCCTAAAACAAAGCTCTGAATAATGAATAGCATAACAGAATAGAATGCCCTGCACGAATCCCAAGGTAGCTATTTAAAAAGAGTCACTCAAAGTCACTGGGCCCTATTACAATACTCTGGCCCAAAATGAAATAAACACTGAACAACATAAAATAAAATTGCGAAATTTCCTAATTAGAAATTACCTAAGGTAAGCGCTGCTTTATTTGCCCTCTTCAAGTCCACAACCAAAATCCGGATTAAGCCCAATGTTTCATTAATTCCTGAAATTAGATTAAAAACATCAAATTAGCTAAATGAGCCCAAATAATAAAACTGCCTAATTAATTGACAATTAAGACCAATCAATAATTAAAATGGTGCAAAAAGGGTTTAGAAAATAGAAGAAAATGATGGCACATCACTCAGTTTTCTTCTAGAATCATCTTAGACCCTAAGTACCTAGACGTAGAATTCTTTAATGATGAAACGTTTGATTGCTATCAAGTGTTTCAAAATTCTGGCCTTGTTGTTTTCATGTCATTAAAATTGCCATATTATCCTGAATTTGTAAAGGTCTTCTACTGCAATTTAAAAATTCAGGATGGCATTATTATTTCTGAGGTGCATGGTATTCCTATGGTCATTGATTAGTCACTGTTCTTTTCTTTAACTAATTTACCCAGTCAAGGTGCACCTTTTAAGGGCACCATTGTTGATGACTGGAAATTTGATTATTCGAGTCATGATGCTCGTCGTATGGTCTGCAATGATCAAGCTGAAATGACCGGTAGATTGCTGGCCGGGTCATTAACATTTGATAATCGCATCATGCACTATATAATTGTTAGGATTTTGCTTTCTCGGTCTTCAAATTTAGCACAAGCCTCTGAGGAGGATTTTATTCTTATGTGGGCTTTTCTTACCGGTTGTCAGATCGACTGGGCCCATTTGGTTCGGTACCGAATGCATAAGGCATTACGGGCCAATGCACCTCTCCCTTATCCATATTTGATTACTCTATTTCTGCGTCATTTTCAAATTCCGCTTAATGATGAACCATTTGTTCAAGTCAAGCGCTCCTTTGCAATTGGTGCTGGTGCCGTGACTTCCTTTGGGTACCGTAAAGATCGAAATGGTCAATGGCTGAAGAAGGATCCACTCCCTCCTCAAGATGAACGTACTCCTTCACCTCCTCCTCAGCGCGATGATTTAGCACTCATGAATGAAGTCCTCTCCGAATTACGGGGTCTTCGTTCTTATGTTGGTGACCGCTTTGACTCATTAGATACACACTTTGCCGGTATGGACATTCGCCTCACACAGCTTGAAGAGGATGTAGGTTACATTCGTCAGAGTTTCGATCTTCCACCACCACCTCCGCCTTCTTAGACTTTAGTTTCTAATTATATGTCTTTTATAAGCCGTGTATTTTGGCTATTCAGTTTCTTAGAGTTTAAATTATTATGTTAAGTACTTTATTTATCTTGTGGTATTTGGATTTCAGCCTTTTCTGCTTTGACATTATGTGGTTTTTGACGTTTTGATTTATTTGGATTCTGGTTTGGTTATTTCTTATTTGTGAGTTTGGATGGTTATGCCTTATACTTTGATATTTATATTTTTCTACTCCATTGTTATATCTGTGTTGATTCCCGAGTACTTTGGCTTTTTGATGTTGCCAAAGGGGGAGAAAAGGTTGTAGAAAAGCTTAACAAACTTAGAAATCAAGTGATCATAAATTCCGAAAGATAGGGAGAGTAAACGCACATTTTATCTATATACAATTGTTTGTTGCTTGCTTGAATCTTGATTTCAGGAATTGTATTGTCATCATCAAAAAGGGGGAGATTGTAGATGCAATTGCCTTTGGTGTTTTGATGATGATCATGATGATATGATGCAATTGATGCAAATGGGCTTTTCAAGATTAAATTCAAGACAATACTTCAAGATTACAAGTCACAACATCAAGATGATCACTAGTATATTAGGAAGGGAATTCCTAATTGAATTAGCAAAAGGTTTGGCCAAGTAATTTAAATTAAAAAGTGTTTTTCAAAGGATTTACTCTCTGGTAATCGATTACCAGAGGATGTAATCGATTACCAGAGGTTTGGCCAAATATGTTTTACAACAGCTACTAAAATTTGAATTTAAATTTTAGACTGTGTAATCGATTACACAATTTTGGTAATCGATTACCAGCAGTTAATAAACGTTTGAATTCAAATTTTAAAAGTTGTAATCGATTACATAATTTTACAGACAAGATTTTCAGAAAAATCTTTCTAAGAGTCACAACTTCTCAAAGGGCTTTTTCATGACCACCAATGGTCTATATATATGTGACTTATAACACGAATTTGCTCAGAGTTTTTGAGAACAGAAGTATTTATCCTCTCAAAGAGCAAAATCATTTTATCCTCTTAAGAATTCCTTGGCCAATTCAATTGAAATTCATTAAGGAATTATTTGAGTGCTCAACCTGTAAAATCTATCTCTTTCTAGAGAGATTCATTCTTCTTCTTCTTTTAATTCTCTAAGGGATTAAAAGACCGAGGGTCTCTTGTTGTAAAGAAATTCTAGACACAAAGGAAGGATTGTCCTTGTGTGTTTAGAACTTGTAAAAGGATTTTACAAGATAGTGGAACTCTCAAGCGGGTTGCTTGGGGACTGGACGTAGGCACAAGGGTGTGGCCGAACCAGTATAAATTTGAGTTTGCACTTTCTCTTTCCTTAAATTCCTTTGTTTATTATTGCTTTATATTCATATTAAAATTGTTTTTATTTGAATTAATATTTAATAAGTTCATTGTTAAGGGAATTTATAACTTGAATAGAAAGTGAAATAGATTTTTAATTGCGGAAGTAGTTTGGAATATCTTAATTCAACCCCCCCCCCCCTTCTTAAGATATGTGAGGCCACTTGTCTAACATGCTCCTCCACTTGCCAATTTCCTAGTCGGAATCCAGGAGGGCATGGTCGTACCAAATCCAACCCACTCGGCGAATAATCTTTGCATATCGCAATGACTTGGCCTTCGTGTCCTAGACCCGCGCTTATAAAGCTCCTACTGATGTGGCAGGACGGGCCTCCTTCGACTTCTTGTCCCAATTGCGAGCCTTGACCCCCGCTCTTTCTTCCCGCAACGCTTTTCCTTATGTCCGCTTGTGTGGGTTTATAGCCTAACCCAAACTTCCCACCGTTTCCTCTGGCGCTTATCAGGCTGGTTCTGCCGCCGTTGTCTTTGCGGGCTCGTAACCATTCCCCAACATCACTCGGGCCACCATTACTACCGTATCGAACAGGCAAGGTTGCCCAGAGAAGGAATCTATAGAGGCAATGCTCACCACCTCAAAACACTGGAAGGCTGTTGTCGGAACCTACCCTTCGGCGGGAGGGCAACGCGAGTCACGCGGGATGCGTGTTCCATGAAAGGAATACGCGCGGAGTCACCACCAACGTTTATTTGGGGAAAACGTCAGAAAAACCAGAAAAGATGTGATCTACGAACTTTAAATGAAAAGGTTCGAGAGTTTTATTTACGCACGGGGAAGGTATTAGCACCCCACACGTCCGTCATAAGAGACGACAACCTTTAATCAAATGTGCAAACATGACTTTGATTTCTACGTTCCCTTTTACGTTCTTATATCTTTTATGCCCTTTTTATATTTTTCCTTTTTTTGTGGTCGACAAGGGTGTTTCCCTTTGCTCCTACGTATTCCTCAATTGTGATGAGGAAATCAGACCTACGTAGTTCTTTCTTAAAGGTGAATCAAGCGATTCTTTTACTTGAAAGGTGATCACTTAAAGGTGTTGGGCCTTTAAAAATGATCCATTTAACTTGGTAAGAAAAAGCTAAGATAAAACTTTCAAATCCTTTTTAAGTGATTTTTTGGTGGACGAGCTTGACTTGGCGAATTGATTTTAGCCTTAGTTTCACTTTAGTTATTAGTCAATTCAATTGAGAATGAGAAATCCCAAAGAGAAAACGTCCGATTGATTTTCGCTTCATTTTACTAAAAGATATTTTTTATTATTATATTATTATTTTACCTCTTTTTTTTATTTCCAACGCGGTTACAGCACGACCGAACGGTCGGAATTCATTTTAACCGAAATTAACGGATGATACAATTCAAATGATCGGTGGAAATTTATTTTATTTTTTGATTAGGCGAGAAAATAACTTAAGAAAATGACTAAAGCACATCAAAAAGGGGTACGAAAAGTAAATGAAATGTAAATGAAAGCACATAAAAACAAATGAGGACCACTAAGGGTGCATAGAATGAATTGAAAAGTTTGATCTAGGGAACTTACCGGTTGAAGACCGAAGAACGACGAAGAACGGTCGAAAACCTTCATGAAATCACCCACGGAAACGTTACGGAAGTGCCTCGGCTCGGATTTCCTTCACGGAACCAATTTTTCTCACTAATTTTAAGTGATTCTGAATTACCAGGAAGGCTGAACCCTTTTCTACTTCACTTCTCCCCCTATTTATAGAAAATTGGGGGAGAAGCTTGCCACCCAGCTCGCCCAGGCGAGCAAGGTGGCTTCCTCCAGAAGCCACCGCCTTTTGGAGGAATCTTCTGGAGGGCCCAAGTGGGCCTGGTTGCTATTTGCACCCCCATTTTTACTAAATACACCCCCAGCTTTTTTTTGGTGCTTCTTTTTTTGTAAAGTTACGGAAACTTACGAATTTCGTAACGATACTTGTTTTCTTTTCGTAATGTTACGGAACCTTGCGGATTACATAATCATCCCTTTTTTGACTTACGGAACGTTACGGAACCTCACGAATTGTGCAACGATGCTTCCTTTTTTATTTCCGGTATGTCACAGAACCTTACGGATTGTGCATCAATACTTTCTTTTGATTTCCGGCATGTCCCGGAACTTCACAAATTGCCTAATGATGGGTGCCAAGCACCTCACAAGGACCAAACAAAAGTTGCATGCCACCAAGCAAAGGTCCCCGGACGAAATTAGGGTATGACAGTTGTTTCTAATGACTCTTTCGCGGCTTCCACATATGGCATAGAGGACGGGAAACTCACCAAGATGTCTTCCTCGCCCGATACGATAACCAAATGCCCCTTTACTACGAATTTCAATTTTTGGTGGAGTGTAGAGGGAACGAATCCCACCGAGTGGATCCACGGGCGCCCCAAAAGGCAGCTGTAAGCGGGGTTAATGTCCATTATTTGAAAGGTAACCTGACAGGTATGAGGGCCTATCTGTACAGGGAGGTCGATCTCTCCCCTAACCTCTCGGCGGGTGCCGTCGAAGGCACGAACTACCATGGAACTTGGCTTTAGATGGGAAGTATTAAACGATAATTTCTCCAAAGTGATTTTGGGCATTACATTTAAACTAGAACCGTTATCGATAAGCACCTTGGCTACGACGTGGTCCATGCACTTGACTGATACATGCAAAGCCCTGTTATACCCTCTCTTCTGGGCAGGGATTTCTTCTTCGGCGAAGGCAAGATAGTTGTTGGCGGTGATATTATTGACGAGTCCTCCAAAGCCCTCTACAGAAATATCTTGGGCCACATGATCTTCGTTCAAGACCTTTACTAGCAAAGCCCGATGAGGCTCAGAGCTTATGAGTAATTCCAAAAGAGAGACCCTGGTCGGGGTTTTGTTGAGCTGCTCAATGACCTTGAGCTCGCTCTGCTGAATAATGCGGAGAAACTCGCTTGCTTCCTCTAGCGACACTTCCTTCTTGCCGCAGCCATCCCTTTTCTCTAGAATACCTTTCACTGGAATATCCTCGTTCGGAGTGAGGGTCGTCTTGTCATTTTGTTCTTCCACCACCTTTGCCTTCCCCTTAACGTTTGTGGGTTGTGTCGGCAGGTCGGGGGGTGCAAACACGCGACCGCTGGGGGTCACACCGCTCAGCCTCGTGATATTGGTTACCTTGGCCGACAACGAGCTGATGTCGGTGGCTTCTTCTTTCCTTTCACTCGGAGGTGTATACCTCCACGGGACTGTGTGACTGTTTTGGTATGGGAAAGGAACAGGTTTAGCTGTCGAGGGGTATTGGGGCTTTTGTGAAGTTGCGTCCTTGGTGAAATATATCACCAAAGGTTTAGGCTTTCCAAAACTTCTCTCATCCGCGGACTGCAAACATATATGCTTCTCTTCCCTCCCCTCATCTCCGACTTCCAGTCAGCCTTGATCTATCATTCGTTGCAACAATTCCTCCACTTCTAAACATGTTTGCATGTTATGTAGCTCACCGGGATGCAACAAACAAGAATCCTCTTCATGCCCACTGTGGGGAATTACACCTCCCTTTTGTAGGGCGTCATAGATAAACCTCCTAGGGGTCGCCACGTCCCTTAAAGGCTTAGACCTACGCGGCCTATCTGACTCAATGGCTTTAACCGCTCCCCCTCCATGATTGGCGAGCGGGTTGGTTTTCACGTTGGGCTGATCCTCTTGAAATGTCAGCCATTCGGCGTCTATCAAATGTTGGACCTTGTATTTAAGGGCCAGGCAATTTTCAATGGAATGGCCCGGGGTATTCCCATGGTACGTGCAAGTTGCGTTAGGATCATACCACTTTGGGAAAGGGGGTTGGTACGTATGAGGGACGGCAAGAGGTCTTCGTACGTCATTGGGAGTGGGGTGAATTCTGGAATTGGCCTCGGGGGAAATTTCCTCATCGCGTTGGAACCGGCACCAAAGTGGGCATTGTCGGTCGGGCGAGTTGTGGTTGGAGCCGGAGCTTGGGGGGGTCTCCCTCTGGATGGGGGCAGGCGCCTCAGGCTGTACGGGTGCTGAATTGGAGGAGTTCCCGGCGCGAGCTGAAAATCTCGGATGATGTTGCACGTACTGATGTGTACCATGAGAGGTCTGCGGGGGCTTGACCCATGCGGGAGCCGAAGTGATGGCATGGGTATCTCCTTCCTTCCTTTTTGCCCCAGTTGCTCCAATTCTCTTAGCATTGACACTTATGGAGGAAACGTAATCGAACTTCCCTCTTTTCAACCCTACTTCGATTCTTTCCCCGGTGAATACCAAGTCCGCGAGCTGGAAGGCATGTAGCCTACCAACTTTTCATAGTAAAACACTGGCAAGGTGTCTACCATCATGGTAATCATCTCCCTTTCGACCATGGGAGGGGCCACTTGTGCTGCCAGGTCTCTCCACCGTTGTGCGTATCTTTAAAGGTCTAACCTTCCTTCTTAAACATATTCTGTAGCTGAGTGCGATCGGTAGCCATATCGGAATTATACTGATATTGCCTTAGGAAAGCAGTAATCAGGTCCTTCCAAGTACGGATGCGGGAAGCTTCCAAATTAGTGTACCAAACAACCGTGGCTCCAGCCAAGCTATCATGGAAAAAGTGCATTAACAACTTTTCATCCCTAGAGTGCGCCCCCATCTTGCGACAATACATCTTGAGATGCTTTTTAGGACAAGTCGTCCCTTTATACTTGTCAAAATCAGGCACTTTCAATTTTGGGGGGATGATGACATCCGGTACCAAGCAAAGATCCGTCATGTCCGCGAACGGATAGTCACCGAAGCCTTCAACAGCTCTCAATCTCTCCTCGAGGTGATCGAGTTTCCTTCTTTCTTCGGCCGTCGGGGGTGGTCCTTCTGTGGACAAAAATATTGGCTGTGCTGTGAGGTTGGGCTGAGGCAATGTGTTGGGCGCCGGCCCCTCGATGGGGATCGGGGGGTAGAAGTCAACATCCCCTTGGGCATACTCTCGATGATCTTCATGGACCTCGTCGGGCTGTCGAGGAGGCTCCCTTTCAAGGATGGGGGAAGAGGCATGACCCGCATCATCATGTATGACTGGCGGCGTGTAATTAGGCGGTAATCCATAAGGGTAAGCCACCTAGTTGTATCCCAAATGGGGGTTGTTGTTGTGCCCCAGTGTGCTCCTTTCTCGTCCTACCGCGTTTGGGGGAGGATGGTGCGTGGTAGCTAGAAGAGTTGGGTCTGCTTCGGCATCCGAACTAACAGCGGCAGCGGTGGCCATGTTTTTCTCCATGAGTTGTCTCATTCCTAACATGGCCTCCATCATGGAAGCCATTTGTTCTTTCAAAGCTGACATGTCGGCTTTCATCTGTTCCTGTGTCTCCTCTTGATCACCCATCGTTCTAGATTTGGATCGGGTGCGATAGGGATGCCTTGGGGCGCGTTTAGTTATGGTGTTTTTCCTAAAAAACCAAACGTGAGGAGTAGGTAAAGAATAATGAATGCATGCTAGAGATAAAATGCAGGAGTGATTGATTCGCACTGACTTTTAGAGTAAAAACATGGGATAAACTCATTTTATTCAGAAAGTTGTAACTAGTCAAGATCTGAGTGACAATACAAGTTTCCTATCGGTTTCTAATTATATGGGCCATTAGATCTATCATATGATGCCTGTCATACCCTAATTTCGTCCGGGGACCTTTGCTTGATGACATGCGACTTTTCTTTGGTCCTTGCAAGGTGCTTGGCACCCATCATTAGGCAATTTGTGAAATTCCAGGACATGCCGGAAAAACCAAAAAAATATTGATGCACAATCCGTAAGTTTTCGTGACACACCGGAAATCAAATGGAAGCATCGTTGCTTAATTAAGTGAGGTTCCGTAACATTCCGTAAGTAAAAAAGGGGATGATTATGTAATCCGCAAGGTTCCGTAACATTACGGAAAGAAAACAAGTATCGTTACGAAATTCGTAAGTTTCCGTAACTTTACGAAAAAAGAATCATAAAAAAAAACAGAGGGGGTGTACTTAGTAAAAATGGGGGTGCAAATAGCACTCAGGCCCACTTGGGCCCTCCAGAAGATTCCTCCAGAAGGCTGTTGCTTCTGGAGGAAGCAACCTGGCTCGCCTGGGCGAGCTGGGCGGCAACCACCTCCCCTATTTTGCTATAAATAGGGGAGGAAGTGAAGAAGAAAAGGGTTCAGCCCCTTAGGCACTTTTCTCTCTATCGAATTTGCTTGGAAAAATTGTTTCCGTGAAGAAAATCTAAGCCGAGGCGCTTCCGAAACATTTCCGTAACGTTTTCCGTGAAGAATTTCCCGTAACGTTTATTTATATCTAAGCGGAGGCGCTTCCGAAAAATTGTTTACTTTTTATACACCCTCTTGACGTGCTTAAGCCATTTTACTTAAGTCATTTCTCGCTTAACTTAAAAATAAAATAAATTTCCCCCGAACGTTTGAATTGTATTATCCGTTAACTTCGGTTAAAATAAATTCCGACCGTTCGGTCGTGCCGTAACCACGTTGGAAATAAATAAAAGAGGTAAAAAATAATATAATAATCAAAAAACATCTTTTAGCAAAATAAAGCGGAAAATCAATCGGACGTTTTCTCTTTGGGATTTCTCATTCTTAATCGAATTGATTAATAACTAAAGTGAAACTAAGGCTAAAATCAACTCGCCTAGTCAAGCTCGTCCATAAAAATAGGCTTTTGAAGTTTCTCATTTCAATTTCTCACTAAGTAAAATGGATCATTTTTAAGGTCCAACGCCTTAAAATGATCACCACTTAAGTAAAAAAGAATCACTTGATAAGAAAGAACTACGTAGGTCTGATTTCCTCATCGCAAATTGAGGAATACGTAGGAGCAAAGGGAAACACCCTTGTCGACCACAAAAAAGGAAAAAATATAAAAAGGGTATAAAGGATATAAGGACATAAAAGGGAACGTATAAATCAAAGTCATGTTTGCACATTCGATTAAAGGCTGCCGTCCCTTGGGACGGACGTGTGGGGTGCTAATACCTTCCCCGTGCATAAATACAACTCCCGAACCTTTCACTTAAAAGTTCGTAGATCGCGTCTTTTCCGGTTTTTCCGACGTTTTCCTCAAATAAACGTTGGTGGCGACTCCGCGCGTATTCCTTTCGTGGAACACGCATCCCGCGAGTCACGCGTCGCCCTCCCGCCGAAGGGTAGTTTGCGACAGTTGGCGACTCCACTGGGGACTGTTTTTAGAGAGTTAGGCCATTTAATCTTGTGCAATGTTTTATCGTGACTTACCCCTTTGTTAGTTTCCATTCATTATGCTCTTGTGTATATAAACTCTTTGTTGCTTTTAGTGCGTTTTAAAATGTATGCATGAAGTAAATATTTATTCATTTGATGCACACAAACACCAACACTATTTGCACACACTGTGAGTGAAAAAGGGGGCCCTATACCCGGGTTCGTGGGAACATAAGGAGTGGAGGTGAATCTGTGATCATGCTAGGTCTCCGACTTGCTTGATTGCAGTGAACCCTCATCTAGAGTTTTTCTCTTTGAAAACATATTGTTGCTAGTAGTCCCTACTGCTGCAGTATGTTCTTCGAAGAGGATGATACCTCTAGAAACCATCAAGAGAGATATGACCACCTTGGGAATTATCACTAAAAGCCCTTTTAGTTCCCTCCCATATAGGTCCCTTTAAATAGGGGCACGGAGCAAACACGTTACGTGCCATTTTTCACACTGCCATGCATAAGTGTCATGTACCCTTTTGCTTATATTTGTTTGTGAATATTGTCGTACTATGTACATCCCCGTGTTGTGCCTTTCGCATATGCATCATGCGTGGGTTTTGTCTTTGATCCCCTCACTTTAGCAAACCGACGGAGGGTCCGTGTCGCCTTCTTAAAAACATACGTTGGGTGCCATGCTGCCCAAACGTTGTATCCAAGAAGGGGACAATTTCTCGGGCTCCCGTATTCGTAAATTGCATCTGTGTCATATGCATTTCTTCATGCATTCATCCATTCCACCCATGATAGATGTCGGAGTTTTGATTCTCACTAGATTTTATTTCACTTTAGTAAAACATGGGATCAAGTCAAAAGCCTTCGCTTAAAAAGAGGTTCTATCAAGTCAAAATCAAGAGCTTAGAGGTCACTAGTTTACGAGAGTTGGGGTAATAAATGGGTCAACTTCAACGGCAAGCCTTCCGCAAAGCCTATGGTAAGATTTGGGACCTAGCTAGGGTAGAAGTCTCCATGGAACCGATTGCATCCCTTTCCCAGTATTATGACCAGCCCCTAAGGTGCTTCACATTTGAGGACTTCCAGCTAGTGCCGACTGTGAAAGAGTTTGAAGAAATCCTGGAATGCCCACTGGGAGGAAGGAAGCCATATCTATTCTCTGGGTTCTATCCCTCCACGGCAAGAGTTGCCAAGGTAGTGAAAATCTTAGCACAAGAGTTGAACCAGGTAAAGCAAAATAGGAATGGAGTAGTCGGAGTATCAAGGAAGTGTTTGGAGGAAAGGGCAAAGGCCTTGGCAAATCAAGGCGAATGGGCTTTCTTTTATTGACATCTTGGCGCTTTTGATCTTTGGAGTTGTCCTCTTTCCGAATATGGAAGGGTTAGTGGACCTAGCAGCGATTGACGCCTTCCTCGCCTTTCATCATGGCAAGGAAAGCCCGGTCGTCGCCATTTTGGCCATGTATGACACGTTCGACCGGGGATGTGAAAAGAGCAGCACAAGAATTGTTTGTTGTGCACTGGCTCTCTATGTGTGGCTGGTTTCACACCCTTTTCTCCAAGAAGGTAGGCTCGTCTATCCGCTACAAGATCACCGCTCGTGCGTCGAAAAAGGAAAGGCGAATTGGGACCAACTCTTGGCTAGCATGGAGGGGCGTCTGTTAATTGGTTCCCTCGCTAGAAGGAAGGAAGAATCAGGATTCTATCTTCATGCGAAGGATGTCCAAATGTTCCCTTGATGAGAACAAGGGGTTGTATTAATTATAATCCCGTCCTCGCCATAAGACAGCTTGGCTACCCCATGAGAGGAGTGCCATCAGACGAAAGCATCACGCCTTTCATCACACGGGGTTTCAGTGACCCCAATGCGAGGGTACTCTAAGGAGTTCACAAGTCATGTGATGCGGTGTGAAGAAAGGACAGAGAGCTTAGGGGAAGCAGTAATGGGATCATCGGCGGCTATCATAAGTGGCTGAGAGTCCGGACACAAGGATTGGATTGGCTCCCAAATCTAAAGACTGTGAGAGACAATGGGGTTAAAGCTTCGGAAGAAAGTGATGAGGTACAAGCCCTAAAGGCAAAGCTTGAAAGAGCCCGGGTAGTCAAAGAGAAGTTCAAGTCCATAGCCATCAAAGTCTGAAGAGAGTATGATGAACTAAGGGACGTCAATATGGCCACCGATGAAGCCTTGGAATGAGAAACCAAGAAGGCCCAAAAGGAAGAACACGACCAAAACAAGTTTTGAGGGGCTTTATAGGGCAGCAATAGTGAGCTCAAACTCCGAAGAGGTGAAAGGAATCATCACGGGTCAAAGGCATGATCTGGAAGGACGAGCTAAAGGCTTGCCTTAGGTCGAAAAGAAATTTGTCCCAACAGTTAAAGTGAGACTGAAGGGAATATGTGGGCCATCATCGATGAGTGCAAAGAGAAGCTAAATCAAGCGGCGACTCACGAGCAAAGGCTAGAGGATGAGTACGCCAAGATATCAGTAGAAAGGGAAGCAAGGGAAAGGGTAATTGATTCATTGCACCAAGAGGCAGCAATGAGGATGGACCGATTTGCTCTTACTTTGAACAGGAGTCAAGAACTTCCCCGATTGTTAGCCAAGGCCAAGGCAATGGCAGACACCTACTCCGCCCCCGAGGAGATCCACAGACTCCTCAGCTATTGTCAGCATATGATAGACTTAATGGACTATATGATTAGAAATCGCTAGGAAGTTTGTATTGTCGCTCAGATCTTGACTAGTTATGAGTTTATCCCACGTTTTTACTCCAAAAATCAGTGTGAATCAAGTCACTCCCACATTTTATCTCTAGCATGCATTGTATGTTGGTCTCGTCCTTTGTCACGGGAAGCCGGAAGGTCCATATCACCTTCTTAATTGTACACATGGGGCACTGCGCCCCCAAATGTGCAAGTAAGAAGAGATAATTTTCCGGGCTCTCCTGTCCGTAAAATGCATTCATATCATGCATCACGTAAGCATCTCTTCATAACATCATAATGAACATATCATTCCTGCATTTGTCCATTATCATATTCCAGCCTCACATTTTGCGTGAGTCATGGCATCATCATGCATATGTGTTCAACAAACTTTTTGATCTGCAAAATTGCATACCATTTGTTTTCATGTTTGCTCATCTTTGTGTTTTCCTCTACAAAAACAAAAAAGGGGAAGCGTGAAACTTCACACTACATTCTTAGTTGCATGTGTTAGGCACCATGAGCCAACCATGTTGGGATCATAAACCCATTTCTAAAAAAAAAAAATAAATAAATAAATAAAATAACACAACAACAAAACAAAATAATTGAACATGGTACCTAATGCATGGTTAACTAGGAAATGGTGTTTCTTCGGGCATCTCAATTTCATAATTACATTTTCCATGCATAGCTTAAAGTATGCCCGAGTCATTCATCCCTATGAGATGTTGTTGAAGTATTGGCGATCAGAATTGCCATTCCTTGGATTATAGGGTTGAACCAAGCTCATGCTTTTATAAAAAGGTTCATCAAGTCAAGTTGAAATATGGAAGTAACCGTCTTGCAAAATTGGGGCAAAAGATGAATCGAGTCACATCACTGCTTCGTCTACTGCCAAACATATTTAGGGTTGTTGATGTCCTTGTTACTTCCAGTTTCACCTTGACAAAAATGTCATGGACCATGTTGAAAATCTAAATTGATTCAACCCCATATCCTGCGTAAAAATTCGCAATACTTCAACTGTACATCATTCGCATACATCCATGCTTTTCATTGGTTGCATTGCTCATTGCATTCTTTCCTTGAAAAATAAAATAAAATAAAATAAAATGAACTTAATCATTGTTATCAAAAAAAAAAAAAACATGCTTTACGGCGTCCTCACCGAACTTGTGCTAGAGCTAGAGTAATGGGTGAAGTAGAAGAGATACAAGAGAAGATGAAGGCCGACATGGAGGCCATTAAAGAGAAAATGGCCACAATGATGGAGGCCAGGATGAGCGTGAAGAAGATAATGGAAGCCAATGCGGTTGCAATTGCCGCTACCAGCGTTGTTGCTAAGGTGAACCTGATGTCCCCATCCGGCATCAACCAAATGAATCATCCAACCTCAGATATGGTAGGCAAAGATTTGGGAAGTACGGGCAGCCCCCATGATGTGCAAATTCAAAACGAGCACACCTTCCCGCCATATGGCTTGCCTCTCAACTATACGCCACCCAATGTGGCGTACAGTCCCAATAAGAATGTCAATAACTCCACTCCTATACCCATTGAGAGCTAACAATCCCAAACTGATCATGCACATGTCTCTTAAACCGTGGGGGAGGCACATGAAATTCCCCACCACAATTTACCCGACTTCGAGCCTTGCCTCGGATATGCCACTGAAGGGCAAGCAGTTGGTGGTATACCCATGCCAAACACTTTGGAGGGTCCTCAATATCACCCACAACTACACCTCTTGCATTCCACGACAAGTAAAAACCCTCATGCTATGGCAGAAATGGGAAAGCTGGATCATCTAAAGGAAAGGCTCAGGGCCATTGAAGGAGGTGAAGATTATGCCTTTGCTAACCTAGAAGAGTTGTTCCTAATACCCAAACATGGTCATTCCCAAGTTCGAGGTGCCAGACTTTGACAAGTACAAGGGGACTACTTGCTCCAAGAACCATCTAAAGATGTATTGTCGGAAGATGGGGGCATGCGCAAAAGATGAGAAACTGCTGATACAGTCTTACTAGGACAACTGTCACCTGGTATACTAACTTAGGAACCTTCCTGAGTCCATTCTTGGAAGGACCTAATAGCTGCCTTCGTTAGGCAGTGTCAGTACAATTCTGATATGGTTTCATATAGGATGCAACTACAGAACATGTGCAAAAAGGGGGACGGATCTTTCAAAGAACACGCCCAAAAGGTGGAGGGATCTGGCGGCCCAGGTGGTACCCCCAATGATGGAAAGGGAGACGATAATCGTGATGGTAGACACATTATCGATACTCTACTATGAAAAGATGGTGGGCTACGCACCCTCAAAGCTTTGCGGATTTGGTCTTCGCCAGTGAAAGGATCGATGTGGGTCCGAAAAGAGGCAAATTTGATCATCCTACTAGGACGACTGAGAAAGCTGGGGCAAATGAAGAGGGTGAGAGAAAGAGGGAGAAACCCATGCTGTGACTGCCATTCCTATACGACCAAGTTTCCCACCAACCCAACAATGTCATTACTCAGCCAATAAAAAACCTCCTCCTTACCCACCAACCAGTTATCCATAAAGGCCATCCCTAAGTCAACCACAAAGTCTGTCTACCGCACTTCCAATGACGAGCACCACCTTTAGCAAAACCAAAAACACCAACAAAAAATGAATTTTGCAGCGAGAAAGCCTGTAGAATTCACCCCAATTCCAGTGTCCTATGCTGACTTGCTCCCATATCTACTTGATAATTCAATGGTAGCCATAACCCTAGCCAAGGTTCATCAACCTCCATTTCTCGGAGAATACGACTCGAACGCAATGTGTGCTTGTCACGGAGAAGCCCCGGGGCGTTCCATTGAGCATTGTAGGGCTCTGAAGCGTAAGGTGCAAGGTCTAATTGATGCGGGCTGGCTGAAATTTGAGGAGAATCGCGTGTAAATCCTGACATTGACAAGAGATTCCACACATGGGGCAATTTTGAAGGCTGTTGTTAGGTGTCTCTAATGACTCATCAGGATTTTCAAGTTTATGCCATTATTGTAAACCACAGTTACAATGTTAAATGAAATGGATAAAGTTGATATCTTTGTCCCTCATCCTCTCACAAACACATCTTTGCTTATTCAACTTCCATCGGAATGTGAGTGTAAGCCATTGGTCTGTTTGCTCAAGCAACCTGCGCTCCTGAGTGTTGACTTCCAAGACCGTTCAATCAGAGATTACTCATCTTGCACGTTGGTGGGGGTGTCGTAAAACGACGAGTAAAGTAAAAAAAAAAAAAAGAAGAGGGGGCATTTGATTGACTGTGTTTTCAAGTAAAAATATAGACGTTCATGTGACCTCATTTTATCATTCCGGAGAGTTTGTCTTCTTAGAGAAGCGAGTTGTCAAGAATAGGATGTTGGACAAATGGCCTCAGTTATCTTAAGAAAGGGGGGGTTGAATTAAGATGCAAAGACTATTCCCCAATTGAACTATCACTCTTTCTTTTTGGATTAACAATGCACCCTTAACATGAATTACTCAAAAGACAATTCAAAATAAACTTCTTTAAAGCAAAAGATAAATAGCAATAAATAAAAGTTTAAGGGAAGAGAGGAATGCAAGCTCGATTTATACTGGTTCGGCCACTTCCCGCGCCTACGTCCAGTCCTCAAGCAACCCACTTGAGATTTTCCACTCTCTTTGTAAAACTTCTTTTACAAAGTCTGAACCACACAGGGACAACCCTTCCCTTGTGTTCAAGAATCCTCTACAACAAGAGACTCTCAGTCTCTTAATCCCTTTTCAGAAGTAAGAAGAAGAGAAGAAGAAATCTCTCTTAAAAGGGATAGATTGTACAATGAAGATCAATCAAAATTCTTTATTGAATATGCAAGTGGTTGACCAAGGAATCTTTTGAGAGGATAAAGACATTTCAGTTTGGAAAAACTCTTAATCTTTTAAGAGGATAAAACTTTTTTGGGGCAATGAAAACTCTCTTTGAATTCGTGTTTCCAAGTCACATAAATAGACCTTTGATGGCCGTTCATAAACCATTTGAATAGATGTGACTCCTGGGAATTATATTCTGAAAATCCCCTCTGGTAGTCAATTACAAGACTGGTGTAATCGATTACAGGTTTTAAAAATTTGAATATAAACATTTTCAGCTGCTGGTAATCGATTACCAGAGGGCAAATCTCAATTTGAAATGATAGAATTCTTTGGTCAAACCTTTTGTTTGTTTCAATTTGGAAACTTCTTCCTAAAGATTCTAGAGATCAACTTGATCATATATCTTGATTTTCTTGGATTCTTGTCTTGAATAAAACTTAGAAGCACTTGATCCTTTAGCATCATCAAGACATCAAAACATCTTGCTTCTACATAGGAGTCATTTGACTTAATCCATCAATTGAAAAAAAAAATAATAAAATTCTTCAACTATTTCTCGTCCTTGGAAAATTCTTTTTGCAAGAATCAACTGCTTCTTTCATTCTTCCTCACTACGAGGTTGTGAAAACAAGACAACAATTGGTACTTCTAAGCCCTACACTGGGGCAATGAAAGGCGCCATGCAAAAACCTCAAGCGAACCTAGGGGAAGATTAGACATTGTTGGGTGGACCACCATTTTTTTCATAGTAGAACACCGAATAGGTTCCCTCCTACAAGGTCATGATGAAAGACAACGATTGGTACCTCAAAGCCTTACACTGGGGCAATGAGGGGCACCGTGCATGAGCCTCAAGTGAACATAGGGGCCGATCAAAAGTTCTCACCCATCGATGTTTTTAACACATAGGGGCACCCTTAAATGCTTAACCGAGACTTGCACTCCCGGTTAAGGGGCTAGTAGTTTCCTTTTAACGGTTCCTGGGCCACCCCCTGATATTGGAGGGCGACCAACTGTGCAAGCACAACCAGAGAGGGAGGCTATCACACAGCTACTATGCATACCGGGGCAAGATTTCACCCGTGCCGCTGCAAAGAAACAAGTGCAGATCATGCGCACCGACATGACCATTCTTACACAGATATAGATGACATTGCTACTTAGCAACATTTTGCCTAGCGACCGCAATGCCAATCTCCCCCTGCAAAAGTATTAGTTGGTCTGTGTCGTCCCGACGTGGGTAAGTATGCATATGGTTCAACTGATTTCTGATACCATCTATTGTTTGCAGGGATCGCACCCACAAAGACACCCAGTGGACCCGGAAAAGTCAAACAGGGCCCTGGGGTTTCCAGCTCTGGTTACGGGCCTCTATCAGTCCTACAGGGTGCCCGTACCCCCCCCCCCCCCCCGGCAAGGTCACATCATCATAGGTAAGTATGCACATCGCTCAATTGATTTATGATTTCATCTATTGTTTGCAGGGATTGCGCCTGCAAGACACCCAGTGGACCCGAAGAAGTCCAACAGGGTCTTGGAGTTGTCAAGCTCTAATTACGGGTCTCTGTCAGTTCTACAGAGTGTCTGTCGCCCCCAGCATCAGACCCCCCTACCAATCGAGCTTTCATCAAGAAGTACTGCGCCCCCAGGAAGGCGCAGGGCGAAACACCACATCAGCATTGGGATGGCCGGTAGCGGGCAATAGACACACCGCCACCACCTCTAGAGTTCACCTCAGCTCATCCATAAAAAGGTTAGAGCGTTGCCTACGACACATGGCCGACCAGCAGGCTACCAAGTCCAAAGCCAAAGGTAAGCAAAGTACTAGGTCAGTGACTGGCAAGTCATAAGGCGTCCAGCTAAAGACGTTAAAGAAGCGCTACTAGGAGGCAACCTAGTACCTTTTGAATCTATGCTTGTTATTTGATCACTTTTTATATTGGGACACACCTAGTTGCTCATGATCCTAAGAATTTAAATAAAACGAGCACAAGCTCGGAAGGTAGTCATACCTCACAAAATATATGTATGCGTGTTTAGGTAGTGAAAAATACCTTAGATATGCATGTATGTAATTTAGGTAGCAAACAACTACCTCACAAAATATATATATGTATGTTTAGGTAGCAAGATACCTTAGATATGCATGTATGTAGCAAAAAGATACCTCACAAAATATATATATGTATGTTTAGGTAGCAAGATACCTTGGATATGCATGTATATAGCAAAAATACCTCACAAAAATATACACATGTTTAGGTAGCAAAATACCTCATGAAAAAAAGGGGGGGGGGGGGGGAACAAAAACAAACAAGAAAAAGAAATAAACAAATGATAAAAAGGAAAAAGAGAGAAAAAAGAAAAATAAGTTGTCTAGCTGAAAAACCAACATGCTTTTGAAAAGAGATGACGTCCAACTTTTCTTTGAAAAAAATTCGCTGATCATAGCTATTTTTGGAAGAAAAATGTGTGTACACCCGAAGGGTAAACGCTGTGAAAATTCCCCGGACGCCCAAAATGGACTCGGATGAATGCACAAATTGATAAAAGAACATATTTTGGAAACGTTGGGTTGATTTAAAATAGAGGAAATAAATCCTGAGCCCTAGCATCACATGACCATAAAAATTTGACGCTTGAGTGTCCGCATAGGTGCATGCATGACCAGTTTTGCATAAAGTTTCCAAATCATCATTTTTGCATTTGTGTCATGGAAATAATGTGGGGCATCCCTTTTATCCTTGAACCAAACCAAACCCTGACATGTATCATGTCTAGCCATTCTACAAGTCTTGAGTCGAAATCCTGACTCACCATAAACCTTGACCCAGGGTGAGAATGTCAATCCTTACCCTCGGAAGCAAAAAAAAGGAAAGAAGGAAGATTTCCAATCAAAGAGAAAGCAAAAAAAAAGGAAAGAAGGAAAATTTCCAATCAAAGAGAAAGAAAAAAAGAAAAGAAGGAAAATTCCCAATCAAAGAGTGGGAGAAAGCGAAAAGAAAGGAAAGAAAATTCCAAGTCAAAGAAAAAGAATGGCAGAAAGTAAAAAAGAAGCAAGCTCCTGGTCAAAGAAACCAGAAGAAATGTGCAGAGAGGTCTTTGGACCGGACAATATCTGAACAATACAGAATTGTCACCAAATGAACAAAAAGAAGGAAAGGAAACCACGACCTAAAATGGTCTTCCCCCTTTGATGGCCAACCAAAATCCTGTGCGTCGGTGACTTGCTCGCCTCGCGTCAAGCAAAAACAGAAAAGGAAAAAGCCAATAAAAAAAAAATCAAAAGCCAAAAACACGCAAGAGCCGAAAAATCCACTAAAAGAACCCATTCCCAAGGGAAACCCTATTGATCCATGATCACGCATGTAATTTTTGATTTGATAGGAAATAATTTGCAAGGTTAAGTCATGACATATCTATGGTTCGGAATTAGGATAAAACACTTACCTGTGCGAGATTGATACACTTTGAGTGGATTTCTTCTATTTTTGTCGAACCCAGTGTTTCCTCTAAATGGTCATTTAGAAACGAAATGCTAATATCCAAAATCTCATTTATGGTTATGGGGGATTTCATCAGCAGACTCTCCTTCCCTGGTAGACACATTGTTTGACACTCAAAAAAGCATATGCTGCTCTAAAATCAGTTGGAATATTTGTCTTTTTGCTAAAGCATGTTTGCATTTTAGTGGAGAAAACACCGAGACTTTTTCAAGTCTCACAAGTTATCCAGAACTACGTAGGTCTGAGTTCCTCATTGGAGGATACGTAGGAGCAAAAGCCTTGCTTTTGTCGACCACACCGCTTTTTGTTACCATGACCCAAGAGCTAGTAGCCCGCGGAGACACCTTACGGTTATCCGCACCTCGTCATTCGGTGACCCCAAGTGTGATTGATGAGCAGAGGCCAATGTGGTCATCTGCGCCCTTTCCGGAGATGTCAGCATCTTCCGGTGGAGACTTTTTCAAGTCTCACAAGTTATCTAGAACTACGTAGGTCTGAGTTCCTCATTGGAGGATACGTAGGAGCAAGAGCATTGCTTTTGTCGGCCGCCCCACAAGATCTGTCATATTGACCATGAGGTCATGTGACATGCGGAGACAAAATTTGGTCATTCTGCATCCCTTTGCCATTCAGACACAGTCGTGTCCGATGGCGCGCAGAGACAAAATTTGGTCATTCTGCACCCTTGTGTCATCCAGAGGCGGCGGGCCCGATGACACGCGGAGATACCTTACGGTTATCCGCACCCTTTTGTCATCCAGAGGCGGCGGGCCCGATGACACGCAGAGACAAAATTTGGTCATTCTGCACCCTTGTGTCATCTAGAGGCGGCAGGCCCGATGACACGCGGAGATACCTTACGGTTATCCGCACCCTTTTGTCATCCAGAGGCGGCGGGCCCGATGACACGCAGAGACAAAATTTGGTCATTCTGCATCCTTGTGTCATCCAGAGGCGGCAGGCCCGATGACACGCGGAGATACCTTACGGTTATCCGCACCCTTTTGTCATGCAGAGGCGGCGGGCCCGATGACACGCAGAGACAAAATTTGGTCATTCTGCACCCTTGTGTCATCCAGAGGCAGCGGGCCCGATGACACGCGGAGATACCTTACGATTATCCGCACCCTTTTGTCATCCAGAGGCGGCGGGCCCGATGACAAGCAGCGGCCAATGTGGTCATTCTGCACCCTTCGTTAATCGCGGCCGACAAGCCTGTTGACACGCGGAGATTTACATCATCTTCCGCACTTACGAGATCTGTCATACTGACTTTTGAGTCATGCTGACGGGCGGAAATACCCGAGTGGTTATCCGTATAAACATTCTTTGCTATCTGTAAGACAGAACGCTTGATAGCATGCAGAGACTGACATAGTCTTCTGCACCTTTTGTCCCTCCGGGAACAACAAGTCATTTACATACGGAAATTTTATGGTCACCCGCGACTCTCGTCAACCGAGAGGAACGAAATTAGTGTCATACCCTAATTTCGTCCGGGGACCTTTGCTTGATGACATGCGACCTTTGTTTGGTCCTTGTGAGGTGCTTAGCACCCATCATTAGGCAATTTGTGAAATTCCGGGAACAACAAGTCATTTGCATGTGGAGATTTTATGGTCACCCGTGACTCTCGTCAAATCGAGAGGAACAAAATTAGTGTCTTATCTTTACTTTCCTTTTATCTCCAATAAAAGACAAGTAAAGAGGGGCAACTGTCATACCCTAATTTCGTCCGGGGACCTTTGCTTGATGACATGCGACTTTTCTTTGGTACTTGCAAGGTGCTTGGCACCCATCATTAGGCAATTTGTGAAATTCCAGGACATGCCGGAAAAACCAAAAAAATATTGATGCACAATCCGTAAGTTTCCGTGACACACCGGAAATCAAATGGAAGCATCGTTGCTTAATTAAGTGAGGTTCCGTAACATTCCGTAAGTCAAAAAGGGGATGATTATGTAATCCGCAAGGTTCCGTAACATTACGGAAAGAAAACAAGTATCGTTACGAAATTCGTAAGTTTCCGTAACTTTACGAAAAAAGAATCACCAAAAAAAATAGAGGGGGTGTACTTAGTAAAAATGGGGGTGCAAATAGCACCCAGGCCCACTTGGGCCCTCCAGAAGATTCCTCTAGAAGGCTGTTGCTTCTGGAGGAAGCAACCTGGCTCGCCTGGGCGAGCTGAGCTCGCTTGGGCGAGCTGAGCTCGCCTGGGCGAGCTGGGCGGCAACCACCTCCCCTATTTTGCTATAAATAGGGGAGGAAGTGATGAAGAAAAGGGTTCAGCCCCTTAGGCACTTCTCTCTCTTTCGAATTTGCTTGGAAAAATTGTTTCCGTGAAGAAAATCTAAGCCGAGGCGCTTCCGAAACGTTTCCGTAACGTTTTCCGTGAAGAATTTTGCAAAGGTTTCAACCGTTCTTCGACGTTCTTCATTCGTTCTTCATCGTTCTTCGATCTTCAACGGGTAAGTACCTCGAACCAAGGTTTTCGATTCATTCTATGTACCCGTAGTGGTCCACATTGTGTTTCGTGCATTTTTATTCTCGTTTTGTTTACTTTTTATACCCCCTCTTGACGTGCTTAAGCCATTTTACTTAAGTCATTTCTCGCTTAACTTAAAAATAAAATAAATTTCCACCGAACGTTTGAATTGTATTATCCGTTAACTTCGGTTAAAATAAATTCCGACCATTCGGTCGTGCCGTAACCACGTTGGAAATCAAAAAAGAGGTAAAAAATAATATAATAATCAAAAAACATCTTTTAGCAAAATAAAGCGGAAAATCAATCGGACGTTTTCTCTTTGGGATTTCTCATTCTTAATCGAATTGATTAATAACTAAAGTGAAACTAAGGCTAAAATCAACTCGCCTAGTCAAGCTCGTCCATAAAAATAGGCTTTTGAAGTTTGTCATTTCAATTTCTCACTAAGTAAAATTGATCATTTTTAAGGTCCAACGCCTTAAAATGATCACCACTTAAGTAAAAAAGAATCACTTGATAAGAAAGAACTACGTAGGTCTAATTTCGTCATCGCAAATTGAGGAATACGTAGGAGCAAAGGGAAACACCCTTGTCGACCACAAAAAAGGAAAAATATAAAAAGGGTATAAAGGATATAAGGACATAAAAGGGAACGTAAAAATCAAAGTCATGTTTGCACATTCGATTAAAGGCTGCCGTCCCTTGGGACGGACGTGTGGGGTGCTAATACCTTCCCCGTGCGTAAATACAACTCTCGAACCTTTCACTTAAAAGTTCGTAGATCGCGTCTTTTCCGGTTTTTCCTACGTTTTCCTCAAATAAACGTTGGTGGCAACTCCGCGCGTATTCCTTTCGTGGAACACGCATCCCGCGAGTCACGCGTCGCCCTCCCGCCGAAGGGTAGTTTGCGACAATGCCAATAGCCAATAAGTCCGTGGATCTCCTCGGGGGCGGAGTAGGTGTCCGCCATTGCTTTGGCCTTGGCTAGCAATCGGGGAAGTTCTTGACTCCTGTTCAAGGTAAGAGCAAATCGGTCCATCCACATTGTTGCCGCTTGATGTAACGAGTCAATCACCCTTCCTCTAGCCTCCTTTTCCGCGTACACTTGGGCATACTCGTCCGCCACTCTATGCTCATGGGTCGTGGCTAGATTTAGTTCTTCTTGCTACTTGCTGATGATGGCTAACATGTTGGTCTCTGTCTCTCATAACCGCTGAGACAGGTTTCTTTTGGACCTCGAGCAAACCTTCAACTCATCTTTTAAGATCAAACTGTCTACTTGGGATTGGTCCCTTTCCTCTCTCCGGAGCTTAAGCTCGCTGTTGCTGCCCCACAGAGCCCCTCGGAACTTGTTCCGGCCGTGCTCTTCCCTACGAGCCCTCTTGGTCTCTTGTTCCAAGGCCTTGGTGGTAGCTATATTTATATCTCTTAGTTCGGCATTCTCCTTTCGGATCTTCAGAGCTACTGATTTGAACCTTTCTTTGACTGTTTGGCCTTGCTCGAGTTCTGCCCTAAGGGCCTGCACCTCTTCGTCTTCCTCCGGTGCCTCAACTTCCTCCCTTTTTGCAGTTCTCAAACTCAGGAGCCAATCCAAACCTTGCACATGGGCTCTCAACCACTTACGGTAGCCACCGATGGGCCCATTGTTACTGCCCCTGAGTTCTTTGTCCTTCTTTCGCACCACCTCCCATGCCTTGCGGACCTTCTGAAGCGTCTCTACGTTGAAAGGACAGGTGCGATCTCTTCCTCTAGCGGTGCCCCTCTCATAGGGTAGCCAAGTTGTCTTATAGCAAGAACGGGATTGTAACTAATGCAACCCTTCGTCCCCATCAAGGGAACATTCGGATATCCTCCGCATGAAATAAGAACTCCGGTTCTTCCTTCTTTCCATCGAGGGAACCAGTTGATAGACGCTCTTTCTTTGTTTGCTAAGAGTTGGTCCCAATTTGTGCCTCCTTTCTCTGTGCATGAACGGTGACCTTCTTGCGGGCAAGCATGCCTCACCTCTTGGCGAAAAAGGTGTGAAACCAACCATACATAAAGAGCTGGAGTACAACAAACAATCCTCGTACTGCTTTTCTCACATCTTCGGTCGTACCGGGCTTTCCTTGTGGCTATGATAGGCAAGAAAAGCGTCAATTGCTACTAGGTCCACCAACCCATCTACATTTGGAAAGAGGACTCCTCCGAAGATCAATAGTGCGAGAATGTCTATGAACGGGGCCCATCCTCTGTGGAGACTTCTACCATGGCTAGGTCCCAGATTTTACCGTAATCTTTGCAAAAAGCTTGCCGTTGGAGCTGACCATCAACTGCCCTAGCTCTTTTAAACTGGTGATTCCTAGGCTCTTGACCTTGACTTGATAGAACCTCTTTTTAAGCGAAGGTGTTTGACTTGATCCCATGTTTTACGAAAGTGAAAAAAAATCGGTGCAAATCAAAACTCCAACATCTATCATGGGTGGAGTGGATGAGTGCATGAAGAAATGCGTATGATACAGATGAAATTTATGAACACGGGAGCCCGGGAAATTGTCTCCTTCTTAGATACAACGTCTTAGGGTAGCAAAGTGCCCGACGTATGTATTTAAGAAGGTGACACGGACCCTCCGTTGGTTTGCCAAAGAGAGGGGATCAAGACAGAACCCGTGCGTGATGCATATGCGAAAGGTGCAACACGGGAATGTACATAGTATGAAAATATTCACAAAATATAAGCAAAAGGGTACATGACACTTATGCAGTGTGAAAAATGGCACGCAGCGTGTCCGCTCCGTGCCCCTATTCAAGGGACCTATATGGGAGGGAGCTAACAAGGCTTTTAGTGATAATTCCCAAGGTGGTCATATCTCTCTTGATGGTCTCTAGAGGTATCATTCCCTTCGAAGGACATCTTGCAGCAGTAGGGACTACTAGCAACAATATGTTATCAAAGAGAAAAACTCTAGATGAGGGTTCACTGTAATCAAGCAAGTCGGAGACCTAGCATGATCACATATTCACCTCCACTCCTTATGTTCCCACGAACCCGGGTATAGGGCCCTTTTTCAACTCACCGTGTGTGCAAATAGTGTTGGTGTTTGTGTGCATCAAATGAATAGATGTTTACCTCATGCATACATTTTAAAATGCACTAAAAGCATCAAAGAGTTATATATACAAGAACATAAGAAAAATAAAGGAAAACCAACAAAGGAGAAAGTCATGATAAAACATTGCACAAGATTAAATGGCCTAACTCTCTAAAAACAGTCCCTAGTGGAGTCGCCAATTGTCGCAACCTACCCTTCGGCGGGAGGGTGACGCGTGACTCGCGGGATGCATCTTCCAAGAAAGGAATACGCGTAGAGTCGCCATCAACGTTTGTTTGAGGGAAATGTCGGAAAAACCAAAAAAGACGTGGTCTACGAACTTTAAATGAAAAATTCGGGAGTTATATTTATGCACGGGGAAGGTATTAGCACCCCACACGTCCGTCACAAGGGATGACAACCTTTAATCAAATGTGCAAATATGACTTCAATTTATGTTATTTTCCCTTTTTACGTTCTTATGTCTTTCTATGCCTTTTTATATTTTTATCTTTTTGTGGTCGACGAGGGTGTTTCCCTTGCTCCTACGTATTTCTCAATTGTGATAAGGAAATCAGACCTGCGTAGTTCTTTGTGAACAAAGCGTTTGGTTAAGTTATTTTTTATCTTTTTTTGCAAGATATGTTTTTATTGAATAAAAAGTCATTTAAGGCGTTGGACCATTAAACAATCTTTCAATTCTTTTGAAAAGAGAGAAAACATTAAGGCATTGGACCATTAATGATCTCTTTATTTTTGAAAGAGGTAATAAAGATACGTGTTGATTTTAGACTTTTTTAGAAATCTATGTTTAAACAATAAAGGTGGAAAAAACCATTTTAAGGCGTTGGACCTTAAAAATGGCTTTTTTAGGTGATGAAAAAAACTTGGCTTATGAATTGATTTTAGCCTTAGTTTCACTTTGGTTATTAGTCGATTCGATTAAGAAAGGAAAATCCCAAAGAAAATGTTTGACTGGTTTTTTTTATTATTTTACTAAAAGATATTTTTTATTATTATATTATTAGTTTTCCTCTTTTTTGGTTTTAAACATGGTTACGGCATAATGGTCGGAATTCATTTTAACAGAAATTAAAGGATGTTACAATACGAATGATTGGTGGAAATTTATTTTATTTTTGGTTAGGCGAGAAAATGACTTAAATAAATGACTAAAGCACGTTAAGAGGGGGTACAGAAAGTAAATGAAATGAAAATAAAAGCATGTGAAACAAATGAGGACCACTATGGGTACAGAATGAATTGAAAAGTTCGATTTCGGGAACTTACCAGTTGAAGACCCAAGAATGACGAAGAACGAACGAAGAACGACGAAGAACGGTTGAAAATCTTCGCGAAATCACCCACGGAAATGTCACGGAAGCGCCTTGGCTTGGATTTCCTTCACGGAAACAATTTTTCTCACTACTTTTAAGTGAATCTCATATACCAGGAGGGTTGAACATTTTTGTTCTTCCCTCCTTCCCCTATTTATAGGAAAAGGAAGGAGAAGCTTGCCACCCAGCTCGCCCAGGTGAGCTAGGTTGCTTCATCCAGAAGGCACCGCCTTTTGGAGAAATTCCTGGAAGGCCCAAATGGGCTAGTTGCTATTTGCACCCCTTTTTTACTAAATACACCCCCTTGCCTTTTCTTTGCTGATTCTTTTTCCATAACGTTACGGAAACTTATGAATCACGTAACGATACTTGTTTTCCTTCCGTAATGTTACAGAACCTTACGGATTACGTAATCATCCCTTTTTTGCCTTCCGGAATGTTACGAAACTTTACAGATTGCGCACTAACACTTCCTTTTAATTTCTGGCATGTCACGGAACTTCACGAATTATGCTACAATGCTTTCTTTTGACTTCCGGCATGTCTCGGAACTTCACGAATTTCCTAACGATGGGTGCCAAGTACCTCGAAGTGGTCAAACGAGGGTCGCATCCCAATAATGGATGGTCCCCGGACGAAATTAGGGTATGACAATTTGTTACACTTACCTTTGCCTTAAATTTTCAAAGCATTACCTGCATTCTCTCCCTCACCCAAATTCGTGCACTGTGCATTTTTGCTTTATTTTTTCATCTCTACGCATCTTCAGCAAACAACAATCCAAGTAAGTTCCTCATTCCCTTTACTCTTTTATTTTAGTGAACCTTAGGGTAGAGAACCATAGAATTTAGCTTTTAATTTTTAGGGTTTTAACGATATTAGATTAGTTAGAAATTAGGACATTGTGAATGATTGTACTGTGTAGATAACTTTGACTAGTTTGCATGTTTGATATGCCTTTGAGAGACTCAAAAACGAGAAGAAAACGAACTTCGTTTTCTGCATTTTTCTAGAAAATGCGATGAATTCACTAAGCGTGCGTGCTGTGCTAAGCGAGTTCATCAATATTGCTTGAATATATGTGTTTTCAGATGAACTTGCTATGTGCGCCTACTGTGCTAAGCGAGTTCTTCTTTTGGGGATGAACATTCATCTTCCTGAGGGGATACCTATGGCTAAGCGGGGCTAATGCACTAAGCCCAGGTAACTTAGTCAATTTTTTGTTGAAAGTCGTGCCCTAAGTTGAGTCTATCTGGGCTAAGCTCATTTCATTGCGACAACCATTGGGCTAAGCGAGCCTAGCTCACTAAGCCCACATACTCAGTGAAATTTCTAAAATTATTGGTCCGCTAAGCACAGCCCTGCTGAGCTTAGCGCATATCTGTTGCGGCTATCATTAGGCTTAGCAGGCAATCGCTTGCTAAGCCGATTATGCAGAAGCAGAATTTGCTGCAATATCCGCTAAGCGGCCCCCCATGTCGCTAAGCGGTAGTGTTTATTTTGTGAAGGCGCGCTAAGCGGACCATGATCCGCTAAGCGGTAGTGTTTATTTTGTGGTCTAACTAACTTTTTGGGTTCCTTTGTGTTGTAGATGGCCTCCAGGAAGCGTAAGAGCATTGGGGCAAGGCCAACTGTTCAATATGATACTAGACGGTTCCATCTGCTTGATGCTTGGAACCGTTATGCAAATAACATTTTTGGAAGGAGCATCTTGCCAGAGAAAGGTTGAGATATACCACACAGAGTTTGATGACTTTAAGACAGAGTTGGAGAGGAGTAATCTTCACAAACACCTCACCAACTTGGCTGATGGGACTATTGATGTGGCTTTGGTGAAAGAATTTTATGCTAATCTCTACAGCTCTGAGGATCCTTCACCAAAGCAAGCCAGAGTTAGAGGCCACTTAGTGAAGATACACACTGACAGCCTCAACACATTTCTATAGACTCCTGTAGTTCTAGAGGAGGGGGAGACATTACCCACTTACTCTAGGTACTGCAGGTTACCCACAGACCAGAGAGAGATTGAGGCTGCTCTTTGCATACCAGGGATGAGGTTCATTTTGAATGCTAAGGGCCATCCAGGGAGGATTCTCAAGAAGGATCTGACTACCTTGGCCCAGGTGTGGAGTGTTCTCTCTTACTCCAACCTGGCCCCTACATCTCATACATCAGATCTTATAGTGGACAAAGCCAGGTTGATCTTTGGCCTGGTCTCTCATTTGGACATGAACATCGGCGCTCTCATCTCTAGGATAGATGACTTCCATTGCCCAGTCTAACTCTTGCAGACTAAGGTTTCCTGCTTTGATTACCCCCTTATGTCGAGCCCGAGGGGTTATCTCTGACAGCCTCACATTTGAGCGCCTGAGCCGGGCCATTAACTTGGCCTACATTAGGAAGAACTGTTGGAACATTATTGATCTAATAGTTGCTTTCCGGGGGGCTAGGAGGGCGAGGCCAGCTGTTATTCCATCTACTTCTGTAGCTTCAACACCTACTCCAGCATCTAACTTTACAGCTCCTTCAGTTCCAGCTCGTGTTGACACGCATTGCTTTGAAGCCATGCTTCAAAGTATCCATCAGGGTCAGATTCTATTGCTGCAGAGTCTATCGGTGGTAGCTCCTCCAGGATCCATTCTATCAATGGAGCAGTTCTTAGAAAAGGGTAGCCTGGCCTGGGGACCAACCTTCTCTTGATAGGAAAGGTGAAGGTCCCACAACCCAAGTACCCCAATAGGTACAGGATGCTTCCTCTGAGACCACCATTCCAGAGCCATTCACTCTTCATCCTGAGGCAGGGGAAGAACAGGTGAGACCAGAGACTACTACAACTCCTGAGAGATCCCTTAAGGGCACATCAGAGCCTCCTACTCCAGTGGCGGGCCTCTCCTCACCACAGCCTGCAGTTGACACTTCCACTCTTTTACTTGACATACCAGAGGACCAGACCACACCAGTCCTGGCACTGAACACCTCTCCACCAGCTACCCCAGTACATCACTTGATAGATGAAAAGGATGCTCAGACTCAGAATACATAGGATCTGTCTCAAGGATTTAAAATTCTTGATGATTTTTCTTTTTGGATAATGATTATAACTATATTAGTTTCAGTACATTGTTTTTAGTAATTTTGGTTTACGTTTATAATTATACACTTATACTTTTTGTGAAGAGTTAGCATGCATGTTTTGAAGCATACGAAATAGTTTGACTTGATCATGATGATTATGCAATGAAACACTTTTATCTTTTTGTGAAATGGGTGTTGTAATCTGATTTTGGATTGAATGCATGATTATGATGAAGTTTGTGTTTCTTTTCATAAGTTTGAGCTAGTGTGTATGTGTCATACCCTAATTTCGTCCGGGGACCTTGCTTGGTGGCATGCAACTTTTGTTTGGTCCTTGTGAGGTGCTTGGCACCCATCATTAGGCAATTTGTGAAATTCCGTGACGTGCCGGAAATCAAAAGAAAATATTGATGCACAATCCGTAAGGTTCCGTGACACACCGGAAATCAAAAGGAAGCATCATTGCACAATTAGTGAGGTTCCGTAACATTCCGTAGGTCAAAAAAGGGAATGATTATGTAATCCGCAAGGTTCCGTAACATTACGGAAAGAAAACAAGTATCGTTATGAAATTCGTAAGTTTCCGTAACTTTACAAAAAAAGAATCACCAAAAAAAAGGCAGGGGGTGTATTTAGTAAAAATGGGGGTGCAAATAGCAACCAGGCCCACTTGGGCCCTCCAGAAGATTCCTCTAGAAGGCTATTGCTTCTGGAGGAAGCAACCTTGCTCGCCTGGGCGAGCTGGGTGGCATGCTTCTCCCCCAATTTTCTATAAATAGGGGGAGAAGTGAAGTAGAAAAGGGTTCAGCCCCTTAGGCACTTCTCTCTCTCTCGAAATAGCTGAGGAAAATTAGTTCCGTGAAGAAAATCCAAGCCGAGGCGCTTCCGTAACGTTTCCGTGAGTAATTACGCGAAGATTCTCGACCGTTCTTCAAGATTCATCGTTCGTTCTTCGTTTTCTTCAGTCTTCAACGGGTAAGTACCTCAAACCAAGCTTTTCAATTCATTCTATGTACCCGTGGTGGTCCACATTTTGTTTCATGTATTTTTATTCTCGTTTTCATTTACTTTCTGTACCCCCTTTTGACGTGCTTAAGCCATTTATTTAAGTCATTTCTCGCTTAATCTAAAAATAAAATAAATTTCCACCGATCGTTTGAATTGTATCATCCGTTAATTTTGGTTAAAATGAATTCCGACCGTTCGGTCGTGCCGTAACAACGTTGGAAATAAAAAAAGAGGTAAAATAATAATATAATAATAAAAAATACCTTTTAGTAAAATAAAGCGAAAAATCAATCGGACGTTTTCTCTTTGCGATTTCTCATTCTTAATTGAATTGACTAATAACTAAAGTAAAACTAAGGCTAAAGTCAACTCGCCTAGTCAAGCTCGTCCACAAAAATAGGATTTTGAAAGTTTATCATTTCTGTTTCTTACTAAGTAAAATGGATCATTTTTAAGGTCCAACGCCTTAAAATGATCACCTTTCAAGTAAAAAAAGAATCACTTGATTCACGCATAAGAAAGAACTACGTAGGTCTGATTTCCTCATTACAATTGAGGAATACGTAGGAGCAAAGGGAAACACCCTTGTCGACCACAAAAAGAGAAAAAATATAAAAAGGGTATAAAGGATATAAGGACATAAAAGGGAACGTAAAAATCAGAGTCATGTTTGCACATTCGATTAAAGGCTGCCGTCCCTTGTGACGGACGTGTGGGGTGCTAATACCTTCCCCGTGCGTAAATACAACTCCCGAACCTTTCCCTTAAAGTTCGTAGATCGCGTCTTTTCCGGTTTTTCCGACGTTTTCCTCAAATAAACGTTGGTGGCGACTCCGCGCGTATTCCTTTCGTGGAACACGCATCCCGCGAGTCACGCGTCGCCCTCCCGCCGAAGGGTAGGTTGCGACAGTTGGCGACTCCACTGGGGATTATTTTTAGAGAGTTAGGCCATTTAATCTTGTGCAATGTTTTATCATGACTTTATCCTTTGTTGGTTTCCCTTTATTTGTCTTATGTTCTTGTGTATATAAAACTCTTTGTTACTGTTAGTGCGTTTTAAAATGTATGCATGAGGTAAATATTTATTCATTTGATGCACACAAACACCAACACTATTTGCACACACTGTGAGTTGAAAAAGGGGCCCTATACCCGGGTTCGTGCGAACATAAGGAGTGGAGGTGAATCTGTGATCATGCTAGGTCTCCGACTTGCTTGATTACAGTGAACCCTCATCTAGAGTTTTTCTCTTTGAAAACATATTGTTGCTAGTAGTCCCTACTGCTGCAGTATGTTCTTCGAAGGGGATGATACCTCTAGAGACCATCAAGAGAGATATGGCCACCTTGGGGATTATCACTAAAAGCCTAGTTAGCTCTCTCCCTTATAGGTCCCTAAAATAGGGGCACGGAGCAAACACGCTGCGTGCCATTTTTCACACTGCCATGCATGTAGTCCTAAGTGCCATGTACCCTTTTGCTTATATTTGATTGTGAATATTGTTGTGTTATGTACATCCTCGTGTTATGCCTTTCGCCTATGCATCATGCACGGGTTCTGTCTTGATCCCCTCTCTTTGGCAAACCAACGGAGGGTTCGTGTCACCTTCTTAAATACATACGTCGGGCACTGTACTACCCCAAGACCTTGTATCTAAGAAGGAGACAATTTCCCGGGCTCCCGTATTCATAAATTGCATCTGTGTCATATGCATTTCTTCATGCATTCATCCATTCCACCCATGATAGATGTCGGAGTTTTGATTCGCACTAGATTTTATTTCACTTTAGTAAAACATGGGATCAAGTCAAAAGCCTTCGCTTAAAAAGAGGTTCTATCAAGTCAAAATCAAGAGCTTAGAGGTCACTAGTTTACGAGAGTTGGGGCAATTAATGGGTCAACTTCAAAGGCAAGCCTTCCGCAAAGCCTATGGTAAGATTTGGGACTTAGCTAGGGTAGAAGTCTCCATGGAACCGATTGCATCCCTTTCCCAGTATTATCACCAGCCCCTAAGGTGCTTCACATTTGAGGACTTCCAGCTAGTGCCGACTGTGAAAGAGTTTGAAGAAATCCTGGGATGCCCACTGGGAGGAAGGAAGCCATATCTTTTCTCTGGGTTCTATCCCTCCACGACAAGAGTTGCCAAGGTAGTGAAAATCTCAGCATAAGAGTTGGACCTTGTAAAGCAAAACAGGAATGGGGTAGTCGGAGTACCAAGGAAGTGTTTGGAGGAAAGGGCAAAGGCCTTGGCAAATCAAGGCGAATGGGCTTTCTTTTATTGACATCTTGGCGCTTTTGATCTTTGGAGTTGTCCTCTTTCCGAATATGGAAGGGTTAGTGGACCTAGCAGCGATTGACGCTTTCCTCGCCTTTCATCATGGCAAGGAAAGCCCGGTCGTCGCCATTTTGGCCATGTATGACACGTTCGACCGGGGATATGAAAAGAGCAGCGCAAGAATTGTTTGTTGTGCACTGGCTCTCTATGTGTGGCTGGTTTCACACCTTTTTCTCCAAGAAGGTAGGCCTGTCTATCCGCTACAAGGTCACCGCTCATGCGTCGAAAAAGGAAAGGCGAATTGGGACCAACTCTTGGCTAGCATGGACGGGCGTCTGTTAATTGGTTCCCTCGCTAGAAGGACGGAAGAATCAGGATTCTGTCTTCATGCGAAGGATGTCCAAATGTTCCCTTGATGGGAACAAGGGGTTGTATTAATTATAATCCCGTCCTCGCCATAAGACAGCTTGGCTACCCCATGAGAGGAGTGCCATCAGACGAAAGCATCACGCCTTTCATCGCATGGGGTTTCAGTGACCACAACGCGAGGGTACTCCAAGGATTTCGCAAGGCATGGGATGCGGCGTGAAGAAAGGACAGAGAGCTTAGGGGAAGCAGTAATAGGATCATCGGCGGCTATCATAAGTGGCTGAGAGTCCGGACACAAGGATTGGATTGGCTCCCAAATCTAAAGACTGTGAGAGACAATGAGGTTAAAGCCTCGGAAGAAACTGATGAGGTACAAGCCCTAAAGGAAAAGCTTGAAAGAGCCTGGGTAGTCAAAGAGAAGTTCAAGTCCATAGCCATCAAAGTCTGAAGAGAGTATGATGAACTAAGGGACGTCAATATGGCCACCGATGATGCCTTGGAATGAGAAACCAAGAAAGCCCAAAAGGAAGAACACGACCAAAACAAGTTTTGAGGGGCTTTATAGGGCAGCAATAGTGAGCTCAAGCTCCGAAAAGGTGAAAGGAATCATCACGGGTCAAAGGCATGATCTGGAAGGACGAGCTAAAGGTTTGCCTTAGGTCGAAAAGAAATTTGTCCCAACAGTTAAAGCAAGACTGAAGGGAATATGTGGGCCATCATCGATGAGTGCAAAGAGAAGCTAAATCTAGCGGCGACTCACGAGCAAAGGCTAGAGGATGAGTACGCCAAGATATCAGCAGAAAGGGAAGCAAGGGAAAGGGTAATTGATTCATTGCACCAAGAGGCAACAATGAGGATGGATCAATTTGCTCTTACTTTGAACAGGAGTCAAGAACTTCCCCGATTGCTAGCCAAGGCCAAAGCAATGGCGGACACCTACTCCGCCCCCAAGGAGATCCACGGACTTCTCAGCTATTGTCAGCATATGATAGACTTAATGGACCATATGATTAGAAACCGCTAGGAAGTTTGTATTGTCACTCAGATCTTGACTAGTTATAACTTTTTGAATAAAATGAGTTTATCCCACGTTTTTACTCCAAAAATCAGTGCGAATCAAGTCACTCCCGCATTTTATCTCTTGCATGCATTGTATGTTGGTCTCGTCCTTTGTCACGGGAAGCCGGAAGGTCCATATCACCTTCTTAATTGTACACATGGGGCACTGCGCCCCCAAATGCGCAAGTAAGAAGAGATAATTTTCGAGGCTCTCGTGTCCGTAAAATGCATTCATATCATGCATCGCTTAAGCATCTCTTCATAACATCATAATGAACATATCGTTCCTGCATTTGTCCGTTATCATATTCCAGCCTCACATTTTGCATGAGTCATGGCATCATCATGCATATGCGTTCAACAAACTTTTTGATCTGCAAAATTGCATACCATTTGTTTTCATGTTTGCTCATCCTTGCGTTTTCCTCTACAAAACAAAAACAAAGAAAGGGAAGCGTGAAACTTCACACTACATTCTTAGTTGCATGTGTTAGGCACCATGAGCCAACCATGTTGGGATCATAAACCCATTTCTAAAAAAAAAAACACACAACAACAAAACAAAATAATTGAACATGGTACCTAATGCATGGTTAACTAGGAAATGGTGTTTCTTCGGGCATCTCAATTTCATAATTACATTTTCCATGCATAGCTTAAAGTATGCCCGAGTCATTCATCCCTATGAGATGTTGTTGAAGTATTGGCGATCAGAATTGCCATTCCTTGGATTATAGGGTTGAACCAAGCTCATGCTTTTACAAAAAGGTTCATCAAGTCAAGTTGAAATATGGAAGTAACCGTCTTGCAAAATTGGGGCAAAAGATGAATCGAGTCACATCACTGCTTCGTCTACTGCCAAACATATTTAGGATTTTTGATGTCCTTGTTGCTTCCAGTTTCACCTTGACAAAGATGTCATGGACCATGTTGAAAATCTAAATTGATTCAACCCCATATCCTGCGTAAAAATTCGCAATACTTCAACTGTACATCATTCGCATACATCCATGCTTTTCATTGGTTGCATTGCTCATTGCATTCTTTCCTTGAAAAATAAAATAAAATAAAATAAACTGAACTTAATCATTGTTATAAAAAAGAAAGGGACACGCTTTACGGCGCCCTTACCGAACTCGTGCTAGAGCTAGAGTAATGGGTGAAGCAGAGGAGGTGCAAGAGAAGATGAAGGCCGGCATGGAGGCCATGAAAGAGAAAATGGCCACAATGATGGAGGCCATGATGAGCATGAAGAAGATAATGGAAGCCAATGCGGTTATAGTTGCAGCTACTAGTGCTGTCGCTAAGGTGAACCCGATGCTCCCATCTGGCCTCAAGCAAATGAATCATCCAACCTCAAATATGGTAGGCAAAGATTTGGGAAGTACGAATGACCCCATGATGTGCAAATTCAAAACAAGCACGCCTTCCCGCCATATGGCTTGCCTCCCAAACTATACACCACCCAATGTGGCGTACATTCCCAATGAGGATGTCAATAACTCCACTCCCATACTCTAAGAGCCAACAACCTCAATCTGATCATGCACAAGTCTCTCGACCCATGGAGGAGACACATGAAATTCCCCACCACGATCTAGCCGACTTCGAGCCTTGCCTCGGATATGTCGCTGAAGGGCAAGCAGTTGGTGGTATACCCCTGCAAAACACTTTGGAGGGCCCTCAGTATCATCCACAACCACAACCCTCACGTTCCACAGCGGTTAAAAACCCTCATGACTATGGCAGAAATGGGAAAGTTGGATCATCTAGAGGAAAGGCTCAGGGCCATTGAAGGAGGTGAAGATTATGCCTTTGCTAACCTAGAAGAGTTGTTCCTAGTACCCAATATCATCACCCCTCCCAAGTTCAAGGTGCTGGACTTTGACAAGTATGAGGGGACTACTTGTCCCAAGAACCATCTAAAGATGTATTGTCAGAAGATGGGGGAATAGCAAAAGATGAGGAATTGCTGATACATTCCTTCCAAGAAAGTCTTACTGGGGTAGCTGTTACCTGGTACACTAACTTGGAACCTTCCCGAGTCCATTCTTGGAAGGACCTAATGGTTGCCTTTGTTAGGCAGTATCAGTACAATTTTGATATGGTTCCGGATAGGATGCAACTACAGCACATGTGCAAAAAGGGGGACGGATCTTTCAAAGAACACGCCCAAAAGGTGGAGGGATCTGGCGGCCCAGGTGGTACCCCCAATGATGGAAAGGGAGACGATAATCGTGATGGTAGACACATTATCGGTACTCTACTATGAAAAGATGGTGGGCTAGGCACCCTCAAACCTTTGCGGACTTGGTCTTTGCCAGTGAAAGGATCGATGTGGGTCCGAAAAGAGGCAAATTTGATCATCCTACTAGGACGACTGAGAAAACTGGGGCAAATGAAGAGGGTGAGAAAGAGGGAAAAACCCATGCTGTGACTACCATTCCTATACGGCCAAGTTTCCCGCCAACCCAACAATGTCATTACTCAGCCAATAACAAACCTCCTCCTTACCCACCACCCAGTTATCCACAAAGGCCATCCCTAAATCAACCACAAAGCCTGTCTACCGCACTTCCAATGACGAAGACCACCTTTAGCACAAACCAAAAACACCAACAAAAAGGAATTTTGCAGCAAAAAGCCTATAGGGTTCACCCCAAATTCCGTCTCTCATCCTCTCACAAACACATCTTTGCTTATTCAACTTCCACCGGAATGTGAGTGTAAGCCATTGGTCTGTTTGCTCAAGCAACCTGCGCTCCTGAGTGTTGACTTCCAAGACCGTTCAATCAGAGATTACTCATCTTGCACGTTGGTGGGGGTGTCGTAAAACGACGAGTAAAAAAAAAAAAAGAAGAAGAAGAGGGGGCAATTGATTGAGTGTGTTTTCAAGTAAAAATATAGACGTTCATGTGACCTCATTTTATCATTCCGAAAAGTTTGTCTTCTTAGAGAACCGAGTTGTCAAGAATAGGATGTCGGACAAATGGCCTCAGTTATCTTAAGAAAGGGGGGGGGGGTTGAATTAAGATGCAAAGACTATTCCCCAATTGAACTATCACTCTTTCTTTTTGGATTAACAATGCACCCTTAACATGAATTACTCAAAAGACAATTCAAAATAAACTTCTTTAAAGCAAAAGATAAATAGCAATAAATAAAAGAAGTTTAAAGGAAGAGAGGAATGCAAACTTGATTTATACTGGTTCAGCCACTTCCCGCGCCTACGTCCAGTCCTCAAGCAATCCACTTGAGATTTTCCACTCTCTTTGTAAAACTCCTTTTACAAAGTCTGAACCACACAGGGACAACCCTTCCCTTGTGCTCAGGAATCCTCTACAACAAGAGACCCACAGTCTCTTAATCCCTTTTCAGAAATAAGAAGAAGAAATCTCTCTTAAAAGAGATAGATTGTACAATGAAGATCAATCAAAATTCCTTATTGAATATGCAAGTGGTTGACCAAGGAATCTTTTTGAGAGGATAAGACATTTCAGTTCAGAAAAACTCTTAATCTTTTGAGAGGATAAAACTTTTTGGGCAATGAAAACTGTCTTTAAATTCGTGTTTCCAAGTCACCTTTGATGGCCATTCATAAACCATTTGAATAGATGTGATTCTTGTAAATTATTTTATGAAAATCTCCTCTGGTAATCGATTACAAGACTTGTGAAATCGATTACAGGCTTTAAAATTTGAATAAACTGCTGGTAATCAATTACCACCCATGTGTAATCGATTACACATTATAAATTTTGAATTCAAATTTCTAGTGACTGTTATAAACATTTTCAGCTGCTGGTAATTGATTACCAGAGAGTAAATCTCAATTTAAATTGATTTAGATAGAAGTCTTTGGCCAAACCTTTTGCTTTTTCAATTTGGAAACTTCTTCCTAAGATTCTAGAGATCAACTTGATCATATATCTTAATTTTCTTGGATTCTTGTCTTGAATAAAACTTGGAAGCACTTGATCCTTTGGCATCATCAAAACATCAAAACATCTTGCTTCTACATAGGAGTCATTTGACTTAATCCATCAAAAAAATCCTTCAACTATTTCTCGTCCTTGGAAAATTCTTTTTGCAAGAATCAACTGCTTCTTTCATTCTTCCTCACTACGAGGCTATGAAAACAAGACAACGATTGGTACCTCAAAGCCTTACACTAGGGCAATGAGGGGCATCGTGCATGAGCCTCAAGTGAACCTAGGGGCAGAGTAGAAGTTCTCACACAATAGGTTCCCTCCTACAAGGTCATGACGAAAGACAACGATTGGTACCTCAAAGCCTTACACTGGGGCAATGAGGGGCACCGTGCATGAGCCTCAAGTGAACATAGGGGCTGATCAAAAGTTCTCACCCATCGATGTTTTTAACAAAAAAAAGGGGACAAACCCTAGGATTTCAATGGATTGATTAAACATCAAACGACTCCATTGCCGTCACTCCAAAATGGTCAAGTGACTAAATCAAACAGAACACACACTCTGAGGGAGTTCTCGGAGAGATTTGCAAAAGATAGGATAAGGTTGCATGGACTATCACCTCTTTCAAAAGGACAGTCAATTTGTGTTTTCCAAAGAAAAAAAAATCAAATCAAAATCAAAATCACAAAATAGGGAATGAATGTCATGAACATTGTACAACTTTCCATTACATTGCATTGTTTCATATGAGGTCCGCATTTACCAAATTTCACCACAAAGGTTGCATGCATCTGCATCCCTAAAAATCATGTTAACTGCATAGATTTCCTACATCTAATGTCCAAATCTTATGGATTTGGGATGACCGGCCCTCTCGATGAGTCGATCTCTTGCTTTCTCATAAGGGTGGACCCTTGGGTACTTGTACCTATCGCCTTTAGAGGACTACACATCCTCGCCTTCAGAGGACTGCACGTCCTCACCTTGAGAGGACTACACGTCCTCGCCTTGAGAGGACTGCACGTCCTCACAATCAGAGGGCTGCACACCCTCACCTCCAGAGGACTACACGTCCTCGCCTTGAGAGGGCTACCCGCCCTCGCCTTGGGTACTAGTTACCCTCACCTTCAGAGGACTACACGTCCTCACCTTCAGAGGGATACACGCCCTCGCCATCAGAGAACTGCATGTCCTCACCTTCGTAGGGCTACACGCCCTCGCCTTTAGAGGACTACACGTCCTCACCAACAGAGGGCTGCACGCCCTCACCTTGAAAGGACTACACATCCTCGCCAACAGAGGGCTGCACGCCCTCACCTTGAGAGGACTACACGTCCTCGCCATTAGAGGACTGCACGCCCTCACCTTCAGAGGGCTACACGCCCTCGCCATCAGAGAACTGCATGTCCTCACCTTCGTAGGGCTACACGCCCTCACCTTTAGAGGACTACACGTCCTCGCCAACAGAGGGCTGCACGCCCTCACCTTGAAAGGACTACACGTCCTCGCCAACAGAGGGCTGCACGCCCTCACCTTGAGATGACTATTCGTCCTCGCCATCAGAGGGCTGCATGGCCTCACCTCCAGAGGACTACACATCCTCGCCTTGAGAGGGCTGCACGCCCTCACCTTTAGAGGGCTACATGTCCTCATTTTCAGTGTGCTCCACATCCACACCTTAAGAGAATTTAAGGTCCTCTGCCCTTAAATGCTTAACCGAGACTTGCACTCCCGGTTAAGGGGCCAGTAGTTTCCTTTTAACGGTTCCTGGGCCACCCCTTGATATTGGAGGAGGGCCAACTGTGCGAGCACAACCAGAGAGGGAGGCTATCACACAGCTACTATGCATACCGGGGCAAGATTTCACCCGTGCCGCTGCAAAGAGACGAGTGCGGATCATGCGCACCAACATGACCACTCTTACACACATATAGATGACATTGCTACTTAGCAACATTCTGCCCAGCGACCGCAGTGCCAATCTCCCCCTGCGAAAGTATCAGTTGGTCTGTGCTGTCCCGACATAGGTAGGTATGCATTATTTCCAACTAATTTCTAATGCCATCAACTATTTGCAGGGATCGTGCCCAGAAGACACCCAGTGGACCCGGAAAAGTCCAACAGGGCCTTGGGGTTTCCTGCTCTAGTTACAGGCCTCTATCAGTCCTACAGGGCGCCCGTCCCCCCCATCAAGTTCATGCCATCGTGACCTAGGTGAGTACGCACCTCTCCCCAACTGATTTCTGATGTCATCTATTGTTTGCAGGGATCGCGCCCGCAGGACACCCGGTGGACCCAAAGAAGTCCAACAGGGTCTTGGAGTTGTCAAGCTCTAATTACGGGTCTCTGTCAGTTCTACGGAGTACCTGTCACCTCCAGCAAGGGCATCAGGCCCCCTACTAATTGAGCTTTCATCAATAAATACTGCGTCTCCAGGCAGGCGCAGGGCGAAACACCACAGCAGCCTGGGGATGGCCGGCAGCGGGCAACAGACGCACCGCCACCACCTCTAGAGTTCACCTCTGCTCATCCACAAAAAGGTTTGAGTATTGCTTACGACCCATGGCCGACCAATAGGCGACCAAGTCCAGAGCCAAAGGTAAGCAAAGTACTAGGTCAGTGACTGACAAGTCATAAGGCGTCCAGCTCAAGATGTTAAAGAAGCGCTACTAGGAGGCAACCTAGTACCTTTTGAATCTATGCTTGTTATTTGATCACTTTTTATAGTAGGACGCACCTAGTTGTTCATGATCCTGGGAATTTAAATAAAACAAGCGCAAGCTCGGAAGGTAGTCATACCTCACAAAATATATGTATTTATGTTTAGGTAGAAAGATACCTTAGATATGCATGTATGTAACAAAAAAATACTTCACAAAATATATATATATGTATGTTTAGGTAGAAAGATACCTTAGATATGCATGTATGTAAACAAAAAAACACACTTCACAAAATATATATATATATGTTTAGGTAGCAAGATACCTTGGATATGCATGTATATAGCAAAAATACCTCACAAAAATATACACATGTTTAGGTAGCAAAATACCTCATGAAAAAAAAAAAACAAACAAGAAAAAGAAATAAACAAATGATAATATAAAAAAAGGAGAAAAAAGAATAATAAGTTGTCTAGCTAAAAAACCAACATGCTTTTGAAAAGAGATAACTTCCAGCTTTTCTTTGAAAAAATTCACTGATCATAACCAATTTTTGAAAAAAAATGTGTGTACACATTTGAAGGGTGAACGCTGTGAAAATTTTCCTGGACGCCCAAAATGGACTCGGATAAATGCACAAATGGATAAAAGAACATATTTTGGAAACATTGGGTTGACTAAAATAGAGGAAATGAATCCTGAGCCCTAGCATCACATGACCATAAAAATTTGACACTTGAGTGTCCACATAGGTGCATGCATGACCAGTTTTGCATAAAGTTTCCAAATCATCATTTTTGCATTTGTGTCATGGAAATAATGTGGGGCATCCCTTGTTATCCTTGAACCAAACCAAACCCTGACATGTATCATGTCTAGCCATTCTACAAGCCTTGAGCCAAAATCCTAACTTACCATAAACCTTGACCCAGGGTGAGAATGTCAATCCTTACTCTCGGAAGCAAAAAAGAAGAGAAGGAAAATTTCCAATCAAAGAGAAAGCAAAAAAAAGAAGAGAAAGAAAATTTCCAATCAAAGAGAAAGCAAAAAAAAAGGGAAAGGAAATTCCCAATCAAAGAGTGGGAGAAAGCGAAAAGAGAAGAAAGAAAATTCCCAACCAAAGAATGGGAGAAAGTAAAAAAGGAAGGAAAGAAAGTTCCTGATCAAGGATCGAAAGAAACCAGAAGAAATGTGCAGAAAGGTCTTTGGACCAGACAATATCTGAACAATACAGAATTGTCACCAAATGAACAAAAGGAAGGAAAGGAAACCATGACCTAAAGTGGTCTTCTCCCTTTGATTACCAACCAAAATCCTGTGCGTCGGTGACTTGTTCGCCTCGCATCAAACAAGAACAGAAAAGGAAGAAAGCCAGAAAAAAATCAAATCAATCAAAAGCTGAAAAACCCACCAAAAGAACCCATTTCCAAGGGAAGTCCTATTGATCCACGATCACGCATGTACTCTTTGATTTGATAGGAAATAATTCGCAAAGTCAAGTCGTGACATATCTATGGTTCAGAATTAGGATGAAACACTTACCTGTGCGAGGTTGATACACTCTGAGTGATTTTCTTCTATTTTTGTTGAACCCAGTGTTTCCTCTAAATGGTCATTTAGAAACGAAATGCTAACATCCAAAATCTCATTTATGGTTATGGGGGGTTTCATCAGCAGACTCTCCTTCCCCGGTAGACGCATTGTTTTTCACTCAAAAAGGCATATGCTGCTCTAATCAGTTGGAATATTGGTCTCTTTACTAAAGCATGTTTGCATTTTAGTGGAGAAAACACCGAGACTTTTTCAAGTCTCACAAGTTATCCAGAACTACGTAGGTCTGAGTTCCTCATTTGAGGATACGTAGGAGCAAAAGCCCTGCTTTTGTTGACCACGCCGCTTTTTGTTACCATGACCCAAGAGCTGGTAGCCCGCGGAGACACCTTACAGTTATCCGCACCTCGTCATTCAGTGACCCCAAGTGTGATTGACGAGCAGAGGCCAATGTGGTCATTTGCGCCCTTTCCGAAGATGTCAGCATCTTCCGGTGGAGACTTTTTCAAGTCTCACAAGTTATCAAGAACTACGTAGGTCTGAGTTCCTCATTGGAGGATACGTAGGAGGAAGAGCCTCACTTTTGTCGGCCACCCTCACAAGTTCTGTCATGCTTGCACTGGAGTCACGTGACATGCGGAGATACCCAAGTGGTTGTCCGCACTTTAAAAACTTTTTGCTGTCTGTAAGACGAAAAGCCTGATAGCACGCAGAGACTAACGTCGTCTTCTACGCCCTTCGTCAATCGCGGCCGACAAGCCCGTTGACACGCGGAGATTTACGTCATCTTCCGCGCTCACAAGATCTGTCATACTGACATTTGAGTCACGCTGACGGGAGGAAATACCCGAGTGGTTATCCGTATAAACATTCTTTTTTTTTTGTTGTTTGTAAGACGAAAAGCCTGATAGCACGCAGAGACTAACGTCGTCTTCTGCGCTCTTCGTCAATCGTGGCCGACAAGCCCGTTGACATGCGGAGATTTACGTCATCTTCCGCACTCACAAGATCTGTCATACTGACATTTGAGTCACGCTGACGGGCTGAGATACCCGAGTGGTTATCCGTATAAACATTCTTTTTGCTATCTGTAAGACGAAAAGCCTGATAGCATGCAGAGACCGACATCGTCTTCTGCACCCTTTCTTCCCCCGGGGACAACGTGTTAGTTGCATGCAGAGATATTTTATGGTCACCCGCGACTCTCGTCAACCGAGAGGAACGAAATTAGTGTCTTATCTTTACTTCCCTTTTATCTCCAATAAAAGACAAGTAAAGAGGGGCAACTGTCATACCCTAATTTCGTCCGGGGACCTTTGCTTGGTGGCATGCAACTTTTGTTTGGTCCTTGTGAGGTGCTTGGCACCCATCATTAGGCAATTTGTGAAATTCCATGACGTGCTGGAAATCAAAAGAAAATATTGATGCACAATCCGTAAGGTTCCGTGACACACCGGAAATCAAAAGGAAGCATTGTTGCACAATTAGTGAGGTTCCGTAACATTCCGTAGGTCAAAAAAGGGAATGATTATGTAATACGCAAGGTTTCGTAACATTACTGAAAGAAAACAAGTATCGTTACGAAATTCGTAAGTTTTCGTAACTTTACGAAAAAAGAATCACAAAAAAAAAAGACAGGGGGTGTATTTAGTAAAAATGGGGGTGCAAATAGCAACCAAGCCCACTTGGGCCCTCCAGAAGATTCCTCCAGAAGGCTGTTGCTTCTGGAGGAAGCAACCTTGCTCGCCTGGGCGAGCTGGGTGGCAAGCTTCTCCCCCAATTTTCTATAAATAGGGGGAGAAGTGAAGTAGAAAAGGGTTCAGCCCCTTAGGCACTTCTCTCTCTCTCGAAATAGCTGAGGAAAATTAGTTCCGTGGAGAAAATCCAAGCCGAGGCGCTTCCGTAACGTTTCCGTGAGTAATTACACGAAGATTCTCGACCGTTCTTCAAGATTCATCGTTCGTTCTTCGTTTTCTTCAGTCTTCAACGGGTAAGTACCTCAAACCAAGCTTTTCAATTCATTCTATGTACCCGTGGTGGTCCACATTTTGTTTCATGTATTTTTATTCTCTTTTTCATTTACTTTATGTACCCCCTTTTGACGTGCTTAAGCCATTTATTTAAGTCATTTCTCGCTTAATCTAAAAATAAAATAAATTTCCACCGATCGTTTGAATTGTATCATCCGTTAATTTTGGTTAAAATGAATTCCGACCGTTCGGTCGTGCCGTAACCACGTTGGAAATAAAAAAAGAGGCAAAATAATAATATAATAATAAAAAATACCTTTTAGTAAAATAAAGCGAAAAATCAATCGGACGTTTTCTCTTTGGGATTTCTCATTCTTAATTGAATTGACTAATAACTAAAGTAAAACTAAGGCTAAAGTCAACTCGCCTAGTCAAGCTCGTCCACAAAAATAGGATTTTGAAAGTTTATCATTTTTGTTTCTTACTAAGTAAAATGGATCCTTTTTAAGGTCCAACGCCTTAAAATGATCACCTTTCATGTAAAAAAAGAATCACTTGATTCACGCATAAGAAAGAACTACGTAGGTCTGATTTCCTCATCACAATTGAGGAATACGTAGGAGCAAAGGGAAACACCCTTGTCGACCACAAAAAGAGAAAAAATATAAAAAAGGTATAAAGGATATAAGGACATAATAGGGAACGTAAAAATCAAAGTCATGTTTGCACATTCGATTAAAGGCTGTCGTCCCTTGTGACGGACGTGTGGGGTGCTAATACCTTCCCCGTGTGTAAATACAACTCCCGAACCTTTCACTTAAAGTTCGTAGATCACGTCTTTTCCGGTTTTTCCGACGTTTTCCTCAAATAAACGTTGGTGGCGACTCCGCGCGTATTCCTTTCGTGGAACACGCATCACGCGAGTCACGCGTCGCCCTCCTGCCGAAGGGTAGGTTGCGACAGTATGTTAGACAAAGAAAGAACAAGAATGTGAGCTTGCAATTAGAATTGTGAGTCAGTAGACAGATTGATTGAGAAAGAAAAGCTTGAACCATAACCGGTGAGAGTGTGATCTTAAACTGAGTGAACGACTAGCATTGAGTAATAGTCTTTGCATCAATCTCTGAATTTTAGAATGAAAAGTATGAATGAGGACATGAGGAAGGCCATGATTGTATATACAAGCCAATTGACCAAAAAGCTTACCTTGAATTATAATTGTATCCTTTGCACCCTTTGTGAGCTAAATTACATTTTCAAAATTGAACCTTGAACTTGAGTGAATATCTCCAGATACTTTGCTTAGATTCTAGGAGAGCATATGGTTCAAAGCAATTTGCCTCAAATTTGGGGGAGTTAACCGGGATGTAAAGTGGAAGGTAAAGCACATCAGCACACACAACAAATAAGTTGTGTTAAAAAAAACAATCAAAGAAAGTGTGTGATGTGCCATCATTTTCTTCTATTTTCTAAACCCTTTTTGCACCATTTTAATTATTGATTGGTCTTAATTGTCAATTAATTAGGCAGTTTTATTATTTGGGCTCATTTAGCTAATTTGATGTTTTTAATCTAATTTCAGGAATGAATGAAACATTGGGCTTAATCCGGATTTTAGTTGTGGACTTGAAGAGGGCAAATAAAGTAGCGCTTACCTTAGTTAATATCTAATTTGGAAATTTCGCAATTTTATGTTGTTCAGTGTTTATTTCATTTTGGGCCAGAGTATTGTAATAGGGCCCAGTGACTTTTTAAATAGCTGCCTTGGGATTCGTGCAAGGCATTCTGTTATGCTATTCATTATTCAAAGCTTTGTTTTAGGGTTTTCGTTTTTCTGTTTTGATGCTTCTGAGTTCGTAATGCAATTTTACGTTTTCTGCTTCTAATTACAATTTCGTTCTTGCTTCTTCTTCTACTCTCATTTACGTTTCTGTTCCATTTTACATTTCTGTTCGTTTACGTTTCTGTTCATTTACGTTTCCGTTCATTTACGTTTCTGCTTCATGTTTCAATTGCGTTTTCTGTTTGAATCCATGGAAGGCTAGATTTTCTGGTGTTGTTTCCTTTTGAGGACGAAGCCCAACTCTCTTTGAGGTTTCGCTTGTAATGTGGTTTCCTGGCAGTTCTCCCTTCACCAGTATCCCAAATTCGTGAATATTAATCAGTGCACGCTTCGTGTTCGATTAATTGCCTCTGAGCCTAACTTGCGTTCATGCTTAATGGACGAAGGGCTAACTGGTGTATGTGGTGCCTATTGAAAACCCTAAGTTGATTTTCGCTTAGTAAATTGAAATAGGGTTGGATTAAGTGGTTGACTGTTAGGGAAGAATTCTCCATAACCCAGGATAAGAGAATGGCTTCTGAATCAGAGGAAACAACCCGTTTTTAATATTAGTAGTTTCGTATTCCAGTTTACTTGTTCTGCTCTTTAATCACAAAACAAACAAGCCCCCCCCAATCGTTATTGTTACTGTTACTGCAAGTATATTATGAACATTTGGTTTGTCACTGCTCGTTGGGAAACGACCTAGGATCACTTCCTAGTTACTGCATTTTCATGTTTATTTGATTTGGGTACGGCCTCGATCAAATTTGGCGCCGTTGCCGGGGAGCAGTGTCCAAAGGTTCATAATAGCTAGCTAGTGTTGTGTGTTTAATCCTTTCGTGTTTTATGTTTAATTGTTAGTATTGTGTTAGTATGTGTGTTAGTGTTGTCTAGTGTCCTGGTATTTTGTTTAATGTGTGTTCTGTTTCAGTTTTTCCATTAAGCGTTTCCCCTGTTTCAGTCTTGGGTGTTTTGCTGTGAAGATTGTGCTTGCGGCAAAAACAGAGTAGTAGTAGAAATCAATTAGAGACGGATTTTAGCGACCACCCATGCTGAATTATTTGAGATTTTTTGTTTTAGTAGCTAGGGTTGTTATTTTTGGCTGAATTTTTTTGTGGTAACTTATTTTAATCCATATTTTGTGAGAAAAATAGCTAGAGCCTTTAGTTTGGTCAGATTTGAAAGTTCCAAAAAACTAGCAAATTTTGTGTTTGTCAAAACTTCAAACGGCCATAACTTTTGCTCCGGTTATCAGAATCACAATTATTATATATTCATTTGGGGTAGAAAAAAATTTCCTACGCCGTGGCAGCCTGCCATAGGCTGGCTGAGGTCTCCATCATCCAAAAAAAGCGATTCTGTCAAAAGTTTTTTATTTTTCAAGTTTTATTCACTTATTTTTCTTAACCTACCATTTTTAGCTTTCATAGTTAGACTTTGAATTTTTGTCTGAAATTTTTTTTGCTATCTTCTCATCATTTTATAGGGTTGCTCACAAAATTTCAAGTCATTTGGATATCATTTGAGGGTAGTTGTAGTTCAAACCTACACCTTTATTTACATGACAAAGCAACTAGTTGTGTGCATGCTGAATGTAGTGTATGACTAGAGGAAATCCATCTGACTTACAACCCTTTGATCCTGAGATAGATAGGACATTTCATAGATTAGTTAGGCATCATTTTATACCTTTTGATCATTCTGAGCATTCCATAACTGGTGAATCTGTGCATTCTGTTATTGGTGATTTTGAACATCCTGATCTTGAGCATTATAATTTTGAGCATTCTGATTCTGAGCATTCTGATTTTGCACATTCTGAGAACATGGCACAACCTCCACCTCGTGAGAGGACTCTAAGGGAAATGGCTGCACCTGATTTCACCTACGAAAGCTTGTGCATCCAATACCCTGATCAGGATGTCCCATATGTTCTTAAAACTGGACTGATTCATTTGCTTCCAAAGTTTCATGGCCTTGCAGGTGAAGACCCGCACAAACATTTGAAAGAATTTCACATTGTCTGCTCCACCATGAAACCCCCAGATGTCCAAGAGGATCACATATTTCTGAAGGCTTTTCCTCATTCATTAGAGGGAGTGGCAAAGGACTGGCTATATTACCTTGCTCCAAGGTCCATCACGAGCTGGGATGACCTTAAGAGAGTATTCTTAGAAAAAATTTTCCCTGCTTCCAGGACCACAGCCATCAGAAAGGATATCTCAAGTATTAGACAACTCAGTGGAGAGAGCCTGTATGAGTACTGGGAGAGATTTAAGAAACTATGAGCCAGTTGCCCCCACCATCAGATTTCAGAACAGCTTCTTCTCCAATATTTTTATGAAGGACTCAGTAATATGGAGAGAAGTATGATAGATGCTGCCAGTGGTGGAGCCCTTGGAGACATGACTCCTGCTGAAGCCAAAAATTTAATTGAAAAGATGGCCTCCAACTCCCAGCAGTTTAGCGCCAGAAATGATGCCATAGTCATTAGAGGAGTGCATGAGGTAGCTACAAACCCATCTGCATCATCTGAAGCTAAGAAGCTTGAAGGCAAACTGGATGCATTGGTTAACTTGGTAACCCAGCTGGCCTTGAATCAGAAATCTGTACCTGTTGCAAGGGTTTGTGGTTTGTGCTCCTCTGCTGACCACCATACAGACCTTTGCCCTTCCATGCAGCAACCTGGAGCAATTGAGCAGCCTGAAGCTTATGCTACAAATATTTACAATAGACCTCCTCAACCTCAGCAGCAAAATCAACCACAGCAGAGCAATTATGACCTTTCCAGCAACAGATACAACCCTGGATGGAGGAATCACCCTAACCTCAGATGGTCCAGCCCTCAGCAACAACAACAGCAGCCTGCTCCTTCCTTCCAAAATGCTGCTGGCCCAAGCAGACCATACATTCCTCCACCAATCCAACAACAGCAACAACCCCAGAAACAGCCAATAGTTGAGGCCCCTCCACAACCTTCCCTCGAAGAACTTGTGAGGCAAATGACTATGCAGAACATGCAGTTTCAGCAAGAGACCAGAGCCTCCATTCAGAGCTTAACCAATCAGATGGGACAATTGGCTACCCAATTGAATCAACAACAGTCCCAAAATTCTGACAAGCTGCCTTCTCAAGCTGTCCAAAATCCCAAAAATGTTAGTGCCATTTCATTGAGGTCGGGAAAGCAATGTCAAGGACCTCAACCCGTAGCACCTTCCTCATCTGCAAATGAACCTGCCAAACTTCACTCTATTCCAGAAAAAGGTGATGACAAAAATTTACCTAACAATTTCTGTGCAGGTGAATCTTCTTCCACAGGTAATTCTGATTTGCAGAAGCAGCACATTCCCCCTCTTCCATTCCCTCCAAGAGCAGTTTCCAACAAAAAAATGGAAGAGGCAGAGAAAGAGATCTTGGAAATGTTTAGAAAAGTAGAGGTAAACATACCTCTGTTGGATGCAATAAAGCAAATTCCAAGATATGCCAAATTCTTGAAGGAGTTGTGCACTAATAAGCGGAAGCTTAAAGGAAGTGAACGAATTAGCATGGGCAGAAATGTCTCCGCATTGATTGGTAAATCTGTTCCTCAAATTCCTGAAAAATGCAAAGATCCAGGTACATTCAGCATACCTTGTATTATAGGGAATAGTAAGTTTGACAATGCCATGCTAGATTTAGGAGCCTCTGTTAGTGTTATGCCTCTGTCGATTTTTAATTCTCTATCTCTAGGTCCCTTGCAGTCAACTGATGTGGTAATTCATTTAGCTAATAGAAGTGTTGCCTATCCTGTTGGTTTCATAGAAGATGTCTTAGTTAGAGTTGGTGAACTGATTTTCCCTGTTGATTTTTATATCTTGAATATGGAAGATGGATTTTCTCAAGGATTAGTTCCCATCATTCTAGGCAGACCCTTTATGAAAACTGCTAGAACTAAGATAGATGTTTATGCAGGCACACTGTCTATGGAATTTGGTGACATAACTGTTCATTTTAATATTCTGGATGCTATGAAATACCCATCTGAAGATCTTTCTGTATTTCGTGCTGAAATAATTGACCATGTTGTTGATGAATACATGACTAATCTTTATTCTAATCTGCATGCCTCTCACTCTTCATGCATTCAGTCTGAAATTGTACTTGATCATATGTCTGAATTTGATGCTGAGAGTGAATCTGAGAGTGATATTGATTGCATGTCTGGTGGTGGTGTTTTACCTCTCGAGATTGATTTTATAGAGTCAGATAGGACTAACCATGTTTTAGGAAGTACACATACCTCTGACTTTCTTTATGAGGTAAAGGCTGAGAAACCATCACCTTCTACCACTGTCCAGCCGACCACACCAGAATTGAAGCCTCTGCCATCAAATTTAAAATACGCTTACTTGGATGATAGCAAGAGTTTTCCAGTGATTATATCTGCCTCCCTTGCTGATGAGCAAGAGGAGAAGTTGTTGTCAGTTCTCAAGAAGCATAAGAAGGCTATAGGCTGGACCCTGGCGGACATTCCTGGTATTAGCCCATCCACATGTATGCATCGAATAAATTTAGAGGATGGAGCTAAACCAGTAAGACAACCACAGAGAAGACTCAACCCGGTGATTCTTGATGTAGTAAAGAAGGAGATAACCAAGCTTTTGCAAGCTGGAATCATTTATCCTATCTCCGATAGCCAATGGGTGAGTCCCGTCCAGGTAGTCCCGAAGAAGACTGGCCTCACAGTGATCAGAAATGAGAAGGAGGAGCTGATTCCTACTCGGGTGCAGAACAGTTGGAGAGTCTACATTGACTATAGGAGGCTGAACCAGGTTACCAAAAAGGACCATTTTCCCCTGCCATTCATTGACCAGATGCTTGAACGCCTGGCAGGTAAATCCCACCAATGTTTCCTTGATGGTTTTTCTGATTATATGCAAATTACTATTGCTCCTGAGGATCAGGAAAAGACCACATTCACCTGCCCCTTCGGCACTTTTGCTTATAGGAGGATGCCTTTCGGCCTGTGCAATGCCTCTGGTACCTTCCAGCGGTGCATGATTAGTATTTTCAGTGATTTTTTAGAAAATTGCATAGAGGTGTTTATGGATGATTTCACTGTATAAGGATCCTCTTTTGATGGTTGTTTGAATAGTTTGGAAAAAGTTTTGAATAGATGCATTGAAACTAACCTTGTTCTAAATTTTGAAAAATGTCATTTTATGGTTGAGCAAGGTATAGTTTTAGGCCACATTATTTCCAATAAGGGTATTGAAGTAGATCCTGCAAAAATTTCTGTTATTTCACAATTGCCTTACCCCTCTTGTGTGCGAGAGGTGCGATCTTTTCTTGGTCATGCAGGATTCTATAGGGGATTTATAAGGGATTTTATTAAAGTAGCCCTTCCACTGTCCAACTTGTTGCAAAAGGAGGTGGAGTTTGACTTTAATGACAGATGCAAAGAGGCTTTTGATTGCCTCAAAAGAGCGTTGATTACCACCCCCATCATCCAGGCACCCGATTGGACAGCCCCTTTTGAGCTTATGTGTGATGCATCAAACTATGCATTGGGGGCTGTCCTTGCTCAGAAAATTAATAAATTGCCCAGGGTGATATATTATGCTTCTAGGACTTTAGATGCTGCCCAAGCAAATTATACTACTACTGAGAAAGAGCTTCTAGCCATAGTTTTTGCTCTTGAAAAATTTCGATCTTATTTGCTTGATACTCGCATTATTGTTTATACTGACCATGCAGCTCTAAAGTACTTGTTGAAGAAGGCTGATTCTAAGCCTAGGTTGATCCGATGGATGCTCTGGCTCCAAGAGTTTGACTTAGAGATCCGTGATAGGAGCGGAGCACAAAATCTAGTTGCTGATATTTGAGTCGGATCGAACGTGTCTCTGATGCAGATTCACCTATTCGGAATGATTTCCCGGATGATCATTTGTATATATTGTATAGTATTTCTGACTCTCTTTCTACTCCCTAGTTTGCAAACATTGTCAATTATTTAGTTGCCTCTGTTTTTCCTCCCTTAGCATCTAAGGCCCAAAAAGATAAAATTAAAAGTGATGCTAAGCATTTTATTTGGGATGACCCCTACTTGTGGAAATTGTGCAGTGATCAGGTCATTAGACGGTGCATTTCAGATCATGAGACTGACTCAGTCCTGCAGTTCTGTCATTCTTCCGCACCAGGAGGTCATCTAGGTGTTCAAAGGACAGCTCGCAAAGTGCTTGATTGTGGTTTTTATTGGCCCACCATCTTTAAAGATGCGTGGAAGATCTGCAGCACTTGTGAGCAGTGTGAGAGAGCAGGAAATACACTTACATGGCGACAACAAATGCCTCAGCAACCTATGCTATTCTGTGAGGTGTTTGATGTCTGGGGTATAGATTTCATGGGTCCTTTTCCTGTCTCTTTTGCTTATGTTTACATTCTCCTTGCAGTTGACTATATTTCAAAATGGGTGGAAGCCAAGCCCACTAGAACTAATGATGCTAAAGTTGTTGCAGACTTTGTCAGGTCTAATCTGTTTTGCAGGTTTGGAGTACCTAAAGCAATTGTTAGTGATCAAGGAACCCATTTTTGCAACAGGACAATGCATGCCCTGCTTAAAAAGTACGGGGTGGTACACAGGGTATCCACACCATACCACCCCCAGACCAATGGACAGGCAGAAATTTCTAACCGAGAAATCAAGCGAATTTTAGAGAAGATTGTGCAGCCAAGCAGGAAAGATTGGAGTACCAGGCTTGATGATGCTCTCTGGGCACATCGGACTGCCTACAAAGCACCCATAGGAATGTCTCCTTATCAGGTTGTCTTTGGAAAGGCATGTCATCTTCCAGTGGAAATTGAGCACAAAGCTTACTGGGCAGTGAAGACTTGCAACTTCTCTATGGACCAAGCTGGTGAGGAAAGAAAGTTGCAACTGAGTGAGTTAGATGAAATCCGCCTAGAAGCCTACGAGAATGCCAAGTTCTACAAAGAAAAGACCAAGAAGTTCCATGATAGCATGATAGTTAAAAAAGACTTCGTGGTTGGGCAAAAAGTGTTATTGTATAATTCTAGGCTTGGACTCATGAGTGGTAAGTTGAGGTCTAAGTGGATTGGTCCTTTTGTTGTTACTAATGTTTTTCCTTATGGTACAGTTGAGATCAAAAGCGACTCCACAAACAAGAGCTTCAAGGTCAACGGACATCGACTTAAGCCATTCCTCACGAACCCTTCTTTAGTGGACGTAGTGGTGGAAGAGACTTCCTTACTCCACCCTACTCTTCCTCCACCATGACTTAGGGAGTTTCTTTTTCTTTTCCTATCTCCTTCTTTGCTTTTATTACACTTGTCCGATTCTCTTTGATGATTTAATTGTTTTTAATCTTTTAGTTGTGCTACATTGAGGACAATGTGTTGTTTCAGTATGGGGGGGGGGGAGTGTTCTTTGATTTTGCTAGTTTTGTTGGTTTTGTTAATTTGTTAGTTGTGTTAATTTGTTAATGTTGTTAGTTCGTCGGATTTTTAGTTTAATATTTTGGGTCAATTTTGTGTGCTCGTACGACTTTGCATGTTTTTCTTTGAATTATAGGATATGTTCATGAAATGGGTAATTGTTTTGAAAATAAAAGTTCTTGACATTTTGTGACTTGAAATCCTTGATTCTTCTCTACATGTCATGATAGTTTTGAAAGCTCAATTTGAAAGTGATGATTTTACCTTTGTGAGAATTTGAGCCATCCATCATCATAATCATTTGGTGTGTTTTGCCCCATTGATTGCTTGCACAATAGCCTTGGCTTGATTCTTGTTGATGCGTCCTAATTCACATGCATATTTGGAAATGATTAAGGCAATTTTGTTCTTATAAGCTTCTAGCCAAATGGACTTACCTTGAATTAATTCCTTTGATAGCCCTTTTGAGCCTTGTTTCCCTTTCCTTGTTTTGAAGCTCACTACAAGCCTTAAGTGAAAAACCATGATATCACCATATCCTTAAGGAATTTTGGAGCTTTGGAATTGTTTTGGGAATAAGTGTGGGGGGTTTTTGTTTCATTGGACAACTTGTTTTGTTGGCTATGCTTCATGATGTATTTTGGGCCATACTTGATGTACATTGTATATTGGTTAAATGTTGGACATGCTGAATGAAATGTTGTTTCTCAAAGGCTATAGAGTAAAAAAAAAAAAAAATCGAAAAAAAAAATCGAAAAAAGAAAAAGAAAAGCAATAAAGTTGAGTGAATAAGATCTTAAATGGCACAAGAATGATGAAACTCTTGGTTCTACTCTTCATGTTTAAATTTTATCTTTAGGTTTTCTTATTTTTTCTTAATATGCACTTATTCCCCACTACTCCTCTATTCCTTTGGGATTTAGCCACTTATTCCATATTTCTCCATACCTTGTCCTTGGCCCCATTACAACCTTAAAAGACCTTTTGATCCTCATGTGCTTGTGTTTGTGGGTTGATTGTCAATTTTAGAATCTTGCCAAGTCTATGTGGTGTTTGCTTTCATGGGTGCTTTGAGGGTAAATAGTAGCCTAGACACTTGAGAGATAGAGTGTATATCTTGTGACGCTTTATCACTTTTCATTCTTGAGTTGATTAACTATTTTGCCATGATTGGGTTGCTTGGATGATTTTTATGAATGTCTTGATTTTTTTGGATTTCCTTATGTTAGATGTTACCCATTCCTTTCATTCCTTGATGTTCATTGAGAAATATATGAATGTGTTTGTTTGTCTCTCTTTGATATCCTTAGATTTTGTTCTTTGTTTCATTTTGCCCAGGAGTGCAAAAGGCTAAGTATGGGGGGTTTTGATGTGCCATCATTTTGTTCTATTTTCTAAACCCTTTTTGCACCATTTTAATTATTGATTGGTCTTAATTGTCAATTAATTAGGCAGTTTTATTATTTGGGCTCATTTAGCTAATTTGATGTTTTTAATCTAATTTCAGGAATTAATGAAACATTGGGCTTAATCCGGATTTTAGTTGTGGACTTGAAGAGGGCAAATAAAGCAGCGCTTACCTTAGTTAATATCTAATTAGGAAATTTCGCAATTTTATGTTGTTCAGTGTTTATTTCTTTTTGGGCCAGAGTATTGTAATAGGGCCCAGTGACTTTGAGTGACTCTTTTTAAATAGCTGCCTTGGGATTCGTGCAAGGCATTCTGTTATGCTATTCATTATTCAGAGCTTTGTTTTAGGGTTTTCGTTTTTCTGTTTTGATGCTTCTGAGTTCGTAATGCAATTTTACGTTTTCTGCTTCTAATTACAATTTCGTTCTTGCTTCTTCTTCTACTCTCATTTACGTTTCTGTTCCATTTTACATTTCTGTTCGTTTACGTTTCTGTTCATTTACATTTCCATTCATTTACGTTTCTGCTTCATGTTTCAATTGCGTTTTCTGTTTGAATCCATGGAAGGGTAGATTTTCTTGTGTTGTTTCCTTTTGAGGACGAAGCCCAACTCTCTTTGAGGTTTCGCTTGTAATGTGGTTTCCTGGCAGTTCTCCCTTCACCAGTATCCCAAATTCGTGAATATTAATCAGTGCACGCTTCGTGTTCGATTAATTGCCTCTGAGCCTAACTTGCGTTCATGCTTAATGGACGAAGGGCTAACTGGTGTATGTGGTGCCTAATCACGTATTGAAAACCCTAAGTTGATTTTCGCTTAGTAAATTGAAATAGGGTTGGATTAAGTGGTTGACTGTTAGGGACGAATTCTCCATAACCCAGGATAAGAGAATGGCTTCTGAATCAGAGGAAACAACCTGTTTTTAATATTAGTAGTTTCGTATTCCAGTTTACTTGTTCTGCTCTTTAATCACAAAACAAACAAACCACCCCCCCCCCCAATCGTTACTGTTACTGTTACTGCAAGTATATTATGAACATTTGGTTTGTCACTGCTCGCTGGGAAACGACCTAGGATCACTTCCTAGTTACTGCATTTTCATGTTTATTTGATTCGGGTACGGCCTCGATCAGTGTGTGTTGTTGTAATAAGGTCAAATACAAGTTAAAGTGAAAGGCTAGTGAGTAAGCTAATTGTATTGAAAAGACTACTTAGATAAGTCTAGGATTTGTGCTCTCTTAGAATCTAAGCCTTTGAATCCTAGAAAAACCAATTATTTTTGTAGCCAAGCCTCACTACAAGCCTGTGAAAGTCCTTCTGATTCTATTTTTGCATTTCTGACTTTATGGTTTGAGATGAAGTTCAAACATTGGACCTCTTGCTACTTGTTGTTGATGAATAGCTTAAACACTTGTGCTTGTGTGAAACAGTAGTCGTGAGACTATGGTTTAAGCTATTTTCCTTGATATCTGTCTTATGCCTAACTTCAATTAATTGTACAGGATACATTATATTCTTCTCTTTGAATAACTGCATGCTTTGTGAAAGATAAGTGATGAGGGCATTTTACTTCATTCTATTATCATGCAATCAATAGTTTTTGTTGCATACACCTTTGTACATAGTCACTGCATATTCTTGTCACTTGGGAACCAGTGAGCTGTTCTTTATTTGCTTGAGGACAAGCAAAACTGTAAATTTGGGGGAGTTGTTAGTCGATGAATATGACTAACTTTTGTGTAAGAAATCTGTGAAAATTGTATCTAACTCCTCCCATTTATGGTTATTTTCTAGTGTTGTAATTACTTTTTGTTAAATATAGGTAATAAATACTTAGTACTCCCATTTTGTGCATTTAATAATCATTTCCTTTCAATTTCAGGTTAATTAGGCAAGTTTGTGAAGTGCTGATTTTGATCTGCTCGCTAAGCCAATCTGCCAGCTTAGCAAGCCATCCGCTGAGCACACCACTCTTGCGGCTGAGTGCGAGGAAGAATATGGAAGAAGGATGAGCTGGACACACGAGCTAAGCGAGCACTCATCCTGCTAAGCGCACCGCTTGCATGCATCTGCTAGGCGAGAAGATGAGCGCCAAGCCAAAATTCACTTAAGCGCGCTAAGCGAGCCAGACTTGCGCTAAGCGCGCAAGCACCAACAAGGCCACCTATTTAAACCTGAAATTAGAAATGGAGGGGGAGTTTGGGCTTTTCCTTGAGCTTCTATGTTTTTAGAGATTTCTAGAGAGAGAAAGGTCCAAGTTCCAGAGAGTTTTGAGAGCTTTTGTTGTGCGAAGATTGGCAGAGAACTAAGAGTGAAGAGAAAGCCATCCTGAGAGCATGAGATGAGTCTGTGAGTGATTATGAGGTTCTAGAGGTGGAGGAGACATCCCCATTACTTGCATTTCTTCAATCCTTCATTTTTATCTTCTCTTTGTTGTAAAGGAAGCTTCCTAGATATAGAGAGCTAAATCCTCTGTTGGTTCTTCCTTGTAGGTACTTGATGTAAATAGTTGTACATCTATTTAATGATGTTTTATGTGTTTTTTGTGCTATCAGTATGTCATTTCGGTGTTCTTTTGCCTTGATCATGTAGATGCATGCTTTGTTAGGATCATTCAACAGTGGAAACAAGTATGATTCTTAGAACTAGGACAGGGCTAGTTTATCGTATTATCACGAGGGATCAGGGTACGCTAACCTAGTTGTTTGTATGTTTGTCTTAATGCAGTTCTGGTCAAGTTTAGTCCAACAAGGGGAATCTGAGGACGATGCTTGATTAGGATTAGGCTAGACTATCACGAGGGATCGGGGTTTAGCATTTGAGGAGACACCATAGAACACATGAGCATTGCTAAGTAGAGAATATCCTTATAACATTAGGCACCTAATAGGAAGACCAATATGTTGTCTACTGGTCTTTACACATCATTACTCACGTGATTTTCCTTTTTAATAGTTAGTTTACATACCTGTTCATAGTCCACACATATCTTTTCATACTAGACACCTATTCACTAAATATAGATTTACCAAGTAACACAAGTTTCCCGAGAGTTCGATACTCGGTTCTTACCGTTTTATATTACTTGCGCAATCGAGTGCACTTGTCGGGTTCGACCACTCACCCAGGCTAGCCTTTGGCTCGCCTGGGCCCCCAAATAACTTAGGGGTGAAGTAACCAGCTAGCCGGGGCGAGCAAGGTTACTTCAGGTTTAAGTAACAGCTCGCCTGGGTGAGCTCCAGATCAACCAAGTCTCGTCATTTCCTATAAATAGGGGTAAGGGGTCTGAAGGAAGGGGTTCAGCCTTTATATATTGAAAGAAATTGAGAGAAATTAGAGAGAAGAAGGAGAAAGAAGAGAAAAACAAGGCCGAGGCACTACCAAATTGCGTCCGTAATCGACTTCTACACCGTTCTTCATTCGTTCTTCATTCTTCATCCGGTTAGTGTTTATCTTTAAGGGTTTGGACATGATTTATGGACCCTTAGGGGTCCTCTTTATTGTTTTGTGCATCTTCATCTACTTCTCCTATCATCGGTAATCACTTTTCTCTTGTAAAGCGAGTTTTAACCGATCATTAGTGCCGCAAGTTATCTTTAAAAGAGATTGAAGGTTAATAAGAAAAACTAAAATAAAACCAACTCACAAACTTCTTCATTTCATAAAATATCGCTTGAGATTATTTCAAGGTCCAACGCCTTAATGATTCTCTCGGTTTTTCATCAAACATCACTTGAGATCGTTTCAAGGTCCAACGCCTTAACGATTCTCTCCGCTTTTCAAAGTTTAAAACATCGTTTCAAGGTCCAATGCCTTAAACGATTTTTGTTCAAAATTAAAATCATTCTTCCAAAAACATAAAACCAATGTAACACACAAACTTTTAGACTTAAAGAATTATGTAGGTCTGAATTCCTCATTGCACCTGAGGATACGTAGGAGCAAGGGCAACAACACTCTTGTCGACCCCAAAAAAATAAAAAAATATAAAAAGGGAAAATACACAATTTTTAAGTCATGTTTTGCACACTCTCGATTAAAGGTTGTCGTCCCTTGTGACGAGCACGTGGGGTGCTAATACCTTCCCCATGCCTAAACAACTCCCGAACCCTTATTTTCAAAATCCGCAAACCTTCGTCCTTTTGGTTTTTCTAATGTTTTCCCTCAAATAAACATTGGTGGCGACTCCACCATTTTCTTCATGAGAAGACGCTCCTTTGGCTTTTCGCCTTGCCCTCCCACCAAAGGGTAGGCTGCGACACAATCCCAAAGAGAGAACATCTTTCATACAAGATGCAAAATGTTAGATAAAACTTGTTCTCTCATTATGGATAGTGGATCTTGTTGCAATTGTTGTAGCACAAGATTAGTTTCCAAGTTGAAACTCACTATCATTCCCCACCCAAAACCTTACAAACTTCAATGGCTCAATGAGCAAGGGGAAATGATAGTTAACCAACAAGTGAATGTACCTTTCTCTATTGGGACATATAAGGATGAAGTTAATTGTGATATAGTTCCCATGGAGGCAGGGCAAATTCTTTTAGGAAGGCCATGGCAATTTGATAGGAAGATCATTTACAATGACCTAACTAATGAGATTACCCTCACCCATCTTGGCACTAAATTTGTGTTGCATCCTCAAACACCTTCACAAGTGGCCAAAGATCAACTAACTATGAAATATATAAGAGGGATGCGAAAGAAAAACTAGAAAAACAAAAGAAAAAGAAGGATAGTAAGGCCTTGTCTTCAAAGGCCAAGGGGAAGAAAAAAAGGGAAAGGATTCCTCCAAGAAGATTGTTAAGAAGGAAAATTATTTTGCAACAAAAGGTAATATCAAAAGAGCACTCCTTCTTAAACAATCTTTCTACCTTCTCCTATCAAGGAAAACATCCCTTAGCATTGCCATACCTCTTGAGCTTGAGTTTATTCCTCAAATAAAGGAGTTATTGGATGAGGGTTTGGTTCACAAGAGATTAACTCCATGTGCTTTGTCGGTGCCCAAAATAGGTATTATAAGGCACTGAATCCCTATGATAGGTGGTATGATGAATGTGTTGATTGGTGCAATACTGTTTTGTAAAATCACCCGTTGATCGAGGCCGTACCCGAATCAAATAAACATGAAAATGCAGTAACTAGGAAGTGATCCTAGGTCATTTCCCAATGAGCAGTGACAAGCCAAATGTTCATAATATACTTGCAGTAACAGTAACGATGGGGGGGGGGGGTTTGGTTGTTTGGTAATTAAAGAGCAGAACAAATAAAATGGAATACGAAACTACTAATATTAAAAACGGGTTGTTTCCTCTGATTCAGAAGCCACTCTCTTATCCTGGGTTATGGAGAATTCGTCCCTAACAGTCAACCACTTAATCCAACCCTATTTCAATTTACTAAGCGAAAATCAACTTAGGGTTTTCAATACGTGATTAGGCACCACATACACCAGTTAGCCCTTCGTCCATTAAGCATGAACGCAAGTTAGGCTCAGAGGCAATTAATCGAACACGAAGCGTGCACTGATTAATATTCACGAAATTGGGATAACTAGTGAAGGGAAAACTGCCACGAAACCACATTACAAACGAAACCTCAAAGAGAGTTGGGCTTCGTCCTCAAAAGGAAACAACACCAGAAAATCTAGCCTTCCATGGATTCAAACAGAAAACGCAAATGAAACATGAAGCAGAAACGTAAATGAACAAGAACGTAAATGAACAGAAACGTAAATGAACAGAAACGTAAATGAAAGTAGAAGAAGAAGCAAGAATGAACTCGTAATTAGAAGCAGAAAATGGAAATTTGCATTAAGAACGAAAACTGTAACAAGGGCACAGAAAAACGTGAAAACCTAAAACCAAAGCTCTGAATAATGAAAATAGCATAGCAGAATAGAATGCCCTGCACGAATCCCAAGGAAGCTATTTAAAAAGAGTCACTCAAAGTCACTGGGCCCTATTACAATACTCTGGCCCAAAACGAAATAAACACTGAACAACATAAAATAAAATTGCGAAAATTCCTAATTAGAAATTAACTAAGGTAAGCGCTGCTTTATTTGCCCTCTTCAAGTCCACAACCAAAATCCGGATTAAGCCCAATGTTTCATTAATTCCTGAAATTAGATTAAAAACATCAAATTAGCTAAATGAGCCCAAATAATAAAATTGCCTAATTAATTGATAATTAAGACCAATCAATAATTAAAATGGTGCAAAAAGGGTTTAGAAAATAGAAGAAAATGATGGCACATCACCCGTGCATCCAACATCTTCATGATTCACATACATAGGGACTCATTAGGTAGGTTTGTTCTTTTTTTTTTAGTTTCAATACAAACCTAGGTGCTCATATGGGACACCTTAGGTTTGTTGCACTTTTAGGTAGGGATAATCAACATGAAAATACAGAAAAAGGTATGTTTATTGCATTACTTTCCTTAATTTTTTAAATAGTGATCAAGGGGTTCCCACAAACCCTAAGAGAATAAAGGTCATTGATGTGTCATCATTTTCTCATATTTCTTAACCTTTTTGTCACCATTTTAATTACTGACTAGCCTTAATTGTCAAATTAATTATGCAGTTTTATCATTTAGGCCTACTGGATTAATTTTGTGTTTTTAATTTAATTTCAGGAGAATTATAAGCAATTGGGCTTGAATCCAGAATTGGCTTGGACTTGAAGAGAGCAGACTATTTTATTCTACCAAATTTTATCTTATCTAGATATTATTTAGATTTGATCTCATCTAAATATTATTTCATCTAGATCTTATCTTATCTAGATTTTATTTTATTTATGGGCTTGGATTTAAAACAGATTTGTAAGCTTTGGGGTTGAAAACTATATAACAGCACCAAGGTTCTAGTTTAGGCTCTCTTTTCTCTCTCCTTTCCTCTCTCTCTTTTTCGTTTTAGTTTTAGAGTGATACTCTCAATTCATTTTAGTTTCTTTTTCATTTTGGAGAATAATTCTAGTTTTCTTCATTTCTACTACAATTTCATTTTCTATTGATTAATGGAAGGCTAAGTCTCCAGCGTTGTTTTCTCTTGAGGATCAAGCACGACTCTCTTTGAGGTTCTATTATTACTATTAAATTCTGATCAGTTTTTCCTCTTCACCAATTACTCTGTATTTGTTGCTATTAATTCATGCATGCTTAGTGCTTGATTAATTGTCTCTGCACTTAATTTATGTTCATGCTTAATGATCGTTTATGATCAATTGGTGTATGTGTTGCTTAATCACATAATGAATGCCTTATGTTAAATTTCGCTTAGTAATTTAATTTAGGGTTGGATTAAGTGGTTGAACTGATAAAGGATAAACTCTCGTAACCTAGGATAAGAGACTTGCTTGTGAATCAAGGGGAAGCAACGTGTTTTAATTCTGATATTTTCTAATTCACATCTATTCACTGTTTAATTTACAAAAGCAAACAACCCCCCCCCCCCAATTCGTTACTATTTTCCTACTATCTGTTATGAACATTTGGTTGACCATTCCTCGTTGGGAGATGACCTAGGATCGCTTCCTAGATACTGCATTTTTAATGTTTATTTGATTCGGGTACGGCCTCGATCAAATTTGGCGCCGTTGCTGGGGAGTAGTGTCCAAAGGTTCATAATAGCTAGTGATTTGTGTTTTATGTTTAGTTGTTTTAAGTTTTCGTGTTGTGTTAGTGTGTTTAGTGTCTTGTTATTTTGTTTAGTGTGGTGTTTTGCTTTAGTTTTTCTATTTAGCGCTTCCCCTGTTTCAGTTTTTGTGTTTTGCTGTGAATAGTGTTTTGCGACGGATTTAGCGACCACTTTTGTTGACCTGGGAAATAGAGCAGTAGTGCAAATTCCTTAGCGACTGAATTAGTGACTGCTGCTGACAATTTAATTGGCGATTTTTGTTTTGATAGTTAGGGTTGTTATTTATGGCTGAATTTTGGTGTGGTAGGTTCTTTTGACTCATATTTGGTGTAAAAAATACCAGGAACACTTGTTGTGGCCAGATTTGAGAGATTCAAAAAAATTTTAGGGCTTGTGTTTACCAAAACTTCAAACGGCCATAACTTTTGTTCCGGGTATCAGAATGACTATTATTATATATGTTTTTTGGGGTAGAAAAAAATTTCCCATACTATGGCAGCCCGCCAAAGGCCGGCTGAGGTCTCTAACTATCCATAATCGCTTGTTTACTAGTTTTTTTTATTTTTCAAGTTTTATTGTTTTATTTTTCTAAACTTTCCTTAGGTAGTTTCCATAGTTAGACCTTGAATTTCTGTCTAAAAATTTTTGTGCTATCTTTTCATGATTTTATAAGGTTGCTTACAAAATTTCAAGTCATTTGGATATCATTTAATGGTAGTTGTAGTTCAAACCTACACTGTTACTTGCATAAGAAGGCAACTAGTTGTGCATGCTGAATGTAGTGTATGACTAGAGGCAATCCATCTGACTTACAACCCTTTGATCCTGAGATAGATAAGATATTTCATAGATTAGTTAGGCATCATTTTATACCTTTTGAGCATCCTGAGCATTCTTTTACTGGTGAGTCTGTGCATTCTGTTATTGGTGATTTTGAACATCCTGATTTTGAGCATTATAATTTTGAACATTTTGAGAAAATGGAACAACCTTCACCCCGTGAGAGGACTCTAATGGAAATGGCTGCACCTGATTTCACCTACGAAAGCTTATGCATCCAATACCCTGATGAGGATGTCCCATGTGTTCTTAAAACTGGATTGATCCATTTGCTTCCAAAGTTTCATGGCCTTGCAGGTGAAGACCCGCACAAACATCTGAAAGAATTCCATATTATCTGCTCCACCACGAAACCCCCAGATGTTCAGGATGATCACATATTTCTGAAGGCTTTTCCTCATTCTTTAGAGGGAGTGGCAAAGGACTGGCTATATTACCATGCTCCAAGGTCCATCACGAGCTGGGATGACCTCAAGAGAGTATTCTTAGAAAAAAATTTCCCTGCTTCCAGGATCACAACCATCAGAAAGGATATTTCAGGCATTAGGCAACTCAGTGGAGAGAGCCTATATGAATACTGGGAGAGATTTAAAAAACTATGTGCCAGTTGCCCTCACCACTAGATTTCTGAGCAGCTTCTTCTCCAATATTTTTATGAAGGACTCGGTAACATGGAGAGAAGTATGATAGATGCTGTCAGTGGTGGAGCCCTTAGAGACATGACCCCTGCTGAAGCCAGAAATTTAATTGAGAAGATGGCTTCCAACTCCCAGCAATTTAGTGCCAGAAATGATGCTATTGTCATTAGAGGAGTGCATGAAGTAGCCATGAATTCATCTTCATCAGCTGAGACTAAGAAGCTTGAAGGTAAACTAGATGCCTTGGTTAAGCTGGTAACCCAACTGGCCTTGAATCAGAAGTCTGTACCTGTCGCAAGACTCTATGGTTTATGCTCCTCTGCCGACCACCACACAGACCTTTGCCCTTATATGCAACAATCTGAAGCAATTGAACAACCTGAAGCTGATGCTGCAAACATCTACAATAGACCTCCTCAACCTCAGTAGCAAAATCAGCCATAACAGAACAATTATGACCTCTCCAGCAACAGGTACAATTATGACCTTAGATGGTTGAACCTTCACAACAGCAGCAACAACAACAACAACAACAGCCCCATAAATAGCAAACAATTGAGGCTCCTCCGCAACCTTCCTTTGAAGAACTTGTGAGGCAAATGACTATGCAAAACATGCAGTTTCAACAAGAGACCAGAGCCTCCATTCAGAGCTTAACTAATCAGATGGGACAATTGGCTACACAGTTAAATCAACAGCAGTCCCAGAATTCTGACAGATTACCTTCTCAATCTGTCCAAAATCCCAAAAATGTGAGTGCCATTACTTTGAGGTCGGGAAAGCAGTGTCAAGGATCTCAACCAACAACATCTTCCTCATCCGCAAATGAACCTGCCCAACCTCACTCTACTCCAGAAAAAGATGATGACAAAAATTTAAAGAGTAAGTTACCTAACAATTTCTATACAGGTGAATCTTCCACTGGTAATTCTGATTTACAGAAGCAGCATATCCCTCTTCCATTCCATCCAAGAGCAATTTCCAACAAAAAATGGAAGAGGCAGAGAAGAAGATATTGGAAACATTTAGAAAAGTAGAGGTAAACATACCTCTGCTGAATGCAATAAAGCAAATTCCAAGATATGCTAAATTCTTGAAGAAGTTGTGCACTAATAAGCGGAAGCTTAAAGGAAGTGAAAGAATTAGCATGGGCAGAAATGTCTCCGCATTGATTGGTAAATATGTTCCCCAAATCCCTGAAAAATGTAAAGATCCAGGTACATTCAACATACCTTGTATTATAGGGAACAATAAGTTTGACAATGCCATGCTAGATTTAGGAGCTTCTGTTAGTGTTATGCCTCTATCTATTTTTAATTCTCTATCTCTTGGTCCTTTGTAGTCAACTGATGTGGTGATTCATTTAGCTAATAGAAGTGTTGCCTTTCCTGCTGGTTTCATAGAGGATGTCTTAGTTAGAGTTGTGAACTGATTTTCCCTGTTGATTTTTATATTTTGAATATGGAGGAAGGATTTTCTCAAGGATCAGTTCCCATCATTCTAGGTAGACCTTTTATGAAAACTGCTAGAACTAAGATAGATGTTTATGCAGGCACACTATCTATGGAGTTTGGTGATATAACTGTTCATTTTAATATTCTTGATCCTATGAAACACCCATCTGAAGATCTTTCTATATTTTGTGTTGAAATAATTGACCATATTGTTGATGAATACATGACTGATCTTTATCCTAATCTGCATGCTTGTCACTCTTCATGCATTGAATTTGAATTTGTACTTGATCATATGTCTGAATTTGATGCTGAGAGTGAATCTGAAATTGATATTGATTACATGTCTAGTGATGTTTTACCTCTTGAGATTGATTTTCTAGAGTCAGATAGAACTAACCATGTTTCAGGAAGTACACATACCTCTGACTTTCTTTATGAGGTACAGGCTGAGAAACTATCTCTTTCTACCATTATCCAACCGCACACACCAGAATTGAAGCCTTTGCCATCAAATTTAAAATATGCTTACTTGGATGATAGCAAAAGTTTTCCAATAATTATATCTGCCTCCCTTGCTGATGAGTAAGAGGAGAAGTTGTTATCAGTTCTCAAGAAGCATAAGAAGGCTATATAGGCTGGACCCTGGTGGACATTCCTGATATTAGTCCATCCACATGTATGCATCGGATAAATTTAGAGGATGGGGCTAAACCAGTAAAACAGCCACAGAGAAGACTCAACCCGGTGATTCTTGATGTAGTAAAGAAGGAGGTAACCAAGCTTTTGCAAGCTGGAATCATTTATCCTATCTTCGATAGCCAATGGGTGAGTCCTGTCCAGGTAGTCCTGAAGAAAACCGGCCTCACCGTCATCAAAAATGAGAAGGAAGAGTTGATTCCTAATCGGGTGCAGAACAGTTGGAGAGTCTGCATCGACTATAGGAGGCTGAACCAGGTTACCAAAAAGGACCATTTTCCCCTGCCATTCATTGACCAGATGCTTGAACGCCTGGCAGGTAAATCTCACTACTATTTCCTTGATGGTTTTTCTGGTTATATGCAAATCATTATTGCTTCTGAGGATCAGGAAAAGACCACATTCACCTGCCCCTTCGGCACTTTTACCTATAGGAGGATGCCTTTCGGCCTGTGCAATGCCCCTGGTACCTTCCAGCAGTGCATGATCAGTATTTTTAGTGATTTTTTAGAAAATTGCATAGAGGTGTTTATGGATTATTTCACTGTATATGGATCCTCTTTTGATATTTGTTTAGATAGTCTGGAAAAGGTTATGAATAGATGCACTAAAACTAACCTTGTTCTAAATTTTGAAAAATGTCATTTTATGGTTGAACAAGGTATAGCTTTAGGCCACAGTATTTCCAATAAGGGCTTTGAAGTAGATCCTGCAAATTTTTTTGTTATTTCACAATTGCCTTACCCCTCTTGCGTGCGAGAGGTGTGATCTTTTCTTGGTCATGCAGGATTCTACAGGCGCTTTATAAGAGATTTTAGCAAGATAGCCCTTCCACTATCCAACTTGTTGCAAAAGGAGGTGGAGTTTGACTTTAATGAAAAATGCAAAGAGGCTTTTGATTGCCTCAAAAGAGCACTAACTACCACCCCCATCATCCCGGAACCCGACTGGACAACCCCTTTTGAGCTTATATGTGATGCATCAAATTATGCATTGGGGGCTGTCCTTGCTCGGAAAATTGATAAATTTCCTAGAGTGATATATTATGCTTTTAGGACTTTAGATGCCGCCCAAGCGAATTATACTACTACTGAGAAAGAGCTACTAGCCATAGTTTTTGCTCTTGAAAAATTTTGTTCTTATTTGCTTGGTACTCGCATTATTGTTTATACTGACCATGCAGCTCTAAAGTACTTGTTGAAGAAGGCTGATTCAAAGCCTAGATTGATGCGATGGATACTCTGGCTCCAAGAGTTTGACTTGGAGATTCGTGATAGGAGCAGAGCACAAAATTTAGTTGTTGATCATTTGAGTCGGATCAAACATGTGTCTGATGAGGATTCACCCATTTGGGATGATTTCCCATATGATCATTTGTATATATTGTATAGTATTTCTAATTCTCTTTCTACTACCTGGTTTGCTAACATTGTCAATTATTTATTTGCTTCTGTTTTTCCTCCCTTAGCATCTAAGGCTCAAAAAGTTAAACTTAAAAGTGATGCTAAGCATTTTATTTGGGATGACCCCTACTTGTGGAAATTGTGCAGTGATCAGCTCATTAGACGATGCATTCTAGATCATGAGACTAACTCAGTCCTGCAGTGCTTGACTGTGGCTTTTATTGGCCCACCATCTTTAAAGATGCGTGGAAGATTTGTAGCACTTGTGAGCAGTGTCAGAGAGCAGGAAGTGCACTTACATGGCGACAACAAATGCCTCAGCAACCTATGCTATTTTGTGAGGTGTTTGATGTCTGGGGCATAGATTTCATGGGCCCTTTTCCTGTCTCTTTTGGTTATATTTGCATTCTCCTTGCAGTTGATTATGTTTCAAAATGGGTGGAAGCCAAGCCCACTAGAACTAATGATGCTAAGGTTGTTGCAGATTTTGTCAGATCTAATCTGTTTTGCAGGTTTGGAGTACCTAAAGCAATCGTTAGTCATCAAGGAACCCATTTTTGCAACAAATCAATGCATGCCTTGCTTAAAAAGTACAGGGTTGTACATAGGGTATCCACACCATACCACCCCCAAACCAATGGACAGGCAGAAATTTCTAATAGGGAGATCAAGAGAATTTTAGAGAAGATTGTGCAGCCAAGCATGAAAAATTGGAGTACCAGGCCTGATGATGCTCTTTGGGCACATAGGACTGCCTACAAAGCACCCATAGGAATGTCTCCTTATCGGGTTGTCTTTGGAATGGCATGTCATCTTCCAGTGGAGATTGAGCACAAAGCATACTGGGCAGTGAAGACCTGAACTTCTCTATGGATCAAGCTAGTGAGGAAAGAAAGTTGCAACTGAGTGAGTTAGATGAGATCCGCCTAGAAGCGTATGAGAATGCCAAGTTCTACAAAGAAAAGACCAAGAAGTTCCATGATAGCATGATAATTAAGAAGGACTTCATGGTTGGGCAAAAAGTGTTTTTGTATAATTCTAGGCTTGGACTCACGAGTGGTAAGTTGAGGTCTAAGTGGATTGGTCCTTTTGTTGTTACTAATGTTTTTCCTTATGGTACAATTGAGATCTAAAGCGACACCTCTTACTAGAGCTTCAAGGTCAATGTACACCGACTTAAGTCATTCCTCACAAACCCTTCTTTAGTGGACGTAGTGGTGGAAGAGACTTCCTTACTCCACCCTACTCTTCCTCCACCATGACTTAGGGAGTTTTTCTTTTCCTATCTTCTTCTTTACTTTTATTACATTTGTCCGATTCTATTTGATGGTTTGATTGCTTTTAATCTTTTACTTGTGCTATATTGAGGACAATGTGTTGTTTAAGTATGGGGGGAGTGTTCTTTGGTTCTACTAGTTTTGTTAGTTTTGTTAATTTTGTTAGTTGTGTTAAATTTGTTAATTTTGTTAGTTTTGTTGGTTTTCTAGTTTAATATTTTAGGTCAATTCTGTTTGCATGTACAACTTTGCATATTTTTCTTTGAATTATAGGATATGTTCAAGTAATGGGTAATTGTTTTGAAAATAAAAGTCGCTTGACATTTTGTGATTTGAAGTCCTTGTTTTTCCTCTAATGTCATGATAGTTTTGAAAGCTCAATTTGGAAGTGATAAGTTTACCTTTGTGAGAATTTGAGCCATCATCATGATCATTTGGTGTGTTTTGCCCCATTGATTGCTTGCACAATAGCCTTGGCTTGATTCTTGTTGATGCTTCCTAATTCACATGCATATTTGGAAATGATTTAGGCAATTTTGTTCTTATAAGCCTCTAGCCAAATGGACTTACCTTGAATTAATCCCTTTGATAGCCCTTTGAGCCTATGTTTCCCTTTCTTTGCTTTGAAGCTCATTACAAGCCTTAAGTGAAAAACCATAATCTCACCTTAACCTTAAGGAATTTTGGAGCTTTGGAATTGTTTTGGGATTAAGTGTGGGGGGTTTTGTTGGATAACATATTTCGTTGGCTATGCTTCATGATGTATTTTGGGCCATACTTGATGTACATTGTATACTGGTTAAATGTTGGACATGCTAAATGATATGCTATTTCTCAAATGCTACAGTGCAAAAAAAAAATTAGTTGAATCAATTTGAAAAAAAGAAAAAGAAAAGCAATAAAGTTGAGTGAATAAGATCTTAAATGGAAAAATAATGATGAGACTCTTGGCTCTACTCTTTGCGTTTAAATTTTATCTTTAGGTTTTCTTATTTTTTTTCTTAATATGCACTTATTCCCCATTACTCCTTTATTCCTTTGGGATTTAGCTACTTATTCCATATTTTTCCCTACCTTGTCCTTGGCCCCATTACAACCTTAAAAGACCTTTTGATCCTCATGTGCTTGTGTTTATGGGTTGATTGTCAATTTTAGAATCTTGCCTAGTTTATGTGGTGTTGGTTTTCATGGGTGCTTTGAGGGTAAATAGTTGCCTAGACACTTGAGAGATAGAGTGTATATCTTGTGAGGCTTTATCACTTTTCATTCTTGAGCTGATTAACTATTTTTCCATGATTGGGTTGCTTGGATGATTTTCACGAATGTCTTGACTCTTTGGATCTCTTCATGTTAGATGTTACCCATTTTTTTTCATTCCTTGAGATTCATTAAGAAATATGTAACTGTTGTTGTGTCTGTTTGTTTCTCTTTAATGTCTCTGAATTTGTCCCTTGCTTTGTTTTTTTTTATTTTCCCAAGAGTGCAAAAGGCTAAGTGTGAGGGGATTTGATGTGTCATCATTTTCTCATATTTCTTAACCCTTTTTGTCACCATTTTAATTACTAATTAGCCTTAATTGTCAAATTAATTATGCAGTTTTATCATTTGGGCCTAGTGGATTAATTTTGTGTTTTTAATTTAATTTCAGGAGAATTATAAGCAATTGGGCTTAAATCCAGAATTGGGCTTGGACTTGAAGAGAACAGACTATTTTATTCTACCAAATTTTATCTTATCTAGATATTATTTAGATTTGATCTCATCTAGATATTATTTCATCTAGATCTTATCTTATCTTATCTTATCTAGATTTTATTTTATTTATGGACTTGGATTTAAAACAGATTTGTAAGCTTTGGGGCTGAAAACTATATAACAGCACCAAGGTTCTAGTTTAGGCTCTCTTCTCTCTCTCCTCTCCTCTCTCTCTTTTTCGTTTTAGTTTTAGAGTGCTACTCTCAATTTGTTTTAGTTTCTTTTTTGTTTTGGAGAATAATTCTAGTTTTCTTCATTTCAACTAGAATTTCATTTTCTATTGATTAATGGAAGGCTAAGTCTCCAACGTTGTTTTCTCTTGAGGATCAAGCACGACTCTCTTTGAGGTTCTATTATTACTATTAAATTCTGGTCAGTTTTTCCTCTTCACCAATTACTCTGTATTTGTTGCTATTAATTCATGCATGCTTAGTGCTTGATTAATTGTCTCTGCGCTTAATTTACGTTCATGCTTAATGATCGTTTATGATTAATTGGTGTATGTGTTGCTTAATCACATAATGAATGCCTTATGTTAAATTTCGCTTAGTAATTTAATTTAGGGTTGGATTAAGTTGTTGAACTGATAAAGGATAAACTCTCGTAACCTAGGTTAAGAGACTTTCTTGTGAATCAAGGGGAAGCAACGTGTTTTAATTCTGATATTTTCTAATTCACATCTATTCGCTATTTAATTTACAAAAGCAAACAACCCCCCTCCCCCCAAATTCGTTACTATTTTCCTACTATCTATTATGAACATTTGGTTGACCATTGCTCGTTGGGAGATGACCTAGGATCACTTCCTAGATACTGCATTTTTAATGTTTATTTGATTTGGGTACGACCTCGATCAGTCATTCCTGAGTGGCCCACTCCACCAAGTATAAGGAAAATTTGGGGCTTCCATGACTTAACAAACTTTTACAAAAGGTTTGTCCCATATTTTTCTATACTTGTAGCACCACTCATTGAGTTGGTGAGGAACCATGTTCCTTCATGGGAAGATGCCCAGGAAATGGGTTTTCAGACCTTACCTTACTCCAACATACCAAACACCACTAATATATATGTTTTTGTTCTTTTTATAGGTGTTGAGGGAAGAAGCCCAGAGTTTTAAGAACCTCCGGATTTGTGGTCAAATCCTTTTCAAGAGGGATGGAATGATGCAATCCTACCCTCCAAGGGCATTGGATAGAAGACTCCAAGAAGATTGGGCCATAGATACGAGAGAAGGCCCTAGGGTTCTCATGAGCCTTAGGGTAGATTTCAGGCCCATGGGCTAAGTTTGAGCCCACTTATCTTTGTACATATTAGATTAAGGTTTCATTAATTTTGGGTCTTGTATTTAGGGCTCAATAATGTATGTAGGGTACCCTAGAAATGTAGGATTTTTCAGACCTGTATTTTAAGGCACCTAGCTAGTTTTTGTATTAGGGGTAGTTTTGTAGTTTCACATGCATTAATTGAATATTTAATGTGTGCTGGGAAATAAATTTAATTGAATTGGAAGAAGCCCAATCCAATTAAATTTTAGAGGGAGAGGTGAGCATTTGCTTGCTACACCCCATTACCACATCATATAGTCACACTTTGTGCATGTCCTTCATGCTTTACATGGCTCATGACACCTAAGCACACAAAGTGGAGAATCTTGGAGTTGATCTTGGATTAGTGGGCTGAACCATAGATAAAATTGACTAATCATAATTAGTGAAATTTTGGCTCCAAAATTTGGCTCCACAAATTCAAGTGAAATTTGAAATTCAAATTTCCCTCCAATTTTGTGTGACACTTAGGCTATAAATAGAGGCCATGTGTGTGCATTTTTTCAACTTTGATCATTTGAGAATTACACTTCAAAGTTCAGACCTCATTTGAGGCACAAAATTCTGTGCTTCTTCTCTCCCTCTCCCTCCACTCATCTTCTCCTACCTTCAAGCTCTTATCCATGGCTTCCTATGGTGGCGAGCTTCTTCTTGACTCATCTTCTCCTTGAAGTGGTGTAGAAGCAAGCTTCATGATGATGAATCAAGTTGATTCAAGAATTTTTGATGATGACAAAAAGCCCAAGAGAATGATTTCAAGATTGAGTCAACAAGTTCAAGATCAAGATTAATTTCAAGTTTCATGAGAAGAAATCTAGAAGATTCAAGACTCAAGAGAAGTTTGATTTCAAGATTCAAGAGAAGAAATCAAGAAGACTTCACAAGGGAAGTATTGAAAAGATTTTTCAAAAAACAAACATAGCACGGTTTTGTTTTTCAAGAGTTTTTCTCAAAATTTTCTAAGTTACCAGAGTTTTTACTCTCGGGTAATTGATTACCAATTACCTGTAATCGATTACCAGTGGCACTGTTTGATTTCAAAAGCTTTTAACTGAATTTGCAATGTTCCAATTATTTTTAAATGGTGTAATCGATTACACTATATTGGTAATCAATTACCAGTGTATCTGAATGTTGAAATTCAAATTCAATTGTGAAGAGTCACATCTTTTCATAAAATGCTTTGTGTAATCGATTACATGGTTTTGGTAATCAATTACCAGTGACAAGTTTTGAAGAAAAAGTCAAGAGATGTAACTCTTCCAATGGTTTTCAAGTTTTTCTCAAAGTTATAACTCTTCTAATGGTTTTCTTGACCAGACATGAAGGGTCTATAAAAGCAAGACCTTGACTTGCATTTCAATATCTTTTTAATATAATTCTTACAACTTTTAGAATTTCTTGAACTACTTTTGAGAAATCTTGAAACCTTTGCTTCTCATTTTTCTTCTTCTTCCTTTACCAAAAGCTTTCTAAGTTTTCTGTTCTCCAAACCTTGTTCTTCTACAGAAAACAAAAGTGTGCTATATCTTTTCATTTATTTCTCCCTTTGCCAAAAGGAATTTGACAACGACTAACCGCCTGAATTATTTTTGTGTCTCTCTTCTCCCTTTTCCAAAAGAACGAAGGACTAACTGCCTGAATTCTTTTGTGTCTCCTTTCTCCCTTTTCAAAGAATTCAAAAAGACACAGTCTGAGAATTATTTTGATTCTTCCCTTTCCTTTAAACAAAAGATTTCAAAGGACTAATTGCCTGAGATATCTTTTGTTTCCCCTTCACAAAGATTCAAAGGACTAACCGCCTGAGAACTTTGTCTTAACACATTGGAGGGTACATCCTTTGTGGTACAAGTAGCAGGTACATCTACTTGGGTTGTTGTAACTGAGAACAAGAGAGGGTACATCTCTTGTGGATCAGTTCAAGTGGAGGGTACATCCACTTGGTTGTTCAAAGAGAACAAGGGAGGGTACATCCCTTGTGGATCTTTGCTTGTAAAGGTTTTTACAAGGTTGAAAAGAAATCTCAAGCATCGCAGGTTGCTTAGGGACTGGATGTAGGCACGGGTTGTTGCCGAACCAGTATAAAATTCTTGTGTTTGTCTTCTTCTTCCCTACACTCTTTAATTTCCGCTGTGCACTTTAATTATTGCTTTTACTTTTGGTTAAGTTTCTATTTATGTTCTTTACTTTCTTAACATTATAGTAAAAGCCTAATTGAATCTAGTAACATTAAGAAGGATAGATTTTTAATTAGTAAAGGTTCATTAATAATTAATTCAACCCCCCTTCTTAATTATTACGAGGCCACTTGATCCAACAAGTGGCTTCTCCAATCATACTTCTTCCTTCTCTATTCCGCTGTCATCCATCTTCAAGTAGCAAAGGACTCCATTGATGAAGAAGATCCAAGGCCTACAAGCTCCACATGGAGCTACATCACAAAGCACATTGAAAAGTAGTCAAAGGTAGAATGACACCCAGGACCTCAAACAGACATCTGTACATAAAGAAGAAGGGTGGAAGACCAAGTGCCACCCTCAAGATGGGAAATCATCACTCCTACAAGCCTGAATGGCTAGGTTACAGGACTCATCAGTGTTTGCCAGCTTCACTTGGTGCTAAAGCACAGCGACACTCGCCGTCGAGGTTAGAGAGGACTTGTACTTCAAGATGTTGTCCCTCACTCACTCATAGCCAGTAATGGTCGGGGTGGATGACAATGACCCAACACTCATGCTAGGTCGAACATGGGGAGACGACCTAACATCTCTGCCCCCTCTAGCTCTCCTCACACCCCTAGAAGCAGAAGGGGGAGGATCATAGTAACCGAGATAGGCTCCTTGGCAGTAGTGGAATATCGCACCCCTCCTCTAGGGGAGAAGCATCCCCACTAGCACGATGCGAGGCCCTCACCCTCTCAGAAGAGGAGGACTCACTATCGAAGGCACCTCAGCAAGTATCCTCAAACGAGGATCCACTTATCGAAATGACCTCTGAATCCATGATGGGTTGCTCAATTGAGCCCTCAGATACACTGCCACCTTGACCGATGGCAAAATCAAGTAGAAAACAAGACATTATGGTGGACGAAATACCTTTAGATAGTGAATGGAGGAGAAAGGGAAACCAAAAACCAAAGAGCACAAGAGATCAAGAAAGAACAAGAAAGCAAGGAAGCAAGAAGACAATGAACAGTGACCCGAATCAAATGTCTAATCCATTTCAAGAGGAGACAAACTCTTCGGTAACTTGCAGGAGCTGAAGTGGTGACCTAAAATTTTGCACCACGACACTCCCCATTCACTCACGATTGTTACTCTAGTACGTGCCCACTCCTTGAGTGACACGTATCCAAGAGTATTGCGCATGTGCCACACACACCTGCTGCAATAGATAGATGTTACATCTTGCTTTCAATGCAAATCTGGGCCTATTACTCAAAGATAACTCAGCAGAGAAAATGTAATGTTTTAATAAGGTGTAGAGTTTTGCATATATCCCTCGTCTACTTGTTTATTTGTCCAGTCATGCATGTATGTATCGCCATTGGACGATGTGTCCTCTGGATGCAAAAGTATAACTTGTCAAGTATTTAGACATTAATAATTCCTTTACAAAGTCCACTCTATGTTGATTCCTTTACAGAATCAACCTTTCTTCAGTAATGGGTTTTGTAAAAATGTCAACAAGCTGACTATCGGTGGGTACAAGTTGTAGTTCCACTGTTTCCTTTTGAACATGGTCACTTAGAAAGTGATGCTTAATCTCTATGTGCTTGGCTCGTGAATATAAAGTTGGGTTTTCTTCACTTGTGTTGTAGTCTTCAAGTTGATTCCTTATCCAAGTCAGTTGAGTACAACAACTTGTTGTTGATATCTATTCTGCTTCTATAGTGGATCATGCTATTGATCCTTGCGTCTTGCTAATCCAATTGACTAGGTTTTCACCAATGAGATGGAAGCTTCCACTAGTGCTCCTTCCTAAAATTTTGTCACCATTATAGTCAGCATCACAATAATTGATCAACTTGAATTCCTTGTTATGCTTAAAGTAAAGACCAAGATTAGGAGTTCCAATTAAATATCTTAATATTCTTTTGACAGCAATTAAGTGAACTTCCCTTGGGTCTTGTTGGAATCTTGACATAGTTCAACATTCAACAGTGTGTCAAGTCTAGACAGAGTTAGATATAGTAAGGATTTAATCATTGCTTTGTATTATGAGTGGTTCACTTTGTTGGATTCCTCGTCCAGTCAAAAACATGTTGGTGGATGCATAAGAGTCTTTTGCATCTTCTAACTTGAACTTCTTGAGATGTTCCTTGACATGCTTGGTTTGATGGATAAAGATTCCATTTCTGGTCTATTTAATATGTAGTCATAAGAAGAACATTAGCTCTCCCATCATACTTATTTTGAATTCAACCTACATTAACTTAGTAGCACCAAATATAATGTCGTCCATATAAATTTGAACTAATATAAATTGGGAGTCATAGTTCTTGTGGAATAGAGTTGTATCCACTTTTTCTCTTTCAAAGCCATTGTTTAAAATAAATGAACTACGACATTCATACCAAGCTCAAGTAGCTTGGTTTAGTCCATACAATGCTTTATTAAGTTTAAATATATGGTGCAGAAAAGTATTACTCTCAAACCCATGGTGTTGTTCTACATAGACTTCCTTTTGTATTAGTCCATTGAGGAATGCACTTTTTATGTCCATTTGATATAGTATCATTTTTGTATGAGCTGCAAATTATAGTAAAATGCATATTGTCTTAAGACGAGCAACAAGAGCAAAGGTTTTTGTATAATCTATATCTTCCTGTTGTGAGTAACCCTTGACAACAAGTCTTGCCTTGTTTCTCACAACCTTACCTACCTCGTCCAACTTGTTTCTGAACACCCACTTAACACTAACTGCTTCCTTTCTTCGTGGTAGTTCTCCAAGCTTCCAGACATCATTTTTCTTGAATTATTCAATTTCTTCTTTCATGGCTTTGACCCAATTCTCATCTTTTATTGCATCATCAATATGTTTGGGTTCCACTTCTGAAATGAGAGCTTTGTAACCTTGTTGTCTAAGAGATCCTCTTGTCAAGACTTTGGTTAAGGGATCTCCAATGATTTGACTTTCTTGATGATTCTTTCGTAGAATCCATCCAATTGTTCTCTTTCTTCCTGGAGTTGTTCTATTACTTGATTAGATGCATCTACTTTTGTAGATTGTTCTATTAGTGGTCTAATGTCTTCATCTAGTCTTAGATTTGCAAAAGATTCATCAGACTATGATATTTTTGTATTCTTTGTGTCATTAAATCTTACACGGATAGCTTTTTCCACAACTGAGGTTTGATAAGTGCCATATTTTAATTATTTTTGGGATTAGAATCTTATCATTTATCTTTTGATTTTAATAGTTTTCTTATAAACTTTACTTAATTCTAGTTTTTTTATATATTGTACATATATAAATGTTTTTGTTTAAATATGGAAGATTCATCCATGCATTTCTTATGTTTTGATGGTTGTTTGTTGGATCCAGAAACTGTAGAAGCATATATGATATGAAGTTTTGATGATGCCAAAAATAAGTGCTTCTCATGTTTGATCCAAGTCAAGAATCTAGAAATACAAGATAATTGATGAACTTAGTTCCTAGAATCATAGAAAGAGTTTCTTAATTGATGATACACAGGTTTGGCCAAAGGATATTTTCCAAAAGCTTTTTGAGGTTTCATAAAAATGGTATTTGCTCTCTGGTAATTGATTACTAGATGTTGTAATCGATTACCAATGGCCAAAATAATTTCTAAAATGTCTTACAAAATTTTAATTTAAATTTTAAGCTTGTAATCGATTACACAAGGCTTGTAATCAATTACCAGAAGTTTTAAACATTTTATAACAACCTTCTGAAATTTGAATTTAAATTTTAAAGACCTGTAATCGATTACAACTTGTGTGTAATCGATTACCAGACATGAAAATTCAAATTTCAAATCTAAAGAGTTACAACTCTTCAGAATCTAACTGTGTAATCAATTACAATAGTTATGTAATCGATTACCAGTAAGGAATTTTTGAAAATAACTCCCAAGAGTCACAATTATTCAAAACGTTTTTTGGATGGTCATCAAAGGCCTATAAATAGGTGACTTGGGGTACAAAATTCCTTAGATTTTTCCTGAACAAATTTTCTTATCCTCTCAATACCAAATTGTCTTATAAGTCTAAAAAAAGAATTCTTTGGCCAAAACACTTGCAAATTCAGTAAGGAATCTTGAGTGATGTTCAATTGTAATATCTTTCTCTTAATGAGAGAATTCTTCTTCTTCTTATTATTCAAAGAAATTGATTAAGGGATCCAGGGTCTCTTAAGTTGTAAGAATTTTTGAACGCAAGGGAAGGGTTGTCCTTGTGTGGTTCAGACTTTGTAAAAGGCATTTTACAAGATAGTGGAAATCTCAAGCGGGTTGCTTGGGGACTGGACATAGGCACAGGGCGTGGCCGAACTAGCATAAAAATTGAGTTTGTATGGCATGGGTTACCATTATTAGAAAACCCGCATGCAAATTTTTATAGAGGGAATAGATCTGAACATCTAGGAAGCCATAGATATTGGGCCCTACATTCCCACTATGGTGGTAGGAAATACAACCATAGAAAAACCTAGGGAAGAATGGAGTGAAGAGCAAAAGAAATTAGTTCAATACAATTTAAAAGCCAAACATATAATTACATCTGCTTTAGGGATGGATGAGTACTTTAGGGTATCAAATTGTAAAAGTGAAAAAGATATGTGGGATACCCTACAGGTAACACATGAAGGTACAACAAATGTAAAAGGATCTAGGATAAATACATTAACTCATGAATATGAATTATTTAGAATGAATCCAAATGAAAGCATACAGGATATGCAAAAGAGGTTCACCCACATTGTAAATCATCTTGCATCTTTAGGAAAAATATTTCAAAATGAAGATCTTGTCAATAAAGTGTTAAGATACTTAAGTAGGGAATGGCAACCAAAGGTAACGGCCATTACTGAATCAAGAGATCTTTCTAGCATGTCTCTTGTTACATTGTTTGGAAAGTTACAGAAACATGAAATGGAATTGATGAGATTGAATTGTAGAAGCAAGCTTCATGATGATGAACCTAGCAATTTTGATGATGTCAAAAGCCCAAGTGATAGATTCAATACTTCAAGATCAAGCATCAAGAATCCAATCCAAGATTCAAGATTCAAGGGAAGAAATCAAGAAGAAACAAGTCAAGACTTCATATGGAATAAGTATTAAAAGATTTTTCAAAAACCAAATAGCACAGTTTTGTTTTACAAAATAATTTTCTCAAATTTTCTCAAGTTACCAAAGTGATTACTCTCCGGTAATCGATTACCAGTTGGCAGTAATCGATTACGAGTAACCAGATTGGTTTTCAAAATGTTTTCAAATGATTTGTAACGTCCCGAAATGATTTTCAAATAGTGTAATCGATTACACTATATTAGTAATCGATTACAAGTGAATCTGAACGTTGGAATTCAAATCCAATTGTGAAGAGTCATAACTTTTCATAAAATACATTGTGTAATCGATTACACCATTGTGGTAATCGATTACCAGTGAATAGTTTTGAAGAAAAAGTTAAGAGTTATAACTGTTAACATGATTTTCTCAAAAGTCATAACTCTTCCAATGGTTTTTTGACCAGACATGAAGAGTCTATAAAAGCAAGACCTTGGCACACATTTTACAAACATCCCAAAAAACACATATCTCTTTTAAATCTTTTTTGACCATTGCCCATTGTTTTTCTTTGCAAAAAATCTTGCCAAAAAGCTTTCTAAACTTCGGTTTCAAAACTTTGTTTTTCTGCAAGTGGAAATTCTGCAGAAAACAAAAGTGTGCTATCTTTTCTTCCTTCTCCCTCTTGCCAAAAGAATTCAAAGAACTAACCGTCTAAGAATTCTTTTGATTCTTTCCTTCTCCCTCTTGCCAAAAGAATTCAAAGGACTAACCGCCTGAGAATTCTTTTGATTCTTCCTCCTCCCTCTGAACAAAAGATTTCAAAGGACTAACCGCTTAAGATATCTTTTGTTTCCCCTTACAAAGATTCAAGGGACTAACCGCCTAAGAATTCTTTGTCTTAACACATTGGAGCGTACATCCTTTGTGGTACAAGTAGAGCGTACATCTACTTGGGTTGTAATATTGAGAACAAGAGAGGGTACATCTCTTGTGGATCAGTTCAAGTGGAGCGTACATCCACTTGGTGTTTCAAAGAGAACAAGGGAGGGTACATCCTTTGTGGCTCTTTTCTTGTAAAGGATTTTACAAGGTTAAAGGAAATCTCAAGAACTGGTGGTTGCTTGGGGACTGGATGTAGGCACGGGTTGTTGCCGAACCAGTATAAAAACTTGTGTTTGTTTTCTTCTTCCCTACACTCTTTACTTTTCCGCTATGTACTTTTTATTTCCGCTTTACTTTTGTCTAAGTTATTGTTTCTGTTCTTTACTTTCTCATAACTTAGTAGTAAAGCCTAATTGAATCTAGTAATATTAAGAAGGATAAATGTTTAATTAGTCAAGACACATTAATAATTAATTCAACCCCCGCTTCTTAATTATTCCGAGGCCACTTGATCCAACATGAGGAGAATGATAAAAAGAAGGGAATTGCTCTTAAAGCTTCATCTTCAATCCAAGAAGAAAGTGATAAGGAGGATTCAATTGAAATAGACAAAGATGATGATCTTAGTCTTTTTCTAAAAAGATTCAACAAATTTCCAAGAGTTAGAGGAAATCAAAGAAGATCAAATTTTAAATCAAAAAGAAGGGCAAAAGATTCATCCTTTACTCCAAAATGTTATGAATGCAATCAACTGGACATCTAAGGGTTGATTTCCCAATTTTCAATAAAAGAATAGAGAAATCTGAAAAGAAAGTTTTTAATGAAAAGAAGGCAAAGAAGGCCTACATTACATGGATGACAATGATATGGACTCATCTGAAGATTCAGAAAACGAAGTTGTAAACCTGAGTCTAATGGCCAAGAGTCATGAAAGCATGAAAAGGTAACATCTTCTGATAACAACTTATCCATTTCATTTGATGAATTACAAGATGCATTTTCTGATTTACATAAAGAATCAGTTAAACTTGCAAAACTGGTTTCATCTTCTAAGAAAATAATTTCAGACTTAGAAAAAGAAGTTTTAAAATTAAACAAAGAATTATAAAATCTTAAGACAGAAGTTATAACTTTAAGATCAAATGATACAATTCATTCTTCTACCATGCATGATAGTATAGAAGTATCTAATTCATGTAATTGTTGTAACAAGTACATAGAAGAAATTAAAGATTTGACTCTCTTGCAAAATTTTCCATTGGCAAAAGTAACTTCGATATCATATTAGGAAAGCAAAGATGTGTTTTTGATAAGGTAGGATTAGGATATAAGCCAGATAAACAACAAAAATTTTATAAAAATTTCTTTGCATCCACACAAAAATATAGTTCTCCTTTCTTAACTTGTTTTTATTGTGGAAAGAAAGGACATGGTACATCTACATGCTACTTTAAGAAAAATAGCAACAATATTAAAATGATATGGGTCCCAAAAGGATCTTTTGTTAAAACTAACACGCAAGGGCCCAATAAAGTTTGGGTACCTAAGTCACAAACATGATTATATAGGTATCCTTAAAGAAGAGTTGGTACATAGATAGCGGATGCTCTAAACATATGACGGGAGATGCATCAAAGTTCACTCATATCTCTCCCAAGAAAAATGAACATCTGACTTATGGCGACAACAATAAAGGTAGAATTCTTGGAGTTGGAAAAATAGGTACAAACTCATCTTCCTGCATTGAGAATGTTCTACTTGTTGAAGGTCTTAACCACAGTTTGCGAAGTGTCAGTCAATTATGTGATAAAGGCTATCTAGTATCATTTGATTCTCATAAATGTGTTATTGAAAATGAGCATGATAGGAATATAAAGCATATAGGTTATAGAACAAATAGTGTTTACATGATAGATTTAAATCAAAAACAAAACCATGATCAATGTTTTGTTAGTAAGAATGATGATCCATGGTTATGGCACAGAAGGATTGCCCACATAAACATGGAACATTTAAATAAATTGATTTCAAAAGATTTAGTTATTGCCCACAAGTAAGGGTTTCGTTTAAATCTAAGAATATTGTATCAACAACTCAACCCTTACAACTATTGCATATGGATCTATTTGGCCCTTCTAGAACTTTGAGTTTTGGAGGGAACTATTATGCTCTTGTTATTGTTGATGATTACTCTAGATATACATGGACATTATTTCTTACTCATAAAAGTGATGCATTTCATGCATTCAAGATACTTGCCAAAGTTATTCATTATAAGAAAAATCTTAAAATTGCATCTATCAGGAGTGATTATGGAGGAGAATTTGAAAACAAAGATTTTGAATCATTTTGTGATGAACATGGCATTGAGCATAATTTTTTTGCACCCAGAACTCTTCAACAAAATGGAGTTCTTGAGAGGAAAAATAGATCCTTAGAAGAAATTGCTAGAACTTTACTAAATGATACTTTTCTTCCAAAATATTTTTGGGTTGCAACTGTAAATACTGCATGTTATATCATGAATAGAGCTTTAATAAGACCAATCTTGAAGAAAACTCCATATGAGTTATATAATGGAAGAAAACCTAACATTTCACATCTTCATGTATTTGGATGTAAATGTTTTGTGCTAAACAATGGTAAAAATAATTTAAGTAAGTTTGATGTTAAATCTGATGAAGGTATTTTTCTTGGATATTCATTGCAAAGTAATGCATTTAGAATATATAACAAAAGAACTATGATTATTGAAGATTCCATTGAACAAAACAACATCATTGGTGATATATCAAAAGGGGTAACCACTAGACATTCTCTTAAAGATATATGCAATAATATGGATTTTGTTTCTATTATTGAACCTAAGAATTTGAAATAAGCCATAATTGATGAACATTGGATAATAGCTATGGAGGAAGAGTTAAACCAATTTGAAAGAAACAATGTTTGGGGGTTAGTTGAGAAACCTGAAAGTTACCCAGTTATTGGAACAAAATAGGTATTTAGAAACAAGTTAGATGAAAATGGCATAGTTATTAGAAATAAGGCTAGGTTAGAAGCCATCAGGAAGAGGGGATAGACTATGAGGAAACATATGCTCCTGTTGCTAGATTAGAAGCCATAAGAATGTTATTAGCTTATGCATCCATTATGGATGTTAAACTTTATCAAATGGATGTGAAGAGTGCCTTTTACATTGGCTTTATCCAAGAGGAAGTATATGTAGATCAACCCCCTGGTTTTGAAAACTCAGATAAGCCTAATCATGTTTTTAAATTAAAAAAGGCTTTATATGGCTTAAAGCAAGCTCCTAGGGCTTGGTATGAGCGTCTGAGTAAGTTCCTTTTAGAAAAAGATTTCTCTAGAGGTAAAGTAGATACTACTCTTTTCATTAAAAAGAAGTTAGATGATATTTTATTAGTTCAAATCTATGTTGATGACATTATTTTTGGATCCACTAATGAGTCTCTATGCAAAGAATTCTCTCAAGACATGCAAAGTGAATTTGAAATGTCTATGATGGGTGAATTAAATTTCTTTCTTGGGTTGCAAATCATGCAAACCAAGAATGGAATATTTGTCAATCAATCAAAGTATTGCAAGGAATTGATTCACAAATTTGGGATGGAGAATGGTAAGCATATGGCTACACCAATGAGTACTGCTTACTATTTGGATAAAGATGAAATCGGTCAGTCAATAGACGTTAAGCAATATCGAGGTATGATCAGATCACTTCTTTATTTATCTTCTAGCAAACCAGATATTATGTTTAGTGTGTGTATGTGTGCTAGATTTCAATCAAATCCCAAACAATCACATCTTAGTGTCATTAAGAAAATTATAAGATATCTGTTAGGCACTATCAATATAGGTTTATGGTATCCTAAAAATTCCACATGCAATTTAATAGGATATTCTGATTCTGAATTTGCTAGTTCTAAAACTGATAGAAAGAGTACCAATGGAACTTGTCATTTCATTGGATCTGCTCTAGTTTCTTGGCATAGTAAGAAACATAATAATGTTGCTTTGTCTACTGCAAAAGCATAATACATTTCTGCTGGCAGTTTTTGTGCACAAATTCTTTGGATGAAGCAACAACTTTCTGATTATGGAATATTACTTGATCATATTCCTATAATATGTGATAACACGAGTGCTATAAATCTATCTAAGAACCCTGTTCAGCACTCATGAACCAAACATATAGAACTAAGACATCATTTCTTGAGAGATCATGTTCAAAAGGGAGATTGTGTTCTAGAATTTGTTGATACAAAGAATCAGTTAGTTGATATCTTTACAAAACCTCTCCCTAAAGAAACATTCTTTGCAATTAGGAGAGAATTAGGTCTTTTAGATATCAATGATCTAGACAATAGGTAACTCAAATGAGTGTTATCCTTCTTATGATCAATAGGATTGTCTATGAATCTAGTTGCTTGTGTGTTATTAATATTTATATTAGTTGTTATTTGTCATATAAATAATTGTTCTTCATTATCTTTGTTTGAATATTTTTAATAGGAATAGAAATTGTTGTGTATAGTTAGTTTATTGTTAATTTAATTAGATTTGTTTATGATTGATGATTGATTGAATGTGTTTGATTGTGTGTATGATTGAATGTGTTTGATTGTGCTTGATTGATTTGAATGCTTATGATTGTGGTTGATTATTATAGTTAGATGAATATGTGACATAGAAATAGTCAGCTTTAAGTGAAAAAGCCTTATTTAAGGATCTGGTAATCGATTACCATTCCCTGTAATCGATTACACTAGAACAACAAGGTTGTAATCGATTACAGAAGCCTGTAATCGATTACCAGTAGGCACTATCAGTTACAGGTTACTCCTGTAATCGACTACAATGGCTTGTAATCGATTACAAGGCGTCCCTGTCTATAAATATCTACGTTTTCGCAGAACCCTCAGCCTTTTTTCTCGAGTGACGGTGCAAACCCTTTCTCAAACTTCAATTCTTCGTATCTCTCTCAAATCTTAACGAAATCACTTCAAACAAAGCCCAATCTTCATCTTTTTTTATTCTCTTTCAAACCCACCGAACAAAATCAGCTGAAACATCTTCAAAATGGCAGAATCATCCAAGAAGCAAAAAGGATATTCCTCCACCACCGCTGCTGCTGGCCACCGCCGCCAAGGAACCTCTAGAGACCCACCCGCACCAGTTCCTCCCTTTCATTCATCTCCTCGGCCATCTACATTATTCTCCTCAGTTGATCAGTGTCAAAGGTACTATTCTCAATTTTGTAATAGAGTCATTCTAGACCCTAAGTACCTTGACCTCAAATTTTTTTATGGCGAAACATTTGATTGTTACCAAGTGTTTCAAAATTCTGCTTTGATTGATTTCATGTCTCTAAAACTGCCCTACTTTCCTAATTTAGTTAAGGTCTTCTACAATAACTTGAAAATTCAGGATGATATTTCAAACTGATCGTGAGATTGACTGGGCCCATTTAGTTCGGTACCGGATGCATAAGGCATTACGGGCCAATGCACCTCTACCTAATCCTCTCCTTGTTACTCTTTTCTTTATCATTTCAATATTCCTTTGGATGATCAACCATTTGTCAAAGTAAAAAGGTCTTTCTCTATTGGTGCTGGTGCGGTTACCTCCTTTGGTTACCGAAAGGACGTTGATGGTCAGTGGGTTCGCAAACAAGACTTGCCCCTGCCTATTCCTGAAGAAGTACCCCATCTCCTCCACCACAACGGGGTGATTCCACTTCTCTTCTGACTGAAGTCCTCACAGAACTCTGTGGTCCTCGAGCTTTTGTGGGTGAACGCTTTAATGTGATGGATACTCACCTTGATGCAATGGATACTCACTTTGATGGGACGAATACGAGGATCACTCGACTCGAAGATGATATGAGCTTCATTAGGCATTGCTTTGATCCCCCGGACGACTCTTAGTTTATGTTCTATTTCCTTAGTTTTATATGTATTTTGGCGTTTATTACTTTAGTACTTTGATTATGGTTGTCTTGGATGTTTACCCTTATGTTTTGCTTTGTCTTTGGTTATTTTTTAGACTTTGTTTTGGTTACTTAAGACTTGTTTGGTTTATTCTATGGATTGATTTAGTTTATGGATGGATTGTGCTATGGTTTTTGATGTTGCCTTCGCTCCTTTCTTTAGACGTGTTTGGCTTTTTGATGTTGCCAAAGGGGGAGAGAACAAGGGTAGAATTTATCATAAACTTAGGCATAAATTCCAATCTTAAGGGGGAGTAAGGGTTGTGAGCATGCATTATCAATTGTATATCATTTATCTTGATTTCAGATTATTGTCACCATAAAAAAGGGGGAGATTGTAGAAGCATATATGATATGAAGTTTTGATGATGCCAAAGATAAGTGCTTTTCATGTTTGATCCAAGTCAAGAATCCAGAAATTCAAGATAATTGATGAACTTAGTTCCTAGAAACTTAGAAAGAGTTTCTTGATTAATGATGCATAGGTTTGGCCAAAGGATATTTTCCAAAAGCTTTTTGAGGTTTCATAAAAATGGTATTTGCTCTCTGGTAATTGATTACTAGATGTTGTAATCGATTACCAGTGGCCAAAATAATTTCTAAAATGTCTTACAAAATTTGAATTTAAATTGTAAGCCTATAATCGATTACACAAGGCTTATAATCGATTACCAGAAGTTTTAAATGTTTTATAATAGCCTTCAGAAACTTGAATTTAAATTTTAAAGGCCTGTAATCGATTACAACTTGTGTGTAATCGATTACTAGACATGAAAATTCAAATTTCAAATCTAAAGAGTTACAACTCTTTAGAATCTAATGGTTTAATCGATTACAACAGTTATGTAATTGATTACCAGTAAGGAATTTTTTAAAATAACTCCCAAAAGTCACAACTGTTCAAAAGGTTTTTCGGATGGCCATCAAAGGCCTATAAATAGGTGACTTGGGGTACAAAATTCCTTAGAGTTTTCCAGAACAAATTGTCTTATAAGTCTAAAAATAAAAAAGAATTCTTTGCCAAAACACTTGCATATTCAATAAGGAATCTTGAGTGATGTTCAATTGTAATATCTTTCTCTTAAAGAGAGAATTCTTCTTCTTCTTGCCTGGGCTAGTGAGATTACTTTAGCTTGAAGGAACCAACTCGCCGAGATGAGTTGGTCAGGCACCTCTTGGACCATTTCATTTAAAAGCCATGCAAAATCATAAACCATCTAGCTAGATAGCATAAACTAGAGGAAGAACAATGAGCAAGGAGATAGAAGAGAGAAAAATGGTGCTGGAGATGTAATCTTCATCATTTCTTTTGTTGATTTTGTGCTCTACACAATGATCGGCTAGTTTCTCTGAAGGATTGGATGTAATCTTCATACCTTTATGTATCTCTTTTGATATATATATATATATATATATATATATATATATATATATATATATATATATATATATATATATATATATATATATATGAATCTTTTCTACTTATTACTAGCGATTTCATTATGTTCGTAATGCTTGATTTTATTTGATCACTAGTTTCATGAAATTGGATTTTAAGTTTGAATGGAAATTACTCTTAGAATTTAAACTGAATAAATTTACTCTTTACATTATGTTGCTAGGAATAGAGCATAACATTTTGATAGAAAATAGCACGGGATTATGATTGTAATGCTAGGATACTTATTTCATATACGAGGAATCAATGTTCGGTAAATATTCTTAGGATTCTTGAATGCGAGGAATCGATTTGGAGTGATTTAATGCGTGCATCAGTGATGTTAGAAAGTGATTTATATGTATTAATATGATTTGGATATTGAGGGTATGAATGATGAAATCCAATCCAACATTTCTATTGAATTAATTAAATTCATTTTACTTGTTTTCATAATTTTACATATTTCTAACGCACTAATTCCTTTATTTCCGCTACTTTCATTATTTCTGTTATTTCTGTTAAACCCATGAGATTTCGATGTACTTAACTATTGAATTGCTTACTTTTATCTAGAGAAACTAAGTAACTCAAGTCCCTATGGAGATGATCTCTTTTATAAAATCTGTAACTTGCGACGACATTAGTACACTTGCCAATAGTCTAACAAGGTTCTAGAGTTGTTAGCTCTATATGCCTTGGATGTTTCAGAGTACCCAAGTAATATTCCATTATCACACTTAGAGTCATATTTTCCCACGTTTTCTTTAGTTTTGAGAATGAAGCATTGACATCCAAAAGGATGTAGATATGAAATGTTGGATTTTCGTCCTTTCCATTGTTAATAAGGAGTCCTTTTCAGAATGAGTCTTATATAAATTTGGTTTTGTAAATAACAAGTAGTATTCACTACTTTAGCTCGAAAGTGTTTAGGTGTAGAGTTATCATTGAGCATAGTTCTAGCCATTTCTTGTAATGATCTATCCTTTCTCTCGACAACACTATTTTGTAGAGGTGTTCTAGCATTAGAGAAATTATGAAGAACTCCATTCTCTTCACAGAATATATGAATGCTTTCATTCTCAAACTCTCTACCATGACCACTTCTAATTAAAGTAATGCATACTCCCTTTTCATTTTGAATCCTTTTACAAAATTTAAAGAATACCACAAAGGACTCATTCTCGTGAGCAAGGAACATAACCCATGTCCATCTTGAGTAGTCATCCACTATATGTTTCCCCTTCTGACATGCTTCACAAAGTAAATCATCTTTTTATGAAATTCTTTGTAAACCTCTCACAAGTCATGTCTTTGTAGTTTTGAGATTAACCTCAAGCTTGCATGTCCAAGTTTCTTGTGTCATACCCAGTAATTTCCTTTGATGGATAATAGACATGTTACATTTTGATTTGATAGTTAACTAAGATTAAACTTATAAAGATTATATTTCCTCATGTCTCTAACCTATCCATAGAAATAACATACTATGGTTTCTTCATCATGAACATACTTCTTTCCATTTTATCCATTTCTCGATTTGTTAGTTGGACATTTGTTGTATCTTAACATTTTGTTAAGTTTCTCAATGCTTCCAACAAATTTGGATATAGTTTCTCTCAAAAATTCAATCTCTTAATGGAGCGCAACAACATCTTAAGGTTGCTTTTGGATAGCCTCATACTATTCAAGGTGAAGCTATGTTGTCTTTAACTTTAGACATTCAAAGTCATCACATGATTGAGTGGAAATTTCTGAAGAATTATCTATCTCTTCTTCATGTTTTCCTTGAAGTTTTTTGTAATCTTTTGAAATACATTTGAAGTCCTTTCTTAAATTTTGATAAGCTTTGGACAAAATGGATAAGGATAGAAGTTCATGATTTGATTATTGAAGAGTTTAGATGTTGTTTATATTTACCTCTGCATCTGATTCAGAATTTGATCCTTTTGATGCAGTGTCTGCCATCAGACAGAGGTTGACTTTCTTCATTTGATGATGTCTCCCACGTGCTCATTAGTACTTTCTTGTCCTTTGGTTCGAAGTACTTCTTCTTATAGGCTGATATATCAAAATTTGGACATTTTGACTTGAAATGTCCTGGTTTCTTGCACTCATAGGATACGATGGAGCTTTTCTCTGTCTTTCTCTATGTGTTTTTTTTGGATCCATTCCAGTTTGATCCATTTATTTTCTTCCACAAGTTCCTTATCTTCCTTGAGATGAAAGCTAATTGATTATCTTCATCTGAGCCATCATCATTGACTCATCATCAGAGGGTGTATCAATGTTGACATCATTGGATAAGCTTCTAACACAAACCTGGATTAAGATTCATTGCATGTTTAAGATGCTTTGGCTTTCTGTGCTGTTAGAGCCAAGGATTTGCCCTTTTTGAATCATTCATGTTATTTAATTTCTTGTTCATGAACCTTTAAGGTCCCAATTAGCTCTTCAATGGACATGGAGTCCAGGTTCTTCACAACTCTTAAGGCTGTCACTTGTGGTCTCTACTTTCTTGATAAACTTCTTAGAATTTTGTTAATGTTATCATAATTATTAAAAGTTTTGTTAAGATAACATAATTCATTTAAAATATTTTGGAAGCGTCCAAACATGGCTTGTATATCTTCACCATCTTCCATAGTGAAAAGTTCATACATATGTGTTAACAAGCTATGCTTATTACGTTTTTCCTATGACAATCCTTCATACATCAAAGCTAATGTGTCCTACATTTGTTTTGTACTTCTATGGTTGTGGACCTGTGTATATTCTTCCGCAAAGAGAGCGCATAGCAAAGCGTTTCGAGCTTTAGAGTTTGTTTTTGAGCATTTGTCCAAGAGGTTCTAAGAACTTCATCCAGCTAATCATCCAATGATATATAGTTTCCTTGTTATATGACTTCCCAGAGGTCTATATGAATGGAATAAAAAAGAGCTACCATTCATTCCTTCAAGTAGTCGTATTTGAAACCTTTGAAAAGAGGTGGCTTATTTGTTGAGTATCCTTCTTCCATATCTATTTGACTTTAGGATCTTTCATTTGTATTTGTAAGAATACTCAACCTGAGAGGCTGGCCTATGATGCCAACTGAAATGCAATAAATCATACTAGAAGGGGGGGGGGAGTTGAATAGTGTGTTAGTCAAAATATAAAACCATTTCGAAATGGAAGATGTTATAATAAACAAGTTTATAAGAACCCTCACCCAATAACTGAAGATGGACTATCGTCTGGTGATGTGTAAAACTTGTTTTTCAGTGAAAACATTGCATGTAGAATGTGTCAATAATGGACTTTGAAATACTTTAATAAGCTAAAGAAGAGCAATAAAAATAAGTTGTTTATTACTAGTTTACTCAACCTGAGCTACGTCCAGTTCTCCTTTACCAGCAGTAAAAGGGTTCCACTAATAAAACTTGATTACAACAAGTATTCTTTTCTACCACATTTGGCTTACAAGTATTCTCAAGGCCACTACTGGCACAACCCTTAGGCTCCTGCCGAATCTAAGAACACCCAAGTATTGTTTTGTCACTATGTCATTCTTGGCTTTTACAAACAAAAGCTTGATACAGAATCAGAGATTCTATACAGCACTCAAAGAGTGAATTTACAATGAAGTTCTAATCTCTCACAAGTACTTCGTGTGTTACAAAGAATGGGCTGTCTTAAGCTCGGTGAATTTCTCAACTAATGCTTTTCTTGATTCTTGATTCACAACTCTTGTTTTTTTGCACTTGTTTGTTGTTGTTCTTAAATCTTTGATGTTGTATTTATAGGTAGAGAGAAGCTTGTAATTTTGGAGAGTATCTTCAGAATTGAATAATATGACCATTGTGTAGATTGATCTTGTTTCCTGAAATAAGCAAATACTTGGCGTTTCTGTCTGATAGGATTAAGACTTTCCATATCTGTCATTCATAGTTCAATATGACCATTAGACATATAAAAGGAAATAAAAGATAGATTCATAGATATGTTCCTTTTAAACAAAATCATATATGTGGAAGCAAGGCTTCATGGGGAATGTGATTCAAATGTGTTTTGATGATAACAATGATGACAACAAAAGATGATGACAAAGGTGATGAACAAAAAGCTCAAAGATCAAAGAACTTCTCAAGTGAATCAAGAACAAGTCAAGAGTTCAAGAATCAAGGAGAATTCAAGACTCAAGAAGAAATCCTAGAATCAAGAATCAAGATTCAAGATCTCAAGAATCAAGATCAAGATTCAAGACTCAAGATTCAAGAATGAAGAAAAGACTCAATCAAGATAAGTGTTAAAAAGTTTTTTCAAAACTTTGAATAGCACTTGAGTTTTTGACAAAACCTTTACCAAAGAGTTTTTACTCTCTGGTAATCGATTACCATATTGGTGTAATCGATTACCAGTAGCAAAATGAGTTTGAAAAAGTTTTCAATCTGAGTTTGCAACGTTCCAATTATTTTCAAAAGGCTGTAATCGATTACAATGTTTTGGTAATGGATTACCTGTGCCCTTGAACGTTGAAACTCAAATTTAAATGTGAAGAGTCACATCCTTTCACTCAAAAGCTTTGTGTAATCGATTACACTAATTTGGTAATCGATTACCAGTGACTGTTTTTGAAAAAATCAAAAGATGTAACTCTTCAAAAAGGTTTTGACTTTTTCGAATGGGTTTTAAGTTTTTCTAAAAGTTATAACTCTTCTTAATGGTCTTCTTGACCAGACATGGAGAGTCTATAAAAGCAAGGCTTTGTTTTGCATTTCAAAAATCTTGAATACTTTTCCAATCAATTCTTTACAAGCTTTGAATCTCTTTGAACTTCTTCTTCTTCTTTGTACCAAAAGCTTTCTGAAGTTTTCTGGTTTTCCAAACCTTGAAAACTTGTGCTATTCATCTTTTCATTCTCTTCTCCCTTTGCCAAAAAGAATTCGCCAAGGACTAACCGCCTGAATTCTTTTTGTGTCTCTCTTCTCCCTTTTCCAAAAGAACAAAGGACTAACCGCCTGAATTCTTTTGTGTCTCCCTTCTCCCTTGTCAAAGAATTCAAAACGACACAGTCTGAGAATTCTTTTGATTCTTCCCTTTCCCTAATACAAAAGTGTTCAAAGGACTAACCACCTGAGAATTCTTTTGTATCCCCATTCACAAAGTATCAAAGGTTTAACAGCCTAAGATCTTTGTCTCAACACATTGGAGGGTACATCCTTTGTGGTACAAGTAGAGGGTACATCTACTTGGGTTTGACTGAGAACAAGAGAGGGTACATCTCTTGTGGATCAGTTCTAGTGGAGGGTACATCCACTAGGTTCAAAGAGAACAAGGGAGGGTACATCCCTTGTGGATCTTTGCTTGTAAAAGGATTTTTACAAGGTTGAAAGAAATCTCAAGGACCGCAGGTCGCTTGGGGACTGGATGTAGGCACGGGTTGTTGCCGAACCAGTATAAAAACTCTTGTGTGTTTGTTTCCTTCTTCCCTACTCTTTTACTTTCCACTGTGCATTTAATTTCTGCTTTTACTTTCTGTTAAGTTTTCTCTTTCACTCCTCATTCTCTTAACAATTTAGTAAAAGCCTTAAAAGAGTAATTTTTAATTAGTAAAGGTTTAGGAATAATTAATTCAACCCCCCCTTCTTAATTATTCCGAGGCCACTCGATCCAACAATATAAACTGGAATAAATTAATAATTCAAATGAAATACTTCTTCCAATTGTTGTTTCAATGAATTGGATGAGTACTTCCTGCTTCTAGCAAATGAGGTATCCATTATTGGATAAGTCTCATCTAGCGTTGCTTCCAATCATCAAACCTATTTTACTTACATGTAACAAAATGGTTAACACAAATTTATATCTTTGTTTTCTTATCAAAACCTTAAGAGATGTTTGGGTTGTCCAGTGATGGATCGTCCAGTGTCTAACAAAGATCCATATGCACATTTGATTACCTTTGTTTGCATCTATGAGATTATGAAGATCTACCAAATGGATGATGAGTTTATTTTTGTAAGCCTTTTTCCTTTCTCACTTGAAGTAAAGGCTGAACATTGGTATGAAGTTATCCCACCAAATTGGTCCTGGGATGAGCTCTATGACAAGTTCTTGAACATATACACATTTTTATCTCAAAATCAACTGATCACTTAAGGGCTTGATGCACTAGCAAAACAAATTGAGAAAATTCCTCAACTTCAGAGTGGGCAAGCTAGACAAAAAGTCTTTAGTTTGTGTTCTTTTTGGAGGTGGTTATCCTACTGGTCAATGAAGCATGCTAAATGGTTCCCAAGAAGAAGCAAATTATATGGTGAATCAAAATTTTTAGGGAACTACAACAACAATTGGTACCCTTATTTCAATCAAGGGTGGAGGACAACAATTCTGGCTAGAAGCAAAAGGTTGGACCCTCCAATAAACCTTCTTATCAAAACCAAAACCAACAACATCAACCCTTACACCAAGATAGAGCCACTAAGTTTGAAGAGACCTTTAACCAGTTTATGCAAGTCTCCCTTACTTACCTAGAGAACACAAATGCCTCTATTAAGAACCTTGAAGTCTGAATTGGCCAATTTGCTAAGAAGTTGGCAGACCTTAAGAGTGGATCCTTCTTAGCTAATACCTAAACCAACCCCATAGAGCAAAGCAAGGTAGTTTCCACTATGAGTGGTGATGTTGGGAGGAATGTGAGTGGAGAGAAAACTAGGAAGGAGGGAGTTATGGAAGATGTGAGTGAGGAAGAGAAAGAGATAACTTGTGAGACATGCGAACAAAAACCAACTTGTAAGATAGAAGAAGAAATCTTCCAAACCTGCTCCACCTCAAGGATTACCCTATCCTCATGTGGCAACCAAAAAAGACAGAGAGAGACAATTCACACACTTCTTGGACATTTTAAATAGGATTCAAATTAACACCCCTTTTTCAGAAGCTCTTCAGCAAATGCCAACCTTTTCCAACTTCATGAAAGAAATCCTCAACAAAAATTAGAAATACATACATTGAATTAGAAGCTAGTTGCAATTCTATAATTCAAAAAGCACTTCCTTTCAAGCATAAAGATCCAAGAAGTTTCACCATTCAATGCTTAATTGGGAATCTATCCGTGAGAAAAGCAATGTTGGATCTGGGAGCAAGCATTAATCTCATGCCACTTTCCATGCTTAGAAAGGGTGGAGATGTAAAGATTAAGCCCACAAGGATGACACTTTAGCTAGCTAACAGATCAATCAAAGTGTCATATGGAGTGGTGGAAGACGTGCAAGTGAATATGGATAAATTTATATTTCCAACTGAATTTGTAATTATGGACATGGAAGGGGATATTGAAGTTCACCTTATTCTTGGAAAACCATTCATGAGGACAACTCATTTTTTAATTTATATGAGGAAAGGGAAGTTGAAATCGAGGGTGCAAGATGAAGAAATGATCTTCAATATGTTTGGAACCAAACATCCAACCAGTAAGGATAATTCTTGAACCATGAATTATGTTGAGTTTAGGTTCCTTTGAGTTTTGTTTTGCTATTTTTTGTGTATGAAACCTAAACCATTAAATTATTTAAAAAACATTAAAGTAGAAGAAAACCTCAAAAATCTAGAGTGACATGTTCACCTATTGTAGTTTTGTCATAGAAGTCATGTCTAGTCATGAAACTTGTCACATAAGATTCCTTATGTTGTGCTGAATTTTATTTTTTCTTGTTTCTTTGTCTAACTCATTTGTTCATGAGTGTATGAAATTTTTTTTGCCTATTATTTGATTTGAGTCAAATCTTGAATGTTAATTAGTCCTTAATATGTTCATGCAAAATTCTTAGAGAGTCTTTGATTGTGAACCTTTTCTTGAACTTTTAGGTTTTCTTATGATTGTGTCTATTGTGACTTTGAGTTTTGGTGATTGAATTGCTGGCAGAAATTTTGATCCTAATTGGATATTGAACTCCTAAAATTATGGTAAACAAGCCTAGTTAGTTCAACATACATAGGAAGGTTGAAAGTAAGCCTAAGGCAATCAATATACCATGATTAAAAAATTCGAAGTCTGAAATCACTGGTGCTGGCAGCTTGAACATGCGAACTTGTAAAAATTACTGGGAATTGGTCATTGCAAATTTTGAGCTGAAAGTTTTACTGAATTTTATAGACATGGAAAAAATTATAAAAAAACCAAGTGATTTGGATAGAATGAAAAAAATAAGAAAAATCACACAAGTTGGCAGGAAAATCAGTGTCCTGGAAAAAAAAGTGAAAGGGAAGTGTACCTGTTGTTTTGGCTGAAAATTTGTTCAATAATTAGTGCCTATTTTATACTAGTCTTAGTTCTGAAATTTCAATTGAAAATTAGTGTGAAAATAAGTGCCAAAACTAGAGGTTTCTTGAGTCTTTTTTTTTAGTGTTTTTACTCTATTCTAAAGCCATTCTAGGTTTCTCTTTGAGTCCTACATTGCTTTTATGTGCCTTTCATTGCTTTAATTGTTGAATAATCCTTGAAAATTTGTCTTGTTAAAACTCTATTGGTTTAGCTTTCATTTCATTTTTTGGTTGTTGGTTATTGCTTGTCTCTTTGTTTCCTTGTTTGTGAGTTGCCATATAGGGAATTGGAAAGGAGGATTGGTGCCATCCCTTGAAGAATTTGAGTCAAGAAGCAAGGGGCCAAACATTGGACTAAGAAGCACTCCAAATTGAGTGAAACACCAAAGAGAGAAAAACCACCAAAATTGAGGACTTTTTTGTAACATTGTAATTGGTAATTTACTTACCTTCATTGCTTTCAAATTTTGTAACAAAAAGGCCTTTCGTTGCAAGTGTGTTGGGAGCCTCCAATAGGTTACCAAACTTCCATTTATGTGTAATAATCCTAGGCAATTTTCCCGTAGGATAGTGAGTGTTTTGTTGGGAACCTTAAATGTGGTCATCCAAACACTCTAAGGATCCGCCTAGTTTACATTTCTTGCACTATAATTTCTTGCTTACTTTCATAGCTTATTTTCTTTACTAGTCACGTCTAGTTTATCTTGTTTTTGCATAATACTTTCTTCATGCTTATCACACTTATCTTGAGTTCTTTTGATTCCTAACTTTTACCTTTTGCAAACTCCCAACAAGAAAGAACCACAATTTAGGAACCAACACGAGTCTTCATTCATCTAGTGTTAATGGTGAGGGTACTAGTCATTAGGATCCTCTGTCGCAACCTAACCTTCGGCGGGAGGGTGATGCGAGGCTCACGGGTGCGTCTTCCAAGGAAGGAAAACACGCAGAGTCGCCACCAACATTTTTTTGAGGAAAACATTAGAAAAAACCAAAAAGCGGTCTACGAACATTAAGAATAAAAGGTTTGGGAGTTGTTTATGCACGGGGAAGGTATTAGCACCCTACGCATCCGTCACAAGGGACGTCAGCCTTTAATAAAATGTGCAAAATCATGACTTCAAGTTTGTTTCTTTTTCCCCTTTTTATGTTTTTTATCTTTTGGGGTCGACAAAAGTGGGGTTTTTGCTCCTATGTATCCTCAATTGCAATGAGGAACTCCGACCTACGCAGTTCTTTTAAAAAGCGAGAAAGTTATGCGGGATGTTGATTTTAGACTTTTAAACGGTTCGTTTTAACCGATAAAAGTAAAAAAGGGAGAAACCGTTAAGGTGTTGGACATTTGAACGGATTCAAATGATTTTCTTGTGGACAAAGCTTGATTTGTGAGTTGATTTTAGCTTTGGTTTCACTTGGTTATTTCTCAACTTATTAAGAAGCGAACTTTCAAAGTAAATGACCGGTTGAAACTTACCTTTTTGATGATTAACTGAGGTTAAAGCGTAAACGATCGATTGGATTTTATTTTAAAGGTTATTAAATTAGATTACAACGCAAACGATCGGTTGAAATTCATTTTAACATTGATTAAGGGAGATTACGACTTAAATGATCGGTCGAAACTAGCTTAAAACAAAGAAAAAGAATACCGACGATAGAAGAATGAAGATGAAGACATACAAAGCAAGAATGGCCCCTAAGGGTGCATAGAATCAATTCAAAGCTTCGAAATCGAAAACTAACCGGTCGGAGAACGATGAATGATGAAGAACGGATGAAGAACGACAAAGAATGTTCGCGGAATTGATCATGGAAACGTCACGGAAGCGTTACGGAACTGTTAGTCACTTTATATGATTAACTTTTGTATAGAAATCATTTTCCAAAACTTGTATAGTTCCCCAATTTATGGTTATTTTGTAGTGATTTTTGTAAATAAATTTTGTTTTATGGATAAAGCTGTCTCTAGAATATGTCCATTGGATTTAATGATGAAACATGTGCAATTTCAGGTGAAAAAGAGGCTAAGTCATGAAGTGCTAAAAGTGACAGTTGAGCTTAGCTCTGCAGTTGGGCTAAGCGTGCATCCACTACTAAGCGTAGCTTCAACGCGCTTAGCACGATAGAAGAATCTAGAAGGGCATCAATATTAAGGTCGCGCACTAAGCGCGAGATTTGTGTGCTAAGCGCAACAGGTGCCTTGAGCCAGGCTAAGCGCGAGACTAGTGCTAAGCCCAATTTCACTTACCTGCGCTAAGCGCGAAGGTGGCGCTAAGCACAGCGTCGCTATTTCAGAGCCTGTTTTGTGTAGAATTAGGGTATAGCTTTTGTACAGCTTTTACACATTTGAGACAAGACCCATGGCACAGAATTCCACAGTAGCCACAGTGCCCATTTAGGGAAAACAGCTCTGGAGGCAGGAAAAGGAGCAGCTTTTGCAGAGATACCTAGGTTTTGTAAGCTTATTATTATTAGGGTTTCTTCTGTAATGGTTGGCTGAACACCCTAGTTGGGGATTTCTAATGAACAGCTGATGTAAATACCTAATATCTAATTGATTATGTTTTCTGTGTTCAATGCTTAATGTTTGTATGCTTTTAGTCTGATCACCCATTTGTGCGCATAGTTAGGTGACTTTAGCATTAGGAAATGTACCGTTGCCTTAGAACTTGATTGAAGCAGGATCAAAACTTAGTCTTACATGAGGGATCTGCAGGTTAAGTTTTGGTTTTAATTATATTGTTACAATAATGCTGTTTAGTTTAGGCCTAGTCTTACATGAGGGATCTGCGGACGAAGCTTAGGCTAAATTAGGCTAAACTTTCGTAAGCTACTTGAGTTGAGTCTAGTCTTACATGGGGGATCTGCGGATGAAACTCAGTTTAAGTTAGTCTAAACCTAAGAGGGTTGTCTAAATTGGGCCTAGTCTTAAATAAGGGATCTGCAGATGAAACTTGGATTAATTTGGCCTTACGAGGGATCGAAGGTTTAGTAATTTAGGCTACAGCATAGAACACAAGAGCACGATTGATTAGAGAAATATATTTCTATGCATCAGCTTGTTTCTTAGAAAGACCCAACATTTCTACCTACTGCTATCACTTTTACTTACTTTACATTTTATAGTTTTTAGCATAAAACTTAGTTTAAATTCTATTTGAGATTATGAATCATACATGTTCTCTTAACAATGCTTCATTTCTGAACTTAATTCAGGCTAACATCTGTTCCCTGTGTTCGATACTCGGATTCATCCGTTTTAATTTTTAAATACTTGATGATCCGGTGTGCTTTCTGGCAAACTGGATTTCCCTTGAATATATTTGAACGAAAAAAAGGTGGAACAAAAAGTAACCGCAGGGGAAATCCAAAAAAGTATTTATGGCGTCGTTGTCGGGGAACTAAACTGTTAGTAGAGTTTAGTTCAGTTTGCAGCATTGCTTTAATTTTACTTTTTCAATTTTTTGATTCTTTTGACTAACATAGTAGTTTTAGTCCATTCATTGTTCTTTTGAATTGGATAACTGCTGTACTGTTTGTGTATGCAAAGAAGATCTTCTGCAGGTGATTTGATTCCCATTGATTTGGAGATTAACGCCACTTGTAGAAGGCGTAATTGTTAGTTGATGAATACGACTAACTTTTGTGTATAAAACCTGTGTAAATTATATCAAACTCCTCCAATTTATGGTTATTTTGTAGTGTTGTAATTACTTTTTGTTAAAGATAGGTAATAAATAATTAGTACTTCCATTTTGTGTGTTTAATAACCATTTTCTCTCAATTTCAGGTTAATTAGGCAAGTTTTGAAGTGCTGATTTTCACCCTCTCGCTAAGCCAATCTGTTGGCTTAGCAAACCATCCGCTGAGCGCACCATTCCTCGGCTAAGCGCGAGGAAGAATCTGGAAGAAGGATGAGTTGTGCTTTTTTGTTGAGCGAAGGGCCATCCCGCTAAGCGCACCGCTTCAGTCCATCCGCTGAGTGAGAAAAGCCGCGCTAAGTCGAAATTCACTCATGCGCGCTGAGCGGTTTAGAATTACCTAAGCGCATGAGCACGAACAAAGCCGCCTATTTAAGCCTGAAATCAGATTTTTTATGGGAGTTTGGCCTTTTCTTGAAGCTTCTGCATGTCTAGAGAGATCTAGAGAGAGAAAGGTCCAAGTTCCAGAGAGTTTGAGAGATTTTGCTGTGTGAAGATCTGCAGAGACCAGAGCTTGAAGAGGAAGTCGTCCTAAGAGCTTGAGATGAGTTTGTGAGTGATTGTGAGGTCCTAGAGGTGGAGGAGACATCCCCACTACTTGTATTTCTGCAATCTTTCATCTTTCTCTTCTCTTTGTTGTAAAGGAAGCTTCCTAGTTATGGAAAGCTAAATCCTTTGTTGGATCTTCCTTTGTTGGATCTTCCTTGTAGGTACTTGATGTAAATATCTTTTTTTTATCTATTTAATGATGTTTTGTGTGTTCATTGTGCTATCATAACTTCATTCTACCATGCTTTTGCCTCGATCACGTAGATGCATGTGTTTTTAGGATCATTCAACAGTGGAAACTGGTCTGATTCTTAGAATTTCATAGGACAAGGCTAGTTTGTCGTACTATCACGAGGGATCGGGGTATGATAACCTAGTTGTTGTATGTTTGTCTTAATGCGGTCCTGGCCGAGTTTAGTCCAACAAGAGGAATCTACGAACGATGCTTAATCAAGATTAGGCTAGACTATCATGAGGAATCGGGGTTTAGCATTTCAGGAGACACCATAGAACGCAAGAGCATTGTTAAGTAGAGAATATCCTTTTAACATCAGGCACCTATTAGGAAGACCAACGTGTTACCTATTTGTCTTTAGGCATCATTTCTCACATGATTTTCCCTTTTAATAGTTAGTTTACACACCTGTTCATAGTAAACACATCTCTTTTCACACTAGACACCTATTCACTGAAATAGCTTTACCAAGTAACACAAGTTCCCCAAGAGTTTGATACTCGGTTCTTACCGTTTTATACTACTTACGCGATCTGGTGCACTTGCCAAAAGCAAACAATAATCAAGAGAGAATTAGAAAATTTTTGCAGGATTTAGAGGCAACATCAATTCCAAAGGAAGAACCTCAATCTTCTGCGGAATCTTCTAGTTTTCCTATTGCAAAACATTCTCATTTAGATCCTAGTGAAGACTACATCATGGCTGAAGAGCCAAGAAGAGTTACTCTGGAAGATTATTCAAGTTCTAATGTGCCACAATTTTTCACCAGCATTGATAAGTTATGGTTTGAGAGATAGAGCTCATATTCCTACCAAAAAGAGTTTATTGGAGTTAACCTCCCAAGATGCATTTTTGACACATAACAAATTGTTGTCTAAGCAATTGGAAGCCTTGACTGAAACACTAAGTAAGTTGCCAACTCAAATTCATTCTGCACAAACTTTACATGCTTCTATTTTGCAGGTTGCATGATGTACCATCTGTGGGGGAGCTCATGAATCTGGATGTTGTATTCCTATTGAAGAACACCCCACTCATGAAGTCAATTACACGGGAAATCAGCCCAAAAACAATTTTAATGCAAGAGGATTTTCAGGATTCCAACATGGCTAGCAATATAATCAACAACAGGGACAATGGAGGAACCACCCTGGAAATTAGTTCAATAGAGATCAAGGTGGACCATCCACAAGGCCACAACAACAAGGGCCTAGTCTCTATGATCGCACAACGAAGCTTGAAGATACTCTAGCTCAGTTTATGCAGGTTTCTATGTCCAATCAGAATAGCACAGAGTCTGCCATAAAGAATCTTGAGGTCCAAGTGGGATAGCTTATAAAGCAATTGGCGGATAGATAATCAAGCAGTTTTACAACTAATACAGAGAAAAATCCTGAGGAATGTAAAGATGTGATGACTAGAAGTAGAATGGCAATCCAAGGAAATGATAGTGAAGCTGCAAAGAAGATGGAGGAACATAAACAACAACTGGCACCTAAGCCAGCCCTTGAACCTATTTCTGATTTTGTAGAACTTGAAGAGATTAATGAGGAGACTAAAGATGATAAGGATGAAGAGACACCAATAAAAGAGAAAGAAAAAGAAAGAATAAAAGAAGAAGAAAAAGAAAAAAAAAGTTGAAAAATGAAAAACAAAAAGTGAAAGTTGTTGATGATGAGATAAGGAAAGGCAAGAGTGAGGTAAACACTGACAAGAAGAAGGATACTACTTCAAATGAAGGCAAGGAAGTACCTTATCCTTTGGTACCTTCCCGAAAAGAGAAAGAAAGACATTTGGCCAAATTTCTTGATATCTTCAAGAAACTAGAAATTACTTTACCCTTAGGAGAAGCACTTCAACAAATACCCCTCTATGCCAAATTTTTAAAAGATATGCTAACAAAGAAGAACCGGTACATCCATAGTGATAGAATTGTGGTAGAAGGCAATTGTAGTGCTGTGATTCAATGCATTCTTCCACCTAAGCACAAAGATCCTAGAGTTGTCACGATACCGTGTTCCATTGGTGAGGTTACTGTAGGAAAAGCTCTCATAGACTTAGGAGCTAGTATCAACTTAATGCCTCTCTCCACGTGTCGACGACTTGGAGAGATAGAGATAATACCTACACGCATGGCCCTCCAGTTAGCTGATCGCTCCATCGCAAGACCATATGGAGTGATTGAAGAAGTTTTGGTGAAGGTGAAACACCTTATATTTCTAGTTGATTTTGTGGTGATAGACATAGAAGAGGATGCTGATATTCCTCTCATTCTTGGCCACCCATTCATGTCTACTGCAAGCTGTGTAGTAGATATGGGAAAGAAGATGTTGCAGATGGGCATAGAAGATCAGAAAATCAGCTTTGATCTATTTCATGAAGATAAAGAACCACCTGACCGGAATGTCTATTTTAAAGTTCATGTGATGGAAGAAAGAAGACCTGAGAAGAAGGTCCTTGAAGTGGGAACATAATTCGATCCTGGATAACAGGAAGATGCGTCAAGATAGTGACGTTAAAGAAGCGCTTACTGGGAGGTAACCCGGTTTTTCTTTCCCTTCTTTATCTTCATTTTTATTTCTTGCATTTAGTTATGACATCTTGCTTGTGATTGTGATTGATTTCAGATTGTTTAGTAATGAACAAAAAGGGTTTTTAAATTATGTGTGAAGAGATAAGTAGAAAATGACTTAGAAAAATTTTCAGATTGTTTATCCGCTAAGCGCAAACCTTGCGCTAAGCACCATCTCTTCATGCGCTAAGCCGAGCTTGCTCACGCTAAGCGCAAAGACCCCTAATTGATTGGCTGAATGGTTCAGCTAAGTGCACATCGCTACACTAAGCCCAACATCTTCATTGTAAGTTACACCTTAAGCAGTCGGCTTAGCATGGATGATGCGCTAAGCGCCACTTCCTCTCTGTGAAAATTTATTATAGTTGCGCTAAGCGTACCATCCTGCATTAAGCCCTAGATTCATTCTGTAAGTCGAGCTTTCAAGCTGAGCTTAGCGAGAAAGGATGCGCTAAGCACCAACATCATTTTGTTTTGAAGTCATTGGAAGTGCGCTTAGTGCAGGTAGTGGCGCTAAGCCTGAATCACTCACTGCAAGTTGAAGCTTGATGTATGCTAAGCCTCGCATCTCAGACTAAGCGCATATTGCAGAAAGATTTTTGGTGTTGAAAAAAGCGCTAATCGTCGCTGCCGCGCTAAGCCTAAATTCTTACTGAATTTTACAACCTCAAGTTGGGCTTAGCGCGAGGCTAGGCTAAGCGCTAGTGTTTTAAACTCAAACGTCAAATTGGCACGCTAAGAGCAGTTGTGCGCTAAGCATGCCATCCGAATTTCAATTTTTAAAAAGTAGAGGCAGAGGCACTTGGGTTGCTACCTTTGCACCCAAACCTCTACAACCTCTTATCCCTGAGCATTCTTTTGTTTATGTTTTGTGCTTACTACTCCTCTGCATCCTTTACTTCCTCATACTCTACATTACACATCCAAGTAAGTTTCTGGATTTCCTTTTGCTTTGTATTTAATGCTTCACACCTTAGGATAAAGGATTTATGTTTTCTTAGCTAGTATTGTTGTAGGTTAGGTTACCTAGTTTTAGGGTTATGTATTTTAGGACCTTAGGTAGTTTAGAAGCCCATTAGGGGCAATGTGGTTAAAAAGGGGTGAAAACCCCTGTGTATCTTTCTAGAATTCGCGATGATCGCGCTAACTGCGCCTACTGCGTTTAGCCTGTTCATCACAACAGTTAAATTTTTAGGATTTCTGATGATCATGCTAAGTGGACCATGTCGTGCTAAGCACGTTCATCTTGGTTGTTGAACCAAAACGTTGCAGATGCTAAGCGCACCTGTGCGCTAAGCGTCAATGGTATACTGTGATACCCAGTGTAGTTCAAGCGCTAAGCTCAGCTTGTTGAGCTAAGGGCCACTTAGGTTCTGTTTCTTTACCTTTGTAATAAGGCTAAGCGCTCCTGTGCACTAAGCCTCAGTTTCTTTTTGTTGAGGCTAAGCTAAGCACCGACATGCTGCGCTAAGCCCCAATCCTCTATTGTTTCTAAAATTGTGGACTTAGGCTAAGCACCTTTGTGCGCTAAGCCTATTTTGCAGAAAATTTTGTGTCTTCGAGGTAAGCGCCAGCTCGCTGCGCTTAGCGCTTGTGTTAATTTCGTAAGGCGCGCTAAGCTCAGCATGCTGCACTAAGCGCCCAACTCTGTTTTCAATTTAATTTTTCTATTTTCTTGAGAATAAACCTGTACTAATATTTTGTGTTTTGTCTTATATTTTGCAGATGGCTTCTAGGAAAAGAAAGGCACCCTCTACACCTATACACCTACTCAAGTCAGATTTGACAGATCCAGATTCATTTCTCAAGAGGCTTGGGAAAGATACACAGATGTTATTATGCCTCGTAGGCTTTTACCAGAGAGGAAGGTGGTAGTTTACTATACGGAGTTTGATGAGTTCAAGGAGGAACTTGAGAGACGCCATTGGGATGAGGAGTTGACTGACTTTGTGGACGGCAACATTGATGTTGCCATTGTGTCATACCCTAATTTCGTCCGGGGATTATTACTTGATGACATGCAACCTTTGGTTGGCCGCTTTGAGATTCTTGGCATCCTTTGTTGCACAATATGTGAAGTCCCGAGACGTGTCGGAAATCAAAAGGAAGCAGGCTTACGCGATCCGTGAAATTCCGTAATGTGGCAGAAATCGAAAAGAGGTGTTTTTGCGCACCCGTGAGCCTCGCCTCGCTCGCCCGCAAAAGGGCATGTTGCGACAGTTGGCGACTCCACTGAGGACCTTTTTGTGAGTTAGGCCTATTCTAAGGGAATTGTGGAATTATGAAACCTTCTGTGTGCATTTATTAAACTGTGTAAAATGTAAATAACTGTTGTCTATTTCGCATTCTTTACACTGCATTCTAAGCACCCACGGGTTTCAGTAAAAAAAGGGGCCCTATACCCGGGTTCATGGGAATTTAAGGAGTGGAGGTGAATCTATCATCATGCTAGGTCTCCGACTTGCTTGATAATAGTGAAACCTCGTCTAGAGCTTTCTCTCTTTATAATGTGTTGTCGCTGGTATTCCATACCGCCACAATATTATTATCTTGAGTGATGATACCTCTAGAAAACAGCCGTGTGAGTTATGAATTGTTGGGGAGTAGTTATTAGAGACCCCTAGATATTGTCCTATAGGTTCCCAAATAGGGGCAAAGAGCAAACACGCTCCGTGCCATTCGTTCTCATGCATTTTTTGGTAAATAGCACTAGTTTATAGTTATGCTAGTGATGTTTGGTTTCTTTAGAGTAATACGTAACCTTTTTAATACTACGTTGAGGCGCCATCATGCCCAAAACGTAGCATTAAAATTGGATCTCTGCGGTCTCGTATGTGTGAATTACCCCTTTGTGTTGTTTTCTTTCCGTTTCATGCATACGCATTGCATCATTCATGTCGGAGTCTTGATCCACCCCTTTTTTAGGTAAATGATGGGGACAAATCAAAACGGCAAAAGGTTTTACCAAGTCAAGGTTAAAAGTCTAGATGTCACCAGCCTCAAGGAATTGGGACGATTGATGGGACCTCTCCAAAGGCAAGCCTTCCGCAAAGTGTACGGGAAGATTCTAGATTTGACCGCAGCGAAGGTATTTACGGAAGCTGTTGTATCCCTCACCCAATACTATGACCAGTCGTTGAGGTGCTTCACGTTTGGGGACTTCCAAATGGTACCGACTATTGAAGAGTTTGAGGAAATACTAGGATGCCCTCGTGGGGGAAGAAAACCATATCTTTTCTCCGGGTTTCTTCCCTCCTTGAGCAAGATTGCAGCTGTGGTCAGGGATTTGGCAAAAGAGTTGGATCGCATGAAGCAAACTCGCAACGGCGTAGTAGGCCTGCCACAGAAATACTTGGAAGGCAAGGCAAGGGATATGGCGAGCCAAGAGAAGTGGGGCCCGTTTGCGGATATATTAGCTTTGTTGATTTTTGGGTTTGTCCTCTTTCCGAACATGGATGGTTTGGTGGACTTAGCCGCCATTGATGCTTTCCTCGCATATCACCATAGCAAGGAGAGTCCAGTGGTGGCTATCTTGGCAGATTTGTTTGACACCTTTGACCGGAGGTGTGAGAAAAATAGTGCACGGATTGTCTGTTGTTTACTCGCTCTCTGTGTGTGGTTGGTTTCACACCTATTCCAACAAGACACAAGACACCCGTGTCCGCTTCAAAGTTATCGCTCATGCGCCGAAAAAGGAAGAGTCGATTGGGACCAACATTTGGCTGGGATAGGAGGCAGCACAATCAATTGGTTTCCTCGATGGAAGGAAGGCAAGGAGGGAGTTCTTTTCTCGTGTGGGGACTACCCTAATGTTTCGTTGATAGGGACGAGGGGTTGTATTAACTATAATCCCGCACTTGCCATAAGACAGCTGGGGTACCCCATGAGGGGAGCGCCAACAGAAGAAAGTCTCTCGCCTTTCCTTGTGAGGGATCTAGGCGCGCAAAGTCTCAAGGTGATACAAAGAGTCCACAAGGTGTGGAGAAGTCCGTTGAGGAAAGACAAGGAGCTTAGAGACATCCGAAATGGCGTCATCGGTGGTTATCATGGATGGCTAAGAGTTCACACGCGAGGGTTAGATTGGCTCTCCAAGTTGAAAGTTATCGATGAGGAGAACTTCGAAGCTCCGGAGGAAGATGAAGAAGTCCGAGCTCTAAAATTAGAGCTAGGGAAGGCAAGACTCGCCAAGGAGAAGTTCAAATCAGCCGCTACACACATCCGGAAAGAGTGCACCGAGTTACAAGAGGAAAACGCGGTCACTGCAAGAGCCCTTGAACAAGAAACCAAAAGGGACCGCAAGGAGGAACATGGCCGAGAGAAATTTCGAGGAGCATTGTGGGGTAGCAACAATGAGCTCAAGCTCCGAAGAGAGGAAAGACACCGGGCACGGGTGCATGGCATGATCTTAAAAGAAGATTTAGCTGCTTGTGCAAGGTCCAAGAGGAGTTTGGCCCAACACTTGGAAGCCACAGAGCAAAGCATGCTAGCTATCATAGGGCAGTACAAGGAAGAGTTGAACCAGTCTGTGACCCATGAACAAGAGCTAGTGGAGGAGTTTGCACAAGTGTACGCCGAAAAAGAAGCAAGAGGGAGGGTGATTGATGCATTGCATCAGGAAGCGACTATATGGATGGATAGGTTCACCTTGACCTTGAATGGAAGTCAAGACCTCCCGCGTCTATTAGCCAAAGCAAAAGCCATGGCCGAAGTCTATACGGCCCCCGAGGAGATTCATGGGCTAATCAATTACTGTCAACACATGATAGATTTGATGGCCCATATAATTAGAAACCGTTAGGTTCACTTGTAACACCTTTGTATAATCTTGGCTAGATGAAAGCTTTGTTCTTTTTATAAAATGAGAAGTTCTGAACTCATCACGTTATCTAAAAAACCTTGGGGTGGATCCAAGTGCTCCGATCATTCATTTTCATATTCATGTTTTGGTGGCATACTCACCGTTGTTTATTTCTTTAGGAATTTCATCATAACTAAGAAAGCACAAAGGCACCCCTATAACACTCGATCCAGAAAAATGGATAATGAAGAGGGCGTGCAGGAACAGATGAAGGCTGATCTATCGGCCTTAAAAGATCAAATGGCTTCCATCTCGGAGGTCATGCTAAAACTCCAGAAACCTATAGAGGATAAAGCCACGGCAACCGCCTCCAGTACAGCTAGGGAAGTGAAGCCGGTGCTACAGCCCACCTTAAATCTGGGCCGAGACAGAAACACGGCACTGTTTGGTCGGAGGTATAGTCCGCAAGCTTACCCCTATGGCTTGCCTCCGGACTTCGCTCCCCGTGCCGCCCCGGAAGATTTATGCCAAGCCCCTACCTTCGAGGGTCAACTCCCACCTTATGACGACTATCCCGTGCAAGACGATGAGGAAGGAGATACCCATCTCAGCCCCCTGCTCCGCCTCAAAGATCCATCCCCCCATGAACTACCCCAACCAAACATAGTCCGCCACGTCCCATCTTCACCCGCACCCGTAATCAAATCCATTCCCTTCGCAGAGGATAAGGGAAAGATTGATGCGCTTGAGGAGAGGCTGAGAGCGGTAGAGGGCCTCGGCAATTACCCATTCTCGGATCTAGCGGACCTATGTCTCGTGCCCAACATCATCATCCCTCCCAAGTTCAAAGTACCAGACTTTGATAAGTACAAAGGGACGACATGTCCGAAAGGGCATCCTCGGATGTATTGCCGAAAGATGGGGGCATATTCTGCGGACGAAAAGCTGTTGGTCCATTTCTTTCAAGACAGCTTGGCCGGAGCGACTGTAGCATGGTATACCAATCTGGAAGCTTCCCAGATCCGATCATGGAAGGACTTGGCAACTGCCTTCATTAGGCAGTACTAGTACAATACTGATATGGCTCCCGATCGGAACCAGCTACAGAGTATGACTAAGCGTGAGCATGAGTCCATCAAAGAATATGCCCAAAGATGGAGAGATCTCGCAGCCCAAGTCATCCCGCCCATGACGGAGAGGGAGATGATCACAATTATGGTAGATACGTTGCCCACGTTCTACTCTGAAAAGCTGATAGGCTACATGCCAGCTAACTTTGTGGATCTCATCTTCGCCGGAGAAAGAATTGAATCTGGACTAAGAAAAGGCAAGTTCGAATATGCCTCCAATGCGGCCCCCAACAACAACAGAAGAGCCCCAGTGGTGGGCATGAGGAAAAAGGAAGGAGATGCCCACGTGGTCACCACCGCCCCGACGTGGATGAAAGCACCCCAAAATATCCAAAGCTCATACCAGCCCAATCCCCCGAATTTTTCAATCCGAGCCGGGAGTCCCCTCTCGACTCAAGTAAAAGGACCGCCCGCGGCAGAGAGAACGCCGACCCAACGCACAGCCCCAGCCACGCCACGGCCAGTCAACAATACAACCCCCAAGATGTTCCATCATTTTCTTCTATTTTCTAAACCCTTTTTGCACCATTTTAATCATTGATTGATCTTAATTGTCAATTAATTAAGCAGTTTTATTATTTGGGCTCATTTAGCTAATTTGATGTTTTTAATCTAATTTCAGGAATTAATGAAACATTGGGCTTAATCCGGATTTTGGTTGTGGACTTGAAGAGGGCAAATAAAGCAGCGCTTACCTTAGTTAATTTCTAATTAGGAAATTTCGCAATTTTATTTTATGTTGTTCAGTGTTTATTTCGTTTTGGGCCAGAGTATTGTAATAGGGCCCAGTGACTTTGAGTGACTCTTTTTAAATAGCTGCCTTGGGATTCGTGAAGGCATTCTGTTATGCTATTTTCATTATTCAGAGCTTTGGTTTTATGTTTTCACGTTTTTCTGTTCCCTTGTTACAGTTTTCGTTCTTAATGCAAATTTCCGTTTTCTGCTTCTAATTACGAGTTCATTCTTGCTTCTTCTTCTACTTTCATTTACGTTTCTGTTCATTTACATTTCTGTTCATTTACGTTTCTGTTCTTTACGTTCTTGTTCATTTACGTTTCTGCTTCATGTTTCATTTGCGTTTTCTGTTTGAATCCATGGAAGGCTAGATTTTCTGGTGTTGTTTCCTTTTGAGGACGAAGCCCAACTCTCTTTGAGGTTTCGTTTGTAATGTGGTTTCCTGGCAGTTTTCCCTTCACCAGTTATCCCAATTTCGTGAATATTAATCAGTGCACGTTTCGTGTTCGATTAATTGCCTCTGAGCCTAACTTGCGTTCATGCTTAATGGACGAAGGGCTAACTGGTGTATGTGGTGCCTAATCACGTATTGAAAACCCTAAGTTGATTTTCGCTTAGTAAATTGAAATAGGGTTGGATTAAGTGGTTGACTGTTAGGGACGAATTCTCCATAACCCAGGATGAGAGAGTGGCTTCTAAATCAGAGGAAACAACCCGTTTTTAATATTAGTAGTTTCGTATTCCATTTTATTTGTTCTGCTCTTTAATTACCAAACAACCAACCCCCCCCCCCCCCCATCGTTACTGTTACTGCAAGTATATTATGAACATTTGGCTTGTCACTGCTCGTTGGGAAATGACCTAGGATCACTTCCTAGTTACTGCATTTTCATGTTTATTTGATTTGGGTACGGCCTCGATCAAATTTGGCGCCGTTGCCGGGGAGCAGTGTCCAAAGGTTCATAATAGCTAGCTAGTGTTGTGTGTTTAATCCTTTCGTGTTTTATGTTTAATTGTTAGTATTGTGTTAGTATGTGTGTTAGTGTTGTTTAGTGTCCTGGTATTTTGTTTAATGTGTGTTCTGTTTCAGTTTTCCCATTAAGCGTTTCCCCTGTTTCAGTCTTGGGTGTTTTGCTGTGAAGATTGTGCTTGAAAACAGAGTAGTAGTAGAAATCAGCTTGCGGAAAAACAGAGTAGTAGTAGAAATCAATTAGAGACGGATTTTAGCGACCACCCATGCTGAATTATTTGGGATTTTTTGTTTTAGTAGCTAGGGTTGTTATTTTTGGCTGAATTTTTTTGTGGTAACTTCTTTTAATCCATATTTTGTGGGAAAAATAGCTAGAGCCTTTAGTTTGGTCAGATTTGAAAGTTCCAAAAAACTAGCAAATTTTGTGTTTGTCAAAACTTCAAACGGCCATAACTTTTGCTCCGGTTATCAGAATCGCAATTATTATATATGCATTTGGGGTAGAAAAAAATTTCCTATGCCTATGGCCGGCTGAGGTCTCCATCGTAAAAAAAAAAAAGCGATTCTGTCAAAAGTTTTTTATTTTTCAAGTTTTATTCACTTATTTTTCTTAACCTACCAATTTTAGCTTTCATAGTTAGACTTTGAATTTTTGTCTGAAATTTGTTGTGCTATCTTCTCATCATTTTATAAGGTTGCTCACAAAATTTCAAGTCATTTGGATATCATTTGAGGGTAGTTGTAGTTCAAACCTACACCTTTATTTACATGACAAGGCAACTAGTTGTGTGCATGCTGAATGTAGTGTATGACTAGAGGCAATCCATCTGACTTACAACCCTTTGATCCTGAGATAGATAGGAAATTTCATAGATTAGTTAGGCATCATTTTATACCTTTTGATCATTCTGAGCATTCCATTACTGGTGAATCTGTGCATTCTGTTATTGGTGATTTTGAACATCCTGATCTTGAGCATTATAATTTTGAGCATTCTGATTCTGAGCATTCTGATTTTGCACATTCTGAGAACATGGCACAACCTCCACCCCGTGAGAGGACTCTAAGGGAAATGGCTGCACCTGATTTCACCTACGAAAGCTTGTGCATCCAATACCCTGATGAGGATGTCCCATATGTTCTTAAAACTGGACTAATTCATTTGCTTCCAAAGTTTCATGGCCTTGCAGGTGAAGACCTGCACAAACATTTGAAAGAATTTCACATTGTCTGCTCCTCCATGAAACCCCCAGATGTCCAAGAGGATCACATATTTCTGAAGGCTTTTCCCCATTCATTAGAGGGAGTGGCAAAGGACTGGCTGTATTACCTTGCTCCAAGGTCCATCACGAGTTGGGATGACCTTAAGAGAGTATTCTTAGAAAAAAGTTTCCCTGCTTCCAGGACCACAGCCATCAGGAAGGATATCTCAGGTATTAGACAACTCAGTGGAGAGAGCCTGTATGAGTACTGGGAGAGATTTAAGAAACTATGTGCCAGTTGCCCCCACCATCAGATTTCAGAACAACTTCTTCTCCAATATTTTTATGAAGGACTCAGTAATATGGAGAGAAGTATGATAGATGCTGCCAGTGGTGGAGCCCTTGGAGACATGACTCCTGCTGAAGCCAGAAATTTAATTGAGAAGATGGCTTCCAACTCTCAGCAGTTTAGCGCCATAAATGATGCCATAGTCATTAGAGGAGTGCATGAGGTAGCTACAAACTCAGCTGCATCATCTGAGACTAAGAAGCTTGAACGAAAACTGGATGCATTGGTTAACTTGGTAACCCAGCTGGCCTTGAATCAGAAATCTGTACCTGTTGCAAGGGTTTGTGGTTTGTGCTCCTCTGCTGACCACCATACAGACCTTTGCCCTTCCATGCAGCAACCTGGAGCAATCGAGCAGCCTGAAGCTTATGCTGCAAATATTTACAATAGACCTCCTCAACCTCAGCAGCAAAATCAACCACAGCAGAACAATTATGACCTCTCCAGCAACAGATACAACCCTGGATGGAGGAATCACCCTAACCTCAGATGGTCAAGCCCTCAACAACAACAACAGCAGCCTGCTCCTTCCTTCCAAAATGCTGCTGGCCCAAGCAGACCATACATTCCTCCACCAATCCAACAACAACAACAACCCCAGAAACAACCAACAGTTGAGGCCCCTCCACAACCTTCCCTCGAAGAACTTGTGAGGCAAATGACTATGCAAAACATGCAGTTTCAGCAAGAGACCAGAGCCTCCATTCAGAGCTTAACCAATCAGATGGGACAATTGGCTACCCAATTGAATCAACAACAGTCCCAGAATTCTGACAATCTGCCTTCTCAAGCTCTCCAAAATCCCAAAAATGTCAGTGCCATTTCATTGAGGTCGGGAAAGCAGTGACAAGGACCTCAACCTGTGGCACCTTCCTCATCTGCAAATGAACCTGCCAAACTTCACTCTACTCCAGAAAAAGGTGATGACAAAAATTTACCTAAAAATTTCTGTGCAGGTGAATCTTCTTCCACAGGTAATTCTGATTTGCAGAAGCAGCACATTCCCCCTCTTCCATTCCCTCCAAGAGCAGTTTCCAACAAAAAAATGGAAGAGGCAGAGAAAGAGATCTTGGAAACGTTTAGAAAAGTAGAGGTAAACATACCTCTGTTGGATGCAATAAAGCAAATTCCAAGATATGCCAAATTCTTGAAGGAGCTGTTCACAAATAAGCGGAAGCTTAAAGGAAGTGAACGGATTAGCATGGGCAGAAATGTCTCCGCATTGATTGGTAAATCTGTTCCTCAAATTCCTGAAAAATGCAAAGATCCAGGTACATTCAGCATACCTTGTATTATAGGGAATAGTAAGTTTGACAATGCCATGCTAGATTTAGGAGCTTCTGTTAGTGTTATGCCTCTGTCTATTTTTAATTCTCTATCTCTAGGTCCCTTGCAGTTAACTGATGTGGTAATTCATTTAGCTAATAGAAGTGTTGCCTACCCTGTTGGTTTCATAGAAGATGTCTTAGTTAGAGTTGGTGAACTGATTTTCCCTGTTGATTTTTATATTTTGAATATGGAAGATGGATTCTCTCAAGGATCAGTTCCCATCATTCTAGGCAGACCCTTTATGAAAACTGCTAGAACTAAGATAGATGTTTATGCAGGCACACTATCCATGGAGTTTGGTGATATAACTGTTCATTTTAATATTCTGGATGCTATGAAATACCCATCTGAAGATCTTTCTGTATTTCGTGCTGAAATAATTGACCATGTTGTTGATGAATACATGACTGATCTTTATTCTAATCTGCATGCCTCTCACTCTTCATGCATTGAGTCTGAAATTGTACTTGATCATATGTCTGAATTTGATGCTGAGAGTGAATCTGAGAGTGAATTTGAGAGTGATATTGATTGCATGTCTGGTGGTGGTGTTTTACCTCTTGAGATTGATTTTATAGAGTCAGATAGGACTAACCATGTTTCAGGAAGTACACATACCTCTGATTTTCTTTATGAGGTAAAGGCTGAGAAACCATCTCCTTCTACCACTGTCCAGCCGACCACACCAGAATTGAAGCCTCTGCCATCAAATTTAAAATACGCTTACTTGGATGATAGCAAGAGTTTTCCAGTGATTATATCTGCCTCCCTTGCTGATGAGCAAGAGGAGAAGTTGTTGTCAGTTCTCAAGAAGCATAAGAAGGCTATAGGCTGGACCCTGGCGGACATTCCTGGTATTAGCCCATCCACATGTATGCATCAAATAAATTTAGAGGATGGAGCTAAACCAGTAAGACAGCCACAGAGAAGACTCAACTCGGTGATTCTTGATGTAGTGAAGAAGGAGATAACCAAGCTTTTGCAAGCTGGAATCATTTATCCTATCTCCGACAGCCAATGGGTGAGTCCCGTCCAGGTAGTCCCGAAGAAGACCGGCCTCACAGTGATAAAAAATGAGAAGGAGGAGCTAATTCCTACTCGGGTGCAGAACAGTTAGAAAGTCTGCATTGACTATAGGAGGCTGAACCAGGTTACCAAAAAGGACCATTTTCCCCCCCTGCCATTCATTGACCAGATGCTTGAACGCCTGGCAGGTAAATCCCACTACTGTTTCCTTGATGGTTTTTCTGGTTATATGCAAATTACTATTGCTCTTGAGGATCAGGAAAAGACCACATTCACCTGCCCCTTCGGCACTTTTGCCTATAGGAGGATGCCTTTCGGCCTGTGCAATGCCCCTGGTACCTTCCAGTGGTGCATGATTAGTATTTTTAGTGATTTTTTAGAAAATTGCATAGAGGTGTTTATGGATGATTTCACTGTATATGGATCCTCTTTTGATGGTTGTTTGAATAGTTTGGAAAAAGTTTTGAATAGATGCATTGAAACTAACCTTGTTCTAAATTTTGAAAAATGTCATTTTATGGTTGAGCAAGGTATAGTTTTAGGCCACATTATTTCCAATAAGGGTATTGAAGTAGATCCTGCAAAAATTTCTGTTATTTCATAATTGCCTTACCCCTCTTGTGTGCGAGAGGTGCGATCTTTTCTTGGTCATGCAGGATTCTACAGGCGCTTTATAAGGGATTTTAGCAAAGTAGCCCTTCCATTGTCCAACTTGTTGCAAAAGGAGGTGGAGTTTGACTTTAATGACAGATGCAAAGAGGCTTTTGATTGCCTCAAAAGAGCGCTGACTACCACCCCCATCATCCAGGCACCCGACTGGACAGCCCCTTTTGAGCTTATGTGTGATGCATCAAATTATGCATTGGGGGCTGTCCTTGCTCAGAAAATTGATAAATTGCCCAGGGTGATATACTATGCTTCTAGGATTTTAGATGCTGCCCAAGCAAATTATACTACTACTGAGAAGGAGCTTCTAGCCATAGTTTTTGCTCTTGAAAAATTTCGATCTTATTTGGTTGGTACCCGCATTATTGTTTATACTGACCATGCAGCTTTAAAGTACTTGTTGAAGAAGGCTGATTCTAAGCCTAGGTTGATCCGATGGATGCTCTGGCTCTAAGAGTTTGACTTGGAGATCCGAGATAGGAGCGGAGCACAAAATCTAGTTGCTGATCATTTGAGTCGGATCGAACGTGTATCTGATGCAGATTCACCTATTCGGGATGATTTCCCGGATGATCATTTGTATATATTGTATAGTATTTCTGACTCTCTTTCTACTCCCTGGTTTGCTAACATTGTCAATTATTTAGTTGCCTCTGTTTTTCCTCCCTTAGCATCTAAGGCCCAAAAAGATAAAATTAAAAGTGATGCTAAGCATTTTATCTGGGATGACCCCTACTTGTGGAAATTGTGCAGTGATCAGGTCATTAGACGGTGCATTCCAGATCATGAGACTGACTCAGTCCTGCAGTTCTGTCATTCTTCCGCACCGGGAGGTCATCTGGGTGTTCAAAGGACAGCTCGCAAAGTGCTTGATTGTGGTTTTTATTGGCCCACCATCTTTAAAGATGCGTGGAAGATCTGCAGCACTTGTGAGCAGTGTCAGAGAGCAGGAAATACACTTACATGGCGACAACAAATGCCTCAGCAACCTATGCTATTCTGTGAGGTGTTTGATGTCTGGGGTATAGATTTCATGGGTCATTTTCCTGTCTCTTTTGGTTATGTTTACATTCTCCTTGCAGTTGACTATGTTTCAAAATGGGTGGAAGCCAAGCCCACTAGAACTAATGATGCTAAAGTTGTCGCAGACTTTGTCAGGTCTAATCTGTTTTGCAGGTTTGGAGTACCTAAAGCAATTGTTAGTGATCAAGGAACCCATTTTTGCAACAGGACAATGCATTCCCTGCTTAAAAAGTACGGGGTGGTACACAGGGTATCCACACCATACCACCCCCAGACCAATGGTCAGGCAGAAATTTCTAACCGAGAAATCAAGCGAATTTTAGAGAAGATTGTGCAGCCAAGCAGGAAAGATTGGAGTACCAGGCTTGATGATGCTCTCTGGGCACATTGGACTGCCTACAAAGCACCCATAGGAATGTCTCCTTATCGGGTTGTCTTTGGAAAGGCATGTCATCTTCCAGTAGAAATTGAGCACAAAGCTCACTGGGCAGTGAAGACTTGCAACTTCTCTATGGATCAAGCTGGTGAGGAAAGAAAGTTGCAACTGAGTGAGTTAGATGAAATCCGCCTAGAAGCCTACGAGAATGCCAAGTTCTACAAAGAAAAGACCAAGAAGTTCTATGATAGCATGATAGTTAAAAAAGACTTCGTGGTTGGGCAAAAAGTGTTATTGTATAATTCTAGGCTTGGACTCATGAGTGGTAAGTTGAGATCTAAGTGGATTGGTCCTTTTGTTGTTACTAATGTTTTTCCTTATGGTACAGTTGAGATCAAAAGCGACTCCACAAACAAGAGCTTCAAGGTCAACGGACATCGACTTAAGCCATTCCTCACGAACCCTTGTTTAGTGGACGTAGTGGTGGAAGAGACTTCCTTACTCCACCCTACTCTTCCTCCACCATGACTTAGGGAGTTTCTTTTTCTTTTCCTATCTCCTTCTTTGCTTTTATTACACTTGTCCGATTCTCTTTGATGATTTAATTGTTTTTAATCTTTTAATTGTGCTACATTGAGGACAATGTGTTGTTTAAGTATGGGGGGGGAGTGTTCTTTGGTTTTGCTAGTTTTGTTGGTTTTGGTAATTTGTTAGTTGTGTTAATTTGTTAATGTTGTTAGTTTCGTCGGATTTTTAGTTTAATATTTTGGGTCAATTTTGTGTGCACGTACGATTTTGCATGTTTTTCTTTGAATTATAGGATATGTTCAAGAAATGGGTAATTGTTTTGAAAATAAAAGTTCTTGACATTTTGTGACTTGAAATCCTTGATTCTTCTCTACATGTCATGATAGTTTTGAAAGCTCAATTTGAAAGTGATGAGTTTACCTTTGTGAGAATTTGAGCCATCCATCATCATAATCATTTGGTGTGTTTTGCCCCATTGATTGCTTGCACAATATCCTTGGCTTGATTCTTGTTGATGCGTCCTAATTCACATGCATATCTGGAAATGATTGAGGCAATTTTGTTCTTATAAGCTTCTATCCAAATGGACTTACCTTGAATTAATCCCTTTGATAGCCCTTTTTGAGCCTTGTTTCCCTTTCCTTGTTTTGAAGCTCACTACAAGCCTTAAGTGAAAAACCATGATATCACTATATCCTTAAGGAATTTTGGAGCTTTGGAATTGTTTTGGGAATAAGTGTGGGGGGTTTTTGTTTCATTGGACAACTTGTTTTGTTGGCTATGCTTCATGATGTATTCTGGGCCATACTTGATGTACATTGTATATTGGTTAAATGTTGGACATGCTGAATGAAATGTTGTTTCTCAAAGGCTATAGGGTTCAAAAAAAAAATCGAAAAAAAAAAAATTCGAAAAAAGAAAAAGAAAAGCAATAAAGTTGAGTGAATAAGATCTTAAATGGCACAAGAATGATGAAACTCTTGGTTCTACTCTTCATGTTTAAATTTTATCTTTACTTCTTTTTATTTTCTTATTTTTTTTCTTAATATGCACTTATTCCCCATTGCTCCTCTATTCCTTTGGGATTTAGCCACTTATTCCATATTTCTCCATACCTTGTCCTTGGCCCCATTACAACCTTAAAAGACCTTTTGATCCTCATGTGCTTGTGTTTGTGGGTTGATTGTCAATTTTAGAATCTTGCCAAGTCTATGTGGTGTTTGCTTTCATGGGTGCTTTGAGGGTAAATAGTAGCCTAGACACTTGAGAGATAGAGTGTATATCTTGTGAGGCTTTATCACTTTTCATTCTTGAGCTGATTAACTATTTTTCCATGATTGGGTTGCTTGGATGATTTTCATGAATGTCTTGACTTTTTTGATCTCCTTATGTTAGATGTTACCCATTCCTTTCATTCCTTGATGTTCATTGAGAAATATATGAATGTTTTTGTTTGTCTCTCTTTGATATCCTTGGATTTTGTTCTTTGTTTCATTTTTCCCAGGAGTGCAAAAGGCTAAGTATGGGGGGTTTTGATGTGCCATCATTTTCTTCTATTTTCTAAACCCTTTTTGCACCATTTTAATCATTGATTGATCTTAATTGTCAATTAATTAGGCAGTTTTATTATTTGGGCTCATTTAGCTAATTTGATGTTTTTAATCTAATTTCAGGAATTAATGAAACATTGGGCTTAATTCGGATTTTGGTTGTGGACTTGAAGAGGGCAAATAAAGCAGCGCTTACCTTAGTTAATTTCTAATTAGGAAATTTCACAATTTTATTTTATGTTGTTCAGTGTTTATTTCGTTTTGGGCCAGAGTATTGTAATAAGGCCCAGTGACTTTGAGTGACTCTTTTTAAATAGCTGCCTTGGGATTCGTGAAGGCATTCTGTTATGCTATTTTCATTATTCAGAGCTTTGGTTTTAGGTTTTCACGTTTTTCTGTTCCCTTGTTACAGTTTTCGTTCTTAATGCAAATTTCTGTTTTCTGCTTCTAATTACGAGTTCATTCTTGCTTCTTCTTCTACTTTCATTTACGTTTCTGTTCATTTACGTTTCTGTTCATTTACGTTTCTGTTGATTTACGTTTCTGTTCATTTACGTTCTTGTTCATTTACGTTTCTGCTTCATGTTTCATTTGCATTTTCTGTTTGAATCCATGGAAGGCTAGATTTTCTGGTGTTGTTTCCTTTTGAGGACGAAGCCCAACTCTCTTTGAGGTTTCGTTTGTAATGTGGTTTCCTGGCAGTTTTCCCTTCACCAGTTATCCCAATTTCGTGAATATTAATCAGTGCATGCTTCATGTTCGATTAATTGCCTCTGAGCCTAACTTGCGTTCATACTTAATGGACGAAGGGCTAACTGGTGTATGTGGTGCCTAATCACGTATTGAAAACCCTAAGTTGATTTTCACTTAGTAAATTGAAATAGGGTTGGATTAAGTGGTTGACTGTTAGGGACGAATTCTCCATAACCCAGGATAAGAGAGTGGCTTCTGAATCAGAGGAAACAACCCGTTTTTAATATTAGTAGTTTCGTATTCCATTTTATTTGTTCTGCTCTTTAATTACCAAACAACCAACCCCCCCCCCCCCCATCGTTACTGTTACTGCAAGTATATTATGAACATTTGGCTTGTCACTGCTCGTTGGGAAACGACCTAGGATCACTTCCTAGTTACTGCATTTTCATGTTTATTTGATTCGGGTACGGCCTCGATCACCCCGGCACGAGCTATAATAATGCACAACGCCCACTCCCGAAAGATAACTTTTCTCCTATTCCCATGGCATACTCCGAGTTATGGCCTTCATTATTGGAGAATCATTTGGTGGTGGCCATACCAGGGAGGGTCTTCCAGCCACCCTACCCCAAGTGGTATGACCCGGGTGCCAAATGTGAGTACCATAGTGGAGCTCCCGGACACAACATTAACTCCTGCCTCTCGTTCAGGTATAAGGTGCAGCACCTGATTAGTGCCGGCTGGCTATCGTTTCAAGAAGAAGGCCCAAATGTTAAAACTAATCCGCTAGCTAGTCATAGAGGGGCTAGCGTGAACGCCGTCGAAGAGGGTGGGCCATCACGCGCAAAGAGGTTAGGAGAGGTGGCTACTTCTAGACGCTTCATCTACCAATCACTGCAAGCGGCGTGCATGGTCTCCCGTGGTGGAGACGAAAGGGACGAATGTTTGTTTCACCTCGGGGAGTCACACGACATGGAAACCTGTCCCGCGATGGAAGAATTGCTTCAGCGGCTCATGGACTGGGGGCAGCTTGAAGTGTCCAAAGGAGGGAAGGAGGAACCACATATTTGCATGCAGTCGGAAGAAAAGAAGGTTCCTCTAACCCCCAAGGCCCTAGTAATATGTTTCACTAGGAAAGAGACCGGCTCCACACCCGTATACCCCCGGACAGCGCCCAAGCCGATGCCTTTTGCATATCAAAGCAATAAGGCTATTCCGTGGAAGTATACCCCTCCCGCGTTCAGCGAAAGAGTTGCAACCGAAGTTGACTCCCTATCAGCTAAGGTGACCAACATCACCAGCCTCAGTTGCGTGACCCGCAGTGGCCGGGTGTTCACTTCCCTCCGCTCGGCGGAGTTGCCCTCCAAGGGGAAAGTGCCCATGGTCCAAGAGCCCACAGATGTAGCTACCCCCTCGAAAGAAGTAGATCCTCCGGTAGTAAGAGGGGCTGAAAAGAAAGAGGGTCTTCAAGGAAAAACAGTGACTTTGGAAGAGGCCCATGAGTTCCTCCGCCTCATCCAACAAAGCGAGTTTAAGGTAGTCGAGCAACTGAATAAAACTCCAACAAGGATCTCTTTGCTTGAACTGCTCATAAACTCCGAGCCTCATCGTGCGCTGTTGATAAAGGTCCTTAACGATGCCCATGTAGCACATGATATCTCAGTGGAGGGTTTCGAAGGCATCGTTAATCATATAACCACCAACAATTATATCATGTTTGCGGAAGAAGAGATTCCCGTTGAGGGGAGAGGACACAACAAGACTCTACATGTGTCGGTGAGATGTATGGACCATGTTGTCGCAAAGGTACTTATCGACAATGGATCAAGTTTGAATGTGATGCCGAAGACCACTTTGGAAAAGCTTCCTTTTAGTGCATCACGTTTAAAACCGAACTCGATGGTGGTGCGAGCCTTTGATGGTACTCGGCGGGAAGTGATGGGGGAAATCGACATTCCCATTCAGATAGGCCCCCACACTTGCAATGTGGTGTTTCAAGTAATGGACATAAATCCCGCCTATAGCTGTCTCTTGGGGAGACCTTGGATTCATGCGTTGGGAGTGGTCCCTTCAACGCTTCACCAGAAATTGAAGTTTGCAGTGGGTGGACTTTTGGTGATAGTATCGGGTGAAGAGGATATGTTGGTGAGCTGCCCCTCCTCCGCCCCATACGTAGAAGCGGCAGAAGAATCATTAGAAACGGCTTTCCAATCCTTCGAGGTGGTGAGCTGCGCCTCTGTGGAACCAAGTCTGTTGCTACCTTCTCTCTCCAACGTGGCCATAATGGTGGCACGTGTTATGCTCAGGAACGAATTTGAGCCCGGAATGGGTCTAGGCAAGGACGGCCTCGGAAATGCCGACGTAGTCGATGTTAAGGGAAATCCGTACAAGTATGGATTGGGGTACGAACCCGGGATGCCGGGGAGGAGGAATGTGCCGTCAAGATTTCGGGCAGACAGAGTATGGCCCAGCCGTCTTAGCCAATCTTTCACCAGTGCCAGAATGGTGTCCGAGGAAGAAGTGGTCGCAGTAGGAGAGGAGTTCCCTCAAGACCCACCAAATTTCGTGCAACCATGCCACCCCGATTCCCAAGTGGGGAACTGGCGCGTGATAAGCCAGTCATAAGTCTATACCGTTGATTCAATGTAATTAGAGCCTATAGATTTCCTTTCTCTTTTGTTTTGTGAAACCTACCTTATTAAATAAACAAAGAGATCTTGTTTCATCTGTTCTTGCAGTTTCACCTTTTCTCATATCATTTTGCATGTTTTTGTTTATTTTGTCTTGTTTGGTATAGATATGAGGGTCGATTCTTTGAAGATCCTAACAATGAGGGTTTGACGATCGATTTCGACCGAGATGTAAGCCAAATGATGAACGAGGAAGAGGAAGAGGACGTCCTTTCACCAGAGTTGGAGAGGTTGATCGCTCAGGAAGAACGTGAAATGAAGCCTCACCAAGAAGGAACCGAACTAGTGAACTTAGGGACCGGAGAGGAAAAGAAAGAGGTAAAAGTGGGAACCAGTATGACCGCACCTATCCGCCAAGGCTTGATAGTCCTTCTTGGAGAATATCAAGACGTCTTTGCGTGGTCATACCAAGACATGCCCGGTTTGGATTCCGACATTGTGCAGCATAAGTTACCGTTGAATCCTGGGTCTTCCCCGGTTAAACAAAAGCTACGAAGGATGAGACCCGATATGTCTTTGAAGATCAAAGAAGAAGTAAGAAAGCAATTTGATGCAGGTTTCTTAGCTATGGCGCGGTACCCGGAGTGGGTGGCCAACATTGTCCCGGTCCCGAAAAAGGACGGCAAGGTTCGAATGTGTATAGACTATCGGGACTTAAACCGAGCCAGTCCTAAAGACAATTTTCCTCTGCCACACATTGATGTATTGGTAGATAATACAACTAAGTTCGCCCTTTTCTCATTTATGGATGGTTTCTCGGGGTATAATCAAATAAAAATGGCACCCGAAGATGTAGAGAAGACCATTTTCGTCACCCTATGGGGGACGTTCTGCTATAAAGTGATGGCCTTCGGGCTCAAAAATGCTAGGGCAACCTGTTAGCGGGCCATGGTGGCATTGTTCCATGACATGATGCATAAGGAAATAGAGGTCTACGTAGATGACATGATTGCCAAATCTCGGACTGAGGATGAACACCTCGTCAATCTACATAAGCTGTTCGGAAGGTTGCGGAAATACCAATTGAAGCTAAACCCAACCAAGTGTACCTTTGGGGTAAAGTCGGGAAAGTTGCTGGGATTTATCGTAAGTCAGAAAGGGATAGAGATAGATCCCGAGAAAGTGAAGGCCATCCTTGAAATGCCGGAACCACGCACGGAGAAGCAAGTTCGGGGGTTCTTGGGCAGGTTGAATTATATCGCGAGATTTATCTCGCAACTCACCCCTACCTATGAGCCCATTTTCAAGCTATTACATAAAAACCAGGCGGTCCTGTGGAACAGTGACTGCCAAGAGGCCTTCGAGAAGATCAAACAACGTCTCGCAAATCCCCCGGTGCTCATGCCACCTGTAACAGGAAGACCTCTTTTCCTGTACATGACCGTGTTGGATGAGTCTATGGGGTGCATGTTGGGTCAGCATGATGATTCTGGGAGAAAGGAGCAAGCCATCTACTATCTAAGCAAGAAGTTTACCGCATGTGAGATGAATTACTCAATGCTGGAAAGGAGGTGTTGTGCTCTGGTATGGGCATCACATCGGCTTAGGTAGTACATGCTCAGCCATACCACATGGCTTATTTCCAAAATGGATCTCGTGAAATACATCTTTGAGAAACCGGCCCTCACGGGACGAATCGCTAGGTGGCAGATACTATTATCTGAATTCGATATCGTTTACGTCACCCAAAACGCGGTAAAGGGAAGCGCCTTGGCAGATTATTTGGCCCAGCAACCCCTCCAGGATTATCGGCCGATGCACCCTGAGTTCCCAGATGAAGATATGATGGCCCTATTCGAAGAGAAGCGGATGCACGAGGACATAGACAAATGGATTGTTTGCTTCGATGGGGCATCTAATGCTTTGGGCCATTGAGTAGGGGCAGTCCTTGTATCCCCGGATGATCAGTGTATTCCTTTCACGGCTATGCTAGGTTTTGATTGTACCAACAATATGGCCGAGTACGAAGCATGCGCCCTCGGGGTTCAGGCGGCCATTGATTTTGATGTAAAACTACTCAAAGTGTATGGAGACTCAGCTTTGGTGATACGCCAGTTGAAAGGAGAATGGGAAACTAGGGATCCGAAGTTGATACCCTATCAAACTCACATCTTGAGGTTAGCCAAGTACTTTGACGACATTTCTTTCCACCACATACCTCGGGAAGAGAATCAAATGGTTGATGCATTAGCCACCCTGGCATCCATGTTTCAACTTGCCCCACACGGGGATCTGCCGTACATCGAATTCAGATCTCAGGGCAGGCCGGCCTATTGTTATGCAATAGAGGAAGAGGGGGATGGGAAACTGTGGTATTTCGACATCAAACAATATGTCGAGAACAAAGAATACCCACCAGGGATTTCTGACAATGACAAAAGGACGTTGAGAAGATTGGCTACTGGTTTCTTTGTAAGTGGTACCATCCTGTACCAACAGAACTACGACATGACCCTCCTACGATGCATAGATGCCAAAGAGGCGAACTTCGTGATTGAGGAGATCCACGAGGGTTCATTTGGGACACATGCCAATGGGCATGCCATGGCCATGAAGATCCTTAGGGCCGGTTATTACTGGCTCACCATGGAGAGCGATTGCTGCGCCCATGTAAAGAAGTGTCATAAATGTCAGGCATAAGCGGACAATGTCAATGTTCCGCCACATCCTATGAATGTTATGTCCGCCCCTTGGCCTTTTTCAATGTGGGGGATAGACGTTATTGGGGCCATCAAACCCAAGGCTTCGAATGGTCACCGCTTCATTCTTGTGGCGATAGACTACTTCACCAAATGGGTCGAAGCAGCTTCTTATACCAATGTCACGAGGAGTGTGGTAGTCAGATTCATCAAGTGGGAGCTAATTTGTCGATATGGACTCCCTAGGAAGATCATCACTGACAATGGCACCAATCTGAACAACAAGATGATGCAGGAAATGTGCGAGAATTTCACGATCCAGCATCATAACTCCACCCCTTATCGGCCAAAGATGAATGGGGCTGTAAAGGCTGCAAATAAAAATATTAAGAAGATTTTCTAGAAGATGACTGTGTCATACAAAGATTGGCATGAGATGTTGCCTTTCGCCCTACATGGATATAGAACTTCAGTACGAACTTCTACTGGGGCAACGCCGTATTCCTTGGTTTATGGGATGGAAGCAGTACTCCCATTTGAGGTAGAGGTTCCTTCTCAGAGGATAATAGCAGAGTCAGGCCTAGGAGAGTCAGAATGGGCTCAATCACGCTACGACCAACTCAACCTTATTGAAGGTAAGCATTTGACGGCCATGAGCCATAGGCGTCTGTATCAACGAAGGATAAAAAACGTGTTTGACAAGAAGGTACGTCCGCGCAAGTTTAACGAGGGGGACCTTATGCTGAAGAAGATGTCCCACGCTGTTAAGGACAATCGAGGCAAGTGGGCCCCGAATTATGAAGGACCTTTCGTGGTGAAAAGAGCTTTTTTTGGGGGTGCTCTGATACTCACCAACATGGATGGCGAGGAGCTGCCCTCACCCGTGAACTCCGATGTCGTTAAACGATATTACGCTTAAAGGCTGGGGCAATCGAGAGAACCATTGCATGTTTCTTATTTCTGAGTTTTTTCTCGTTCTTCTTGGTTTCCTCTAGGGATTCCCATTCACTGTATTTGTCTCGTTTCTTTAAAAAGAAAAGATAGGCGAGGTTTCAGTCCTCCCTTTGGTTTCAAAACCTTGTGTTTAGTTTGTAATAACCTGAGCCCTCTTCGCTCGGTTCATGGGGGTGCCCCAAACGCTTAAATTTAAAATGGAACCTAATCAGCCTTCACTAAGGAAATCATCGCATTAGAAACATTCATACATGCACATGCACATGCATATCTTGTGGTAGCAGGGAGCAGAATCGTCTTAGGCCACGGTCAGAAGTCAAGACAAGTCAATGGCGGAAATCAACCAAGGTAAGAGGATGACCGGTCACGATTGGCCGCGTATTGTTTGTCTCCTACTTGCAGGTACTTAGGGATGGAGGCAAATGGAGGATAGGGTCACGGCCGACCGTCGTCTCTTCTCGGCACTAGACAAGCAGAGAACGTCGCTGCAAGACAGTCCAGTATCCTTTGAATTCACAGTATTTTATTACTATCGTTTGTTTTAAATAAGTAATCGACGCCTAACTCTAACTTAAGTAGGTTCAAGTAGGCAAACGCTAAATCATAAGGGGGGGGAGGCATGATTAATGTCACACCAAAAAAAAAATTTTGTGCAGGTTAGCTCGCCTGGGTGAGCAACCCCTGCATTCAAAATATAAAAACGAGGGAGGGGAACGTTTTTGTACCCAAACCCCCCCCCCCCCCTCATTCAAAAGAGAGAACTCTCTAAGGCTTGCGGTTTTTGCTCCCCTAAGCCACTTTTGGTTGCGTTTTGCTTTCATTTTCGTTGTTTCTACTCACTCCAACAAGTAAGTATTCAATCCTTGAGTTTTTTGCTTTCCGTCGGTGCATTTGTTCATTTTGGTGCTCTAAATTGTGAGAACATGCTCATGCTTGTGGGGCAGTTTTGGGTTGCTTTTTATGCTTGATTTGTTGAGTTAAGGATTTGTGTGAGAAGGCTTTAGGCCTATGGTGTATTCTGAAGCAATGGGGCATGCCACATTGCCCTCATTCTCTTGCAATTTATGTCTAAACATGCGCCCACCAAGTGCTCGGTGAAATGCCCCAATGACGTATGAATCTGATTTTGTAAGATTAGGATGGTGGGACTGTTGTATATATGTAGGGACAGCATAGGAAATTCAAAATAGGTGCCCAAATGCAATTCCAAGCTTAGGAACCCAAACTTGTAGCTTCAATGCAAGGAAACATACTCATGGCTAAGAACCCAAATTTTGGTTTTAGAATTAGAAAAGCATGAAAATTAGGACTTGCTTGTGAGAGTTTTTGCTCGAATTTGGGCTGCCCCATGTTTGATACTTTGCATAGAGGTAGCATGGAAAACACCTTGCAATAGTGTGTATATATAGGTAAATAAAAGGGGCATGAAATTCTTTGCAAAGGGTGAATGAATATTGAGGTCGCTTCCTAAATGAATGTATGATAGCACGGAATTCCCTTTTAAATGCAAGTGTGTGCATAATGCAAATAGCTTGCCAATATGCATAAGTGTGAGTGAAACAATAAAAGTTCGTATGATATATATTTCAAATATGTGTAGGTAGTTTGTAATAGCAAATGTTTAGGATGTAATTAAGTGTAAATTTTGACGCAATGCCTTGAGCGTAAAAGTGTATGTTCTTTTCAAAATGCATACGTATGTGCGACAATTAGAATGTGTCGGATGTCCTTGTATGTTGGCATAAATAGTAGGATATTCTACACATACGCGTGTGCATAAATAGATTACATGAGTTCGTCCTGAAATCAGAGGGATTAGCATGTCATTTTTATGTTAAGATAAGCATTATCTTGTAAAACTAACTTCCCAAATGTTTATTCTCGCAGGAAATGGCCCCAAGGAAGCTTGCCTCAAAGAGATCCAGGAAGGATAAAGCGGCTGAAGGAGCCAGTTCCGCTCCCGAATATGGCAGTCATCGTTTTAGGAGCGCTGAGCACCAGCAGCGCTTCGAGGCCATCAAGGGATGGTCATTTCTCCGAGAGCGACGCATCCAGCTCAGGGACGACGAGTATACCGACTTCCAGGAGGAGATAGTTCGACGGCGGTGGGCATCGCTGGTTACCCCCATGGCCAAGTTCGACCCAGACATAGTCCTCGAGTTTTATGCCAATGCTTGGCCTACAGAGGAGGGTGTACGAGATATACGATCCTGGGTGAGGGGTCAGTGGATCCCATTCGATGCGGCTGCTCTCAGCCAGTTCCTGAGATATCCTTTAGTGCTGGAGGAGGGCCAGGAGTGCGAGTATGGCCAGAGGAGGAACCGGGCTGATGGGTTTGATGAGGAGGCTATCGCCCAATTGCTGTGTATACCAGGGCAGGATTTTGCCCGGACTGCTGCTGGAAGACGGGTGCGGATCATGCGCACCAACATGACCACCCTGACCTAGAAATGGATGACGTTGCTGCTCAGCAACCTCCAGCCTGGCGATCATAATTCCGACCTCCCCCTGCCGAAGTGTCAGTTGGTGTACGCCATCCTGACACAGATGAGCATTCACGTGGCTCAGTTAATCGTTGATGCCATCTATCTATTTGCAGGTATGGCGCCTACCAGGCACCCTCTGGACCCGGATAAGTCCAACAGGGCCCTGGGATTTCCTGCTTTGATCACAGGACTCTGACAATCGTTCGGAGTCCCCGTCGCACCTAGCAAGGTGATTCGGCCGCCCATCACCCGAGCTTTTATTGAGAAGTATTGCACGCAGAGACAGGCCCAGGGGGATGCTCCGCAGGCCGCAGACGCGCCGCCACTTCATCAGGCTGGCCCAGCTGGATCATTTGATACGGAGCAGTATTTACGGCATTTGGTTCGCCAGCAGGCGGCCAACCACCGGGCGCTTGTACAGACCCATGATTGTCTTTACCAGTTGAGCCTCAGCCTGCAGAGCCAGGGTTTTACTTCCTTTCCATGCCCTACTCCGGATCAGTTCAGGGCAGAGGTCGCATGGCCCTGAGATTGGCTTGAGGCCCAGGCAGGAGAGGCACCAGTAGAGGCTCCCGACGAGGCAGATGAGGCCCGCAAGGACGAGGAGATGACCGATTTGCTTGATTTCTTGGGAGGGAGCGGAGCCACATGATTGGGAGATCCCTAGATCCGTATTTCTTTTTATGTTATGTTTATGTTTCAATTTTTTCCTGTTACATATCATCTTATTTTTGTTTAACTAAGGGACTAACGTTTGTTTCGTGTTGATTGACTTTTGTTTGGTACATACATATCGTTTGAGTCGTTACGTTAGTACTTGTTTCGCTGTTGTCAATAGTGTTTGTAGAAATTCCGGAATCGCGTAGAATTTTTTCATTTAGGAATGTCGTCCTAAAAATAAAATGAACCAAAATCATGATAAAAAAGAGAGAAGTGTAGTGAATAAAATGTCTGCGTATATAAAGAAAAAGGAAAATGTGCATAGAAGGGTTTTTATAAAAAATACGTGTAGAGGGATTCTTGTGTGTGTGAACGAGTGTATATAAAGAAACTTTTGTATGAACCATAGGTGTGCGTTGGAGAAAAACGAAAAAGAGCTTTGAATGTAAATAGGATTTGACCATGTGACGTAAAGAGAGAGAGTTCCAATGCATATACAGAAAAGGTTTGTCATGTATAAGAGTGTAGATATACAAAGAAAAATTTCTTCATAGAGGACCATAGGTGTATAATTTTGTGAATATATAAAAATGAAACAAAAAGGAAAAAGAAAGAAAGACCGCGAAGGTCGACATGTTATAGTTAAGAAGTATAAATCATTCGTAAAGAGCAAATGTATCTTCTGGAAACAAGGGACTGATGCTAAGAGTTTATTTTCCGGAATAACCGAGATAAGAATGGATGAATTCGTTGAACTGATGGGAGAACATAATTTGGAAACATTGGGTCGATTTGTGTAAATTCCCAACCATAGTATCACAATGCCATAAACGGAATGCTTGAGTGCCCACCTGGCTGTAGCCGTGACTAATTTTGCACGTTGTTTCCAAATCATCATTGTCGCGCGTGCCTTATGGAATAATATGGAGGTTCGGCCCGAGACCGACACCTTGACACCCAAATTTGTTTTGCCCAGATGTCAAGATTGGTTTCCCGCGATAAAAAGCCCCATGGAAACACAACCTTAGAACTTTGGCCTATCAAAAGAAACCTCATCCTTTCCCCGGAAGCAAAGGACAGCGGAATCTCCTCAAGGGAGAGCGAATAGAATGCTAAAACCCGATTTCCCAAAGAAAGGAATGGAGAAGGAGAAGTGAAAAGAAAGAAAAGGAAGAAATAGAAAGAAAAAAAATGAAAACAAAAGGAGAAGAAGGATTCCCGATCAAAGGTCGGGAGAAAGTAAAAAGGAAAATATCGGAGGAAAATAGAGTAATTCTCGATCAATGAAAGAAAGAGAACAGGAAATCTTCAGACCAGATGAATTTTCGGCAAGATAAGTGGTTGTCGGCAAAGGAAGACCCATTTTCGGTGTCTCTTCCTTTCGAATCGTCGTTCTAGACTGGCGATATCCCGCCCCACATAAAAGGAAAAGACCAAAACACTCAGCTTTCTCTCCAAAACACTACCCTCGAGAAAATCCTATTGGTCCGTGATTGTACGTTTGATCTTTGATTCGATAGGAAATCGTGTGCAAAATAAAGTCATGGTGTAGTTATGGTTTGGGATTAGGGTAAAACACTGGCCTGTGTGAGTTTTTATACGCTATGAGTGATTTATTCCCAGTTTCAGCTTAACCCAATGTTTCCCCTGCATGTTCATTTAAAAGCTAAATGTTGACATCCTGCCCTTCATTTTCGGTCACAAGGAAGATTACACTTGGCATGAATATATTGTTTCTCTAAGATATGGTGCTCTCGCGAATGATTTATTTCTTTTTTCTTTGCAAAAAGCAGGTTCGCCTTTTTAGGTGGAAAAACCCAGTGGACCGTTCGGTCCTGCCAACAAATCTTATTCAGAGACCCATGAATTGATTGCCTAGCACTGTTCATGCGTCCTCCACCATCGAGTCTGGAGCCCCGCGAATTGATTGCCTAGCACTGTTCGCCAATTCTCCATTCCCCAATCTTATTCGGAGACCCATGAATTGATTGCCTAGCGCTGTTCATGCGTCCTCCACCATTGAGTTTGGAGCCCCGCGAATTGATTGCCTAGCGCTGCTCGCCAATTCTCCATTCTCCAATCTTATTCGGAGACCCATGAATTGATTGCCTAGCGCTGTTCATGCGTCCTCCACCATCGAGTTTGGAGACCCCGCGAATTGATTGTTTGGCGCTATTCGCCAATCCTCCATCCTTGCCTTTTTTTGGAGCCCCATGAATTGCGTTTTCGTTCATGCATCCTCCACCCAAAGAGTTTGGAGCTATGCTTCATGATTGACTAGTGAGGACCCTCTAGTGCAATCCTCCATCCTCGCCTTTTTTCAGAGCCCCATGAATTGCGTTTTCGTTCATGCATCCTCCACCCAAAGAGTTTGGAGCTATGCCTTGTGATTGACTAGTGAGGACCCTCTAGTGCAATCCTCCATTCTCCAGAGTTTTTCATCGTCAAGGGCGGATCCTCTTGACTGGGAAATGTGATCTTTGTTATTTTCCCGATTGATTCCTTTGCCAAATGTGTATATGTATATTATATTTGTTGTTCTTGTTGTTGTTTGTATTTTGTTTTGTGTTGTGCAGAAAAAAAGAAGGAGTAGAGACGAGAGTTGTCACGGACTAATCACGGAAAGGGCAAGACGGACGAAATCAGTGTCTTATCTTTGCTTTCCTCTTATCTCCGATAAAAGGTAAGTAAAGAGGGGTAACTGTCATACCCTAATTTCGTCCTGGGATTATTACTTGATGACATGCAACCTTTGGTTGGCCGCTTTGAGATACTTGGCATCCTTTGTTGCACAATATGTGAAGTCCCGAGACGTGTCGAAAATCAAAAGGAAGCAAGCTTATGCGATCCGTGAAATTCCGTAATGTGGCGGAAATCGAAAAGAGGTGTTTTTGCGCACCCGTGAGCCTCGCCTCGCTCGCCTGCAAAAGGGCATGTTGCGACACATTGTAAAAGAATTCTATGCAAACCTCTATGACCCCGAGGATAAATCACCTGAGCAGGTGAGGGTGAGAGGTCATCTGATTAAGTTTGATGAAGACATGCTTAACACTTTCTTGAAGACCCCTGTTATTGTGGAAGAGGGGGAATCACTCTGTGCTTATTCTAGATTTTCACTCCTGAGGCCTGATCCTCAGAAGTTGGCTGCTAAGCTCTATATCCCAGGGAGGGGATTCGAGCTTAATGCTGATGGGCAACCCTTGAAGATTCTAAGGAAGAACATGACTACATTAGCTCAGACATAGAGTGTTCTTTCCTTCTCAAACTTGATTCCCACCTCCCACACTCCTGATGTCACTCTTGACAAGGCCAGACTCATCTATGGCATTATTATGAAGATGGGACATGAACGTGGGGTACCTCATCTCCCACCAGACCTCCCTCACTGCTCAGCATGACACATCCAGACTTGGATTCCCAACCTTGATTACAGCTTTGTGTAAGGCTAGGGGAGTTCAGTCTGACTCGAGATCCTTGGAGAGCCTGAGTCCTGCCATAAATTTCGCATACATTAAGAAGAACTGTTGGAATCTTGATGATCCAACAGTAACTTTTAGAAGGCCAGAGGAAAGAGATCCGAGGCCCCTTCCATTTCAGCACCAGAGATAGGAAGTCCTTCTTCTTCTACACTTCCTCCACAGAGATCCCAGTGATTCCTCCAGCACCTTCACAGATTCCACTTCCAGCTCCTCTCTCTGTAGGTCTAACAGATTTTATTTTTACTCCACAGATGTTGCACTCCATGCTCCAGAGCATCCATAGGAGGTAATCCATCATCATGCAGAGCCTTCAAGGCTTGGGCTTGCCCTCTATTATGAGCATGGAGGAGTTTGATGCTCAGGTGGCCTGGCTAAGAGACCAGCCCTCTTCCTCTGGAGGGGGGGTGCCTCTGCAGCTCAGGAGCCTGTGACTAAGGAGCCTCTAGCAGCAGCAACAGAGGATGAGGATGAGCTCACTCCTCCTGAGCCTTTTGATTTTGATGCAGGTACACATATGGCTTAGGAGGAGGAGGCTACTCCAGAGCAGATTCCAAAGTCATCTCCAACACCTGCGCATGCACTTGATGATGCCACACCAGTGGTGGAGCCTGAGCAGACAATTCAGGATTCTTTAACAGCTCTAGCATTGGATCTTAATGAAGACCAGCCACAGGAGGAGCAGGACGTTTAAATTTTTTGCATTCTAAACACTTTAGTTATTCTTAGTTATTTTATGATTATGTCATTTAAATTTCAGCTTTTATGTTTCCGTTCTTTAAATTTCAGCATTTAAATTTCAGTAGCATAGTTGTTTGTTTGTTTGTACAAAAAGCTTGATTGAACAATGAATTGGTTGAACATTGTATGCAGTGGCTTATTTGGTATGGAATGAGTGTTTGAAAGTGATTGATCGAGCAAATGTATGAATTGAATGGATTGGGATGATTGGATGATTGTTTTGATCAAGTTTGCCATCATTCGAAGATAATGAGCGTATGATTGGAATTATGTCTGAAAATGTTAGTCGGTTGTCAGATTGATTGTGAAGGAATGCATTAACCGTATCCCGGTGAGGGTGTGATCTTTAAAATTTCTAGAGAAACGACTATCATTTAGTGATGATTTTTGCATGAATCTCTAAAGTATGGATTGGATGCATGAACTTGAGGATGATGAAGGCCATGTTTGATTTTGAATAGCTACTTAGCCAAAAAGCTAACCTTGTGATTGAATGAATTATCCCTTGCACCTAGTTTGAGCTGAATGAATTGATTGATTGATTGAACCTCGAGCCTATTCAGTTGTATCTTCTGCTACCTTATTTTAGGTTGTAGGAGAGCATCATCCACAAAAGATGTTTCAAGGAAAATTTGTCCCAAATTTGGGGGAGTTATTATCAAGGTAAATTTGTTCCAAATTTGGGGGAGGCACTAGGTAAGGATTGAAATGGTCAAAGAAAATAGTATATACACATTGTTTCTATTCTATGTGTTAACAAAAGTTGTAAGTATAAATAAAGTTAACAAGTGTGTATGCTATAATTTCAGGTATGAAAGCTAAGTGCCTAAGAAAATGGGCAAATATGGGGAAGGAATGAATGAAAAAGTGAAGGTTATTCTATGGATAAATGCTCTCCTAGAACCTAAGCTTTTGAGTCCAAGAAAAACCATGAATTATTGGCAGCCTAACCCCATTACAAGCCTAGAAAGTCCTTCGGATTCATTTTTGTGTGTTCATTACTGTATGATACGAGATAAAATGCAAAGGTTGGAACTTGTGTTGGTTGTTTATGATGGAATAAGCCTAAACACTTGAGTTTGAGTGAAACAATGACTGTGAGGTTTTGGTTGCTGATCCTTCCTTGATTTTTGTCATGCTTGCCAGCTTATTTCAGTTGTGACTCTAATACTTGTGCTCTTATCTTTGAAAAAATGCATGCTTGTGAGAAGTAATTGATTTAAGCATTCCATGGTATTCAATTCATATGGTTGATATACTTGATGAATCAAACACCATTTTCTTTTGATTGGCCACTATCTTTATCACTTGAGGACAAGTGAACTATTCTTTCTTTGCTTGAGGACAAGCAAAACTGTAAATTTGGGGGAGTTTGTTAGCGGCTCTATACAACTAACTTTTGTATAGAAATCATTTTCTAAAACTTGTATAATTCCCCAATTTATTGTTATTTTGTAGTGATTTTTGTAAATAAATTTTGTTTTATGGATAAAGTTGTCTCTAGAATATGTCCATTGGATTTAATGATGAAATATGTGCAATTTCAGGTGAAAAAGAGGCTAAGTCGTGAAGTGCCAAAAGTGACAGTTGAGCTTAGCTCAGCAATTGGACTAAGCGTGCATCCACCGCTAAGCACAGCTTTAGCGCACTTAGCGCGATAGAAGAATTTGGCAGGGCATCAATATCAAGGCTGCACGCTAAGCGCGAGATCAGTGCGCTAAGCGCAGCAAGTGCCTTCAGCCAGGCTAAGTGCAAGACTGGCTCTAAGCCCAATTTCACTTACCCGCGCTAAGCGCGAGGGTGGCACTAAGCGCAACATCACAATTTCAGAGCCTATTTAAAGCCTATTTTATGTTGAATTAGGGTAAGCAGATGATTGGCACAGATTCTAGAGCAGCCACAGTGCCTATTTCGGGAAAAGAGCCCTAGAAGCAGCAAAAAGGAGCAACTTTTGCAGAGACACCTAGGTTTTGTAAGCTTATTATTGTTAGGGTTTCTTCTGTAATGGCTGGCTAAACACCCTAGTTGGGGATTTCTAATTAATAGCTGATGTAAATACCTAATATCTAATTGATTGCGTTTTCTGTGTTCAATGCTTCATTCAATGCTTAATGTTTGTGTCGCAACCTACCCTTCGGCGGGAGGGCGACGCGTGACTCGCGGGATGCGTGTTCCACGAAAGGAATACGCGCGGAGTCGCCACCAACGTTTATTTGAGGAAAACGTCGGAAAAACCGGAAAAGACGCGATCTACGAACTTTTTAGTGAAAGGTTCGGGAGTTGTATTTACGCACGGGGAAGGTATTAGCACCCCACACGTCCGTCACAAGGGACGACAGCCTTTAATCGAATGTGCAAACATGACTTTGATTTTTACGTTCCCTTTTATGTCCTTATATCCTTTTTATATTTTTCCTTTTTTGTGGTCGACAAGGGTGTTTCCCTTTGCTCCTACGTATTCCTCAATTTGGGATGAGAAAATCAGACCTACGTAGTTCTTTCGGAACAAAGTGTTTGGTTAAGTTGTTTTTGTCTTTTTTTGCAAAATATGTTGTTATTGAACAAAAGGTCATTTAAGGTGTTGGACCATTAAACGGTCTTTTGATTTTGAAAGGAGAGAAACATTAAGGCGTTGGACCATTAACGATCTCTTGTTTTTGAAAGGAGAGAAACGTTAAGGCATTGGACCATTAACGATCTCTTGGGGTGGTTGACAAAAGCGGGGCTTTTTCTCCTACGTATCCTCAATTGCGATGAGGAAATCAGACCTACGTAGTTCTTGCTTATCAAGCGATTCTTTTTTACTTAAGTGGTGATCATTTTAAGGCGTTGGACCTTAAAAATGATCCATTTTACTTAGTGAGAAATTGAAATGACAAACTTCAAAAGCCTATTTTTGTGGACGAGCTTGACTAGGCGAGTTGATTTTAGCCTTAGTTTCACTTTAGTTATTAATCAATTCGATTAAGAATGAGAAATCCCAAAGAGAAAACGTCTGATTGATTTTCCGCTTTATTTTACTAAAAGATGTTTTTTTGATTATTATATTATTTTTTACCTCTCTTTTTTTTTTATTTCCAACGTGGTTACGGCACGACCGAATGGTCAAAATTCATTTTAACCGAAGTTAACGGATAATACAATTCAAACGTTCGGTGGAAATTTATTTTATTTTTAAGTTAAGCGAGAAATGACTTAAGTAAAATGGCTTAAGCACGTCAAGAGGGGGTATAAAAAGTAAACGAAACGGGAATAAAAATACACAAAACACAATGTGGACCACCATGGGTGCATAGAATGAATCGAAAAGCTTAGTTCGAGGTACTTACCCGTTGAAGATCGAAGAACGATGAAGAACGAATGAAGAACGTCGAAGAACGGTTGAAACCTTTGCGAAATTCCTCACGGAAAACGTTACGGAAACGTTTCGGAAGCGCCTCGGCTTAGATTTTCTTCACGGAAACAATTTTTCCAAGCAAATTCGAAAGAGAGAGAAGTGCCTAAGGGGCTGAACCCTTTTCTTCTTCACTTCCTCCCCTATTTATAGCAAAATAGGGGAGGTGGTTGCCGCCCAGCTCGCCCAGGCGAGCCAGGTTGCTTCCTCCAGAAGCAACAGCCTTCTGGAGGAATATTCTGGAGGGCCCAAGTGGGCCTGGGTGCTATTTGCACCCCCATTTTTACTAAGTACACCCCCCTCTGCTTTTTTTGGTGATTCTTTTTTCGTAAAGTTACGGAAACTTACGAATTTCGTAACGATACTTGTTTTCTTTCCGTAAGGTTACGAAACCTTGCGGATTACATAATCATCCCCCTTTTGACTTACGGAATGTTACGGAACCTCACTTAATTATGCAATGATGCTTCCATTTGATTTCCGGTGTGTCACGGAAACTTACGGATTGTGCATCATATATTTTTTTTGGTTTTTCGGCATGTCCTGGAATTTCACAAATTGCCTAATGATGGGTGCCAAGCACCTCACAAAGGACCAAAGAAAGGTCGCATGTCATCCAGCAAACGTCCCCGGACGAAATTAGGGTATGACAGTTGCCCCTCTTTACTTGTCTTTTATTGGAGATAAAAGGAAAGTAAAGATAAGACACTAATTTCGTTCCTCTCGATTTGACGAGAGTCGCGGGCGACTATAAAATTTCCACATGCAAATGACTTGTTGTTCCCAGAACATCACAAATTGCCTAATGATGGGTGCTAAGCACCTCACAAGGACCAAAGAAAGGTCGCATGTCATCAAGCAAAGGTCCCCGGACGAAAATTAGGGTATGACACTAATTTCGCTCCTCTCGGTTGACGAGAGTCGCGGGTGACCATGAAATTTCCGCATGTAAATGACTTGTTGTTCCCGGAGGAACAAAAGGTGCAGAAGATTATGTCAGCCTCTGCATGCTATCGAGCGTTCTGTCTTACAGATAGCAAAAGAATGTTTATACGGATAACCACTCGGGTATTTCCGCGTATCATCGGGCCCGCCGCCTCTGGATGATACAAGGGTGCAGAATGACCAAATTTTGTCTCTGCTTGTCATCGGGCCCGCCGCCTCTGGATGACAAAAGGGTGCGGATAACCGTAAGGTATCTCCGCGTATCATCGGGCCCGCCGCCTCTGGATGATACAAGGGTGCAGAATGACCAAATTTGGTCTCTGCTTGTCATCGGGCCCGCCGCCTCTGGATGACAAAAGGGTGCGGATAACCGTAAGGTATCTCCGCGTATCATCGGGCCCGCCGCCTCTGGATGATACAAGGGTGCAGAATGACCAAACTTGGTCTCTGCTTGTCATCGGGCCCGCCGCCTCTGGATGACAAAAGGGTGCGGATAACCGTAAGGTATCTCCGCGTATCATCGGGCCCGCCGCCTCTGGATGACAAAAGGGTGCGGATAACCGTAAGGTATCTCCGTGTATCATCGGGCCCGCCGCCTCTGGATGATACAAGGGTGCAGAATGACCAAACTTGGTCTCTGCTTGTCATCGGGCCCGTCGCCTCTGGATGACAAAAGGGTGCGGATAACCGTAAGGTATCTCCGCGTATCATCGGGCCCGCCGCCTCTGGATGATACAAGGGTGCAGAATGACCAAACTTGGTCTCTGCTTGTCATCGGGCCCGCCGCCTCTGGATGACAAAAGGGTGCGGATAACCGTAAGGTATCTCCGCGTATCATCGGGCCCGCCGCCTCTGGATGATACAAGGGTGCACGTCACATGACCTCAGGGTCAGTATGACAAAGATTATGGGGCGGCCGACAAAAGCAAGGCTCTTGCTCCTACGTATCCTCCAATGAGGAACTCAGACCTACGTAGTTCTGGATAACTTGTGAGACTTTAAAAGTCTCCATCGGAAAATGCTGACATCTCCGGAAAGGGCGCAGATGACCATATTGGCCTCTGCTCGTCAATCACACTTGGGGTCACTGAATGACGAGGTGCGGATAACCGTAAGGTGTCTCCGCGGGCTACCAGCTCTTGAGTTATGGCAACAAAAGGCGGTATGGTCGACAAAAGCGAGGCTCTTGCTCCTACGTATCCTCCAATGAGGAACTCAGACCTACGTAGTTCTGGAACTTGTGAGACTTGAAAAAGTCTCGGTGTTTTCTCCACTAAAATGCAAACATGCTTTAGCAAAGAGACAAATATTCCAACTGATTTAGAGCAGCATATGCTTTTTTGAGTGAAAAACAATGCGTCTATCGGGGAAGGAGAGTCTGCTGATGAAATCTCCCATAACCATAAATGAGATTTTGGATGTTAGCATTTCGTTTCTAAATGACCATTTAGAGGAAACACTGGGTTCGACAAAAATAGAAGAAATCCACTCAAAGTGTATCAATCTCGCACAGGTAAGTGTTTCATCCTAATTCCGAACCATAGATATGTCATGACTTGACTTTGCAAATTATTTCCTATCAAATCAAAACTTACATGCGTGATCATGGATCAAATAGGACTTCCCTTGGGAATGGGTTCTTTTGGGGAGTTTTTCGGCTTTTGATTATTTTTTGCCTTTTCCTTTTCTGTTTTGGTTTTGCGCGAGGCGAACAAGTCACCGACGCACAGGATTTTGGTTGGTAATCAAAGGGAGAAGACCACTTTAGGTCATGGTTTCCTTTTCTTTCTTTTGTTCATTTGATGACAATTCTGTACTGTTCAGATATTGTCTGGTCCAAAGACCTCTCTGCACATTTCTTCTGGTTTCTTTGACCAGGAGCTTCCTTCTTTTTTACTTTCTCCCATTCTTTGGTTGGGAATTTTCTTTCTTTTCTTTTTTCTTTCTCCCACTCTTTGATTGGGAATTTCCTTTCTTTTCTTTTTTCTCTTTCTCCCACTCTTTGATTGGGAATTTCCTTTCCTTCCTTTTTTGCTTTCTCTTTGATTGGGAATTTCCTTTCCTTCCTTTTTTGCTTTCTCTTTGATTGGAAATTTCCTTTCCTTCTTTTTTTTTTTGCTTCCGAGGGTAAGGTTTATGGTGAGTCAGGATTTTGGCTCAAGGCTTGTAGAATGGCTAGACATGATACATGTCAGGGTTTGGTTTGGTTCAAGGATAAAAAGGGATGCCCCACATTATTTCCATGACACAAATGCAAAAATGATGATTTGGAAATTTTATGCAAAACTGGTTATGCATGCACCTATGCGGACGCTCAAGTGTCAAATTTTTATGGTCATGTGATGCTAGGGCTCAGGATTCATTTCCTCTATTTTAAATCAACCCAATGTTTCCAAAATATGTTCTTTTATCAATTTGTGCATTCATCCGAGTCCATTTTGGGCGTCTGGGAAAATCTTCACAGCATTCACCCTTCAGGTGTATACACATTTTTTCAAAAACTAGTTATGATCAGTGAATTTTTCCAAAGAAAAGTTGGAAGTCGTCTCTTTTCAAAAGCATGTTGGTTTTTCAGCTTGACAACTTATTTTTCTTTTTTCTCCTTCTTTTTTTTTATCATTATCATTTGTTTATTTCTTTTTCTTGTTTGTTTTTTTTTTCTTCTTTTTTTTTCATGAGGTATTTTGCTACCTAAACATGTGCATATTTTTGTGAGGTATTTTTGCTATATACATGCATATCCAAGGTATCTTGCCACCTAAACATACATATATATGTTTTGCGAGGTATTTTTTTGCTACATACACGCACATCTAAGGTATCTCTCTACCTAAACATACAAATATATATTTTGTGAAGTATTTTTTTGTTTACATACACGCACATCTAAGGTATCTCTCTACCTAAACATACATATATATATTTTGTGAAGTATTTTTTTGTTTACATACATGCATATCTAAGGTATCTTTCTACCTAAACATACATATATATATTTTGTGAAGTGTTTTTTTGTTTACATACATGCATATCTAAGGTATCTTTCTACCTAAACATACATATATATATTTTGTGAAGTGTTTTTTTGTTTACATACATGCATATCTAAGGTATTTTCACTACCTAAACATACATATATATATTTTGTGAGGTATGACTACCTTTCGAGCTTGCGCTTGTTTTATTTAAATCCCCAGGATCATGAGCAACTAGGTGCGTCCTACTATAAAAAGTGATCAAATAACAAGCATAGATTCAAAAGGTACTAGGTTGCCTCCTAGTAGCGCTTCTTTAACGTCTTTAGCTGGACGCCTTATGACTTGTCGGTCATGGACCTGCTGGTCGGCCATGTGTCGTAGGCAACGCTCTAACCTTTTTGTGGATGAGCAGAGGTGAACTCTAGAGGTGATGGCGGTGCGTCTGTTTCCCGCTGCCGACCATCCCAATGCTGTTGTGGTGTTTCGCCCTGCGCCTGTCTGGGGCGCAGTACTTCTTGATGAAAGCTCGATTAGTAGGGGGCCTGATGCCCTTGCTGGAGGTGACAGGTACTCCGTAGAACTGACAGAGACCCGTAATTAGAGCTTGACAATTCCAAGACCCTGTTGGACTTCTTCGGGTCCACTAGGTGTCTTGTAGTCACGATCCCTGCAAACAATAGATGAAATCAGAAATCAGTTGAGCGATGTGCATACTTACCTATGATGACGTGACCTTGCCGGGGGGGTACGGGCACCCTGTAGGACTGATAAAGGCCCGTAACCAGAGCTGGAAACCCCAGGGCCCTGTTGGACTTCTTCAGGTTCACTGGGTGTCTTTGTGGGTGCGATCCCTGCAAACAAATAAATGGTATCAGAAATCAGTTGAACCATATGCATACTTACCCATGTCGGGACGGCACAGACCAACTGATACTTCCGCAGGGGGAGATTGGCATTGCGGTCGCTGGGCAGAATGTTGCTAAGTAGCAATGTCATTTATATCTGTGTAAGAGTGGTCATGTTGGTGCGCATGGTCCGCACTCTTCTCTTTGCAGCGGCACGGGTGAAATCTTGCCCCGGTATGCATAGTAGCTGTGTGATAGCCTCCCTCTCTGGTTGTGCTCGCACAGTTGGCCCTCCTCCAATATCAGGGGGTGGCCCAGGAACCGTTAAAAGGAAACTACTGGTCCCTTAACCGGGAGTGCAAGTCTCGGTTAAGCATTTAAGGACAGAGGACCTTAAATTATCTTAAGGTGTGGATATGGAGCCCACTAAAAGTGAGGACGCGTAGTCCTCTAAAGGCGAGAGCGTGTAGCCCTCTGAAGTTCAGGACGTGTCGCCTTTCGAAGGCGAGGGAGTGTAGTCCTATGATGGCAAGGACGTGCAATCCTCTGAAGGTGAGGGCATGCCCCCCTTTGAAAATGGGGAACATGTAGTCCTCTGATGGCGAGGACGTGTAGTCCTCTAAAGGTGAGGACGTGTAGTCCTCTGAAAGTGAGGGCATGTAGCCCTACAAAGGTGAAGGCACATGACCCTTTGACGGCGAGGACGTGTAGTCCTCTGAAGTTGAAGGTACATGACCCTTTGAAGGCGAGGACGTGTAGTCCTCTGAAGGTGAAGGTAACTAGTACCCAAGGTGAGGGCGTGTAGCCCTCTCAAGGCGAGGACTTATAGTCCTCTGGAGGTGAGGGCGTGCAGCCCTCTGGTGGTGAGGACGTGTAGTCCTCTCAAGGCGAGGACGTGTAGTCCTCTGACGGTGAGGGTAACTAGTACCCAAGGTGAGGGCGTGTAGCCCTCTCAAGGCGAGGACATGTAGTCCTCTGGAGGTAAGGGCGTGCAGCCCTCTGATGGTGAGGACGTGTAGTCCTCTCAAGGCGAGGACGTGTAGTCCTCTCAACGGTGAGGGTAACTAGTACCCAAGGTGAGGGCGTGTAGCCCTCTCAAGGCGAGGACATGTAGTCCTCTGGAGGTGAGGGCGTGCAGCTCTCTGATGGTGAGGACGTGTAGTCCTCTCAAGGCGAGGACGTGTAGTCCTCTCAACGGTGAGGGTAACTAGTACCCAAGGTGAGGGCGTGTAGCCCTCTCAAGGCGAGGACATGTAGTCCTCTGGAGGTGAGGGCGTGCAGCCCTCTGATGGTGAGGATGTGTAGTCCTCTAAAAGCGAGGACGTGTAGTCCTCTCAACGGTGAGGGTAACTAGTACCCAAGGTGAGGGCGTGTAGCCCTCTCAAGGCGAGGACATGTAGTCCTCTGGAGGTGAGGGCGTGCAGCCCTCTGATGGTGAGGACGTGTAGTCCTCTCAAGGCGAGGACGTGTAGTCCTCTCAACGGTGAGGGTAACTAGTACCCAAGGTGAGGGCGTGTAGCCCTCTCAAGGCGAGGACATGTAGTCCTCTGAAGGTGAGGGCGTGCAGCCCTCTGTTGGCGAGGACGTGTAGTCCTCTAAAAGTGATAGGTACAAGTACCCAAGGGTCCACCCTTATGAGAAAGCAAGAGATCGACTCATCGAGAGGGCCGGTCATCCCAATTCCACAAGATTTGGACATTAGATGTAGGAAATCTATGCAGTTAACATGATTTTTAGGGATGCAGATGCATGCAACCTTTGTCGTGAAATTTGGTAAATGCGGACTTCATATGAAACAATGCAATGTAATGGAAAGTTGTACAATGTTCATGACATTCTTTCCCTATTTTGTGATTTTGATTTTGATTTGATATTTTTGGAAAACATAGATTGACTGTCCTTTTGAAAGAGGTGATAATTCATGCGACCTTATCCTATCTTTTGCAAATCTCTCCGGGAACTCCCTCAAAGTGTATGTTCTTTTTGATTTAGTCACTTGACCATTTTGGAGTGACGGCAATGGAGCCATTTGATGTTTAATCAATCCATCGAAATCCTAGGGTTTGTCCCCCCTTTTTTGTTGAAAACATCGATGGGTGAGAACTTTTGATCGGCCCCTATGTTAACTTGAGGCTCATGCACGGTGCCCCTCATTGCCCCAGTGTAAGGCTTTGAGGTACCAATCGTTGCCTTTCGTCATGACCTTGTAGGAGGGAACCTATTGGGTGAGAACTTCTAATCTGCCCCTAGGTTCGCTTGAGGTTTTTGCATGGTGCCTTTCGTTGCCCCAGTGTAGGGCTTAGAGGTACCAAGTGTTGTCTTGTTTTCACGACCTCGTAGTGAGGAAGAATGAAAGAAGCAGTTGATTCTTGCAAAAAGAATTTTCCAAGGACGAGAAATAGTTGAAGGATCTTTCAGTTGATGGATTAAGTCAAATGACTCCTATGTAGAAGCAAGATGTTTTGATGTCTTGATGATGCTAAAGGATCAAATGCTTCTAAGTTTTATTCAAGACAAGAATCCAAGAAAGTCAAGATATATTATCAAGTTTGATCTCTTAGAATCTTTAGGAAGAAGTTTCCAAATTGAAACAAACAAAAGGTTTGACCAAAGAATTCTATCATTTCAAATTGAGATTTGCTCTCTGGTAATCGATTACCATTAGTTGAAAATGTTTTAATTCAAATTTTTAAAACCTGTAATCGATTACATAAGTCTTGTAATTGATTACCAGAGGGGATTTTCAGAAAATAATTTCCAAGAGACATATCTATTCAAATGTTTTATGAATGGCCATTCAAATGTTTTAAAGAGAGTTTTTATTGCCCAAACAGTTTTATCCTCTCGAAAGATCAAGAGTATTTCTGAACTGAAATGTCTTATCCTCTCAAAAAGATTCCTTGGTCAACCACTTGCTTATTCAATAAGGAATTTTGATTGGTATTCATTGTACAATCTATCCCTTTTAAGAGAGATTTCTTCTTCTTATTTCTGAAAAGGGATTAAGAGACCGTGGGTCTCTTGTAGTAGAGGATTCTTGAACACAAGGGAAGGGTTGTCCCTATGTGCATTGTTAATCCGAAAAGAGAGAGTGAAAGTTTAATTGGGGAATAATATTCGTATCTTAATTCAATCCCCTCTTCTTCTCAAGGTAACTGAGGCCATTTGTCCAACATACTATTCTTGATAACTCACTTCTCTCTAAAAAGACAAAATGAGGTCACATGAACGTCTATATTTTTACTTGAAAACACAGTCAATCAAATGCCTTTTTATTTTTTATTTTGAAACTTATTTGTTTTGAACTTTGCTCGTTGTTTTACGGCACCCCCACCAACGTGCAAGATGAGTAATCTCTGATTGAACGGTCTTGGAAGTCAACACTCAGGAGCGCAGGTTGCTTGAGCAAACAGACCAATGGCTTACACTCACATTCCGGTGGAAGTTGAATAAGCAAAGATGTGTTCGTGAGAGGATGTCCATTTTATCTATATCATTTAACATTGTAACTGTGGTTTATGGCATAAACTTGAAAATCCTGATGAGTCATAACAACAGCTTCCAGAATTGCCCCATGTATGGTGTTGCTTGTTAATGTTAGGATTCAACAAGCGATTCTCCTCAAATTTCAGCCAGCCCGTATCAATTAGACCTTGCACCTTACGCTTCGGAGCCCTACAATGCTCAATGGAACGCCCCGGGGCTTCTCCGTGACAAGCACACGTTGCGTTCGAGTCGTATTCTCGGAGAAATGGAGGTTGATGAACCTTGGCTAGGGTTATGGCTACCATTGAATTATCAAGTAGATATGGGATCAAGTTTAGCATATGACAACGGAATTTGGGGTGAACCCCACAAGCTTTTTGCTGCAAAATTCCTTTTTGTTGGTGTTTTTTTTTTGGTTTGTGCTAAAGGTGGTCTTCGTCATTGGAAGTGCGGTAGACAGACTTTGTGGTTGATTTAGGGATGGCCTTTGTGGATAACTGGGTGGTGGGGTAAGGAGGAGGTTTGTTATTGGCTGAGTAATGACATTGTTTGGTTGGTGGGAAACTTGGCCGTATAGGAATGGCAGTCACAGCATGGGTTTCTCCCTCTTTCTCACCCTCTTCATTTGCCCCAGTTTTCTCAGTCGTCCTAGTAGGATGATCAAATTTGCCTCGTTTCGGATCCACTTCGATCTTTTTGTTGGCGAAGACCAAATCTGTAAAACTTGAAGGTGTGTAACCCACCATTTTTTTTTTCATAGTAGAACACCGGTCACGTGTCTACTATCATTGTGATAATCTCTTTCTCTGTTTTTGGGGGTGCTACTTGAGTTACCAAGTCTCTCCATCTTTGGGCGTATTCTTTGAAAGATTCGTGCCCCCTTTTTGCACACTTTTTGTAGTTGCATCCTATCCGGAGCCATATCAGAATTGTACTGACACTGCTTAATGAAGGCAACCATTAGGTCCTTCCAAGAATGGACTCAAGAAGGTTCCTAAGTTAGTATACCAGGCGACAGTTGTCCTAGTAAGACTTTCTCAGGAAAAATGTATCAGCAGTTTCTCATCTTTTGCGTATGCCCCCATCTTCCGACAGTACATCTTTAGATGGTTCTTGGAGCGAGTAGTCCCCTTGTACTTGCCAAAGTCCGGCACCTTGAACTTGGGAATGACCATGTTTGGGTATTAGGAACAACTCTTCTAGGTTTGCAAAGGCATAATCTTCACCTCCTTCAATGGCCCTGAGCCTTTCCTCTAGATGATCCAACTTTCCCATTCCTGCCATAGTCATGAGGGTTTTTACTTGTCGTGGAATGCAAGAGGTGTAGTTGTGGGTGATACTGAGGACCTTCCAAAGGGTTTTGTAGGGGTATACCACCAACTGCTTGCCCTTCCGTGGCATATCCGAGGCAAGGCTCGAAGTCAGCTAGATTGTGGTGGGGAATTTCATGTGTCCCCCCCACGGTTTAAGAGACATGTGCATGATCAGTTTGGGGTTGTTGGCTCTCAATGGGTATAGGAGTGGAGTTATTGACATTCTTATTGGGAGTGTACGCCACTTTGGGTGGCGTATAGTTGAGAGGCAAGCCATATGGCGGGAAGGCGTGCTCGTTTTGAATTTGTACATTATGGGGGCTGCCCGTACTTCCCAAATCTTTGCCTACCATATCTGAGGTTGGATGATTCATTTGGTTGATGCCGGATGGGGACATCAGGTTCACCTTAGCAACAACGCTGGTAGCGGCAATTGCAACCGCATTGGCTTCCATTATCTTCTTCACGCTCATCATGGCCTGCATCATTGTGGCCATTTTCTCTTTAATGGCCTCCATGTCGGCCTTCATCTTCTCTTGTATCTCCTCTACTTCACCCATTACTCTAGCTCTAGCACAAGTTCGGTGAGGACGCCGTAAAGCATGTTTTTTTTTATAACAATGATTAAGTTCATTTTATTTTATTTTATTTTATTTTTCAAGGAAAGAATGCAATGAGCAATGCAACCAATGAAAAGCATGGATGTATGCGAATGATGTACAGTTGAAGATCGCGAATTTTTACGCAGGATATGGGGTTGAATCAATTTAGATTTTCAACATGGTCCATGACATCTTTGTCAAGGTGAAACTGGAAGTAACAAGGATATCAACAATCCTAAATATGTTTGGCAGTAGACGAAGCAGTGATGTGACTCGATTCATCTTTTGCCCCAATTTTGCAAGACGGTTACTTCCATATTTTGACTTGATGAACCTTTTTATAAAAGCATGAGCTTGGTTCAACCCTATAATCCAAGGAATGGCAATTCTGATCGCCAATACTTCAACAACATCTCATAGGGATGAATGACTCGGGCATACTTTAAGCCGTGCATGGAAAATGTAATTATGAAATTGAGATGCCTGAAGAAACACCATTTCCTAGTTAACCATGCATTAGGTACCATGTTCAATTATTTTGTTTTGTTGTTGTGTGTTTTTTTTTTTTTTTAGAAATGGGTTTATGATCCCAACATGGTTGGCTCATGGTACCTAACACATGCAACTAAGAATGTAGTGTGAAGTTTCACGCTTCCCCTTTTTTGTTTTTGTAGAGGAAAACACAAGGGTGAGCAAACATGAAAACAAATGGTATGCAATTTTGCAGATCAAAAAGTTTGTTGAACGCATATGCATGATGATGCCATGACTCATGCAAAATGTGAGGCTGGAATACGATAACGGACAAATGCAGGAACGATATGTTCATTATGATGTTATGAAGAGATGCTTATGCGATGCATGATATGAATGCATTTTACGGACACGAGAGCCCGGAAAATTATCTCTTCTTACTTGCGCATTTGGGGGCGTAGTGCCCCATGTGTACAATTAAGAAGGTGATATGGACCTTCCGGCTTCCCGTGACAAAGGACGAGACCAACATACAATGCATGCTAGAGATAAAATGTGGGAGTGACTTGATTCGCACTGATTTTTGGAGTAAAAACGTGGGATAAACTCATTTTTTTCAAAAAGTTATAACTAGTCAAGATCTGAGCGACAATACAAACTTCCTAGCGGTTTCTAATCATATGGTCCATTAAGTCTATCATATGCTGACAATAGCTGAGAAGTCCGTGGATCTCCTCGGGGGCGGAGTAGGTGTCCGCCACTGCTTTGGCCTTGGCTAGCAATGGGGGAAGTTCTTGATTCCTGTTCAAAGTAAGAGCAAATCGGTCCGTCCACATTGTTGCCTCTTGGTGCAATGAATCAATTACCCTTTCCCTTGCTTCCCTTTCTGCTGATATCTTGGCGTACTCATCCTCTAGCCTTTGCTCGTGAGTCGCCGCTAGATTTAGCTTCTCTTTGCACTTATCGATGATGGCCCACATATTCCTTTCAGTCTCGCTTAACTGTTGGGACAAATTTCTTTTCAACCTAAGGCAAACCTTTAGCTCGTCCTTCAAGATCATGCCTTTGACCCGTGATGATTCCTTTCACCTCTTCGGAGCTTGAGCTCACTATTGCTGCCCTATAAAGCCCCTCAAAACTTTGCTTTGGTCGTGTTCTTCCTTTCAGGCCTTCTTGGTTTCTCATTCCAAGGCTTCATCGGTGGCTATATTGACATCCCTTAGTTCATCATACTCTTTTCAGACTTTGATGGCTATGGACTTGAACTTCTCTTCGACTACCCAGGCTCTTTCAAGCTCTGCCTTTAGGGCTTGTACCTCATCACTTTCTTCCGAAGCTTTAACCTCATCGTCTCTCACAGTCTTTAGATTTGGGAGCCAATCCAGTCCTTGTGTTCGGACTCTCAGCCACTTATGATAGCCTCCGATGATCCCATTACTGCTTCCCCTAAGCTCTCTGTCCTTTCTTCACGCCGCATCCCATGTCTTGCGAACTCCTTGGAGTACCCTCGCGTTGTGGTCACTGAAACCTCGTGCGATGAAAGGCGTGATGCTTTCGTCTGATGGCACTCCTCTCATGGGACATCCTTCGCATGAAGATAGAATCCTGATTCTTCCTTCCTTCTAGCGAGGGAACCATTTAACAGACGCCCCTCCATGCTAGCCAAGAGTTGGTGCACAACAAACAATTCTTGCGCCGCTCTTTTCACATCCCCGGTCGAACGTGTCATACATGGCCAAAATGGCGACGACCGGGCTTTCCTTGCCATGATGAAAGGCGAGGAAAGCGTCAATCGCTGCTAGGTCCACTAACCCTTCCATATTCGGAAAGAGGACAACTCCAAAGATCAAAAGCGCCAAGATGTCAATAAAAGAAAGCCCATTCGCCTTGATTTGCCAAGGCCTTTGTCCTTTCCTCCAAACACTTCCTTGGTACTCCGACTACCCCATTCCTGTTTTGCTTTACACGGTCCAACTCTTGTGCTGAGATTTTCACCACCTTGGCAACTCTTGTCGTGGAGGGATAGAACCCAGAGAAAAGATATGGCTTCCTTCCTCCCAGTGGGCATCCCAGGATTTCTTCAAACTCTTTCACAGTCGGAACTAGCTGGAAGTCCTCAAATGTGAAGCACCTTAGGGGCTGGTCATAATACTGGGAAAGGGATGCAATCGGTTCCATGGAGACTTCTACCCTAGCTAGGTCCCAAATCTTACCATAGGCTTTGCGGAAGGCTTGCCGTTGAAGTTGACCCATTAATTGCCCCAACTTTCGTAAACCGGTGACCTCTAAGCTCTTGATTTTGACTTGATAAAACCTCTTTTTAAGCGAAGGCTTTTGACTTGATCCCATGTTTTACTAAAGTGAAATAAAATCTAGTGCGAATCAAAACTCCGACATCTATCATGGGTGGAATGGATGAATGCATGAAGGAATACATATGACACGGATGCAATTTATGAATACGGGAGCTCGGGAAATTGTCTCCTTCTTAGATACAACGTCTTGGGGTAGCAAAGTGCCCAACATATGTATTTAAGAAGGTGACACGGACCCTCCGTTGGTTTGCCCAAGAGAGGGGATTAAGACGGAACCCGCACATGATGCACATGCGAAAGGTACAATACGGGGATGTACATAGTATGATAATATTCACTAAACATAAGCAAACGGGTATATGATACTTATGCATGGCAGTGTGAAAAATGGCACGCAGCGTGTTTGCTCTGTGCCCCTATTTAAGGGACCTATAAGGGAGAGAACTAACTAGGCTTTTAGCAATAATCCCCAAGGTAGTCATATCTCTCTTGATGGTTTCTAGAGGTATCATCCCCTTCGAAGAACATATTGCAGCAGTAGGGACTACTAGCAACAATAAGTTTTCAAAGAGAAAAGCTCTAGATGAGGGTTCACTGTAATCAAGCAAGTCGGAGACCTAGCATGATCACAGATTCACCTCCACTCCTTACGTTCCCATGAACCCGGGTATAGGGCCCTTTTTCACTCACAGTGTGTGCAAATAGTGTTGGTGTTTTGTGTGCATCAAATGAATAAATATTTACCTCATGCATACATTTTAAAACGCACTAAAAGCAACAAAGAGTTTATATACACAAGTACATAATGAAGGAAAACAACAAAGGAGTAAGTCATGGTAAAGCATTTGCACAAGATTAAATGGCCTAACTCTCTAAAAATTGTCCCCAGTGGAGTCGCCAACTGTCGCAACCTACCCTTCGGCGGGAGGGCGACGCGTGACTCGCGGGATGCGTGTTCCACGAAAGGAATACGCGCGGAGTCGCCACCAACGTTTATTTGAGGAAAACGTCGGAAAAACCGGAAAAGACGCGATCTACGAACTTTTTAGTGAAAGGTTCGGGAGTTGTATTTACGCACGGGGAAGGTATTAGCACCCCACACGTCCGTCACAAGGGACGACAGCCTTTAATCGAATGTGCAAACATGACTTTGATTTTTACGTTCCCTTTTATGTCCTTATATCCTTTTTATATTTTTCCTTTTTTGTGGTCGACAAGGGTGTTTCCCTTTGCTCCTACGTATTCCTCAATTTGGGATGAGAAAATCAGACCTACGTAGTTCTTTCGGAACAAAGTGTTTGGTTAAGTTGTTTTTGTCTTTTTTTGCAAAATATGTTGTTATTGAACAAAAGGTCATTTAAGGTGTTGGACCATTAAACGGTCTTTTGATTTTGAAAGGAGAGAAACATTAAGGCGTTGGACCATTAACGATCTCTTGTTTTTGAAAGGAGAGAAACGTTAAGGCATTGGACCATTAACGATCTCTTGGGGTGGTCGACAAAAGCGGGGCTTTTGCTCCTACGTATCCTCAATTGCGATGAGGAAATCAGACCTACGTAGTTCTTGCTTATCAAGCGATTCTTTTTTACTTAAGTGGTGATCATTTTAAGGCGTTGGACCTTAAAAATGATCCATTTTACTTAGTGAGAAATTGAAATGACAAACTTCAAAAGCCTATTTTTGTGGACGAGCTTGACTAGGCGAGTTGATTTTAGCCTTAGTTTCACTTTAGTTATTAATCAATTCGATTAAGAATAAGAAATCCCAAAGAGAAAACGTCCGATTGATTTTCCGCTTTATTTTACTAAAAGATGTTTTTTTGATTATTATATTATTTTTTACCTCTCTTTTTTTTTATTTCCAACGTGGTTACGGCACGACCGAACGGTCGAAATTCATTTTAACCGAAGTTAACGGATAATACAATTCAAACGTTCGGTGGAAATTTATTTTATTTTTAAGTTAAGCGAGAAATGACTTAAGTAAAATGGCTTAAGCACGTCAAGAGGGGGTATAAAAAGTAAACGAAACGGGAATAAAAATACACAAAACACAATGTGGACCACCATGGGTGCATAGAATGAATCGAAAAGCTTAGTTCGAGGTACTTACCCGTTGAAGATCGAAGAACGATGAAGAACGAATGAAGAACGTCGAAGAACGGTTGAAACCTTTGCGAAATTCCTCACGGAAAACGTTACGGAAACGTTTCGGAAGCGCCTCGGCTTAGATTTTCTTCACGGAAACAATTTTTCCAAGCAAATTCGAAAGAGAGAGAAGTGCCTAAGGGGCTGAACCCTTTTCTTCTTCACTTCCTCCCCTATTTATAGCAAAATAGGGGAGGTGGTTGCCGCCCAGCTCGCCCAGGCGAGCCAGGTTGCTTCCTCCAGAAGCAACAGCCTTCTGGAGGAATATTCTGGAGGCCCAAGTGGGCCTGGGTGCTATTTGCACCCCCATTTTTACTAAGTACACCCCCCTCTGCTTTTTTTGGTGATTCTTTTTTCGTAAAGTTACGGAAACTTACGAATTTCGTAACGATACTTGTTTTCTTTCCGTAAGGTTACGGAACCTTGCGGATTACATAATCATCCCCCTTTTGACTTACGGAATGTTACGGAACCTCACTTAATTATGCAATGATGCTTCCATTTGATTTCCGGTGTGTCACGGAAACTTACGGATTGTGCATCATATATTTTTTTTGGTTTTTCGGCATGTCCTGGAATTTCACAAATTGCCTAATGATGGGTGCCAAGCACCTCACAAAGGACCAAAGAAAGGTCGCATGTCATCCAGCAAACGTCCCCGGACGAAATTAGGGTATGACAGTTTGTATGTTGTTGGCCTGATCACCCATTTGTGTGCAGAGTTAGGTGACTTTAGCATTGGGAAATGTACTGTTGCCTTAGAACTTGATTGAAGCAAGATCAAAACTTAGTCTTACATGAGGGATCTGCGGGTTATGTTTTGGTTTTAATTATGCTGTTACAATAATATTGTTTAGTTTAGGCCTAGTCTCACATGAGGGATCTGCGGACGAAGCTTAGGCTAAATTAGGCTAAACTTTCGTAAGCTACTTGAGCTGAGTCTAGTCTTACATGAGGGATCTGCGGACGAAGCTTGGATTAATTCATCCTGACGAGGGATCGAAGGTTTAGTAATTTAGGCTACAGCATAGAACACAAGAGCACGATTGATTAGAGAAATATATTTCTATGCATCAGCTTGTTTGTTAGAAAGACCCAACATTTCTACCTATGTTGTCACTTTTACTTGCTTTGCATTTTATAGTTTTAGCATAAAAGTTAGTTTAAATTCTATTTGAAAATTATCAATCATACATGTTCTCTCAACAATGCTTCATTTCTGAACTTAATTCAGGCTAACATTAGTTCCCTATGTTTGATACTCGGAATCATCCATTTTAATTTTTAAATACCTGATAATCCATTGCGTTTTCTGGCAAACCAGATTTCCCTTGAATATATTTGAACGAAGAAAAAGTGGAACAAAAAGTAACCACAAAGGAAATCCAACATATATCGAGAAAAAAAATTACTTTCATATTTTCATAAGCAAATTAACAGAGTTTTCATTAAAAATTTGAAATTTCTCGCGGTTTAGAGTGTTGATATCGTAGCGATGAGGCGGGTCGTTACACCAATCACACGATACAAAATTGCAAGGGTGAGTTTATTATAAAAGAAATCAACAAGCGTCAGATGACAGTAATTCGCAAGGAAACTATATCAATAATCATAATCATACTCAATAATCCATCAGTTCAACATAGAGTTAACAACTAGTCATCAACTTTTCCATAATTCCAATCAATCACCCTCCTGTGCATAGGCAACTCTCCCTCCCCCCCCCCCCCCCCCTCATAGTGATCAACCTGAGTCACAAGGGAGTTCCAAACCGAGTAACATACCTCCAAGTACAAGTATTTTCCCTCATGAAAAACTACAAGTACTTACTGACAAAGTTTTTACTATTTACATGCAATATGAAGTATGAAACATGGGCATCATTAATGCACTGACTGCGGATAGTTAAATATTCTAAGCCACCCCTTCTCTCCAGAGATGTTTAAAACTCTTTAACCACTCTATTTCCCCCATCCAGGAATATCCATCATCGTCACTGCACCCCCCTGTACATACATAACATACATCATCACAATGACATCATCAACATACACATCATTTTATCTTAATGTCATTATTAACATAAACATCATATCATCCCAATATCCTCGTCAACATCAACATCATCTCATATCAACATTAACATCATCATCAACATCCACATCATCTCATATCAATATTATCATCAACATTAACGTAATCTCATCTCAATATCATCATCAACATCAATATCATCTCATATCAATATTATCATAAACATTAACATCATCAATAATCGTATTCCACATATATACATATAATTTCATGCTTGTGATTCACATTCCCTAGGTCTTCAAACAACATAAGTATAATAAAACAACAATGTCATTCATCAATAACAAATATATTGCATCCCATTAGTAAAAAGCATAGTTTTTCTTAAAAACCACCATGCATAGGGATAAATGTTTTTCGTCTTATATGACTAACTTTTGTATAGAAAACTTTTTCAAAATATGTATAGTTTTCCCCAATTTATAGTTCTTTTGTAGGAATTGTAAATAAACTTTGTTGTGTTTTGATCTTTGTCATTAGGGTCTCTTTTATTGGAATTAATGTTAAAATCTGTACAATTTTAGGTAAAAAGGAGCTAATTTCTTGTAGTGCCAAAGTGGCTTTCGCGCTAAGCGAACTCAGTGGGATTAGCGCGTATCCATCGCTAAGCACGACTTCAGCGCGCTTAGCATGAAAAAGGAATTTGGAAGAACACCTGAATCGAAGCAGCGTGCTAAGCGCGAGATCAGCTTGCTAAGCGAGTCATCCGTCTCTTGCCATGCTCAGCGCAGCATTGGTGCCAAGCCCAAATCCACTTACTCGCGCTAAGCGCAACAGTGGCGCTAAGTGCGACGACGCGATTTTAGAGCCTATTTAAAGCCTAAATTGTCATAATTAGGGAAAGAAGAAGAGGAACAACAAGAACGAAACTATAACGCTTTTGCACAACATTTGCACACACTCAGAGGACGAAGCAACAACAAGGAGCCATTCGAGAGTGATTTGAGAGTGTTTGAGTGATTGTGAGGTGCCAAGAAGAGGAAGAGGGATCCCCCTTCCTATGTAAGCAACAATTTCTCTGTATTCTCTGTCTAATTGTAGAAAAGCCTTCTTGTTATGGCTTGCTAAAACCCTAGTTGGGGATTTTTAATGAACAGTTGATGTAAACACTTTTCATATCTAATTAAGTGTGTTTTATGTGTTCATTGCTTCTATCGATGCTTCATTGTTGCATGCTTTTGGTCTGATCATCCATTGGTGTGCATTGTTAGGAACTTTAGCACTGGGAAGTGTACTATTTCCTTAGAACTTGATAAAGTAGGGCTAAATAAATGTATTACTAAGGATAGAGTGCAGGGTTTTAGTTTTTCTTATGTTGTGATTACAATGCTGTTTAAATTAAGCCTAGTCCAACAAGAGGGATCTGAGGATGAAGCTTGGTTTAAATTAGTCTAAACTTATGAGGGATCGAGGTTTAGTACTTTAGTCTTCAACATAGAACACAAGAACATTCTTAATTAGAGAAATATCTTTATATGCATCAATTCATTTATTAGAAAGACCCAACGCTTTTAAACCACTGTTGTCACTTTTAATTGCTTGCATTTACTATTTTTTCTAATTAGGATATATCATACTTTTACTTCAATTCACAATTATTATTTTCTGTCAACAAAATGCCTGATTATTGAACAAAGCTTTGCCAAATAAACAAGTTCCCTGTGTTTGATACTAAGATCATTCCGTTTTAATTAAATACTTGATGACCCGGTGCACTTTCCGGTAAACCACTTCCACATAAAAAAGAGTAATTACAAATTTTGGAAAAAGGAACTGTGTGGAAAAGGGTCAACAAAGTATTTTTGGCGCCGTTGCCGGGGAACTTATTTTCATTTGGAAAGTTTAGTTCAGTTTTACAACTTATAATTGTGGCATGTGAATTTATATTCTGCTATATATATCAATATATTGTTATTTTATCTATACGCATTATGGTTTGGGTCTGAGGGTGTCTGACCCTCGACAAATTGTTTATTATGATTATTAGATGATCATACTTATATCCGTTATGATATCTGATTGTTTTGTGTCACAAGTGGTTTATACTCCATAAGGGGCCACAATTGGTTCTTTGAGAGTAGTACGTAGGCTTGAACCTTTTTTCTTCTCTCTCTCTCTCTCTCTCTTTCTATCTATCTATCTCTCTCATGTTTATTTGTTAGTATGCATTTGTTGATGCATGTGACATTAGGGCTACATGCGCGATGTAGTGCCAGAAGTCAAGATAATTGGATAGAGAGTAAGGAATTGATGGTTGAATTTTCTTCTATGTGACAGTGAGATTACGTTGAGAAAGTAGATGATAGATAGAGATACACTGGGGTATAGTGGGTGGAGAGGTTCGAAGAACCTGCGGGGAATTAGAGAGTGGTGACTATCCAACATTTGGTGCACTCATTTGGCGCGGGTAACTCAAAAGCATCACTTTGCTACTCCTGACGGGCTCTGAGACTATGCTTTTTGAGTTGGGAGCTTCGGGATCGATGTACGATGTATCCATATGTGGTGATCACTCCTGACTGCCATCCACATAAATGTATAAGACCATCAAGACTTGGGAGGATTGGTGGCAGAGGTTGGGCCCTAATAGGTGATAAGTGCGTTAGTAACACACTTAGAATTTCAAGAGTGTTGTTTGCTTAGAGAAACCACACATAGTGGTTAATTAGGTTGCATGTTGTCTATTTTTTACTATTGTGTATTTGAGGAATGGAGGACTCACCCCTAGTACCAACAACTTTCAAGTACTGACGATGCAAAGTACCCCAAGGCATTTATGGGCTTTGTGTAGCTTGCAAAGAGAGCAGGTATGGCCCTACACAGTAACACTAGGGATGGCAAAACAAGTTGGCCCGACCCACCAAAAATAGGGCAGGGCGGACTGGCCTGCTCAGACTTGAAAGGTTGGACATGTTGGCCTACCCCGCCTGAAGGTGGGTTGCTGGGCTAACCCACCCTTAAAAAAACAAAAAACTCTTAAAAATAATTGACAATATAAAGTATTTTAAATAACAAACTAGTCTTAAATTCTTAAATCACACAAAGTATTTAAACCACACAAAATACTAAAAGTTTGTAATGAACAAAAAGATACCACTACTTCGCCTCTTTGTTGGAGTATCGATGCGAACACAGTGGTATCTAACCAGGACCAAAAATAGATTTGAATATAGATCTTGACATGTCGGTGGTTTTTAACTGTGGGCATTATGTCAGCAAGTTGGTGGGCTCATCATGAATTAGGTTGGTATCTTCAAAGTAGCTAAATCACAACAAAAAGTCATAAACTCTAAAACTAGTCTTAAAATCTTAAACAATACAAAGTAATTAAACATAAACCAAACTAAAAGATCCTCCCTACCTTTGTGTTTATTTTTTAGTAGTCTCATATATTAATATAATTATTATTTATACAAAAAATAATATTGCAGGCTGGCGGGCCAACCCGCCTCGTCCTGTCTCTAGCCCAGAAGGCTGGCAGGTTAGGCGGGGCAGGCCATGATGGGCTGGTGGGCCAAGATCTCCACCCTGTCCCGCCAAATTGATAACAGGCTAGTGGGCTGGTCTATAACGACATGCCTCGTTGCTACGATATCATTTACTATAAAATGTGGCATTTCAATTTTTAAGTGAAAGCTCCATTAATTTGATTGTGAAAACGATGGTAAATTTTTTGCGATGTACATTCATCAAACTACTCACAAACACGTGAAAAAATACATACTTATATATATATATATATATATATATATAAAATACACCACTACACATTTTTCAAATGTCAGAACAAAATTCAGATTTTTTTACATATATCTAAACTTAGACTTACATGCCCAATCAAAAAGATTGAAGGAACCAACTAAGGAAGAGTTCATAACAAAACACAACTCTCCCCCAAAATAAATTCCAATGTTAACATGTTGACTTGGTGGCTCCAACAAAAGACTTCCATCCAAGTCACCTACTACTTCTCATCTGCTCCCACGAACGAAAGTTCGAGATCATCATAGGCACCAATCACACGGTACAAAAATTGCAAAGGTGAGTTTATTATAAAATATCAACAAACACCAAAAGACAATGATTAATAAGAAAACAATAACAATGACCACAATCATTCTTAATAACCCATCGGTTCAACATACACTTAACAAACTAGTCATCAACTTTTCCATAATTCAAATCACACATGCTCAGAATGATGCATGTACCTGACTCAACTCTAAATGCAATGTGGTACCATTTATCTTGAAATAGCCCAAGTGTGTCCACATGAAACTCTCACTTAGAAAAACTAGGCAGCAAGTGTCGAGGTCCCCCTATCGTGCACAGGCAACTCCCCCCCCCCCCCAATGGTGATCAACCTGAGTCTCAAGGAAGTTCCAAACCGAGTGACATGCCCCGAAGTACAAGTATTTTTTCTCATGAAAAACTACGAGTACTTACTGACAAAGTTTGTACTATTTCCATGCAATATGAAGTATGAAACATGAGCATCATCAATGCACTGACCATGGATAATTAAAGATTCTAAGCCATCCCCTTCTCTCTCCAGGAATGCTTAAAACTCTTTAAAACACTATTTTCCCCTCTAGGGATATCCAATATGGTCACCACACCCCCCATGTACATACACAACATACATCATCTCAATAATATCATCAACATCAACATCATCTCATCTCAACATCATCATCAACATCACAAGCAATCACATTCCACATACATACATATAAATTCATGCCCAGGATTCACATTCCCCAGGTCTTCAGGCAACATAAACCTCATACAACAACAATCTATAATACCACGAGACTCATATTTTTAAGGAAAATTATAAATTAAAGAGGAAAATTATAGTATTCAAAACAAACTCTTGTGCCCATTTAAAATTTAATAAAGAAGTAAATAGAAGAACAAATATACAATTTTGGGCAAAGTCTCCTTTATAATTAAGACTTTTCCCAAAAATTCCAATCAATACAACAACAACATCATTGACAATTTCAATCATCAATAACAAACCTATCACATCCCATTATTTAAAAACACAGTTTTTCTTGAAAACCAGCATGCACATCAATAACAAATATATCACATCCCATTAGTTAAAAACACAGTTTTTCTTTAAAACCAGCATGCACAAGGACAGACATACATCCCCATAATTAGGTTCCCTGATCCCAACTATGGTATCAAAAGCTGTAAACAAAAAATAAACTCCCCTCACCTATCTGTTGGATCAAGTGGCCTCAGAATAATTAAGAAGGGGGGTTGAATTAATTATTCCTAAACCTTTACTAATTAAAAATTAACTCTTCAAAGGCTTTTACTATGTTGTTAAGTAAATGAAGAATAGAAAAGAAACTTAACCAAAAGTAAAAGCAGAAATTAAAGTTCACAGCGGGAATTAAAAGAGTAGGGAAGAAGGAGACAAACACACAAGAGTTTTTATACTGGTTCGACAACAACCCATGCCTACATTCAATCCCCAAGCGACCTGCGGTCCTTGAGATTTCTTTTCAACCTTGTAAAAATCCTTTTACAAGCAAAGATCCACAAGGGATGTACCCTCCCTTGTTCTCTTTGAACAACCTAGTGGATGTACCCTCTCTTGTTCTCAGTCAACAACCCAAGTAGATGTACCCTTTACTTGTACAACAAAGGATGTACCCTCCAATGTGTTAAGACAAAGTTCTCAGGCGGTTAGTCCTTCGAAACTTTGTGAAGGGGGAAACAAAAGAATTCTCAGGCGGTTAGTCCTTTGAAATCTTTTGTTTTAGGGAAAGGGAAGAATCAAAAGAATTCTCAAACTATGTGATTTTGAATTCTTTGACAAGGGAGAAGGGAGACACAAAAGAATTCAGGTGGTTAGTCCTTTGTTCTTTTGGAAAAGGGAGAAGAGAGACACAAAAAGAATTCAGGCGGTTAGTCCTTGGCGAATTCTTTTTGGCAAAGGGAGAAGGGAATGAAAAAGATGAATAGCACAAGTTTTCAAGGTTTGGAAAACCAAAAAACTTTGGAAAGCTTTTGGCAAAAGGAAGAAGAAGTTCAAAGAGACTCATAAATCAATTGGCAAAAGTTTGTTGTCTAAAGAATGAATTGGAAAGATAGATGAAATGCAAATCAAAGTCTTGCTTTTATAGACTCTTCATGTCTGGTCAAGAGAACCATTAGAAGAGTTATGACCTTTAGAAAAACTTAAAAACCCATTTAAAAAAGTTAAAAACTATTTGAAGAGTTACATCTTTTTGATTTGTTCAAAAACTATCACTGGTAATCGATTACCAAATTAGTGTAATCAATTACACAAAGCTTTTTTGTGAAAGGATGTGACTCTTCACATTTGAATTTAAATTTTAACATTCAAACACACTGGTAATCGATTACCAAATTGTTGTAATCGATTACAACATTTTGAAATCAATTGGAACGTTGTAAATTCAGTTGAAGGCTTTTTGAAAACCATTTTGCTACTGGTAATCGATTACAACAATCTGGTAATCGATTACCAGAGAGTAAAAGCTCTTTGGTAAAAGGTTTTGAGAAAAATTCATGTGCTACTCAGTTTATGAAAAAGCTTTTTAATACTTATCTTGATTAAGTCTTCTCTTGATTCTTGAATCTTGAGTCTTGAATCTTGATCTTGATTCTTGGAACTTGAATCTTGAAACTTAATTCTTGATTCTTGAAATCAAATTTCCTCTTGAACCTTGAAGTGTTCTTGATTCAATCTTGAACTCATTCTTTGATTCTTAAGATCATCATCTTTGTTATCATGACGTGTTCTTGACTTTTGAGCTTTTTGTCATCACCTTTGTTATCATCAAAACTTCTTTGAATCAATCTTGATTCATCATGAAGCTTGCTTCTACACTATCTATATCTCTCTCTTAGTTCCTTGCGACATTGTTCTAAGATCTCTTAGGTTCACGTCCGTTCGTCCAAACGTAGAGCTCTATATACCAAATCAAGGATAATTCAGTATAGATTTGAAAGACAAGGTTAGTATTAACTTTTGGGGTCAAATACCCATTGAATTTAAAAAGGGGCTAAAGGGGTGTTTTGAGATTCATATAAAAGAGGTCATTTTGAAATTATGATCACGCCACTGTGGCCAGGGTTCAAAAAATGTAAGAAAAACAAAGTCTATTTTATAAAAAGGAAACTTTTACAATGTCTCTTTTTCAAGGGTTTTTCAAAGGAAGTGTAAAAATGTCCAATAATGGTTCCCAAGTCAGAAGAGATGCAAAGATAGACTCAAACTAACAAGGAGAAGGCTTAGAATCACAGTTACCTTGAAGAAACTGAGAAGGAAGGATTGGAGGCTTCATTCTCTATTGAATCCTCGGGTTGAGTTTTGAAGATTCCACTCTGATTAAACTGTTCTTCTCCGTGCGGTGGTCTGACGGCAAGCAAATGCGGCTCGTGGCGGTCACCGTGGTTAGTGCTGGTGGAGGAGGAGGTTGGGGGTCTTGGGGGAGGTTTTAGGGGAAGAGAAGGAGAAAGAAATGGCTCTTTTATGCTTCTGGACGTATTTGTAGCCTACAACCCTCACCCAGGCGAAATTTGGCTTGCTTGGGTAAGCTGATCCAGCTCAAATTTTACTGCTTCGGTTAAAATATCATATCTCATACTCAAAACGTTATATTGAAAATCCCAACGGTCAAAATGTGCATAATTGGGTTGCAAGCCTATATTCATAATTTTAAAACAATCTAACGGTTAACGAATCCATGATTGCGGTTTTAGTGGAATAGATTTAAATAAAACTTGAAATCTCATAATTTCAACCTAAGTCAATAAAAGTCCATATAACTCAACATCTACCTCAAGCAGATTGCACATGGCTAATTCACACAATACCTTAACTCATCCAAATTAATCAAATAACACAAGAAAAACATCAAAAATCTATTTTCAATTATCAAAATTTCAGGGCATATGGTAATACGTTTAAAAATAGTGGGTAAATGTGGCTTTAATGGGGTTACAAACCATGATTTTTTTTAGGGTTCCAGAACTATGGGAAATTATTGTGTTCCTGAATATTGATGAAAACCATATGGTAATACGTTTGTCACAAATGCTTTCCCCACAAAATGGCCAGTCGTGATAATTTTCTTAATGGGGGATTTAAACCTCTGGTAAAGCCAAATACACCCCCGGTAAATTCTTTTTGTTTTGTAGTTCCTTAAAATAAATTAAAATAATTTAATTTACATCATATGTTTTTATTTTCAAAACAAAAGTCCTTGCTAGTCAGTCAAGACGTATCTTAATTAAACAATTTAATATATAAAATAAATTAGATAATATATCATCATATTTTTTAATTGGATAATATATATATATATATATATATATATATATATATATATACCATATAATAGAGTACACCATATAATATGTATCATCATAAAAAGAATTTACTATAAATTAAACAATAAGAGGAGACAATAAAATGCCACTCCTAAAATAATAGTTTTATAGTAATTGAAAAAATACAACTTGGATTAAAGTATTTTAATTAAAAATCTGATTTCTCTATTAGTTGTTTGAAAATCAATGCAAAATCCTTAATACAATCATATATATTTTAAAATCTCATTCCTCTCATAATTTGTTGGATAAAGAAGTAATTTTAATTAATAAATAATAGCATTGATGGATTTATCAATCACATTAAAAATCATGCACTATTTACGTTTTAAAGATAGACAAATTCAACTACAATAAAAGTATACGAATCTTTCTACAAATATTTATTATATATAATTATTGAGAAATTTTTCATCAATAAAACAATGTATTGAGAAATTAAAAATAAATTGCATGTTCAATAATTTTCATGTCATTTAATGGGAATCAAGGAATGCATAGTAACAATATTAATGACTTCACTATTGGTAGGAGTTTATTTCACATTAGATTCAACTTATAGGTCAAGTGTAACTCAATCATGATATAGTAACTGAACTATCATATAAGTTCTCTCCCAAAGGAATAAAGGAGGGATTTTAGGTAATTATTTAACTAAGAACTAGGTTTTTGTATTTTTGTTTTGTGATTGTCCCGAAACAAATAACATAAAATAAATTGCAATAAACATTAAATGACAATAAATTAACTAAGTAAAGATAGAAATACTAGACTTGGATGGTGATATCGATCTTGATGAATAAATGTCTAGGTTTGGACTTGGAATTTGCTCGATCTATTGTAACTTCACATTTCTCTACTCATCTATTTTGGTCATCCCCAATTCACTAATGTATTCTACCCCAGGTCCTGCATGGTCGTAGATTCTAAAGTACTTATCCGATACCTAATTCCTTGAACATACCGACACAAGCAATCAACATTAATGGTCGAGAATTAGCAAGGCTTAACCAATATTATTCTATCCCTAGAGAGAATCCCAATTAAGTACCTGATTCATGTTTGGATTTCAACAAGGTTCGCCAAAGTGCAAGTCAATTCTTGAATTCATTTATAAGATGACCAATCAAATAAAAGCATTAAGTACGAAAACAAATAAAGAACTCAAGATGAAGTATCGAATTGATAAAATTAAAGTCAACCAAAATTCATCCTTTCCTCTCCTAGGTGGAAGGAATTGCACTCATAAAAATAATACAATGAAACCTAGAGTGTCTAATAGAATAATGGAGACATCTAGCAAGTGGATGCCTAAAATATAATTCTAAGAATTGCTCAACACTTCTACACCTTTACAATCAATGTCTAGCTTCCTATTTATAGAATGGTTGCTAGGTTTAATTAAGGAGATAATCACAAGAAATTACAAACAAATAATATCTCTAATTTATTCAATTAATTATCTTCTTTAGCTAATTTATCCTTGAAAATATCTTGCTCTTGATTTTCATAGTTTTAATATTCAATTTTCACAATTTATCCTTCCAGAACTTTCTACTAATTTTGGGCCTATGAAGCTTTGGCCAGAATGACTTGTTTTTGTTGAAAAACAATCAAAAATTCATTAAACATAACTAAAACATAAAACTCTTCATAAGACAAAGTAAAAACTGAATTTAAAGCTAATTTGATTCTAAAGAAGGTCTAAAGTTAACTAAAATGTCAAATAAATGTCACAAAATACATATGAAAATCCGGTAAATTTGACGTTTATCAACAATCCAAACTTAGAACCTTGCTTGTCCTCAAGCAAGACTATCTAAAATAGTATATCTATAAAACATAATTCAAGAGTAGATCTATAAAATTTGAACCATAGAAATGCAAGAACTAGTGTAGATATAAGATTTAATTGGTTTATTTGTTTTAATATACTCTAAATAGCACCAAACCACAAAACAATGGAGGAGATACATGGAGAAGATGATGAAGAACAAGGAATTAAAGTGAATTGATTGAACAAAAGATAGAGGAAGCAAAAGAAATCACCTAGAGGAAGATGCTCTTGATACCACATGATGTAGCTCCATGTAGAGCTTGTAGGCCTTTGATCTTCTTCATCAATGGAGTCCTTTTCTTCTTGAAGATCAATGGAAGTAGAATGGGGAAGGAGGAAAGGTGATTGGAGACACCACTTTAAGGAGAAGATGAGTCAAGAACAAGCTCACCATCATAGGAAGTCATGGATAAGAGCTTGAAGGGAGGGGGCACGAAATCTATGCCTCAAATGAGGACTGAACTTTGAAGTGTAACTTCTCAAATGATCAAAATTGAAAAATGCACACACATGGCCTCTATTTATAGCCTGAGTGTCACACAAAATTGGAGGGAAATTTGAATTTATGTTCAAATTTCATTTGAACTTGAATTTGAATTTGTTGAGCCAAATTTGGAGCCAAAATTTCACTATTTATGATTAGTGAATTTCAGCTATGGTTCAACCCACTAATCCAAGATCAAGTCCAAGATTCTCCACTAAGTATGCTTAGGTGTCATGAGGCATGTAAAGCATGAAGGACATGCACAAAGTGTGACTATATGATGTGGTAATGGGGTGTAGCAAGCAAATGCTCACCTCCCCCTTAGGCTGGTCCGAAACTTAATTGGATTAGCCTTCTCCCAATTCAACTAAATTTCTATCCCAACACATATATCAAATAGTGCACGTGAAATTACAAAACTGCCCCTAATACAAAAACTAGTCTAGGTGCCCTAAAATACAAGCGCTGAAAAATTCATTACTAAGGTACCCTCCCTACACTATGGAGCCCTAAATACAAGGCCCAAAAATAATGAAATCCTAATCTAATATGTACAAAGGTAAGTGGGCTCATACTTAACCAATGGTCCCAAAATCTACCCTAAGGCTCATGAGAACCCTAGGGTCTTCTCCTGCATCTCTAGCCTAATCTTCATGGAGTCTCCTAGCCATAGCTCTGGTGATGGGTCCCCTCCTTGGGAGGATTGCATCAAGTAGAAACAACGTTTTTACTTTGAAAAGAGGTTTTAACTTGTTTTCATTTTTTACATGCTTCACACAATTTATTTTTCTCAAACTTGAGTTTTCGAATTTCAATCACTAAGTCCTTTTTAACTAGATGATTGAGATGATGAATGTTCAATATTCAACATGTAGATGTTACCTATTCTTTTACCTATGTGAAAAACCTCACCTGATATAGCTTCACAAATGAGACAACAATTCTTGTTGAATTCAATTTTGAAGCCTTTGTCACATAGTTGACTTATACTCATGAGATTGTGCTTAAATCCATTAACATATAGAACATTTTTTATTTGAGTCTTGTGTTGATTTCCATGTAAAAGCAAAGCTTCATGGTGAATCAAAGGTGATTCAAAGGTGTTTTGATGATAACAATGATGATAACAAAAGATGATGACAAAGGTGATGACAAAAAGCTCAAAGATCAATCAAAGAACAACTCAAGTGAATCAAGAACAATTCAAGGGTTCAAGATAGAATCAAGAAGAATTCAAGACTCGAGAAGAAAGTTAAGAGTCAAGAATCAAGATTCAAGACTCGAGATTCAAGAATCAAGAGAAGGCTTAATCAAGATAAGTATGAAAAGTTTTTCTCAAAAATTGAGTAGCACATGATTTTTCTCAAAACATGTTTACCAAAGAGTTTTTACTCTCTGGTAATCGATTACCAGATTGGTGTAATCGATTACCAGTAGCAAAATTGTTTTGAAAAAGTTTTCAACCTCAATTTACAATGTTCCAATTAATTTCAAAAAGTTGTAATCGATTACAATGTTTTGGTAATCGATTACCAGTGCCTTTGAACGTTGAAATTCAAATTCAAATGTGAAGAGTCACATCCTTTCACATAAAATCCTTGTGTAATCGATTACACTGATTTGGCAATCGATTACCAGTGACTGTTTCTAAATAAATCAAAAGATGTAACTCTTCAAAAGGTTTTTGACTTTTTCAAATTGGTTTTAAGTTTTTCTAAAAGTTATAACTCTTCTAAATGGTCCTCTTGGCCATACATGAAGAGTCTATAAATGCAAGGCTTGGATTTGCTTTTCAATACACTTTTACACTTATTCAATCAATCATTTACAAGCCTTGAATCTCTTTGAACTTCTTCTTCTCCTTTGTACCAAAATATTTCTGAAGTTTTCTGGTTTTCCAAACCTTGAAAACTTGTGCTATTCATCTTTTCATTCCCTTCTCCCTTTGCCAAAAAGAATTCGCCAAGGACTAACCGCCTGAATTCTTTTTGTGTCTCTCTTCTCCCTTTTCCAAAAGAACAAAGGACTAACCGCCTGAATTCTTTTGTGTCTCCCTTCTCCCTTGTCAAAGAATTCAAAACGACACAGTCTGAGAATTCTTTTGATTCTTCCCATTCCCTTATATAAAAGTGTTCAAAGGACTAACTGCCTGAGAATTCTTTTGTATCCCCATTCACAAAGTATCAAAGGTTTAACAGTCTGAGATTTTTGTCTTAACACATTGGAGGGTACATCCTTTGTGGTACAAGTAGAGGGTACATCTACTTGGGTTTGACTAAGAACAAGAGAGGGTACATCTCTTGTGGATCAGTTCTAGTGGAGGGTACATCCACTGGGGTTTGAAAGAGAACAAGGGAGGGTACATCCCTTGTGGATCTTTGCTTGTAAAAGGATTTTTACAAGGTTGAAAGAAATCTCAAGGACCGCAGGTCGCTTGGGGACTGGATGTAGACACGGGTTGTTGCCGAACCAGTATAAAAACTCTTGTGTGTTTGTTTCTTTCTTCCCTACTCTTTTACTTTCCGCTGTGCATTTAATTTCTGCTTTTACTTTTTGGTTAAGTTTCTCTTCTAGTCCTTATTCTCCTAACAACATAAGTAAAAGCCTTAGAAGAGTAAATTTTTAATTAGTAAAAGTTTAGGAATAATTAATTCAACCCCCCTTCTTTATTATTCTAAGGCCACTTGATCCAACAAGTGGTATCAGAGCAGGTATCTTGTAGAAAGTTTAACAACTTCAAGATTAATGGCCTCTTTAGATTCTTTGTTTTTCAAAAGTATTTTCAGGAACATGTTATTCCAAGATTATGATGAAGACCAAGTCAACTTGTGTCTCATGACAAAATTTGATGAGAATGACAAAGAAGATTCTGTAAGGAAGAAATGGTACATAGACAGTGGATGTTCCAAGCACATGATGGGTGATGTATCCAAATTCACAACTATCTCCCCCAAGAAAAGTGGACATGTTACATATGGCGACAACAACAAGGGCAAAATTATTGGAGTCGGTAAAATAGGTACGAGTTCTTCTACTCCTATTGAAAATGTGTTGCTTGTAGAAGGTTTGAAGCATAGTTTATTAAGTGTTAGTCAATTATGTGATAGAGGATATAAAGTATCTTTTGATTCTGAAAAATGTGTTATTAAGCATGAGCATGACAAAGATATTGAACATATAGGTTTTAGAGAAAATAATGTTTACATGATTGATCTAAAACAAAAATCTGAAAATGATATATACTTTTTAAGTAAAGATTGTGATCCATGGTTATGGCATAAAAGAATTGCTTATATTAACATGGATCATCTAAATAGACTAATTTCAAAAGATCTAGTTATTGGTTTGCCTAAATTAAAATTTGAAAAAGATAAGTTATGTGATGCATGCCAAAAAGGTAAACAAACAAAAGTATCTCTTAAATCTAAAACTATTGTTTCCACCACTCAACCATTGCAATTATTACACATGGATTTGTTTGGACCATCTAGGGTCATGAGTTTTGGTGGAAGTTACTATGCATTAGTAATTGTTGATGATTATTCTAGGTATACTTGGACTTTATTTCTTACTCATAAAAATGATGCATTTCATGCATTTAGAAGACTTGCCAAAGTCATTCAAAACAAAAAGAATCTCAAAATTATCTCCATCAGAAGTGATCATGGAGGAGAATTTGAAAATAATGATTTTGAAATGTTTTGTGATGAATATGGCATAGAACACAACTTTTTTGCACCTAGAACACCCCAACAAAATGGAGTAGTAGAAAGAAAAAATAGAGCCCTAGAAGAAATTGCTAGAACTCTTTTAAATGACACACTTCTTCCAAAATACTTTTGGGCTGAAGCAGTTAACACTGCATGTTATATTATGAACAGAGCCTTAATCAGACCCATTCTTAAGAAAACCCCATATGAACTTTTCAACAATAGAAAACCAAACATTGCACATTTGCATGTTTTTGGATGTAAATATTTTGTTCTAAACAATGGTAAAGAAAGCCTAGGAAAGTTTGATGCCAAGGCAGATGAAGGTATCTTCCTTGGGTATTCCTTACATAGTAAAGCATTTAGAACATACAACAAAAGAACCCTGACAATTGAGGAATCAATACATGTTACTTTTGATGAAACTAATATCACCTCCTCGAGAAAGGAGTTTGTTGATGAAGACAAGAATGATCAAGATGACACAATTGTTTACCAGTAACAAAATTGTTTTGAAAAAGTTTTCAAACTCAATTTACAATGTTCCAATTAATTTCAAAAAGTTGTAATCGATTACAATGTTTTGGTAATCGATTACCAGTGCCTTTGAACGTTGAAATTCAAATTCAAATGTGAAGAGTCACATCCTTTCACATAAAAGCCTTGTGTAATCGATTACACTGATTTGGTAATCGATTACTAGTGACTGTTTTTGAATAAATCAAAAGATGAAACTCTTCAAAAGGTTTTTGACTTTTTCAAATTGGTTTTAAGTTTTTCTAAAAATTATAACTCTTCTAAATGGTCCTCTTGGCCAGACATGAAGAGTCTATAAATGCAAGGCTTTGATTTGCTTTTCAATACACTTTTACACTTATTCAATCAATCCTTTACAAGCCTTAAATCTCTTTGAACTTCTTCTTCTTCTTCTTTGTACCAAAAGCTTTCTGAAGTTTTCTGGTTTTCCAAACCTTGAAAACTTGTGCTATTCATCATTTCATTCTCTTCTCCCTTTGCCAAAAAGAATTCGCCAAGGACTAACCGCCTGAATTCTTTTTGTGTCTCTCTTCTCCCTTTTCCAAAAGAACAAAGGACAAACCGCCTGAATTTTTTTGTGTCTCCCTTCTCCCTTGTCAAAGAATTCAAAACGACACAGTCTGAGAATTCTTTTGATTCTTCCCATTCCCTTATACAAAAGTGTTCAAAGGACTAACCGCCTGAGAATTCTTTTATATCCCCATTCACAAAGTATCAAAGGTTTAACAGCCTGAGATCTTTGTCTTAACACATTGGAGGGTACATCCTTTGTGGTACAAGTAGAGGGTACATCTACTTCGGTTTGACTAAGAACAAGAGAGGGTACATCTCTTGTGGATCAGTTCTAGTGGAGGGTACATCCACTAGGGTTTCAAAGAGAACAAGGGAGGGTACATCCCTTGTGGATCTTTGCTTGTAAAAGGATTTGTACAGGGTTGAAAGAAATCTCAAGGACCGTAGGTCGCTTGGGGACTGGATGTAGGCACAGGTTGTTGCCGAACCAATATAAAAACTCTTGTGAGTCTGTTTCCTTCTTCCCGACTCTTTTACTTTCCGCTGTGCATTTAATTTCCGCTTTTACTTTTTGGTTAAGTTTCTCTTCTACTCCTTATTCTCCTAACAACATAAGTAAAAGCCGTAGAAGAGTAAATTTTTAATTAGTAAAAGTTTAGGAATAATTAATTCAACCCCCCCTTCTTAATTATTCTGAGGCCACTTGATCCAACATTCCAAGGTTTCCTTCTCCCATAATTCTTCCCTTATTGTTGTCTCCAAAAGTGACATACCCTCCTTCCTTTGACACAAAGCCAATAAGTCTAGACTTGTCACCCGTCATGTGCCCAGAGTAGCCACTATTCAAGTACCATAATGAGTCTCTTGATTTTAGGCACATCTTCAAGACAAAATCAATTATAGAGAGGTGGTACCCAATTGAGGTTGGGTCCAATGGGTTAATTTCTACAATTAAATCTTGAGGAATCCAAACACATTAACCTCTAGGAACGTCAGATCTCTTGACATAGCATTTATAAGATGTGTGTCCTCTTTTCATGCAATAATGACAAGTCTTTACTTTAGGCTTAGAATGCACTATGTTTTTATTCTTGGAGACTTTGCTTGGGTTTACCTTTTTAGAGGATGCAAACTTGGTTTTCTAAGAAAAGGTAGTATGCTTATTACACCCTAAACCAGTCTTATCGGTAGTATGCTTTTGCACACTAAGCAACTTACCAAGATCACTGTTTCCTTTGTTCATTTTTCTAAAAAGATCTTTAAGATAGAAAAGCTCAGTTTGAAACTTCATACATTCTTCATAGTGATCATTTTTGAACTTTTCGAACTCAATTTGCAAAGATTGGTAATCATCCATATTAAAAGAAGTAGAAGGACAAACACAACTAGTGGCTTTATAGCTCGAACCAAGTTTTTCATTTTCTTGTCTCAATTTATCCAGCTCACTTTGTGTTGAAGCCAATTTAGTGATATGCAATTTTAGATCGCTTCTCATCTTCTTGTTCAAAATAGAAAGCCTTTGCGTTTCCTCATGCATTTCATTAAATGCTTCCAAAACTTCTTCAAATTCAAAATGTACCTCAATTTCTTCTATGGTTGAGGAGTCATCCATTGAATCTGCCTTCAAGTGTAGAAGCAAAGCTTCCAAGAGTATTTTGATGATGCCAAAGATTATTAAAGATTCTTTCAAACAAGATTAAAGAATCAAGAAGATTCAAGAGAAGACTCAAGATATGCAAGAACCTCAAGAAAAGCATCAAGATAAGTTTAACAAGAATTTTTCAAAGAAAATATTGAACAACACAAAATTGTCCAAGAGAATTTTTCAAGAAATATTTTTTACCAGAGTTTTTACTCTCTGGTAATCGATTACCATAAGGTAGTATGGTAATTGATTACCAGAAGCCCAAAACAATTTTATAACTGATTTACAAAGTAGTAATCGATTACCATGGGCATGTAATCGATTACCATTGTCTTGTAACGTTCAAACATATTTTCAAAATAGTGTAATCGATTACACAATATTTGTAATCGATTACCAGTGATTTTGAATGTTAGATTTCAAACCTCAACATGAAGAGTGACAACCTTTGATAAAATAAACTATGTAATCGATTACACCATTATGGTAATCGATTACCAGTGATTGGTTTTGAAGAAATTGCCAAGAGTCACAACTTTTAACATGGTTTCTTCAAGAGCCATCAAATGGCTATAAATATGTGACCATGGCATGAATTTCAAAAGAATGATTCTGAACATCTTTCTAAGAGTTTTTGTTCAACTTTTGCTTTGTCAAAACAAGTTCATTGGGCAAAAACTTAGGCTATTCTATTTTCTTCCTCTCCTCCATTATTACAAAAAATCTTTTCAAGAGACCGACTCTTGGTTATAAAAGTTTTCAAGAGACGGTCTACTTGGTTCAAGGAACAAGTTTGTTCCTTGGTTGAATCACTGGACACAAAGGAGTAACGTACTTTGGGGTTCATTGTAAGAAGTGGAATTTGCTTCTTGGTGTGATCACTGAACACAAAGGAGGAAGGTCCTTTGGGGTTCATTGCAAGAGGTGGGATTGCCTCTTGGTGTAATCACTGAACACAAAGGAGGAAGGTCTTTTGGGGTTCATTGCAAGAAGTGGAATTTGCTTCTTAGTGTAAACACTGAACACAAAGGAGGGAAGTCCTTTGTGGTTCATTGCTTGTAAAGGGTTTTTACAAGGTTAGTGAAAACACTCAAGTGGAATTTGCTTGAGTACTAGACGTAGGCACGGGTTGTGGCCGAACTAGTATAAATCCAGTTTTGCATTCTCTCTTTCCTTAATCTCTTTTTCTTTCTGTTGTGTTTATATTTCTTTAATGTTACTTCTCCTTATTTTTTATTTGAGTAACTTACAATTAAAGAAATAATTGAATCTAGGGAATATCTAAGTAAGGGAAATATTTCAATTAGGAATAGTCAACAAAATCTTAATTCAACCCCCCCCCCCTTCTTAAAATTTCTGAGGCCACTTGTCCTACATCAAGCACATATTTGCAACTTCTTCTTCATTATAAGAGTCAGAGAATGTTGAATCAACTCGATTTCATATCCAAGCAATTTTCTGAAGAGAGCTTCCATCGACATTGATGATGTGGCATCCCCAAAATAATGACTGGTTTAATAGTAATGATTTAAATAACAAAAACCATGGTAAAATTTTTTTTCCTTCTTTTTCTTTTTCATTTCTTTCTCTTTTCACAATGATTAGGTTCAGAAGGAAAATCCTCACTATAGAGTCCTAAATGGCAAGTTCACAACTCTATTCGGAGTCATTTCTTTCTTACCACTCGTAATCTCTAAACTATTTTGCTGTTTCAAAAGGAAGAGTATACCAGCCATTACTTTAGGTCGTCACGTGAAAATAATAAAATAAAATACGGTCGGTAAACTCTTTTGCAAATAAAGTTTGCTAATGCTTTCTTTTCAAATAACAAGATTAAACATAAGTACATTCATCATTTAAAAGCTGTCCAAAATATGGGAGTTTTACAAAATACATAGTGTCATCCAGAGCAAAGGTGTCCACAGTGGTGGCTTCAGCCACATGTATACAATCATCAAATTCCAATACAATAGGTCTACCCATACAAAAACAAAAGAGTAAACCTAACAGTCAGTCCTAGATACACCCACCCTCAAAAAGTATATAAAACTAGTGCATAGAACTATTTACTATGATGAAGAGCCTCCACTGATCGCCATCTCTCCAGGGCCACTATCCTCCGTAGAGTCTGCCTCGGATGCCGACATGACGTCCTCGGGAGAATCCACCTCAGGGAGTGGGTCCTCATCACCCTCTAGAAAGTCAAGAGCATCCACAGCAGGCTCAGGAGGTAGCTCCTCGAGATCCTCCTCAGGGTCTTCCTCGGATGACGTTACCTCAATCACTTGGACTGGCTCCACTAGACGGTATGGTGTAGGTGTGGGTAGTATCCACTCCACAGTACGCTGAAGCGTGCGCACGGGTTCATCTGGATGCACCAATGAAGTAGCTATAAATCGAATCGTGCCCCGAAATTGGCACCTCGTGTTGCCTTCGAGGGTCTCCCAAGCTCCCTCTAGGCACTCCATCTCCACTCGATCATGGATTAGCTGCACCGCCATCACGATCTACAAGAAAGAAAAGAAAGGGGTAGACTCTTCCACGCGATATCTAACTACGTAGCAACACGATGCGTCCCATAACACTACATGCAAGTAAAAGGGGTATCTTTAGGCTTTTCATCTCTGGTAATCGATTACCAGAGGCCAAACTCGAATTACACAGCCTCAGGACATGAAACCTACAAAAATGCACTGTGTAATCGATTACACATAACTGGTAATCGATTACCAGTGGCATGTTCCTCTGTGTAATCGATTACACAGCCTGGTAATCGATTACCAGAGGCCTCCAAAACATGCTGCCTTCATTTCTAAGCCTGGTAATCGATTACACCCCTTGGTAATCGATTACCAGAAGCCCTCTTAGCTTCCTGATCTTGTTTTTAAGCCTGGTAATCGATTACACCCCTTGGTAATCGATTACCAGAAGCCCTCCTAGCTTCCTGACCTCGTTTTCAAGCCAGGTAATCGATTACACTCCCTTGGTAATCGATTACCAGAGACCATCTTAGCCTCCTGTCTTCATTTTTAAGCCTTGTAATCGATTACCCACCCTTGGTAATCGATTACCAGAGGCCATATCCCATATATCAATCAAAGTTCACAGTTGGCCAGCCACCACACAAGCCTCCTTGCTTTGTGGTCTTAGTTCTTTTTATCTATTGACTGTCAGGAGCTCGCCTGCTTAGGTACATCACAGGTTCTCACTGACTGACTATGCCCGGGTTGGGTCGGGATTGGTCAAGCTTGGTTGTGGGCAATAGCACCCCACCTGACGTCCCCAAGGTCTCCTGACCCCCGCGACATATCTCCAGGTACCACTCTGTGGTCAACGAATAAAAGCAGGAAGTCTCACCCTTCTACACTTCCTCATTTCAAGCTTGCAGGATTATGGGGTACCCATCACATGTGGTACTAGGTGGCAGTCGGGCGATGGTGCAAAACGATTCTCCACATCCACAAATCACGTATAACCCACCATCCCCTGTTGCCCACCTTTAACTGAGCTCACATACTCCCACGTAGCCCTTATCCTCGTTCCTCTCAACGCCGGGTCCCCATCAATCCTCCCAAGCTTCCACAACATCCAGGTAATTCCACATCCAATCATCATGGACTAACAAAACCAAGCAAAACAGAGCAAAGGCAGAAAACTCTGCCCAAAACACAACTCAAAATCACAACTTTTCACATACAAATACCCCAGTAACATTTCCTTTGTTCCAATTCGTTAACCGTTGGATCGACTCGAAAATTTTACTGGAAGTCTCTAGTACATAAGTCTACATTATGACCGTTGGGATCTTCTAGCAAATGTCCAGAACCCCATATGTACTACCCTTTTCACAACCAGCCATACACAAGCATTTTTCTGCACTTATACAAAATTCTGCTGCACATTTCAACAGCAAAATTCTGCATAAAGTGCAGATTTCGAAAACCACTCTTTCCCTCATCCAATTTTGCCCAAATTGAATCCTACAAGTCCCAAATCATGTCTAAACCAAGGACAAGCTTCAGACCTAAGCAACACAAAATCTAGGTATCCAAAATCCCTCAATTTAATGGATTTTCAAGGTTTGAGAAGTGAAATTGAGAATGAAGTAAATTTGGAGCAAACTCTCACCTCACACAAGTCTATAACATCAATTTAAACTTGCTCAAACTGGATTTACACCTAAAATTCCACCGAATCAAAATTTGACTCATCAACACCCAATTTTACCCTAGAAATGGCTCTTTGTTCACTTTGGTCATTTGTTTTTCTCTCTTGCACAGCCCAAGCTTTCTCATAAGTCCTAAATGACATTTCAAACTAGGATTAACTCACTTTAACCTCCAAATACCACTAAATCCAGATTTGACCTTCCAACTCTCAAAAACTCACTCTTTTTCCACTCATAACACCATATTCTCACTTTCTAACCCTAGGTTAACTCTACCCTTCATCCCTAGCAGTTTTCCATAAGCAATTTCAGCACACCAACATCAAAAGCATCATCATAAAAACCCTAAAACTGAATGGGTAAGCTTAACTCACTCAAACATAACAAGTTTAGCATGCTTTCGTCAAATCTCTTCACAAATAACTATCACAAAGCATTAACCAAGCAAAACTGCCCATCATATCTCCCAAAGCTCCATACCCACGAAAATCAAATGAGAAAGAAGTCTACCCAAACCTGAAATTTTGAAGTCCCACACGTAGAGATGCGCTTCACGACTCCGAAAATGCCTTCCTTTCGCGATTAGGAGCAGAAATGGTGACCCAAGGTTGGAGCTTTGTTGGGCAAGAATGGTGGATGAGAGAAAAGAAGAAGAAGGCTGCGTGAGAGAGAGGGAGAGAGCTTCTGAAATTTGGGGCTGAGTGACGAGAGAGAGAGAGAGAGTGTTGCTTTTTAGTTTAAAAAGAAAAGCTTTTCTCTTTTCCATTATTTTATTTTAAGTTATGCCACATGTCTCCATTTGAGTGGAGCAAAAGGGCCCACTTTTTCTCTTGATGTGACTCATGCTCAGCCACATGAAGAGAAAAATCTGACCTTTTGAAATGCCAAAATCTTGCCTCGGTTTGCGTGTCGTTTCTCTGGTTCCAGTCCCTCACGTTTCTCTGCACTCGTCGGGGCCAGTTTTCGAAAGTAGGCGATATATATATATCAAAACGCTCAGAATGAAACCCCGAGCGTTGTTCAGAGGTTGGTTTTGTTAAATTTTAAGTTGCACGCAAAACGATGATTTTTAGACTAATTAATTAAGAATTAACCTATAACCTTCCAGTTATGGATTTCTCTTCCTTAATTAGCCTTACCCGCGTATCTTGCCCCCACTATTCCTACTTCTACCAAGAACATATATGCATATACACTGAATATGATCAGAGGCACCTGAGTCAACTATCCAAGGGCTAGGACTTCCGATTGATTGAGAAACACATGCTGTTGAGAAACATGGTACTGATGAAGATGATGCTTGATTGCTGGATTTCTCGGACTTGAGCTTCAAATACTCTTGGTATTCCTCATCAGAAAACTTAGACTCAGATTTTTCTGACTTGGATACCTGTGCCACTTTGTCAGGGAAGCCATGCAAAAAGTAATTTTCTTGAGTGTGGCCCATCCTCTTACAATATGTGCATTGCGGACGTCCACTTCTTCCATTGCGGCCTCCTCTACTGTTACGGCTTCCCCCTCTCCCACGAGGTGCCACCATGGCTGATGTTTCCACAGCATCAGTGAGATTTTCATCCTTCAACGCATGAGGTACACGGAGAAGCCTAGTAATGAGAGAATCCATCGATGGGACTTGATCTCCAGCTAGGACCTGATCAAAATCTGAGTGTAGACTCCTCAAGATAAGGACCATGTAGAACTTGTCCAGTTTCCTATTCACCTCTTCCAACGAATCAGCCACAAGAAACCTTCTCAGCTCTTCTACTGCTGCCCGAGCTTTACCCATATGTGCAATCATGTCATGCTTAGATTGCTTGAGAGCTGTAACTTTCACAGTCGCATCAAATAGGCTTTGAATATCGTTGGCGAAGATCTCTTGGGCCTTCTTCCAAAAAAGATGACATGTTTTAAAAGATCTGAGAATTTCCAAAACATCTGACTCGACCGATTGCCACAGAACAGCACATAGTTGATAATCTACCTTCTCCCATTCAAGTTTCTTGTCGTTTGGAACAGCATTGACGTTTTTCTCTAGGTGGTCATGGTACCCTTGACCAAGAAACCACAACTCAACTGAAGCAGACCACGACAAATAATTTTTCCAGTTGAGCTTGGCAGTTGCAATGGTTGGGGTTCCAGAAAATGAAAAAACAGGACCAGAAGTAGCCATTTTGACCAAAAAAAAAATTCCGGCGAGATTCCGGCGGACGGTGGTTGGAGGTGGCGGACGGTGGCCGGAGGTGGCGACTGGCGGCGGAAGACGGTGGCCGGAGGCAACGGACGGTGGCGGCGGCGACGGTGATGGTCGGAACCCGCACTGATGCCAACTTGAATTTAAGTGTGAGGAAATTTCACTCACATGACTCTTGATATTCATGTTTCAGCTTACAATTTATAGAGTACAAAGCATAAGAGAGAGAAAGGGGGAAAAGACAGCCTAGCCTAGTCTATGTGACAGCCTAGTCTAGTCTATGTCTGCTAACTTCTAAAACAAGGAAAAAATATTTAGTAATGATGCATACAAATCTAACTTAGAAACCCCGAAAGATATTCAACAATTTCTTCGGACAGAAGAAGAGACTATGATGCAACAATCAATACAAATGCCACTCAAAGAGTAGGGCATGTAAAAAGACAAAACTTCTTCAAGTTCCAAAGCTTAGTCTTCATGTTGCTCCCCCTATCTCTAACAAAAACAAGGTGTTGCCGATGTTGTTTGCATTGGAGAGAACATTTAGTTACAATGTAAACATTACTTAAATGCATTTGTTAAATTTTATTTACTGATTCAAGTAAGCTCCTAGGCATATCTCTCTTTTTGATTGGTTTACACATGTTTCAATGTAAGGTTGACATTCATGGTGCCTATTCTTTGCATTGTGTATGGATTGAGGCTCAAGGGATCCATACACAAAACCATGGCCCATGTCTATGCTGAACTCATTCAGAAACCTATTTATGTTTACAAAAATATAAATTGTTAATCATATTACATGTGATCAGTTAATGAACCTTGAAATAAAATTTACTTCATCCATAATTGTAAAACAATGATGTTCAAACATTGACTTTCAAAGATTATTTCATTTACATCACTAAACTCTATGAGCAAGGGGAAATCGTCATTATGAACCCCAAATGAAGTCAATTTCCACCTGAAAAAGCTTTAGGTAAAGGTCATACAAAACCTTAACAAAATCAACTAAGGGATCATCAATGGTATTCGACTTATGAATAGCTTCAATTAGTTTCTTTTGACATTTGTGTGACTCCTATGTAATTATTAAACATAACTTAATATTAGTAAACAATTTATTAAATATAAGAATTTCTTAATCAAATTTAAACATAACTTAAGTAAATACCTCATGTGAAACAAACTTCGCAAGATGTGTTGACCATGAAATGAAGGAACTAAGGGTCTATCTTACTAACTGAACCTCTGAAGTGGGAATATGGACTTCAACATTGGCATCTTGAACTTCTTCAACACTCATCTTGATCAAATCATTGGATAAACACACATGGTGTACGAAGGCCGCCTCAAATACCTTTCCAAAGGCACTAGGCAAGTAGAAGAATGCTTTTCACAAGGTACAACCCACACTGATTCGAGTCAGGCTCATCCCTTGAGGGATTGGCAGCAGTACCAACACAACTTCCCTTAGTGCTCTTGCAGGCACCCAAAATAGGTTCATCTTCCTTAACTAGATGTGGCTGTTGGGATGCCTTTTGGCTCAACTCGTTGAAGAAGACAATGTTGGACAAGTGGCCTCGATAACTTAAGAGGGGGGTGAATTAAGTTAAAAAATTTCTCATTTAATTGATTTCTAAATTATGGCTTGATTTCTTTCAAATTGATTCAACTCTTCTTGCATAGCAATGATCCAATGTTCATCAATTATGGCTTAATTTAAGTTTTTAGGTTTAATTAAAGAAACAAAAGCCATATTTTTGCATGTATCTTTGAGAGAGTGTTGAGTTGTTACCCCTTTTGAGATGTCACCGATGATATTATCAAGAGGATGATATCTTGAAGTTCTCCACTCTCTTGGAAGAGCTAGATTTGTTTAATTTTCATCAATTTGAAAGTTTTCTTCATTTCCATTTCCTTTGCCTTTGTGCCCTTTCTCATCAATGTGCATGTTTTCTAATGAATCTGCAATATCATCAAGTGTTTCCTTTTTTGGCCTTATAGGGTTAGTCTCATCAAAAGCAACATGGATAGATTCTTCAATAATCATATTTCTTTTGTTATAAATTCTAAAAGCTTTACTATTCAAGGAATAGCCAAGGAATATACCTTCATCAAATTTTGCATCAAACTTACCTAAGTTGTCTTTCCCATTGTTTAGCACAAAACACTTACATCCAAAAATATGAAGATGAGAAATATTCGGTTTTCTTCCTTTGAAAAATTCATATGGAGTTTTCTATAAGATTGGTCTAATTAAAGCTCTATTCATTATATAGTATGTAGTATTAATAGCTTCAGCCCAAAAATATTTAGGAAGATTTGTGTCATTAAGCAAAGTTTTGGCTATTTCTTATAAAGATCTATTTTTCCTCTCAACTACTCCATTTTGTTGAGGGGTTCTATGTACAGAAAAATTGTGTTCAATGCCATTTTCATCACAAAATGATTCAAAATCCTTATTTTCAAATTCTCCTCCATGATCACTCTTAATAGATGAAATATTGAGATTTTTCTTGTTTTGAATGATTTTAGCAAGTTTCTTAAAATCATGAAAAGCATCTCTTTTGTGAGTGAGAAATAATGTCCATGTCAATCTTGAATAATCATAAACTATAACAAGGGCATAGTAATTTCCACCAAAACTCATGGTTCTAAAAGGACCAAAGAGATCCATATGCAAAAGTTGTAAATGTTGAGTTGTAGAAACAATATTCTTTGATTTGAATACTTGTTTTCCTTTTTGACATGCATCACACAATCTATCTTTTTCAAATTTGAGTTTTGGTAAAACAATTACTAAATCCTTAGAAATTAGTTTATTTAAATGTTTCATGTTTATATGAGCAATTCTTCTATGCCATAACCAAGAATCATCATCTTTACTAAAAAAAACATTGAGCATTATTTGATGTTTTATCTAAATTTATCATGTATACATTATTAGTTCTATAGCCTATATGTTTTGTATTTTTATCATGTTTATTTTCAATAACACAATTATGAAAGTCAAATGATACTAGAAAGCCTTTATCACATAATTGACTAACACTTAGTAGACTATGCTTAAGACCATCAACAAGTAAAACATTGTCAATGGAGGTAGATGGATTCGTACCTATTTTTCTGATTCCATGAATTTTACCTTTGTTGTTGTCTCCATAAGTCACTGTTGTGGCGTCCCTAAATAATGATTGGTTTAATAGTAATAATTAAATAACAGAGACCATGGGAAATTTTTTTTTCTTTTTTTTCGCACTGTTATTTATTTCACGGTAATTAATTCTAGAAGGAAAATTATCACTATAGAGTCTTGAGTGGTCAGTTCACAACTCTATTTGGATTCATTTCTTTCTGATCACTTATAACCTCCAAACTAATTTTTTTCTTTTTCAGACAAAAAAAATACCAGCCATCATTTTGGGTCGTCACGTGAGAAATAATAAGGTGCGGTCAGTAAACTCTTTTCAAATAAAGTTCGTTAACATTTCTTTTTCAAATAACAAGATAAAACAAAATTGTTTTCATCATCAAAAACTGTCCAAAACATGGGAGTTTGCAAAATAGCACAGTGACATCTAGAGCAAAGGTAATAACTGTGGTGGCTTCAGCCACAATATATATACAATCATCAAAATTTCTATACAAGAGGTCTACTCACCCAAAAATCAAAAGAGTAAACCTAGCAGTCTGAACTAGATACACCCACCCACAAAAGTATGTACGCTTAATCTAAAGAGTCGTCACTATTCGTTGTCCCACCAGGGCCACTCTCCTCTGTAGAGTCTGCCTCAGATGCTGACATAATATCCTCTGGAGAATCAACATCAGGGAGTGGGTCCTCACCATCCTCTGGTAAGTCAGGGGCATCAATAGCAGGTTCAGGAGGTAACTCCTCTGGGTCCTCTTCAAGATCCTCTTCAAAGATAAAAGAAAGGGGGTAGACTCTTTCACAAGAAATCTAACTACACAAGTAGTGATACACTGCGTCCCATAACGGCTACTGTAACATCCTGGAAATTTCTACCCGGAATTTTTGAAGACGATGTATTTTGAATGATTATATATATAAGTATTATTCAGTGTCTATGCCTATATGTTCTTGGTAGAAGTAGGAATAGTGGGGGCAAGATATGCGGGTTAGGCTAATTAAGGAAGAGAAATTCATAACTGGGAGGTTATGAGTTAATTCCTAATTAATTAGTTAAAAATCATCGTTTTGCGTGCAACTTAGAATTTAACGAAACCAACCTCTGAACCACGCTCGGGGTTTTATTCTGAGCGTTTTGATATATATATTGCTTGCTTTCGAAAACTGGCCTCGACGGACGCAGAGAAACGCGAGAAACTAGAACCAGAGAAACAGCACGCAAACCAAGGCAGGATTTTTAGCATTTCAAAGGTCAGATTTTCCTCACTTTTGTGACTGAGTATGGGTCACAGTCAAAAAGAGAAAGTGGGCCCTTCTTGCTCCACTCAAATGGAGACATGTGGCATTGCTTAAATAAAATAATAGAAAAAGAGAAAACCCTTTTATTAAAACCAAAAAGCAACCCTCTCTCTCCTCACTCAGCCCCACATTTTCAGAAGCTCTCTCTCCCTCTCCCTCACGTTGCTTTTCTTCCTCCCTCATTCACCATTGAAGCTCCACACAAAGCTTCAACCTTTGGTGCTCATTTCTGCCCCAAATCGTGAAAGGAGAGCATTTTCGAGGTCGTGAAGTGCGTGGCTACGAGTGGGACTTCGAAAATTCAGGTTTGGGTGGACTTCTTTCTCTCTTAAATTTCGTGGGTATGGGGTTTTGGGAGATATGATGGGTAGTTTTGTTAGTTTTCTGCTTCATGATGGTTATTTGTGAAGACTCTTGTTGAAAGCTTGTTGAAATTGCCATGTTTGGATGAGTTAAACAAACCCATTCTGTTTTAGGGTTTTTGTGATGATGTTTGTGATGTTTATATGCTGAAATTGCTGATGGAAATCTGTTAGAGACGAAGGGTAGAACTAACCTAGGGTTAGAAAGTGAGAATGTGATGTTATGAGTGGAAAAAGAGTGAGACTTTGAGGGTTGGAAGGCTAAGTCTGAATTCTGTGGTAAATGGAGGTTAAAGTGAGTTAATACTAGCTTGAAATGTCATTTAGGACTTATGAGAAAGCTTGGACTGTGCTAGAGAGAAAAATAAATGACCAAAGTGAACAAAGCCATTTCTAGGGCAAATTTGGGTGTTGAAGAGTCAAATTTTGATTCGGTGAGATTTTAGGTGTAAATCCAGTTTGAACAAGTCTAAATGGATGTTATGGACTGGTGTGAGGTGAGAGTTTGCTTCAAATTTACCTCATTCTAAATTTCACTTTTCAAACCTAGAAAACCCATTGAATGGAGGGGTGTTGGACACCTAGATTCTGTGTTGCTGTGCTTTAAAGCTTGACTTTGGTTTAGACATGATTGATACATGATTTGGGACTTGTAGGAATTGATTTGGGCAAGATTGGATGAGAGGAAGTGTGAATTTCGAAATCTGCACTTTGTGCAGATTTTTGCTGTGAAATTGTGCAGCAGGATTTTGCACAAGTGCAGAAAAATGCTATGTTTTTGCTGGTTGTGGAAAGAGTAGTGCAGAATGAGTGCTGGATGTTTGCTAGTAGATCCCAACGGTCACAATGTAGGCTTATGCACTATAGACTTCCAGTAAAATTTTGGAGTTGATCCAACGGTTAACGAATTGGATCGAAGGAATTGTTACTGGGTCTTTAAGTGAGAAAAGCTGTGATTTTGGTTGGTGTTTGAGCAGAGTTTTCTGCCTTTGCTCTGTTTTGCTTGGTTGTGATAGCTTGTGCTGTTTGAATGTTGTTTTGCTTGGATGTTGTGGAAGCTTGAGAGGATTGATGGGGACCCGGTGTTGAGAGAAATGAGGATATGGGCTACGTGGGAGTACGTGAGCTCAGTTGGAGGTGGGCAACAGGGGATGGTGGGTTTATGCGCGCATTGTGGATGTGGAAAACTTGTTGTGCACCATTGCCCGACCGCCACCTAGTACCACATGTGATGGGTACCCCATAATCCTACAAGCTTGAGATGAGGAAGTGTTGAAGGGTGAAACTTCCTGCTTTTATTGTTGACCACAGAGTGGTACCTGGAGATATGTCGCGGGGGTCAGGAGACCTTGGGGACGTCAGGTGGGGTGCTATTGCCCAAAACCAAGCTTGACCAATCCCGACCCAACCCGGGCATAGTCGGTCAGTGAGAACCTGTGATGTACCTAAGCAGGCGAGCTCCTGGCAGTCAACAGATAAAAGGAACAAAGACCACAAAGCAAGGAGGCTTGTGGTGGCTGGCCAGCTGTGAAACTTGATTGATATGTGAGATATGGTCTCTGGTAATCGATTACCAAGGGTGGGTAATCGATTACAAGGCTTAAAAATGAAGACAGGGGGCTAAGATGGTCTCTGGTAATCGATTACCAGGGGATGTAATCGATTACCAGGCTTGAAAACGAAGTCAGGAAGCTAAGGGAGCCTCTGGTAATCGATTACCAGCCTGTGTAATCGATTACACAGAGGGATGGGTCACTGGTAATCGATTACCAGGTATGTGTAATCGATTACACAGTGCATTTTTGCATATTTCATGTCCTGAGGCTGTGTAATTCAAGTTTAGCCTCTGGTAATCGATTACCAAGGCTGTGTAATCGATTACCAGAGATGGAAAGCCGTAAAATACCCCTTTTAATTGCATGTAGTGTTTATGAGACGCATTATGTGCAGAGCAGTTAGATTCTTGTGAAAGAGTCTACCCCTTTCTTTTCTTTCTTGTAGATTGCGATGGCGGCACAGCTAATCCGTGAACGAGTAGAGATGGAGTGCCTAGAGGGAGCTTGGGAGACCCTCGAAGGCAACACGAGGTGCCGATTTCGGGGCACCATTCGATTCACGGCTACTTCTTTGGTGCATCCAGATGAACCTGCACGGACGCTTCAGCGCACGGTGGAGTGGACAGCTCCTTGGATTAGTTTTGTATACTTTTGAGGGTGGGTGTATCTAGGACTAACTGTTAGGTTTACTCTTTTGTTTTTGTATGGGTAGACCTGATGTATAGGAATTTGATGATTGTATACATGTGGCTGAAGCCACCACTATGGACACCTTTGCTCTGGATGACACTATATATTTTGTAAAACTCCCATATTTTGGACAGCTTTAAATGATGAATGCATTTATAATCGATCTTGTTATTTGAAAAGAAAGCATTAACAACTTTATTTGTAAAAGAGTTTATCGACCGTATTTTATTCTTTTATTTTCATGTGACGACCTAAAGTAATGGCTGGTACATTCTTCCTTTTGAAACAGCAAAATAATTTAGAGAATTATGAGCGGTAAGAAAGAAATGACTCCGAATAGAGTTGTGAACTGGCCATTCAGGACTTTATAGTGAGGATTTTCCTTTTAAACCTAGTTATGGGGAAAAGAGAAAGAAATGAAAAAGAAAAAGAAGAAAAAAAAATTTACCATGGTTTTTGTTATTTAAATTATTTCTATTAAACCAGTCATTAATTTAGGGACGCCACAGCTACGCACAGTCAAAATGTCTTTTTCAAGAGATTTCCTCTCTGGTAATCGATTACCAAAGTATGTAATCGATTACCAGTTCCCAAAAACGGATTACAACAGCCTTTGCACATTGGAACTTAAAAGTTACACTGTGTAATCGATTACACATAAATGGTAATCGATTACCAGTAGCATATAACACTGTGTAATCGATTACACACAAATGGTAATCGATTACCAATAGCATATAACACTGTGTAATCAATTACACACAAATGGTAATCGATTACCAGCAGCTACTGAACGTTCTATTTCAATTTTTAAACCCTGTAATCGATTACACACAAATGGTAATCGATTACCAGAGGGAATTTTTCAGATAAAACACAAGATAGATAGCTGGCCAGCCGCCACACAAGCCTCCCTGCTTTGTGGACTTTTGTTCCTTTATTGGTTGACTGCCAGGAGCTCGCCTGCTTAGGTACGTCACAGGTTCTCACTGGCTGACTATGCCCAGGTTGGGTCGGGATTGGCCAAGCTTGGTTTTGGGAAATAGCAACCCACCTGACGTCCCCAAGGTCTCCTGACCCCCGTGACATATCCTCAGGTACCACTCTGTGGTCAACTAATAAAAGTTGGAAGATTGACTCTTCCACGCTTTCTCACCCATGGCTTATTGGGTTATGGGGCACCCGTCATATGTGGTACTAGGTGGCGATCTGGCGATGGCGCAAAACAAATATCCCATTTCCACAAGCCCAGGCATAAGCACACCATCCCAAGTGGCCCACCTTTAAATTGAGCTCACGTACACGTACCTAGCCCTTCTCCTCGTTCCTCTCAGCACCAGGTCCCCATCTACCCCTTCAAGCCTTCACAATGTCAAATCAATTCAATTCCATTTCACATGAAATTACCTTGGAAAAATAGAGTGGAGGCAGAAATCTTTACACAAGATTCATTCGAATTCCACAGAGTTTTTCCTACCAACATACCTCAGTAAAGTCCTCATCCCTGATTCGATAACCATTGGATCGCCTTGAAAATTTGACTGGGGTTCCTAATACAGAAATCTAAGTTTTTACCGTTGGGATCTGCTAAAGAATGTCTAGAACACGAGATATACTACCTTTCCCGTGGCAGCAGAAACTAGCACTGCACAACCGTTTTTTTTTTTTTGCATAATTGGCAGATTTACTGCATACTTGAGCAACTTTTCTGCATAATTTTTCAGATTTTCAAAATCTAGCTTACATGCATCCAATTCCACTCAAATTGGATCCTACAAGTCCTAAACCATGTATAAATCATGTTCAAGTCAAAAACAAACTTCAAACCAAGGTAAAGCAAAACATAGGTATCTAAAACCCACCAAATTTAGTGAATTTTCAAGATTTGAAAGGTGAAAATGAAAATTAGGTGATTTTGGGGTAACCTCTCATCTTCATCAAGTCCATAACATTGAATTAGACTTGCTCAAACTAATTTTAAGGTAAAATCTCCACCTATTCAAAATTTGACCTCTCAACACTCAATTTACACTATAAATGGATCTTTTCTCTCACATTTGCCACTCATTTTCCTCATTTGCTCTGACCAAGCTTTCCTACAAGTCCTAATTGACATTCTAATCTAGAATCAACTCACTTTAAACTCAAATTTCCACTAACCCCAAATTTGGCTTTCTAAACCTCAAAATCTCACACTTTTCCACCTACAACACTACCATTCTCACATTCAACTCTAAGCTAACTCTCCCCATTCTCTCTACCAGTTTTCTATCTACATTTTAAGCACACATATATCTCAAAACATCATTATTGGACCCTAAATTAACATGGGCAGTTTTGCTACATTAAACATGTCAAGTTTAGCATAATTACAACAATTTCCTTCACAAACAACTACCCTAAAGCAATAACCTAGTAGAACTACCCATTATCCCAAGAACCCAACACCCACAAATTTCAAGTGAGGAGAAGTCCACCCTTACCGGAAATTGAAGGTCCCACGAGGTAGAGGTAGGCTCCTAGACTCCAAAAACAGCTTTATCTTGCAATTTGGTGTGGAAATGAAGGGGGATTTGAAGCTTGAAGAGAGACAACAATGGTGGTGAAGAAAATGAAAAATAAAAAAGAAACGTGGAGGAAGAAAGTGAAGGCTGTGCTGGAAGTTTCTGGAGAAAGAGAGAGAAGATTTGGCTTTTTAAAATGGTTTTTCTTTTCTTTTCTTTTTCATCTTCTTTTTAAAAGCAATTCCACATGTCATTTTTTTAAATGGAGCAAAAAGGGCCCATCTTTACCTTTGACTTGACCACATACTCAGCCATAAAAGAAGAAAAAAAAACTGGAACTTTTTGGATCCTAAAATCTTGCCTCAGTTTGCGTGCCGCCTCTCCAGTTCCAGTTCTTCACGTTTCTCTGCACCCGTCAGGGCCCGTTTTCAAAGGTAGGCAATATATATATCAAAACGCTCAGAATGAGACCCTGAGCGTGGTTCAAAGGTTGGTTTTGTTTAATTATAAGTTGCACGCAAAATGATAATTTTTAAACTAATTAACTGCGAATTAATCTATAACCGTCCAATCGTGGGTTACTCTTCGTTAATTAGTCTAACCTGTGTATTTCTCCCCCAATGTACATACTTCTACCAAGAATATATATATATATATATACACTGAATAATATTATATATATATATATATATAATTATTTAAATGTAATACTTACAAAATTCCGGGTAAAAATTCCAGGATGTCACAACTGTCCACTTTTCTCAAGAGATATATGAGTAAATTTTGATGCATCTCCCGTCATGTGTTTAGAGTATCCACTATCAATGTACCAGCTTTTGTTCAAGAAATCCTTCATTCACATAATTATGTTTTTGACTTAGGTACCCAAATTTTCTTGGGTCCTTGATTGTTAGTTTTGATCAAAGATTCTTTTGGAACCCATATCATTTTAATGTTACTACTATTTTTCCTAAAATAACATGTTGATGCACTATGTTCTTTCTTTCCATAGTAAAAACATGTTAAGAAAGGAGAACTATTCTTTTGGGAAGATGCAAAGAAGATTTTATACATTTTCTGTTGTTTTTCGGGTCTATATCCTAATCCAGCCTTATCAAGCACACATCTTTGCTTTCCTAGTATAATGTCTAAATTATTTTTGCCAAGAGTAAATTTGGCAAGAGAATCTTTTAGATCTTTAATTTCTACTTTAAATTTATCACAACATTTACATGAGTGAGATACTTTATTAATATCTTGTATGGTAGAAGATTGATTTGTATCAATTTATTTTAATGTTTTGACTTCAGTTTTAAGATTTTCTAGTTCTATATTTAATTTCATAACTTCTTTTTCTAAATTTGAAATTGTTTTCTTAGAAACTGAAACTAGTTTGGCAAGTTTAACTAATTCTTTATGCAAGTCATTAAATGCATCTTGAAGTTCATCAAAGGAAATAGATAGGTTATTGTTAGAAGATGTTACCTCTTTTTTGCTATCATAGTTTTTGGCCATAAGACTCAGATTCACGACTTCATTTTTTGTATCTCCTAATGAATCTATATCGTTATCTTCCCAAGTGATGTAAGCTTTCTTTGTTTTCTTGTCTTTGAAATTTTTCTTGTCAGACTTCTCCATTCTTTTCTTGAAACTGGGGCAATCAACTCTTAGATGTCTAGGTTGATTACATTCATAGCACTTTGGAACAGAAGGAGAGTCTTCTCCTTTTTTCTTTGGATTGAAATTTGTTCTTCTTTGATTTCCTTTGTTCCTTAGAAACTTGTTGAATCTCTTTACGAAGAAACTAAAATCATCATCTTCTTTTATTTCATTCAAGTCTTCTCTGTCACTTTCTTCTTGAATAGAAGATGAGGCTTTAAGTGCAATTCCTTTCTTTTTCTTGTCATTTTCTTCATGTTGATTTAGTCTCATAAGTTCCATTTTGTGTTCCTGAAGCTTTCCAAAAAGAGTTGCAAGAGACATGTTAGTGAGATCTCTTGATTCAACAATTGTAGTTACCTTTGGTTACCATTCCCTGCTTAAACATCTTAGAACTTTGTTAATGAGATCCTCATTAGGAAATATTTCCTAATGATGCATGATTAACTATATGTGTAAATCTCTTTTGCATATCTTGTATGGTCTCATTTTGATTCATTCTGAAAAGTTCATATTCATGTGTTAGGGTGTTTATTCTAGATATCTTAACATTTGTTGTTCCTTCATGGGTTACTTGTAATGTATCCCATATTTCTTTTGCATTCTTACAATTTGAGACTCTAAAGTATTCATCCATTGCTAATGCAGAGGTAATTATATTTTTAGCCTTTAAGTTATATTGTACCCTTCTTCTTTCCTCTTCATCCCATTGTTCCCTAGGTTTTTCTATAGTTTCATTTCCTACTACCATTGTAGGGATGTAAGGACCGATTTCAATGGCTTCCCATATGTTTAAATCTATAGCCTCTATGAAGATTTGCATGCGGGTTTTCCAGTAATGATAACCCACACCATTAAATATAGGAGGCCTATTAATGCAGTTTCCTTCGGGAAATAGGAAGTTTGAGGAGACCATAATTATTCTTGAAGTTTCTAAACTTTATACAAGAATTAAGCTCTGATACCACTTGTTGGACAAGTGGCCTCAATAACTTAAGGAGGGGGGGGTGAATTAAGTTAAAAAATTTCTCGTTTAATTGACTTCTAAATCCCCTTTTAAATCTATATGTTAAGAATATTGAAGATGAAGATGAAAGTTATATCAACATTATACTTCAAGCGTGCAAGATAAATAAAATATGCAAGATAAAGTAATCAAGATAGGGAAGAGAGGAATGCAAACTCAGTTTATTCTGGTTCGGCCACTTCCTATGCCTACGTCCAGTCCTCAAGCTACCCACTTGAGATTTCCACTAACTTTATAAAAATCCTTTTTACAACTTCTGAACACCCAAGGGATCCCTTTCCCATGTGTTCAGGAAACTCACAATTCAAGAGACAAAAACCTCTTGATCTCAATAAGTCTTTAAAGAAAGTACAAATGTTTTTCTCTCTTTTAGAGAAGAAGATACAAGATGAAGTTCTTAGAAGAATCCTTAATTGATTTGCAAGTTTTTGGCCAGTGATTTTTTTTTAGAGGATAAGACAATAAGGTTCTGAAAAAATCTAAAAAAAACTTTTGTAGATAACTCACATATTTATAGGACCTTGGTGGCTTTTCAAAAACTTATGAATGGATGTGACTTTTTAGAGTAACTTTTAAAATTTCCTCACTGGTAATCGATTACAACTCTTTGGTAATCGATTACACAACTATGTAATGAGGAGTCATGACTTTTCAATTTGAATTTTTGTAGTTTTGTTACTGGTAATCGATTATAGACAAGTGGTTATCGATTACATCTTTCAAATTTCAAACTTTCTGAAAAAGCTTTTTGAAAATAATTTTGCTTCTGGTAATCGATTACCAGTGGAAAAAATGCCTTTTTCAGAAAATGTTAAAAATATTTTTAAACCTTTTTATTATCAATTTGGAAACTATGTTGTGAGGCCAAACCTTTGAAATCACTAAGAGACTCTTTTAACAAAGATAGACTAAGACTTAGCTTTCTTCTTGATCTTTTTTTTTTCTTGGTCTTGATTTGGACTTGAAATAAAACTTGTGTTGCTTTTGTCTTGGCATCATCAAAACCTTCATACACATACATTCACAGAAAACCTTCATACACATACATTCACAGAAAACCTTCATGTTCTCTAGAAGTTTGTCCTCTCTATGTTTGTTCTTCTCATCCACTTTTTTCATCCACTCCTCTTTAAGGCTCCCTATCAACTTAGCTAGTTGTTGTGGGTTGATCGATGTAGAAGAACTACAACCACGTGATGCATGTCCAAAGTAGTGCCCGATGGTCACACCAACTCCGATAGCACAAACATGACCTGGGTGCTTTAGTCGTCCAATGGAAATAGTTAGTATGTCCTGACATCCATGGGGGAATAAAGCTTCCTGTTGGATCGAGTGGCCTCAGAATTGTTGGATCGAGTGGCCTCAAAATAATTAAGAAGGGGGGGTTGAATTAATTATTCCTAAACCTTTACTAATTAAAAAATTACTCTTCTAAGGTTTTTACTTATGTTGTTAAGAGAATATGGAGTAGAAGAGAAATTTAACAGAAAGCAAAAGCAGAAATTAAATGCACAGCGGAAAGTAAAAGAGTAGGGAAGAAGGAAACAAACACACAAGAGTTTTTATACTGGTTCGGCAACAACCCGTACCAGAGAGTAAAAACTCTTTGGTAAACATGTTTTAAGAAAAAGCATGTGCTATTCAATTTTTGAGAAAACCTTTTCATACTTATCTTGATTAAGCCTTCTCTTGATTCTTGAATCTTGATCTGAATTCTTGAGTTCTTGAATATTGAATCTTGAATCTTGATTCTTGACTCTAAACTTTCTTCTTAAGTCTTGAATTCTTCTTGATTTACTTGAGTTGTTCTTTGATTGATCTTTGATTCACTTGAGTTGTTCTTTGATTGATCTTTGAGCTTTTTGTCATCACCTTTGTCATCATCTTTTGTTATCATCATTGTTATCATCAAAACACCTTTGAATCACCTTTGATTCACCATGAAGCTTTGCTTCTACAATATCCCCCTTTTTGATGATGACAACTTCTGAAATCAAGAAACACACACACACTTTTTCCTAGTCGATCACTCACATAAATTATCCCCCTTTGTTTTTGAATTTATGCTTATCTTAAAAATAAGTTGATTACTCATGTAAATTCTCGATTTAATCCCATTTCTCTCCCCCTTTTGCATCAACAAAAAGCCAAAGTGCATAACAAATTTGAAATAATCAATCATAACTAAACATCCATACAACAATCATTGAGAAACTAGCAACCAAACCTTGAAGCAAGAATCATGAAGCAACAATCATAAATAGATTATCTATAAAACCCATATAGTCAAATAACATACTTAATATTTGTTCAGACATACCATGCAAATAGGGAAATAGTAAATTGTTCAACTACCATAATAATATAGCCAAAATACATGAGAATAGAAAACAATCAAACAAGATATCATAACCATTCATCACACTAAAAATATAATACTTCATAGAATGTCATATAATCCAGAAAGCCATTCATAATAACCAAATAAAAGTACATACCACTAATCATATATCATCAAAATAATTGAGTTTAAAACTCATAACCGTAAACAACCAAGAGCAAGTAAATATAATCATCATGTTCAGTTATACTAATCAAATAATAAAAGAAATACTAAGTATTTAAATGTCATAAAAACATACCCAAATACAAGGATTAGAAACAAAATATAATCATAATCTAAATCTATTATCAGAGAATCAAAACTTAATTCTAAGTAACAAAAATTAGATATGAACACATACATGGTAACTCATTACTTATCTCAATTATTTTAGCATATTAATATAATTTTGACAAAAATCTAATCATGTCAAATTATATAAAAATGAATAAACATACAATAAATGTATTCATACAAGAGAGAAAAATTTATAAAAATCAAACAAGATAATAAATCATCCTTACGTTATAATAGAAGCATATGTGCATAAATAACAAATAAGTCATAAGTCATCAAAACATAAATCATTTGTCTAAGTCACTTGCATCTAGAAGTCCTAATTCTCTTCTAATGGTGTAGAAATAATCTTTGGTTAGTGGTTTTGTGAAGATGTTTGCATGTTGGTTTTTAGTATCTACAAATTTTAAGAATACAGTCACCTTTTTCCTAACACTAAGTGTTAATTGACTATCAACACTTACCAAGATGAGTTCTTATTAACATAGATTGTTTCATCATATCAAAATGATTTTATTTGAAATAAAATAATAATTTTGAAAAACATAAAAAATATTTTGAACAATCAATAAAGTAATTCAAACATACCAAACAAGAATTATACAAGGATTGAAGGATATAGATCACAAACATTATCAAATATTCAAATTTGTTATAGATAATTTAAAAATTTAGAAAGTTCAAAGAACTCAATCAATCATGTAATCATTATTTTCTCTGAAATCTACATGCTCAATATCTTTATTATGCTCATGCTTAATAACACATTTTTTAGAATCAAAAGGATACTTTATATATGAAATTTTTTATATAAAAATAAATAAATATAACATAATGAATTTTGAAAAAATTTATGAATGAACCTTAAGTAAGTATTTCACATGTCATATTTAAAAATTATGCAAGAATCATACAAGAGATATAAAATCATACATAACCATTCATAAATGACTAATCACATACTACATCAAAAATCATGCATAATTATTTTTAAAAATATATATTATCAAAATAATCAACATAACTTTTAAATAATAAAAAAATCATAATAGCTTTCAAGAACAATCAATCATCAATCAGTTCAAATTAATTAAATTTAATTAACAATCAACTAACTATGCATAATACTTTTAAAAATTTCAAATTTCAAATTTTTTAAATTTCAATTTTAAATTTCAAATTTTAAATTTCAAATTTCAAATTTCAAATTTCAAATTTCAAATATTAAATTTTAAATTTCAAATTTTCACTTCCAACTTCCAATAACTTCCACTTCTAATTTTCAACTTCCATTTTCAACTTTTAATTTCTACTAACTTCCATTTTCAACTTCCAACTTCTATTTTCAACTTTTAACTTCCAATAACTTCCAAATTTTAATTTTCAAACTTCCAATAACTTCCAAATTTTAATTTTCAAACTTCTAAAAAGTTGAACACAATTACCAAAGACAAAAGATCAATCATGTATATAGAAATTCTTTAAACTAAATATAGTTAATTAATCATAATAAATTTTAACATAATCAAATAACATTCATCAACACATATCATGGTAATTATTCAATTATCTTAACATGTCAAAACATTTTTTAATTTTTTAACAGAATCTAATCGTCTTGGAAACAAAACATAAGCAATTCAAGCATTAATCAATTCAAACAAAATTCAATTAATCATACATACTAAATATAGTTATTTAATCATTGTAAACACAATCAAACAATTTTAACAATTATTTTCTATTTGCCACAAAAATAACTTAACTGTAAATACTAATCATACATTAATTCATAGAGATGGCTTAGATGTTACCTCTTTTGAGATTTTACTGATATTGTTGTTGTCGTATGTAACATGTCCATTTTTATGAACATCCATTGTCGATGTACCACTTCTTCCTTACAAATTCTTCTTTGTTGTTTTCATGAGATTTTGTCATGAGACAAAAGTTGACTTGGTCTTCATCATGATCTTGGAATAACCTGTTCCTAAAAATACTATCGAAAGACAAAGAATCTAAAGAGGCCATTAATCTTGAAGTTGTTAAACTTTCTACAAGAAACCTGCTCTGATACCACTTGTTGGATCGAGTGGCCTTAGAATAATTAAGAAGGGGGGTGAATTAATTATTCCTAAACCTTTACCAATTAAAAAATTACTCTTCTAAGGCTTTTACTTATGTTGTTAAGAGAATCTGGAGTAGAAGAGAAACTTAACAGAAAGTAAAAGTGGAAATTAAATGCACAACGGAAAGTAAAAGAGTAAGGAAGAAGGAAACAAACACACAAGAGTTTTTATACTGGTTTGGCAACAACACATGTCTACATCCAGTCCCCAAGCAACCTGCGGTCCTTGAGATTTCTTTCAACCTTGTAAAAATCCTTTTACAAGCAAAGATCCACAAGGGATGTACCCTCCCTTGTTCTCTTTGAAACCCTAGTGGATGTACCCTCCACTAGAACTGATCCACAAGAGATGTACCCTCTCTTGTTCTCAGTCAAACCCAAGTAGATGTACCCACTACTTGTACCACAAAGGATGTACCCTCCAATGTGTTGACACAAAGATCTTAGGCTGTTAAACCTTTGATACTTTGTGAATGGGGATACAAAAGAATTCTCAGGCAGTTAGTCCTTTGAATACTTTTGTATTAGGGAAAGGGAAGAATCAAAAGAATTCTCAGACTGTGTCTTTTTGAATTCTTTGACAAGGGAGAACGGAGACACAAAAGAATTTAGGCGGTTAGTCCTTCGTTCTTTTGGAAAAAGGAGAAGAGAGACACAAAAAGAATTCAGGCGGTTAGTACTTGGCGAATTCTTTTTGGCAAAGGGAGAAGAGAATGAAGGGGATGAAAAGCACAAGCTTTCAAGGTTTAGAAAACCAGAAAACTTCAGAAAGCTTTTGGTACAAAGAAGAAGAAGAATTTCAAAGAGATTCAAGGCTTGTAAAGGAATGATTGAATAAGTGTAAAAGTGTTAGAAAGATTGATTGAAAAATGCAAAACAAAGCCTTACTTTTATAGACTCTTCATGTCTGGTCAAGAGGACCATTTAGAAGAGTTATAACTTTTAGAAAAAACTTAAAACCAATTTGGAAAAGTCAAAAACCTTTTGAAGAGTTACATCTTTTGATTTATTCAGAAACAGTCACTGGTAATCGATTACCAAATCAGTGTAATCGATTATACAAAGCTTTTATGTGAAAAGATGTGACTCTTCACATTTGAATTTGAATTTCAACGTTCAAAGGCACTGGTAATCGATTACCAAAACATTGTAATCGATTACATCTTTTTGAAATTAATTGGAATGTTGTAAATTCAATTTGAAAACTTTTTCAAATCCATTTTGCTACTAGTAATCGATTACAACAATCTGGTAATCGATTACCAGAGAGTAAAAACTCTTTGGTAAACATGTTTTGAGAAAAACCATGTGCTATTCAATTTTTGAGAAAACCTTTTCATACTTATCTTGATTAAGCCTTCTCTTGATTCTTGAATCTTGAGTCTTGAATCTTGATCTTGATTCTTGAGATCTTGAATCTTGAATCTTGATTCTTGACTCTAAACTTTCTTCTTGAGTCTAGAATTCTTCTTGATTTACTTGAGTTGTTCTTTGATTGATCTTTGATTCACTTGAGTTGCTCTTTGATTGATCTTTGAGCTTTTTGTCATCACCTTTGTCATCATCTTTTGTTATCATCATTGTTATCATCAAAACACCTTTGAATCACCTTTGATTCATCATGAAGCTTTGCTTCTACAAGAATAATTAAGAAGGGGGGTTGAATTAATTATTCCTAAACCTTTACTAATTAAAAATTACTCTTCTAAGGCTTTTACTAAGTTGTTAAGAGAATAAGGAGTAGAAGAGAAACTTAACAGAAAGTAAAAGCAGAAATTAAATGCACAGCGGAAAGTAAAAGAGTAGTGAAGAAGGAAACAAACACACAAGAGTTTTTATACTGGTTCGGCAACAACCCGTGCCTACATTCAGTCCCCAAGCGACCTGCGGTCCTTGAGATTTCTTTCGACCTTGTAAAAATCCTTTTACAAGCAAAGATCCACAAGGGATGTACCCTCCCTTGTTCTCTTTGAACCTAGTGGATGTACCCTCCACTAGAACTGATCCACAAGAGATGTACCCTCTCTTGTTCTCAGTCAAACCCAAGTAGATGTACCCTCTACTTGTACCACAAAGGATGTACCCTCCAATGTGTTGAGACAAAGATCTCAGGCTGTTAAACCTTTGATACTTTGTGAATGGGGATACAAAAGAATTCTCAGGCGGTTAGTCCTTTGAACACTCTTGTTTTAGGGAAAGGGAAGAATCAAAAGAATTCGCAGACTGTGTCGTTTTGAATTCCTTGACAAGGGAGAAGGGAGACACAAAAAGAATTCAGGTGGTTAGTCCTTCGTTCTTTAGGAAAAGGGAGAAGAGAGACACAAAAAGAATTCAGGCAGTTAGTCCTTGCCGAATTCTTTTTGGCAAAGGGAGAAGAGAATGAAGAGGATGAATAGCACAAGTTTTCAAGGTTTAGAAAACCAGAAAACTTCAGAAAGCTTTTGGTACAAAGAAGAAGAAGAATTTCAAAGAGATTCAAGGCTTGTATTGGATTGATTGAATAAGTGTAAAAAGTGTATTAGTGTATTTAAAAGCAAATCAAAGCCTTGCTTTTATAGACTCTTCATGTCTGGTCAAGACAACCATTTAGAAGAGTTATACCTTTTAGAAAAACTTAAAACTAATTTGAAAAAGTCAAAAACCTTTTGAAGAGTTACATCTTTTTATTTATTCAGAAACAAACACTGGTAATCGATTACCAAATTAGTGTAATCGATTACACAAAGCTTTTGTGTGAAAGGATGTGACTCTTCACATTTGAATTTGAATTTCAACGTTCAAAGGCACTGGTAATCGATTACCAAAACATTGTAATTGATTACAGCTTTTTGAAATTAATTGGAACGTTGTAAATTCAATTTAAAAACTTTTTCAAATTCATTTTGCTACTGGTAATCGATTACAACAATATGGTAATCGATTACCAGAGAGTAAAAAGATCGATCACCACCCAGCGTCCGACTAAAGATGTTAAAGAAGCACTCCTTGGAGGCAACCTAATATCTCTAACTTTGCTCTTTAATTTCATGTTTCATACTTGTTCGTTTTCTTGAATTATATCCTGAATTCGCCTAAGTTTGTATGTAATTATAGGGTTTAAGAGAGAAATATATATAATAACAATGAATAACAAAGCTTTGCAAAAAAAAAAATTCAACTTGCCTAGGCGAGCGTGGTCCGATGAAAAAAGATAAAAAGGGTAGGGGTGAAGCCAATTTCACCCCATCTTCCCCTATTTTCTTCAAAAACTCATCAAAAGCTCCCTAAGACCCACGGGAACCACCATTTTTGCACCAAACTTCAAGCTTTTTTTGCATTTGTCTCAATTATTATTGCTTTCCATTCATCCCACTCAAGTAAGTGCCATCTCTATCTATTTCTACTTCTTCCTTGTGGTATTTGGTGCTTTATTTGTTGTTTTCTTGGCAATATTTGTGAGATAAATTATGTGAAAATCCATTGTCTAAATGCTTGGGTTAAGGGCTGCAATGGATGGCTCTAGGCCTATCCTTGATTCTGTTGTAAATTTGCATATCATGTTGCTCTTTATCCCTTATTTTTTCATGTTTTAACATGCGCCCACCAACCATTTGATAAAATGCCACAATGACCATTCCATGTGTTGTTTTGAAATTTGAATGAGGAATGAGCTTTATGCGTGTCCAGCCATCTTTTTAAATGTATGAGCAACTTAGGTTGATAGACTAAATGTCAAAAGTATGAACTAAGCTTGGAAATCAAGACATTGCCTTAAATACAAATTACATGAGTTACATGACTGCGTAAAATTGATTGGGTAGAATTAGTCTAATTGTTGGTTTAAACTTGCTACACCATGATGGGCACATTGCACCTAGATTGTTGTAGAATGTTAATTTCTTTCAAAATAATACACACTAAGTTGTGATTTGTTTTATTAGTTGCATGATAACACATGCAATTAGCAAAAAAAAAAAAAAGAGGAAAAAGAAAAAAAAAACACCCAAAATTGATTGACTTCATGCTTGCTTAGGATAACTAAAGTAATGGTTACGTATTTCATGCAAACTAATTTTTATGGATGTATCGTTGCAGGCAATGCCTCCAAAGAAGCTTCTCACTAAAAGGGCAAGGAAGGACGCCGTAGGCGAGGGATCCAGTGTAGCCTAACAAGCAGAAATTGAGTTTGATGGACACCGTTTCCGAAGTGAAGAGCATTAGCACCGCTTCAAAGCAATCAAGAGTTGGTCTTTCCTCAAAGAAAGATGGGTCCAACTAAAAGAGGGGGAATACATAGAATTCCAGAAGGAGGTTTCCAGGAGACAATGGACTCAACTGACAAAGCCCATGGCTAAATATGACCCAGAGATAGTCATGGAATTCTATGCAAATGCTTGGCCCATAAAAGAAGGAGTCACGGATAAGCGCTCCTAGGTGCGGGGCCAATGGATCCCCTATGATGAAGATGATATCAACTAGTTACTAGGGCATCCATTGGTTCTAGAGGAGGGGCATCGTTGTGAGTTCAGAGAGAGAAGAAGCCAGGTCTCAGGATTTGATGAGGAGGCCATGGGACAACTGTTGTGCTCCATGGGACAAGACTTTGCACAAAGCGTGACGGGGAGGCAGGTGCGGATCATATGCACTAGCATGACCACCTTGACACAAATCTGGATGACACTTCTCCTCAGCAACATCCTTCCTAGTGACCATAATTCTGATCTCCCACTGCCTAAATGCCAGTTGTTCTATGCTATTCTGACCCAGGTCAGTGTTCATGTAGCCCAACTTATCTTGGATGTCATTTACCAGTTTGTAGGTATCATGCCTCCAAGGCACCCAGTGGACCCAGAGAAGTCCAACAGAGCATTAGGATTTTCAGCCTTGATCACATGTCTTTGCCAGTTCTATGGGGTGTCAGTTACGCCCACAAAGCTCATTTGGCCTCCCATTAACAGGTCGTTCATTGAGAAGTATTGCATTCCAAGGCAGGCACAGGAGTCGGGGCAAGACCAACAACAATAGTCGGCCGCAGACGCACCACCTCCACCTCTACAGCAACCACCATCTCTAGAGTCCATCTTGACTCACATGTAGAGGATGGAGCTCTACATGCAGCATTTGGCTGACCAGCAGGCAGCCAATCATAGGGATTAGGTGCATTTGAACAATAGTTTCTACCAGTATACCCTATACCAGCAGTGCCAGGACCCCAACCCTTACCCATGGCCTACTCTAGAGCAGTTCAGGGCCACTGTAGCATGGCCTGGAGACAGGCCTAATTTTTAGGCAGGGGCAGGTCCCGTAGAGGCCCCAGGAGGAGAAGACGGAGCTAAGGAAGACGGTGACATGGCAGATGTCATGGATTTTTTCCTTTGAGGAGACTGAGCCTCTCGACCAGGATCTTCTAAATCTGTGAACTTGTCTTTATGTTATTTATCGCCTTCAGTATTTTTGTTATGTTATTTCATTGTGATGTTTTGTTTGAAACGGAAAAAAAAAACTAAACCAAAAAAATTATTCATGGTTTCTTTTCTTCACGCACCATTTGTTCCTTTGATAAGTGTAGTCTCGGATTACAACTTTGCTTGTGTTTCAAATTTTTCCTAAAAAAAACTAACATGCTTTTTAAAAGAAGCAATCACTAGTTTTCTTTGGAAAGTTTACGGATCAAAACACAAAAGGATTTTTTTGAAAAAGAAATGTGTACCTAAAGGGTGAAAACAATGAAAGACTTTCCCGAATGCCAAAATGGACTTGGATGTTTTGAATGACTTGATAAAAGAGCAATCATTGAAACACTGATTTGGCCTGAATGTGGAAACAGACCCTAAGCCTTAGTGATTGCGTGACCACCAAAATTTTATATATTTGAGTGTCCGCATGGATATGTGCTACGATTGATTTTGCATGAATTTCTAATTGTCATAATATGCAATTCATGGAAATGATCTGGGCATTCTTTTCTTTCTAATCCATTGGCCAGACAGCTGGCCCAATGCATTATTTTTCTGCCACTTGCAAACCTTTTGAGCCAAACATTGATTTTTTTTACCAGAACCTTGACCTAGGATGGAAGTTTCCAACCTTACCCTGGGATAAGAAAGAAAGGGTATCTTCCAAGGGGGACTTGTATCACCTTTTGGTTAGTGATGTTCATCAAAACAAGAAGACAAAAAAGAAAACACAAAAGAAAAAAAGAAAAACAGCAAAGAAAGACAAAAAAGAAAAAAAAAGAATCAATCAATCAAAAATAGAAAAGAGCAAAAGGAAAATAGGAAAGAAAAACAAGTTCTTTGGAAGAAACAATGTCTGAACCATGTACAAAGTTGTTGTAAAGAGTAAAAAGGAAGGGGAGCAGTAGTAACTTGGTTAAGACATGAGGGGATAGGAAGTGATCGCCCGTTTAAGTTACTAACCCAATCTTTGGGCCTACTCTCCTGTTCCACACAAAACAAAAGGGAAAAAAGGGGAAAGACCATAGCAACCAAAACCAATTTCCTACAAAGTTTGACCTTAGAAAGTCCTATTGATCCATGATGATCATGCATATTATCCTTGATTTGATGGGAAATGACTTGCAAAATCAATTTATGACATATCTGTGATTTGGAATTGAGACAAAAACACTTGCCTATACACCTTGTGCGATTTTCCTTTGTTCGGTTGGACCCAGTGTTTCTTCTAATGTCCTTTTAGAAACGAAATGCAAATGTCTTAAAACTCATTTTCGATTATGAGAAATTCTATCTGTATGCTTTCATTCCCTATTAGTCACATTGATTTTAAAAAAATGTGTGTTGTTCTGATCGGTTTAGGGTTTTGTTTCTTTACCAAGCGTGTTCACGTTTTAGTGAAAATTTCAAGGCTTCAATGTCTTCTGTCTTTACATTTCAAAGACTTCAATGTCTTATGCCTTTTATTTTCCAAAGACTTTAATGTCTCATGTCTTTACATTTCAAGACTTCAATGTCTTCTGTCTTTACATTTCAAGACTTCAATGTCGCCTGTCTTTAAATTTCAAGACTTCAATGTCTTCTGTCTTTACTTTCCAAAGACTTCAATGTCTTCTGTCTTTACATTTCAAGACTTCAATATCTTTTGTTTTTACATTTCCAAGACTTCAACGTCTTTCATCTTTACATTTTCAAGATTTCAATGTCTTCAGTCTTTACATTTCAGGAGTTCAATGTCTCCTATTTTTGTTGTGCAAGACTACAATGTCTTTTGTTTAGTACTTTTGATACTTCATCCGTTTATTCTTTTTTGAAGTCACATTGCACACCCTCGATTAAAGGCTACCGTCCCTTGTGACGGGCGTGTGAGGTGTTAATACCTTCTCCATGCGTAAATAACTCACGAACCCTTATTTTCAAAATTCGCAGACCTCGTTTTTTATTTTCCTAAGGTTTTCCTCGAATACCTTCCCTATGTGTTCTTTTTTTGGAAGACGTGCATTTTTATCTCACCTCACCCTCATGTCGAAGGGTAGGTTGTAACATCCATATAATATTTTTTTATAGCTAAATTGAGTTTCATTTAAGGATTAATTGTTTTTTTTAAAATATTATTCTAGATAAATTATATTTTATAAACTAATATATATAAATTAGTATAATGAAAAAATTAACACAAATTAAAACAAATAAAAATAAAAAACCAATTAGTTGTTTTTAAAACTATCTTTTTGAAAAAAAGTCACGTCATGAACCGATTTTTAATTTACATTTTTTAAATTACTGTTCACATTGATATTATTTGGATAAATATTTGGATAAAGATTACATTGTATTATTTAAGTAAATATTTTTTGGATTGTATTATTTGGATAAATATTTTTTTTTTGTATTTTGTGGGTGAAAATCTCTCTCATGTGATTGAAGAATTCAAGATTCAATTATTGTAATAATTATTTGAGTAATGTAATTTTTAATATTTTTTTAATTAATTTATGAAAAGGTGAAACAAACATAATATTATTATCTTTTGCATATGTATTATTTGTTCTCAAAGTATTGTCAAAGTACAAAACAAAACCAAAATAAAAAATTCTCAAACACTTTGCCAGTGCATTTAGGTGTCAAAAGATTGTTTAAACAAAAAACAAACAATTAATTTTATGAAGAGTTTTCCTTTAGAAGGACTATATGAAGATTTATTTAATACAGTTTCTAATTTTAATTTTAGTTTTTAATATATTTTGAAAAGCCGAAAGTGTTTTATTTTTAAATATAAATAGAATCACAATAAACATATTTAATGGTGTCTCCAATAAATCCAAAGGATTAGCGCACTCGTCTAAGATCCATTGTATTTATGAGTGATAATGTTTTATTTAGCATGAAAATTTGTATTTGATTTTTATCATGTGTAAAATTTTATTGGGCTAGCAATAACCACACACTGAGAGTGAGGTTAATCTCTAACTAAGTGGTGTTTGAGCAAGACAAAAAATAGTGTCTCCAATAAAATTATTTCTAAAATAAAATTCACATGAAAAAAATGGAGTATTTTTTATTTGAAAATTAGAGATTAGAGTAGGGGTGTTTGCGGGTCGGCTTAGGTCAGTTTTGACTAAATTCAGGACCTAACTCAATCAAATTTCATCGGTTTGGTTCGGTTCGGTTTTCACAATTTTTTTTTTGAAACCCAACCCAGCTCAACCTATTCATGAACAATTTGGTTCGGTTCAGACCAATGGGTTATCCATTTAAATTTGAACTGTTTTTTCTTAGAACTAATATTTTATATCATGATTCATCCAAATATTAAATACAATTAACAAAATGTTATCAAATGTCTGAAAGTAGTAAAATTGATTCATTTAATACCATCAACATAATCTTCTATATTATACTAGTACAAATTAAAACAAAATATTTTTCTATGAGATTTATTATAATAATTCAAATCACAACTATTTCTTGTAAATTAATTTCTTACAATAAGCTTTGCTACAATCAGATTTGTTGCAACCAAATTTGCTGAAACAAATGAACAAAATATGATCCATTGATATTATATACATGATAGAAAAAATAAATATGAAAAAATGTGAAACAAATAATAATGTACCTGAAAGTAATCCTTAAGAAGTTTCAACACAAGTAGTCACAACACTTTCCAACACTTGGAGTCTTAATATTAGCAATATTTCAATTCAAATCAAACAATTCTAAAAATTTAAACATAAACCCATTAACATAAAAATTAATTCATATTTTATACAAATATAAAAAAATTAAAATAAGAAATTACACATCTGATTCAATTTTTTCCGCTTATTTATTTCAACTTGCAAGTCATTAACATTTTGCTTATCATATCTAAGCCAATCTGACGTTAAGGAACTACAAAATGAATCTAAAATTCTAACCCATACTAAATGCAGACTAACTCATTTTGCAAGTCATTAACATGCTGCAGACTAACCCTTACGAGATGATACAGTAGATTCAAAGATGACCAATATATCTCTAATCATACAAGAAACAATATTTTCAATTTCCATCAATTCAAAATATCAAATTGAGGGTGGTCATCTTCAGCATCATCCTCCAAAAACATGCCTAACTCTTTTTTTTTTTTCATCTCATCCTGTTTTTTTTTCTTATTTTCATTCTAAATTCATTTTTTAGTTTGAATGGTTCTAATTCAAATAAATAAATGATACAACTTTAAATTTGTTTGATCTCCATGAAGTTTCTTTTACTAGAGATGATTTGAGGATAATTTGAGAAAAGAGAGGGCAATTTCCCTTTTTCTTTTCCGACCACGTCTCTCCACGTAGGTCAGTACTAGCCACACTATCCTCTTTCATAAGAGGAATTGCAGTTAATTCACCTTCAAAAACCCAAAACCCTAAAAAGCCAGAGAAAACAAAACCCCCAAAATATCTCTCGCTCTGAAACCGGCATGGATTTGCAGCAGAGCGAGTTCGATCGCCTCTTGTTCTTCGAGCACGCTCGCAAGGCCGCAGAAGCTGAATACGAGAAGAACCCTCTCGATGCCGATGTTCGTTTATTTTCTTCGCTTTTTAATTCTTTTTTTTTTTTTGGATTCGTCGTTTCGATAGAACTCCGAATTTTTTTTCTCCAAGGATCAGTTCATGATTGCTATTATAGATTTTCGTCGCAATTAATATGTTGTTTTTGTTGTTCTGTTGTTTTACTTTCATGTGAGTTGATAGTTGCTTGCTAGATTGGGAAATGGATTTCTTTTTTGCAACTTTTGTAAAAAATGTTCGTGTTATTCCTTATCACGTATGTTTTATTTTCATATGAATTGGTTGATGCTTGTTAGATTGGGAAATAGAATTTTTTTTTGCCATTTTTTGGAAAAATTATGCGTTTTTCCCCCTAATTTCTGCAGAACTTAACAAGATGGGGTGGAGCTCTATTAGAGTTGTCTCAGTTTCAGAGTTTTCCTGAATCGAAGAAAATGACCCAAGGTACTGCTAATTCACTATGCCCTAGGTATTTTTTTACTCAATTGTTTTTTCGGTTAATTAAGGGCCTGTTTGTCACAGGTTTTTTTCTCTCCATAAAACATCACTTTTATAAAAAAAAAAAAAAACATTTTTAATAGTTTTCCATGCGCTTCAGCTTTTCAAAATAATCTGAAGCTGGAAAAAATATAAAACCTGGTTAAAATAAAAAGTTATTTGAATAGTTTCTCATAAAATCACTTGTTTTTAAAAAAATGGATTTTATAATTGTAAACAAACATAATTCCTGCTCTTTATTTATAAATCTCTAAAAAAGAGTCACTAGGTCATTGTACATCAGAAGCACTTTTTTTAGTATTCCTGAGCTTGTGATTTTAATTTTCGTTTTTGTTTTTGTTTTGTGGATTTACAGAGGCTGTTTCGAAGCTAGAGGAGGCGCTTGCAGTGAATCCCAAGAAGCATGACACTCTTTGGTGCCTGGGAAACGCTCACACTTCGCAAGCGTTTTTAATTCCGGACCAGGAGGAGGCAAAGGTTTATTTTGATAAGGCAGCTGTGTACTTTCAGCAAGCTGTTGATGAGGTACTTTTTTTGGTTTGGTGTCAATAACTGTGAGTGATTTGGGAATTATTTTACTTGTAGAAATAATGTGTAACGAAATAGTTTTGTTTTATGTAGGATCCTTCAAATGAACTTTACCGCAAATCATTGGAAGTGGCTGCTAAGGTATGTTCTGTATTGTTGTTATATTAGTTTTGTACCATATTATCATATTGCTTAAATTACTCCTTTGTCATCTGTTTTGTGTTTGGAAGCTGCAATGGAATATAGAAATGGGTGCTGCAATTTGTTCAGTTTTGTTGTCATTGGTTTTTTCATCTGTTTCATGAAGTGGTTGACAAAACTAAGAGAGATATGGATTTTAAATTTTTTCTTGTGCCTTGTCTTTTTTTTCAAATGCTTTACAACACTGAGTATGGAGCCCTTCAAATATGGTGTGGTGATTTGTAAAATGGTTCTGATATCTGTATTTATGCTTGAAATTGTGAGACTGCCTTGAACTTGTAGATTGTGAATAAATCCATGTTGACCACAACTTCATGAATCTTGATGCATTCATGTGATTTAATCCAATTCTGAAAGCTGCCATTATAGATCACACAATTGTTTTGAGTCATACCAAATTTGTACCAGATTTGCATTTTGTCTGTGATGTGCACAAATCTTGCACCTACAGGTTGCATCTTTTATCCAGGTTGTGTCCTTGGCAACCCAATTTCAAAAGCCGACTTTATTTTTTCTTTTCCAAATTTTATTGTGAAGGTGAAGAGAATGTGTCAAACCTTTTGATCTGCCTATGTTAAGAAGCATAACCTTATTCTTGTGCCCCCACACCCTGCCTTCTTCTCTGCTTCTGTGATTTGTGGGAGTGCTGCTGTGTTTTGAGTTTACTAATGTGCTATGCATGTATAGACTGTGTGTAATACAATGTATAATATGTGTTGATTACTATTCTATATAATGAATGAATTAGCAGTGATTTTGATGTTTATCTTTCTGTTTGTTAACTATATATTGTGATGTTTGACTATAAAATGTCTAGATGTAGAAATCTACAACCATAGATTTAGTCAGAATGGGTGATTGAGATTTTCTTACTGAAATTTTAATAGTGTTCATAGTTATCAATCAGAAAATCACTATCACAGTGCTTGAATAAGTTACAGAGGAGTGCAAACCAAGTGTTTCTCTGTCATGGTGAATCATAGATGCTATTGCAGCCAATAGTAGGCCATTTCATGGTTATGGCAATCGCTATTTCACTCTATCTGAGAAGCCCCAAAATACCCCAATATTTTATCCTTGCCTCCCATTTTTAGTTTTTTTTTTTGGGTCAGTTTTGTCTCCTCTAAGACCAAATAGGGTTTGAAGAACTCAGACCAGCCACTCCCTCGTATACTTCTTTCTTCCTTTGTTTTTCTCTTTTCTTCACTTCTGCTGATAATGATTTGACATGTGGAGTTGTTGCTGGTGAGCCTGCAGCCTACACTTGGCAGCAACCAAGATTGAAGAAAGTCACTGCTAGTTATAAAGGGAGTTGTACTAGATGAATAGGAAGATGATGTAGAAATTGAAGGAGGAAGAACACATCTAAAGATCTACTTGTGAGGAGAATTGTTAGGAACTAAGAGTAGAAATGGGAAAGAAAAGCAAGATTTTATTGAATTAGTATTTAGTGTAAAGAATGGTTTCTGTTTGAAACAGAAGAAAAAACCAATGACAAATAGAAGGGAGATCTCTCCTCCAAAGGTTTCCTCTTCACAAAAGGGTTTTCCATTCACAAAGGATTGAAAGCCATTATCATGCTGCTAGTCTACTGGTTTCTGTTTGTGGTTTTGCTATGGGTCAAGAATTTGGGTTTGCTTATGTTTCACAAAGGAATTAGGATGTTCTTTAAAGCTGATCTGTTCCTTTTTTTAATATTGCTTTATATTGTCTGTCCTTTGGTGTTTTTTGATGGTACCCTTATCCCCCCCCCCCCCCCCCCTTCCCTTTCCTGTTGTCTAGAATAATCTTTCTTTCTTCATCAAAAAAGATAAGGTTCAGCAACTTGTTCTCAGATTGGCTACTGGGTCAATTCAATTACTAATGCCATTTTTTCAGGCTCCTGAGCTGCATGTAGAAATCCATAAGCAGGGATTTGGTCAGCAGCAGCAGGCGGCAGCAACAGCTGGATCTTCTACTTCTGCTTCGGGTACAAAGGTAATACTTCAAAGTTTTTGTTGTCTCTCTTGACCCTGTGATTATTTTGTATCAAGTTTTTGTAGTTAATCTCTGATTGTATATTTTTTTCATGATTTTTCTGAGATTTAGTAATTTTAAGTTCAAATCTTCTTCCACATATGCAATGTTCTCTGACTGAGTACAGATACATGGAGTGTTGATGCAGTGAAACAAAGGAGTTTGTTGACTGGAATGTATTGTGTCATTAGATTGAAAATTAATTGTTTTAAATGCTAATTTTTCTATGATATTTTTGTTTTTTTGAAGTGAGAGAACTGGGTGACTAAGGTACGGGGAACACAAATTTTATAGGATGGGGTCATAGTTTCTACCATGACTGCACCAAATTGACTTTGTATAGGTCTTAATTACCTAACTAATGTGTACAGGCTTTGAGATAGATTGGATTAATGTCTTGGTGAATTTTTTCTTTAAAGAGAAGAGAATACTATGTGTATTTTATCTTTTTGATAAAATAATAGAGAGAACTAATCTTTCAACTTGTCTGGTCTCAAGATAAGTGCTATTTGTCTATTTTTGGTTGGACATGGCTCTTGGACTGCTAGTTATTTATGATATCTGCATTTTGGGTAAGCACTCCTTGTGCTACAAAAATCACATTGGAGATAGATAGACTCTGATCTTCGTACTTGTGTGCTCATTCATTACCTATTTTGTTTGATTATTTTTCAGACTCAGAAGAAAAAGAAGAGCAGTGATCTGAAGTATGACATATTTGGATGGATAATTCTGGCAGTCGGCATTGTTGCATGGGTGGGATTTGCAAAATCAAACCTGCCACCGCCTCCCCCTTCCCCTCCTCGATAAGTGAAGCCATTTGATTTGATCTCACACATTATTGATTATTGAGAATGATATTTGATTTCGGTTAGTGTCGTTTATTTAGTTTGACAGTAGTAATGTTTGTCATGGTGTAGCCGTTGGCTTATCTTATCCATCATACAAAATTTTCTTACTGTGGGCTGAGCAGTTAAAAATGTCCGGCTTAGATGGTTGCTAGTATTTGCAAAATCAAAAGCATTGCCAATTTGCCATCAGTTAAGTATTGAAAATAATAAGAATTTTGCTGCAAGGTTTCCGTTTTTCATATATGGCTCAACTTAATTGAGCTCTTTTTAAGTCACATATTAGACACCGTTGCTAGGATGAATTAGTGAATGTTTGGTGAATATTCAAAATTTGTGCCTCCAATTGTGACAAGCTTTAATGTAAAAAAATTTATTAAGAAATTATTATTATTATTATATCAAAATTCTAGCAGTAGTATTATTCAACTTTTAAAAAAGGCTCTTAAGTTTTAATGGAGACCATAAGATTCTTTTATTAGAGTAATTCAGTTTAAATATTTTAACATGCCCCTTTTTGAGACGATTAATTGTCTTAAGAATTGGAGTCCTGGTTTGATTTTGCATTGTCTTCCCATTACTCGTGATCGTCATAGTATGTTTGGATTTTAGTTAGAAGTCTAAAAATCATGATTTGGACTACAATACCAAGGAAAAGGTTTTTGCTGGTCAAAATTTAGAAGGGTGCTAATTTCTTATCCGTGGTGAAGAAAGTGGTTTAACCATCTAGTAGTGCGTTTGACAGATTATGAAATTTCCTTCTCTAGTTCTACGGCATGGGAAGGTATGGTGATAGGCGTTGGATCTGCAATCAAGAGATAATCCTGTATTGAGGTCAAGATTATATACCTCCAGAATATAAGGAAAGAAAGATATTTATGAGTAATGCTTCTTATATTCCTTTAACATGGATTACATTCCCTTATACAGGAAGATACTAACAAAAATTGTAAAGGAATTCAAATAACAAACCCAATGATTGGGATACAGATGAGCAAATTGAATCTTTGAAAGATTGCATTGCAATGGAAAGATTTACCACTCATTTCCTAATGCACATAGTCGTTCCATCCTAAGGGGGTGCTTGGTGAGCCTTTTGGGCCTCTCATTAAGGTTGACAAGTCCATCTTCCTCTGGTGCCTTGTAGGTAGTTGAAGTACTTGGGTTGTTATTAGTTGGGCTTGGGATCCTATCTTCCCCATCCCTTGGGAAAACACCTTGTTCTTAAGGTGGTAACCATCACGAAGGGAACTCCAATCCTCCCAAGTAGCATCTTTAGGAGGGAGGTTGGTCCATTGGACAAGAATTAGTTGTCGTGGTGGGTCAAAGCTAGGATCCCACTTGGAGCCAAAAATGAGGTTGGACAATGATTTTACCATTAGAAAACTCAGCAGGAAGCTCTTGTGGCGTGGGCAAAGGACCATGGTGTGGTTTGAGCAAGGAATAATGAAAGATCGGATGAATTTTGGCAGAGTTTGGTGAAGCTAGAACGATAAGCCACTTGACCAATAACCTTAGTGATCTCATAAAGGTCATAATAACGCTTACGCAACTTTTGGTATTTGGATTCAGAAAGGGATAATTGGCAATGTGGGCGTAACTTAAAATAAACTCATTCATCGACCTTATAAGTGACATGGCGGTGATGAGGGTCAACAAACTTCTTCATTAATTGTTAAGTCTCGAGTAACTTGCATTGGAGAGAAGCAAGCATATCTTTGGGCTAGAGATGAGGGTGTCAACAACTTCCTATGAAGAGTTTCCCAAGATATAATGCGGAATGGAATGAGGAGGTTTGCCAAAAGTGACCTGAAAAGGAGTCAAACCTATGGCAGAATGGGATGTAGTATTATAGTACCATTCTGTTAGACTAAGCTATTTTGCCTATTGAGATGGTGAAGTATGAACATAGGCACAAAGATATTACTCTAGCACACAATTCAAAACCTCTGCTTGACTGTTGGTTTAGGGATGATAGGCGTTACTCATACACAATTTGATTCCATTGAGCTTGAAAAGCTAGTGCCAAAAATGGCTCATAAAAATAGGATCTCAATCAAATATGAGGCTCTTTGGGAAGCCATGAAGCTTGCAAACAATGTTGATGAAAAGTTGAGCAACTTTGTGAGCAGTAAAGTGGGTAGGTAACGGGCCCAAATAGGCTCCTTTAAAAAAATGATCTACAACCATCGATACCACCATGGATTCGAGAGATGAAGGGATGCCATAATGAAATCAATGGACAAGTCTTACCAAGGAACATAGGGTGGAGGAATAGGTTGAAGTAGGTTGGGAGTCTTTTTGGTGACGTACTTCGTTTGTTGGCAATCAGAGCACTCAAAAACAAAGTGTTGAACATCATGTTTCGTGCCTTCCCAAAAGAAATTGGCTTGAAGTCTGCTAAGTGTTTTAGCAATACCTATGTGACCTCCCAAGGGTGATGAATGAAATTATGTTAACGATAATTGAACAAAAGAACTAGTCTTCAGAATCCAGATTTGGCCTTTGCAAAATAACAACCCATTAGAGACTTTGTAGTGTGGATGAGATAGGGGGTTATCTTAGATTGCTTGTGACAAAGTAATAAAATCGAGATGAGTGGGGAGGGTGCGATGGAGGTCATCCAAGAAATGAAATTTAGGTATAGTGAGAATCCAATAGGCCTGAGCAAGGGAGGATTCATGGAGGCGAGAGAGAGCATTAACTACCATATTTTGCTTGCCAGAACAATACTGAATAATGTACTTATATCCAAGGAGTTTGGCTAAGAACGCATCTTGTTTTAGAGTTTGCACAAATTGACTGATGAGTTTTTTCAAGCTTTGGTGGTTAGTGATGATGGTAAAGGAGTTTACAAGGAGGTATTGTCACCATCTTTTGATCGCAATGGTTATGGCACAAAGCTCACAAATATAGGTGGATGAACAGAGAAGCTTGGGGAAGAACTGTTAGCTAAAGAAAGTGATGGGGTGGTTATTCTGCATAAAACAACTCTATTTCGGTGCCTGAGGCATCTGTTTCAAGGAAGAAAGGGGATTCTAGATTAGGAAGCACTAGCTAGCACCAGAGCTTGAGTCATAGCTCGTTTGAGATGTTCAAATGCAACAAGAGAGTTGGGGCCCCAAACAAAGTTATCCTTATTGAGAAGGGAAGTCAAAGGAGTGGTGATGCAAGCACAAAACCACCATGTGCCATCCTTTTTACGAACAAAGAGGACAGGTGAAGAGAATGGGTTCTGATTGGGTTGGATCATGCAGTGCCGAAGCATCTCATTTACCTAACACTCGATTTCTTTCTTTTGAAAGTGAGGATATCAATATAGTTTTATTTTCACAAGGGCTGCCCCAGGAAGAACATAAATGGCATGATCTGTATGTTGAGGAGGGGGAAGGACATGAGGTGTAGGTGGGTGTGGTGATGGATGTGGTTGGATAAGGTAGATGGTAGGGTAGAAAGGTCAAGAGGCTCCAAACTGAGGGTCGATGTCGGTGAGACCTGAAGATCAAAATAAGTTATTGTGTGGTTTGTGGAGAAGATGTGTTTAACCTGGTGATGGGCTCATATCGGAACGACCCTTTAACTCTACTAGTTGTGCATCCTTCATAAACTGCATGGTAAGTTTGGAGTAGTCTATGACTATTGGACCCAAGGCCTTAAGCCATTTAACACCCAAAAACCAAGTCTGCTATGACAATGGACATGAAGTAAAGGTCCACCTCAAAGTTGTGGGTTTGAATGAGAATCAGAACTACACGACATAAGCTAGAACAGGAGAGCTCGTTGTCATCGCCTACCATAACAGACAAAGGGGTAGTCAGAGTGACACAAAGATTCAAGAAACGCATAATGTGATCTTGAATAAAATTGTGTGTATTGCATCCATCAATAAGTACCATGACCCCATGGCCGTTGACAATTCCACTCACATGAGGTTTTAAGGGTGAGTTGGTCAGAGAAGGCATTTAAAACTGATTTGGGCCAAATGGGGGTCTAGAGGATCGCAGATGTCTGGGGTGGAAGACTTAGTCTCTAGCGGGGGTGAAGTGAAGGGTGGGTTGAGTTGGATTGATTCGGCTATGATGAGGAAGAAATGAGATTTACACATGGGTAGAGCTCCATCAATTATTGTAGTTATAGCTTCATGGTGCTTGGCCAACTAAGTTGGGGTATGATGAATGAATGCAAGTTTGGACAGAGTGGGAAGGAGAGGGGTAGAGTTGGTACACGAAACAAATGGTGGGGATTTTAAGGAAAATGCGGTTGGGTTATGGGGAGGTCGGAAAGGATAACAAGAGTTGCTTAATTTGTCCTCTTGTAACCTTGCAAGGGTTGTGGCCTAGATAAGGGTGAGAGGCTTGAGAGCTTGAACTTCACGGTGGATGTCGGGGGACAAGCCAAAAATGAAACAACTCAACAAAAAGAAGTGGGGAGACCCACAATGCAATTGGCCAAGCTCTCAAAATCAGCAAGGTAATTGTTGATAGAGCCACATTGTGTGAGCTTAAAAGGGTACCTTTTGGATCATCACAAGAAAGAGGGAGCAAAACGCAGGTCAAGTGCTTGCTAGAATGACTGCCAAGACTGCATCTGGTTGTTGTCCATTGATACCATCTTAAAATAAGATCATCCAAGTAGAATAAAGCAACTTGTAGTCGCTCCTCCTCAATTGTAGCATGGTAATAAAAAAATTGAGAAATGTTGAAGATACAACTCATTGAATCTATACCATCGAAGCGGGGGACATCGAGCTTCATATGATATTTAGAGCCCAAGGGAGAAAGGGGATCAATTTTAGTATTGGATCCTTTAGATTCGAGGAAAGAGAAGCTATTAAGAACCTCATCAAGTTTGGAGTGGAAGGAGCTCTAGGTAGTGGTGAGAGAGGTTTGGGCATAGGTAAGTTGGGTTACCGCTTCCTCGAGACAAGCAAGAGCCTAAGGGTGAGTAAGTTTCGCATCAATCATGAAGGATAATCGATAAAAGCACCAAATGATAGGTGTTGGATCTACAATCAAGAGAAAAAGGATAATCATGTATTCAAGGTCAAGATTGTACCTCTAGAATATAAGGAAAGAAAGAGATATTTATGAGTAATGCTTCTTATATTCCTTTATCATGCTTACATTCCCTTATATGGAGGAGTACTGACAGAAATTGTAAAGGAATTCAAATAATGAACCCATTGATTGGGCTACGACTCAACAAATTGAGTCTTTGATAGATTGCATTGTAATGGAAAGATTGATCACTCATTTCCTAATGCACATAGTCGTTCCATCCTAAGGGGTGCTTGGTGAGCCTTTTGGTGCATTGTTGGTAGTTGAAGTACTCGGGCCATTATTAGTTAGGCATGTGTCCCTATCATATGGACAAGTTAATTACTTGACAAGTTATGCATCTAAAGAACAAAAATAAGAAACCATGCAAAAGTATCATTTACATGGCAGACCCAACAAAAAAACAAAAAAAAGGCATACAAATTACGGTCTTGGCGTAGCTCATGTTTTACAAGGGAATAAAAACATGAAGAACAATCTTTTGTTATATGTAGTTGAAGAAGAAAATTCATGTCCTTGGTCATTTTTCACTTCAGGCTGTTGGATGGGTAAAAATTATGGCAGTTAGCATGATGTTTATGTTTGGGATTATAATTTAGAACAATAAAGCTAATGTAACTTTCCCCTCTATAATGTAACTTAATACAATATGTTAAGTGTTCTTTATAATATTGGGTAAATAGCTTATTTAGTGTTTGAATTATGTATTTGTCGAAAATTTTAGATCCTACATTTTTAAATGACTAATTTAGTTCACAAATGTTCAATTATTGCGATAAATTAGTCCAATCATTTAATATAAGTCATGTATGCTGTGAACTAATTTGTCAGTAAGTAATATACTTTTAAGATCTATTAAACATTAAGTGTCACTTTAAGGATGAAATTGTTAGTATGCTTAACAATTGAGCTATTTTGTTGTAATATTTACATTTTTGTGAACTAAATTGATCATTTTGAAAATTTAAGGATTAAGTTATCGGTAAATACAGTTTAGGAACTAAACATGTTATTTATCCTTATAATATTCCTTTATCAAAATTAGAGTTTAATCTCAACAATCTATCTCTCTCTCCACCTTTTATTAGTGGGTTCTTAAGTTGTCTTTATAATATACTAGAATTCTTGAGTTTTACCTTTATTATATCTCATCCACATTTTATTATCTAGGTTGCTAAGGTACAATTTCAGTTATAATTGAACAACAACATAAAGAAAAATACCCAAACTTAGAGGTGTATTGTGTTAGGATTTTAAAAGTTTATATATATATATATATATATATTAAAAAATCTTGTGATATTTAATCAAGATTTTTATGTGGGAGGACAACAAAATTTAATGGTATTCAATTAGTATTTTTTAGAACTTATATAAAGTCTTTACAAATTTCAATGGATTGGTTTTTAAGATGGATTTCATATGAACTTTTTAGTATAAAACATCTATCAAACAATCTCATATAAACCTTTAGATTTTGTTAGACTCTTTTCCTCTTTTTCTATTGGTCATCATACTTTCTTCAACATTCAACATAAAAATGAGATCTACTCAATTGAAAGAGGTACCGAATAACTGCCAAAAATAATATTCTTCAAGATGTATGTGTTATATATGCTTCTTCTATTTTTTGGAACCAAAAATTGTCAAATATATTCCTTCCATTTACACTTTTCTGTTTGCTTTCTAAATTAAATTAATGTTTGTCTTATGTGCCAAGACTAACCCATATTATTTTTATACTGACTATGCTCATTACCTGCTCCATGTAATGTTTTTATAATTGTCATCCTTAATTTGTCCTTCCTAATACTATGCTTGTTATTGCACCTCATTTGAACATATCATGAAATAATTGTAAGTACGGTCATTATGTTGGTGGGAGTGTTGTCATTAAGACACGTTATGTGCCTTTTTTGTAACCGAAGACCCATTTGGTCAAGCCCAAACTCACAAAAACTCACTAAATGCATACAAACATAAGCCATACACAATCATGTACATCAATAATTAATTATAGGCATTCAAATATAAATTTAATTACTTTTGCAATTTAATTAAAATTGCTTAATCATAAATTATGAAAATCACAATGTTACATTTTTTCTATCCATAAGACTCGTGTAACATCATTCTACCCCAAGACACATACACTTATAATGTTTTCTAAATATGCTTTTAGCAGAATTTAATTAAAAGGATGTATCGACTTTAAAAAAAACTTATTTCGTGGTAAGAATATTACATGCCAAATATATGTAAACTTAAAGAAAAAATATCAATAAAAAAATATAAGTCCATGTTAAACAAATTTTGGCATTTCAAAGTCCATACAAACCATATTAAATAAAATATGGTGAAATTATACTCATTAATTTAATCCTTAGCTAAATGAATAAAACCTATGTCCCAATGTTGCATTGTTTAAGAACATTCATAACCCTAAAATTAATAGTAATATAAAGTGGAGACCTAAGCCGTAGCATCATCATCATAATCTTACAGAGACTCACCTGCAATGGTGACATTCAACTCAAACACAAACAAGACAAACAGACAGGGAGTGAGATATATCTTAAAATAAATTTAAAACATTAAAGAAGTCATAAAGATATAAGATACCTTTATAAACAATTACATTCCAAAACACAAGTATGCCTCAGCCAAATCAAACATTCCATACGTAGTCACACATGAAATGCAATGCACATTATATTCGTAGACTTGTATGTCAAAGGTACCATTTTGGAAAATACTGTGAATGTGGCTCGAGAGTCCATGTAGTCAATATATTGCCACACAATGGGCAATCCAACACTATCACTCTACTAAGATGACAACGTCGACAACACGTTTGGGTGTTCTAGCCTTGCAAGGATATTCCAACACATGTGACCAGCATGGCATGTGCTTAAAAGAGATTCCAAACCGTTGCACCTCCAAGGTTAGAGTCATGTGTCAATTCATTCATGACCTCCCCAGTTAAGTTCATAAATGCCATTTACTTCAAAACACATATGCAAAACACGATGCATGGTTCATAGACAATATGCACATGGTTTATTTTTGAATTCCCTTAGAGATTCTTATCCTGTCGGGATTAGGTTCTCCTAACATTTTTCAACACACGTACACATACCATGTCTAAAGTTGTACTAATCTTATTAAGTTTTTCTTATCTCGTTAGAAACATAAGACAATTATTTGCAAATTTTATGTTGACCTCAAAATCTCTTTCAATCATTTAGAAACCTAAAATCAGGAAATATAAAAACTGAGCACATAATTCCAACAACTTATGCTTTACTCACTAAATTCGCAATATTTGGAGTTATAAAAATCTTTTGAGTGAAACCAAATCCATTGGCTAGATAACATCCAGGGCTACAACTCTTGTGAAGAACACAAAGTCTAATACTATCATTTAAGTACACATTTTGGTGTTCTAAGTTAACATTTTCAATCAGAAAATCAGCATATGCATCCAACATCAATTATCAAATTCAATTTCAAGATTTTCAAAATGGAAAAACATCAAAACATCCAACAATCAAATTCACCAAAATCAAAACAAAACAAAGTGGTTTAGGGTATTTACAACGCATCCAAGAAAATAAACTTGTTATAATCATAAACCTAAGATCATACAATCTACTCATGGCTCATTACCACTCATACAATAAAAGAAAAAGAGAGAACCCACTCCCCCTAATCTCAAATAAAGAAATTCCTCAACAAGGAAAAGAAAGACGACCATGCAACCACTCCCAAGAACACATTGACCCAATGACTTCGTCTGCCACGATCTCCATGACAACTCTCACTATGGAAAAAGCTTGGTTGTGATTTAAAACACAATCTCAAGACATCTAAATTCCTCGAGTTTGAAAGCGCAAAGAGAAATATAAAAATATTGACTACGAGGGACTCCATGCCTAAAGATAAGTCTACAGAATTCTTTGGTGCATATAAGGCTTTTTGGTCTCCTTTATATATAGGGGAAGAAAGGGGTTCATGAGGTTATTTTACCCAATGTGGGACTTAGAACATTTTTCATGATCAAGTATCTACTTTGGAGCTTATTTTCTCTAAGATAGAAGCTGATTTTGGTTTCTATGGTGTTGTGAATGAATTGTAGCTTTTTCAACAAGTTTTCCAACGATGCAAACAACACCTCAAATAGGCAACTATAACTCAAGATATGATGTAGTCTTTCCAGGGTTGTCATCTTAAAAATAACACTAGACTTAGACAACTTTTCAAGCATTTTAACTATAAGAAGTTAATCTAATACTCTTCTAACACCAAATATAATATAATATAGTAAAGACAACAACAACAACAATAATAATATACACAAAATACACATGTGTATAGGAAAACACATAGTATCACAACACAAGTACATGCTTAGGACAAAACCAATAAAATACAAATAATAATAACAAATATTTACAAAAAATGTAACAGAAGGATCCTAATAAGAGTTTTCCTTATGGTACATTCCTAATACTTAAAACTTGGGGTGTTAGAATTCTACCTCCCTTAAAATATTTTCGAACTAAAAAATCAAGACCAAACCACATGATCTTCTTTTAAAATTTTCCTTAAATATCGAAATCTTATGGTCATAAAGGATTCTTCAATGTTAGGCTCAAACTAAGTTGATGACTATCATGACTAGTTTGTCCCCACTCATTAGGTGTCTAACAGTTTATTGTTGGACTATTGGCAAGCGTACCAATGTCTTCATAGGTTATAGATTTATAAAAAGAGATTCTCTCCACAAGGACTTGAGTTACTCAATTCCTTCATATAAAGGTTATTAGTTCAATAGTTATGTACACATTTAATCGAGATGTCATGGGTTTGTCTAACTAACGAAAAATAACTAAAGTAACGAAATAACGGAAATAACAGAAATAACGGAATTTAGTGTGTCAGAAATACGTAAGATTTTGAAAACAATAATAACGAATTTAATTAATTCAAGAAAAACGTAGGATTTGATTTCATCGTTCATACCGTCAATTTCCTAATAAGATTAACATATATGAATCATTTTCTAACATTACTGATGCACACATTGAGTTACCCTAAACCGATTCCTCACACTTGAGAATCCTAAGAATATTTACCGAATATCGATCCTTCGCGAAGTAAATATCCAAACATTACAGTCATAATCTTTTACTATTTGCAATCAAAATGTTATGCTCTATTCCTAGCAACATAACGTAAAGAGTAACTTCATTCAATTCAAATTCTAAGAGTACTTCCCAATCAAAGTTAAAATCCAATTTCATGAAACTAGTCATCAAATAGAATCAAACATTACAAACAAAATGAAATCACCAGAAATTAGTAGAAAAGATTCATACATATATATATAATATCAAAGGAGATACATAAGGGTACAAAGATTACATCCAATCCTTTAGAGAAACTAACCGATCATTGCATAGAGCACAAAAATAACAAGAGAAATGACGAAGGATGTGATCGATGGTCACAACTCTGCAGCGCCCAGGCTCCACTTTGTGCTTCCTTCTTCCTTTTTGTGTTTCTCACATTTTTTTCTTTGTTTTCTTTTCTCCCTTTCTTCTTCCTTGACATGACTATTTATAGAAAAGAGCCAAGAGGTGTAGACAAATTCACCCAAGCGAGCTAAATTTGCCCAGACGAATTTGTTGCTTAACTTTGAAGGCACTCACTCGCTCAGGCGAGTTGATAATTTATGTTTGCAAAAACTTGATTAGCCCAAGCGAGCTGGTTGCTAGCCTAGGCGAATGGATGTTTGAAATCTTTGGAAAATGACTATTTTGCCCTTCCTTTTAACTTGGTTTATGGATTCAACAAACAACCATCAAAACCTACGAAGTGTTTACACAGTAAGCTCGGATACAGTGAAACTCTCTAACTCAACAAAGCTAAGATTCACTCAATTCACTCAAGTTTCTTTCATCCAACGGACTAACAATGTTACAGTACTTGTTCGTTTTGTCTCAGAATGTTTTCTTGTAATTTGAAAACCTTAACATGAACATCTTCTAGCTTTTTATATAGACTTCAAAGCTTTAATCCGTTGAGAGATCCCAGTTAGCCGTTGTCTAATAACTTTGGCGCTTGACATGAGGCTGCTATTGTGCAAAGAGAGAGTGAAGTACAGTTTGCTATTGTCACCTAGTGCTCAGAGCTGACTTTCATCATATGAATCAAAGGAAACGTTAACAACATAAGACAAAAGAAATTAAGAATGTCAAGACAAGACAATTTAAATCTTCCCTTTTGTGCGTTATGGTGCAAGCTTCTTACTGAGCCTATGAACGTTACTTTCTTGAGAATGTTTTTAGTACTTAAGGATCCAGTAACTGTTCCATTGCTTTTGTACTGAGTCAAGGGCTAAAGCACTTGTCTTCTCAAGGCCAGACGTTGAAGCAGTATCATCCAATGACTGATACCTTGTTTTTCGTTCAAAGCCTTTTAGTTCATGTTTTTTTGCTTGTGTCTCATAGAGATATACATGAACCTATAGCTTAAGCAGAAAAGGTTAATACATAAAATTTATACTTTGTTAACATAAAAAGGTTAGGGATTTAATTGTTTGGTACAGTCCAATGTGACTTGGACATAGCCAAGCCAAACTTAACAACAAGATTTGATGACTGATGTTTGTTCTGGAAACTGTGTTGATTCTCTATTGATAAAATTACTAAGATGCATGCTTGTATAATTATTATTATTATTATTGGTGAATTGTAAGATCGATAGAGTGTGAACTCCAACAAATTATATATGTGGTGTGTAAATTTATATTCTGCTATATATATCGGTATAGTGTTATTTTATCTGTATGCATTGTGGTTTGGGTTCGGGAGTGTCCAACTCTCGACAAGTTGTTTGTTATGATTATTAGGTGGTTGTGATCATAGTCATTATGTTGTCCGATTGTTTTGTGTGACAAGTGGTTTATACCGCTTAAAAAGCCACGATTGGTTCCTTGAGAGTAGTACGTAGGCCCAAGCCTTATCTATCTTTCTTGTTTGTTTGTTTGTACACGTTTATTGATGCAGATGACACAACAGCTACACATGCGATGCAGTGGTAGAAGTTAAGAGGATTGGATAGAGAGTAGGGAATGAATGGTTGTATTTTCTTCTATGATAAAGTGAGATTACGTTGAGAAAATGGATGATGGACAGAGATACATTGGGGTATAATGGGCGGAGATGTCCGAAGAACCTGGGGGAATTAACGAGTGGTGACTATCTGACATTTGGTGCACTCATTTGGCACAGGTAACTCATAGGCCTCACTTTGCTACTCCTAATGGACTCTGAGAATATGCTTTTTGTGATAAGTGACAATGCTCCTAACAAGCTACATTCACAATATTTTCTAAAATGGTATCACATTCACAATGTTTTCCAAAATGGCTCATAAGTGGTTTGCTCTGATCCTAGTTTTCTTTACTAATTTTGATGTATTTTGAGAGAGGTTTCTCCAAGGATATGTATTTTGTTAAAGTAAGGATGTAAAGATTTATCTGGCTTACTTTCATACTATCATGGGTTGTATCCGTATTATTTCTTCTATGACACTACTGATGATATTTAATTATGTATGAAGACTAAGTTATTCTATATCCATGTTTATTTTAATTCAATGTAAAGGTTTATCATGTAAGGGTGACATCATCATCATAACCTTACAGAGACTTATCCGCAAGGGTGACATTCAACTCAAAAATAAACAAGACAAATAGACAGGGAGTGAGATACATCTCAGAATAAATTTAAAACATTAAGGAAGTCATAAAGATATAAGAAACATTTATAAGCAATTACGTTTCAGGACACAAGCATGCTTCATCCAAATCAAACATTTCATACACAAAGTCACACACAAAATCCGATGTACATTAGACTCGTATGCATGTGGTATCATTTTGGAAAACATTGTGAATGTAGCCTAGGAGTCCATGTAGTCGTCAAATTGCCACACAATGGGCAACCCAACACTATCACTCTCACCGAGATGACATCGTCGATGATGTGTTAGCGCATTCCAGCCTTGTAAGGATAATCCAATACATGTTCTCAACATGAACTTAAAAGAGATTCCAAACCATTGCACCCTCAAGATCAGAGTCATACGTCAACTCATTCATGACTTCCCCAATTAGTTTCATAAATGTCCTTTACTTCAAAACACATGCACAACATGATGCATAATTCACTTCAAAGATAAGACAATTATCTACAACTTCTATGTTGACATCAAAATCTCTTTCAATCATTTAGCAACCTAAAATTAGAAAATATACAAATTGATTGCATTATTCTGAGATCTTAACCTTTACTCACTATAATTGCAATATCTGGAGTTGTATAAATCTTTTTTGAGTTAAATCAAATCCCTTAGCTAGACAACATCTAGGGATACAACTCTTATTAAGAACACAAAGTCTAATACTATCATTTAAGTACACATTTTGATGTTCTAAGTTAACATTTTCTTACAAATTCAATTTTAAGAATATCAAAATGGCAAAACATCAAAATGTCTAATAATCAAATTCACCCAAATCATAACAAAACAAAGTGCTTAAAGGTATTCAGAACCCATCCAAGAAAATAAACTTGCTATGATCAATCAATCTACTTGTGGCTTATTACCAATCATACAACAAAGTAAAAAGAGAGAACTCATTCCCCCTAATCTTAAATAAAGAAATTCCTCAACAAGGAAAAGGAAGACGATCTCGCAACTACTCCCAAGAATGCATTAACCCAATTGCTTTGTCCACCACGATCTCCACGACAACTTTTACTATGGAAAAAACTTGGTTGTGATTTAAAACACAATCTCAAGTCGTCTAAATTTCTTGAGTTTGTAAATGCAAAGAGAAATACAAAAATATTGACTATGAGAGGCTCTGTGCCTAACGCTAAGCCCTCTTAATTCTTTGGCGCATATAAGGCTTGTTGGTCTCTTGTATATATAGGGGAAGAAAGAGGTTCATGAGATTATTTTGCCTAATGTGGGACTTAGACTATTTTTCATGATCAAGTGACCTACTTTGGAACTCATTTTCTCTAAAATAGAAGCTGATTTTGTCTTTCTAGGGTTGTCATCATAAAACTAACACTAGACTTAGACAACTTTTCAAGCATTTTAAATATAAGAAGTTAATCTAATACTCTTCTAACACCAAATATAATATAATAACCACAACAACAACAACAACAATAATCTATAACTACAAATAAAGGCAATTACCCCCCTTGGTATACACATTTCTTATCCTAAATTATCCTTTACTATATATAACTATTTTTGTTTCCTTCATGAACCTTCAAGATGTAAGTGTTGCCATTTTCCCCAAAAAAAACTATTGTCACTACTTTCTTTAACTACTTTTTTTAAACAATAAAATAAAAATAGAGACACGAAATGCCTCTTTTTCAACTAGTAATAATAATAATATACACAAAATGTACATTGTATAGGAACACATACACTATTACAACACAAGTAGTGCTTAGGACAAAACCAATAAAATACAAATAATAGTAATAAATATTTACAGAAAATATAACAGAAGGATCTTAATAAGAATTCTTATGGTATATTCCTAGTACTCAAAACTTGGGGTGTTCGAATTCTACCTCCCTTAAAAAGATTTTTGTCCTCAAAAATGAAGATCCAACCACATGATCTTCCTACACATCTATCTTCTTTTAAAATTTTCCTTAAATATCGAAATCTTATGGTCATAAAGGATTCTTCAGAGTTAGGCTCAAACTAAGCTTATGACTATTATGACTAGTTCATCCTTACTTATTAGGCGTCTAACGATCTATGCAACTTTATCATGCTTATGGTGGACATAACTCTAGGCACTTGCAATGATCTTTCCTACTGCACCTACACATCACATCTTTCCTTCTTTACACTAGGCTTAGATCATAAACATAATTGTTGGTTAAGGTGATCAACTTAACTTAGATATAAACTTAGGATGTAGGTAATGCTAGGAAATCTACTCTTATCAATTTTTTCTCTTCTAAGAAACACTACCTTTACACTATCTCGGTTGCAACAAGGTTGGTATGTCTACTTATTTTTATCAACCTCATCTTAAGGACATGTGTGAGGGTTTGCCATAGGGTGCCTATTACATATAATTGTCTAAGGTAACACCCATCACTTGGTTTAGCCCAGCTTAGACTAAGGTCATCATCCCCTTATCAAAACAGAATTGTATCCTTACTTCCATTCTCAAGCTAGATAATCACTTATCTCACAAGTGTATGATATTCTACTAACAACTCAATGGCATAGGAAACATAAAGAACATGAAGAGGCAACTTAAGGGAAATATAATGATAACAACACAACAAAAACAACATGATGCAATCCTCCCAAGGAGGGGATCCATCACTAGAGCCATGGCTAGGAGACTCCAAGAAGATTGGGCTATAGATGCAGGAGAAGGCCCTAGGGTTCTCATGAGCCTTAGGGTAGATTTTGGGCCTATGGGTTAAGTATGAACCCACTTATATTTGTATATATTAGATTAGGATTTTATTATTTTTGGGCCTTGTATTTAGGGCTCCATAGTAGTGTAGATGCAATTGCCTTTGGTGTTTTGATGATGATTATGATGATATGATGAAATTGATGCAAATGGGCTTTTCAAGATTAAATTCAAGACAATACTTCAAGATTACAAGTCACAACATCAAGATGATCACTAGTAAATTAGGAAGGGAATTCCTAATTGAATTAACAAAAGGTTTGGCCAAGTAATTTAAATTAAAAAGTGTTTTTCAAAGGTTGTACTCTCTGGTAATCGATTACCAGAGGATGTAATCGATTATCAGTAGCCAAATATATTTTATAACAGCTACTGAAATTTGAATTCGAAATTTTAGACTGTGTAATCGATTACACAATTTTGGTAATCGATTACCAGCAGTTAATAAACGTTTTAATTCAAATTTTAAAAGCTGTAATCGATTACACAATTCCTGTAATCGATTATCAGACAGGATTTTCAGAAAAATAATTCTATGAGTCACAACTTTTCAAAGGCTTTATTCATGACCACCAATGGTCTATAAATATGTGACTTAAACACGAATTTGCTCAGAGATTTTCAGAACAACAAGTGTTTATCCTCTCAAAGAGCAAAAATCATTCTATCCTCTTAAAAATTCCTTGGCCAATTCAATTGTAATTCATTAAGGAATTATTTGAGTGCTCAATCTGTAAAATCCATCTCTTTCTAGAGAGATTTATTCTTCTTCTTCTCCTCATTCTCTAAGGGATTAAGAGACCGTGAGTCTCTTGTTGTAAAGGAATTCTAAACACAAAGGAAGGATTGTCCTTGTGTGTTTAGAACTTGTAAAAGGAATTTACAAGATAGTGGAACTCTCAAGCGGGTTGCTTGGGGACTGGACGTAGGCACAAGGGTGTGGCCGAACCAATATAAATCTGAGTTTGCACTTTCTCTTCCCTTAATCTCCTTTATTTATTATTGCTTTATTTTCATATTCAAATTGTTTTATTTGAATCAATATTTAAGAAGATTGTCATTAAGGGAATTCATAACTTGAAAAAAAAAGTGAAATAGATTTTTAATTGGGGAAGTAGTTTGGAATATCTTAATTCAACCCCCCCTTCTTAAGATATCTGAGGCCACTTGTCTAACATGTAGGGAGGGTGCCCTAGTAATGTAGGATTTTTCAGCCCTTGTATTTTAGGGCACATAGACTAGTTTTTGTATTAGGGGTAGTTTTGTAATTTCACGTGCATTAAGTGCACTATTTAATGTGTGTGTTGGGAGAGAAATTTAATTGAATTGCGAGAAGCCCAATCCAATTATATTTTGGACTAGCCTAAGGGGAAGGTGAGACTTCAAAGTTCGGACCTCATTTGAGGCATAAAATTCATGCCCCCCTCGCTCCCTCTCCCTCCACTCATCTTCTCCTACCTTCAAGCTCTTATCCATGGCCTCCTATGGTGGTGAGTTTGTTCTTGACTCATCTTCTCCTTAAAGTGACATCTCCAATCACCTTTCCTCTTTCTCCATTCTGCTGCCATTGATCTTGAAGAAACAAAGGACTTCATTGATGAAGAAGATCCAAGGCCTACAAACTCTACATGTAGCTACATCACAACAACAATAATAATAATAATAATACACACAAAATACACACTTGCATAGGAACACGCAGACTATCGCAACACAACTCTACATGGAGCTACATCACAACAATAACAACAATAATACTAATAATAATAATAATAATAATACACACAAAATACCCACTTGTATAGGAACACACAAACTATCGCAACACAAGTGCATGCTTAGGACAAAATCAATACTATACAAATAATAATAACATGTATTTACAAAAAAAAAATATAACAAAAGGGTCCTAATAATATTTCTCTTTATAGTGTATTCCTAGTACTCAAAATTTGGGGTGTTACACTCGACCCACAAAACCTTATTTAAGGAGATCGATCTATTTTCTCTTAGCTAAATGACTTATTGATAGTTTTGTTAGTCATTTTAACACTAAACTAACTAGAGTTAATGGTAAGAACTAAAAAAATTGGTGAGAAAATATTAGAAATCTAAAAACAGCTAAATTTTTTACATAGACTAAAACTAGACAAAATCATGTTTGTAGGGACTTAAAAAACATATTTAATCTAGTTATATATTGCTTATGATATATGGGCAGCTTATAATATATATTTTTATTAATTTTAGTATCTATATTTTGTAAAAATTTTAATTTTAGTCATCGCATCGAACATTTTGGTCTTTGAACTTTAAAAAATAAGTGTTTATAATATGTATTTTATTGTAAACATTGTTTCTTACATGACTCATCCCTTGAAAAACTAGAAACACTAATTTTAAAAATTTAGGAACCATAATATTTGATGATAAAATACAGGAACTAAAACCTTACAAAATACAGAAACTAAAAACATTTTTTTTCAATAAATATTGTATACCAAAAAATACATTTAAATAATATAAAATATATTTATAATATTAACCTTTATTAAAATTAACTATAATTGTTTTTATCAATATACTATTAGTCTATTATTGTTTTTTTTATAGGGCTATTAGTTTATTATTCAATATTATATATATAGGTATTTCCAATTTCCGATTGACTTTATTAACGAAGTTGGCTTGATTATAAATCTAGTGAATTAGGATCTTCTCGTAGCAAAAATAAAAAATGAGAACGTCAGAACAGCAAGTGAGAACTGAGAAGCCCTACTTTGGGCCAGGGCCAGGGCCAGGGCCAGGGGGGACTAACTTGTAATATTGCAAAAATAACTAGCTATCTGTGCAATTTACCAACTTTTCAAGTCACGCACGCAGTTAAACTCTTGAGCAACCAAGACCCCCTTAATACTCTTCACATTCCTCTGTGGTTGAGCACAGCCAAACTCAAAGAAGAAAGAAGAAAATCCAGCGAAAGTAAAACCAGCATCCGAAAAAGATGAGCAGCATCGGAACAGGTTACGATCTCTCCGTCACCACTTTCTCCCCCGATGGCCGTGTTTTCCAGATCGAGTATGCTGCCAAAGCCGTCGATAACAGCGGGTTGGTACTTTTTTTTTTTTTTTAATTCGTGGTTTTGAAATTGAAACGGAAATAGTTTATTGAATAATTATGATTTTTTTTTGTGATTTTGTATTTTTTTTTGTATTTGGTAGTGATCCTAGATTTGAAACTTTGTTGTAGGACTGTTATTGGGATCAAGTGCAAAGATGGGGTTGTGTTGGTAGGTTTTTTCTGAAATTTTCTGGTGCATTAGGGTTTCTTTTAGTGTTTATTTTTTTATTTAAAAAATTGAATAATTTTATGAGTTGGGTTTTTGGGCTTTAGGGCGTTGAGAAGCTTATTCCGTCGAAAATGATGCTTCCGGGTTCCAATAGAAGAATACACTCCGTTCATCGTCACTCTGGGATGGTACGTTGCCATTAACCCCTTATCTTGTTTTGATTTTGTAAATATCCGAAAGAGATTTGCATAAAAGAGACGTGGTTTTACTGGCATTTGTTAACAAGCTTCACCATGAAATGCTAGTGATGAAGTGATTGTGAGTTGAGGTTTATAAAAATTGTCCGGGATGCAATTGCGGCTGCGACGTCAGGGATTTTTGTGGTCTTCCACGGCTGTATCAGCTGCATGTCTACAATTTTACACATATCAATTATTGCAACAAAACCGCAATTGTGATTATGACCGCAATTTAAAACTTTGGTTTGAGTGAGATGTAGGTTAAGAGTGAAAGAAAGTGAAGTACGAGCACCCTGTGTGTGTATAGATCAGTAGCACTAATTGGAAGTAGTTTTTTTCCTTTGTTTATTGGCATTCTGATGTGTTTATTTCATGCCCTGTTAGATTCTATTTGGTAGTCATAATGAATCTTAGATTAACACCCATGACTGTGCATGATTGACCAAATGTTAAACAGTGATTCCAGGATGTTTTTCTTATTTGTTAATTGGAGGTGAATATTAGAAAAGTCATGAAACTCATGATGTTATTGATAAAATTCAGTTAAGTAGAAATTGTTGTGCGTCAGGTGCCATGTACTAAAGCAGCAAGTGTATTATAACTTTATAAATTAAAGCTTTACATTGGCCATACTATCACATTCTGGTTGATTTGATGTTTTGGACTTATTTTGATTTATGCATTAATCTTCCAATTTTAGGCTGTAGCAGGATTAGCAGCTGATGGCAGGCAAATTGTTGCTAGGGCCAAGTCTGAAGCAACTAACTATGACAGGTTTACTTCATTCTCTTGCAACATATGCACCTTAAGATGCCTCCTCTCCCAACCCTTTTATTTATATAATCGTGTGACTGAATACTCTTATCTTTTTTTATGGGCTACTTCCTTGGACTAATTGACAACTAGTAAAGTAATTTAGCCTTGTCATTATATTTTGAAGTCAATGTAATTTTAAGTTCTTCTCATTTAGCTTTAATTTCTTCATGGAGAAAAAGTAGTAGCCAGTTTAGATGGACCAATTGAAACACTGTATAATTGACTTGACCTTGTTTTAACTTTTGAAGTCGAACTTATAATAAGTTCCTATTTTGCTCTCTTCCACAAGAAAAATATGTGATAGCTAGCAACTTTCATGCATTACTTACTATTGCTGCCCTGCCCTGATTGAAATAGGATGTGCAATTTTTTTATTTGATAAACAATAGATTTTATAACAAAGTAGCCTGACAAATCATTTTAAGTTACTGTAAATCTCTAAGAGGGTTAAGATTAGCATAATAGCATGAGAATCTACAGAAACCAATCACCTGTGACCTTCAATTCAGTATGACCAAAGTATAAGGATTTCTTAACTCTGAGGTTTAATTAAATGTTTGCTTTCTTCTTTTAAGAAGAAAAATGTTTATGCTGGCTTATGTTTCTTTTCAGTGTATATGGCGAACCAATTCCTGTTAAGGAACTTGCTGACCGTGTGGCTAGTTATGTGCACCTCTGTACGCTATATTGGTGGCTCAGGTTATATGTGAACCAATTCCTGCTAATGTCTTGTCTTGTAGTCATTTTAAAGTTGTATTGTCATATTTCGTATTAACAACAGATCTATAATGGTGCTGCAGACCTTTTGGATGTGGTGTCATACTAGGAGGTTATGACAGGGATGAACCACAGTTGTACATGGTCGAACCTTCTGGTGTTTCTTATGTGAGTATACTTTTTGTTATTTGATAGCAACTTCCTGACTTCCTTATAATTACACATGCAATTGCTATTCCTTTTTTGAAGTTCCATGTGCTATTTTTGTAATGATATGTTCGTTTGGTAATTGTTCTAGAGATATTTCGGTGCTGCAATTGGCAAGGGCAGGCAGGCTGCTAAAACGTAAGTATACATCACTTATAGAAATGTAATTGTGCACTAAATCAAATAACTATATTCTTTTTTACTGTCTGTTGGGGGTGATATCTTATCCTCTTGTATTGTATCCTTAACTTACTCTTAAATAGTATTTTATTTTCTATAAAAAAATATATCCCATGCTATCTAATACTAACTACTTTGAGTTGCTGTTATGTGGGATCTAGGCTTGTGAATTATGGCAACAAGCTGCTGAAGCTTAAGCAAGATAGCAGTAGACCTTCTTAGTAACATCTCTTAGTTTATCCTATTTGTGGGATAATTATTAGAAAACCTACTGATAATGTGTTACTTCAATTTTTTCACTTGTTTTCATTATTTTAATATCTGCTTCTAATTGTTTGAATGAATAAAACTAAAGCAAGGAAGCTCTAATGTAAATTAGAATTCACTCCTGAATCATTTAGCTGTTGACTCTAACGCAAAATACCTTACTTGCACTCTTTGTTGATGTATTCCTTAGGCCATATTCATTGTGGGTTTGGGGAGGGTAATTTTATTCAAATGTAATCTTGAGATATCAGATTCGTCTCAATATGATATTTAAGCAATGTTGTTATTTATTCGCAGAGAGATTGAAAAGTTAAAGCTTGCTGATATGACATGTCGACAAGGGCTTATTGAAGTGGCTAAAATGTAAGTAGCCTGATTATTGGCTATAGTTTTTGTAGTTTTTATAATATTCTTAAATCGAGATTTTCCTATGCTGTATTTTGAATGTATTGTTATGTCTCTTTATATACCAATTGTTTTTTTAATCAGCTAAAGAAAATATATTACTGATGGTACAAGGAGTACCATGTCTCGTATACAATTGTGTGTATGATGCCCTTCAACCCAAAACAATGCAGCCTCCCTAATGCAGAGAAAAATTTACATCCCATTTAAACCAAAACATATCTCAGCAACTGCAATTGAAACCCGCAGCCAGCAAAACAACAAATCAAAGCTGTCCAACTAACTAAACTAAAACTAATAAAGTTTTACAACAATACAAAAGTAAACCAGCACTAACTACAACCACATTGTATCAGCTGAAATATACCAATCACAGAAGCTGCATGCGCAGCCTACCATCCTGCGTGTTGACCAAATCCAGTACCAGAGTTTCAGCATGTTCAGAATCCCACCCAAAGAATTCCCTATACTGCCATGTATAACTCCGAACTAATAATTATACTTCTCCTGCATGCAGTATGATTTTTCTTCACATTCATAACAGCCTCATATCCATGCTGCCACATGCCCCCTCTGTCACAATAAACCATTTTATTCTTTTCTCCTACAAAGCTTTCATACATAGAATTGGTTCCACAGACCATAAAATGAAGCTGAGAAGCCTCCCATTTTAGACTTTTGCCAGGACCATGATCTGATTTTGATCCCAAACACCTGTTCTGCAATCTTATGCTAATCCTTAAATAAAATACTGTTCCTATGCTACCAAAGTGATCACACAGTAGCTAACAATACCACCCATCACCCTTTTTTAATTTTTTAACTCCTCTTTATATACCAATTGTGTTGGGGTCTAATTTTTAAGCATTAGAAAATTGAGGCTATAGGGGTAAAAATGCCTCATACAATTTTTATTTGGAACTTCTGATAGCAATACAGGATCAAGGTAAAATTATAGAATTGAGCATGAGAAAGAATAGGATGTTTTAGAGTTTGTATTGTAGTGTGCCTGTTTGTCCATATCCATATCAAGACTTTAAAATTATGAAGTAACAAGAAATGTATTGGTTATCCAACCAAGAGAAAAATGATATTATTTTTCCCTAAAGCTGTTACGGGTAATTTATCTTGTTGGTTTTTTGTGCTGTAAATATATTTGTAAATGAACAAGAGATGCGTTATGTGTAGAAGCTTCATTAATATTTTATTCTTGGGCTCTATATATAGAGCAAAAGTGCAATACAAAATTCAAATACTAACATTATGCTAATCTTATAATCAGACTGATAATTTCCTAAATCTAAATGGTAAGATCATATACTTGTCTTTATTTAAACAGTATCTTAAAACAGAACCAAAATTCCTAAAACTAAATTCAAAATTCAAATTACAGTCATTTAGGAATATATTTTCATTATATCTTTTATAATTACTTGAATGCCGTTGGGCTGTGGGTATTGAGATTGAGTTTCAATTTGTCTTGCAACTTCCAAGCTATATTTTATTGGATGGGTAGCGTTATATTGGGGCTTTTATTTCAAAAATGGTGAATCTTTTGTAAGACATGCTTCTCCTTAAATAAGTCAATTGCTTGATATAAATAAGACATTTCTTACAAAAAAAATTTGCATTTGTTTGTGCCAAGCAGTATATATGGAGTTTTAGGCATATATTTTCATTGAGGAGGGATCAACTTACTCCAATAGTAACTTTAAAAGAGTTACTCTTCATCCTAAAATTGATTTTCTTGAAATCTAATGGTTAAGATAAACTACTTCTTACAAGCATTAGATTTGAAGAAAATGAATGATGAGGATAAGGAAAAGAGTTACTCTTGAAGTAAGTTGATCCCTCATTTTCATTATCTTTTATAATTAATTGAATTCCCATTGGCTGTGGGTAGTGAGATTGAGTTTCAATTTGTTTTGCAACTTCCAAGCTATATTTTATTAGATGGGTAGCGTTATATTGGGGCTTTTAATTTCTAAATGGGTGAATCTTTTATAGACATGCTTCTCCTTAAATAAGTCAATTGCTTGATATAAATAATACATTTCTCACAATAATTTTTTGCATTTGTTTGTGCCAAGCAGTATATATGGAGTTCATGACGAGGCCAAGGACAAAGATTTCGAATTAGAAATGAGCTGGGTGTGTGATGAATCAAACCGCCAACATGAGAAGGTAAGGCTGGGTGTACTTTCGGTTACTTCTACATGTAGACAATTTGTTTCAGTTACCTTATGACAATGATCAATGTGCTTCATTTGTGATTAGTTGTAATTTTATCATTTATTTCTTTTGCTTTCTTATCTAGCATTTTCTTTTCCAAATTCTATTTCCTGGCTGGGAGTATAAAAAAGTGAAGAAAATTGTTTTTGGAGGGTAAGTTACTGGTAGTGGAAATATTGGTGTGTTGAGTTGGATTGGGGATGGAGGAGAACACTGGAAGAAGTTGTTGGCTTGTGCTGGAATTTAATTTGGGTCTGATCTAAAAGACCATTTGATGAACCTAATACAAATTCAGTGTGTAGTGAAAAGACTTCCTGTGCTACTTTGTGCTCTCAGTAATTCCATGATATTCCATTTTACAAATAGGGCCAATTTTGTTATATTAGGTGTTTCATTATTTTTGGGTAAAAAGATTAGATGTGTAGTATGAAGCCTCTTTAGTTTAGTATGGCTGTGGTGTCCAGATATTGTGTCTAATTGTTTCCTGTCTCTCTTGGCATGGCATTCATCTCATGAGATGACCTAAATTCAGTTTAACAAGTTCCTCTGGCTTCTTTTAATAGGAAATTATGCATTAAAGTCTAGTCTCAGCCATCCTCCCAAAAGAGGATGTTTTGAGTTAGAATGTTTCTTCTTCTAGCAATGGTTTGTCTGGAAATATAGTTTTTTGTTAGCTTTTGAAGCTTGTTGTTAATCTATATGCTGCTGAATTAATTCTTTTACAGGTACCAGATGAGCTTCTTGAATTAGCAAAGGCAGCGGCCAAAGCAGCTCTTGAAGAAATGGATGCAGATTAATGGACTAGAAATGTTTATTTCAAAGTTGTATTTCATAACTTTGTAATTGAGCATTTGAAACATCTATAGGAAACACAAGGCTTCGATAGTTGGATATTGTATTCTTCTTGATGATTTAATGCCCTTATTGATTTCCTGTTTCTTGGACAATTGTTTTGAAGTTCTATAGAAGCTGACCTTTATTGATTTGTGTTGAATTCTCTGTCAAATCCTTGTGCTTATGTGCACAGCATTGAATTTCCTTTATTCAACACGTCATTTGTTAAGCGAATTGTTTTTAGCAATGTCGGGAACACTTTCAACATTATTACATAAATTTATATGGGTCTCATTAATAAATCAAAAGGAGGGTTCATGTGAAATTTACTTTGATAATAGTCGGTTAAAAATTTCCTTGGCATTTTTTGTTGAGGTCTGAAAAGTTTAATACGCCTGAGGAATTTAATGAGTTATGAATTAAATCTTACGTTTTTTTGGCATATTTTAACAAGTGTCTTGGGGCAGTGGTGGCTAAGAGCTTCCTCGGTGTAGAGGGAGGGGATCTCCCTGGTGCACATTAACTATAAATGAGAGTTTTTCAGCAAAAAATCTCAGTTCAAAGTATCATTTGATTTGCGGATATTCACTTCAAAACAATGTTGCCACTAAACACCATTTTATTAAGCAAATTAGTGGCCTCCAAGGTGACACAAATGCAGTCCTGAATATTTTGGCTTCTAATAAATCTTCGTTGATGAAGAGATATAAGTTTAGGAAATCTTCTCAGCTTTATTTCCTCCAATTTTGGTTTCCACCAGAACAAAAGGCCAACATTATGCCTTTGACGAATCGCTCGAATGAAAGAGGGGATTGTGTTTTGCAGCCGCCCCTAACATTTCAGAGGCTAAATTAATATTTAAAATTGGTTTAGAGATGACTATAATGGGCCAGAGATTGTCCATCCATCATATTAGTATGAACATGATACACAATCTTGGGAGTGTTGCTAGGTGCACCCAGCAAACTTTTGAAATGTCAAAATTGCCCCTATCACATTTCTTCCTTAAAAATGCCATTTTTTTTTTCCGGAAAAGTTTCTTACCTCCATTTTCAAAAAGCTTTGCTTCTCGTTTTCACTTTTTCCTGCGGCATTGCCTCTGGTTCATGGGGGTAGCAACGTTGAGTGCAGCGGTGAAGGTGAAGTTTCCGGCGTCAAGCTTTGCGGTGGTCGGTGGCAGCAAACGAGGTACGCAGATGGTGTTTGTTCGTCGTGGACGTACGGATGACTTCCGGATCAAGTTGATCTGTAAAAAGCTTACGGATCAACTTGATCCGGAAGGATGTTACAGATCAAGTTGATCCGTAAGATACGGATTTGATCCGTAACATCTTTCCGGATCAAGTTGATCCGTAAGTTCCGGATCAACTTGATCCGTAAGTGTATTATTTTTGGTATTTGCTGTTTTTGCATCTGTTTTTGCATTTTTGCATCTGTTTTTTCATTTATTTTCCTTTTTTCTTTTAAATTACTAATTTTTTTGTATGACCATTTTTTGTTTGATTTGGTTAGATGGATGAAGATGAGTGGATGTATGAAATAATGTCTGAACGAGCGGATATGGATTATGAAAATGCAGAATCATGTGGTGCGAATGAACCACATGTTGATTGTTCGGATGCGTTCAAGACTTCTCAGGTTATAATGTTAGTGTTTGTCACATATTTAATAAAATGAATACTAGTAGAAAACTTAAATTATGTGGATTTTGTAGGTGTTTGAGTGCCGAGAGGATGTTTTGCGGTGGGCTCGATCCGTGGCTCATGAAAACGGATTTGTGGCGGTGATTTTAAGGTCAGACACAAACACAGGTAGTAGAGGAAGGAGTACGTTTGTGTTAATTGGCTGTGAAAGGAGTGGCGAGTATAAGTGTAGGAAAAAAGAATTTATTAGAAGAGACACTGGGACTAGAAAATGTGGGTGTCCCTTCAAGCTTCGTTGCAAGCCAGTGGCTGGAGGAGAAGGCTGGATGGTGAAGTTGATTTGTGGAGTGGATAATCATGAATTGACCAAGTCATTAGTTGGACATCCATATGTGGGGTGATTGACTAAAGCTGAAAAAACACTTATTGCTGATATGACGAAGTCCATGGTGAAGCCAAGAAACATTCTTCTAACTCTGAAGGAACACAATGCCAATAGCTGTACGACTATTAAACAGATATACAATGCAAGAAGTGCATTCCGTTCTTCCATAAGAGGAAGCGATCTTGAAATGCAACATCTGATGAAGCTTTTTGAACGTGATCAATATATTTATTGGCACAGAATAAAGGATGAAGACGTGGTTCGTGATATCTTTTGGTGTCACCCTGATTCAGTGAAGTTAGTCAACGCATGCAATTTAGTGTTTTTGATAGACAACACCAACAAAACAAACCGGTATAGACTCCCATTGCTCGATTTTGTTGGGATGACACCGACTGGGATGACATTCTCTGCCGGTTTTGCATATGTGGAGGGTGAACGCGTTAATAATTTGGTATGGGCTTTACAACGCTTTTGAGGCCTTCTTTTAAAGCGTGATGCCCTCCCTGGAGTTATTGTCACTGACAGAGACCAAACATTGATGAATGCAGTGAAAGATGTATTCCCTGAATGCACAAATTTGTTGTGCATCTTTCACATAAACAAGAATGTGAAGGCTAAATGTAAATCACTAATTGCGCAAAAAAATGCTTGGGATTATGTCATGGATTGCTGGGGATCTTTGACTGATTGTCCTTCAGAACAACAGTTTGATGAATGCCTGAAGAAGTTCGAAGTTGCTTGCGCACTTTGGCCAATATTTGATGACTATGTCAAGGAAACATGGATAATACCACACAAGGAAAAATTTGTTTCCGCCTGGACTAATAAGGTGATGCACTTAGGAAACACAACAACAAGCAGGTATGAAACTGTTCAACTATTTCTATTAACGTTGAAAAATTTATGGAATTGTATTATTGTATATGTTTATTTTTATTTGTGTATTTGAAATGTAGGGTTGAATCTGCTCACTCGTCTTTAAAAAGACTGTTACAAAATAGCATTGGAGACTTATGCAGTGTGTGGGATGTCGTGAACAACATGATTACGTTGTAGCACACACAGATTAAAGCATCATTTGAAACAAGTACACATGTCGTTGGACATGTGTTCCAAAAAACCTTATACATGAGGCTACTTGGAATGGTTTCAAGGTATGCTTTAAATCAGATTGTTGCCGAATTAGAGCGTGTTCACTATGCTGGCAAGAATCCCTCAAGTTGTGGTTGCGTGGTGAGAACAACGCTTGGTCTTCCTTGTGCTTGTGAGCTATCCAAATATGTTGGTGGTTGCATCCCACTTGATTCAATTCATATGTTCTGGAGGAGACTCAATTTTTCAGACCAAGGGTTATCCGAGCCTGAGGTGGGCATCAAGGACGTAATGGAAACAATATACCAAAAATTCGAAGAACTTGATGTTTGTGGCAAGTTTACTCTAAGAAGTAAACTTTGGGAAATTGCACACCCTGATAAGAATTCGATGTGTCCTCCTCCAACAAAGGTTAACACAAAGGGGGCACCGAAGAAAACTACGAGTAGGAACCCAAGGTCAACAAAGCGCGATCCATCTTACTGGGAGTATGTAGATGCCTTTGAATCACAACAAAATAACAATTCATCGGTGAGACGTACTGCATCATCCTCTGAGCAACCGAATCGAAGAACGATGATGCCCATGTTGGACCAGTTTCAGCCATTTATGCACGACTTCATTGATAAGATTGTTGATGTCAAAGGTGATGGTAACTGTGGATATCGGTCGGTTGCCGGTTTATTAGGTATGGGTCAAGACTCTTGGTCGGTGGTCCGCAACCATCTGCTTAAAGAACTTGCCAATTTCTCAGAAGACTATATCAAGCTCTTTGGTGGCACGGAGAGATTTGAGGAATTAAGGATGTCACTACTTGTTGATGGGTTAACCAAGGTATGTAATTTATGAATTTGATTTTTAAGACTTTAGTTTGAAATTAAGTTTGACGTGTATATTTGTTTTATTCAGGTGACAACGGATAAGTGGATGGATATAATGAACATGGGACATGTCATTGCATCAAGGTATAACGTAATCATTGTATCCTTGTCTAAACAACAAAGCATGACATTCTTTCCCCTTAGAAGTCAACCGCTGACAAATTCTTCATTGCATCGTATAATTTGTATTGGTCATGTGTATGATAATCATTTTGTTGAGGTACATTGTAGATATGAAGTGTTTTTTTTTATGATTATGAAATGAGTTTTGTAGGATTGAGTTAACATTTTTTTTGCATACACAACAGGTTTATTTAAAAGAACGTTGTCCCTTACCGCCTGTATCATTGTTATGGTCTAGCAATTGTCATCCGCAGGCGAAGTCATGGCCAAATCCATATATTAGCAGAATGCAGCATTACAAGAGCTTCGTGATGTTCAAGAGAGACTATGTTGACATAAATGATGATTGAACATGTAATTTATAAATGCCTGATCATTTTGAACATGTAATTTATTTGTTACGTCCACAACAAAATTATTACTTAATTCTAAAAAAACATGTATGATATATCGTTGTCTGACTTGACTACACATTATTGAAAACCGTGTATGATAAATTGTTGTCTGCATTAACATAAAGCGTGTGAAAGGACCTTGTACAACATGACTACACACATGCAGATCTGATGCAAGCTAAAGCATGTCATGTCATTCGTGTAGTTGACAACACATACAGAAAGCATGTGCATGCGTATTTTCAATCTTTAAAAATGCAACACTAATAATAAAACTCATCTATATATATGGCACAACCTAACCTTGTAAGAAAGCACAAGTTTCAGTATCAACCCAAATCTTACAAAAAACTATGGCATTCTTGGGAGAGACAAGCAGTCAGACAGTTGTGAACTCCACATTAGGTTTTATTTTTCCAAATGGATCCATTGTTCACAACGACAGTGGTGTTTCCTTCCAAGCTTCCACTCCAGTTCCCATTCGAGTACCTAACGGGTGTGATTTTCAAACGTTAAAAACCAGAGCACACAATACCCTTAAGCTAACCGACAAGCAATTTTTGGATGAAATTTACTACCGGCAGCCTTTCACGTATGCAGGTAATCAATTTCGGTTTCAATGTATGCAATTGAAAGATGATGCTGATGTTAACACAATGTTAATGTGTAATCATGAATTTTCTTTTGTTGGTCCGATTGAGTTATTATGTAGCATTGCTAGAACCCCAGATGGTATTTTAAACTTACTTGAAACTACTATGACCCCTGCTCATGATGCCCTGCTATATTACAATGGGAGGTGGAACATGTCACGCCAAAATGAGTTTGTTGGTTACTCGTTCACAGGAAAAAATCCCAAAAACTTTGACATTCCCACCGGATGTACCATGGATGAACTGAAGGATTTGATCAAACAAGTTGCGCCTCGTGGGATTCCGCCTTATGGTGTTGATGAAACACAAATGGTAACGCGATTGTTTTTTCGGAAACCAAGTCACCATGAGTATTCAGAAAAAGTTATAAAATTTGAAATAATTGAACTCAAAACCAACGAGGACGTGATGAAGGTGCTCATTGAGTCTAACTACTGGAAAAAGATTGGGCCAATAGAAATTTTAGCTGTTTTCAGTAAACCTTTACCGCAAATGGAAGACGAGTTGTCCTTGTCGCAAAATTTGCATGAGTTAGTTAGTTGTAGTATTTGATGGAAATTTAATTTAGTTCGACTATGTTGAAGTTAATGTACTGTTTGAATTCATGGATTGCATAATCGTTTTCAATTACAAGAATCTCAACTAAAAAAATAGATTTCTATATATAACAAACTAATTAATAAATTGTTTTTCTTCTTACGGATCAAGGTGATCCGTAAGAAGAAAAACAAGCAGAGACAATTTTGGCATTTGTCGCAACCTACCCTTTGGCGGGAGGGCGACGCGTGACTCGCGGGATGCGTGTTCCACGAAAGGAATACGCGCGGAGTCGCCACCAACGTTTATTTGAGGAAAACGTCGGAAAAACCGGAAAAGACGCGATCTACGAACTTTTAAGTGAAAGGTTCGGGAGTTGTATTTACGCACGGGGAAGGTATTAGCACCCCACACGTCCGTCCCAAGGGACGGCAGCCTTTAATCGAATGTGCAAACATGACTTTGATTTTTACGTTCCCTTTTATGTCCTTATATCCTTTATACCCTTTTTATATTTTTCCTTTTTTGTGGTCGACAAGGGTGTTTCCCTTTGCTCCTACGTATTCCTCAATTTGCGATGAGGAAATCAGACCTACGTAGTTCTTTCTTATCAAGTGATTCTTTTTTACTTTAAGAGGTGATCATTTTAAGGCGTTGGACCTTGAAAATGATCCATTTTACTTATTGAGAAATTGAAATGACAAACTTCAAAAAACCTATTTTTGTGGACGAGCTTGACTAGGCGAGTTGATTTTAGCCTTAGTTTCACCTTAGTTATTAGTCAATTCAATTAAGAATGAGAAATCCCAAAGGGAAAATGTCCGATTGATTTTCCGCTTTATTTTACTAAAAGGTATATTTTTTGTTATTATATTATTATTTTATCTCTTTTTGATTTCCAACGTGGTTACGGCACGACCGAACGGTCGGAATTCATTTTAACCGAAGTTAACGGATAATACAATTCAAACGTTCGGTGGAAATTTATTTTATTTTTAAGTTAAGCGAGAAATGACTTAAGTAAAATGGCTTAAGCACGTCAAGAGGGGGTATAAAAAGTAAATGAAACAAGAATAGAAATACACAAAACACAATGTGGACCACCATGGGTACATAGAATGAATCGAAAAGCTTGGTTCGAGGTACTTACCCGTTGAAGATCGAAGAACGATGAAGAACGAATGAAGAACGTCGAAGAACGGTCGAAACCTTTGCGAAATTCTTCACGGAAAACGTTACGGAAACGTTTCGGAAGCGCCTCGGCTTAGAAGTGCCTAAGGGGCTGAACCCTTTTCTTCTTCACTTCCTCCCCTATTTATAGCAAAATAGGGGAGATGGTTGCCACCCAGCTTGCCCAGGCGAGCCAGGTTGCTTCCTCCAGAAGCAACAGCCTTCTGGAGGGCCCAAGTGGGCCTGGTTGCTATTTGCACCCCCATTTTTACTAAGTACACCCCCTGCCTTTTTTTTGGTGATTCTTTTTTCATAAAGTTACAGAAACTTACGAATTTCGTAACGATACTTGTTTTCTTTCCATAATGTTACGGAACCTTGCGGATTACATAATCATCCCCTTTTTGACCTACGGAATGTTACGGAACCTCACTAATTATGCAACGATGCTTCCATTTGATTTCCGGGGTGTCACGGAAACTTACGGATTGTGCATCAATATTTTCTTTTGTTTTTCGGCATGTCTCGGAATTTCACAAATCGCCTAATGATGGGTGCCAAGCACCTCACAAGGACCAAACAAAGGTCGCATGTCATCAAGCAAAGGTCCCTGGACGAAATTAGGGTATGACAGTTGCCCCTCTTTACTTGTCTTTTATTAGAGATAAAAGGAAAGTAAAGATAAGACACTAATTTCGTTCCTCTCGATTGACGAGAGTCGCGGGTGACCATAAAATCTCCGCATGCAAATGACTTGTTGTTCCCGAGGGAACAAAAGGTGCAGAAGACGATGTCAGTCTCTGCATGCTATCAAGCGTTCTGTCTTACAGATAGCAAAAGAATGTTTATACGGATAACCACTCGGGTATTTCCGCCCGTCAGCGTGACTCAAAAGTCAGTATGACAGATCTTGTGAGTGCGGAAGATAATGTAAATCTCCGCGTGTCATCGGGCCCGCCGCCTCTGGATGACAAAGGGTGCAGAATGACCAAATTTTGTCTCTGCGCGCCATCAGACACGATTGTGTCTGAATGGCAAAGGGGTGCGGAATGACCAAATTTTGTCTCCGCATGTCATCGGGCCCGCCGCCTCTGGATGACAAAGGGTGCAGAATGACCAAATTTTGTCTATGCGCGCCATCGGACACGACTGTGTCTGAATGGCAAAGGGGTGCGGAATGACCAAATTTTGTCTCCGCATGTCATCGGGCCCACCACCTCTGGATGACAAAGGGTGCAGAATGACCAAATTTTGTCTCTGCGCGCCATCGGACACGACTGTGTCTGAATGGCAAAGGGGTGCGGAATGACCAAATTTTGTCTCCGCATGTCATCGGGCCCGCCGCCTCTGTATGACAAAGGGTGCAGAATGACCAAATTTTGTCTCTGCGCGCCATCGGACACGACTGTGTCTGAATGGCAAAGGGGTGCGGAATGACCAAATTTTGTCTCCGCATGTCATCGGGCCCGCCGCCTCTGGATGACAAAGGGTGCAGAATGACCAAATTTTGTCTCTGCGCGCCATCGGACACGACTGTGTCTGAATGGCAAAGGGGTGCGGAATGACTAAATTTTGTCTCCGCATGTCACATGACCTCAGGGTCAGTATGACAGATCTTGTGGGGCGGCCGACAAAAGCAAGGCTCTTGCTCCTACGTATCCTCCAATGAGGAACTCAGACCTACGTAGTTCTAGATAACTTGTGAGACTTGAAAAAGTCTCCACCGGAAGATGTTGACATCTCCGGAAAGGGCGCAGATGACCATACTGGCCTCTGCTCATCAATCACACTTGGGGTCACTGAATGACGAGGTGCGGATAACCGTAAGGTGTCTCCGCGGGCTACCAGCTCTTGGGTCATGACAACAAAAGGTGGTGTGGTCGACAAAAGCGAGGCTCTTGCTCCTACGTATCCTCCAACGAGGAACTCAGACCTACGTAGTTCTGGATAACTTGTGAGACTTAAAAAAGTCTTGGTGTTTTCTCCACTAAAATGCAAACATGCTTTAGTAAAGAGACAAATATTCCAACTGATTAGAGCAGCATATGCTTTTTTGAGTGAAAAACAATGCGTCTACCGGGGAAGGAGAGTCTGCTGATGAAACCCCCCATAACCATAAATGAGATTTTGGATGTTAGCATTTCGTTTCTAAATGACCATTTAGAGGAAACACTGGGTTCGACAAAAATAGAAGAAATCCACTCAAAGTGTATCAATCTCGCACAGGTAAGTTTTTTATCCTAATTCCGAACCATAGATATGTCACGACTTGACTTTGCGAATTATTTCCTATCAAATCAAAGATTACACGTGTGATCATGGATCAATAGGACTTCCCTTGGAAATGGGTTCTTTTGGTGGGTTTTCCGGTTTTTGAGTTTTTTTGGCTTTTTCCTTTTCTATTTTGGTTTAGTGTGGGGCGAAAAAGTCGCTAGCACACAAGATTTTGGTTGGCAATTAAAGGGAGAAGACCACTTTAGGTCATGGTTTCCTTTCCTTCTTTTCGTTCATTTGGTGACAATTCTGTATTGTTCAGATATTGTCCGGTCAAAAGACCTTTCTGCACATTTCTTCTATTTCTTTGATCAGGAACTTTCGTTCCTTCTTCTTCTTCCTTTTCTTCTTTTCTCCTTTTTTTTTTCTTTCTCCCATTCTTTGATTGGGAATTTTCTTTCTTTTCTTTTTGCTTTCTCCCACTCTTTGATTGGGAATTTCCTTTCTTTTCTTTTTGCTTTCTCTTTGATTGGAAATTTTCCTTCTTTTCTTTTTTGCTTCCGAGGGTAAGGATTGACATTCTCACCTTGGGTCAAGGTTTATGGTGAGTCAGGATTTTGGCTCAAGGCTTGTAGAATGGCTAGACATGATACATGTCAGGGTTTGGTTTGGTTCAAGGATAAAAGGGATGCCCCACATTATTTCCATGACACAAATGCAAAAATGATGATTTGGAAATTTTATGCAAAACTGGTCATGCATGCACCTATGCGGACACTCAAGTGTCAAATTTTTATGGTCATGTGATGCTAGGGCTCATGATTCATTTCCTCTATTTTTAGTCAACCCAATGTTTCCAAAATATGTTCTTTTATCAATTTGTGCATTCATCCGAGTCCATTTTGGGCGTCCGGGAAAATTTTCACGGCATTCACCCTTCAGGTGTATACACATTTTTTCAAAAACTAGTTATGATCAGTGAATTTTTTCAAAGAAAAGTTGGAAGTCATCTCTTTTCAAAAGCATGTTGGTTTTTCAGCTGGACAACTTATTTTTCTTTTTTCTCTCTTTTTTTTCATTTGTTCATTTCTTTTTCTCGTTTGTTTTTGTTTTTTTTTTCTTTTTTTTTTCATGGGGTATTTTGCTACCTAAACATGTGTATATTTTTGTGCGGTATTTTTGCTATATACATGCATATCCAAGGTATCTTTCTACCTAAACATACATATATATATTTTGTGAACTATTTTTGTTTACATACATGCATATCTAAGGTATCTTTCTACCTAAACATACATATATATATATTTTGTGAAGTATTTTTTGTTTACATACATGCATATCTAAGGTATCTTTCTACCTAAACATACATATATATATTTTGTGAAGTATTTTTTGTTACATACATGCATATCTAAGGTATCTTTCTACCTAAACATACATATATATATTTTGTGAGGTATGACTACCTTCCGAGCTTGTGCTCATTTTATTTAAATTCTTAGGATCATGAGCAACTAGGTGTGTCCCAATATGACTTGAGAAACAAAAGGTGATCAAATAGCAAGTAGAAATTTAAAAGGTACTAGGCTGCCTCCTAGTAGCGCTTCTTTAACGTCTTAAGCTGGACGCCTAATGATTTGTCGGTCATGACCTAGTACTTTGCTTACCTTTGGCTTTGGACTTGGTCGCCTATTGGTCGGCCATGTGTCATAGGCAACGCTCTAACCTTTTTATGGATGAGCAGAGGTGAACTCTAGAGGTGGTGGCGGTGTGTCTATTGCCTGCTACCGGCCATCCCAATGCTGCTGTGGTGTTTCGCCCTGCGCCTGCCTGGGGGCGCAGTACTTCTTGATGAAAGCTTGATTGGTGAGGGGGTCTGATGACTTTGCTGGGGGCGACAGACACTCCCTAGAACTGACAGAGACCCATATTTAGAGCTGGCAACTCCAAGACCCTGTTGGCCTTCTTCGGGTCCACTAGGTGTCTTGCGGGCACGATCCCTGCAAACAATAGATGACATCAGAAATCAGTTGGGGGAGGTGCATACTTACCTATGCCACGACGACATGAACTTGTTGGGGGGGGAACGGGCGCTCTGTAGGGCCGACAGAGGCCCGTAACCAGAGCTGGAAACCCCAGGGCCCTGTTGGACTTCTTCAGGTCCACTGGGTGTCTTTGTGGGTGCGATCCCTGTAAACAATAGATGGTATCAGAAATCAGTTGAACCATATGCATACTTACCCATGTCGGGACGACACAGACCAACTGATACTTTTGCAGGGGGAGATTGGCATTGCGGTTGCTGGGCAGAATGTTGCTAAGTAGCAATGTCATCTATATCTGTGTAAGAGTGGTCATGTTGGTGCGCATGATCCGCACTCGTCTCTTTGCAGCGGCACGGGTGAAATCTTGCCCCGGTATGCATAGTAGCTGTGTGATAGCCTCCCTCTCTTGTTGTGCTCGCACAGTTGGCCCTCCTCCAATATCAGGGGTGGCCCAGGAACCGTTAAAAGGAAACTACTGGCCCCTTAACCGGGAGTGCAAATCTCGGTTAAGCATATAAGGGCAGAGGACCTTAAATTATCTTAAGGTGTGGATATGGAGCCCACTGAAAGTGAGGACGCGTAGTCCTCTGATGGCGAGGGCATGTAGCCCTCTGATGGTGAGGACGTGTAGTCCTCTGAAGGTGAGGGCATGTAGCCCTATGATGGCGAGGACCTGTAGTCCTTTGATGGCGAGGGCCTGTAGTCCTCTAAAGGTGAGGGCATGTAGCCCTACGAAGGCGAGGACGTGCAGTCCTCTGATGGTGAGGGTGTGCAGCCTTCTGATGGTGAGGACGTGTAGTCCTCTGAAGGTGAGGGTAACTAGTACCCAAGGCGAGGGCGGGTAGCCCTCTGATGGTGAGGACGTGTAGTCCTCTCAAGGCGAGGACGTGTAGTCCTCTCAAGGTGATAGGTACAAGTACCCAAGGGTCCACCCTTATGAGAAAGCAAGAGATTGACTCATCGAGAGGGCCGGTCATCCCAAATCCATAAGATTTGGACATTAGATGTAGGAAATCTATGCAGTTAACATGATTTTTAGGGATGCAGATGCATGCAACCTTTGTCGTGAAATTTGGTAAATGCGGACCTCATATGAAACAATGAAATGTAATGGAAAGTTGTACAATGTTCATGACATTCTTTCCCTATTTTGTGATTTTGATTTTGATTTGATTTTTCTTGGAAAACACAAATTGACTGTCCTTTTGAAAGAGGTGATAATTCATGCAACCTCATCCTATCTTTTTGCAAACCTCTCCGGGAACTCCCTCAGAGTGTATGTTCTTTTTGATTTGACCATTTTGGAGTGACGGCAATGGAGCCATTTGATGTTTGATCAATCCATTGAAATCCTAAGGTTTGTCCCCCTTTTTTGTTAAAAACATCGATGGGTGAGAACTTTTGATCGGCCCCTATGTTCACTTGAGGCTCATGCACGGTGCCCCTCATTGCCCCAGTGTAAGGCTTTGAGGTACCAATCGTTGTCTTTCGTCATGACCTTGTAGTGAGGAAGAATGAAAGAAGCAGTTGATTCTTGCAAAATGAATTTTCCAAGGACGAGAAATATTTGAAGGATTTTTTGATGGATTAAGTCAAATGACTCCTATGTAGAAGCAAGATGTTTTGATGTTTTGATGATGCCGAAGGATCAAGTTCTTCTAAGTTTTATTCGAGACAAGAAATCAAGATATATGATCAAGTTGATCTCTAGAATCTTAGGAAGAAGTTTCCAAATTGAAAAACAAAAGGTTTGACCAAAGAATTCTATAATTTCAAATTGAGATTTGCTCTCTGGTAATCGATTACCAGCAGTTGAAAATGTTTTAGTTCAAATTTTTAAAACCTGTAATCGTTTACACAAGTCTTGTAATCGATTATCAGAGGGGATTTTCGGAAAATAATTTCCAAGAGTCACATCTATTCAAATGGTTTATGAATGGGCATCAAAGATGGCTTGGAAGCACGAATTTAAAGAGAGTTTTCATTGCCCACAAAGTTTATCCTCTCAAAAGATTAAGAGTTTTTCTGAACTGAACTGTCTTATCCTCTCAAAAAGATTCCTTGGTCAACCACTTGCATATTCAATAAGCAATTTTGATTGGTCTTCATTGTACCATCTATCCCTTTTAAGAGAGATTTCTTCTTCTTATTTCTGAAAAGGGATTAAGAGATCGTGGGTCTCTTGTTGTAGAGGATTCCTGAACACAAGGGAAAGGTTGTCCCTGTGTGGTTCAGACTTTGTAAAAGGAGTTTTACAAAGAGAGTGGAAAATCTCAAGTGGGTTGCTTGAGGACTGGACGTAGGCGCGGGAAGTGGCCGAACCAGTATCAATCAAGTTTGCATTCCTCTCTTCCTTTAAACTTCTTTTATTTATTGCTATTTATCTTTTGCTTTAAAGAAGTTTATTTTGAATTGTCTTTTGAGTAATTCATGTTAAGGGTGCATTGTTAATCCAAAAAGAAAGAGTGATAGTTCAATTGGGGAATAGTCTTTGCATCTTAATTCAACCCGCTTTTCTTAAGGTAACTGAGGCCATTTGTCCAACACCCTACTTCTCTCTAAAAAGACAAAATGAGGTCACATGAACGTCTATATTTTTACTTGAAAACACAGTCAATCAAATGCCTTTTTATTTTTTATTTTGAAACTTTTTTTTTATTTTGAAACTTATTTGTTTTGAACTTTACTCGTTGTTTTACGGCACCCCCACCAACGTGCAAGACGAGTAATCTCTGATTGAACAGTCTTAGAAGTCAACACTCAGGAGCGCAGGTCGCTTGAGCAAACAGACCAATGGCTTGCACCCACATTCCAGTGAAAGTTGAATAAGCAAACATGCGTTTGTGAGAGGATGAGGGACAAAGATATCAACTTTATCCATTTCATTTAACATTGTAACTGTGGTTTACAATAATTGCATAAACTTGGAAATCCTGATGAGTCATTAGAGACACCTAACAACAACCTTCAAAATTGCCCCATGTGTGGCATCTCTTGTCAATGTCAGGATTTACACGCAATTCTCCTTAAATTTCAGCCAGCCCGCATCAATTAGACCTTGCACCTTATGCTTCAGAGCCCTACAATGCTCAATGGAATGCCCCGGGGCTCCTCCATGATAAGCACACGTTGCGTTCGAGTCGTATCCTTAGAAAAATGGAGGTTGAGGAACCTTGGTTGGGGTTATGGCTACCATTGAATTATCGAGTGGATATGGGATCAAGTTTAGCATATGACAACGGAATTTGGGGTGAACCCTACAGGCTTTTTGCTGCAAAATTCCTTTTTGTTGGTGTTTTTTGGTTTGTGCTAAAGGTGGCCTTTGTCATTGGAAGTGCGGTAGACATGCTTTATGGTTGATTTAGGGATGGTCTTTGTGGATAATTGGGTGGTGGGTAAGGAGGAGGTTTGTTATTGGCTGAGTAATGACATTGTTGGGTTGGTGGGAAACTTGGCCGTATAGGAATGGCAGTCACAGCATGGGTTTCTCCCTCTTTCTCACCCTCTTCATTTGCCCCAGTTTTCTCAGTCGTCCTAGTAGGATGATCAAATTTGCCTCTTTTCGGACCCACATTGATCCTTTCACTGGCGAAGACCAAATCTGCAAAGCTTTGAGGGTGCGTAGCCCACCATCTTTTCATAGTAGAGTACCGATAATGTGTCTACCATCACGATTATCATCTCCCTTTTGCACATGTTCTGTAGTTGCATCCTATCTGGAACCATATCAGAATAGTACTGATACTGCCTAACGAAGGCAACCATTAGGTCCTTCCAAGTATGGACTCGGGAAGGTTCCAAGTTAGTGTACCAGGTAACAGCTACCCCAGTAAGACTTTCTTGGAAGAAATGTATTAGCAGTTCCTCATCTTTGCGTATGCCCTTATCTTCCGACAATACATCTTTGGATGGTTCTTGGGGCAAGTAGTCCCCTTGTACTTGTCAAAGTCCAGCACCTTGAACTTGGGAGGGGTGATGATATTGGGTACTAGGAACAACTCTTCTAGGTTAGCAAAGGCATAATCTTTACCTCCTTCAATGGCCCTGAGCCTTTCCTCTTTCCCATTTCTGCCATAGCATGAGGGTTTTTTAACCGCTGTGGAATGTGAGGGTTGTGGTTGTGGGTGACACTGAGGGTCCTCCAAAGTGTTTTCAAAGGATATACCACCAATTGCTTGCCCTTCAGTGGCATATCCGGGCCAAGGCTCGAAGTCAACTAGATCGTGGTGGGGAATTTCATGTGTCTCCCCCATGGTTTGAGAGATATGTGCCTGATCAGATTGAGGTTATTGGTTCTCAATGAGTATCGGAGTGGAGTTATTGAGATTTTCATTGAGAGTGTATGCTACATTGGGTGGTGTATAGTTGGGAGGCAAGCCATATGATGGGAAGACGTGCTCGTTTTGAATTTGCACATCATGGGGTCGTCCGTACTTCCCAAATCTTTGCCTACCATATTTGAGGTTGGATGATTCATTTGCTTGAGGCCAGATGGGAGCATCGGGTTCACCTTAGCGACAGCGCTAGTAGCGGCAACTATAACCGTATTGGCTTCCATTATCTTCTTCATGCTCATCATGGCCTCCATCATTGTGGCCATTTGCTCTTTCATGGCCTCCATGTCGGCCTTCATCTTCTCTTGCACCTCCTCTGCTTCACCCATTACTCTAGCTCTAGCACGAGTTCGGTAAGGGCGCCGTAAAGCGTGTCCTTTTCTTTTTGATAACAATGATTAAGTTCATTTTATTTTATTTTATTTTATTTTTCAAGGAAAGAATGCAATGAGCAATGCAACAAATGAAAAGCATGGATGTATGCGAATGATGTATAGTTGAAGTATTGCGAATTTTTACGCAGGATATGAGGTTGAATCAATTTAGATTTTCAACATGGTCCATGACATCTTTGTCAAGGTGAAACTGGAAGTAACAAGGACATCAACAATCCTAAATATGTTTGGTAGTAGACGAAGCAGTGATGTGACTCGATTCATCTTTTGCCCCAATTTTGCAAGACGGTTACTTCCATATTTCAACTTGACTTGATGAACCTTTTTGTAAAAGCATGAGCTTGGTTCAACCCTATAATCCAAGGAATGGCAATTCTGATCGCCAATACTTCAACAACATCTCATAGGGATGAATGACTCGGGCATACTTTAAGCTATGCATGAAAAATGTAATTATGAAATTGAGATGCCCGAAGAAACATCCTTCTTAGTTAACCATGCATTAGGTACCATGTTCAATTATTTTGTTTTGTTGTTGTGTGTTTTTTTTTTTTTTTTTGGAAATGGGTTTATGATCCCAACATGGTTGGCTCATGGTACCGAATATATGCAACCAAGAATGCATCATGAATTTTCATGCTTCCTTTTTTGTTTTTGTTTTGTAGAGGAAAATGCATGGATGACGCATGAGCAAACATGAAAACAAAAGGTATGCAGTTTGTAGAACAAAAAGTATGTTGAACGCATATGCATGATGATGCAATGACTCATGCAAAATGTGATGCTGGAATGCAGGAACGATATGTTCATTATGATGCCATGAAGAAATGCTTATGTCATGCATGATATGCATGCGTGCTAGAGATAAAATGCGGGAGTGATTTGATTCGCACTGATTTTTGGAGTAAAAACGTGGGATAAACTCATCTTATTCAAAAAGTTATAACTAGTCAAGATCTGAGCGACAATACAAACTTCCTAGCGGTTTCTAACCATATGGTTCCTTAAGTCTATCATATGCTGACAATAGCTGAGAAGTCCGTGGATCTCCTCGGGGGCGGAGTAGGTGTCCGCCACTGCTTTGGCCTTGGCTAGCAATCGGGGAAGTTCTTGACTCCTGTTCAAAGTAAGAGCAAATCGGTCTATCCACATGGTTGCCTCTTGGTGCAATGAATCAATTACCCTCTCCCTTGCTTCCCTTTCTGCTGATATCTTGGCGTACTCATCTTCTAGCCTTTGCTCGTGAGTCGCTGCTAGATTTAGCCTCTCTTTGCACTCATCGATGATGGCCCACATATTCCCTTCAGTCTCACTTTAACTGTTGGGACAAATTTCTTTTCGACCTAAGGCAAGCCTTTAGCTTGTCCTTCAAGATCATGCCTTTGACCCGTGATGATTCCTTTCACCTCTTCGGAGCTTGAGCTCACTATTGCTGCCCTATAAAGCCCCTCAAAACTTTGCTTTGGTCGTGTTCTTCCTTTCAGGCCTTCTTGGTTTCTCGTTCCAAGGCTTCAGCGGTGGCCATATTGACGTCCCTTAGTTCATCATACTCTTTTCAGACTTTGATGGCTATGGACTTGAACTTCTCTTTGACTACCCGGGCTCTTTCAAGCTCTGCCTTTAGGGCTTGTACCTCATCACTTTCTTCCGAAGCTTTAACCTCATCATCTCTCATAGTCTTTAGATTTGGGAGCCAATCCAATCCTTGTGTCCGGACTCTCAGTCACTTATGATAGCCGCCGATGCTCCCATTACTGCTTCCCCTAAGCTCTCTGTCCTTTCTTCATGCCGCATCCCATGCCTTGCGAACTCCTTGGAGTACCCTCGCGTTGTGGTCACTGAAACCCCGTGCGATGAAAGGCGTGATGCTTTCGTCTGATGGCACTCCTCTCATGGGGTAGCCAAGCTGTCTTATGGCGAGGACGGGATTATAATTAATACAACCCCTTGTTCCCATCAAGGGAACATTTGGACATCCTTCGCATGAAGATAGAATCCTGATTCTTCCTTCCTTCTAGCGAGGGAACCAATTAATAGACGCCCCTCCATGCTAGCCAAGAGTTGGTCCCAATTCGCCTTTCCTTTTTCGACGCACGAGCGGTGACCTTGTAGCGGATAGACGGGCCTACCTTCTTGGAGAAAAAGGTGTGAAACCAGCCACACATAGAGAGCCAGTGCACAACAAACAATTCTTGCGTCGCTCTTTTCACATCCCCAGTCGGACGTTCATACATGGCCAAAATGGCGACGACCGGGCTTTCCTTGCCATGATGAAAGGCGAGGAAAGCGTCAATCGCTGCTAGGTCCACTAACCCTTCCATATTTGGAAAGAGGACACCTTCAAAGATCAAAAGCGCCAAGATGTCAATAAAAGAAGCCCATTCGCCTTGATTTTGCCAAGGCCTTTGCCCTTTCCTCCAAACACTTCCTTGGTACTCCGACTACTCCATTTCTGTTTTGCTTTACACGGTCCAACTCTTGTGCTGATATTTTCACTACCTTGGCAACTCTTGTCGTGGAGGGATAGAACCCAGAGAAAAGATATGGCTTCCTTCCTCCCAGTGGGCATCCCAGGATTTCTTCAAACTCTTTCACAGTCGGCACTAGCTGGAAGTCCTCAAATGTGAAGCACCTTAGGGGCTGGTCATAATACTGGGAAAGGGATGAAATCGGTTCCATGGAGACTTCTACCCTAGCTAGGTCCCAAATCTTACCATAGGCTTTGCGGAAGGCTTGCCGTTGAAGTTGACCCATTAATTGCCCCAACTTTCATAAACTGGTGACCTCTAAGCTCTTGATTTTGACTTGATAGAACCTCTTTTTAAGCGAAGGCTTTTGACTTGATCCCATGTTTTACTAAAGTGAAATAAAATCTAGTGCGAATCAAAACTCCGACATCTATCATGGGTGGAATGGATGAATGCATGAAGAAATGCATATGACACAGATGCAATTTACGAATACGGGAGCCCGAGAAATTGTTTCCTTCTTGGATACAACGTTTGGGCAGCATGGCACCCAACGTATGTTTTTAAGAAGGCAACACGGACCCTCCGTCGGTTTGCTAAAGTGAGGGGATCAAAGACGAAACCCACGCATGAAGCATATGCAAAAGACGCAATGCGGGAATGTACATAGTATGACAATGTTCACTGAACATAAGCAAAAGGGTATATGATACTTATGCATGGCAGTGTGAAAAATGGCACGCAGTGTGTTTGCTCCGTGCCCCTATTTAAGGGACCTATAAGGGAGAGAACTAACTAGGCTTTTAGCAATAATCCCCAAGGTAGTCATATCTCTCTTGATGGTTTCTAGAGGTATCATCCCCTTTGAAGAACATATTGCAGCAGTAGGGACTAATAGCAACAATAAGTTTTCAAAGAGAAAAGCTCTAGATGAGGGTTCACTGTAATCAAGCAAGTCGGAGACCTAGCATGATCACAGATTCACCTCCACTCCTTATGTTCCCATGAACCCGGGTATAGGGCCCTTTTTCACTCACAGTGTGTGCAAGTAGTGTTGGTGTTTGTGTGCATCAAATGAATAAATATTTACTTCATGCATACATTTTAAAACGCACTAAAAGCAACAAAGAGTTTATATACACAAGAACATAATGAAGGGAAACCAACAAAGGGACAAGTCGCGGTAAAACATTGCACAAGATTAAATGGCCTAACTCTCTAAAAACAGTCCCCAGTGGAGTCGCCAACTGTCGCAACCTACCCTTCGGCGGGAGGGCGACGCGTGACTCGCGGGATGCGTGTTCCACGAAAGGAATACGCGCGGAGTCGCCACCAACGTTTATTTGAGGAAAACGTCGGAAAAACCGGAAAAGACGCGATCTACGAACTTTTAAGTGAAAGGTTCGGGAGTTGTATTTACGCACGGGGAAGGTATTAGCACCCCACACGTCCGTCCCAAGGGACGGCAGCCTTTAATCGAATGTGCAAACATGACTTTGATTTTTACGTTCCCTTTTATGTCCTTATATCCTTTATACCCTTTTTATATTTTTCCTTTTTTGTGGTCGACAAGGGTGTTTCCCTTTGTTCCTACGTATTCCTCAATTTGCGATGAGGAAATCAGACCTACGTAGTTCTTTCTTATCAAATGATTCTTTTTTACTTTAAGAGGTGATCATTTTAAGGCGTTGGACCTTGAAAATGATCCATTTTACTTAGTGAGAAATTGAAATGACAAACTTCAAAAAACCTATTTTTGTGGACGAGCTTGACTAGGCTAGTTGATTTTAGCCTTAGTTTCACCTTAGTTATTAGTCAATTCAATTAAGAATGAGAAATCCCAAAGAGAAAATGTCTGATTGATTTTCCGCTTTATTTTACTAAAAGGTATATTTTTTGTTATTATATTATTATTTTATCTCTTTTTGATTTCCAACATGGTTACGGCACGACCGAACGGTCGGAATTCATTTTAACCGAAGTTAACGGATAATACAATTCAAACGTTCGGTGGAAATTTATTTTATTTTTAAGTTAAGCGAGAAATGACTTAAGTAAAATGGCTTAAGCACGTCAAGAGGGGGTATAAAAAGTAAATGAAACAAGAATAGAAATACACAAAACACAATGTGGACCACCATGGGTACATAGAATGAATCGAAAAGCTTGGTTCGAGGTACTTACCCATTGAAGATCGAAGAACGATGAAGAACGAATGAAGAATGTCGAAGAACGGTCGAAACCTTTGCGAAATTCTTCACGGAAAACGTTACGGAAACGTTTTGGAAGCGCCTCGGCTTAGATTTTCTTCACGGAAACAATTTTTCCAAGCAAATTCGAAAGAGAGAGAAGTGCCTAAGGGGCTGAACCCTTTTCTTCTTCACTTCCTCCCCTATTTATAGCAAAATAGGGGAGATGGTTGCCGCCCAGCTTGCCCAGGCGAGCTCAGCTCGCCCAGGCGAGCCAGGTTGCTTCCTCCAGAAGCAACAGCCTTCTGGAGGAATCTTCTGGAGGGCCCAAGTGGGCCTGGTTGCTATTTGCACCCCCATTTTTACTAAGTACACCCCCTGCCTTTTTTTTGGTGATTCTTTTTTCGTAAAGTTACAGAAACTTACGAATTTCGTAACGATACTTGTTTTCTTTCCATAATGTTACGGAACTTTGCGGATTACATAATCATCCCCTTTTTGACCTACGGAATGTTACGGAACCTCACTAATTATGCAACGATGCTTCCATTTGATTTCCGGGGTGTCACGGAAACTTACGGATTGTGCATCAATATTTTCTTTTGTTTTTCGGCATGTCCCGGAATTTCACAAATCGCCTAATGATGGGTGCCAAGCACCTCACAAGGACCAAACAAAGGTCGCATGTCATCAAGCAAAGGTCCCCGGACGAAATTAGGGTATGACAGCATTTAATAGCTTTGCTGGGTGCACCAGCAATAATGCTGGGTGCACCTAACAACACTCTAATCTTGGTTGGTAAATATTATTGGCCCCTACCTAGAGGGGAAAAGTCCCTTTTATCCCCATTTAAAATTTTTAACCCCTCCTTCTTCCTCAACCCTATCTCGCGTCGTCTTCCTGACACCTAGGGGTGTTTATTACCGAACCAAACCGTTTGTATACTGTCAAACTGACCCCAAAAATTCGAAAAACAGCTTAAATAGAAAAAAACCTAAAAAATTGCATACTTTTTACAGTTTGGTTTGGTTTTTGAATCTTATTATAATAAACTGAACTAAACTGAAAAAATCGCATATTATAATTATATTAATTTTTATTGTAATAATTAATAATAAGTATAAAATAATTTATTAATTTTCCTTTGCTTTATAATTAAGATGTATATTTAATTTTTTATGATAAAAAAGATGTACTAATTTAAAAAATTGTGTTAAATATCAAGTGAACACAAATCACTATGATGTTACAAAAAGAGTTGGTAATATCTTTTTATATTGATGCTAAATAGAAGTGAAAATAATAATTTTAACTAAAATATGTTAAACAAAATATAATAAAATAATTTTTAAAAAATAATATAGCATAATAATTATGCAAGTTTAGTTGATAGATTTTAAATAATGATAATAGATTAAAAAAATAAAAATTGTCAAACCGAATTGAATCAAACCGCAAAAAGACTGGTTTAGTTTGGATTTAGTCTTATATTTAAAAAAAATCAAATTGAATTGCATCTTTATTTTGCGCTTGTTTTGGATGACTTTTTTTTTTTTTATCTAAAAATCAAACCAAACTACACTGCAAAAACCCCTACTAGCACCCCCTTCCCCTTCCTCGTGCTCTAACCCTATCCCTAACCACGACAAACACTCCCACCTCCTCCCCAACCTTCCCTTCTCCCTTCTTCGCGCAACCCTTCCCTTCCCCAACCCTATGGCAATTTTTCCATTTTTTTTCTAGCTTGTTTCATCCAACGAAATAGCGATTTTTTATTTATTTATTTTTAAAAAGAGTAATGGAATCGCGATTCCATTAGTTTTATTTTGTTTTGAAGATCGCAATGGAGGTCTTAATGTTTTTATTTTATTATTTTTATTAAGAGTAATTTTTTTCTTTTTTTAATTAATAGTTTAATTGTTTCTTCTTTAATTTCAGATGGCTCGGACCAAATATACTTTGTATATTGTTGCATGCGATCCCTCTCATTAGGGCCTGGGCCCCTCACATGACGGGGATCATGTTGAAGAGAGGCATCGAAGGCTGACTGCGTTAGCATGCGGTCGACAATAGCAGCTAGCAAAGCCACAGGCAGAGGCATGTCCACCTAGTAGGATTGGTTGACCTCCATTTAGAGGAGTTAATTTGTCATTGAATTAATATTATAGGGACCATTGTGTTGGTCATGTACGGATCCGACAGGCGTGGCCAGAGCTGAAGCTAATTAGTCATAGTGCCCAGGTCTTAACACTCCCTACTAAGCCAATGATGACGGCTTACGTGGAGCGATCTAGGTTAGTAAGTCTAGTTATGACGCGATACCCTCCTACAAACAAGAGCTTCGTGAATGCCTTTGTGGAAAGATGGCATTAGGAGACGTCATCCTTCCACTTGCTCGTCGAAGAGATGACCATCACTTTAGATGATGTGTCTTGTCTCCTACATCTGCTTATCTACCTATGATAGACAAGTCCATTGATCATGTCCCTTCCACCTTCGATAAAGAGACCATGAAGATTCTGCTAATGACTTGCCTTGGCATTTTGACAAAGGAAAAGGCTATAGTGGCGGTAGCCGTAGGTGCTACGGTGAAGTTGACGTGGTTGGTAGAGTTGTATCATTGGTACGTCGAGTCAAGGTCATTCGTGTAGGCTACGAAAAGTTATCTTTTGCACTTGGTTAACAGTAGATATTTGTCGACAAGTCATCAACTCACGTCCATGTCGCGTACCTCCTTTACCTCAGTAACTTGGATGATTGCCATGAGTATGCGTGGGGAATCGCTGCATTGGTGTACTATACGACCATCTCTTCTATGTCAGCCAGTACACCAGCAAGCAAGTTATAGGTTGTGACATTACTCATGGTATGTAAATTATTTTAGTATTGTGAGGAGGAAGATCAATTTTATGTGCCTACAAGAAACTAAGTGGACAGGTGAAAAAGCGAAAGAATTAGACAACTCGGGATTTAAGCTGTGGTATACCGGAAAAATCAGATCAAGAAATGGGGTAGGGATTATTGTGGACAAGGAGTGGAAGAAGGATGTCGTGGATGTAAGAAGAGTAGGAGATCGTATCATAGTCTTAAAATTGGTAGTGGGACAGGACACCTTTAATGTTATTAGTGGGTACGCACCTCAGGTTGGGTTAGCAGAACACTTTAAGGTAAAATTTTGGGAGGATCTAGAAGGGGTACTTCAGGATATACCCCAAGGAGAGAAAGTTTTCCTAGGAGGGGATCTCAATGGACATGTAGGTAGCGTGGCTAGAGGTTTTGAGGGGGTGCATGGGGGTTTTGGCCTAGGGGAGATGAATGGGGAGGGTAAATCCATCTTGGAGTTTTCGGAGGCTTTGGATCTTTCTATAGCCAATACATGGTTTAAGAAAAGAGAGGAACATCTTATCACTTACAAAAGTGGAGGGACATGTTCTCAGATAGATTTCTTCCTTATCAGGAAGTCTGATAGGAAGTATTGCTTGAACTGTAAAGTTATCCCGGGAGAGAGCTTGACTACCCAACATAGAGTTTTGGTTATGGATGTAAGAATTAGAGATAGGGCAAAGAGAAGAAGTCCTCTGGTAGCACCAAGGATCAAATGGTGGCACTTGAAGGGTGAGAAACAAGGAATCTTCCAACAAAAGATATGGGAGGGTTGGTGTGGACAATCACAAGGAAGTGCAAATGATATGTGGAACAAGATGTCCCAAGAGATTATTAAAGTGGCTAAAGAGACGTTGGGTGAATCTAGAGGTTTTGGACCTAGGGGTAAAGAATCGTGGTGGTGGAATGAAAATGTTCAGAGCAAAGTTAGAGTAAAAAAGGAGTGTTTCAAGGAGTGGTCTAGGTGTAGAAATTCTGAAACTTGGGATAAGTATAAGATAGCTAGAAATGAAACCAAAAAGGCGGTGAGTGAGGCAAGAGCCCAAGCTTTTGACGGACTATACCAAGCTCTAGGAACCAGGGACGGAGAAAGATCTATATATAGGCTTGCTAAGGGTAGAGAGAGGAAGACTAGAGATTTGGATCAAGTAAAGTGTGTTAAGGATGAAGAAGGCAAAGTCTTAGTGCATGAAAAGGATATCAAGGAAAGGTGGAAGGCGTATTTCCACAACTTATTTAATGATGGATATGGATATGACTCTAGCAGTCTAGACACAAGAGAAGAGGACCGGAACTATAAGTACTATCGTCGGATTCAGAAACAGGAAGTAAAGGAAGCGTTGAAAAGAATGAGTAATGGTAAGGCGGTGGGGCCAGACAACATACCTATTGAAGTGTGGAAAACTCTTGGAGATAGAGGTCTTGAGTGGCTCACCGAACTCTTTAACGAAATTATGAGGTCAAAACGCATGCCGGAGGAATGGAGGAGAAGCACGTTAGTGCCAATCTATAAGAACAAGGGGGATATACAAAATTGTGCAAATTATAGGGGAATCAAGCTCATGAGTCATACCATGAAATTATGGGAAAGAGTGATCGAACGGAGATTAAGAAAGGAGACTCAAGTTACTGAGAATCAATTTGGTTTCATGCCGGGAAGGTCGACCATGGAAGCGATTTATTTATTACGGCGGGTGATGGAGCAATATCGCATGGCCCAACAAGACTTGCACTTGATTTTTATTGACTTGGAGAAAGCGTATGATAGAGTGCCTAGAGAGATTTTGTGGAAAGCTCTAGAGAAGAAAGGGGTTAGGGTTGCATATATTCGAGCTATCCAAGATATGTATGATAGGGTATCGACTAGTGTTAGGACACAGGGTGGAGAGTCAGACGATTTTCCCATCACAATTGGTTTACATCAAGGGTCAACCCTTAGCCCCTACCTTTTTACCTTAATTCTGGATGTCCTCACGGAACAAATCCAAGAGATAGCGCCGAGATGCATGCTTTTTGCAGATGACATAGTCCTCCTTGGAGAGTCGAGGGAGGAGTTGAATGAGAGGTTGGAAACTTGGAGACGAGCTCTAGAAACACATGGCTTTCGCCTAAGCAGAAGCAAATCGGAGTATATGGAATGTAAGTTCAACAAAAGAAGGAGGGTTTCTAACTCAGAGGTGAAAATAGGAGACCATATTATCCCTCAAGTCACACGGTTTAAATATCTTGGGTCTGTAATACAGGATGATGGGGAAATTGAAGGGGATGTGAATCATCGCATTCAAGCAGGATGGATGAAATGGAGAAAAGCATCGGGGGTGTTATGTGATGCAAAGGTACCGATCAAGCTAAAGGGAAAGTTTTATCGGACTGCGGTAAGACTGGCGATTTTGTACGGAACAGAATGTTGGGTGGTCAAGAGCCAACATGAGAATAAAGTAGGTGTAGCGGAGATGAGGATGTTGCGGTGGATGTGTGGTAAGACTCGACAGGATAAAATTAGAAACGAAGCTATTAGAGAGAGGGTTGGAGTAGCGCCTATTGTAGAGAAGATGGTGGAAAATAGACTTAGGTGGTTTGGGCATGTAGAGAGAAGACCGGTAGACTCTGTAGTGAGGAGAGTAGACCAGATGGAGAGAAGACAAACAATTCGAGGCAGAGGAAGACCCAAAAAGACTATAAGAGAGGTTATCAAAAAGGATCTCGAAATTAATGGTTTGGATAGAAGTATGGTACTTGATAGAACATTATGGCGGAAGTTGATCCATGTAGCCGACCCCACCTAGTGGGATAAGGCGTTGTTGTTGTTGTTGTATTGTTATTATTTGTATTATTATTATTATTTTCTTTATTGTTGTAATTAATTTTTTTGTCAATATTTTTTACAGTCATGGATGTTTGCGCATCTTCCCAGTGTTGGCTATTCCGAGGGTGGGACCGGTGCTCTAGATGATCTAGTAGCCAACAAGAGGTTCCAAGTTTTGCCCTTCTGATCAGGGAGAAGCAAGATGAGCTTGAGTTGTAGATGGATGTTGTCATCTGGTGTCCTTATGAGTGCCATAAGGGGTGTTAGGCCTTTCCCACAGTAGGCCATTTTCTCTAGCTTCATTAGATGCGAGATTGACATGTGGCCTTATCGCCTGGAGAGGGTATTGAGGTAGTTCTGCCATGTATAAATGATTTCATGCCTTCCACCTCCTTGTCCTAGGTATCAACTTTGTGATAAGGCGTGGGTGGAGTCGCAACCAACAACTTGTCATTCCTCTAGGTGATGTTGTGTCTCTTAGGGGTCCTTGGGCTTGCACATCTGACTATTTACCTTGGTTTTACAAGGTTTCCCACCCCTATGTCAATCCTCCAAGGATGGATAGCCACCACGTCCTCCTGTATGTTTACCACCCATCCTAATAGAGCTACTGCCCGGGCAACCACTAGCAGACTATGTATCTGGTCAAGACTACTCTTGACAGGTAAATCAAATTGGATTTTGTTAATTTTTTCCCGTAAATTGTCACTTCAAAAATAGATACTAATTGAAATTGTTCTTGCAGGATTGATTCTGGATGGCATCAAGCACTATGCAAAGCTTGTTGGACCTTAGAGTTGTGCCAGAGAGCATGAGTCATCATCAGACTATAAAACAAGCTTTGCAATTGTTGCAGGAGGGCTTCGAAGCTTGGTGTAACTCAGAAAGGCAAAGGAAAAGGGCTGCCTAGGCCAAGGACAAGGATGGTGACAAGGGTGACAAGATGGGTGGCAGAGGCGGATGATTTCATTATTATTTTTACATGTAGTATGGAAAATTTTTTGTTGTTTTGACATATTTTTTTAGTTGATGGTATGTTTGATTTACTTATTTTTTGTGTTCGTCAACTATTTAAACAACACATGCTTAGTACTTAGTAGTAACAACAATGTTTTCTTCAATTGATTCATAAAACAAACATTTAGGTAAACAACAACTAAAGAAACACTTATAATACATACTTTTCCTAAAAATAAAATAAATAAACACAATACTATTTTGATAAAGTAAAAACATGACTACATAGATTTAACACACATTAGAGCAATGATCTCATTAGCAGATCTTGATTTCCTTGGTTTGCGTGATTGGGCAAGGGTTTCATCTAGAAATCGGCCAAAATTTGCTTTCAACTCAGTCAGACCTTTGCTACTAACTTTCGAAAAGATAAATGAACATTTTTCCCTCACCATTGTCATGTTTAAGCTCTATATACTTGTATTCAACACAACCATCACCTACATAAACTAGTTGACGGTAGAAAAGATCAAGTAAAATTCTATAACCTCCGATGGCATCCATAATTGTTTTCCTTAAAGAATCTAGCGACATATCCTCACTTATTGTGATGACATTAGGACCACTAGGACATTCAAACAATATTCCTTCAGATGATGAAATCATGTCACCTTCACAATACACAACAACATATACACTCTCCATGTTTCCAACTTGAATACCAAGCAGATGTTGAGTTTCATTAAGCCCTTACTACTATTTATATTAGATTATTTATTGTTCTCTCATGACCCATACCATACCAGCAATTGAAATCACACCAAAAATATAAACGGTTTAGATTGTGTCTATATTTAATATGGTTGGTATGCGTATAAGGAAAAGGAGTGTTCGATAAATATGTCTCAAAAAAAGTTGTGTTCAGTCAATATGTCTCAGAAAAAGTTGTCTTAGTCAACAAATGCAACATTGTTATGACACCCTCTACCCTGACATACATATAAATAAGAAAAACATATACAAATGTGGAATTAACTAAAATGATTTTATTTTAAGCATAAAAGAAATCATGTGGGTAAAAGGGTCACATTCACTTTACTATTACCAAATAAAACTTATTAAAAACATATCCAGCTTAGAACAAAGCCATCAAAGTTTACAAAAGAAATCTTGTTAACCCGTGGAATAAAATAAAGTAAAATAACATCATGCAATTGAAATAAAAACTCATGCCCCAATGTCACATATTATCAAAGCATTGTGTCCCAGTGTCTTCTAGCACGAGGTTCTTTAAAGTCATCCACCTAATCATCTGCTCCCACAAACACAGGGTTTGAGATCATCTTAGGATCCAAACAAAAACAACACACAGGGAGTGAGTTATCACATTTCTAAATAAAATACAGATAAACAAAGACATAATCAATATAAATTATAGAAGTATTTATAACATAGCTCAACTTAATACAATCCATGTTACTTCACCACTTTATTGTAGAAGCAAGCTTCATGATGAATCAAGATTGATTCAAAGAGTTTTGATGATAACAAAGATGATGACAAAAAGCTCAAAAGTCAAGAACACTTCATGATAACAAAGATGATGATCTCAAGAATCAAAGAATGAGTTCAAGATTGAATCAAGTACACTTCAAGGATCAAGAGGAAAGTTGAATTCAAGAATCAAGAATCAAGTTTTAAGATTCAAGACTCAAGATTCAAGAATCAAGAGAAGACTCAATCAAGATAAGTATTAAAAAGTTTTTTTCAAAAACTGAGTAGCACATGAATTTTTCTCAAAAACCTTTTACCAAAGAGTTTTTACTCTCTGGTAATCGATTACCAGATTATTGTAATCGATTACCAGTAGAAAAATGGTTTTCAAAAAACTTTCAAACTGAATTTACAACGTTCCAATTAATTTCAAAATGATGTAATCGATTACAAGTATTTGGTAATCGATTACCAGTGTGTTTGAACGTTGAAATTCAAATTTAATTGTGAAGGGTCACATCCTTTCACAAAAAAGCTTTGTGTAATCGATTATACTGATTTGGTAATCGATTACCAGTGATAGTTTCGGAACAAAATCAAAAGATGTAACTCTTCCAATAGTTTTCAAGTTTTTCTAAAAGTTATAACTTTTCCAAATGGTTTTTAAGTTTTTCTAAAGGTTATAACTCTTCTAATGGTCTCTTGACTAGACTTGAAGAGTCTATAAAAGCAAGACTTTGATTTTCATTTTAGACATTTCATTCTTTAGACAAAAAACTTTTGCCAATTGATTTCTGAATCTCTTTGAACTCCTTCTTCTTCTTCCTTTGCCAAAAGCTTTCTAAAGTTTTATGGTTTTCCAAACCTTGAAAACAAAACTTGTGCTATTCATCTTTTTCATTCCCTTCTCCCTTTGCCAAAAAGAATTCGCCAAGGACTAACCGCCTGAATTCTTTTTGTGTCTCTCTTCTCCCTTCTCCAAAAGAATGAAGGACTAACCGCCTAAATTCTTTTGTGTCTCCCTTGTCAAAGAATTCAAAACGACACAGTCTGAGAATTCTTTTGATTCTTCCCTTTCCCATATACAAAAGATTTCAAAGGACTAACTGCCTAAGAATTCTTTTGTATCCCCATTCACAAAGTTTCAAAGGTTTAACCGCCTGAGAACTTTGTCTTAACCATTTGAAGGGTACATCCTTTGTGGTACAAGTAGAGGGTACATCTACTTGGGTTGTTGACTGAGAACAAGAGAGGGTGCATCTCTTGTGGATCAGTTCTAGTGGAGGGTACATCCACTAGGTTGTTCAAAGAGAACAAGGGAGGGTACATCTACTAGGTTGTTCAAAGAGAACAAGGGAGGGTACATCCCTTGTGGATCTTTGCTTGTAAAAGGATTTTTACAAGGTTGAAAAGAAATCTCAAGGACCGCAGGTCGCTTGGGGACTGGATGTAGGCACGGGTTGTTGCCAAACCAGTATAAAAACTCTTGTGTGTTTGTCTCCTTCTTCCCTACTCTTTTAATTTCCGCTATGCACTTTAATTCCCGCTTTTACTTTTGGTTAAGTTTCTTTTCTATCCTTCATTTACTTAACAACATAGTAAAAGCTTTAGAAGAGTAAATTTTTAATTAGTAAAGGTTTAGGAATAATTAATTCAACCCCCCCTTCTTAATTATTATGAGGCCACTTGATCCAACATTTATCATTTAAAATTCATTTTTCAATCACTAATCACGTTACACATGAATCATACACTCGAGTCAACACGTAACAAAACTCATCAATTCCATAATAAACAATTCACATGCGTTATTCAACAATTATACTAAGACTCAAGCCTATATGCAATGTGGTATCATGTTAGTGAAAAACAGCACCAGGGCGCTTAGGAGTACATAACAAGACATACCACACAATTGGTATGTCAGGTTATTCTCACTAAGTAAAATCATAAGGTGACTAGTTAGGGTCACTCTTTTTTGTGAGAATGCTCCAACCATATGGGATCAACATAGGATGAAAGGAGCACTCAAACCGAGTGTATTTACTCCCAAGGCCTAGTTTTTGAAGAATCCGTTAGGGCCTCACCTTCTTGATTCACGTCCAACCCCTAAAACAACTTTTGCATACAGACACTGTTCATGAATTATACAATATTCACAACCTCACACTTGTTTTCAAACACATTTAACACATTGCGCTACAATTTAACACTCCAGGTTCCTAACTTGGAACCCTACACTTTTCTTAAGGTAAACACCAATCAGGTTATTTTATAATTCACAACTCACAACACAAGTAATTGTCACATCAAGTATTAACCATACATTTATTCACAACCATATTCCACAATTTAACATCTCACAATGTCACAATCCACCATCACATGTTTACGTGTATTTCGCAAATTAACACATGTTCAACTTTGCACTTATACTCAATCTCAATAACAATGTTATAATCTCAAAGCAACATGTTATCTCACAATTCATCACATATTCAATTTATCACTTATACACAATTTTGATCACAATTTCATGATCCCAATATAATAATTTATCACATTAATCTAGTAAATCTTATCCAAAACACAAACAAATTATACAAAAATGTTTCTCACAACATGAGAAGTAAAAACCCTCAAACAATTTCACATAGTCATACAGGAAGAATTACAATACAATAAATATCCCAAAACAAACCCCAATTTGATCCTCTAAGGATTCCTACACATGTTCATTCTAACCCGAATTGCGATAAACTCATCCCTTACCTCTAAGCAGGCTCACGTGTGTAGTCCGACAGTGATAGGGGCATCTCTAGCGGTTTCCCAAGATTCCCCAAGCTTTTCCTCTAGTTGCTCTGCTAGGGTTTCCAAGCGTTAGAGAGAAGGAGAAGGGATTAAAACTCCATTTCAATATCCCTGTGCGAGGGGAATTGCTCTCACCACAAACATTATTTTTCAAATTCCAATGGTGGGGATGTGAGAAATGCATTCGAACCTGGTGTCCAAATTTCACAATGATTCAACGGTTAACGAGTCTGAGATCGTAATTTTACTAGGATACATGCAATGGACATTATTCTCACCACAAAATTTTTTTCGAAAATCCCAACGGTGGATATGTGAAACTATAAGTTCCAAACTTATTGTTCAAATTTCATGACGATCCAATGGTTAACAAGTTCGAGATCATCATTTTGATGAGATAGATTTGGGTGTATGCGGGAAAAAGAGAGGGTTTTGGGAGAGGAAGAAGGAAAAACGAAATTGAAAGGAAGCGAAAACATAAATATGTATCGTTAATCTAAAAACTAACCTAGTATGTCTCTATTTGTAACTAGGGTACTCAGTACCTATTATTTACTCTATTTTTCTTTATTTGATCATTTGATTAAAAGAAACTCTATTTTATCATTTTTTTCTAAGGACATATATTTCTTTTATTTGCCTTAAAACTATTATTTTAATTAATAAAATTATTTCTTCTTATTTATTTAATTATAAAAACTTCATTATTTTTCTAAAACTCTATTTATTTTTAAATAAAATCCTTTTTAATTTATTTTAGGAAAAAATGGGGTGTTACAATCGCAGTGTTCAATCAATAAAAAACACATTTAAAGAAAATGTTCGTTCTTTGAGGGGTGCATAGATTGGCCAAAAGGTCTGAAAAAGAACATTGTTTTTGGGGGAATGATACCTGTTGTACCAGATTCAAAAGAAGAATGCACCGTTCAAAGCAAAGGCAATATAACAAGATGTTTTTCTTCTTTTTTTTCATTAAAAAAAACAAATAGGAATCAATATTCCGTTGTTGATAAATTTTTTTATCACAATGAAATCGAGACTCCGTTGTGATATTGAAAAGTAACACAACAAAATTTTCATTATGTTTGTGTTAAGGGAGTGCCAAAAAAATAACAACGAAATCATGATTTCATTGTTAAGTTTGGGATAGGAAAAAATATACAACGAAAACATGATTTCATTGCATACATATACAATGGAATCATGATTCGTTATAATAAGGGGGGCAAAAATTGATTTCCAACAAAATCATGATTTCATGGGGAGGGTATTTCTAGAATAAAAATCTCAACCCCTTGGTAGGGAACAAGAACAATTTGCATGGGACAAATACTAACTCCCATCTTGGTTTAAGTAGCTCAAGTGGAGTAGTGGGTCCTATGTCCAAAGCAACTAGAAGGCTCTTCGAATTTGGAGGTTCTCCCATGAGTTGGGGGCAAGATTATCAAACTTTGGAGTCTATGTAGACTCGTGGGAGTTTCATGGACTCAACTCATGGATTCATATAAAAATAATAACAAAATACATTTAAATAACATACCAATTAAATATTTTAACAATAATAAAGCAAAATAGTAAACCATGAATCCACAATAATTAATAACCAAGTCTAGTCATGCATCACTACTAGATAATAACTTGTGGAGGTGATAGTAATGACAAAGCATTTCCATCAAGGCTTTGATGTTGTTGGAGAACAAGGATTTTGGTGTTGTTAGAGGTGAGGATTCTTTGATTCAGGAACAACACAACAAATGAAGGTATATTGAACCCAAAATGCATAAAAAGCAACCCAAAGCAATTGCCTTATGCTATAGACCTAAATTCCACTAAGGCCCATTTGACACATAGGCCTAACAAGCTAAACACAAAGTTACGTAAATATAAATAAAAAAGTCTAACAAAGGCCTAACACCAAAATTACACAATTCCCTAATCTACTATTTGACTCCAACGTAGCCTCAAGCCTCCTTTTTTAGACCTTTATCATTCCTTCCTTCTTGAAAGAAATTTGTCCTTGAATTTATCACTTGATTATCTACATAAACAATAACACACATTAGAATTTATTGAAAATTGCATTAAGAAAATCCTACCTCCTTAATCCCTTAAAAAGGAAAATCTCTTATTATTGAAGTACTTTTTCACTAATCCTCCTAGGTCAAAGAGAAACCTAAAGAAGTTGTCACATATCATTTTCAATGTAACATATGGCTCATGAAACAATATCCTAAACATAACATTTTCAACTTTAATGCTCCTACCATACATCTTATGTACATTTACTCTCTTGTGAGGCCTTAAGTAATGCTTATTCAATGATGCAAGCTCTTTTGAAAATTTAATGTATCAAATATACTTTTATCATGAGCTTTTTTTTTATCTAAAGAATCATGTACTAACATCGTTCTCCCCCTTTTTGATGATGACAAACAAATACCGATTTAAAAGTTGAAGCCAAACTTATGAGATATATCAGTTAAGAGCAGTCATGGTCTTATCAAATGCAAAAGAAAATATAATAAAAGAAACACGTATCAACATAATACTTTGAGATAAAGTCTGTTTAATCTTGAGAAAAACATCTCATTTTATTCGTAAAGAGTTTTCACATCAAGAAGATGTGTTCTGAGTACATGAATAAAAAGAATATAAAGGGGAAAGTATAAGAAATTTAAGCTGTAAAAGCCCCCCCAGATGATGTTTTTCTCAGACTTTGGGTCCCCGCTCAGCTGATGCAATCTTCTTCATCTTTTACTTCTTCTCCCCCTTTTGGTTGATGACTTCTTCATTAAGCTTCCTCAAGAACTCATCACTAGATTCATTAGAATCAGAAGAGAGAGCGATAAGACTACTTAGAGGGGTGGATTTTTTTGGAGGTTCTCATCATGTGAACTTTTTTTTAACAGATGTCTCCAATGAGGTGTCACTCCATAATTTTGTTCTCAGCATGGGCATGATCCTCAAGAGCTTGTGCAAGTGCTTCCCTCGTTCTAAGAAGCTCAACCTTAATGAGTCTAACATACTCCTTGAAGGGTGAAGAATCATAGACTGTAACAACAAGTATGGTTGGATCAGATGGAGCCTCAATATCATAATCCACCTATTCAATGATGGGTTGAACATGATGAGTGAAGATAAATCTAGAATGAGGTAGACACACAACAAAGGAAAAGTTGGGATCAGACACAACATTGAACTCCCTTGTCCATGGTCAGACCATGTTGAAAGAAGTTTCCCTAGTGAAACAAGCGTGATTTAAGGTCTAATAGTAGCATCCAACTTCATGATGTACTTTATATGTTGGTTTCTTTTCATCAAGTTCCAGACTTGAGGAGTGAGCTCTAAGTCTGAAGAATTCTTCATAGCATACTGTCGCAACCTACCCTTCGGCGAGAAAGCGAGGTGAAAATGAAAAGCACATCTCCTCATGAAGAAAACGTGTGGAGTCGCCACCAACGTTTATTGGAGGAAAACGTTAGAAAAACCAAAAGGAGGTCTACGAATTTTGAAAAGAAGGGCTCAGGAGTTGTTTACGCATGGGGAAGGTATTAGCACACCACACGCCTATCACAAGGGATGACAACCTTTAATCGAGTGTGCAAAAAATGACTTTAAAATTGTGTATTTTCCTTTTTTTATTTTTTATTTTTGGGGTCGAAAAGGGTGTTACCCTTGCTCCTACGTATCCTCAGGTGCGATGAGGAATTCAGACCTACGTGGTTCTTTAAGTCTGTGTGTTACTTTGATTTTATGTTTTTTGAAAGATTGATTTTAATTGGAACAAAAGTCGTTTAAGGCGTTGGACCTTGAAATGATGTTTTAAACTTTGAAAAGCAGAGAGAATCGTTAAGGCGTTGGACCTTGAAACGATGTTTTAAATTTTGAAAAGAGGAGATAATCGTTAAGGCGTTGGACCTTGAAACGATCTTAAGTAAATTTAATGAAGAGAAATTCAGTTATATGTTGATTTCATCTTGGTTTTATTCATTAACTTTCGATCTCTTTAAAAAGATGATTTACGACATTAATGATCGGTTGAAACTTACTTTACAAGAAGAAAAATGATTACATATGGTAGAAGAATGAGATGAAGATGCACAAAGCAATAAAGAGGACCCCTAAGGGTGCACAAATTGTATCCAAATCCTTAAAACAAATACTAATTGGATGACGAACGAAGAACACCGAACGAAGAACGATGTAGAAGTCGATTACGGTCGCAATTCGGTAGCGCCTCGACCTTGTTTTTCTCTTCTTTCTTCTTCTTCTTCTTCTATCTGATTTCTCTCAAAATACTCTTAGTATTGAAGGTCCAACCCCTTCCTCAGCCTCCCTCATGCCTATTTATAGGAAATAAGGGCAGTTGGTGGTCTTGCAGCTCGCCCAGGCGAGCTGTTGCTTCACTCTGAAGTAACCTTGCTCACTCAGGTGAGCTGGTTACTTCACCCCTAAGCTATTAGGGGGCCCAGGCGAGCCAGGGCCCAAAACATGCTTGAAATGACCTTTTTGCCCCTCCGCTTGGGTTTTTTCCGCATCCTTGACCAAAACATCGAATGATATTTCATTTTGCATGGTAACTAGTGTCGAACAGCTCAATTCGGCTAGCGAGAATCAAAATATCCATGAATGATAGTCCTCGGACAAAATTAGGGTATGACACATACCAATCCCGATGGAAAGCTCTTGTTTTTGTTTAAAAGCCTCAAGCTCATGTTTGAACAATCTTCTTGGTCAAGCTTTCACCAGCTTGATTGGAGGGGCATCCTTATCATCTTCTATCAACAACTCTTTCCCCTTGTAGCAATTAGGGATGCAATCCTACCTCCCAAGGGTATTGGATAGAAGACTCCAAGAGGCTTGTGCTAGAGCTACTAAAGAAGGCCCTAGGGTTCTCATGAACCTTAGGGTAGATTTTTGAGCCCATGGGCCAAGGTTGGATCCACTCTTCTTTGTAAATATTAGAATAGGTTTTTCCTTCTTTTGGGCCTTGTATTTTGGCCATTCTATTAGTATAGGGTTTTAGCCTTGTATTTCAGGGCATTTTGAGTAGTCTTTGTAGTAGGGACTTTTTTTTTTGTAATTTCATGTATTTTGTCAAGGAGGTGAGCTTAGTTTTTAGATGGGTGTGTGTAGCTAAGCTCTAGCTTCTCAAGGAAGCTTCTCAAGGAGGTGAGCTTAGTTATGAGAGGGGTGTGTGTAGCTAAGCTCTAGCTTATCAAGGAAGTTTTCTCAAAGAAGCTTCTCAAGGAAGTTTTCTTAAGAAAGCTTCTCAAGGAAGCTACCTAGTCTATATATAGAAGCATGTGTAACACTTGTTGTAACTTTGATGAATAAGAGTCTTGTGAGACACAACTCAAAGTTCAACTTCTCTCCCTTTTTCTTCCTTCAATTTTGTGCTCCCCCCTCTCTCTTTCTCTCCCTCTTTCTTTTCCTCCATTGAAGCATCCTCTCCAAGCTTCTTATCCAAGGCTCATCTTGGTGGTGAAGCTCCTTCTTCCATGGCTTATTCCCTAGTGGATGGCGCCGCCTCTTACCTCTTCTCCTTTGTCTTCCGCTGCATCTCCATGGTGGAAAATCACCATTAAAGGACCTCATTGAAGCTCAAAGATCCAGCCTCCATAGAAGCTCCACAAGCAATCTTCCATCAAGTGGTAATCAGAGCACAAGAGCTTCAAGTAGGTGCTCCTTAAACCTCCATTATTTTTTTTGCTTTACCTTCTCTTCCATTGTTGTTTCTTCATTTTTTCTCCATGTATATCCTCACATGTCTTGTGCTAAATGTTGTTAACATGATTCTTTAGAGTTTCCACCGATTAAACTTGCTATAGAAGGTAGATTTGATTTTCTATGGTTCAAATTTCTTGTTCTTGTTCTTGAACCATGAATTGTGTTGAGTTTAGGTTCCTTTGAGTTTAGGTTCCTTTGAGTTTAGAAGAAAACCTCAAAAATATAGAGTGACTTGTTCACCTATTGTAGTTTTGTCATAGAAGTCATGTCTAGTCATGAAACTTGTCACATAAGATTTCTTATGTTGTGCTGAATTTTATTTTCTTGTTTCTTTGTCTAACTCATTTGTTCATGAGTGTATGAAATTATTTTAGCCTATTATTTGATTTGAGTCAAATCTTTCATGTTAATTAGTCCTTATCATGTTCATGGAAAATTCTTAGAGGGTCCTTGATTGTGAACCTTTTCTTGAGCTTTTAGGTTTTCTTATGAGTGTGTCTATTGTGAATTTGAGTTTTGGTGATTGAATTGCAGGCTGAAATGTTGATCCTAAGTGAATATTGAACTCGTAAAACTGTTGTAAACAATCCTAGTTAGTTCAACATACATAGGAAGGTTGAAAGTAAGCCCAAGGCAATCTATATACCATGGTTAAAAAAAAAAATCTCTGGTGTTGGCAGCTTGGACATACAAACTTGTAAAAATTACTGAGAATTGGTTACTTCGAATTTCGAGCTAAAATTTTTACTGAATTTTCTAGACATCTGGAAAAAAGTTTGAAAAAAAGAAACAAGTTATTTGGATAAAAGGAAAAAATACGAAAAATCACACAAGTTGGAAGTAAAATCAGTATCCAAAAAAAAAGGTGAAAGCGAAGTGTGCTTGTTGTTTTGGCTCAAAATTTATTCTATAATTGGAAATTTCAATTGAAAATTAGTGTGAAGACAAGTGCTAAAGCTAGAGGTTTGTAGAGTCTTTTTTTTATAGTTTTTTTTACTCTACTCTAGAGCCATTCTAAGTTTCTCTTTGAGTCCTAGCTTGCTTCTATGTCCTTTTCATTGCTTTAATTGTTGAGTAATCCTTGAAAAATTGTCTTGTTAAAACTCCATTGGTTTAGCTTTCATTTCATTTTTTTTTGGTCTTTGGTTATTGCTTGTCTCTTTGTTTCCTTGTTTGTGAGTTTCCATATAGGGAATTGGAAAGGAGGATTGGTGCCATCCCTTGAAGAATTTGAGTCAAGAAGAAAGGGGCCAACCACCTTAAGAGCTATTGGACTAAGAAGCACTCCAAATTGAGTGAATCACCAAAGAGCGAACAACCACCAAAATTGAGGACCGTTTTGTAATTTTGTAATTTGAAATTTACTTACCTTCATTGCTTTCAAGTTTTGTAACAAAAAGGCCTTTCATTGGAAGTGTGTTAGGAACCTCCAATAGGTTACCAAACTTCCATTTGTGTGTAATAATTTTAGGCAATTTTTCCTTAGGATAGTGAGTGTTTTGTTGGGAACCTTGAATGTGCTCATCCAAACACTCTTAGGATTCGCCTAGTTTACATTTCTTGCTTACTTTCATAGCTTATTTCCTTTACCTTCCATTGTTAAACTGCCTAGATAGCTTTCCTTTTACCAATTAGTTTTTTACCTTATCTTTCACACCTCTTTTAGTGTTTATTTTGGCTAGTTTCAACCATAGTTTCTTTTACCTTTTGTTTTCAAACCTCCAACAAGAAAGAACCACAACTTAGGAACCAACATGAGTCATCATTCATCTAGTGTTAATGGCAAGGGTACTAGTCATAAAGACCCTTTATCTAGAATCTTAGATGAGTTGAGTTCCTTCAAGTTATGGAAAGAAAAACAAGAGAGAAAAGAAAAAGGGAAAAAAAGAGTGGAAGAAATAAGTCAAGATGAAAGAAAGAAAATAAGAGAGGAAGAAAGAAGAAAAATAATGAAAGAAATGAAATGAGAAAAACATGCCTCCTATAGTAGTCATAACTCTTGCAAAAGCCTAAGTGAAGAACTTCATGACTATTATGAAGGAAAGCATAGGTCACATCTTAGACCTCACTCCCATAGGAGAGAAAAGGAAAGAAAGCCTCAAGAGGCTAACATTAACCTCCCATACTTCCATGGGAAGGACAATGTAGAGGCTAATTTAGATTGGGAAATAAGGGTAGAGCAACAACTTAAAAGGAAGTCTACTTCAAAATCTTATGGCTCTTACTCTTATCTAAAGAAAGACCAAGGTCAAGGCATCTTAGGGGTGACACCTTCTAAGCCCAAAGATGATAAGGGGAAGACAATAGAAAATCAACCTCTTAAGGCTAGTATGCAAGAGAAAACTAGCTCCATAAAGTGCTTTAAATGTCTTGGAAGAGGGCACATTACTTCTCAATGCCCCACCAAGAAAACCATGATTATGAGGGGCCAAGACATTTATAGTAGCCAAGATGAGGCTACTACTTCACCTTCCTCTAGTGAAAGTGAAGAAGTAAAAGGGGAATAATCTAGTGAAGAAATCTACCCCTAAGAAGAAGGACAACCTTTAATGGTTAAGGAGGAGTGTAAGGAGGTAAGTGTCTCCTCCAAGAGGTTAGCTAAGAAGGAAAGTCATTTTGAAATAAAGACAAATATTAAAGAAACTTCCCCTCTTAGCAACCTCCACATCTTCTCCTTTGTAAAAAGACACTTGTTAGCACTGCCACACCTCTTGGGCTTGAGGTTATTCCTCAAGTAAAGGAGTTGTTGGATGAGGGTTTGGTTTGTAAGATCTTAAATCCTTGTGCTTTGTTGGTGCCCAAAATAGGTATTATTAGGCACTAAATTCCTACAATAAGTGATATGATGAATTTGTTGAGTGTTGCAACCCTCTTTTGTAAAATCAGTCATGCACCCAACGTCTTCATGATTCATGTACATAGGGACTCATTAGGTAGGTTTGTTCTTATTTTTGGTTTTAATACAAACTTAGGTGCTCATATGGGACACCTTGGGTTTGTTGTATTTTTTTGTAGGAATAATCAACATAAAAATACAAAAAAGGTACGCTTTATTGCATTACATTCCTTAATTTTTTAAGTAGTGATCAAGGGGTTCCCACGGACCCTAAGAGAATAAAGGTCATTCCTGATTGGCCCACTCCACCATGTATAAGGGAAATCTGGGGCTGCCATGACTTAACAAACTTTTATAAAAGGTTTGTCCCATATTTTTCTATACTTGTAGCACCACTCATTGAGTTGGTGAGGAACCATGTTCCTTCATGGGAAGATGTCCATGAAAGGAGTTTTCAGACCTTACCCTACTCTAACATACCCAACACCACTAATACATATGTTTTTATTCTTTTTACAGGTGTCGAGGGAAGGAGCCCATAGTATGAAGAACCTCGGGAATTGAGGTCAAATCCTTTCCAAGGTGGAGGGGATGATGCAATCCTACCCCCAAGGGTATTGGATAGAAGACTCCAAGAGGCTTGGGCTAGAGCTACTAAAGAAGGCCCTAGGGTTCTCATGAACCTTAGGGTAGATTTTTGAGCCCATGGGCCAAGGTTGGATCCACTCTTCTTTGTAAATATTAGAATAGGTTTTTCCTTCTTTTGGGCCTTGTATTTTGGCCATTCTATTAGTATAGGGTTTTAGCCTTGTATTTCAGGGCATTTTGAGTAGTCTTTGTAGTAGGGACTTTTTTTTTTGTATTTTGTCAAAGAGGTGAGCTTAGTTTTTAGATGGGTGTGTGTAGCTAAGCTCTAGCTTCTCAAGGAAGTTTCTCAAGGAGGTGAGCTTAGTTTTTAGATGGGTGTGTGTAGCTAAGCTCTAGCTTCTCAAGGAAGTTTTCTCAAAGAAGCTTCTCAATGCAGTTTTCTTAAGAAAGCTTCTCAAGGAAGCTACCTAGTCTATAAATAGAAGCATGCGTAACACTTGTTGTAACTTTGATGAATGAGAGTCTTGTGAGACACAACTCAAAGTTCAACTTCTCTCCCTTTTTCTTCCTTCAATTTCGTGCTCCCCCATCTCTCTTTCTCTCCCTCTTTCTTTTCCTCCATTGAAGCATCCTCTCCAAGCTTCTTATCCAAGGCTCATCTTGGTGGTGAAGCTCCTTCTTCCATGGCTTATTCCCTAGTGGATGGCGCCGCCTCTTACCTCTTCTCCTTTGTCTTCCGCTGCATCTCCATGGTGGAAAATCACCATTAAAGGACCTCATTGAAGCTCAAAGATCCAGCCTCCATAGAAGCTCCACAAGCAAGCTTCCATCAGTTAGCCTTCTGATGAAAGACAAGTTTGTCAACTGCCAGCTAAAACTTAGAATTGGGGGTGGCCACACATGAAAATTATGAGCCAATCATGAATGGAAGATGTGTAGTGAACCTCCCAAATTGTCTTAAAGAAGTCTATCTTGCAAGAATTTCTTTTCTTTATGTAGACAACTTCAGTCTCAACTCAGCTCCATAGTCTGACGGCTCTGATTCAGAAAATCTTGGACTATGTTAACTCATCTCTACAACTGTGGAATTTTATCAGCAAGTGCATTGAGTCATACAAGTAGTATAAAACGGTAAGAACCGAGTATCGTATCACAGGGAGTTTGTTTCATTCAGGAAACCATTGATTCAATAAGTAGACATTTGTGTAACATCATGAAATAGAAATAAAAACAGGATATAGTTGTAATTCTAGAACTACAAAATTAACTAAGTAAATGCGGGAATAAACATATGATTAAAACATTGGGCCTTTCTACTAAGTAACTTGATGCAATTTAGGGTTTTTCTCTATCTAATGTTGTTTCTGTGTTCTATGCTGAGGAAAATTATCCCAAATATCGATGTCTCGCGTGAATGGGCTAATTCTAATTAAACTTCGTTCTCGGATCCCTCGTCGAACTTTGCCTAACCGAACAACATTAAGATCACAGCATATCAAAAACTAGAGTCCCTGCACTTCGTGTCCAGACAATACAGTTATCTAGCCCTGCTCTATCCAATACTAAGGATTCAAAACATTTTCCAATGCTAAAAATCCTAACTTTACACACATATGGATGATCAAACCAAAAGTATGTAAGAATTAAGTGCAGATAGAAGTAATGAACACATCAAAACAACATTAAATAGATAGTAAAGAATATTTACATCAAGGCTCAGCAGAAATTCCGAACAAAAGCTTTAGCCTTCCATGGCAAGTTATCACCTTTCAGTTACAATAGGAGATTTTGGAAGCAAAATTCAGATTACACAGTGGTAGGGATGTCTCCTCCACCTCTAAGAACCTAAAAATCACTCTAAAACCTAGAATCCTCTTGAAAGCTGAGGTTTTTTGGTGCTCCCTTGCTCTATTATGTCGCTCTATTGCATAGGCTCTCAAGCATTCTACCTATTTTTTTGCCAACTTCAGCTTTTAAGGGCTTTCTGACCTCGAAGGCTCACTTAGCGCCATTTTTGCGCTAAGCGCGAGTAAGTGATTTTCCATTGAGCGAGCTGGGAGCGCTTAGCGTGAGAGAAGACAAATGACTCGCTGAGCAAGCTAATGACGTGCTGAGCGTGCAGAAGCTTGGCCGATTCTCCTCCAGATTCTCCCAACTCACTAAGCGGGCTAAGTGCCTTGCTTAGCGGATGATTCTCGCTAAGCATACAAGCCTCGCTTAGCGAGACACCAACCACAACAACTTTCTTATTCTTTATCTTTTCACCTTCTTATTCTTCATCTTTTCACCTGAAACTGAAGTTGAAAGAACAATTCACTTGTCCTCAAGTGACAAGCTCACAGTGGTTATTCAAAATTGTGTTTGTTTCCAAGCATTCAATCACATGACACAAGTGGCATACAATGCTTCAACCAACAACTTTTCACAAGATATGCATATTTTCAAAGATAGGAACATGATTATTAAGCAACACAAGTGAAATAAGCTAGCAAGCAAGACAGATATCAAGGAAGGATCATCAAGCCAAATCCTCACGGTCACTGTTTCACTCAAACACAAGTGTTTAGGATATTTATCAATCAACAACCAACTTAAGTTCCAACTTTTGAATTTCATCTCATGCCATACAGTCACAATCACACAAATTGAATCTAAAGGACTTTTCTTGGCTTGTAATGAGGCAGGGCTATAAACAATTCATGGTTTTTCTAGGATGCAAAATCTTAGGTTCTAGGAGAGCATTCATCCTTAGATCAACTCTTTTCCTTTTTATTTCAGCTTCAATTACTTGCCTTTCAATATTTACAGCACTTTGCTTCAAATAACAGCCCACACAATCTTTATTCTTGAACTTTCTTCTTCTTTTTTTTAAAATTTTTATTTTATTTTAGCAGTTTTTATTTGCTGCTTCTTTGCAATTTTCAGTGTGGCTATTATTTGTCTTACCACTCTCATCTTCACCCAATAATCTCCCCCAAATTTGGGACAAATTTGCTTTGAACCACAATGCTCTCCTACAACCTAAGACAAGGTAGATGGAGATAAGACTTTACAAGCTCAGGGTTTAGTTCAATCAATCAAAAACAAGCTCAACATGGGTGCAAGGGATTCATCATTCATGAACAGGGTAAGCTTTTTTGGCTAAGTGGTTGTTTCAATCAATCATGGCCTTCTTCATCTTCAAACTCATGCATTCATTCAGTAATCAGAGATTCATGCAAAAATCAGTACTCAATGCTAGTCGTTCTCTCACAGTTAAAGTTCACAGGACTCACCGGGTTGTGGCCAATGATTACCTTTACAATTTATCTGTCAAACCAACTAACATTTTCAGTCATGCCCCTAATTCATGTTCTTTCCCTTCTAATTACTGCATACTCATTCAAAGCATATGATCTAATCATTGCAATTCACTCAATCCATGGAATTGATAAGTTCAAATCATTAACAAACACAAGATTTTCAAGTCAAACAACCACTGCATAATCAATCTAACTGCAAACTGTTCAACAAGCTTTCAAATTTACTAAATAAATAAACTGAAACATAAAACTAAAACTAAAAACATAAACTGAACATAAAATGTATCAAAAGTAGGAAAATAAATCAAAGGTCCTGTCATGGTGTTAGTCGTCTTATATGACTAACTTTTGTATAGAAAACATTTTCCAATACTTGTATAGTTTTCCCAATTTATAGTTATTTTGTAGGGATTTGTAAATAAATCTTGTTTTATTGCTATAGCTATCTCTAGAGTATCTCCCATGTGATTAAATGATAAAATTTACACATTTTCAGGTCAAAAGAGGCTAAAATCATGAAGTGCTAAAGGAAGCAGTTGCGCTCAGCTAACAATTTGGGCTCAGCGCGCATCCAACGCTAAGTGCAGCTTTAGCGCGCTTAGCACGACAGAAGAATCTGACAGAGCATAAATATCAAGGTCGCGCGCTAAGCGCGAGATCTGCTCACTAAGCGTGATGGTTGTCTTTAGCCAGGCTCAGCGCATGATTGGCACTAAGCTCAAATCCACTAACTCGCGCTAAGCGCGACATCGCAATTTCAGAGCCTATTTAAGTCTGAATTGTCAGAATTAGGGTACACGTGTGAGAGACCAGAGCTGCATATTTTGACACAGACTTCGAGAATAGTGTTCTGGAGGCAGCAAAGAGGAGCAACTATGCAGAGAAGCCTAGGGTTCTTCAATTAGAGAGAGATTAGTGAGCTGTAGAGTGATTGTGAGGTGCTGAGAAGAGGAGGAGGGATCCCCCTTCTTGTGTAAGGATCAATTATTCTGTACTCTCTATCTCATTTGTGTTAGGGTTTTTCTGTAATGGCTGGTTAAACACCCTTGTTGGGGATTTCTAAGGAACAACTGATGTAATTACTTTAATATCTAATTAATTGTGCTTTATGTGTTCAATGCTTAATTTCTGCATGCTCTTGGTCTGATCACCCATTTGTGTGTACAGTTAGGTGACTTTAGCATTGGGAAATGTACTGTTGCCTTAGAACTTGATAGAAGCTGGACTGAATAACCATATTATCAAGGATGGATTGTTGGGGTTTTGGTTTTCTGAATATGTTGTTACGATAATGCTATTTCAGTTAAGCCAAGTCTTACAAGAGGGATCTGCGGACGAAGCTTAGGTTAAATTAGTCTAAACTTATGAGGGATCGAGGTTTAGTATTTTAGGCTACATCATAGAACATAAAAGCATGATTGATTAGAGAAATATCTTCATATGCATAAGCTTGTTTGTTAGAAAGACCCAACGCTTTTTACCTATTTGATGCAATCCTACCCCGCAAGGGCATTGGGTAGAAGACTCCAAGTCGATTGGGCTAGAGATCCAAGGGAAGGTCCTAGGGTTCTCATGAGCCTTAGGGTAGATTTCGAGCCCATGGGCTAAGTATGAGCCCGCTTATCTTTGTAAATATTAGAATAGGTTTTTCCTTCCTCTGGGCCTTGTATTTTGGCCATTCTAGTAGTATAATGTTTTAGCCTTGTATTTTGGGGCATTTTGAGTAGTCTTTGTAGTAAGGACTTTTTTTTTGTATTTTCATGTTTTTTGTCATGGGGGTGAGCTTAGCTATTATAGGGGGTGTGTAGCTAAGCTCTAGCTTCTCATCTCAAGGAGGTGAGCTTAGCTATTAGAGAGGTATGTGTAGCTAAGCTCTAACTTGTTTATGAATCTTCTTAAGGAAGCTTCTCAAGGAGGTGAGCTTAGTTATGAGAGGGGTGTGTGTAGCTAAGCTCTAGCTTCTCAAGGAAGTTTTCTCAAAGAAGCTTCTCAAGGAAGTTTTCTCAAGAAAGCTTGTCAAGGAAGCTACCTAGTCTATAAATAGAAGCATGTGTAACACTTGTTGTAACTTTGATGAATGAGAGTCTTGTGAGACACAACTCAAAGTTCAACTTCTCTCCCTTTTTCTTCCTTCAATTTCGTGCTCCCCCCTCTTTCTTTCTCTCCCTCTTTCTTTTCCTCAATTGAAGCATCCTCTCCAAGCTTCTTATCCAAGGCTCATCTTGGTGGTGAAGCTCCTTCTTCCATGGCTTATTCCTTAACGGATGGCGCCTCCTCTCACCTCTTTTCCTTTGTCTTCCACTGCATCTCCATATGGTGGAAAATCACCATTAAAGGACCCCATTGAAGCTCAAAGATCCAGCCTCCATATCCAGAAGCAAGCTTCTATCCAGTGGTAATCAGAGCACAAGAGCTTCAAGTAGGTGCTCCTTAAACCTCCATTAGTTTTTTTCTTTACCTTCTCTTCCATTGTTGTTTCTTCATTTTTTCTCCATGTATCTCCTGACATGTCTTGTGCTAAATGTTTTTAACATGATTCTTTAGAGTTTCCACCAATTAAACTTGCTATAGAAGCTAGATTTGATTTTCTATGGTTCAAATTTCTTGTTCTTGTTCTTGAACCATGAATTGTGTTGAGTTTAGGTTCCTTTGAGTTTTGTCTTGTTATTTTTTGTGGCTGAAACCGAAACCATAAAATTCTTACAAAAATATTAAAGTAGAAGAAAACCTCAAAAATCTAGAGTGACTTGTTCACCTATTGTAGTTTTGTCATAGAAGTCATGTCTAGTCATGAAACTTGTCACATAAGATTTCTTATGTTGTGCTGAATTTTATTTTTTTGTTTCTTTGTCTAACTCATTTGTTCATGAGTGTATGAAATTATTTTAGCCTATTATTTGATTTGAGTCAAATCTTTCATGTTAATTAGTCCTTATCATGTTCATGCAAAATTCTTAGAGAGTCTTTGATTGTGAACCTTTTCTTGAACTTTTTGGTTTCCTTATGATTGTGTCTATTGTGAATTTGAGTTTTGGTGATTGAATTGCTGGCTGAAATGTTGATCCTAAGTGAATATTGAACTCCTAAAACTGTGGTAAACAATCCTTGTGAGTTCAACATACATAAGAGGGTTGAAAGTAAGCCCAAGGCAATCAATATACCATGCATAAAAAAAATCGCTAGTGCTGGCAGCTTGGACATACAAACTTGTAAATATTACTGAGAATTGGTTACTTCGAGTTTTGAGCTGAAATTTTTACTGAATTTTCTAGACATCTGGAAAAAAGTTATCAAAAAAGAAAAAAATTATTTGGATAAAAGGAAAAAATAAAAAAAATCACACAAGTTGGCAGAAAAAAAACAGTATCCAGAGAAAAAGGGTGAAAGGGAAGTGTGCTTGTTGTTTTGGCTCAAAATTTATTTTATAATTGGTGCCTATTTTATGCCAATCTTAGTTCCTAAATTTCAATTGAAAATTAGTGTGAAAACAAGTGCCAAAGCTAGAAGTTTGTTGAGTGTTTTTTTTCAGTTTTTTTTACTCTACTCTAGAGCCATTCTAAGTTTCTCTTTGAGTCCTAGCTTGCTTCTATGTCCTTTTTGCATTGCTTTAATTGTTGAGTAATCCTTGAAAAATTGTCTTGTTAAAACTCCATTGGTTTAGCTTTCATTTCATTTTTTTTTTTGGTCTTTGGTTATTGCTTGTCTCTTTGTTTCCTTGTTTGTGAGTTGCCATATAGGGAATTGGAAAGTAGGATTGGTGCCATCCCTTGATGAATTTGAGTCAAGAAGCAAGGGGCCAACCACCTTAAGAGCTATTGGACTAAGAAGCACTCCAAATTGAGTGAATCACCAAAGAGATAACAACCACCAAAATTGAGGATGTTTTGTAATTTTTTAATTTGCAATTTACTTACCTTTATTGCTTTCAAGTTTTGTAACAAAAAGGCCTTTCATTGGAAGTGTGTTGGGAGCCTCCAATAGGTTACCAAACTTCCATTTATGTGTAATAATTTTAGGCAATATTTCCTTAGGATAGTGAGTGTTTTGTTGGGAACCTTGATGTGGTCATCCAAACACTCTTAGGATTCACTTAGTTTACTTTTCTTGCTTACTTTCATAGCTTATTTCCTTTACCTTCCATTGTCAAACCGCCTAGATAGCTTTCCTTTTACCAATTAGTTGTTTATCTTATCTTTCACACCTCTTTTAGTGTTTATTTTGGCTAGCTTCAACCATAGTTTCTTTTACCTTTTGTTTTCAAACCTCCAACAAGAAAGAACCACAACTTAGGAACCAACATGAGTCATCATTCATCTAGTGTTAATGGTGAGGGTACTAGTCATAAAGACCCTTTATCTAGAATCTTAGATGAGTTGAGTTTCCTCAAGTTATGGAAAGAAAAACAAGAGAGATAAGAAAAAGGGAAAAAAAGAGTGGAAGAAATAAGTCAAGATGAAAGAAAGAAAATAAGAGAGGAAGAAAGAAGAAAAATAATGAAAGAAATGAAAAAAGGAAAACATGCCTCCTATAGTAGTCATAACTCTTGCAAGAGCCTAAGTGAAGAACTTCGTGACTATTACGAAGGAAGGCATAGGTCACATCTTAGACCTCACTCCCATAGAAGAGAAAAGGAAAGAAAGCCTCAAGAGGCTAACATTAACCTCTCATACTTCCATGGGAAGGACAATGTAGAGGCTAACTTAGATTGGGAAATAAGGGTAGAGCAACAACTTAAAAGGAAGTCTACTTCAAAATCTTATGGCTCTCACTCTTATCCAAAGAAAGACCAAGGTCAAGGCATCTTAGGGGTGACATCTTCTAAGCCCAAAGATGATAAGGGGAAGGCAATAGAAAAGCAAGCCCCTAAGGCTAGTATGCAAGAGAAAACTAGCTCTATAAAGTGCTTTAAATGTCTTGGAAGAGGACACATTACTTCTCAATGCCCCACCACAAAAACCATGATTATGAGGGGCCAAGACATTTATAGTAGCCAAGATGAGGCTACTACTTCACCTTCCTCTAGTGAAAGTGAAGAAGCAAAAGGGGAAGAATCTAGTGAAGAAATCTACCCCCAAGAAGATGGACAACCATTAGTGGTTATAGAGAAGTGTAAGGAGGTAAGTGTCTCCTCCAAGAGGTTAGCTAAGAAGGAAACTCATTTTACAATAATGACAAACATTAAAGAAACTTTCCCACTTAGACAACCTCCACATTTTCTCTTTTGTAAAAAGGCACTTGCTAGCATTGCCACACCTCTTGGGCTTGAGTTTATTCCTCAAGTAAAGAAGTTGTTGGATGAGGGTTTGGTTCGCAAGAGCTTAAATCCTTGTGCTTTGTTGGTGCCCAAAATAGGTATTATTACGCACCAAGTCCCTAAAATAGGTGGTATGATGAATATTTTGAATGGTGCAACCCTCTTTTGTAAAATCACTCGTACACCTAACATCTTCATGGTGTGTGTACATAGGAACCCATTAGGTAGGTTTGTTCTTATTTTTAGTTTCAATACAAACTTAGGTACTCATATGGGACACCTTAGGTTTGTCATACTTTTTGGTAGGAATAACCAATATGAAAATACAGAAAAAGGTATGTTTTATTGCGTTACTTTTCTTAATTTTTTAAATAGTGATCAAGGGGTTCCCATGAACCCTAATAGAATAAAGGTCATTCCTGAGTGGCCTACTCCACCAAGTATAAGAAAAATTTGGGGCTTCCATGACTTAACAAACTTTTACAAAAGGTTTGTCCCATATTTTTCTATACTTGTAGCACCACTCATTGAGTTAGTGAGAAACCATGTTCCTTCATGGGAAGATGCCCAGAAAATGGGTTTTCAGACCTTACCTTACTTCAACATACCAAACACCACTAATAAATATGTTTTTGTTCTTTTTACAGGTGTTGAAGGAAGGAGCCCAAGGTATGAAGAACCTCGGGATTTAAGGTCAAATCCTTTCCAAGGTGGTGGGAATGATGCAATCCTACCCAGCAAGGGCATTGGGTAGAAGACTCCAAGTCGATTGGGCTAGAGATCCAAGGGAAGGCCCTAGGATTCTCATGAGCCTTAGGGTAGATTTCGAGCCCATAGTCTAAGTATGAGCCCGCTTATCTTTGTAAATATTAGAATAGGTTTTTCCTTCCTCTGGGCCTTGTATTTTGGCCATTCTAGTAGTATAGTGTTTTAGCCTTGTATTTCGGGGCATTTTGAGTAGTCTTTGTAGTAAGGACTTTTTTTTGTATTTTCATGTTTTTTGTCATGGGGGTGAGCTTAGCTATTATAGGGGGTGTGTAGCTAAGCTCTAGCTTCTCATCTCTAGGAGGTGAGCTTAGCTATTAGAGAGGTATGTGTAGCTAAGCTCTAACTTGTTTAGGAATCTTCTTAAGGAAGCTTCTCAAGGAGGTGAGCTTAGTTATGAGAGGGGTGTGTGTAGCTAAGCTCTAGCTTCTCAAGGAAGTTTTCTCAAAGAAGCTTCTCAAGGAAGTTTTCTCAAGAAAGCTTGTCAAGGAAGCTACCTAGTCTATAAATAGAAGCATGTGTAACACTTGTTGTAACTTTGATGAATGAGAGTCTTGTGAGACACAACTCAAAGTTCAACTTCTCTCCCTTTTTCTTCCTTCAATTTCGTGCTCCCCCCTCTTTCTTTCTCTCCCTCTTTCTTTTCCTCAATTGAAGCATCCTCTCCAAGCTTCTTATCCAAGGCTCATCTTGGTGGTGAAGCTCCTTATTCCATGGCTTATTCCTTAACGGATGGTGCCTCTTCTCACCTCTTTTCCTTTGTCTTCCGCTGCATCTCCATATGGTGGAAAATCACCATTAAAGGACCCCATTGAAGCTCAAAGATCCAGCCTCCATAGAAGCCCCACAAGCAAGTTTCTATTACTATTGTTGTCAACTTTTACTTACTTGCATTTACTGTTTTTACCATAGAAGTAGTTTATTTATGTTTTAAACCATAGTTTATCAATGTTGTTCCAACAATGCCTTACTTCTAGATAAAACTCTGTCTAATAAGCAAGTTCCCTGAGTTCGATACTCGGATCACTCCATTTTAATTTTAAATTCTTGACGACCCGATGCACTTTCCAGTGTTTCATTTCCCTTGAATATATTTGTTGAAAATTGGAGAAAAAGTAACCATATGGGAAAATGAACAAAGTATTTATGGCGCCATTGCCAGGGAACTAAATTCAATAGAAGAGTTCAGTTCAATTTTACGGCATTGCTTTATATTTTTCTCTTTGATTCATTGATTCTTTTTGTTCATATTTTAGTTACTGCACATTTTATTGTTCCTTTGAATTGGATAATTGTTGTTATGTTTCTCATGTATGCAAAAAAGATCTACAGCAGGTGATTTGATCCCCATCAATTTGGAGATAGGAGGCACAACGCAGAGAGAATTAGGAAATTTTTGCAGGACTTGAAGCAGCAGCAACTCCAGAAGAAGAACCTCGATCTTCGGAGGCATCATCTAGCTTTCCTATTCCATGGCAATCTCATACAGATTTAATTGAAGAAGTTATTATGGCTGAAGAGCCAAGAAGAGTGACTCTAGAAGATTACTTAAGTTCCGCTGTACCACAATTCTTTACCAACATTGCACAACCAGAGGTTCAGGCACAAACAATTACATAACCTCCTTCTCTGATACAACTGATTCAAAATAATCTGTTTCATGGTCTACCAAATGAAGACCCATATGTACACCTGGCCACTTACATTGAAATATGCAATACTATTCGATTGGCTAGTGTGCCTGAAGATGCAATTCGATTGAGTTTGTTTTCATTCTTATTGTCTGGAGAAGCTAAGAGGCGGCTTCACTCGTTCAAAGGCAACAATCTTAAGACTTGGGATGAAGTAGTTAAGAAATTTCTGAAGAAGTATCTCCCAGAGTATAAGACTGTAGAAGGAAAAACAGCCATCTATTCTTTTCACCAATTTCATGATGAATCCCTGAGTGAGGCATTAGAAAGATTCCGTGGTCAATTGAGAAAGACACCCACTCACGAATTCTCAGAACCGATTCAGCTTAACATTTTTATTGATGGGTTAAGGCCACAATCCAAGCATCTATTAGACGCTTCAGCTGGGGGAAAAATAAAGTTGAAGACTCCCGAAGAAGCCATGGATCTTATTGAAAATATGGCTGCAAGTGACATTGCGATTCTTAGAGATAGAGCCCACATACCAACAAAGAAAAGCCTTCTGGAAGTTACATCACAAGATGTATTGTTTGCACAGAACAAGTTGCTGTCCAAGCAATTGGAAGTATTGACCGAAACACTAAGTAAGTTGCCAACTCAAATACATTTTACGTAATCTTTACCATCTACTGTTTTGCAGGTTGCAGGGTGTGCCATCTGTGGTGGAACTCACAATTCTGGCTACTGTATTGTTCACTTCCGGCAAGTGCATCGGATCACACAAGTAGTATAAAACGTAAGAACCGAGTATCGAACTCTCGGGGAACTTGTGTTACTTGGTAAGCTATTTCAGTGAATAAGTGTTTGGTGTGAAAATCTAAGTGTGAATATGAACAGGTATGTAAACTATCTATGCAAAAAGGAAAATCACGCGAGAGAAGTGAAGTGTAAAAATAAGTAGAAAATGCGTCGGTCTTCCTAATAGGTGCGTGATGCTAAAAGGATATTTTCTATCTAACAATGCTCATGTGTTCCTATGGTGTCTCCTGAGATGCTAAACCCCGAATCCTCATGATAGTTTAGACTAATCCTGATCAAGCATCGTCCTCAAATTCCTCTTGTTGGACTAAACTCAACTAGGACCGCATTAAGACAAACATACTACAACTAAATTATCGCACCCTGATTCCTTGTGATAGTACAAAAACTTAGCCCTGTCCTATCAAGGTCATCAGAATCAGACCAGTTTCCACTGTTGAATGACCCTAACAAAGCATGCATCTACATGATCAAGGTAAAGGCATACTAGAATGAAAAGCTGATAGCACAGAGAACACACAAAACATCATTAAATAGATAGAAAAATATTTACATCAAGTACCTACAGGGAAGATCCAACAAAGGATTTTAGCTTTCCATAACCAGGAAACCTCCTTTACAACAAAGAGAAGAACAAGATGAAAGATTGCAAAAATACAAGTGGTGAGGATGTCTCCTTCACCTCTAGGATCTCACAACCACTCACAAACTCATCTCAAGCTCTCAGAACGGCTTCCGCTTCAAGCTCTGGTCTCTGCAGATCTTCACACAACAAAATCTCTCAAAACTCTCTGGAACTTGGACCTTTCTCTCTCTAGAATCACTAGACATGCAAAGCTTTAGCTCTTAGCCCAAACTCCCTTCAAAAAATTTGATTTCAGGCTTAAATAGGTGGCCTTGTTTGTGCTCGTGCGCTTAGCGCAATTCTGAACTGCTTAGTGCACATTAGTGAATTTCGACTTAGCGTGTGCTTTTGTCGCTCAGCAGATGGACTAAAGCGGTGCACTTAGTGAGATGAAGCGGTGTGCTCAGCGAACCTGTACAACTCATCTTCTTCCAGACTCTTCCTCGTGCTTAGCGAATGAGTGTTGCGCTTAGCGGATGCTCGCTAAGCCAACAGATTGGCTTAGCGAGAAGGTGAAAAACAACACTTTTCAAAGTCGCCTAATTAACGTGAAATTGAGAGAAAATGATTATTAAACACATAAAATGGAAGTACTAAGTATTTATTACCTATACTTAATAGAAAGTACTTATAACACTACAAAATAACCATAAACTGGGGAAGTTTCATACAATTTACACAGGTTTTATACATAAAAGTTAGTCGTATTCATCGACTAGCTACTCCCCCAAATTTACTGTTTTGCTTGTCCTCAAGCAAAAAGAGAACATCTCACTTGTCCTCAAGTGAGAATAACATGCAGTGATCATGTACAAAGGTGTATGTAGCAAAAATTACTGATTGCATGATAAGAAAAATGATGCATTATGTACTCATCACTTGTCTTTTGTGGCGTCCCTAAATAATGACTGGTTTAATAGTAATAATTTAAATAATATAAACCATGGGAATTTTTTTTTCTTTTCTTTTCTCTTTCTTTTCGCGGTAATTAAATTCAGAAGGAAAATTGTCACTATAGAGTCCTGAATGGCTAGTTGACAACTCTATTAGGAGTCATTTCTTTCTGATTACTCATAACCTCTAAACCATTTTGCTCTTTCAAAACGAAAAATATACCAGCCATCATTTTAGGTTGTCACGTGAAAAATGATAAAATGCGGTCGATAAACTCTTTTCAAATCAAATTTGTTAACATTTCCTTTTCAAATAACAAGATAAAACATAATTACATTCATCATATAAAACTGTCCAAAATATGGGAGTTTGCAAAATACATAGTGACATCCAGAGCAAAGGTATCAACTGTGGTGGCTTCAGCCACATATATACAATCATCAAAATTTCTATACAATAGGTCTACCCACCCAAAAAATCAAAAGAGTAAACCTAGCAGTCTGAACTAGATACACCCACCCACAAAAAGTATGTAAACCTAGTCTAAGGAGCCGTCTGCTATGATGAAGAGTCTCCACTATTCGCTGTCCCTCCAGGGCTGCTCTCCTCTGTAGATTTTGCCTCAGATGCTAACATGATATCCTCTGGAAAATCAACGTCAAGGAGTGGGTCTTCATCGTCCTCAGGTAAGTCAAGAGCATCCACAACAGGTCAGGAGGTAACTCCTCTGGGTCTTCCTCAGGATCTTCTTCAGAGGACGACACCTCTATCACTTGGACTGGCTCCACTAGTCGATATGGAGTAGGTGTAGGTACTATCCACTCCACAGTCCGCTGAAGCATGTGTGCGGGTTCCTCTGGATGTACCAATGAAGTAGCAGTGAGTCGAATCGTGCCACGAAATCGGCACCTCTCATTGCCTTCGAGGGTCTCCCAAACTCCCTCTAGGCACTCCATCTCCACGCGATCATGGATTAATTGCGCTGCCATCGTGATCTACAAAAAAAATAAAAGAAAGGGGGTAGACTCTTTCACAAGGAACCTAACTACAGGTAACAATACAATGTGTCCCATAACCGCTACATATAGTCAAAAGGTATGTCTCATGGGTTTTCTTCTCTGGTAATCGATTACCAAAGTATGTAATCGATTACCAGTGCCCAAACTCGAGTTACACAGCTTCTGCACATGGAAACCTGCAATTTACACTGTGTAATCGATTACACATAACTGGTAATCGATTACCAGTGCCCTGTTACACTGTGTAATTGATTACACATCATTGGTAATCGATTACCAGAGGCCACCTCAACATCCTGTCCCCATTTCTAAGCCTTGTAATTGATTACACCCCTTGGTAATCGATTACCAGAGGCCATCTTAACTTCCTGTCTCCATTTTTAAGTCTTGTAATCGATTACACACCCTTGGTAATCGATTACCAGAGGCCAATTTCTAGATACCACTCAAGATCCATAGCTGGCCAGCCGCCACACAAGCCTCCTTGCTTTGTGGTCTTTGTTCTTTTATTGGTTGACTGCCAGGAGCTCGCCTGTTTAGGTACGTCACAGGTTCTCACTGACTGACTATGCCCGGGTTGGGTCGGGATTGGTCAAGCTTGGTTTTGGGCAATAGCACCCCACCTGACGACCCCCGCGACATATCTCCAGGTACCGCTTTGTGGTCAACAAACAAAAGTAGGAAGACTGACTCTTCCACGCTTTCTCACATCAAGCTTGTTGGATTATGGGGCACCCGTCATATGTGGTACTAGGTGGCGATCGGGCGTTGGAGCAAATCAACTCTCCCACATCCACAAATCAAACAGGAACCCACCATCCCCAGTTGCCCACCTTCAACTGAGCTCACGTACTCCCACGTAGCCCTTATCCTCGTTCCTCTCAGCACCGGGTCCCCATCAACCCCTCCAAGCTTCCATAATATCCCAGCAATCCAAATACAACTATCATGAACTACCCTAAACCAAGAAAACAGGGCAGAGGCAGAAAACTCTGCCCAAAACACATTCACATATTACAACTTTCCTTACTCAAATACCCCAATAACATTCTCTTCTTTCCGATTCGTTAACCGTTGGATCGACTTGAAAATTTTACTGGAGGTTCCTAGTACATAAGTCTACATTTTGACCGTTGGGATCTGCTAGAAAATGTCCAGAATCCACTATGTACTATCTTTTCCATAACCAGCAATGCACAAGCATTTTCTGCACATGAACAAAATTCTGTTGCACAAAATTTGACAGCTTTTTGCTGCACAATTTGGCAGATTTCGAAATCCATCTTACCCACCTCCAATTTTGCTCAAATTGGATCCTACAAGTCCTAAATCATGTATAAATCATATTTAAACCAAAAACAAGCTTCAGACCAAGGCAATTCAAAATCTAGGTATCTAAAACCCCTCAATTTAGTGGATTTTCAAGGTTTGAGAAGTGAAAATGAGAATGGGGTAATTTTGGAGTAAACTCTCATCTCAAACAAGTCTATAACATTAATATAAACTTGCTCAAACTGGTTTTACGATGAAAACTCCACCGATTCAAAATTTGACCCCTCAACACCCAATTTACCTTAGAAATGGCTCTTGCTTTCACCTTTGTCACTCATTTTTCTCATTTGCTCAGCCCAAGCTTTCCCACAAGTCCTAAATGACACTTTAAACTAGGATTAACTCACTTTAGACTCCAATTTACACTAACCCCAAATTTAGCTTCTCTAACCCTCAAAATCTCACACTTTTCTACCTACAACATTGTCATTCTCACATTTAACCCTAAGTTAACTTTCCCCTTCATCTCTACCAGTTTTCTATCAGCAATTTCAGCACACAAACATCACAAAGCATCATCATAAAACCCTAAAACAGAATGGGTAAATTTGGCTCACATCAAACATGACAAGTTTAGCATGCTTTCAACAAATTCCTTCACAAATAACTACCATAAGGCATAAACTTAGTAGAACTACCCATCATATCTCCCAAAAACCCAATACCCACGAAATTCATGTGAGAAGAAGTCTACCCAAACCTGAAATTTGAAGTCCCACAACGTAGAGGTGCGCTTCACGACTCCAAAAATGGCTTCCTTTTGCAATTTGGAGTAGAAATGGTGAGCAAAGTTTGGAGCTTTAATGGAGGCTTCAATGGAGAGGAAGAAGAAGAGAAAAGCAACGTGGGAGATGAGGGAAAAGCTTCTGAATTCTGCTGAGTGAAGAGAGAGAACGTGGCTTTTATTTTAAAAGGATTTTCTCTTTCTTTTTTTTTTTAAAAGCTATGCCACATGTCTCCTTTTGAGTGGAGCAAAAAGGGGCCCACCTCTTCCCTTTGAGGTGACTTCATACTCAGCCACAAGGAGAGAAAAATTTAACTTTTTGAATGCTAAAATCCTGTCTCGGTTTACATGCCGCTTCTCTGGTTCCAGCTCCTCGCGTTTCTCTGCACCCGTCGGGGCCCTTTTTCGAAAGTAAACAATATATATATATCAAAACGCTCAGAATGAAACCCTAAGCGTGGTTCAGAGGTTGCTTTTGTTAAATTTTTAGTTGCATGCAAAACGATAATTTTTAGACTAATTAATTGAAAATTAACCTATACTGTCCAGTTATGGATTACTCTTCGTTAATTAGCCTAACCCGCATATCTTTCCCCCAATGTACATACTACTTCCAAGAATATATATATATATATACACACACACACACACACACACACTGAATAATACTTATATATAATTATTTAAAATATATCGCTTACAAAATTCCGGGTAGAAATTTCCAAGGTGTCACATCTTTCACAAAATATGCAGCTATTCAAAGAGAGGAATAAAATGTAAGCTGTACCATTAGATGAAGTTAATCATAAGATAGATATTAAGGAAAATAGCTTAAACCACAGTCTCACGGCTACTGTTTCACTCAAGCACAAGTGTTTAAGCTATTCATTAATAACAACTAGCAAGAGGTCCAATCTTTGAATTTCATCTCATGCCATAAAGTCAGAAATGTATAAACAGAATCAGAAGGACTTTCTCGGGCTTTTAGTGAGGCTTGGCTACAAAAATTCATTGGTTTCTAGGATTCAAAGATTTAGATTCTAAGAGAGCACAAATCCTAGACTTATCCAAGTGATCTTTTTCATGCGCTTAGCTTGCTCACTAGCTTTTCACTTTTATTTGCTTTTGACCTTGTTACATCAACACACTTTTTTTTAACACACAACTTATGTGTTGTGTGTGCTGATGCTTTATCTCTTTCTTTGCATCCCAATTAGTTCCACTCCCTCAAATTTGGGGTAAACTTGCCTTGAACCATATGCTCTCCTAGAATCTAAACAAGGTATCTGGAGATAATTATTTAAGTTCAGGGTTCAAATTTCTGACAATATCATTCAGCTCAAAAAGGGTGCAAAGGATATAATTATCATTCAAGGTAAGCTTTTTGGTCTAAAGGCTTGTATATGCACAATCATGGCCTTCATCATGTCCTCATTTATACATTTCATTCTAAAATTCAGAGATTCATGCAAAGATTATTACTCACAGCTAGTCGTTTACTCACAGTGTAAGATCACACTCTCACCGGTTTTGGTTCAAGCTTTTCTTTCTCAATCAATATGTCTACTGACTAACAATTCTAATTGCAAGTTCACATTCTTGTTCTTTCTTTGTCTAACATACACACTTGTTCAAACTCATGAAAAGGAACACAAAATCCATCACAATCATGCATTCAATTCAAAATAAAAGCATACAACCATTTTCACAAATCAATAAAAGTGCTTCACTGCCATATCATTTAAAACCAAGTTAAACTGTTCCATATGCTTCAGAATAAGCAAACCAATTACCCATAAATAAAACTAGCAGTGTATATAAACATAAAAGAGATATTGTACTAAAACCATAATTAAAATAATAATAAACCAAAAAGCAAAAAGTGTCATCAGGAATCAAAATTCCTATGACTGGTCCTGGGTGTCCTGTGTCTGAACATCCTCCTCATCTGTCAGATGCAATACTGGAGTAGCTGGAGGAGAAGTGTTCATAGCCAGGACTGGTGTAGTCGGGTCCTCTGGCATCTCTAGAAGAGGAGTGGAGGTGTCTGCTGCAAGCTGGGGAAAGGGTATGTCCTCCCCTTGTGCAGAAGGCCTCAAGGGATCGCTCAGGCGTGGCAGCAGCTACCTGTCTCACCTGTGTCTCCTCTGCCTCTTCTCCTATAACAAATGGCTCTGGGATGGTGTCCTCAGATGACTCATCCTCCACATGCCGAGGTACCTGGGCTGTGGGACCTTCATCTTCCCTGTGAAGAGAAGGTTGGGTCTCGGGCCATGCTACCATCTCCCTGAACTGCTCAACTGAAGGAATAGATCCTGGAGGCGCCACCACCTGTAAACTCTGTAATAAAATGATTTGTCCCTGATGAATGCTCTGAAGTATGGCTTCAAAGCGCTGAGAATCTGTCTGAGCTGGGACAGAAGGGGCTGCTGAAGTGGATGATGGAATAGGAGCCGCAGAAGTAGAAGGAAGCTCAGCTGGCCTTGCCCTCGCCCTCCTAGCCCCTCAGATAGAAACTGTTAGATCCTCAGGGTTGCAACTGTTCTTCCTGATGTAGGCCAAGTTAATGATCGGGCTCAGGCGCTCAAAAGTGAGGCTATCAGAGACAACCCATCTGGCTTTACATAATGCGGTGATTAGAGTAGGGAACCCAAGTCTAGAAGTGTTAGACTAGGCTATAGAGGTCATCTGGCCAGAGATCAGCGCTCCTATGTTCATATCCATGCGAGAGACTAGGACAAAGATCAGCGTAGCTCTATCCACTATCAAGTCAGAAGTGTTTGATGTGGGGGCCAAGTTGGAGTATGAGAGGACACTCCACACCTGAGCTAGTGTAGTTAGATCCTTCCTGAGAATCTTCCCAGGATGGCCCTCAGAGTTCAAGATGAACCCTCGGCCAGGTATGCATAAGGCAACCTCTATCTTTCTGTAGTCTGTAGGCAACCTGCAGTATCTGGAGTAAGCAGGTAAGGTATCCCCCTTAGCTAATACCACAGGTGTCTCCAAGAATATGTTGAGACTGTCAGCATCAATCTTCACCAAATGACCTCTGACTCTGGACTGCTTTGGTGGATGGTCCTCAGAACTGTATAAATTTGCATAGGTATCTTTCACCAAAGCCTGGTCTATGCTCCCGTCGACTAAATTGGTGAGGCGTTTATGGAAATTACGCCTCTCCAATTCAGCCATAAACTCATCTAGCTCAGAGTGATATATCTCTACTTTCCTCTCTGATAAAATGTTTCTCCCTAGGACATTATCTGTGTATCTGGTCCAAGCATCTAAGGAAAAGAATCTCCTTGTGTCATACTGAGCTGTGGGTCTTGAACCAATACTTTTATGTTTCCTAGAAGCCATCTGCAAATAAAGAAACCAAACAATTAATTAGGACACAAGTTATTCAAATTCAACAATTGAAAAATAAAACTGAAAAAGGTACAAGCGGCTAAGCGTGACATAGTCCGCTTAGCTGGCCTTTGCAAAAGATAAAAAAAAACTACCTGTCGCAACCTACCCTTTTGCGGGCGAGCGAGGTGAGGCTCACGGGTGCGCTTTCCAAAGGAGGAAAATGTGCGGAGTCGCCACCAACGTTTCTTTGTGGAAAACGTCGGAAAAACCGAAGGAAACCGGTCATAAAGAACATTCCAAGTTCGGGAGTTGTATTTACGTTTGAGGAAGGTATTAGCACCTCTCACGTTTGTCTCAAAGGACAATAGCCTTGTTTTTAGAATTGTGTGAAATTGTGTTACCCTAACTTATTTCTTTTTATTTTTATTTTTTTGAGGTCGACAAAAGCGGGGCTCTTGCTCCTACGTACCCTCCATCGAAGAGGAAATCAGACCTACGCAGTTCTTTCTTAAGGGCGAATCAAGCGATTCTTTTTACTTGGAGGGTGGTTATTTTAAGGCGTTGGACCTTAAAAATGATCCTTTTTACTTGGTAAGAAAAACTGAGGTATTGAATTTTAAAATCCTTTTTTAGTGATTTTTCACGGACGAGCTTGACTTTGTGAGTTGATTTTAGCCTTAGTTTCACTTTAGTTATTAGTCAATTCAATTAAGAAAGAGTTATCCCAAAGAGAAATGTCCGATTGATTTTTTTTTTGCTTTATTTTACTAAAAGATATTTTATGATTATTATATTATTATTTTACCTCTTTTTGATTTCCAACGTGGTTACGGCACGACCGAACGGTCAGATTTCATTTTAACAGAAATTAACGGATATTACAAATCAAACGATCGGTGGAAATTTATTTTATTTTTTGATTAGGCGAGAAAATGACTTATGTAAATGACTGAAGCACGTCAAAATGGAGTACGTAAAGTAAATGAAATGAGAATAAAAGTACACGAAACAAATGGGGACCACCATGGGTACATAGAATGAATTGAAAAGTTCGATTTGGGGTACTTACCGGTTGAAGACCGAAGAACAATGAAGAACGAACGATGAATGACGAAGAACAGTTGAAAATCTTCACGAAATCACCCACGGAAATGTTACGGAAACGTTACGGAAGCGCCTTGGCGTGGATTTTCTTCACGGAAACAATTTTCCTCAGTGATTTCAAGTGAATACGAAGTGCCAAGAAGGCTGAACCCTTTCCTTCTTCACTCCTCCCCCTATTTATAGCAAAATAGGGGAGGAGCTTGCCACCCAGCTCGCCCAGGCGAGCCAGGTTGCTTCCTCCAGAAGCAACCGCCTTCTGGAGGAAGAATCTGGAAGGCGCAAGTGGGCCTGGTTACTGTTTGCACCCCTTTTTTTACTAAATACACCCCCTTTGCTTTTTTTGGTGAATCTTTTTCCGTAACGTTACGAAACTTTACGAATTTTGTAATGATACTTGTTTTCTTTTCGTAAGGTTACAGAAACTCACGGATTGCGTAACAATACTTCCTTTTGATTTCCGTCACGTTACAGATTTTCACGGATTGCGTAACAATGCTTCCTTTTGATTTCCAGCACATCTCGGGACTTCACATATTGTGCAACAAAGGGTGCCAAGTACCTCGAAGCGGTCAATCAAAGGTTGCATGCCATCAAGCAATAGTTCCCAGGCGAAATTAGGGTATGATAGTTGCCCCTCTTTACTTACCTTTTATCGGAGATAAGAGGAAAGCAAAGATAAAACACTGATTTTGTCCGTCTTCGCCCTTTCCGTGATTAGTCTATGACGACTCCTGTCTCTCCTTCTTCTTTTTCTGAACAACACAAAACAAACATAAACAACAAAAACACCAATAACATAATATACATATATACACATGTTTGGCGAAGGAACCGATCAGGAAAATAACAAAAACCACATTTCCCAGTCACCGGAGGCTCCGCACTTGATAGTGGAGGACGCATGAACAGCGCTAGGCAATCAATTCATGGGTCTCTGAACAAGATTTTGAGGGTGGAGGATAGGTGAACAGCGCTAGGCAATCAATTCACGGGGCTCCAGTCTCGATGGTGGAGGACACACAAACAGCGCTAGGCAATCAATTCATGGGTCTCCGAACAAGATTTGAGGGTGAAGGATAGGCGAATAGCGCTACGCAATCAATTCGTGGGGCTCCAGACTTGATGGTGGAGAACACATGAACAACGCTAGGCAATCAATTCATGAGTCTCCGAACAAGATTTGAGGGTGGAGGATAGGCGAATAGCGCTACGCAATCAATTCGCTGGGCTCCAGACTCGATGGTGGAGGACACATGAACAACGCTAGGCAATCAATTCATGGGTCTCCGAATAAGAGTTGAGGGTGGAGGATAGGTGAACAGCGCTAGGCAATCAATTCGCGGGGCTTCAGACTCGATGGTGGAGGACACATGAACAGGGCTAGGCAATTAATTCATGGGTCTCCGAATAAGATTTGAGGGTGGAGGATAGGCGAACAACGCTAGGCAATCAAATCGCGGGGCTCCAGACTCGATGGTGGAGGACACATGAACAGCGCTAGGCAATCAATTCATGGGTCTCTGAATAAGATTTGAGGGTGGAGGATAGGCGAACAACGCTAGGCAATCAATTCGTGGGGCTCCAGCCTCGATGGTCGAGGAGACATGAACAGTGTTAGGCAATCAATTCATAGGTCTCCGAATAAGATTTTGAGGGTGGGACCGAATGGTCCACCGGGTTCTTTCACCTAAAAATGGCAAACATGCTTTTTGCAAAGAAAAATAAATCATTCGCGAGAGCACCATATCTTAGAGAAACAATATACCCATACCAAAAGCAATTTTCCTTGTAACCGAAAATGAAGGGCAGGATGTCAACATTTAGCTTTTAAATGAACATTCAGGGGAAACGTCGGGTCAAACTGAAACTGGGAATAAAGTCACTCATAGTGTATAAAAACTCACACAGATAAGTGTTTTACCCTAATTCTAAACCATAACTGCAACATGACTTTATTTTGCACATGATTTCCTATCGAACCAAAATATCACGCGCACGATCACGGGTCAATAGGATTTTCTCGAAGGTAGTGTTTTTGGAGAGGAAGCTGGGTGTTTCGGTCTTTTCCTCTTTGTTTAGGTGGGGCGGGATATCGCCAGTCGAAAACGACTTTGAATGGCAATCCCAAAGGAAGAACCACTTAAAAAATGGGTTTTCTCTTTGCCGGCAGTTATTTACCTCGCCGAAAATTTATTTGGTCCGAAGATTTCTGTCCTCTCTTTCTTTTATTGATCGGGAATTATTCTGTTTTCCTTCGATCTTTTCCTTTTTACTTTCTTCCGATATTTGATTAGGAATCCTTCTTTTCCTTTCTTTTCATTTCTGCCTTTTCTTTCTTTTCATTTCTCCCTTTCCATCTCTTTCTTTGGGAATTCGGGTTTTAGCATTTGTTATTTGCTCTCCCTTGAGGAGATTCTGCTGTCCTTTTCTTCGGGGGAAAGGATGAGGATTCTTTTCATAGGCCAAGGTTCAAAGTAGCCTAAGGTTGTGTCTCAACATGGTCTTTTCATCGTGGGAGCCCGATCTTGATATCTGGGGCAAAAAAAATTCGTGTGTCAAGGTGTTGGTCTCGGGTTGAACGTCCATATCATTTCCACAAGGCACACGTAACAATGATGATTTGGAAACAACGTGCAAAATTAGTCATGGCCACAGCTAGGTAGGCACCCAAGCATCCAGTTTATGACATTGTGATACTACGGCTGAGGATTTACACAAACAGACCCAACGTTTCCAAATTATGTTCTTTCATCGGTTCAATGAATCCATCCATTCTTATCTTGGTTATTCAAGAAAATAAACTCTTAGCGTCAGTCCCTTGTTTCCAAAAGATATGTTTGCTCTCTACGAATGATTTATGCTTCCTACGACCATAACATGCCGACCTTCGAGGTCTTTCTTTCTTTTTCCTTTTTGTTTCATTTTTTATGTTCACAAAAAACTATACATCCATTGCCATCTATGAGAAAAACTTTTCTTTGTACACCTACATTCCTATACATGACGAACTTTTTCTGTATACACACGCATTAAAACTCTTTCTCTTTACGTCAACACGGTCTATATACAAACCCTATTCATGTTCAAAGATTTCTTTTTTCGTTTTTTCCAACACACACCCGTAGTTTATACAAAAGTTTCTTTATATACACTCGTCGCTTACACACACAAGAATTTCTTTTCACACATTATTTACACACACAAAATCCTTCTATACACATTTTTCTTTTACATATATAAAAACTCTTTTCTTTTCTTTGTATACATAGACACGACATTTGTTCACAACGCTTCTTTCTTATTTTTGGCGTTATCATGATTTTTGTTCATTTTATTTTTAGGACGACGTTCCTAAATGAAAACCCTACACGGTTCCGGAATTTCAACAAACACTATTGACAACAACGAAGTAAGCACTAACGTAACAGTTCAAATGACATGTATGCATAAAAAACGAGTCAAACAAAACAAAACAAACGTTAGTCCCTCAAGTTATACAAAATAAAATGATATGTAATAGATAAAAGAGGAAACATAAAGGAGAATATGGATCTAGGGATCTCCCGGTCATGTGGCTTCGCTCCCTCCCAAGAAATCAAGTAAATTTGTCATCTCCTCGTCCATGCGGGCCTCATCTGCATCGCTGGGAGCCTCTGCGGGCGCCTCTCCTGCCTGGGCCTCAGGCCAATCTCCGGGCCACGCGACCTTGAACTGATCCGGAGTAGGGCATGGAAAATGAGCGAAACCCTGGCTCTGCAGGCTGAGGCTGAGCTGGTAGAGAGTCATGGGTCTGCACGTGCGCCCTGTGGTTGGCTGCCTGCTGGTGAACCAAATGCCGTAAATACCGCTCCGTGTCAAATGACCCAGCTGGATCAGCCTGATGAGGTGGCGGCAGTACGTCTGAGGCCTGTGGGTCGCCACCCTGCGCCTGTCTAGGCGTGCAATACTTTTCTATGAAAGCCCGGGTGATCGGCGGTCGAATCACCTTACTAGGTGTGACAGGAACCCCGAACTACTGGCAGAGACCCGTGATCAATGCTGGAAAACCCAGGGCCCTGTTAGACTTATCTGGGTCTAGAAGGTGTCTGGTAGGCGGCATACCTGCAAATAAATAAATGGCATCAGCGATCAACTGAGCCACATGGACGCTCATCCGTGTCAAGATGGCATACACCACCTGACACTTCGGCAGAGGGAGGTTGGAATTATGATCACTGGGCAGGATGTTGCTGAGCAGCAACATCATCCATGTCTGGGTCAAGGTAGTCATGTTGGTGCGCATAATTCGCACTCGTCTCCCAGCAGTGGTTCGGGCAAAATCCTGACCTGGTATGCATAGCAGCTGAGCAATGGCCTCCTCGTCAAATTCATCGGCCCGGTTCCTTCTCTGACCGTATTCGCACTCCTAGCCCTCCTCCAATACTAGCGGGTATCCCAGGAACTGACTGAGGGCGTCTGCATCGAAAGGAATCCACTGGCCCCTTACCCATGACCGCATGTCCCGTACGCCCTCCTCTGTAGGCCAAGCATTGGCATAAAACTCGAGAACTATATCTGGATCAAACTTGGCCATGGGAGTGACCAGCGACGTCCAACGCCGGTGAGCTATCTCCTCCTGGAAATCTGTGTACTCGTCGTCCCTGAGCTGGATGCGTCTCTCTCGGTGGAAGGACCATCCCTTGATGGCTTCGAAACGCTGCTAGTGCTCAGCGCTTCTGAAACGATGGCTATCGAACTGGGAGCGGCACTAGTCCTTTCGTCCACGGCGTCCTTCCTAGATCTCTTCGAGGAAAGCTTCCTCGGAGCCATTTCCTGTGAAGACAAACATTTGGAAAGTTAGTCTACAAGAAAACGCTTATTTTAACACAAAAATGACATGCTAATCTTTCCGATTTAGAACAAACTCGTGCACACATTTAATGTAACACATTTATGAACATGTGTATGTGTAAAATATCCTACTATTTATGTCAACATATAAGGACATTCAAAACATTCTAGTTACCACACACACACACACACACACACACACACACACACACATACATATATATATATATTGAAAAGAATACACATTCCCGTGCTCAAGGCATTGTGTCAGAATTACACATGTTCATATCCTAAATATTTTGCTATCACAAACTACCTACACACATTTGAAGTATTTTATTTAACATACAAATTTTTGTTGTTTCATTCACATTTATTTATACATATATGCACATTGGAAAGCTAATCTTACGTCATGCACATACTTGCATTTGAAAAGGAAATTCCATGCCATCTATATACATTTGAGGGATAATTCCACATCATATATTCATTTAGGAAGCGTCCTCAGGCCATTTTTGACATGGGTACATTTTCTAAAAGGCTCCTAATGCTACCTATCCTCAAATACGCATATGTTGAAAGGCATTTTTTTTTGCTACTCATTCACACTTTGCAAGGCATTTTATGCCATATATTCACATATATACAGACCATTGAAAGGTATTTTCCATGCTACCTAGATGCAAAGTATCCCTCATGGGGCAGCCAAATTCTAGTAAAAATCCTCTCAAGCATGTCCTAATTTTCATGCCTTTACACTTTCAAAACCAAAATTTAGATTCTTAGGCATAAGTCATGCTTCCTTGCATTGAAGTTAAGAGCTTGGGTTCCTAAGCTTAGAATTGCATTTGGGCACCTATTTCGAATCCTCTCTGCTGTCCCTATGTATATAAAACAGTCCCATAATCCCAATCTTACAAAACCATATTCATATGTCATTGAGGCATTTCACCGAGCACTTGGTGGGCGCATGTTTAGGCATGAATAGCAAGAGAGTGGGGGCAATGTGGCATGCCCCATTGCTTCAGAATACAACATAGGCCTAAGGCCATCTCCTACAACCCCTCAACTCAAACAAATCAAGCATGAAAACAACCCAAAACTGCCCCACAAATTTGGGCACATTCTTACAATTTAGAGCACCAAAAGATGAACAAGATGCACCAATGGAAAGCTAAAAAAACTCAAGGATTCAATACTTACTTGTTGGAGTGAGTAGGAGTACCAAAAATGAAAGCAAAATGCAACCAAAGGTGGCTTGGGGGAGCAAAAACCGTGAGTCCCGTGAGCTCTCTCTTTTTGAATGAAGGGGGGGGGGGGGGAGTTTTTGGGTGCAGAAAACGTTCCCCTCCCTCGTTTTTTTATATTTTGGTGCAAGGGTTGCTCGCCCAAGCGAGCTAATCTGCCAATTTTTTGTTTTTTAGGGGAAACATATCCATGGCCCTCTACAGGTTGGCGTTCACTTACTCGAAGCCACTCAAGTTAGATCAGGCATCCATTATTTATTTTAAACAAACGATAGTAATAATTACTGTGAATTTAAAGGATACTGGGCTGCCTTGCAGCGACGTTTTCCACTTGTCCAGCGTCGGGAAGGGACGACGATCTGTCGGTCGTGACCTTATCCTCTATTTGCATCTGTCCCTAAGTACCTAAAAGTAGGAAACAACAATGCGTGGCAAATCGTGACCGCGTCGTCGTCTTTCCTTGGTTGATTTCTGCTGTTAACTTTGTCTCGACTTCTGACCGTGGCCTAAGACAATTCTGCCCCTGTTATCACAAAATATGCATGTGTATGCGCAATGTTTTCAATGCAATGATCTTCTTAGTGAAAGCTGGTTAGGTTCAGCTTTAATTAAGCGTTTGGGGCACTCCATGAACTGAGCGAAAAGGGCTCAGGTTATTACAAACTAACACAAGGTTTAAAACCAAAGTGAGGACTGAAGCCTCAACCCATGTTCTCTTCTTTTAAAGAAACGTGACGAGACAATTACAGCGGATGGGAATCCCTGGAGGAAACCAAGAAGAACAAAAAACTCAAAAATAAAAAGAACATGCAGCGGTTCCCTTAATTGCCCCAGACTTCAAGCGTAATATCGCTTAACGACATCGGAGTTCACGGGCAAGGGTAGTTCCTCGCCATCCATGTTGGTGAGTACCAGAGCCCCCCCAGAAAAAGCCTTTTTCACAATGAAAGGTCCTTCGTAATTCGGGGCCCACTTCCCTCGATTATCTTTAACAGCGTGGGATATCTTTTTTAGCACAAGGTCCCCCTCGTTGAACTTGCGCGGGCGTACCTTCTTGTCGAACGCGTTCTTTATCCTTTGTTGATACAGGCGCCCATGGCTCATGGCCATTAAACGCTTACCTTCAATAAGGTTGAGTTGGTCGTAGTGTGTTTGAGCCCACTCTGACTCTTCTAGGCCTGATTCCGCTAGTATCTTCTGGGAAGGGACCTCTACCTCAAATGGGAGTACCGCTTCCATCCCATAAACCAAGGAATACGGCGTTGCCCCAGTAGAAGTTCGTACCGAGGTTCTATATCCATGCAGGGCGAAAGGCAGCATCTCATGCCAATCTTTGTATGACACCGTCATCTTCTGAATAATCTTCTTAATATTTTTATTTGCAGCCTATACAGCCTCATTTATCTTTGGCCGATAAGGGGTGGAGTTATGATGCTGGATCTTGAAATCCTCGCACATTTTCTGCATCATTTTGTTGTTTAGATTGGTGCCATTGTCAATAATGATCTTCCTAGGGAGTCCGTATCGACAAATTAGTTCCTTCTTTATGAATCTGACCACCACACTCCTCGTGACATTGGTATAAGAAGCCGCTTCGACCCATTTGGTGAAGTAATCTATCGCCACAAGAATGAAGCGATGACCATTCGAAGCTTTGGGTTTGATGGCCGCAATGACATCTATCCCCCACATGGAAATAGGCCAAGGGGTGGACATGACATTTAGAGGATGTGGCGGAACATTGACATTGTTCGCGTATGCTTGACATTTATGACATTTCCTTACATGGGCGCAGCAATCGCTTTCCATAGTGAGCCAGTAATAACCGGCTCTAAGGATCTTCCTGGCCATAGCATGCCCATTGGCATGTGTCCCAAATGAACCCCCATGGATTTCCTCAATCATGTAGTTTGCCTCTTTGGCATCTATGCATCGTAGGAGGGTCATGCCGTGGTTTCGTTTATATAGGATGGTACCACTCACAAAGAAACCAGTAGCCAATCTCCTTAACGTTCTTTTGTCATTGTCAGAAATCCCTGGTGGATATTCTTTGTTCTCAACATATTGTTTGATGTCGAAATACCACGGTTTCCCATCTCACTCTTCCTCTATCGTACAACAATGTACCGGCTTGCCCGGAGATCTGAATTCAATGTACGGTAGATCCTCGTGTGGGGCAAGTTGAAACATGGATTCCAAGGTGGCCAATGCATCGTCCATTTGGTTCTCTTCCCGAGGTATGTGGTGGAAAGAAATGTCGTCAAAGAATTCGGCTAACTTCAAGATATGTGTTTGATAGAGTATCAACTTCAGATCCCTAGTTTCCCATTCTCCTCTCAACTGGCGTATTACCAAAGCCGAGTCTCCATACACTTTGAGTAGCTTTACGTCAAAATCAATGGCCGCTTGAATCCCAAGGGCGCACACTTCATATTCGGCCATATTGTTGGTATAATCGAAACCTAGCCTGGTCGTGAAAGGAATACACTGATCATCCGGGGATACAAGGATTGCCCCTACTCCATGGCCCAAAGCATTAGATGCCCCATCGAAGCAAACAATCCATTTCTCTATGTCCTCGTGCGTCCGCTTCTCTTCGAATAGGGCCATGATGTCTTCATCTGGGAACTCAGGGTGCATCGGCCGATAATCTTGGAGGGGTTGTTGGGCCAAATAATCTGCCAAGGCGCTTCCCTTTATCGCCTTTTGGGTGACGTACAAAATATCGAATTCAGATAGTAGTACCTGCCACCTAGCGATTCGTCCCGTGAGGGTCGGTTTCTCAAAGATGTATTTCACGGGATCCATTTTGGAAATAAGCCACGTGGTATGACTGAGCATGTATTGCCTAAGACGATGTGACGCCCATACCAGGGCGCAGCACGTCCTTTCCAGCATTGAGTAATTCATCTCACATGCGGTAAACTTCTTGCTAAGATAGTAAATGGCTTGTTCCTTTTCCCCAAAGTCATCATGCTGACCCAACACGCACCCCATAGACTCGTCTAACACAGTCATGTACAAGAAAAGAGGTCTTCCTGTTACAGGTGGCATTAGCACCGGGGGGTTTGCGAGGCTCTGTTTGATCTTCTCGAAGGCCTCTTGGCAGTCGCTGTTCCACAGGACCGCCTGGTTCTTACGCAATAGCTTGAAGATGGGCTCACATGTAGGGGTGAGTTGCGAGATAAATCTCACGATGTAATTCAACCTGCCCAAGAAACCTCGAACCTGCTTCTCCGTGCGTGGCTCTGGCATTTCAAGAATGGCCTTCTCTTTCTCAGGATCTATCTCTATCCCTTTCTGGCTCACGATAAATCCCAGCAACTTCCCCGATTTTACCCCGAAGGTGCACTTGGTTGGGTTTAGTTTCAGTTGGTATTTCCGCTGCCTTCCAAACAGCTTACGCAGATTGACGAGGTGTTCATCCTCAGTCCGAGATTTGGAAATCATGTCATCTAGATAGACCTCTATCTCTTTATGCATCATGTCATGGAACAACGCTACCATGGCATGCTGATAGGTTGCCCCAACATTTTTCAGCCCGAAGGCTATCAGCCCATCACTTTGTAGTAGAACGTTCCCCATAGGGTGACGAAAGTAGTCTTCTCCACATCTTCGGGTGCCATCTTTATCTGATTATACCCTGAGAAACCATCCATAAAAGAGAAAAGGGCAAACTTGGCTGTATTATCTACCAGTATATCAATGTGTGGCAGGGGAAAATTGTCTTTAGGACTGGCTCGGTTTAAGTCCCGATAGTCTATGCACATTCGCACTTTGCCGTCCTTTTTTGGGACCGGGACAATGTTGGCCACCCACTCCGAGTATCGAGCTACAGCTAAGAAACCCACATCGAACTGCTTTCTCACTTCTTCTTTGATTTTTAAAGACATTTTGGGTCTCATCCTTCGTAGCTTTTGCTTAACCGGGGAAGACCCAGGATTCAATGGCAACTTATGCTGCACAATGTCGAGGTCCAGACCTGGCATGTCTTGGTACGACCATGCAAAGACGTCTTGATATTCTTCAAGAAGGGTTATCAAGCCTTGGCAGATAGGTGTGGTCATACCAGTTCCTACTTTCACTTCTTTCTTTCCCTCTCTGGTCCCTAAGTTTATCAGTTCGGTTTCGTCTTGGTGAGGCTTCATTTCGCGCTCTTCCTGAGCGATCAACCTCTCCAACTCTGGTGAAAGAACGTCCTCTTCCTCTTCTTCATTTATTGTTTGGCTTACTTCTCGGTCAAAATCGATTATCAAACCCTTGTTGTTAGGATCCTCAAAGAATTGACCCTCATATCTATACCAATCAAGACAAAAGAAACAAAAACATGCAAAATGATATGAGAAAAGGTGGAACTGCAAGAACAGATGAAACAAGATCTCTTTGTTATTTAATAAGGTAGGTTTCACAAAACAAAAGAGAAAGGAATTTATAGCCTCTAATTACATTGAATCAGCGGTATAGACCTCTGACTGGCTTATCACGCGCCAGTTCCCCACTTGGGAATCGAGATGGCATGGTCGCACAAA